>NC_142170.1:17961631-19195798 GCF_029865625.1 Vigna umbellata
AATGTATGATTGGCTATTGCATGATTGACCTATTGATTTATCTCATATTTGTGTGTATTATATGTTGTACTGAATTAATTAAATTACATTAGCTTACCCTTATTTTCCTGTCTTGTCTCGTGGTCCGCTCGGTCGTCCTTGTCCTTGCAATGATCACCCAGTGGGTGTGAGCAGAAGGAGCAAATGACTCTCTGGAGCAAGCGCTAGAAGAAGAAGGTAGTTTAAGAGCAAGACCGTTCGGTCTTGTACTCTTGTTGTATTTGTGTAGGACCGTTCGGTCGATACACTTTTTGTATGACCGATCGGTAAGCTCTTTTGATGTGTATTAGTATTGTTTCTGTAAAGTTTTTAATTTATGGTTATTTTAGGATAACTGCAAATTAATTTTACTTTTCCTTATAACTGTTTTATTTTATTGTAAATGTAAGGACCCTTAAGTATAGTTTAAAGCTAAATTTTTGGGATGTTACATAATGTGACATGAATTCCACGATGATTATTTCTGAGTTTAGAAACCGGAAGAAATGCTAATTGCCAGGTTTTTATTTTGACACAAGCAACAGCAAGACAAAATAACAAAGTTCCCATCACCTTAGGCTCATGAAGAGGGTAGAAAAAAAAATCACAAGTTATTAATATTAATGTCTCTGAAATTTATACTTTTTATATGGAGCTCATTCCTATATAGAATATATCAAGTTAGGCAAAAGAATACCACAATCATGTAGTTACATTTTGTGTGACCTTTTCCAATACCTGTATGTGTGAGAAAATTTATTCAACTTTGACTGCAAAGACTGTATGAACATAATGGTGGCCATCAAGCCATGTTAGAGATCCAAAATTGTATCCACCATTGGCCTCCTTGCCATAGAATGAGACTTTGTAGGTAATTCTTTGAACACCCTCAGAAAACACAAGTTTATTGGGGATGACCTTCACAACCAATCCCTCAGATGATCTCACTTTTGCAGTGTATGTGGCATTAGGGGATCCAACATTGGTAACTGTTCTTGTGATCACTTTTGGTTTTTGTTGCCTTTTAAGTGTACTTATAGATATTGATGGATAATTGATGTTGGATATAAGGTCTTCAGAGGAGTTCTTGGGGCAATCAAAGTTGGTCTTAAACATTGACCTTACCTTTTTCTGTGAATAGCCAAAATAACAGAGGAATCTGAGATAGTCTTCTATGTTTGTTTCAAAAACTAATCCAGGGTAGAGAGCTTTGACTGGATTAATTTCACCAACTCCAATTTCATGTGGGTCAGCAATGTAGTTTGAGCTGTTAGTGAGAGGCTTCCTCAAGTTGTTGTAATTCGTTGCTGAAGAATGGAATAGGAACAAACAGCATTAGAGCATGTTTGTTTGTTCAGTAGAAGAGTGTGTTTGGTCTAGTACCTGTTGTCATCAATGCTGATTTTATCATTGAAGGACTCCAATTTTGGTGTACTGATTTAATGAATGCTGCTGCACCTGTCACATGTGGGCAAGCCATAGATGTACCAGATTTTATGCCAAACAAGGATGGTTTGTTCCCAATTGGAACACTTCCCGGGTCAGTACTTTTAGGAATCATAGCAGCCAAAATGCCAATTCCTGGAGCCATCACATCCGGCTGGAAAAGAAATTTGCCAATAATGTGAAAGAAATAGTGAGTGCATTGAAGTTCGAGGATGAAATGAAAAATAAATTTAATCAGTAATTTGGTTCTTATATTTAGATTTTTAATTGTTTTGGACAAGACCTAATGTGGTCCTTCCATTAAAATGACATTAATACCATTCAAAAGTACTACATGTCAAAAACTAAGTCTAGCACATGTCAAAATCTAGGTCATCTTCTGCTTGAAAGATGTTATGTGTCAAAATTAGAAGATTCCAAAATAGAATACAATCCAGATTTTGACATGTGAAACCCAAATTTTGACATATGACACTTCTAAAGTGTGTTAATGTTAATTTTGTTGGGTCTATCGAGGAGGAGCTTCACCGGGGAGACACAAACACCAATAACATCTGAGTCTAACCATATAAGGGATTGACACCACTCTTTACCCAAAACCTAAAGGACATTGAGTTAATGGGTCTTTCATCTTTATAAGGTTCTACTTTCTCTTTTTATCCAATGTGAGACTTAGACTCACACTTGGATTCCCAACAAATTTAACATAAGAGACCATATTTAATTATTTTTCAAAAAAAAAAATAAAGATTCAAATGAGTAAAAAAAATATCGGGACCAAAACATATCACATACCAAAGTATTAAAACCAAATTACTAATTAAGCCATGAAAAGTGCATGTAAGAACATAGGGAAGAAAAATGCCTTGAGAATGTTTTCTGTAAGGCTTGAAGGACCTCTAGATGAGAAAGATGCAACAATTGGTGAAGGCTTATATCTAACAACTTCTGTTGTTGGAAGAATTGTTGCAGTTGGGTTCCTGTAATGGAACCATGGTAGACTAAGTAAGCATACAGGTAGCATACTATGTTTCAACTTTTACATTTGTGAACATAAATATGTGTGTGCTAAATTACTATTTGTTCATCAATGAGAGTTGTTTAGTCAAACCACCACACTACATGAATTTTACATTTTCTATCATAACTTTACTAAATGTTTAATAAAATCAACTGGCATTAAACAAAAGGGTGCAGTAAGCATATAAGCTGCATTCCAAAAATTGAAACAGACTATTTTAGACTTTCAACATGGGAAAATTTACCTTAAATCACTAATGAACAAATGTTGAGGCTGATGATGCTTACTTGGTAGAGTTTATGTATTGTAGGATCTGATGTCCTTCAAGATATCCAACCTCAGTGAAGGGAAAGACACCTGCATCAAAGGGAACATCTTTGTTGTCCTCATCAATGAGTATCAACCCTATGGCTCTTCCATCTTGTACAACTAGCTTCTTGATTCGCCTTGCAACAGTTGGATCATCATTTGCACAAACAACAATGTTGCCAGCAATTTTGTTGTAATCTAATGATCCAGGATAACAATTCCTGCATTTCAGAGAACAATTAACATAACTTTTAAGATGGATCTTTAAACCCCCAACATCTGAAATTTACTAGTATTAGTGATACTGATTATATATATATGTGTGTGTGTGAACAGTAACATCAATGTTAAATTTCAATGCATCTCATTTGAGTATACCTAATACATTTTTTATAATCTCTTGACAATAAAAAAGGACCATGGAAAGGGGAAGACATGAAATGATAACTTAGTTATTTAAGGTTTAAGAGGATGAAAATAACTTCATAAATCACAGTTAGGTACCTAGCTTCTGATGCAGGGGAAAATTTGGCAGCTACTTGCTCTCCAAAGACAAGGTTATGCATCTTTGAATGAGTAAGATTTGAGAAGTTAATGCCTGTACCCTGAAAACACAAAGAAAGGAGGGAATTTGAGGGTTTTGGGGCATTAAAAAGAAATTCATGCCAACAAATCTACTTCAAGAAGAGATCAAGAAACCTACTTGGAAATACTTTCCATTTCCAAGAACAATAGTTGATTGGAAGTTCCTATCAATATTAGAAGCTGCAATAGTAAATATCCATGGTGCAGTGTTGACAACTGTGAAAGGATCAGGGCCATCATTGCCAGCTGAGCACACCACCATGACCCCCATTTGTTCTGCATGAAATGCTCCAATGGCAATGGGATCACTCAAAAAGTCTGATTGAAACAGTGAGCTGAGTCCAATTGAGATTGAGATCACATCTACTCCATCCTTTACAGCATCATCAATAGCCTTTAGAATGATGGCACCAGAGCATCCTTCTTCTGAGCATGTTCTATAAGCAGCAATCCTAGTAGAAGGTGAACCACCCCTTGCTGTGCCTAGTGCTAAACCATAATAACTGGCATTCTTCACATAAACACCAGCTGCAATTGATGCAGTGTGAGTGCCATGTCCAACAGAATCTCTTGGGGAACCTTTGCTTGCTTCTATTTGAGTCTGGTTGCTACCTGGTGTAGCTTCAATATTGTAGAATCTTGCACCAATCAATTTTCTGCAGTTTTATTAAGTGTAGCATATGATCAGCTAGCAATTTTTTCATTGCTATATTGTGATTACTAAAAGATCTTATCTTATAAATAGATATGAGCATTTTTTATTCAAAAAAATTGTTATAGAATGAGTGATACCTATTGCAATTGGATTTCTTGAAATCATGACCCTCCATGCAAACTCCTTTCCACCTTGAAGGGATCTCCCCTATACCCTCATCTCTGAAACTTGGAGACTCTGGCCATATCCCTTGAAGCAGAACAGACATAGGCATAAAATGGTTGAATAATAATCAAACATAACTGTTATGAATTGTTCAACATGATTATACTATAATATAAGAATAATTCTACTTGTATTTTCACTTGTTCATTAACCAATTGCTGTTACAGCACACTAAATTTTTGTCACATATCTCAAGATTTTGTTTGCTTTGAGCTTTTGGTACCACTTTAAAAGATCTTTTACCTGAATATAAACCCATGTATATTTCATATTTTATGTTACGTGGGACTTTGTTTGTATCCAAAATATCAACATAATATATATATATATATATATATATATATATATATTATATATATATATGCACATCTAATGCTGAATACTGTGTTGTTTTTATTTTTATCTCTTCCTTCCCTTCAAAAGCTTGCTACAGCACCCCCGGTTTACATTTCTCACAATGAGAAATCAGAATTTATGACAACTCACACTTTTCAATCAATTAAATTAAATTCCTCAGTAATAGTTCACAATATAAAAGAAAAACAAAATGAAAATTGAGATTAATTGTTATGTATTCACAATGGAATAAAAGATCAGAGTTAATTATCTTTTTTCTTTTCATTTTGACTTTTGTTTCTATCTTTTAAACTTTAATTATGTTAGTCCTTATTAAGAAATGTATGAATGCACTCTTTTTTATCAAATGACTTTAACTGCTTTATTTTTTTACTTGACAAACAACAAATCACATTTAATGCAATCCACAAATTCTCTTCTTATCAATATCTTAAAAAGTCAATGTAATTCTGTCAAAAATTAGTTAACACCTTTAGATAATGAAAACTACATTCATTTATTTCTTAAGTATTGAATCATAGAGGATCAAAGGTTAAGATAGGATAAAAACCCAAATCCAATTATAGTTTAGAAAAAAAAAAGACATTGTTAATCCTAATGCAGATTAAAAGTTAACATTTTTGTATATTACTAATGTGTACTATTTTCACATAAAATCATTTAATACTTTTGTGATTAAAATTTAAGCAATAAACTTTTGTTAAATCAAAAGACCCTAAACCTTCAAATGATTAAGTTGAGAGTGTTAAAAATGTCACTTTATTACATCGAAATATGATATTAATAAATTTTTTATATTAATTTGATATTATTATTTCTTTTATTTTTCTCTTGTTTTTTTTTATAATATAAAAATTTATTAGTTCATAATTATTTTACTCTTATATCAAATTAATATAACCTAATCGTTTCAATTTGGCATCATTATTCCTGTGGCTCCAGGGACACCAAGAAGGGTCCCACAATCAAGCAGTAGACGCTAGTAGAAATTTAAAGTGAAGTTCCCTAGAGAAAGCGTGTCTGTGTCTCTGGATCTTGATGACAGAAGAAAAAAAAAAGTATGAGAAAATCCTTTTAATGTTTTTATGCTATTGTGGGGAATTTGGTCAGTTTTTTTATATAGGCTCTTTGTCTTCTTTTCAAAAGGGTTGCAATACCAAAACCAGGGTATGAAGCTACAGAAAAAAAAACAAAAAAGAAGTGGTTTCTTTCACACTAGCTTCTTGATTATTCAAATCGGGAAGAAAAGGGTTTCTGGGGAGTGGTGCCAATAATGTAAAGTTCTTTGTGGCTCAGGTTTTAACAATCTCTGTTGGTTATGTAGTAGGAAGTTCAATGCAGTATATTGAAAAGTTTAACCACAACATTGCAAGAAAAAAACTGTTTTTTTTTTCTTTTTTCTTTTAGTGTTGAAAAATAAAGGAAGAGTGGTGTGAGGAAAAAGTCAATCACATCTCTAGCTACCATTTTCTTTCTATAATTTTCACTTGCCAAACTCATCATTTATCATGGCATGCATTAAAGGGACCAATCTCACATATCCTATACATTAAATGCAAAAACACATTTTTTACAGGATCACCATAGGATACACTATACCAACAAAAGCCGGTGAAGGTTTCAGTTGTTATAAAGTGATCTAAGTATAGTTATTATTATAAATATATATATTATATAATTATATATATATATATATATATATATATATATGGATTTTCTAACTTGCGTATGTCTGTTTTTCAGTTGGTACATTTTAGCAATGTGTACCGAATTTTAGTAGACTAAAATATCTTAATATATCAAGGATTTTAAGTTATAAGATTGAGGGTATTTTAATAACAAAATAATTGATGATGTTCATTTTTTACAATATATTTTTAGTTTCTAAATAAATTTTTAAACTAATTATTTTATCATATTTTTTTCTCTATGAAAGTCTAAATTGACAATATTATGTATCAATTGAATGAAACAATTATGTGACTGTACCTTGTTTTGGATTTTTTGTAAAAATTGCATGTGAAGTTTAGGTGGGTTTTCTTCTAAATTGATTTATTTATTTGACTAAGTACAATAAAGTGGTGCAAGAAAAGGAGTGTGGTCAAGTAATGCTACGTAATGAGCCAAATATAGTTGGAATGCACTTAAATTAACCTTTCAGGATAAACAAAGTAATAGTTTTGCTTTTGGCATAACCTTACCTATACTACAAAAGTTCCATTTATTTTTGTTTTTCTTTTAAGTAAGACAATGTGTATAGTTAATATTTTATTAATGGTAGGAAAAAAAATATTTAATATAAAAAGAACAAATTTTGCAGATTTGTTGGTGAAAAACTAATACTCAAATTAACCTACATTAAAAAGACTTTGTAATTTCTCTTCAATGCTGTAGTCCATTCTTATCCTAAATTTTGTTCTTTCTTTAACAAAGTGCAATAGTAACTAATATTGGTAACATAATTAAATCATTTTGAACAAAGTTAAATAAGTTCCTTGATTGTAAAATTTTATAATTGCATTTTTAATAATTAGGCATGCAATTGGGTAGTGAGGGATCCACAAACTTATATGATTCATCCACAATTTAACTGTGTGAATTTAATTTTCAATTTAGTTTGGATTAGTTTTGACTAAAATGGATATTGATCATGTTTCAAATAGATTAATTCAATTAGACTAAATCCACATTTATATAGTTTAATTTATTTGTCAATACAAATTACATGATGTGAAAAATAAAATACTTAATAGTATATTCTACTATTAAAGACCTCTTCATTATTATATAAAATTTATTATAAATGACAAATTTAAAGTGGATTTTGCACATTATGTTAAAAAAAATTCTATATTTTTTTAATTTTATAGACCAAACAATTCATAAATTTGTATTACTGATTTTCACTATAAACATTGATAATGAAACTCAATCCAATGTTTATTTAAAAAAATTATTTTTTTTTGCTGAGAGGAATGAACGGTTATATTTAATAAAAAATTAAAAAATATTGTTAGAATCAATGACATTGTCTGATTTCAATCTTATATATCACGATTTTATTTTTAAAAAATACTTCTGAAGATAAAAAGGAAAAAAAAATATTTTAATGATCTTAAACTTCAATTCATGTAAAACTATTAGATATAATCTTAAAAGCTTAAAGATTAAGTTTAAATATTTTCTTTTATCTAATAATTAATGTATTAATATGCAATTTACACTTATACTTAAATACATAATTTCCTAAATAATAATAAATAACTTAAAAATCCAATAAGCCTAAGTTCTAAATTTAGAAATGAAAAATCAATTAAGATAAAATAGAAATTGAATTAGAACGTGACATTTGAAAATGACAAAGCATAATTATTAGGTTAGGAGAAAAGGTAATTAAAGAAGCATTTACCTGTGTCTATGACACCAATAATGGAATCAATTGAAGAGTGTTGGATTAGGGTTTTGGAAGTGACATAATGAGGAGCCTTCAATCCTAAATCTGACTCCAAGAAATCCCAAGATCTTGTTGTGTGCAACTCAAGCATGGGATCTGGGAACACTGACACCACACCATTGTGACCTGTTTCATGTTTACATGTCATCAAATTCTTTCACAATTATTATGATTTTCACATTTATCATAAAAAAATGCTTATAATTTTCACAATGTTATATTGTAGATGTTTTTCGTAACATATCTAAATTTTTCTGTTTAATATTTAATGATACAGGTTTGTTCACATCTTAAATTTTGTTAGATAAATAGTAAGTTTTAAAATTAATATAATTGATTATATATTTATTTTATAATATTTTTATTATATAAAAATGAAAAATTAATATATAATTAATTTTGAGAAAATTAGTATGAATGATTTTACATAAGAAAAGAGTAAACAATTTTAACTAAATATTAATGTTAATTTTCTATTTAATAAATATATATTGAACAGACAATTGTTAAAAATTAAACATGTATTTAATTACTTTAAGTATTGACGAAATTTAAATAAAATATCGATGAAATTAAAATTTGTTTGATAAGATTGTATTTTCTTTATTATATTGGAAAATAAATATTTAATATATATGTATTGTATAGATCTAATTATTTACTTAAATTTATATAGATTTTATTTTTTTTTAAAACCGGTCCATAAAACTTGTGGCTTAGGAATTGATTTTATAATAAGATATGAATCAGTTCAGAAATAAGATATATTCGACAAAATTTGCGAAACAATTGTTGTATTATTAGTATAATTTTATTTTATAATTACTGGCTTCTGTTTTTATTCATATGATAAGTAAAGTGATGAGTAAGACTTTAAACACGTTTTTAATTTTTTTTTTTTAACTAAAACATTTAGGAAGATTTTCAACTAAAAACATTGTTCTCGAACTCAATATTTTAGTTACTAGTGTATAATATACTTACTAGAAAATTAAAGTGGAAGTTGTTTGTACATAGAAATTTATGTATAAAAGAGTTTACAGGAAGATAAAAATTATCAATATTGAAATTATTCAAATATTCTCACTAATTTTTTTATTGAAATTTTATATTAAATTATTTACTAATAAAAGTGAGAGCTATTATTGATTCAAAGTATGAAATATTTGTCATGATTTCGTAAAACATGCCATACAAAGAATTTGTGTATAAAATATAACCTATAAGCAAAAATCACATGATGTTATATGATGTTGTATTCAGTTTTAGACATATACTTTCAAAGCCTCATAATTTTTATCTACACAAAATGATTTAAAAAACTAAGAATTTAAATTTTAATAAAAACTTTCACACTGTTAGTTAATAAAAATATTGCCTTAAATATTTTTTCTGAACAAATTATGATAAGACTTATTATTTTTTAATTATATAAAAATTATAATTAAGTGAAATTAAAAAAAATCGAATGTACTTTTAGTCTACTTTAATTAATTTTTTTTGTTAGTTAAACAACGGTTATATATTTTATGTAACACAATAAAATGTTATAAACAAAGTTTATTGAAAATTTAACGCTTATATAGTAGATTAATTATGGACATAAAATTTATGGACATAGTAGATTAATTAGTAGACACAGACACGCTTATATAGTAGATTAATTATGGACATAAAATTATTATTTTATTTTATATACACTAATTTATCTTTTTTTTTATTATGTTCGTATATGATGAATTTTTCAGCAGGGAAGATATACATATTCATATTCAATGACGAATTTTGAGTAATTTATTTGTAGTTAAATAATACTTATTTTCACATTTTCCTTTTTACACTTCTCATTTTAAAGTTAAAGAGCAGGTGATGAATAAACTAAATTTTATATCAACAAACAACTAATTATTAAAGTGAAAAATATATGTAAGTAGTGGCTGCATCGTTATATAATAAAAATTGGAAAAAGACAATTAAGTGTAAAAGTTTACAATGTGGATTAATTAATTATGATTGATCTTGAATATGGTTTTTATATAACTATTATAAAAATTAAGAAATTATGTATGATTGGATAGCATAATATAAAAATATTACACTTAATCAAATGAAAAATCCAAAAAAGAAAATCTTACCACTAAAGTCAATACTAAAACGAAACAATGGAATATTTAAAAATCTTAACATTTTTTGAGAAAGAGGAACAAAATTCTATGTCTAAGTGGAAGTTGAAAGTACAAAAACCAGAAATTCACCCGACAATCACAGTTGTTTATGTACATATAATATTGAAATGCATTATAAAATAATGACAAAAATATTGGAAGTAGTGCCACCCTGTCCCACAAGGCAACTCTCTTATCTTCCGATCTCTATTTTGGAACCATTAATATAATGTTGTTTTACTTTTATACTATTTGTTAATTAATTTTAATTCATATATTTACACTTTTTATTTAAATAATTAATTTTCCCCAAAATATTTATCTTTTATTTTTATTATTATTATTATTGAAATGTCTTTTACATCATTGTGACTGTAGTTAAGGTTGGTGAACAAAATTATTAGTGCATAGTAATAATCATAGACACAAAGGACACCAAAATTCACTTCCAACCACATAATAAGTGCTATCTATATTGATTTTGCTTTAAGAGAAAACAAACATATTGTAAAATTAATGCTCTTTTTCCTAGTGATTAACCCTAAATATTAATGACCACAAAAAAAAAAGTAAACTGACAACAAAACATTAGAAAAGTCAAAGAACGATGTAAGTTAAAAATTTGATGCAGACAAAAGGGAAAAGGAGGTAGAAGACAGGCTCAGAAAAATACCAGACAGTGCAGAAGCTTCACTCTCTGTAAGCATGGCAGAAAATCCACTGAAGGCATGACTGAAATGGTGGATCAGAGCTATCCTCTCACTTTCTTCACTGAGAAAATGGAAAAGAAAATAAAATAAAAAAGTATTTCCATTCCATAAGTTCAACTGATGTTGATTTCTTTTAGGAGTATAGTTACAGATTAAAGTGCAGAAAATCAGATAATGAACCTTGGAATAATTGATGACAGTAGCTGAAGATGATCTGATTCTGATATTTGGCCTTGTACCCTTTTGTTGTTGGGTGATGAATTTCCCATGTAAACAACATAATGCTGCAGAGAAGAAAAGAATCTCTGGTGAATCTGTCATACAAAGATTTTGAACATAACAAGCTAAAGGGGAAATGTGTGTGTATGTATGAACCTTTGGAGTTTGATCTGAAATTGCAGTGGTGCTGATGAGAAGAGAAGCTAAGAAGAGAAAATTTAGGAATTGATGAAGCCACTCCATTGAAGAGAGTGAGATGAATTGGTCTTAATGAAGAGTTGTTCATGCAATGATCCATTTATAGGGTAGGTGTGACTAATTTGCATAATTAAAGGAAGCTTCAAGCGATGAGCATGTGAGAGAATCTTTGTTAATTCTTTTGTTCCACTTATGTGAACATCTACTGCATAATATTACTATAATATATATATATATATATATATATATATATATGCACTTTCTTCATTCTCTCTGCTTTTAACCAGTTCTTCTAACAGCTACCAGGATAAGTTCTGTTGCTTGTCCAAGACAAAAATTTGAGGAAATTCATGTAATTGTCTCTTCTATTTTTGTTTTTTCTATTTGCCATCCACTGTTGTTTAATGAGTGTGCTAAAATTAGAAATTAGGTGATTCAGTGTGACTGAAGGATAACTCATCAGCAGAGTTTGCCAATTATGACCACACCAGTGTAAATGCACTTGATTATGATGCAAATATTTGTCCCTCTAAGAACCCATTTCAACAAAAATACAAAGACTCAAAAGTGAGAACATTTTTACTTTAGCCAATTTAAGTAATTCTTGTAACTTGGTTAATCTAAATTACCCTTAGAATGAGTTTAATCAGAAGAATTGCATTTTCCAATGCATATAAGTAATGCAAGTGTTGAAAATTGAAATCCAAACGCACCCACTTGATCATATAAGAAAAATATCTTTCCTTACATATAGAAGAAGCCAAATTTGAAATTTTGCTGATCTTACATTTGCAGCATTCACTTAAGAAAATGCTTTTGTGGGTTTTCAATTTCTTGGTCCGTATGATCTTTTTTTGCACACATCAATGTAGCAGTTAAACATTGCCAATTTTTTATGTTGAAGTTATGTGTTCAAGCACCAAAATTCTTGTTGAAAAGAAAAGAAAAGAGAGATTCCAGTTACCTGTATAGATGCTCTCTAACACTTTAAAGAGATGGTATATGTGAATGAAATAAAGCAAAATCATATGCTTGACATGCAAGTAAAATTGTCTCTTTATGTGCAAAAGAAGAAGAGTTGTTATATATATATTTGTGGCCATGTGTGATTCTCTTCTTTGTTTGCTTTCATTCTCTTTCTCTCATTCTCATTAGTTTCTTCTTCTTCTTCCTGAAGCCTTTCTTTGTGTTGGCATCTTCTTTGTTATAGGTTTTCTCTCATTGGCCAGTTTCTGTGACTGCATAATGCAGCTTTGGTAATGTATAAGGCACTGACAATAACAAATGCTCGAAAGATGCTCAATTGAGATTGATTTAGATAAATTTTTGGTTCAATACTTTAAAAAAATTATGATTTTTAAAGTCTGGAATAAGAATTAGACTTTAGGATATCACATAATTTATAGCATATTTGTAAAATTCTGTTAAAAAATAATCATGTTTTTCTTTTCTTGAGAAACTTTCACTTATTTTCTTTAAATACTAAATAAAATAGTATGAACAATCTACCTGAGCTTGTTTAATCTTATCATTGATAACATTGCAAGAGACAATTCTAAAGTACGAATGTTAATGTGCCTAACAAAACCTAACCAAAATATACAATACTAAGATAGAATATATATATATATATATATATATATATATATATATATATATATATATATATATATATATATAAACTGTACCCACACAAACAGTTCATAAGGTATTTTACAGTTTCTATTTTAAAATATATTTAGACATACTATAATGGAAGAGATATATATAAAGTTTTATATCGAGTTTAATTGTTAAATTATATGAGACTTTTGACGTATCACAATATTTATATTATTGTTTTTAAATGTTTTCAATTTATATGCAAATTAATTTTAATTTTTGTATGGTAGGATATCTGAGTCGAGTGACTGACAACCCAGACGACTACCAAGAATAAACAAGTCACATATTAACGAGTTATCATATTAACGAGTTATCAAACGATCACTCTCGAACGATCGTCAACCTACTAGACAGAACGATCGTCATATCATATGCTCGTCATTGTCGCTCCTAACATCAATCGTCCTAATAGCGATCGTATGTTAGCGATCGTCTGTTACTTAAACCAAACGGTCAACATTAGGTCATAGGGTCACGTCAACCCAGTAAAAGGTAAGAGTCAATAGACGTTCGGTCAGCTTTAGTCAAACTGGATCAATTAATCCAGATAAACTAAAGAATAAGTGGTTAGAAATATCTGGCCATGATATCGCAAATCACGGAACCAACTAACCCAGTATCAAGCACGACCAAGCGGTTGTGTTTTCCAGACAGTTGAGTTCTCCAACCAACCAGATTTTTAGGTAAACGGTTTATCTTACTTTTAGGTTAAATATGAGAAAGCAGAGGAAAAAAGGTACGTTTTTCTGATAAGAGAAAAGAGAGGAGAAAATATTATTTTCTTTCATTATTGAACTAAAAAAGTTTTGTCATTCCCTTTTTCTGACTTGAGCGTCGGAGTGCCTTCGCAGGTACCCACTCCATTCTCCCTGAAGAGCCCTGTGCAAGAGGAAGATATAAGGATACCTATATTGCTGAAAGGAGAGGACGTCATTCATCAGATTCGCATCTCGGTCTCAACAATTATACAGAAACATTTTGGCGCCCACCGTGGGGCCGAGACTTGATATCCCAAAGAAGACCACAAAAGCTATGGACGAGAACAACACCCGAGATTTGATCAAGCAACTGCAGCCACAAATCGAAGCCCAGGTGAAAACCATATGAGAACAGCAGGAAATTCAGCGTAAACAAACAGAGGAGCTTGCGGCGCTGAGGGCGCAGCGTCCTCCGTCGGAGATATCGGCCTCTAACAGACAGAACGATAATGAAGGAAGCCACCATGGAGGACCATCCGAACCTGTCGAAGGAGGAAGGAGCGGGCCCACGTCTCTGTGGCTCACCAACCTGCTTCCATTTACGAAAGCCATCATGCAAGCTCATATGCCAGAAAAATCCCCTCCAATGTTAGAAAGATACGACGACTCAACAGACCCTGACAATCACCTCTACAACTTTATAGATGCCATGGCGTTCTACACGGATAATGATCCCGTCATTTACCGAGCTTTTTCGTTGTCCTTGAAAGATGAGGCACTAGAGTGGTATCATATCCTCCCTCAAAATTCAGTGGATTGCTTCGCTACTGTAGAAGTTCTTTTTCAAAAACAATATGCTACCAATAGAAGACCGGAGATGACTCCTTCTGAGCTCGTAAACACCAAACAGGAGAAAGATGAAACCCTAAAGGCTTTCATGCAGAGATACAACGAGACGGCCAGACGCGTAAACGACGTGAACCACACGTTTATAATCAACAATCTACCCTCGTGTTTAAGGCCGGGATATTTCGTGGAACAGTTGTATGCAGATCCTCCAAAGTCTATGGAAGAACTCCAAGCAACGATCGCAAAATTCATACGCATTGAGGACCTCAGAAACTCCAGGAAAAGGCAACAGCAAGAAAGTCCTAACAGTGGTACCAAGAAAGACATGAAGTGGTCGTCCAACAACTATAAAACTAATAGACCTCCTCGAAAAGAGTCGGGGTGAACTCCCAAATATGATCGTTATACTTCCCTCAACGCACCCAGAGCCAAGGTGCTCGAAGAGGCGCTGCACGCAGAACTCCACCGTTCGGCGGAAGGCCACTCCAAAGAATGTTGATGGCAGTAAGGCGTGTCGTCTTCATCTAAACCATGGTCATGATACCAAAGAGTGTAACATAGTGAAAGATGAGATAGAAAGACTCATCCGCGCGGGATATCTGATAACAGTTGAAAAACCGTTATTTTTATGCTTAAAATTGATACCAAAAGCAACCTTTAAGACTTAGAAACTAGCTTGAACTCATATTTTTACGTTAGTTTTGTGAATAAGAGAGTTGAAAGTGAATTTAATGGTTTTGTGCAAGATTCCCTTGATTTTGTAGGCTAATTGAATGATTTGAAAGAAGAATTGAGGTACCGAATGATTGGAATGCTGAAAAGTCAACCAGTCAACCAGAAAAGTCAACCAGTCAACCAGAAAAGTCAACCAGTCAACCAGAATGCTGAAAAGTCAACCAGAGTACAGAAAAAGTTCTGCTGAGCAGTAAAATACCGCTGAGCGGCACTTTTCAGGTGCCAAAATCACCGCTGAGGGGCAAAAACAGCAGTTGGGGGCAAAATGGATCATGAGCTATTACCGCTCAACGTAAAATACCGCTGAGCGCCATTCTAAGTGGGCTTGGACCGGTTTTCTTTTTTTTTTTATGGGCTTGGGCCTAATTTTTTGTATTTTTAGAATAGTATATAAGTTTTAGGACGTCCTAGGGTTTGTATCTTTGGCTGAGAGGAAGCAAAAACACACTTTTCACCCCTTGGGGGTAGATTGGGAGATGGTCACAGCTCTCCTCTTCTCTTTCTAGGGTTTTTCTATCTCTTTCATTCTTTCATTATTGTTCATCTAGTTTCACCATGAATATGGTGAACTAAACTTTGTATTGTTGTTGGGGAATCAATGTAGTCTTGTGAAACTCTCATATATGGAATTTGTTTTAACATCTTATTTTAAGATACATGCTTTCTTTCATCATTAGTTAGGGTTTTTCCTCTTTGCTTAAAGCTTGCTTTGTTTAACTCATTCAATGCCATGATTATTGATTTTGTCGATATGGGAACGTACGGGAAAATCTAGATTCGGGGAATTTCTCCCAATAGCATATTGGTTGCGGTTAAGCTTCTGCACTTTAGAATTAATTATTAGGGATGCTAGAAATTGTATGAACTCGTAATTAAGGATAGGCCTTCTTGCAAAGTGATCTAGAGAGTGGCATTAGCAATTGATGAAAAGAATGATGAATTCCTGAAGTATATGAGAGTTGATAAGATGAAATTGATAACCCCAACAACATAATCATCCATCTAATTCACTAAAGTGTTTGTATTCCTCTTTTCCATCGATCAAATTCATGCATACATGTTTAATTATTGTCTTTTGCATTTAAACCGTACAATCAATTGTTAATAAGTCTTAAATAATCAACAAATCATATAGCTAACTAGGCCGTGAATCCTTTGGGAAAACGATACTTGGTCTTACCTAGTTTTATTACTTGATACGATTCGGTCACACTTGTCGATTGTTAAACAAGTTTTTGGCGCCGTTTTTTGGGTGGTCATAAATTTGTCATCAATATCTCCAAAAATACATAAAGGAGAGAACATCCACTAGAGCAGCGACTCCCAGCAGGAAGGAAACCTCCCGGCGAAGTCTCGAATGATCACCTCCTAGGGATGACCGACGAAGACGACGATCCCGGAGCCAACCCCGACACTCAGAGAGGGAGAGGTCGGTCCGAGGGCAAATCGACACCATATCCGGCGGCTTCGCAGGGGGAGGAACATCAGCCTCCGCCCAGAAACGACATTTGAGAAACTTAAAGACGGTGCACATGGTAGATCGACAACCTCGATCCATGCCCAACATCACTTTTACAGATGCAGATTTTCACACTCCTGACCCTGATCACGATGATCCCATGGTCATCACTGCCGAGATTGCTCGTTACGATGTCAGGAAAGTGCTCATCGATCAAGGCAGTTCGGTCAATATCTTGTACTGGACCACATTCCAGAAAATGGACTTATCCGAAGACTTGATAGCCCCTTTCAAAGAGTAGATTGTAGGCTTCGCAGGGGAAAGAGTCGACACTCGGGGATACCTCGACCTAAGAATTCGACTCGGAATAGGCAGGGAGGCGAGAGAAATTAGAGTCAGGTTCTTACTAGTAGAGGTAAATACTTCATATAACGCCTTACTAGGAAAACCTTGCTTGAACGCTTTCAGAGCCATCGTATCCACCCCTCATCTGGCTATGAAGTTCTCGACAGAAAGAGGCACCATCTGTATAGTAAGGGCCGATCAGCGAACGGCTCGACAGTGTTACATTGTCGGTTTAAAGGTCACCCCTTTCATGCCACCTAGAAGAGCCAGAGGAGCCGAAACAACAGCGATTGACTTGGATCCCAGAACCAATGTAGACGAATGTCTCCATCCACAAGGAGACGTCAAAACATTCCAGCTGGGAGCGGATGCATCGAAAACCGCGACCATCGGTGGAAGCTTGGCCCTGCACGATAAACATGATCTGACAGAGATACTAAGAGCCAACGCCGACCTATTTGCGTGGGTGGCCGCAGATATGTTGAGAATCCATCCAGGAGTAATGGCACATAAACTGTCAATCTTCAGGGAGCGCATCCGGTTACGCAAAAGAAACGGCGATTCAGGGAAGAAAAACGAGAGGCCATCCAAACAGAAGTCAACAAACTGATAAACGCCCAGTTTATCAGGGAAGTAACTTACACAACGTGGTTGTCGAACGTGGTCATGGTCAAAAAACCGAACGGCCAATGGAGAATGTGCGTGGACTTCACCGACCTTAACAAAGCATGCCCTAAAGATTCATATCCCCTTCCGAGCATTAATCGGTTGGTAGATGGGGCTTCAGGACATACTGTACTCAGTTTCCTTGATGCATATTCGGGATACAACCAAATCTCCATGTACGAACCCGATCAAAATAAAACAGCCTTCATTACCGAACGCGCAAATTACTGTTATGAAGTAATACAATTGGGTCTAACGAATGCAGGCGCCACCTACCAACGCCTTATGGACAAAGTCTTCCACCATCAAATCGGCAAACGCATGGATGTCTCTGTAGATGACATGGTCATCCGAAGTCAATATGTGGAACAACATCTCAAAGATTTGGTGGAAGTTTTCCTCCAGATACGACGATATAACATGAGACTTAACCCATCTAAATGTACCTTTGGAGTCCCGGCTGGGAAGTTTTTGGGCTTCATGCTGACATGCAGGGGAATCGAGGCCAACCCGGACAAATGTAGAGCCGTACTAGAAATGCAGAGCCCAAAAAACCTGAAAGAGGTACAACGTCTGGTTGGCCGAATGACAGCGTTATCACGCTTCATTCCGAAGTTGGCTGAACACATCAAGCCTATCCTGAAGAACATGAAGAAGGGCACCACCCAACACTGGGACGATGAGTGTGAAAAAGCCTTCGGTCCTATTAAACACATTCTCACCAGCCCTCCAATCATGTGTTCTGAAATCAAGTGTCATTACTCTTTCTATATCAATTTCAAAAGCTCAAAAATTCCAAGAAAATTTCCTACCTTTGCCTTGGCCTCAATACAACCTTTAAAAAGCCCTCATGATCAATAATTGCATGTTTTCTAAAGTATGTGAATGATAGAGTCTTGTTAATATCAAGGATGTCTACTTACATGGGTATTTTGAGTGTAAACACAAGCCAAAAACACTTGAGAGAGTTGGAGAGGAATAGATACATATTGACTTGAGTGTTATCTTTCATATTTTATTTTCTTGGGAATTCAAAAAAGGTCAACTTATGTGTGAAGAATAGAGTGATTTCATTTGCATGTCCATGACAAAGTAATGTCTAGATCATTGATCTATGTCTAGTGCTACTCATTCTTTTGATCCAAATGCAAATATGGAATAAAATGACTCAGAACAAAGTCTTGGAATTAATCAATTTTGCCCAGGAGTGCAAAAGGATAAGTGTGGGGTGTGATGAGTGCATATTTATGCCCACATTTATGCTTTAAAATTCAAATTTTTGATGGGATAATTGTGCTTAAATGGTTTATTTTAAGTGAATTTGTGATTATTGGAATTGTTTGGTTTGGGAAATAAAGAGACGTAAAAAGTGAGTTTTTGTGCATAAATTATTCTTGGATGTTCTAATGTTTATTTGTGCAGTTGAGAATATAAGTTTTATTGGTCCAAATGGCAATTCAAGGCCCAAAATCAAATTTTATTTGGAAAATTCAGAAGAGGCTAAAGTGCATATAGAGGAAATTTCAGGGTATTTGTGCAATTTTGAAAAGTCAGAAAATCTAAAAATAAAATTCAGTTGTTGAATTTAATTTGGGAATATCAACAGAAAATATCTTCCAAATAATTTTATCATTATCTAAATCTTTTAGTTATTTGGAAGATATAGGATATAAGATAATTGAGTTAATATCTATCAAATATTCTTTAAAACTGATTTAAACTAATGAATATTTGAAAGATATAATATATCAACAGAAAATATCTTATCAACAAACTATTCAGAGTCCAAGCCCAATCAAGCCTATATAAAGAGACCCAAGGGAGGCAGAAAGAGGGACTTCACTTCATTCATTATCTCATACTGCTCTCACTTTTCTTTCATCTTGTATTCAACTCCATTCACGGAGAGCTAAGCATATAGGGCTATTCTGCTGTAATTCCATTATGGATTTTGAGGTTAGATTGAGTTAATGCAATTGTTTACTTTGGTTATTGATTTAAGTTGTTCTCTTTATGTCTTTCATCTCTCTATCTTGTTAAAAGCAAAGATTTTTGCATCATAATGTGTTTGAATCTACATGCATATTGATTATATGAGTTTTAGGGTTTCTAGGTTTAAATTGAGAATCTACTTTGATTTAATTTAGGAACTTTCATATGATTAAATGGTTTTTACTATCAATTGAGAATGTACTTTGATTGATTAGTAATAATTTCAACTATAATCAATTGAGAATTTACTTTGATTGATTAGCTTTTAATTTGGTTAGAAAATTTAAGAATAGACATGATTAAACACAATAGAATTTGATTGAGAATGTACTTTGGTTGAATTTATTGTGAATAATCTATAAAAGTTTTGCATTTGATTGAGAATTTACTTTGGTTAAATGCATGATCGCCCTCAAATTAATTAAGAATGTACTTCAATTAATTTGAAACTTAAACAATAATCAATTGAACAACTATCCGTGAATAACCGATGACGAATCTACCTTGGAAAAGCAGTGGAATTAGCCTATTTCATCGTAACTGTTTTTAAGTTTCTTATTTGTTCTTTAAACATTCTTCAAACATTACTTTTATCCATAAGCATTGCATAGCATTCATAAGAGTCAGATATTCAAAAGCAATTCCGTGTTCGTTGGGAGACGACTCAGAGTTACTTTAGCCCTATCTACTTTCTAGAATCTACTTGACAATACTGAAGTTGCCTTGAAAAGTAGTATTAATTTGATAGCTTCAACGACAACTTATCAAATTTGGCGTTGTTGCCGAGGAATACGGTTAGTATTTTGAATATTTTGATTCTTATTTTTATTTTTATTTTTATTTTTTTATTTATTTTTATCTTTATTTTTTTTATTTATTTTTATCTTTATTTTTCTATTTATTTTTATCTTTATTTTTTTAATACGGTTAGTATTGTGCTAGAAGGACCAAATGGTCTAGTCGTCGAGCAGGCCATCACATTTCGATTTCAAGCCAGCAACAACCAAGCAGAATATGAAGCTTTGATTGCTGGTCTAACCCTAGCCAAAGAATTGACGGTCGCTCGATTAGAGTGCAGGATGGATTCACAGTTGATGGTCGGGCGTATGAACGGAACCTACCAGGTTAAAGACAATCAATTACTGCGCTACTTTCACAAAGCAAACACCCTCCTCAAGGATTTTGTCGATGTTAGCATCATTCATGTGCCTAGGGAACAAAATACAAGGGCAAATCTCTTGTCTAAATTAACTCACTCAAGGGAGAAAACACAGTTATCTTCAATCATCAAGATGACACTTGACCACCCAATTGTGGAAGCTTTCGCCACTGATGTCTCAACACAGGAAGCTGATTAGAGATAGAGTATACAAGACTTGATGATAAAGCAGGAGCGAGGAGAAAAGGTCACCGCAAGTGACTCAAAACGCATCGCGCGTTTGATAACAGTTGAAAAACTGTTATTTTCATGATTAGAATTGACACTAAAAGCAACCTTTACACTTAGAAACTAGCTTGAAATCATGTTTTTCCTCATGTTTTTAGAAATAAGAGAGCTGGACAGGTTTATGCTTGATTTCAGTGTTTTTGTGCAGGTTTTAAGGTGAATTTGGTGAAAGAAGTGAAGAAGGAGAGAGATGAAATCAGAAAAGACAATAAAAAGTGCAAAAGGAGAAGCCGAAGTCACCGCTCAGCGGCAGTTTACCGCTGAGCGGCACTCAGGAGCTTGCGGGAGGTCCGCTGAGGGGCAAAATGGCCGCTGAGGGGAGAAAACAAGTCACGCACTCACCGCTGAGCGGTAGTTTACCGCTGAGCGGCACTCTGGAAGTCACGTAAGGTCCGCTGAGGGGTAAAATGGCCGCTGAGGGGAGAAAACAAGTCACGCACTCACCGCTGAGCGGTAGTTTACCGCTGAGCGGCACTTTAATGGGCTTGGACTTGACTTTTTGTAATTTACGAATGATACATAAGCTTTAGGGTTTCCTAGGGTTAGGTATCTTTGGCAGAAACGAAGCAAACACTCTCTCTTCCACCCCTTGGGGTAGATTGGGAGATGGTGACAGCTCTCCTCTTCTCTTTCACGGGTTTTTCTATCTCTTTCATTCTTTCATCATTGTTCATCTAGGTTCACCATGAATATGGTGAACTAAACTTTGTATGTTTGTTGGGGAATCAATGTAATCTTATGAAACTCTCATATATGGAATCTGTTTTTACATCTTTTAATTAAGACTTATGCTTTCTTTTCATCATTAGTTAGGGTTTTTCCTCTTTGCTTAATGCTTGCATTGTTTAACTCATTTGATGCATGATTATTGGTTTTGTCGATACGGGCACGTACGGGGAAGTCTAGATCCGGGGAATTTCTCCCAATTTTATATTGGTTGTCATTAAGCTCCTGCACTTATGAACTGATCATTAGGAATGCTAGGAATTGTATGAACTCGTGATTAGGGAGAAGCCTTCTGGAAAGGTACATTAGAGAGTGGCATTAACAATGATGATTTGACTGTTGAATTCCTAAAAATATATGAGAGTGGATAAGATGAAATTGACCCCCAACAACATATTCATATCTATATTTCATTGAAAGTGTTTATCTTTTGCTTTTTGCCATTGATCAAAATTCATGCATACATGTTTATTTTCTGTCTTGCATCTTAAGCCCCAAATATTTCGTTTGTAAGTCTTAGTTAATCAAGAAACCATATAACTAAACTAGGCCGTGAGTCCTTTGGGAAGAACGATACTTGGTCTAACCAAGTTTATTACTTGAACGATTCGGTCATACTTGCCGATTGAAAACAAGTTTGTGACATCATAATTTGGTGTTCATAAATTTGTCCATCAAGTTTTTGGCGCCGTTGCCGGGGACTCGTGGTTTAACTGGTTAATTTTTGTGTGATTATTGATTATCTTTGACTTTTTTTATTATTATTTTTTTTTTAAATTTCGAATTTATTTTATTTTATTTTTGTTTTTTTTTGTTTTCTGTTTTTCTGTTTTCTGTCTTTATTTTCTGAATCTTATATTTTCTTTTATATCTTTTTGTGCTAACCAAATCTTCTAGGGTTTTGTGTTCTTGTGTATGCAGGAGGCAATTCGAACTAGGAGCAAGAAAACAACAGAACCGCTGCTTGAAGGATTAGAAGACAGTAGACGGAGGAGAAGAATCAGAACATCTAGAGAACTTTTCCCTCCTCCGGAAACTCTGTTGCAACCATCACCACAAGGTTCTGACAATAGCACAGAAAATATGGAGAATAATAATATCAGAAGAACTCTTGCTGATTACACCAATGTAGCTGGACCTCAACATTTTAACAGCATAGCTAGACCTAGAGTCAATGCAGCCAATATGGAGGTCAAACCAGCATTGATCCAACTGGTGAAGAGTAATCAATTCAATGGGTTATCTCATGAAAGCCCATATGAGCACCTTACTACATTTAATGAAATTTGCAACACAGTGAAAATCAATGGGGTGCCAGACGAAGCAGTCAAACTTAGTTTGTTTCCTTTCTCATTGGGAGGCAATGCTAAGCTTTGGTTGAACTCTTTTCCAGAAGGAAGTTTCACAGAGTGGGAAGCAGTGGTAACAAAGTTTTTGAACAAGTACTTTCCACAATCAAAGGTGACAAAGGCAAGCAAGAGATATCTTCATTTAAGCAGGGCATGGAAGAATCACTGGGGCATGCATGGGATAGATACAAAAGTCTGCTAAGAAAAACACCCACGCATGGCTTTGAAGAACAGGAAGTAGTCTTAACTTTCCTTGGGGGGCTTGGTTCACAAACCAAGATGATGCTTGATGCCTCAGCAGGACGCAATATTAAATGGAAAACTCCAGAGGAAGCTATAGAAATCATTGACAACATGGCTACTAGTGATAATGAGCTCAACAGTGAAAGAGGAGTTCCTATGCAACAAAAAGGGGTTCTCCAATTACAGACCCATGATGCCTTGTGATGGACAAATTTATGAACACCAAATTATGATGTCACAAACTTGTTTTCAATCGGCAAGTATGACCGAATCGTTCAAGTAATAAAACTTGGTAAGACCAAGTATCGTTCTTCCCAAAGGACTCACGGCCTAGTTTAGTTATGTGATTTCTTAATTAACTAAGACTTACAAACGAATTAATTGAGGTTTAAAATGCAAGACAAAAAATAAACATGTATGCATGAATTGTGATCAATGGCAAAAAACAAAGGATAAACACTTTCAATGAAATTTATGTATGGATATGTTGTTGGGGTTCAATTTCATCTTATCCACTCTCATATATTTTAGGAATTCAACGATCAAATCACCATTGTTAATGCCACTCTCTAATGTACCTTTCCAGAAGGCTTCTCCCTAATTACGAGTTCATACAATTCCTAGCATTCCTAATGATTAGTTCATAAGTTCAGGAGCTTAACGACAACCAATATAAAATTGGGAGAAATTCCCCGGATCTAGACTTCCCCGTACGTTCCCGTATCGACAAAACCAATAGTCATGCATCGAATGAGTTAAACCATGCAAGCATTAAACAAAGAGGAAAAACCCTAACTAATGATGAAAGAAAGCATAAGTCTTAAATAAAAGATGTAAACACAGATTCCATATATGAGAGTTTCACAAGACTACATTGATTCCCCAACAAACATAAAGAGGTTAGTTCACCATATTCATGGTGAACCTAAATGAATTACAATGAAAGAATGAAAGAATAAACCCTAAAAAGGTGAAGCGGAAGCCTCAGCATCCAAGATCCTCCTTCAAAGGGGTGGTAGAGAAAGTGTTTGCCTCGTTCCAGCCAGAGATACCTAACCCTAGGAAACCCTAAAGCTTATGTATCATTCGTAAATTACAAAAAGTCAAGTCCAAGCCCATTAAAGTGCCGCTCAGCGGTAAACTACCGCTCAGCGGTGATTGCGTGACTTGTTTTCTCCCCTCAGCGGCCATTTTGCCCCTCAGCGGATCTCCCGTGACTTCCAGAGTACCGCTCAGCGGTAAAATACCGCTCAGCGGTGAGTGCGTGACTTGTTTTCTCCCCTCAGCGGACCTCCCGCAAACTCCTGAGTGCCGCTCAGCGGTAAACTGCCGCTGAGCGGTGACTTCGGCTTCTCCTTTTGCACTTTTTGTTGTCTTTTCTAATTTCATCTCTCTCCTTCTTCACTTCTTTTACCAAATTCACCTTAAAACCTGCACAAAAACACTGAAATCAAGCATAAACCTGTCCAACTCTCTTATTTCTAAAAATATACAGAAAAACATGATTTCAAGCTAATTTCTAAGTGTGAAGGTTGCTTTTAGTGTCAATTTTAATCATGAAAATAACAGTTTTTCAACTGTTATCACCTTGCTAGCTCAAAATAAAATTCTAACTCAACAGTTGGAGACTCTGACTAAAACTCTTGCACAATTACCTAAAGAGTTGAAAACTGCTGCATAGGTACAAACCCAGTTGTGCGAATTATGTGGAGGTGATCATATCAATGGTCAATGTGCTTTTCCAGTGGAAGCCTTGGAGGATGTTAATTTCATGGCTAATCAATTTCCATACCGTCAAGGGAATTACAATCAAGGATGGAAACCACATCCAAGCATTGGTCAAGGACAAACTGGGCAAGCAAATCAATATAATAAGCAGCAGCAGCAACCAACCTTTTGGCAACAGTTATCTATGCTTAATGAAAAATCAACAAGGTTGGAAGAAACTCTTCAGCAATTCATACAGAAAACCGAATCTTCTCAAAAGAGCACTGAAGCTGCTATAAAGAATTTGGAGATTCAAATGGGTCAGATTACCAAGCAATTGGAAGAAAGGCCAAATAGAAATTTTGGGGCTAATACTGAGGTTAACCCTAGAGAAGAGTGCAAAGTGGTAAAGAGTGTGAATGAAGAGATAATTGAGTTAGAAGAAGAAGAAACAGAAGAAAGAAGAGAAATAGAGAGCAAAAACAATTTTCCTTTTCCAATAAATCAAGAGAAACAAATGGATTTCACAGAATTATTCAGAATGGTGGATAATAAAGCACCTTAGGAACAGATTTTACAGAAAATTGCAGTTTACACAAAATCTGATGAAGAAATTTCTACAAAGAAGAGACGTAGAGATGATGAGGCAAAAAAGTGTATAACTGTTAAGAAAGAGTCATTCCCTCCTAAAGCGTCAGATCCAGGCAGTTTTTCTATCCCTTGTACTATAGGGAAGAAAAAGGTAAAGAAAGCTCTCCTTGATTTAGGTTCAAGTGTTAACTTGATACCTTATTCTTTACTGGAGCAAATCGGCAATGTTAAAATGAAACATGCAAAGATTAAAATAGTAACGGCCGATGGATCTTCAAAGGAGCCATGTGGGATTGTAGAGGACATTATAGTTTGTGTTGGCAAACTTCAGTTCTTGGCAGACTTTGTGGGGATGAAGATGGAGACTGAGAAGATACCTATCATACTTGGAAGACCGTTTATGAAAACGGCCAGGGCTATCATAGATGTAAATGAAGGTATAGTGGTGCTCCATGATAGAGAGGAGAGAGTGGTGGTAGATGTTTTCAAAGATGAGATGCAAGCAAAGGAGGAAGAAGCTAGTTATAAAGCTGCATTTCGAGATGCACCCATGACTAGCCGTAAAGATGAAAATCTTGAGGTTTCAGGTAACCATTGTTTGTTGTTTCAGGTACCCAAGGAAGAAGAGATTGGAAGAGGAGAAGAAATTCCTAGAGACTGGAAGAAAAGAAGACTCCAACTTGGCACACCTGTTAGAATCAAGAACAAGTTGTGGCTTGTGAAGGGCTTTAAAGAGAAGGAGATGATAGAGATAGAGTCTCCATATTCTAGAAGAACTAAAACAGTTCAAAGGAAACAGCTGAGGAGTTGGTGGAAAGACAACATCAACTACAAAGAAGATGGAACTTGAACTTTATTGGGTCAAGCTAATGACATTAAAAGAGCGCTTGCTGGGAGGCAACCCAGTGAATTTAAAAACTTTTGATTTGGTTTTGTAATTTGTAATTTGTGAACATTATTTTTGTAATTATTTTGTTGGATATAGCATCTACTGAAGGATGCTAGGTGGTTAAGTATCTACTGAAGGATACAATGGCTGTAACACCTACTGATGGGTGTTGGTGGATTTTGGGTCAGGCTCGTGACGTTAAACAAGCGCTACCTGGGAGGCAACCCAGTTGATTGAATATTTCTGTTTGTTTGTTTAGTTAGGGTTTGCATAAGCATTTTGAACATTGAATTGCAGGGAGCCAGTGAGGGGCATGTCTAGGAGGCACGTAGGTTAAGAAAAGAAGGAGAAGAGCACTTCACGAAAGTGCCGCTGAGCGGTACTTTACCGCTGAGCGGTACTTTACCGCTGAGCGGTACTCTCGCAGAATAGGGTTTTAGCTTCCCTTAGCGGGACCCGAGCCCATTAGGGTATTTTTACACCCTAAGCTGCGCATTCTTTCACACTTTCAGACTTTTCTTTGCACAAACACTCCCACATACCTTCTCCAAGGTTTTCCACATCTTTTCACTCTTCCCTCTTAAGAAAATTTCTCTTCCACTCACTTTTTCACTAGTGTGCCATCAAAGTTTGGGGTTGGAAGAGAGCATTCTAGCTTGGAAGCATTCTCATTGCATCTAGTATCTCCACCCAAGTAAGTAAAATGCATTTTGTTCATTCTAGGGTTTTTGATTTTGAATATGATTGTCAAAGCATGAAGATTTAGGGGTTTTGATTTCTTTGCATGATTTGATGATATATTTGATGTTTGAACCGATTAAACTGCATGATTATGAACTGGAAAACTGAGAATTGCATTTGGGTGGAGTTAGGAAAGCTTTAAAACAGGTTTTTCAAAAATCTGCAGAGTTACCGCTGAGGGGTAAACTGCCGCTGAGCGGCACTCTGCCAGATTTGATTTTTCTGGTTTTGTGTGATTTGGAATGTGGTACTGGTGGCGCTGAGGGGAAATTCTGGCCCTCAGCGGTGGTTTAGCTTCGAAAGGAGTTGTGTTCTGTGTTTTACTAATGATTAACATCATGTTCTGTGGTTTGGTTTTGTGATTTGAATGTACGAATGGCATCCTCATCAGGAAAAAGATTGAAAACCATGGCAAACAAGAGAAAGGAAAAGGAACCAGAGCAACCCCATTCTAGCAGGTTCCTCTCTAGGAAACATGAGAAGCACTTTAAAGTGGTTCAGGACAGGAGACTTCTGATGGAGAGAAAGGTTGGAATGATACCTAACCTTGCTCCTCAATTTGGAGAGCAAGTTTTAGGGAATGACTGGGGAAAGCTAGCCACTTATCCTGCACCTGCCAACATAGTTGTGGTTAAGGAATTTTACACCAATGCAAAGAAGATTGGTGATTATCCAGCTGAGAATTATTTGGGCTATGTCAGAGGCCATGCTATCAGGTATGATCCTGATTCAATCAATAACTTTCTGGACACTGTATGGGCTGGTGAGCAGTGCCAGTTTGCTCTTTGCATGGAGGAAGGTGCTGATTATGAGGATGTGGAGAGAGTACTGTGTATACCTGGAGGACACTTCCAAAGGAATCGATCTGGCTCAGTGGTTAACATTAGGAGGACAGATTTGACTCCTCTTGCAAAGTATTGGATGGCGTTTTCTCATGCCAACATTCAGCCATGTTCACATGTGTCAGATATTACTCTCAGCAGGGCATTCTTTATCTACTGTGCTATCAGAAACTTGAATGTTAATATTGGGCAGGTGATAGCTGATGAGATTAGTGTGTGCGCCAATACTTCAAACAACAAAGCACCACTGGGACATCCTTCTTTGATCACGCACCTTTGCAAGATAGCTGGGGTGGACACTTTTGTTCCACCTTTTGAGAGGCCAAGAAAAGCTATTGATGAGGCCTACTATAGGCAGTACTGTGGAGGTGATGATGCAGCTCAGCCAGTTCCACCACGCCGTGCTCGTAGAGAGAGAGGGCCAGCACAGAGCCAGACATCTGCTGAGACACATGAAGCAGAGCCATTCCAGATGAGGGACATGTATATGTCTCTTATAGGGGCTCAGTTGTAGTCCATTCACAGAGGGCAGGTGGCCACTGCTGAGATGATTGTGGGGATGTATGATACACCTCCAGCCCACAGGTGGACTATGGATGAATTCCATAATGTGGTAGCTTGGCCAGAGGAACCAGTGCATGGAGGAGGAGTTGGAGCAGCTGAAAGAGGGCAGGTGGCCACTGCTGAGATGATTGTGGGGATGTATGATACACCTCCAGCCCACAGGTGGACTATGGATGAATTCCATAATGTGGTAGCTTGGCCAGAGGAACCAGTGCATGGAGGAGGAGTTGGAGCAGCTGAAGCTTCAGCTAGAGATATGGAAGAAGATGAAGCTGATGAGGATGATGCATTTGAAGATGATGAAGATGAGGAGGAAGAGAAAGATACAGAGGACAGCTCAGATTGATGAGGAGCTGAGATAGCATTTACTGATGAATGCTATCATGTGCTTATGCTTTGTGGTTTAAGTTTTCTGAACTTATTTGTTTCTGTTTTTAGATTAGGGTTTGATGTACTCCATTTGAAACCTTGTTTCTTGTGATGGTTTGCTATTAACTGTGATTGTGTGATAAGTAATGCTGAATGATGCTTATGATTGATTGATGTTGAGATAGATGTGCACATAAAATGCTTATACAAGTGATTCACAAGTTTTGTGAACAAATGCAGGATATTATGATTGTGATTGTGAAATTAAGCAGATGTGTATGTCAAATGTGAATGAGCTTATGTGTGAGATTTTGAGCTCCAGAGTTGTTATTGTTGAATGCTATTACTTTGAAAGCATGAATGGTTTTGCCCAGGTTTTCTATGATTGAATCAATTGCTTGTTTTGCATCATGTGATCAAGGCCATTTGTTGAAAACCTTTTTATTGGCTAAATTCATAAAATTAGCCCATTAAAAGAGAACACTGTGTGTTCTATCCTTTGAACCCTTAGCCTTGAATATACACTGAAACCTTTAATTGAAAAATCTTTACCTTGAGTTAAGTAGAAGATCTTGTGTGGTATTGTTAAATGTTCAAGTTTGGGGTTGTTGGGAAAACATGAAAAGCATTGAGCTAAAAGCTAAAAAGTAAGAATATGCAAAGAAAAAGAAAAGAAAAGAAAAAGAAGCAAAGCTCAATGCAAAGGCAAAAGAAAGTTGGGAATGAATAAGATGATTGTGTTGTTATGATTCTCTTAACTCAAGGGTTTTGTGATCTAGAAAAACCAATTTTCTTGTTAGCCCAGCCACATTATAAGCCATAGAAAAGTCCTTGTGATGATGCATGCTTGTGAATGTTTTTGATTGTGGTAAAATGAAAGGCAAAGTTAATTCATGTAACATTGTGATAGTAGAGTGAATGAGTGATCATCTCTTATACACTTGAGTGTGAGTGAAACACTTGACTTAGTGAGGAAATATCACATGAACACATGAACATCCATGCTTAATTGATTGATCATTCATGAAAATAGCATTTGTTGGAATTTAAATGACTTTGTGAACACTAAAGCATGTGCACATCTTGATTGAACTCTTGGTCATAAGTTTGAGTGAAGTTTTTGCTTATCTTGAAAAGAAGATTTTTGAATGAAGTGAACCATCATATGAATTGGTTTAAAGATGGAGTTACATATTATTTGCTTGAGGACAAGCAAAGTTTTAAGTTTGGGGTTGTGATAACAGTTGAAAAACTGTTATTTTCATGATTAGAATTGACACTAAAAGCAACCTTTACACTTAGAAACTAGCTTGAAATCATGTTTTTCCTCATGTTTTTAGAAATAAGAGAGTTGGACAGGTTTATGCTTGATTTCAGTGTTTTTGTGCAGGTTTCAAGGTGAATTTGGTGAAAGAAGTGAAGAAGGAGAGAGATGAAATCAGAAAAGACAATAAAAAGTGCAAAAGGAGAAGCCGAAGTCACCGCTCAGCGGCAGTTTACCGCTGAGCGGCACTCAGGAGCTTGCGGGAGGTCCACTGAGGGGCAAAATGGCCGCTGAGGGGAGAAAACAAGTCACGCACTCACCGCTGAGCGGTAGTTTACCGCTGAGCGGCACTCTGGAAGTCACGTAAGGTCCGCTGAGGGGTAAAATGGCCGCTGAGGGGAGAAAACAAGTCACGCACTCACCGCTGAGCGGTAGTTTACCGCTGAGCGGCACTTTAATGGGCTTGGACTTGACTTTTTGTAATTTACGAATGATACATAAGCTTTAGGGTTTCCTAGGGTTAGGTATCTTTGGCAGAAACGAAGCAAACACTCTCTCTTCCACCCCTTGGGGTAGATTGGGAGATGGTGACAACTCTCCTCTTCTCTTTCACGGGTTTTTCTATCTCTTTCATTCTTTCATCATTGTTCATCTAGGTTCACCATGAATATGGTGAACTAAACTTTGTATGTTTGTTGGGGAATCAATGTAATCTTATGAAACTCTCATATATGGAATCTGTTTTTACATCTTTTAATTAAGACTTATGCTTTTTTTCATCATTAGTTAGGGTTTTTCCTCTTTGCTTAATGCTTGCATTGTTTAACTCATTCGATGCATGATTATTGGTTTTGTCGATACGGGCACGTACGGGGAAGTCTAGATCCGGGGAATTTCTCCCAATTTTATATTGGTTGTCATTAAGCTCCTGCACTTATGAACTGATCATTAGGAATGCTAGGAATTGTATGAACTCGTGATTAGGGAGAAGCCTTCTGGAAAGGTACATTAGAGAGTGGCATTAACAATGATGATTTGACTGTTGAATTCCTAAAAATATATGAGAGTGGATAAGATGAAATTGACCCCCAACAACATATTCATATCTATATTTCATTGAAAGTGTTTATCTTTTGCTTTTTGCCATTGATCAAAATTCATGCATACATGTTTATTTTCTGTCTTGCATCTTAAACCCCAAATATTTCGTTTGTAAGTCTTAGTTAATCAAGAAACCATATAACTAAACTAGGCCGTGAGTCCTTTGGGAAGAACGATACTTGGTCTAACCAAGTTTATTACTTGAACGATTCGGTCATACTTGCCGATTGAAAACAAGTTTGTGACATCATAATTTGGTGTTCATAAATTTGTCCATCAGCGTTTTCTACACATAAGTGACGACCTATACAAGCGTGGCCACAGCACACCCGTGTTAAAGTGTATATCGGCGGACGAAGCAGATTACGTCCTGCGTGAACTCCATACCGGGATCTGCAGCTTTCATTCAGGCAAACACACGCTCAGAGCGCGCGTACTACGCATAGGATATTACTGGGGTTTAATGTCTCAATAGGTCCCTATTTTTGTTCAGAATTTGAAATAGGTCCCTTTATTTTTTGGCGTCTCAATTAGGTCCTTATTTTTGTTAATTTGATGCAAATAAATCCTTTCCGTCAATTTCATCAAACGGCGTTAATGAATGTGTGACGTGGCCTTACACGTGTCAATACTGTCCTCAGGCCACGTCACACATTCATTAACGCCGTTTGATGAAATTGACGGAAAGGATTTATTTGCATCAAATTAACAAAAATAAGGACCCAATTGAGACGCCAAAAAATAAAGGGACCTATTTCAAATTCTGAACAAAAATAGGGACCTATTGAGACATTAAACCTATTACTGGCCAACGATCGACCAAGATTGTGAGACATTCGTCAGGAAATGTCTCTCATGTCAAGCACATGGTCATGACTTCCGCGTCCCTCCTGAAGAATTGCATGGCATCATCTCCCCATGGTCGTTCGCCCAATGGGGAATAGATATAGTTGGATCGTTACCGATCGCAAAAGCTCAAAATAAATTTCTCTTGGTGGCGGTCGACTACTTCACTAAATGGATAGAAGCCGAACCACTATCCGTAATCAGCGCCCAACCAGTACAGAAGTTCATCTGGCACTTGATATGCCGGTTCGGTCTGCCGCAAAAAATCATCACAGACAACGGCAGGCAATTCATTGAGAAAAGGTTAAACTTGGGGATTAAACATGTGACCAGCTCAGTAGAGCATCCACAAACTAATGGACAAGCAGAAGTCGCAAACAAAGCTTTGCTCACAGTATTGAAAAAATGACTTGGCGAGGCTAAAGGTTTATGGGTGGAAGAACTACCAGAAGTCCTATGGGCGTATAGATACACCCCACACGGATCCACCGGGGACACTCCATTTAATTTGACATACGACACTGATGTCATGCTCCCAATCGAGGTCGGAGAGCCGTCACTAAGAAGCAACATCACCGACATGACCCTTAATGATGAACAACTATAGATGAATCTCGACACGCTACCCGAGCGGCGAGAGGTCGCCACCGTTCGTGCAGCAGCCCAAAAAAGAATGCTTTCCCGCCGTTACAACACTAAAGTCAAGCCTAGAGCCTTCAAAAATGGCGATCTTGTGTGGCGGAAACGAGGAGAAGCAAGAAAAAACCGAGCGCACGGAAAACTAGCAGCCAACTTGGAAGGACCGTTCCGCATTACAGAGGACTTGATGAATGGGGCATACCGCCTTGAACTCCTCAATGGGCGAACTGTCCCCAACACTTGGAACGCCACTCACCTTAAATATTATTTCAGTTGAAGTTTATCATTTTCATGTTTATGACACATTATTTTTCTGCTTACAATAAGGAATGTCTTTTCCATTCTTCATTTATTTTATTCTCACATGTCGAGTCCCAGGGACAAATTTTACGAAACTGTTCGGCCTGATAAATGTTCGCCCTAAAACATCTAAACCATGGCACATAAGGATACACTCCTTCTGGCAGATGTTCACCCTAGAACATCCAAACCATGGCACATAGGGATACACTCCCTCTGGTAGATGTTCTTTCTCGAACACCCAGGTGCATTAGTCGAAGGGATACACTCCCACTGGTAAATGTTCACCCTAGAACACCCAGCAAATTTAATCTAAAAGATCACTCACAGGTCTTAACAACGTCTACCTCACACCAGTATGAGAACACTTTACTATTTACATCACAGTGATAACAAAACTACAACAAATATCTATTTCATAGGTAATCAGTATATAACGTCTTCCCAAGTCAATGCAAGACAAACAAATAAGCATCAAAGGTTCCAAACAAACAAATAAACATCAAAGGTTCATGGCCACGCCAAAATCCTACCACCTAATCTATTACAATATCTGGTGACCCAACAGCAGAACCTCTGGTAGCTTCAGCATTGGGTTCCTCAGCAGTAGTTACTCCAGCGTCGACACCTTCTTCGGGTTCCATGAAGTCATTTCTCGATATCTTCATCATTTAACACTTCAATCTTTTTATTTTTTCGTATGACTCATCAAATATTTCTTTACATCAAATTTAAACTTAGACAGTATATAGATATTCATCAAGTTCACGCCCAAAATATTTTTTCTTTCAACATTATAAAAATAATAGATCTAGTTGTTATAAAATTTAATTATATTTAGTCTTTTATATAACTACTTAACATTTATTCAATTATGATTTAAAACTTGATGAAAAAAATTATATTTGATATTAAAGAAAATAAAATATTTATGGTTTCGCCATTAAATTCATAATAATATTAAGTTTCTTTTATGTGAATATTTTTATGTTGCATATGCAATGTCTAGAGAAGTATATGTAGAACATTCAAGTGGATGCATTCATTAAGATGAGAGTTGCATTAAAATTGCATTAAATGAATTTCACCTAATTCGTTTCTTTTATCGTTAATCCAACTTGTTTATTTTCCTTAAGCAACAAATCTGACACTTTTCTGCCATTGTCACTTCCCTATTATGCAAAAATAATAAGTTGTTTCAAGTAGCAAGTGGCTCAAAGTGATTGGTTTTTAATGTAGCTTGACTTTAGGCATGAAATCGTTTAGACAAAAGGATAGTTTTTATTTATGAACATTCTCTGCAAAATATAAAAAATAAACAAAGTGAATAAATGGAAACATTCACACGCAGTTAATGATTGCAACATTCTTAGAGGATTCTATCATGTATATGATAGCTTTAATATGAGTTTTATTGTTTGAGCTTTCTTCTTAATGAACATGAAACGTAAGTTTTATGCATGCTAATGTTATCTAAGACTTAGATGAAAACTAATATTTATTCACATCACTTTATAACCTAACTAGGGTATTATCGTCTTAAATCTAAGATTACATTTTGACTTGGTTCCTCAAAGTTCAAGTAATATATAAATTGTTCTTCCTTCTAGCATAAAAGAGTATAGTTTCATTATGTATTATGCATGAGTTTTCGTAAAAGATTAGAAAATTAACTACATTAGTCTTATTGTATAAATTTGCTGCTTAGTTTTTCTAGCTATAACAGCAAAAGATGAATTTTTTTTTTCTCGGACTTGAATCAATTTATTTAGCATAAGTCATCCCTCTATTGTATCAACATGGTATTATATGCATTATTGAAGAGAGTATTAGTTTCAATCATTCAAAATTTAAAAATATTATCAATCATGCTTAATTGTGTCAATTTTTATAAAAATAAAAAATTCAAATGCATTTTACTTGATTGATACTTAATTCATCTTATTTTAATTCTTTATGTTTTTACAATTATAACAAAAATAGAAAATGAATTTATGGCAGACAATATGATTATTTACATTCAAAAAAATAAAAAATGAATTTTTTATTAACAATATAACTATTTATGTTGAAAAATGAATAATTCAAAATTTTAATTTTAATTCAACTGTAAAATTAATTTGACGAAACAAATGAGGACCTGAGAGATTTACCCCTCAAATATTCAAAATGACTATTTATCTTTTGAAAAAGTGACTTTCAAATTACATATTTCAGGAAAAAAAAAACAAGTTCTTCAAAATTTTCGGAATAAGATTTCTGAAATATGATTTCTTAGAACAGAATTTTCAGAACGCATGAAATATATCCGCAATGAGTTTTTTTTTTTCTCATTTTTTCTCATTCTTTTTCCTGTAATGTTCTCCCACTCTTTTTCAGAAGCTGTGATGGCAACAGTAACGGCCACAGTTGTAGCAGTAGTGGTATGATGCAATAATAAAGAATCTTTTTTTCTCTTACTGTAACGGCCACAGCTGTGATGGATGTATTATTTGATAAGATTATAATTAAATTATGATTTGCATTAAAGTATGTTGAAATCGATTCCAACTCTTTTTTTCATATCGATGAATTAATTGCAGCCTCAATGAAATTGAATCCAACTCTTTTATATGGATCATGAAATTGGTTCTACATTGCATGAGAATTAATTCTCTTCTATAGATCACTCTCTTTTTTTTATCTCCAACCAGAATTTGAAAATCATGGTTTTCTGAAGATGTAACCACACGAAATAACATTCCATTGAGAGTTGTTAATCATGAACCACGTAACAAGGATATAATTATATTTTCATCTCTATTACCCTCAAATCAAATCTACTCATCTGAAGATCCGAAAATTCTTACATCCCATTAATCATCTCCTTATCTCACTCTCAAATCTGCCAAAATCATTTCTTCCTTATCCTTAATTACAGTGTCTCATCCCAAAGGAACACAGCATAAATCTAAATGTGTAAAATCGAGTATACGTGAGCTCATTTTCTCATAAATTTAAACGATTCTTATCATTCTTTTTACAAAGTCTTGTTTATAATATTAACATCCTTTTCTAATTAGAGCATATTCAATTATGGAAATATCATAATCTTTAATAGCCAATCATATTTAGTACTTTAATTCATAATAATGAAAAATGTTTTTGAAGATTAAAAGTTAATAGATTATATGTAGCTAACCTTTGTTAATCTAGTTTTATTCCACAGTTAATTTAAATGCAAAAGTCAATTTCCTCTCTTTTTATAATTGTACTATAAAAGTATTGATTGTTTTAATCAATCCAAACACAATAGTTTATCTTAAAACAACTTTTCACTTGACTTATTTAAACATTATATAACAGTAACTGATTATATCTATACTCATTATTATTATAAGCTTTAAAAAGTAATCTATATTCAATTAATAAAATAATCTCTTGGATAATATATATAATCATTGGGCTATTTTCTGATACAAAACAAGTTGCTGAGAACCTTTTTTACCAGACATCCCCAATTGAATGAGCTGGCACATGCTTCATGTATTAACAGTTACAAAACTTCCAACCACATGGCAATAGGGAAGACAAATATAATACAAATACATGCCATGAAGAGTGTCCTCGTGCCTCATCATGAAGGAAGCTCACTGCTGTCATTAACGAAACCAAAATCCCCAAAAAGACCCTGCATCATGGAAGAAAATCAGACAATAAATTCTTATCCACTATGGTCCCTCAAAACTTCCGTAATAAATCAAGAAATAGGAGCATTAAATAAATTTACTCTCACTCATCACATCATTATATATTCATATTAGGCCCCAAAGAAAAAATAAACTTTTTCCACATCATTTCATCATCATATTCTAAGATAGCCAGAAGATGCTACCCCACAAATAATCAGGTCTCTAAATTCAATCCGAGAAAAATGTTACAAAAAATAGCCTCTACCGATGTCGTACATATAGCCGAACAAAAATGATCAAGATCATACCATGCTGTCATTGATTGCATATGCCACACAGTAGTGCTCCTGAAAATCAACAGTACAGAAAAAAAATTCAGATAGTAGTGGAAGAAATAAACGAGGAACTCTTCACTTTTGATGACAAAGCATGTGTTGATTGTGGGTCATGTCACCAATTGCTTGCATTAAACTTCTACCAGTGCCATAATATAGAAAATGATCAAAGTGTCCATATTATAACACCCCACCCCATAGTGAATTCAAAACTATATTCCAAATCAAGCAATTCAGAAATATTTCAAATTGTGTAATTCAAAGATATTTCAAAATTGATTAATTTGGAATTTACTTAATCTGTGCTATATTAAGATTACTCAATCCAAAACATAGTTCCAGATCACATAATCTGGAAATGTTCTGGATGGCCTAATCCAGAATACAGTTTTGAAAAAAAAAATTCCAGATTTCTAGATCCGTAACCACTAAGACAATAATACAAGCTTTCATAAACAACAGAATGTCTTCTTGGATGGATTGTTCCGGAACATGTAATCTGGAAGGTCTTTGACATGTTCCGAAAGGAATGAGGTTTTCTATTTAGGTAATGGATAAGGATATTTTAGTATATGCACTTCAGCTATGGGTTGCCAGAAGAAACTTTAGGGGTGGAGGAAGAAACTATGGACAAGTTTTTTCTACTATGACCTCTGATTCAATTGATTCCTAGATAAACACGAGGATACCCGCAGCTCACCCCCAATTCTAAAGAGAGAGCAAATCAACTCTGATCTAGTCCCGTCCTTCATAGCCCCAGAAAAATTTATAAGACAGTTTTATAGAACCTAACAGCAGGAATAAAAAAACGTCACCTGCATCATGTACCACTCTTCAAATTCATCAAACAACTCCAGCCGTTCGATCCTAACAGTAAAGTATGAAAAATTAGTTTATTTTGACATTACTTACAAAAACAACAGGTTAGCAATCAGAGTAGAAAAAAAAACATAAGAGGATGGGGAATCAGGGAAAAACTGCCTTCTGTACAAAGATATACTTTAATACGTAATAGAAATCAAATAGTCCCATGATAAGATACTGGTGGAACATTATAGGGTTAAAATCTTAATGGGAATAAAAGGCCAGACAAAAGGCCTCCATAATAAAGAAGCCAAGAAATGGAAACCACTTAAAGTCATAATTCCTTTCCTCATGCTTCATCACCTTTTGCATTAGTTCACTCTGACATTTGGAGAACTAGTCGTGTTAAATTTAATTTAGGTTTACAGTATTTTGTTACTTTTATTGATAATTATTCCAAATACACTTGGCTGTTTTTAATGAAAAATCATTGAGTTATTTTTTTTATATTCAATCTTTTTATAATGAAATTAAAACTCAGTTTGGGATTTCTATTTAAACTTTACTAAGTGATAATTGCCATGAATACCTTTCCCATTCTTTTAAACATTTTATGGCTTTCATGGCATTCTTCATCAAACTTCATGTGCTTATACATCTCAACAAAAAGGGGTGGTTGAGCCCAAGAATAGACATCATGTTGAAACAACTCGCACACTTTTTAATTCATGGTGAGGTTTCTCAACATTTTTGGAGTGATGTTATTCTTACTACATGTTATCTTATTAACCGTATGTCATCTTCAATTTTAAATAACAAAATTCCTTATTCTATTTTATTTCCTCATGCACCTCCACATCCCTTACCTATTAAAGTGTTTGGGTCTACATGTTTTATTCATCATTTTAGTCCTGGTCTTGTTAAGTTATCTCCTAGACCACACACAAATGTGTTATTTTAGGATTTACTTGATCACAAAAAGGACATAAGTGTTTCTCTCCTTCTCTTAACTGCTATTTTATTTCCCCATATGTCACCTTCAATGTTTAAGGGCCCTTCTTCTTCTTCTAATGTGTCTCTGTCTACTACATTAACATTCTTGTTATCTGTGATCCTCTAATTGTGTCTAGTCCACCATCAGTTGCTACTTAGATGCTAATTGGGTAGGATCTTCTTCTGATAGAAGATCTACTTCCAGGTATTATCTCCATTGGTGGTAACTTGATCTCTTGGAAGAACAAGAAACAAAGTATTGTGGCAAAATCTAGTGTAGGAGCATAATATAGATCTATGGCTCAGCCACTTGTGAACTTGTTTAGTTTAAACAATTTCTTAGAGTTACAATTTGGAAATGTCACTCAAATGACACTCAAATATAACCAAAATGAAATACTCTATTTGTTCATGTACGTAAAGAAAATCTTATTCAAATGTATTACTTTTATCGTTTTTATTTGTAATGATTTACAAATTTTAAGAGTGTTTTAATATACATCATTACTAAATCAGTGTGAGATTTGTCAAAGAAAAGATATTTGTTTGAATCCACTGAAGATCTTGACTTCTCCCACTTCATTGTTCCAATTTGTATTGCCACCAACCACATACTCAAGAGTTTACATAAATAATGTTTTAGAAACTGGATTGGACCTTAAATTGGTCAAGCCCCCAATTCATGGACTGATTGGTTTGACTCTCATTCAGAGCAGTGATGGAAAAGAAATATATTACACATGGATGTAAAGTAGCAAAACAAAAGCCAAATAACAGTGTAATACAAAGTAAATTTAGAATATAAAGGATGCATCTCACGGCATCAGTACTTTATTAGAATATTTAAGTATCTTAGATTACCTTTTAGAAGTCATTTCCATATTTCATTATATTTCCAGATTTATTTCCTTATTTAATTTTATTAAGATCAGAAGTCATTTCCATATTCCACTATATTTCTAGATTTATTTCTTGATTTGATTTATTATGATTGGAAGTCTATAATTAGAATAAGTGTGAATGTATTGTATTTTAAATCAACATTATAAACGATAACAGAGACCAACAGTGTCATGCATTGCATGTAACTGACTCACCAAGTGGTCAGGGTATTTGTTGTTGTTTGCTGTCTCTATTCTCTCTTTTCTTTCTCACTCTAAATCCACATAATTTCAACGAGATATGCAATACCTTCACTAAGATTTGTTTCATCACTATTCTACCACCATGTTCCCAAATATCAGGAGCTCCTCCCCGTTTCCATCATTAGTTCTTCCTGTTAGAACATTAGTCTTAGTAGTCAGCTTGGCCTTGAATTGGTAGTATGATCATTTGACCTCATTATCAACACTACAAGCTCCACTCTCATCCATCTTGGAGCTATGCAAACTTGCCGGAAATGTGTTATTTTTTCCTGAATAGACAGCAATGATCAGTGGCCACCATGGGCTGCAGTGACCAGATAGCTTGTGATAGTGGCAAGCAGTTTTCAGGTTTGAATTGTATGCCTTTTTTTTCAGTTTGTAGGAGATTTTTTTGGACATGCGTATGCTGGTCATGTACATCATCTCATTGACTTTTGCCTTACAGTACCAGTTTGGTCAGGCCCAGCCCCTATCTCCTCTGTTCACCACTTGTACATGGTTGGCTTCACTGGTGTGTTGTTTTGTTTAGTGATCAAAGTTTTCTCTGTTTATCTATTGATGTATTATGGCAGTTTCTTACCACTTCTTACTTTGTCTCTAGTTTTTCAATGTTTTAACTGAGGGAGAAATTTTGAATGTTTGTTGAGCAATAAGGAGTCATACCAGTGGAATGGAGACTTCTCCAACCAATGATCACTCCAATTGTGATTGTTTTCCCACATGAATCGTACTAGTAGTAACTTATGTGGGCACTCACACCAGCCTTATCAAGTCCAAGAGATGTAGTCTTGCTCTTATGCTTGTTCCACACCCAGGTTTTTATCCTAGACCGTCTGCCCCCATTCCTAGTCTCAGATGCAGTCCAGCCACAACTTTAGTCCAAGATGCTACCACCTGTCATCATGTTACATTATTATTTTATTTTGTAGTGAATGTGTAGTCTTAAAAATGACAAGCTTAAAGCTTAGTGTGCTTTAATTTGAAGAGAAGTGTCACAATATCTAGAAAATAAATCATGACTTTTTTATTTTTTATTTTTTTGTACCTTATAACGTTTAGAGTATCTTTGATGATCATTATGAATGGTTTTCATATATCATTATATTTCCTTAATTGTTTCGTTATTTGATTGATATAATGATTTGCAAACATAAAATAAAGGTTAAATCTGTACCACAATGTATCCCACCAATATAAATAAGAAATTTTATTTATTGGTGGTCTCTTCGATCTCTTATACCTCCTGTTTCTACCTAAGTCGCCATAATTTCATCAGAAAACTTAGTAATGGCAGTAAAATCCTAATGTTAATTTTTTTCTTTGGTGCCTCCAGGCACACCCAACGATGTTATTTGTAAAAGAACCTTGAGAAAAGCACGCCACAAAATCTAGTTGTTATTGTGGGAGAGTCCAAATCCTTATAATCCCGACACTAGAATATACTTCCATTGTGGGATTGCTGGCAAACACTGCAATGCTGACATCACTGCTGACATTGCTTATTTGAAGCTAAGAGGCGTGATAAAAGGGTCCGATACAAAATTATATGAACCTAGAGAGAACCACAACACAACAAAAGCTAGTTGTTGTAGTTGGAAATTCCAAGTTGATAGGAACCACACCACATACACAATAGAATCCCATACTCAATTAATAGAAATCAGCGTTTAGGAATAAATGGAACAATCGAAAATATGAAGTGTGAAAAGTAGAATAGTGAAAATTCACTGTTATTATAAAACAGAAAACTCAGAAGGTTCAAGACCCTCTGCCCAGAGCCTCGCTCCTGAGAAGAATCGTAATAATTCTTCTCCTCCCACTCCACCGAAAAACCCAAAGCGTGTCCCCCCTCACAGCCTACACCTCATAATATATAACAAACCATTTTCTCTCTCTTCTAACTAACACAATTCCCTCACAAAGCCACGTCACCCTTTTCTCTCCTCTTATAAACTCTGCCCCACCTATTTTTATTATCTCTTGGGTACGTATCAATGCCTTCTTCATGAACTAAAGCCTTGTCCTCAAGGCTAAACTCTGGAAACTGACTTCGAATATTTATTTCATCTTCCCAAGTGGCTTCATCTGCATTCTGCTCTCTCCATTGAACCAGTACCTGTTTCTTAGTTTCTCCTCTTTTGTTGTAGTTCCTAGTGGCTAAGATGGCCGTGGGAACTAATATTTCAGCTCTGTCATCCTCTAACCCGGTAGAGAGAGCCTCCTCAACCTTATACTTGCCCACCGCTTTCTTCAGCAAAGATACATGAAAAACAGGATGAATTTTTGAAGTAGGTGGTAATTTCAGACGATATGCCACCTCTCCTACTTTCTCCTCTACTTCAAATGGTCCATAGTATTTAGCACTTAATTTATGATTAATTCTGCTCATGACCGACTGCTGTCTATTCTGTTTCAACTTCAAAAACACAAGATCTCCCACCGAAAAATATCTTTCCCTTCGATGCTTATTAGCTTGAATCATCATTCTGTCTTGGGCACGTAATAAATGAGACTTCAACTGTCTCAATGCTTCATCCCTCTCTAGAAGATCCTTTTGAACAGCTGCTACCCTCACCTCTCCTTGAACCACCTGTACAATCTTAGGAGGAAGTCTTCCGTACACCGCTTCAAAAGGAGTAATTTTTGTGGAACTGTGATAAGTGGTATTAAACCACAACTCTGCCCACGGCATCCAGATCACCCACGTCTTGGGTTGATCAGTAATAAAACATCTGAGGTAAGTCTCCAGACATCTATTAGTTACCTCAGTCTGTCCATCCGATTGCGGATGATACGCCGTGCTCATTTTCAGCTTTGTTCCTTGCATCTTAAAGAGCTCTCTCCAAAACAAGCTCATGAATATCGGATCCCTATCACTCACCACCGAATTCGGTATTCCATGCAGCCTTACTATTTCTTTTACAAAAATCTCAGCCAATGACTTTGCCGTATAAGGATGTTTAAGGGGAACAAAATGGCAGTATTTTGTTAAACGATCCACCACTACCAAAACGGCTTCAAAGCCTTTAGACCGGGGCAATCCAGTAATGAAATCCATACTGATATCCTCCCAAACTCTTTCTGGAATCTGTAAAGGCTGTAATAAACCATTAGGGGCTGCTGTTATATATTTCTGCCTCTGACATGTATCACAGGCTTGGACAAATTGTTGGACATCTTTTTTCATTCCTTTCCAGTACACATTGGCTGCAATCCTTCTGTAGGTTCGATAAAACCCTGAGTGACCCCCTTGCAGAGTAGAGTGAGCTTCTTCCAATAACCTATTGACCCACACAGATTTCTCCGGTATCACTAAGCGATCTTGATAATATAAAACGCCTTGTTTATATTCATATCCCACATAAACCTGTCCAGCCTTTATTTCTTCTATTATCTTCTTCAATTTATCATCAACATGTACCGCTGCATTAAGCTCTTGCCAATCTAACCAAACTGGAAAAGAGACCATGCTCTTCATTTCCCCTTCATCTCTACTTCGGGATAGAGCATCTGCCCCCTGATTTTCTTTGCCTGGCTTATAAACAATCTCAAAATTATAGCCTAATAGTCTAGCCAACCAATTTTGTTGTCCACCTGTCGTTATCCTTTGCTGCATTAATTGCTTAAGACTCTTCTGGTCTGAAAAAACAGTAAATTTGCGACCCAAAAGATAAGGCCTCCAGTGTTGGATAGCCAATGCCACTACCATCAACTCTCTTTCGTAGGCTGACTTCGTCAAATTGCGTGAACTCAAGGCCTTGCTATAGTACGCCACAGGTCTTTTTCCTTGCATTAGGATTGCTCCAATCCCTGTCCCAGATGCATCACATTCCAGGATGAACTCTTCTTCAAAATTTGGGAGCCTTAACACTGGTGCTGATGTGACCCTTTGTTTGAGTTCATCAAATGCTTCTTGAGCTCGTTCATTCCACCCAAATCCATCCTTTCTAGTCAACTCTGTTAGTGGTTTAGCTATCTTACCATAATCTTTTATAAACTTACGATAATAGCCTGTAAGACCCAAAAATCCACGAACTCCCTTTACGTTCTTGGGAATTGGCCACTCTAACACACTATTAACCTTTGCTGGGTCCACCGCAACTCCATGTATGGAAATAATATGTCCCAAATACTCCACCTTCTCATGGCCAAACAAACATTTTTCCTTGTTCGCAAATAATTGGTGATCCCTCAACACTTCTAACACCTTTTCAAGCAACTGCATATGCTCTTCCCAACTGTTGCTATACACGAGTATATCATCAAAAAACACTAATACCCCTCGCCTCAACAGCGTTCGAAAAACTTCATTCATGAGAGCTTGGAATGTCGATGGGGCGTTCATAAGTCCAAAGGGCATCACGAGGTACTCATAGTGACCCTCATGGGTTCGGAATGCTGTCTTTGCAATGTCTTCCTCCCTCATTCTGACTTGATGATATCCTGAACGAAGGTCCAATTTAGAAAAATATTTGGCTCCATGCAACTCATCCAATAACTCCTCAATAACTGGTATTGGAAATTTATTTGGAATAGTGACCTTGTTCAAAGCTCTATAATCAACACACATGCGCCATTTGTTATTTTTCTTCTTCACCAAAATGACTGGGCTCGAGTAAGCACTCTGGCTATGCCTGATATGACCCACTTCCATCAACTCTTGCACTTGTCTCTCAATTTCATTCTTCTGATGATACGCATATCTGTAAGGCCTCACGTTAATAGGTTCTTGTCCTGGTTTGAGATGAATTTTGTGTTCCTTTACACGTCTAGGGGGTAGCCCCTTAGGTTCTTCAAACACATCTTTGAAATACTGCAGCAAGTGATTTAAGACGCTTCGTTGCTCTGGACCCAACTCCGCAACTTCCATCTTCTCTTTTTCCTCCAACACCCCACACACTGAAATTAACAATGAATCCCCATGAGGGGCTCCTCTTAGCAGTTTCTCTCCTTGCTGAGTCTGGATCTTCATTTGCTGTTTTTTCCAGTCCACAGTGGTCTCTCCCAACGTCGTTAACCACGACATCCCCAATATCACGTCCATGTCCTCCAAATCGAAGAGAAAAGCATCAATTTCAAACTCACCATCATCAATCCTTACTTTGATACCTCGACAAATCCCTTGAGTCTCGGATTTGTGCCCATCTCCCATCAGAATCTTCATTTGCTTGGTTCTTTCCCACTGCCAACCCAAAGCTTCCACAAGTTTTCGTGAAATAAAATTGTGCGTGGCTCCGCTGTCGACCAAGAACAACATCGGAATCTCCCCGATCAGACCCCGTAACTTCATAGTCCTCGGTTGATCATTTCGGTCTCTCGTGAGAGAATAGAGATTTAACGTTGTACATTCTGCCACCACCTCATCTTCGTCATCCCTCTCCTCATTTTCCTCTTCATCTCCTTCGCATTCAACTTGGATTTCCTCATTCACCATGACCACCCTTAGCTGCTTAATAGGACATTGATGAAGGGGACCGTACACCCCACCGCATTTGAAACACAAGCCCTTTTGTTTTCGGTCGAGAAGTTCTTGATAAGAAAGATGATTTGCTCCTCTATCACGTGACCCCCCTTTATTCTTTGCACCCCAATCCTTCTGAACACTTGGGCCAGGCCCATTTCCTCCCCAACTTCCCCCATTTTGTTTTGGCCCAGTTTTTCCCACCACAGTTGAAATGGGTCGATGCCCTACTTGATACCTATCCCCTCGAGACTCTCCCCTTCCCTGCCATATTTTATTTCTCCCTGATATCTCCACATCAATGGCGCGAGCTACATTCATCATGCGACCCCTGGACATAGGATGTGCCACGTGCAAGCTTCGTATTCTCGCACGTATTTCATACTTCAGCCCTTGTGTAAAATAAGAAAAATATTGTTCATCGGGCATTCGTGGCACCTGAGCAATGAGACACTCAAAACTTATAATATAGTCTTCAATACTTCCTATTTGTTTTAGGGCAGCCAATTGATCATAAATACTCCCTTCTCCTCGGCCTCCATATCGCTCCAGCATCTCTCGTTTCAAATCTTCCCAAGTTAACTCATCATATTCATTTAATAACGCATGGAAAAAGTGAATCGTGCTTCCTTCCATACACAGTTGTGCGAGATTCACCCGGACTGCCTCTCGTGTCTCTTGTACGTTAAAATAAACTTCAGCTCTTGCTATCCACCCCGCTGGGTCTTCTCCATAGAATGGTGGTAATTCTATCTTCTTCATCGATTGCCGAAATTCGGCTAAATCGTCTCCCTCGAGTTGTCTCATACTTTTCGTTCTCTGCGTATTCACCGATCCTGACCCCAACTCTTCGTTTTCCCCCTCATTCATATTAGTGAACTTCGAAATTAAGTGAAGGAGCTTTGATTGATTCTCAGCGGCTTCTCGGCGTAAGGTTACGATCTGTTCTGCTGAATCCTTACGCAGCTTCTCCAAGTTGGTTTGACTTTGCAACAATTGTGCCACAAGCTCCTCAACTACCGCTTTGAGTTTAGCGACCTCACCCACAACAAGATCTGCCTCATTCTCCTCACCCGCTAGCTCTCCTTGGACATTGTTCTTTCTTGGTGGCATGATCTCCGATCGGGAAATATTGATCCGGCAGGTCGGACCAATTAATAGAAATCAGCGTTTAGGAATAAATGGAACAATCGAAAATATGAAGTGTGAAAAGTAGAATAGTGAAAATTCACTGTTATTATAAAACAGAAAACTCAGAAGGTTCAAGACCCTCTGCCCAGAGCCTCGCTCCTGAGAAGAATCGTAATAATTCTTCTCCTCCCACTCCACCGAAAAACCCAAAGCGTGTCCCCCCTCACAGCCTACACCTCATAATATATAACAAACCATTTTCTCTCTCTTCTAACTAACACAATTCCCTCACAAAGCCACGTCACCCTTTTCTCTCCTCTTATAAACTCTGCCCCACCTATTTTTATTATCTCTTGGGTACGTATCAATATTTCCCGATCGGAGATCATGCCACCAAGAAGGAACAATGTCCAAGGAGAGCCAGCGGGTGAGGAGAATGAGGCAGATCTTGTTGTGGGGGAGGTCGCTAAACTCAAAGCAGTAGTCGAGGAGCTTGTGGCGCAATCGTTGCAAAGTCAAACCAACTTGGAGAAGCTGCGTAAGGATTCAGCAGAACAGATCGTCACCTTACGCCGAGAAGCCGCTGAGAATCAATCAAAGCTCCTTCACTTAATTTCGAAGTTCACTAATATGAATGAGGGGGAAAACGAAGAGTTGGGGTCAGGATCGGTGAATACGCAGAGAACGAAAAGTATGAGACAACTCGAGGGGGACGATTTAGCTGAATTTCGGCAATCGATGAAGAAGATAGAATTACCACCATTCTATGGAGAAGACCCAGCGGGGTGGATAGCAAGAGCTGAAGTTTATTTTAACGTACAAGAGACACGAGAGGCAGTCCGGGTGAATCTCGCACAACTGTGTATGGAAGGAAGCACGATTCACTTTTTCCATGCGTTATTAAATGAATATGATGAGTTAACTTGGGAAGATTTGAAACGAGAGATGCTGGAGCGATATGGAGGCCGGGGAGAAGGGAGTAGTTATGATCAATTGGCTGCCCTAAAACAAATAGGAAGTATCGAAGACTATATTATAAGTTTTGAGTGTCTCATTGCTCAGGTGCCACGAATGCCCGATGAACAATACTTTTCTTATTTTACACAAGGGCTGAAGTACGAAATACGTGCGAGAATACGAAGCTTGCACGTGGCACATCCTATGTCCAGGGGTCGCATGATGAATGTAGCTCGCGCCATCGATGTGGAGATATCAGGGAGAAATAAAATATGGCAGGGAAGGGGAGAGTCTCGAGGGGATAGGTATCAAGTAGGGCATCGACCCATTTCAACTGTGGTGGGAAAAACTGGGCCAAAACAAAATGGGGGAAGTTGGGGAGGAAATGGGCCTGGCCCAAGTGTTCAGAAGGATTGGGGTGCAAAGAATAAAGGGGGGTCACGTGATAGAGGAGCAAATCATCTTTCTTATCAAGAACTTCTCGACCGAAAACAAAAGGGCTTGTGTTTCAAATGCGGTGGGGTGTACAGTCCCCTTCATCAATGTCCTATTAAGCAGCTAAGGGTGGTCATGGTGAATGAGGAAATCCAAGTTGAATGCGAAGGAGATGAAGAGGAAAATGAGGAGAGGGATGACGAAGATGAGGTGGTGGCAGAATGTACAACGTTAAATCTCTATTCTCTCACGCGAGACCGAAATGATCAACCGAGGACTATGAAGTTACGGGGTCTGATTGGGGAGATTCCGATGTTGTTCTTGGTCGACAGCGGAGCCACGCACAACTTTATTTCACGAAAACTTGTGGAAGCTTTGGGTTGGCAGTGGGAAAGAACCAAGCAAATGAAGATTCTGATGGGAGATGGGCACAAATCCGAGACTCAGGGGATTTGTCGAGGTCTCAAAGTAAGGATTGATGATGGTGAGTTTGAAATTGATGCTTTTCTCTTCGATTTGGAGGACATGGACATGATATTGGGGATGTCGTGGTTAACGACGTTGGGAGAGACCACTGTGGATTGGAAAAAACAGCAAATGAAGATCCAGACTCAGCAAGGAGAGAAAATGCTAAGAGGGGCCCCTCATGGGGATTCTTTGTTAATTTCAGTGTGTGGGATATGGGAGGAAAAAGAGAAGATGGAAGTTGCAGAGTTGGGTCCAGAGCAACGAAGCGTCTTAAATCACTTGCTGCAGTATTTCAAAGATGTGTTTGAAGAACCTAAGGGGCTACCCCATAGACGTGTAAAGGAACACAAAATTCATCTCAAACCAGGACAAGAACCTATTAACGTGAGGCCTTACAGATATGCGTATCATCAGAAGAATGAAATTGAGAGACAAGTGCAAGAGTTGATGGAAGTGGGTCATATCAGGCATAGCCAGAGTGCTTACTCGAGCCCAGTCATTTTGGTGAAGAAGAAAAATAACAAATGGCGCATGTGTGTTGATTATAGAGCTTTGAACAAGGTCACTATTCCAGATAAATTTCCAATACCAGTTATTGAGGAGTTATTGGATGAGTTGCATGGAGCTAAATATTTCTCTAAATTGGACCTTCGTTCAGGATATCATCAAGTCAGAATGAGGGAGGAAGACATTCCAAAGACAGCATTCCGAACCCATGAGGGTCACTATGAGTACCTCGTGATGCCCTTTGGACTTATGAACGCTCCATCGACATTCCAAGCTCTCATGAATGAAGTTTTTCGAACGCTGTTAAGACGAGGGGTATTAGTGTTTTTTGATGATATACTCGTGTATAGCAACAGTTGGGAAGAGCATATGCAGTTGCTTGAAAAGGTGTTAGAAGTGTTGAGGGATCACCAATTATTTGCGAACAAGGAAAAATGTTTGTTTGGCCATGAGAAGGTGGAGTATTTGGGACATATTATTTCCATACATGGAGTTGCGGTGGACCCAGCAAAGGTTAATAGTGTGTTAGAGTGGCCAATTCCCAAGAACGTAAAGGGAGTTCGTGGATTTTTGGGTCTTACAGGCTATTATCGTAAGTTTATAAAAGATTATGGTAAGATAGCTAAACCACTAACAGAGCTTACTAGAAAGGATGGATTTGGGTGGAATGAACGAGCTCAAGAAGCATTTGATGAGCTCAAACAAAGGGTCACATCAGCACCAGTGTTAAGGCTCCCAAATTTTGAAGAAGAGTTCGTCCTGGAATGTGATGCATCTGGGACAGGGATTGGAGCAATCCTAATGCAAGGAAAAAGGCCGGTGGCGTACTATAGCAAGGCCTTGAGTTCACGCAATTTGACGAAGTCAGCCTACGAAAGAGAGTTGATGGCAGTGGCATTGGCTATCCAACACTGGAGGCCTTATCTTTTGGGTCGCAAATTTACTGTTTTTTCAGACCAGAAGAGTCTTAAGCAACTAATGCAGCAAAGGATAACGACAGGTGGACAACAAAATTGGTTGGCTAGACTATTAGGCTATAATTTTGAGATTGTTTATAAGCCAGGCAAAGAAAATCAGGGGGCAGATGCTCTATCCCGAAGTAGAGATGAAGGAGAAATGAAGAGCATGGTATCTTTTCCAGTTTGGTTAGATTGGCAAGAGCTTAATGCAGCGGTACATGTTGATGATAAATTGAGGAAGATAATAGAAGAAATAAAGGCTGGACAGGTTTATGTGGGATATGAATATAAACAAGGCGTTTTATATTATCAAGATCGCTTAGTGATACCGGATAAATCTGTGTGGGTCAATAGGTTATTGGAAGAAGCTCACTCTACTCTGCAAGGGGGTCACTCAGGGTTTTATCGAACCTACAGAAGGATTGCAGCCAATGTGTACTGGAAAGGAATGAAGAAAGATGTCCAACAATTTGTCCAAGCCTGTGATACATGTCAGAGGCAGAAATATATAACAGCAGCCCCTAATGGTTTATTACAGCCTTTACAGATTCCAGAAAGAGTTTGGGAGGATATCAGTATGGATTTCATTACTGGATTGCCCCGGTCTAAAGGCTTTGAAGCAGTTTTGGTAGTGGTGGATCGTTTAACAAAATATTGCCATTTTGTTCCCCTTAAACATCCTTATACGGCAAAGTCATTGGCTGAGATTTTTGTAAAAGAAATAGTAAGGCTGCATGGAATACCGAATTCGGTGGTGAGTGATAGGGATCCGATATTCATGAGCTTGTTTTGGAGAGAGCTCTTTAAGATGCAAGGAACAAAGCTGAAAATGAGCACGGCGTATCATCCGCAATCGGATGGACAAACCGAGGTAACTAATAGATGTCTGGAGACTTACCTCAGATGTTTTATTACTGATCAACCAAAGACGTGGGTGATTTGGATACCGTGGGCAGAGTTGTGGTTTAATACCACTTATCATAGTTCCACAAAAATTACTCCTTTTGAAGCGGTGTACGGAAGAATTCCTCCTAAGATTGTCCAGGTGGTTCAAGGAGAGGTGAGGGTAGCAGCTGTTCAAAAGGATCTTCTAGAGAGGGATGAAGCACTGAGACAGTTGAAGTCTCATTTATTACGTGCCCAAGACAGAATGATGATTCAAGCTAATAAGCATAGAAGGGAAAGACATTTTTCGGTGGGAGATCTTGTGTTTTTGAAGTTGAAACAGAATAGACAGCAGTCGGTCATGAGCAGAATTAACCATAAATTAAGTGCTAAATACTATGGACCATTTGAAGTAGAGGAGAAAGTAGGAGAGGTGGCATATCGTCTGAAATTACCACCTACTTCAAAGATTCATCCTGTTTTTCATGTATCTTTGCTGAAAAAAGCGGTGGGCAAGTATAAGGTTGAGGATGCTCTCCCTACCGGGTTAGATGATGACAGAGCTGAAATATTAGTTCCCACGGCCATCTTAGCCACTAGGAACTACACCAAAAGAGGAGAAACTAAGAAGCAGGTACTGGTTCAATGGAGAGAGCAGAATGCAGATGAAGCCACTTGGGAAGATGAAATAAATATTCGAAGTCAGTTTCCAGAGTTTAGCCTTGAGGACAAGGCTTTAATTCATGAAGAAGGCATTGATACGTACCCAAGAGATAATAAAAATAGGTGGGGCAGAGTTTATAAGAGGAGAGAAAAGGGTGACGTGGCTTTGTGAGGGAATTGTGTTAGTTAGAAGAGAGAGAAAATGGTTTGTTATATATTATGAGGTGTAGGCTGTGAGGGGGGACACGTTTGGTTTTCGGTGGAGTGAGAGGAGAAGAATTATTACCATTCTTCTCAGGAGCGAGGCTCTGGGCAGAGGGTCTGGAACCACACCTCATACACAATAGAATCCCATACTCAATCGTATCCCATACTCAAGAGGAGTGTTTGAAACACTCTTATAGGCTAAAATTTATTGGAAATTATAAAATCAGGAGGGTTACTCAATAAGTTGTGGGATCCACCAAATTTTGTAATTTCCAACAAATTTCAATCATTGAGAGGGTTCAAAAGGATGTGTTAGAGAATGTATTCCTAGCATTGCTTTATATTTTAATGCTCACTGTATAAGATAGATAAATACGTATAAGCACATAAGTGAAAAGTCAATATCACTAAACGACCATGTATCAAGTACCAACTATTAGTTAGTTGCCTCTAGGAACAAAACACCAGCAAACACAGCTTTTGTAAATCTAATACACAGGCTCCCAGGTTCTATCATAGTACCTGCGTCTCTCCTGAGCATCAATAAAATCATTGTAAACTCTCAGCATGTCCCACGCAACAGATTTCTGACGCCCACACATAAAACAAACAGAAAGTATGTTATTATGTTAATCATATACTATAAATACAAATGAAGACCACATCATGTTATATAAAATTGAAAACAGCATCAATATTATTACTTGAAATGGAAAAAAAAAGTGAAATATATGAACAGTAAGAATTCTGAAAATGTGCTTCTAATATGACAGTTTATGCAATCCATCACACCAAGAGAATAAAAATAGCAGCAAAGTGGCATTAAGTCCCCTGGGAGCCACTTGATCCCAGGATCAAATATCTGCTATGCCCATTTCTGCACTTCAGCCTACAATCCCTCTCCCAATCAAATCACAACCCTTGCAAGTAAAAAACTTGAATTCGGAGAACATATTTTGTTACGTATCCAAGTGGGAGACGTAATTAAATACGATCACACTAGGTAGAAAAGACAATGAACAAATGATAATGGATGAATGAATTTCTTTTATTGATGGTAATATCTGAATAAACAAAAGTAAACAATAATTGGGAACATAACCTCCTTTAATTACTTGGGAGCATAACCTCCCTCACATGACACATAGCCGCCAGTCAACAAAACTCAATAATCAAAAACATGCCCTAAACAATAGCATCTAGCTTTATTTATATTAAATATTCCCCCATAATATAATTCTATTTACTATAATTAACTTATACCGAATAATTTCCTAGAATATAATTCTATTTACTATAATTAACTTATACTGAATATTTCCCTAGGATATAATTCTATTTACTATAATTAACTTATACTGAATATTTCCCTAGGATATAGCTCTATTTACTATAATTAACTTATATTAAATATTTTCCTAGGATATGGCCTTATTTACTATAATTATTTCCCGCCCATCCTAATCGTTGTCCCAGTTAGGATAGTCACTCTTCAATCGGCTCTAGCTCTTCACCGCCTTCTGTTCGGCTTGCTTCCCCCTATATCCTACCGTTCGGCTCCAACTCTTCACCACCTTCCACCGTTCGGCTTGCTTCCTCCTGTCTCCTACCGTTCGAACTCCAGCTCTTCACCGCCTTCCACCATTCGGCTTGCTTCCCTTTTGCCTCCTACCGTTCGGCTCCCCTGCCTTCTATCCTATCACCCAGTATCCTATCATATTCCCTAATAGAAGTGCAAATAATATGTCTATACTTCTCTGATAGTGTATATCATGTATAGGTCCTACTGTGAGTAGCATGGACAAGCAAGTAGTTTAGAGCTACTCCTTTGTTAGTTATAACAGTTGTTGAGTTACTTGCAACAGCAGTCAGTCTGTTAGACCCGAGCTCTACCCATGTACCTTACGGTAAACACAAATCAACGGCAATGAAATCATTGATATTATTCTCTTTTTCCAAATTCTATAATCTTTGTTAGATATATTATATCTTTTATCTTTTAGTTATTTGTTATTATTTCTCATTTGTATTTTGGGCTTAGCCCATATTTCTTTTATTATAAATAGAGAACCCTATGTGTGTATTTTACACTAAGGGAGATTAATCCAAATATAGTTTTTCATTATATTCAACATGGTATCAGAGCAAGTTCTCTGATCCTCTTCTGGTGGTCTCTGCTGTCTGTCGGCGGTCGGCCGTCATGGCCGCCGGCAGCCCCTAAAATCTCAGTGGGCAGTTCATTTTTTCTTCTTAAAATCTCTGCCACAGTCAGCACCAGTCCAGACCCAGTGTGCCACTGTTGTCGCAGCCACTTTCCGCTGCCGTCGCTGCTAACTCCGGCCACCGTCGCCGCCGGCCGTCGTCACAGTTTCGACCGGTGACCAGCGGATCTGAAGCGTCTCCTCGAGCGACGGCCAACCCCGCCGGAGTGATGACCAGACTCCTCACCACGCACCTCAACGCGCCTCCACGCGCCGCTTCTTCTCGGCCAGTCTCGGTCGCGTGTTCTGCACGCGCCACCTTCCCGGTGTCGGAGTTTCACCGCGTCACTGCAGATCGTCTCGCCGGAGCTTCTTGAATGTGTTTTGGTTCCTGTTTCTCCGTTTTGTTGGCTTGGGCTCATACCTAGGGTTTTCTCCCTCACGTTTTTGGAACCCTAAGTCCCTTTGATATCCGCGCCGTTTGCCGCTGTTCGGCCGTTTGCCGCTGTATGCTTCCAACCACTGTAGGCCCCCATCACCTCGTTAGTTAGTGATGGCAATCCCTGTAGTTTTGTCGCTTCCAACCACTATAGGCCCCATCAGTGATGGCAATTTAGTCCCTGCAGTTTTATAGCTGTCAACCGCCGTTGCAGTCGCTACCGTCTCAAAAAGACGCAACTGCGGCAGTTCTTCTTGGGCTAGAGTTTAGCCCGATCTTCTTGTGATACACTGCTAAGTATCACCACTTGGGAGTTGTCCAGCAAAGAATTTTGGACCTCCAACATATCTTTGGATCTTTGATGCCTCTGTTTCAGCATTGTAGCTTAATATTTTGTTTTGTTTTAGTGGTCCAACAACTGTGATATTCCACATTTCTGCCCTTCACACTAAGGGGGAGTACGTTTCCAAGACACTGCAAGTCACATATATATGGGTGTAGTCCCTGCAGTTTTGTAGATTTCAGCTACTACTGTTGATCCCGTCACCCAGCCATCATTGATGAGGATTTAGTGTAGTCCCTGCAGTTTTGTAGCTCTTAGCTTTCAGCTACCACTGTTGATCCCGTCACTCATCCATCATTGATTGGGAATCAGTCCTTGCAGATTGTCATTGTCCACCACTGCTTTCCTTCATCCACTTTTGAAGTTGAAGTTTCACAAGCTACTGTTAGTCCATCTATGTTTGCCTCACACTCTTGAAGACAAATCATCTAGTTCAACACTGAGTTCATCTATTCCAAGCTTAGTTCATACAATTTGTATGCTCCAGCTTGAGGGGGAGTGTTAGATATATTATATCTTTTATCTTTTAGTTAATTTGTTATTATTTCTCATTTGTATTTTAGGCTTAGCCCATATTTCTTTTATTATAAATAGAGAACCCTATGTGTGTATTTTACACAAGGGAGATTAATCCAAATATAGTTTTTCATTATATTCAACAATCTTCTACTTTTCTTATTCACTAGAATTTTCTTAGCACAGGTAGAGGTCCTCCTAGTGCATACATTGTCGCTGAAGTGAGAATTTCCAGCCTGAACAGCCCTCAACTATGATAAAAATTATAATTAATCTAAGATAACTAATAGCTACAATGACAATTTAATATCAATTACAAAGGATCTCTAAATGAGAATTTTCCATCCTATTTTGAAGAGATGCAAATTAATAACTGCCTCTAGTTTTGTCTACTGTGTTCTCAGGATATTCATGCCTAAATAACTCCCTTAAAATGTACAAGAAAGAAACACCAAATATATATTTTCTAACAAAACATACAAATATACCTGCCATCCTTGGTCCAGAAATAATTTTTCCTTCGCATGTAAAGTTGGTGTATCATAAATACCCAACAGAGCACAACCTCGAGACTGATGCAAAACAGGAAAGAAAAATTATATTATAATTTTATACACATCATATATATATATATATATATATATATATTCTATTTTATAACTACAGTTTCATACACATCAAAGATATTTTTAATTAATAGTTTTAGTTTAATACACATCAAAGGTATTTTTAATTAATAATCAAAAGTCATAATCTCAACCTAAGATCACAAAAAAATCTTAAATGAGCCAATAACAAAAAATCCTAAATGAGGGAGAAAATGCAACATCAAATTTTAAATGTATTTAAACCTAGCAAGCTATCAAATCAAATACAAGTTTTTACTTAATCAAAAATGATGTCCATAAACGAAGACCAGTCGTGGTCCATAGGAAAATTTAGAGAAAACATAGGAACAAAAAATTAATAAAAGGAAGATTTCAGAAAGAAAAGTAAACAAAATAAATATGATAAGAAATTAGGAGAATATGAACTGTGAAGTTGGAATGAAGAACACAACAGATGGGGCTCAGGGGAGAGTACTGATTAGGAACATGAAATCTGTGATTTGTGGACAGAAACAAAGGATTAGAGATCAAGCTGTGATGCCTGAATAGACAAGAAGAGCAGAGACCTGCAGTAGGTCACTGGGCAGCAACTAAAGCAGATTTTACATAGAAACATTAAACACTGTATTTTGAATCACAGCAGAAACCCTAGTGTTTCAGATGAAAAAACTCATGAAACTACCCAAAGATATTGCTGTTATTACCCCTACACAGGATAGCACATGATTTACCAAGATAGTTATCATCCTCAGTCAAAGAAGACAATCAGGACAAAATATGTGACGTGATTAAAAGTATGCATTGGTCTGAGACAACTAAGCCTCACACCAGGTTATTGTGCAATTGCTTATCCTGTTTTGAGTAAGACAACTAAGCCTCACACCAGGTTCAGAGGCGATCTCTTCTCACAAATACTCTTTAGTAGTTGAATCTCATACATTGCAGACATAGCTCATCCGTCCAGGACTCCAGCATGGGATTTTTACATTTTCCAGTAAATTAAAAAATTTGCAAAAAGGGTTGGATTTTGAAATAAATTACAGGGTATGAGTAAAATGTGTTTTGAAACGATGACTCCTTTAAATGTCTTTTAAAATCATACAATTTAACCTCAAAAATTATTTCAAATCTACCTATACTCTGCAATTTATTGCAAATCTATCCATTTCAGTAATACTTTGAGAAAAAAAAAACAGTACCAAAATTGTAAAACCGACACTCCAGCTTGCTACCACTAACTGCACCCTCATAAATACAAACGCAGCACAACAGCAATTAGAGGGGGAAAAGGTGAAAAGTACGTGCACCGTTAGATAGGAAAAGAATTCCACTTTTGGGATGAGACATATCCAGGTAGACTAAAATTAATCAATGTTAATGTAACATCCAACTATTTTTATTAATTAATTATTATATTTGTGTTTGTGTTAGGATCTAGGATGATAGAATAGATTGGGTTTAGGAGTTAAGGGTGTGGGGTGTCGGTTGTGTCGGTTGAAAAAAGGGGTAGCGGGTCAGAGCTGCTATAAATAGAGCTCTTGTAACTCTGTAAAGGGGATCGAATATACTTTGTGTAAAGTCAGGCATTTTAGCTTGTAGAGAGGGGTTATGCCCTCAGCCAGGGAGGTTATGCTCCCAACTCATTCTTGTAAAAAAGTTTCTTTTACTGTGAATAATACAGAAAACCCATTCTTTCTTTCTGTCTCCATCTTTTGATTGTGTTCTTGTTAGGTTCCAAACCGAGGAACCTAACAAATTGGTCCAACCCACCGGATCCGAGTGGGGGTGAAGGATCAAGAAGTAATCAAGAAACTGCCAGATCCCATTTGGAGAGGGGTGTCGGATTCTTGGGGAAAGGAGCGTGATGGAAGGAAGAGACAATTCTTGGGAAAGGAGGATCAACGACAGAAAAGGGAGCTAGCAGAATGGACAAAAAATATGCAAGAAATGCGGCAGGAAACTAGAGAACTCTTGCGAGTTCTTGGAGGAAGGGTGTGGACCCAGGAAAAGGGATTAAAAGGCAGTCAGGGTCTGTAGGTGAAGATCAACATTCTGTTAACGAGAATCAGAGAAGGAGAAGGGAATGCTCAGAGGAGGAACTGGATGAAGACCGAAGAGACGCCCAACCTAATTGGGGAAAAAGGATAGAACTACCCACTTTCGAAGGGTTTGATACGTTGGGGTGGGTCTCTAAGGCAGAGACGTTCTTCGAGTTGCAAGGTGTGGCAAAGGAGGAAAAGGTGCGCCTAGTTGACATCAGTATGGAGGGGAGCGTTGGCTACTGGTTCAGAGCCTGGAAGGAAAAAGCCAAGAATCGTTCTTGGGAAGGTCTGAAGGGGGCAGTGGTGGTGCGATTTGGAGAACGGAACGGGGGTACCATCTTTGAAAAACCGCGAAAGAATACGTCCCAGCATCGAACGTGAATGATCGTACAGTCAAAACGGTCTACCAGTCATTGGCCGAGCAGTCCGAGGCCATAGAAGACCAGTCGTCTTGGGGACGAACGAGAGGTGAGGTGACACGATCAGAGGCCGATCGGGAGCCGCCAAGAGTGTGGGGTCAGTCTGGAATATGCACGGTCTGCCAGGGAACTGAACGGTATTGGTCATTAAAGAACGAACGGTTGAATGCAAGGGGGAGGAGCCGAACGGCAAAAGATATGGAGAAGAGAACCGCACGGCAGAGGACTGTTGGATCCGAACGTGAGAGGACGACCGGAACCGAACGTGAGGGAACTACCGGAACCGAACGGTCGAGGACTGCCAGCACCGAACGGAAGAGGACATCGGGAAGCGAACGTGAGAAGACAGTCGGACCCAAACGGAATAGGACGGGAGGAACCGAGCGGTCTCATAGCTACAGTAAAAGGCCGAACGGTTTTACACTCAAAACGGTCTCCTAGTCATTGGCCGAACGGTCTTACAGTCTCTCAGTAATTGGCCGAACAGGCTTACCATTAGAATGAAGGATGAGGAGGGAAAGGTGGATGGAAGAATCAATGCCCGAGAGAGAAGGATGGATTTTGTGAAGAGGTAGACCAGCGGACTAAAGAAGGATCTTGCCGTTCGTGAGGCACCTACAGAGGGGAGAGAACTTTTTGAAGCTTTGAAAGGCATCGAAGACCATTTCCTCACGGCTTATAATTCTGGAAATGAGGTGACCAGAATGTTGGAAGCTAATAAAATCCAAGAAGAATGGAAGTTATTGGAGGAGGAATTGCCACCACCCAAACCTCCAGACCTGAATTGGAGGGCAGTTGCCAAAGGGCTCCATTCATATGAGTACACGATGATGAAGCAGAGCAAGGAGATCAAATCTCATGTTTCCAACCTTGAGGACAAGGTTGTTCTGAAGCTGGGTGTAATGTTAGGATCTAGGATGATAGGATAGATTGGGTTTAGGAGTTAAGGGTGTGGGGTGTCGGTTGTGTCGGTTGTGTCGGTTGAAAAAACGGGTAGCAGGTCAGAGCTGCTATAATTAAAGCTCTTGTAACTCTGTAAAGGGGATCGAATATACTTTGTATAAAGTCAGGTGTTTTAGCTTGTAGAGAGGGGTTATGCCCTCAGCCAGGGAGGTTATGCTCCCAACTCATTCTTGTAAAAAGGTTTCTTTTACTGTGAATAATACAGAAAACCCATTCTTTCTTTCTGTCTCCATCTTTTGATTGTGTTCTTGTTAGGTTCCAAACCCAGGAACCTAACAGTTTGATAAATAAATATATAATAATTAATTAATAGAAATTGTAGGATGTTAGAATTAACCTGAAAAGCATGGTATAGAACAAAACTTTCAAATCCATACCTCCAAATTTCTTATCATCTGCTGCCCAAAAGCATCATCAGGGAGGATCTGTTAAGAATGTGTGCAAAAAAGATCCTACTTCATTCCCATGAAAGTAGTAGTCATAATAGAATATGAAACTATGAAGGCTGTTACCTGCTCATAAAGAAAAAATATTGCTGTAGAAAACATTTGAGAAGCCCAACCAACAATTCTACGACTAGAATCTGGATCCAAGTAGATCAGAACACATTCTGAAATTATAAAAGTTGGCAGACTGATAACAATAACAGAATGAATCAATTTATCACTCCTTGGTCATGAAAAATGAGTCTTAACAAAATCACAACTAAACCAAAATAGACACATACACACAACTATGCAAATTAGGTTAAAAAAGCCAACAATACTAAATTAGTATCAAATCCCAGGTATAAAAAAGGGCACCTACATTTATATTACAAGTTAAAAGCATAAAACTACAGAAAGAAAGGGAAAATTAAGAATTTCTACGGCTGAACTTGGTTCATTCTGGTCTTTTCCCATTTTCTCAAATAGATAATTGTAAAATGTGTGAAGGGACACATCATTGCTTTCCAATTATAAAACTCAGAAGCATTATACTTAAGATTAAAAACAGAGAGATATATTTTGAAGGGCTTAAGCGACCCCTCTCATAATCTTTTATTTATAATGAAAAATTGATTCAAGATTTATATGGAAGATTAAGGGACTATACTAGACACCTAGGTGCAAAACTAGGTATGACTATAGGTACAGCTAATAAATTGTTTAACACACTACACCCTACTTAGGCTTAATGATGATACATAGATGTAATGATTTTAACACTCCTCTCAAGCTGGAGCGTACAAATTGTATGTTTCAAGCTTGGAACAAATACACTGAATCCGAAGTCCCCTTAAGGACTTAATTAACACATGCAAGTTGGTCATTTGATCCAACAAACTCAGTACAAATTTCTTTGGACAACAATTTTTCCCAAAACAAAAGTGACAATCAATTTACGTGTTTAGTCCTCTTATGAAACACTAGATTTGATGCAATGTGGAGAGCAGCTTGATTATCACAGTACATCTTCACGATTTGAACTTCATAGAAATTAAGCTCTCGAAGAAATTGTTTTACCCATATAAGTTCGCAAGTGAGAGACACCATTGCCCTATATTTAGTTTCAGCAGTTGATCGGGCCAATACATTTTTCTTACTTTTTCATGAGATAACATTTCCTCCAAGAAAAACACAATATTTTGTAATAGAGTGCCTGTTAGTGAGTGAACCTGCCCAATCAGCATCACAATATTTGAAGACTTGGACATTTCCTTTATCTTCATATAACAAACCTTTTCTTGGAGCCTTTTTGATATACCTTAGAATGCAGATGATGGCATTCCAATGGCCACTACATGGAGCCTGCATAAATTGACTAATCACTCCAACCGCGAAAGATAGATCAGGCCTCGTAATAGTAAAATAAATTGGCTTTCCAACAAGCCGCCTATATCTTTCTAGATCAGGTAATGATTCACATTTTTCCATTATTAGCTTTTGATTTTGGTCCATTGGACTATCTACTGGCTTACAGTCGAGCATGTTTGTCTCGTGTAGGATGTCAAGCGCATCTTACTTTGAGATATTACAACCTATCTTTTGATTGAGCTACCTTAATGACCAAGACATATTTAAGACTTCCAAGATCCTTGGTTTGAAAATGTTTACACAAGTACTCCTTCAATTGAGTAATTCCAACAACATTATTTCCTATATCATTAACATAGACTATTAGGTAAATACATTTCCTAAGAAGGGTATTGAAATAAAAAAATTGAATAATCTGCTTCACTGCGATTTAGCCTAAAAGTTTAGGCAATTGAGCTAAATTTACCAAAACAAGAACATGGTGATTGCTTGAGACCATATATGAACAACGCAACGTACGAACCTTACTAGACTTCCTATGAGAAACAAACCCAAGAGGTCCATGTATAATTCTTCTGCAAGATCACCATGTAGAAAAGCATTTTTGATATCCAGTTGATGGAGTGGCCAATGACGAATTATTGTCATGACAAAGAGACAAATAGTAGTCAACTTTGCCTCTAGAGAGAAGGTATCATTAGAATCGAGGCCATAAACTTGAATTTACCCTTTTGCAACTAATTGTGCCTCGAGACAATCGACTTCACCATTAAGGCCAACATTAATGATATAAACCCATCGACATCCAACAACCTTTTTCCCAGTTGGAAGGGAACTAACTCCCAAGTATTACTCTGGTCAAGAGCCTGTATTTTTGCAATTATAGTTTGTCACCATCCAAGATGATCAAATGTTTCCTTCACATTTTTGGGAATGGTAATGGAAGACACTAAAGATATAAAAGAACAGTAGGAAGGCAACAATTGGTGATAACTTATAAAATTATAAATAGGATGTGGGTTTTGCGTGGAACGAGTACCTTTTCAAAGAGCTATGGGTCAGCCTGAATCATCTTCACCAGAAGTAGTGGTATCAAGGGACAGGGGAGAAGAATTTGAAGTAGAAGATTCACCGTGTTCTTGAATAACTATACTATTCCCTAGGGTCCTATGTTGGAGGCTATCAATAGGTGGAGATGATGGTTCAGAAAGACTCTGATTAAGATTGCGATTGGCAGAAACACTAAGAATATTGGACTCAGCTACTAGTATATGAGGGACATGTATGACATGAATATCTTGAACAAATGGATAGAAGGTAACATTAGCAGACATGTAGTACTTCTTGGTTTCAAAAGAGTAATATCGATACCCTTTTTGAAGCCAAATATAGCCCAAGACACATTTGATTGCATGAGCAGACAGTTTGTCCAACCCTGGAGACATGTCATGAATAAAACAAATACACGAGAAGAAATGTGAAAGAAGGATCATTAGGAAAAAGAATTGAAAAAGGAACCTTATTATTGAGGGAGGAGGATAACATCCTGTTATAAGATAACATGAGGTTAGGATGACATCTCCCAATGATGGACAGGAATATTTGCACCAAACAATAAGATGCGAGCAATCTCAACTAAGAGTCTAATTTTCCTTTTTGCTATACCATTTTGTTGTCGTGTGTGAGGACAAGTAAATTGATGTAATATATCATGTGAACTTAAGACTATAGAGAAATTAGATGAGAAATACTCTTTGGCATTCAGAAAATTTTGATTACTTAACCGAATTAATTCTTGATCTCATTCAGAAAAGATGTAATGATAGACAATAATTCAGTATGGTCTTTCATAAAATAAACCCAAGTACATCTTGAATATTCATTTATCAGTGAACCAAAAGAAAAGGCACGACTAGGTCCCAAAATATCAGAATTGGATAATGGAAAAACTAGAATTATACCTTGATTCAAACCATTTAGGAAAGGTAGATCTAACATGCTTTCCTAGTTGACAGGACTCACATTTTAAGGTCTGGAGACAACTAAGCTCATGGACCATTTTCTATAGTTTTGACAAATGTGGATGACCTAACCAATCATGTAAACAATTTAGGACTTGGAGATGCAACACATGACACATGGGAACTAGATCCAAGATGGTATAAACCTCTAGCTTCATATCCTTCTCCAATTTGTCTCCCTGAACCACACTCCAATATAACAAGATTTGTTATCAACGATTATTGAGCAATTTAATGTTTCAGTTAATTGGCTTAATGAAATCAAATTGAAAGGACAATTAGAAACAAAAAGAACATATTTGAGATTTTGGAAAGGGGAAAGTGACACTTGACCAACTCGTTTTGATGAAGTTTTAGAACCATTTGCCAAGATTATGAAATGATGGTTTCTTTGAAAGGAAAGGGGTGAGAAGAAGGAAGCATTACTAGAGAAGCATGAGTCAATTACCCACTAGTTTTAACCTTCCATATCGAGAAATGCAATTTGTTGATGTACTTGGAGTTCCAAATGTTTATGCTAAGTTGTTAGACTTTAACCTTAAATACTCTTCATATTCATCCTCAGTTAATTTGGAGTCAGTTGTTTCACCCTAAGAGACATTGGTTGTCTTGGTAGGGAAACCATGTAGGGAGTAACAGTTTTCTTGGGTGTGACCCATCCTCTTCCAATATGTGCATTGAGGATGCTCTCGACCTTCACGTCCTCCTCCTCTCATGCCACGTCGTCCTGTTCCCCGTTTGACAACCATGACAAATGGTTTTACTAGTTCATAACCTTCCTTAGTTAAGGCGTTGGGACTCGAAGAAGGCATGTAGGGGTAGAACTAGGTACAATTATAGGTACAGCTAATAAATTGTTTAACACACTACATCCTACTTAGGCTTAATGATAATACATAGATGTAATTATTCTAACAATAATCTTTAGTCATTTTCAATTTTAAAATTTTAGATCACATATGCTCTTTGTATTTATATTTATCACTTCCCCATAGATGTTGGCCACCACTGACAAATTATTGTTGATATCCGATAGCGGTTGAAAAATCGTTATTTTTATACTTAATTTTGATATTAAAAACACCCTTTTTTACTTAGAAGCTTGTTTGAACTCATGTTTTTGCTTTAGTTTTGTGAATAAGAGACTTGAGGTTATACTTCATGATTTTATCACTGAATTCCTTTGATTTTGTAGGCTAATTGAATTATTTGAAAGAAGAATTAAAGTACCAAATAGTTGGAATGCAGAAAAGTCAACCAGGGTGCAGAAAAGTCAACCAGTGCAGTGGGGCTGAGCGCCAGTTTTAGTACCGCTGAGCACCACTTTTGGGTGCTGAGCGCCAGTTTCGTGGGCTTGGACCCGTTTTCTGTTATTTAGTGGGCTTGGACCTGTTTTCTGTTATTTTTATGTTCTATTTAAGGACTTGCACGTCCTAGGTTTTGGATCTTTTGATGGCTTGAGCACAGAAACACATTTTTTACCCCTTGGGGGTAGATTTGGAGATGGTGATGGCTTTCCTCTTCTCTTTCTAGAGTTCTTCTATCTCTTCCATTCTTTCATTCCATTGTTCATCTAGTTTCTCCATGATAATGGAGAGCTAAACCTTATTTGTTGTTGGGAAAGATGTAACCTCTTAAACTCTCATATATTGAATTGATTCTTGATTATATATGTTTTACTTCATTAATTGTTAGGGTTTTTTCTCTTTGCTCTTTGCATGTTTTGTTTAACTCATTCAATTGCATGATCATTGATTTTGTCTTAATGGACACATACGGGGAAATCTAGAACTGGAGAAATTCTCCCTGAAGAAATATTACCTAGACATAAGAATAGGAGGATCAGTTGCCTTTAAGCTTCTGTACGAATGTAATGCATGATTAATTGCTAGGGAGACAAGACATTGTGAACTAGTAATTAGGAGTAGGCTTTCTTCACCGAGACATCGGGTTTAAGATAAATTAAAAAGTGGCATTAACGTTAATGAAGAAGATGAATTCATATATGAATGAGAGTAAATTAGGTGAAATCTAAACCCAACAACAATATCATCAACTTCATCCATTTATTCTTGTGTTTAGCCTTGTTAGATGTTAAGATGTGAGTTTCTGTTAATTGGGCTCAGCCCATTCTATATTAAGGGCATTGGCCCATATCTTACATTATAAATAAACTACCCTATGTGTATGCAAAAGACACAAGGGCTATAAGTGTTTTTCCTCTTCCCTCAATCGTCATTTTATTTCTGCTGATGTCACTTTTGATGAATCTTCTTTTTACTTTTCACATCTATCTTCTAGTTCTGTACCTCCACCTGCTACTGTTGATATTCCTATTTTTTGTGATCCTCTTGGTGATGCTCCACCCATTTTGTCTCCTCCTTCTTTAGAATCCCATTCACCACAGGATCGTCCTTCACCACCACCCCTTCAGGTTTATAGTCGCTGCAATTGTCTCCCTCATGACTCACTTCTAGTGCCGCCTCCTGTGTCTCCTCCGGCTCCAGCAAATGAGTCTGACCTGCCTATTGCCCTCCATAAAGGTATACGCTCTACCCGTAACCCTTCCCCCCATTATACTGTTCTTAGTTACCACAGAATATCTCCATCTTTTTACACATGTCTTCATCCATTTCTTCTATCAATTCCCAAGTCTGTGGGTGATGCCTTAACCCATCCTGGCTGGCGTCAAGCTATGCTGGATGAATTAAGTGCTTTACAGAAAAGTGGAACTTGGGAGCTTGTCCAATTACCATCTGGAAAGTCTGTTGTTGGTTGCAGGTGGGTGTATGCTATCAAGGTTGGCCCTGATGGCACAATTGATCGTTTGAAAGCTCGACTGGTTGCCAAAAGCTACACACAGATTTTTGGTTTGGATTATGGTAATACTTTTTCTCCAGTGACAAAAATGACCTCTGTTCGCCTATTCATTGCCATGGCCGCTCTTCGACAATGGTCTCTTTACCAACTTGATGTCAAGAATGCTTTCCTTAATGGTGATTTGCATGAAGAAATTTATATGGAGCAACCGCCTAGCTTTGTTGCTCAGGAGGAGTCATCTGGATTGGTATGTCGTCTTCGCAAATCCTTATATGGCCTAAAACAGTCTCTTCGGGCCTGGTTTGGTAAATTCAGTTGTGTTGTTCAACAATTTGGTATGTCTCGCAGTGAAGTGGATCATTCAGTGTTCTATCGTCACTCAAGTGTTAGATGTATCTACTTAATAGTGTATGTCGATGATATTGTTCTCACAGGAAGCAACTATCTTGGCATCTCTCAGATGAAACAACACCTTTGTCATCATTTTCAAACCAAAGATCTTGGCAAACTCCGGTACTTTTTGGGTATTGAAGTAGCACAATCCAACACTGGTATTGTCAAATCTCAGAGGAAGTATGCGTTAGACATCTTGGAGGAAACATGGTTAATGAACTCTAAATCTGTTGAGACACCTATGGATCCTAACATCAAACTCCTACCAAATCAGGGGGAGCTTTTCTCAGATCCTGAACGGTACAGAAGATTAGTTGGTAAATTAAACTATCTTATTGTTACACGTCCTGACATTTCCTTCGCAGTTAGCGTGGTGAGTCAATTCCTAAACTCCCCATGTGAAGACCATTGGGATGCAGTTGTTCGCATACTGAAGTATATTAAAGGATCATCTGGAAAAGGTTTGCTATATGGTCCTAACAACGATACAAAAATCGTTTGCTATTCAGATGCTGATTGGGCTGGTTCCCCTTCTGATAGGAGGTCTATTTCTGGATATTGTGTTTCTATTGGTGGCAACCTGATATCTTGGAAAAGTAAGAAGCAAAGTGTTGTGGCAAGGTCTAGCGCAGAAGCAGAATATAAAGTTATGGCATCAGCTACTTGTGAGCTTGTGTGACTTAAACAATTACTTAGTGAATTGAAATTTGGAGATGTCACTCACATGACACTTATATGTGATAATCAAGCTGCTCTCCATATTAGCTCTAACCCTGTCTTCCATGAGAGAACCAAATACATTGAAGTTGATTGTCATTTTATTCGAGAAAAAATCATATCCGGAGATATCAAGACTGAGTTTGTTAACTCAAGCAACCAGTTGGCAGACATATTCACTAAGTCCTTACGAGGACTTAGAATTGATTATCTTTGTAACAAGCTTGGAACATATGATTTATATGCTCCAGCTTGAGGAGGAGTGTTAGATATTAAGATGTGTTTTTGTTAATTTGGCTCAACCCATTCTATATTAAGGGCATTGGCCCATATCTTACATTATAAATAAACTACCCTATGAGTATGCAAAAGACACAAGGGATATTTCTCCCAATCTTCTCTATTTCTCATAAGCGTCAATTGATCAAATTGCATTCATTTTTATTTTATTGCATTTGCATTCAAAAACCCCCAAAATTTGTTCTTTAGAGTCTTAATTAGTTGAGTAATCACATAACTATTTAGTGTCGTGAGTCTCTTGGGAAACGATACGTGGTCTTACCATTTATTATTACTTGATACGATTCGATACACTTGCTGATGTATTAACAAGTTTTTGACTCCGTTTTCGGAAATTAAAAATTTGTTTACCAATATCAATGACAAAGGCATTTAGAAATGTCACAAAGTTGTATGATAAGCTACATATTCCTCTCCAATTATTAAATTCAGATGAATTGTCTTTTATAAAAATAACAGAGACATTCATTAGAGAAGAAAAAGAAAGCAACTGGACATTTTATCAACAATACATACTCTTCATAACCCTTTTTATTTAAGCTTTTCAGATTCTAAGGACCTTTTCTTATTTTCAAAGGGGCTGATGCCTTCAAACAAATTATAAATTATATTGAAATACTAGCAGAATCTCACAACTGTACAGATGGAGAGGCAGAGACGAAGCTGAATCCCAATACATACCTTGGATCCATAGCAGCAACAGATATAATATCATTTAATTGTTTTACATCACGCAAATCTGCAGGGACTAGTTTATATTGAGCACTGACCACTTCTCCTTTCTCTAGCAGGGAATGAGACATGCATGCATCAGATCCAATTAGAAGTAATCATGAATTTTAACTTTCAGTATTGATGTTACCAAAAATCAAAACGAAAAAACTATGTTGATTATATCCTCAGATATGATGAGGCAGTTGTTAGATGTTTCTACTTTGTAGTTCTAAGATTAAGCTTGGTAGCCGAATCAAAGTTCCTCGACCTTCTGAATTGGAACTCTTTGTTCACACATGCATACTTTTTTATTGCAATTTTAACATAGAGATTTAAAGGGCCATAGACTTTATTATTTTCTCAATCTTTATATTATTTAATCTGACAAATTACTTTATGGGTCTAGTCTCTAGATCCCAACTCCATCTCTCCTTGCAGATAATTCACTTAGGCATTTTCAATTATAATGAACAAACATTAAATAAAAAGCTTTTAGAATTTAAAATGTCCCATTCCCTCTTTAAGAAACTAAACTATCCCTGTCATCAACACTCTTAGTGTCATATTATGCATTATCCTTTCCTTTGTTTGTTCTCTTAGTGTCATATTATGCATTATCCTTTCCTTTGTTTGTTTAAAGAACTGGTGAGTCCAAATGGACATACAAGAATAGAGAGATTAAATGTCTAGGGTTTGAAGACTTTAAAGGGTGTGAATTTTATACCTCTTAATTTATATTGTCACTTCAGCACCAGGTGCTACCACAAAAGAAAATGACATAACCACAATAAGAGAATAAAAGTTATCAAAGATGTTCCTTCCATATAAATTATCATATTTAGCATGGCTTACCTCTTGATATGGTTGCTGTTTCACCAAGTTTATTCTTCAATTGACTGTTAGTCTCGATAAGAGCTGCCTTTTTACTAGTTACCTAGATTACAAATACAATAGTGACAGTCAAAAACTTACAATTTAAAAATTATATAAACCACTGTCTCTTCAATTTACAAACAGCTGCCATTTTACTAGTTACCTTGATTACAAAATACAAGAGTGACAGTTAAAAACTTACAATTCAAAAAAATATATAAATCACTCTCTCTTCATTTTACAATTAGATATAAATTTAGTCAAAACAGACAGTATAGTTATCGAGTTTCTAGACAAAATACATGTGAACAATCCCACTCAAAACCCAAAATTAACTAGAAATATGCGTTGCATTGAAAAAAAAATTGAAAGGTATTCAAGTTTCTACCTCCTTAAAATCCACTTCAACATACAAATCTGGTGCTTTCCCCTCGTCCTGCCATGAAACAATTTTTAATTTATGACATGACTGTACATTAGCACAACACTAGTTTAGAGAAGCTAAGCAAACAAGTTGCTAGGAAAAAAATGGAATTAATGATAATGAGTAAACAAACTACAACGTTTCACAATTTCCATCCACAACCGGAGTCACATGGAGGCCACAGTAAAACAGCTGAAGCAACCAATGAAGTTGAATACAACTAAATTTATGTCCTGGATGCGCATGGGTGAAAGAAGAAAACACTCTTGTTCACTACCGCGCAACAATAACTCTAATCTAAACAACGATGTTATTAAAATAATAGGAAAGACAGAAGCTTTAAGATACTTATACATATTACAAATAAAGTATTTTTTTCACACATATTACTATATCATAATTGAAATAAGCATACACTAAATCTAGGTGAAGCATGGCATCATTCTACGATATGTGCAGCACTTCAGTAACCCTGACCAAAACATTTTTGCAGCCATCAGAACAAAACTAGAAAAAACAGAGAGCATAAAGAATAAGAGATGGACATGGAGAATTCACAAGGCCTGGATATACTATAGAATATTGCACACATATTCTTGTATTAGAATATTCTACCACTCAGTAATTAATGTTAAAATTATATGGAAAAGATAAGTCCAAAGGTCTTCAAAACTTGTTGACAGGTAATTAGTGACTTAACTACTTATTCATCCATACACGTACTTTTCATCATTCATCGTCTATTTACTTTTTCTCTAAATACACTGGTATAACTAACCTACAAAGTCCTGAAAGGAAATTACATTCCACATAAAAGAGAACAAAAAAAATATATTCAGCCAAAATAAATATGTGCATGAGACTTAAGGTTAAAAATAACAACTATGTCTTGTGTAAGTAGAGTGCAACACCCAGTCTTATACATTGAGATTGCAAAAGCAGAAGGTAGCTATTATAAGCACTTGGGAACCCACCCTTTAAAGCTAGCAAGTTAGTGCAAAAGCACCAACAAGAATATAAACCTAAAGTTTTTCACGTCCTTTAAAACACAAAATAAACAAAATTCGCTAATATTTAAATGCAAAAGCACTCGATCAATAGTAGTTCAACCCAAACCATAATTTAACCAACAAGGCACCAAAAGGATAGGTAAACCTATAGTTTAAAAGTCAGAACCAGATTAATTTTTAAGTACAGCATGCCAGTACAAATCACAAGGAAAGCCAGGCACCTGCAACTGAAAATATGTTGTATCAAAGCCTGCTCCAAGTGATAATATCTGCTTCTTTATTGGGGCATCTCCATCTGCCTTCTTCTCAATGTCAAGAAACTGATAGAGCAGTTTCCTAATAGCAGCCCAACGGGCAAAGTAACCTTCATACTCAAACAATTCAAATGAATTAATAAACTAGTAACTAGAAGGACAGGTATTTACACAAGTAAATTACTTAAAGAAGCTAAATCCTACCACGATTAATAATTGGAGATCTCCTCACGGGTCTTCTCACAAATAAATGAACATAATCATCTTTCATGTAGCTCTTTTTTACACATGACCTACAGCCAGTTTGTAGTGAGCAAACATTCACTACATAATAATAACTATAAATCATCTGAACTCAGAAGACAACTGAATACAAGATGAAATTTATGACTAAAATTGAGTGAGAATAATACAAACATTATTGGAACCAATGTTACATGATTTGTTATAATGTTTTGCGATGTGGGACCAGACTTTTTACAGTACAGGGAAAGGATGGATAGATCTAACCATATTGCTATTATGGATCAAGGTCCGTTTAAATTTAACCCCAGTTTTCAATTTTGGAGCCCATGGTACATATATTTTCAATTGTTTTTCTATAACACATTTTTAAAACTAGATTACTGACTTCTTACATACATAATTTCAAACTCTACAGTTTCGTCCCCGGTCTGACCAGGCCAGAAAATCTAAATGTTAAACTTTCAAGTCTACAATATTTATAAAACAATAAATAAATGATACTGTAGGAAACCATAGTATTATATTATTTAAAATTAAACCAAGCTGTTACCAATAAGAATTCAAATGGTCTGGCATGATAGCATTTGAAAGTAAAATAAACAGAGAAAATGTGTTTCATTGTGTTTGTTTCACAATATAAGACTTCAGACTCACTCCAATAAATTTAATTTATCCATCCAGTGTTTCATCAAAACCATGTCATGAATATATAACATTGTTACATGCAATACATTGTTATATTTCATCAAAAACCCAAAGCAGTTCCCATGAACATAGCGAATTCCAATACTGAGACAAAGATTTGTCTCCATTAATGCTTATGCCGTTGGGACCATGTAACTTAACCCCCTGCAATATTCATTTTTCACAGGTGCAAATGCAATTTTTCTATTGCATCGCCCTTTGACAAGCCATCTTTGAGAGAAAGCTCCAAAGAAGGTAAAACTAAGGTAGATCAGTATACATTAAAATTTTAGAAAGAGTAAACGACCTAAAAAGACAAACTCATCAATTACAAGAATGAAGCAATTCCCATACACAAAACAAAAAAAAAATGAAATATCTCATTTTCTTTAGAAAGCCACTTAAGTAAGATGGCTTGTGGATTCATACTTAGGACAGAGTCTTACAGAAAGGGGTATAACTTCTAACCACTATCTAACTATTCCCTATGTTGCATGTAAACAGACATTGCAGTTTCTGGATAGACCTAGGCACTGTTTGGATAAATTCACCCTGAGCGCATCAGACGCTGCAGCTTCTAGATATAGACTCTGTTTGGATAAATTGTACATAAGCACATGTAGGAAAAGAAAATAAGACAGCAGAATGAAATGAGCTACCCCCATAAGCGATATCAACCTGTACACTTAACTTCTGTTGAAGTTCTCTCGCCAACTTCTCCAAAAAATTGAGGTGAAGAAGTTTATTTAGCTTGTAAAGGAAGCTCGATTCATTTTTTTTTTCTCCTATGAGTAGTGTTTACGGAAAGTCTATCCAAACACAACCCTATTCCCAATTTACTAAAATGGGGAAATAATAAAAGAGGTATTGTAATAAAAAGCAAACACATGAAACAACAACTGAAGAATGTTATTCCCTAATCCCTAAAATGGTGCAGAATGAAACTCACAAATAGTAAATCAATGGATTAAAGAGGCTTAAAAGAACATCATAGTTGATTTGGAAACAACAACAATTACTTGACCCGAGATGCAATGCCAGAAAAAGAGTCCAATTCCTAATTATTAATTGAGGTGCCCTTACAATTTACTGGCGGATGCGTCGTCGTTGGTGGCTTGCACCGCCGCATTGTTGCGTGAATCGACCACCGTGTCTGTCATAGTTCTTTGACAAAGGTCCAATCTCTGTTTAGGTTATGCCTGAAAATGAGCAAACAGAAAGTGATATCTGGATAGAAAAATAAACAAATATTAATGATGAATTAATGATTTTTCTTTCTTTGAATTTTTTTACTATTGTTTATCCTTGATTAAAAACATAATATTTTCCTTTCTAAGAAGTTTTTGAAAGGGATTTATACAACGTGGATTATATTATATTTTCGAGATAAAGACAAACCAAAAGTATTATTGAAAAAATACTGTAATTTATTCGGAACAAAAATATATAGCATAATCTGTGTTCAGAATCTAGAAATACATGTTATACTTTTATCTATTTTTATTCCTTTTCACAGTTTTCTCTCTTTATTTCAATATGTCCCATCAAATATCTTTAATGTATAATTTATTTTCATTCAACCTATTTATGTTTTTTGTATTAAACAAAAGAGTAGATTTTAATAACTATTAAATAAAAATAAGTTTTTGTTCTTAACAAATTTTGAATTTTCATTGTGCTCCTCAGTATAAAAAATTATCATTTTGGTTTCTATAAAAAAAATAAATTAATCTTTCTTACGTTGAAACAAAATAAAAATATGATACAATGTTTTAGAATTTTTTGAAATTTTTGCAAAATATCAACTTAGAAGATAATTTTTTTTAACAAATATATTATTAAGTGATTTCATAAGAAATTATATTTGATGATAAAAGTGAGTTACAACTTCTTGACTGATAAATCATGTAAAATGTTTTTCAAAATATGTCTTTACAATATTTCTTAGAGGAGTAATGAAATAACATGAATATAAGATATGAGAAAGATTTATATTATATTGTTATATAGATTTTTATAGTGTATACAAAAGTTATCATTCTTCTAGGTCCCTAATGAACATGAACATTGTTCCTTCTCATAATTACAAGGCTTGAAATGTTAAGATCTTGTGCACGATTTTGTAGCAAGACTTGTGTTGTTGTCATTCATCCCCTTTTTTTGAAAATATCTTTTATAAATATAGCTTGAGAAGGGAAGAGTCACCGCGAGGGACATCATCTATTATTGCTTCTTCTTTCATATGCTTTGAGGCTTCAAGACACAATAATTACTATACTATTGACCTAGCATTGAATCAGTGTCGCTTCTTTGACAACACTTTTGGAGTGACAAAGCATCACAAACCAAGGTAGGTGACTTTTCTCTTCCTTTTTTAGTAAAGGGCATGACCTAACATAATTGGTTAACTATGTAGTGTTAACATCTTACCTTTTTTCAAAGAAGTTGTTTATAGAAAGCAACTTTTAACATGTTTTTCAAGAAAAAAATTTATGTTAACAAGGTGTTGCGAGATTTTCTTGAGAGAATGAAGTAGAATATATTTTCTACAAGCATAAAACAAACATTTTGATGTTATGAAGTGTTTCAAGCTTGCATCTATCAATTATTAACTTGTTTATTAAGTACACTCACTTGAGTTTGTTCAAGCAAAAGTTCATCAAGTGACTGCATGTCTATAAAGAACATATAAATATAAGTTAGCCTTTAAATTTTTAAATGTTGTATTATTATCATTAAATAATAAAAATGATTTATATATTTATGTATTCAAAGTTTGTCATGGATAAATGTATAATTAGGAAGTGAGATGAATATCAATACATGTTTTGTGTGAGTTAAGAAGAACAAAATCATATGTTGTGAAAGTATAGATTAAATATTAAGTTATATAGTATTATAGATGAGATATTTAAATTTTATTTATAGTCTAAAACAAATTATGAAAAGTTGATAAATGTTCACACTACCTCTTTAAAGATAGGTTTGTTGGAGTCACCCAAACAAATAATAGATGCATATGAATTAAAATGGGGTCAAAAGGTTAAAGTATTTTCCTGTTACTAATTTGATGATTAGGTATACTACAATTGCAATCAAATGATGCCTTGCTTGCTTAGAATAAGATTATAACTCAACCGCTGGAGAATCTAACAAAGACACTTACTCAATTGCCAAAGGAATTAAAGACTGTTGCACAATTTCAACAACAGATGTGTGAACTATGTGGAGGTGACCATATCAATGGTCAATGTTCTTTTCCAGTGGAGGCCCTAGAAGATGTAAATTTCATGGCCAATCAATTTCCATACCGCCAAGGTAATTTCAACCAAGGGTGGAAACCTCACCCAAGCATGGGTCAAGGTCAAGGACAATCTGGACAAGTTGGGCAATCAGGACAATTTAATAGGCCACAACAACAACCAACACTATGGCAACAAGTGTCTACACTCAATGAAAGACATACAAAGTTGGAAGAAACTCTTCAACAATTTATGCAGGTAACTATTTTCACACAAAAGAGCACTGAAGCGTTTATTAGAAATTTAGAGATACAAGTTGGCCAAATATCTAATAAGTTGGAAGATATGTCTGATAAGAGTTTTGGGGCTAATACTGAAGTTAACCCTCAGGAAGAGTGCAAAGTTTTAGTGAGTGTGAATGTTGAAAAAGTTGAGTTACAGAGAAGAGAAGAAGAAGAAGAGAGAGTAGAGAGAAAAGAAGAGAGAAAAGGAGAAGAAGAGAGAAAAGAGAAAGAAGAGAGAAAAGAGAAAAAAATTGAAAATATCCTTCCTTTTCCAAAAGATTATGAGAGAATATGGAAAGAGAGACAATAGGGGCTTTGTACAGATATCTTCAATCAAATGGATGTTGATCTACTTGTGAATGAAGCATGGCAACAATTTTCAGCTCAGGTAAATAATATGAATCAAATCTCCAAAAAAAATATATATATAGAGGAGGACATTCATGAGTGCAAAGCTGCTAAGAAGAGATCATTCCCTCCAAAAGTGAAAGATCCAGGAAGTTTCACCATTCCTTACATCATAGGAAAGAAAAAGGTAAAGAAAGCCCTACTTGATTTAGGGTCAAGTGTCAATTTAATGCCTTTACCTTTACTTGAGCAAATTGGTGAATTTGACATCAAGCCAACAAACATGACTTTGCTAATAGCAGATGGATCTTCAATGAATCCTTATGGTATAACAGAAGATGTTATGGTTTGTGTAGGCAAACTACAATTCTTGGTGGATTTTGTGGTGATAAAAATGGAGGATGAAAAGGTGCCAATTATTCTTGGGAGACCGTTTATGAAGATGGCTAAGGTCATCATTGATGTACATGAAGGAATAGTGGTGCTTCAAGACCAAGAAGAAAGGGTGATTGTTGATGTCTTTAAAGAAGAACAGTAGATAGAGACTAGTCATAAAGCTACATATCAAGATGTACTCGTGACTAGTCATAAAGATGCAAAGTCGAACTTCCCAGGTAAAAAATGTTTCGTGTTTTAGGTCAGGGAAGAAGAAAAAGATGGCAAAGGAAGGACAATTCATGATGACTTGATGCAAGCACAACCCAAACTTGGTAAACATGTAAGATTCAAGAACAAGTTATGGGTTGTGAAAGACTATAAAGAAGATGGAGTGATAGAAATTGAATCTCCACATTCAAGAAGAATCAAAGAGGTGGACCGGAAGCAGCTGATGAGTTGGTGTGATGACATAAAGATGAACAACAACATGGAAGATGGAACTTGAACTTTATTGGGTCAAGCTAATGACGTTAAAAGAGCGCTTTCTCGGAGGCACCCTAGTTGTTTCAGAACATTAATTCTTATTTTATTTTTTATTTTTGGTGATGTAATTTTATAAACTTCGGACATTATTTATGTTGAAATGTTTGGGTATAACATCTACTGATGGATGCTAGGTGGTTAAGTATCTACTGAAGGATACTAGGTTTGTTACACCTACTGATGGGTGTTGGTAGATTTTGGGTCAGGCTCGTGACGTTAAACAAGCACTACCTAGGAGGCAACCCAGTTGATTGACTTTATCTTTATTGTTTGTTTTGATTCTGCTTTAGTTGTTGTCGTGACCGGTATCGCGACGGGACGACGATCCAAAAAAGGAACGGGTTTTGAAAAGAGATTTTGGAGTCGCCACCATAGTTTATTATGGAAAACTACGGAAAAACCATAAAATAATAAGACACGGTCCACGAAAACCATATTCTGGGTTCGGGAGTCGGTTACGCGTAGAGAAGGTGTTAGCACCCTACAACGCATGCCCTAAGGCAGTACCTTTAACTAAATGCACGAATATGATGTGGTTTTCAAAATGTTTAACTATCCCCTAAAATAAAAATCTAAATAAACAAAATATATCTTTTTGTTTTTTGGGCCCGATAAGGATTGACCTTGCTCCTACGTATTCTCATTCAAAATGAGAAATCAGGGTTACGTAGTTCTTTTGAATCTGTTTGAGAAATTTGTTTGGAAATTGTTTGAAAATTTGTTTTGAAATGATTTTGGATAATAGGGAAGTGAACTTGACAAGGACTAGCCTTGCTCCTACGTATCTCCACTCTTGATGAAGAATCAAGGATCACGTAGTTCTGGCAAAAAGATTATTTTTGTTTGAAAAAAGCAGATGTTTTTAATAATAACTTTTTTTGAAGATTTTATGTATTTTTGGTATTTTTGAGAAAAAGAAAGTAATGAGCACTAGGCTGACGCAGATGGTCACACGAGTACTCATACCATTATTTAAAATTTTTTATATTGAGGATATTAAGTACTAGGCTGATACGGACGATCGCACGAGCGCCCATATCCTCATTTAATATTACGTAAATAAGAGAAAAAGGTATTGAACACTAGGACGATGCGGGCGATCACACGAGTGTTCAACCTTTAAAACGTATTATTTGTAATTTTAATATAAGAAAGGAGAAGAGGTTTTTAGCACAAGGACGACGCGAGCGGTCACACGTGTGTTTAACCTTTAAAACGTATTTTTGTAATTTTTTTTATAAGAAAGAAGAAGAGGTTTTTAGCACAAGGACGACGCGAGTGGTCACACGTGTGCTTAACCTTTAAAACGTATTTTTGTAAATTTTTTATATCTATTTTCTCCTTTTTTTTATGTGTTTATAGTGCAACAAATAAACCAAGCCCAATAAATAAATAAAAATAAAACACCAGATATAGGAGTGGGGGTTATCATACAAGGGGTTACATATAGTAAAAACTAATAACCAAACAAATACTAATAAAAATAAAGAAACAAAAGCATAAAAATAAAGCAAGAGAACAACCCAACATGAATAGGGGTACAGAGATAAAAACCAGAGGTGCGGAGTAAAGTTGAGGCTCTTTTGGTTTGGGTCAAAGCCCTTTTTTCTCCAAATTTGTATCTGCCAGGGGTGTAAGGATGAAATTGAAGGTACATCCCGAAATAGTGTGATGAGGCCCAATTCTTTTTTATTTTTGCTTGCATAAACAAAATGGGCTTAAGCCCGAACGGAATGAGGCTTAAGATATATGCTTTCTTTCATCTTTAGTTAGGGTTTTTCCTCTTTGCTTATTGCTTGTTTTGTTTAACTCATTCATTGTCATGATTATTCATTTTGTCGATACGGGAACGTACGGGGAAGTCTAGATCCGGGGAATTTCTCCCAATAGCATATTGGTTGCCTTTAAGCTCCTGCACTTTAAGAACTAATTACTAGGAATGCTAGGAATTGTATGAACTCGTAATTAAGGATAGGCCTTCTTGCAAGGTGATTTAGAGAGTGGCATTAGCATTGATGATAAGAATGATGAATTCTTAAAAGTATATGAGAGTGGATAAGATGAAATTGATAACCCCAACAACATACTAATCCATCTAATTCATTGAAGTGTTTGTATTCTATTTTTTTCCATTGATCAAATTCATGCATACATATTTAATTACTGTCTCTTGCATTTAAACATACACTCAATTTGTTCTTAAGTCTTAAATAATCAACAAATCATATAGCTAAACTAGGCCGTAAGTCCTTTGGGAGAACGATACTTGGTCTTACCGAGTTTTATTACTTGATACGATTCGGTCACACTTGCCGATTGTTAAACAAGTTTGTGGTGCCATTTTTCGGTGTTCATAAATTTGTCATCAAGGGGCGTCACCTCCGCACGCACACTGCCACCTCCGCCAGACCGGCCGCCGCCAGCTGCAAACCAGGGCGCTAATGTGCGCTGATCGCCGCCACAGATCCCACTGGCTGCCGTGCCAAGCTTCTCCGAACCAGCCACTGCGACACCACCTCTTCTAGTCTCCGCGCCACTACTTCGTCAAATGCAGCAACCACGCCTCTGAACCAGCCACCGCGACCTAGTCTCCGATCCCATGTACTCTCTCCAACGTCTCTGCGCCGCGTCTGCCTAACTGGCCGCCGCTCACCACCGCGACCCAGCCACCATGCCACTGCTTCTCCGATCCCTCTCTGTGCCACTCCAATTCCGCCCTAGATGAGGCCATCCACCGCGAGCTGTAACACCCAAATAATTTAAAGGGTATTACTAGTAGTAGAGACTAAATTAATTTTAATATTTGATATAAACAATCAAACTTTATTTCAATTCCTCCAAAGTATAACTCAAACCTTCAAACTTTAAACAATATAGTCTTCACCACTTAACACAAATTCGAAATTAAACTTATAAGTCTTACACAACATATTTTTCCAATACAAATTTATTCTTTTTACAAAAATTCCTGAAAGTTTTTCCCCACATCTCTCTCATCATCTCTAAGCTTTTTCAACCGCATCTGCAACATTATCTGTTCACATATAACATGAGTTATATGATCACAGCACAAACAAATAAGGGTAAGCCAATCATATCATACAATCATTAAACTTACTTATAATATAAATGTTTCAATCATGTATTTCTGCAATTTATAAATATCATTATCCCGATGTCATTAATTCATCATCTTTCTCATTTTCATAAACCTTCCAAGTATACCATGCTTACTCACGAAGCCTTATGGTCAGACCGCTCTCTGCCTACTTCCTTAAGCCTTACCTGTATACTATGTCTTACTTTTAGAAGCCTTATGGTCAGACCTCTCTCTGCCTGCTTCTATAAAACTTACGAATCATATGTTTATGTCAAAGCCTTATGGTCAGACCACTTTCTGCCTGCTTTCATAAAACTTACGAATCATATGTTTATGTCAAAGCCTTATGGTCAGACCACTTTCTGCCTGCTTTCATAAACTTACGAATCATATGTTTATGTAAAAGCCTTATGGTCAGACCACTTTCTGCCTGCTTTCATAAACCTCGAGTGTTACTTTGCTCATATCAAGCTCTCATGGTATAAACTGAACATACTACTCCCAGTAGTAAACATCATTTCATAAGTAATGATTTCTTATATCTACTCCAACATTTCATAAAGTCAACAATTCATACCCTCTTATCCACCTAACTCAATCATGTTCATTCTTTAATCATAAATTGACAATAACCCGTTTTGGTGTCAATAAATTAAACATTGCCAGATATCATACTTCATATTATAAACTCATTTTTTCCCATAACGAGTATAACTCAACATATTTTCACCAATCAAAGATCATAGATCAGCCAAAATACATCAACATATCTTAGGAACTACATATTAAAGTTTGGGCTCAATGTAACGGTAAATGAAATATATATGAAGTTTTTACCATGATAACTTAAGAACAAAAATATAGTGTTCATCATACTTTTCAAAATTTCGACATTTATTTCTCAACACATAGACTTCTAATTACAAATCCGAACGGTCAAATTATAGTAATATATCTTAGGAATCATATATAAAATTTTTAGGTTGATCCAACGGTCAAATAGAATAGAATCTATATTTTACTGAGAGTACTCAGTAACACAATAACAGGGGTAATTAATTTACTCAAACATGCAAAACTTATTTCTCCAAGTACAGACACTTAATTAATGATCCGAACGGTCAAAGTGAAGAAATAGGTCTTAGGATTCATATATTAAAATTTTAGCTAAATCCAACGTTAAAAACAATTAAAAGGAATGTTTTACCACAGTAACTCGAAAATAAGAAAAATTATAATCATGAAAACTAAATTTACACAAGTGAATAGATAACTACCATTACCAAAATTTTAACATGTTCTTAACTATGTTCATGATCATAATATGTATAAACATCATATGTAAGAAAGGATTAGCTCCCCTACCATCAAAATAATCTTAATATAAAAATTCAGGGGAAACGAGAAGTTGAATCTGGCAGAGCCGGTTAGACAACTTCCCATCCTTCCAGAAAGATGCAATAAAAAAATAGATAAAAGAATAAAATTTCTGGGGAAACAAGAAGTTGAATCTAGCAGAGCCAGTTAGACAACTTCTCATCCTTCCAAAAATACAATATAAATAAATAAGAAATAAAAGGTCTGGGGAAATAAGAAGTTGAATCTGGCAGAGCCGGTTAGACAACTTCTCATCCTTCCAAAATTGCAAAAGAAATAACTAAATGTTCTAAGTAATAATAACGTACAATTAGCATAACAGAATCAACATCACATTTTACAACCATCAAACTTGGGTCTCATCATAGAAGCATGTTCTCATTCAAAATTCAATACCATCCAGAAACAAAATACTCCATATTCAAGATTTAGAAACAAAAGATAAGTATTGTATACTCAAGATTCAAGAGTGGCTTCCCTTACCTCTATTACGGACTTAATCTCCTCGTTCCCCGAAAACTTCCAGAATGTCCCCTTTGCAACTAGAAATTCTTCCAACTCTCTCCTCTCAAAAATTTTCTAAGTTTTTGGTGTAAATTTTCAGCCTCCCCCCTTGGCTATTTATAGCAAAAAAATTTTACTATTCATTTTGACTATTCATTTTTTTATTCATTTTACTATTACAAAAATAATTTTTTATTCATAATTTGATGAATTCTGATCTCTTATGACTAAAGGCAACGTGGAATACTTATCCCTTCCACAAATTAATTTTTTTTTACTATTCACTTTTTATTATTCACATTTTACTATTCACTTTTTACTATTTTTTTTATCTAGTATCTGAATTACAATATTTTCAAGGGTCTTACACGAGCCGTGAGCCAAGGTCGTGCCAATGATGCAGTTTACCGCCATGACCAAATCCAGCCGCCACGGGTACCTCCGCAGTTTGACCCTTCTCGCACCGGCGCCGCGACATCTCTTTCCCCCTTCCCATCTTTTTTATCACTTATTGATTGGTTCAGTATTGATTGATTCGTCTGATATTTTGTCTACTGGATTGGAAACGATGAGTGTGTGTTGATTGGGGTGTTTGGATTAATTCTCTTTTCTTGTAGGAAAACGGCATTGGGGATTTCGGTATTACAAGTCAGGACTGACGATGATGGGTGTTGGAGGTGATCACGGGTGCTGGAGATGTTGTTGTTGTTGTTGTTGATATTGTGGAAGAAGATGATGCTGAGGAGAAGTTCAAGGAAGGGGTTAGGTTTGTAATAGTATTGTTGAGGCCCGTGTTAATCACGTATTTGCTTGGAGAGGATTCAAAATCCTGATCAGATTAGATCTAAGGAAGAAGAATAAGGTAGTGTGAGGAAGTGTGAATGATGATGGTCGAAGGAGCAGGAGGATGGAAGCGAAATAGAGAGATAGAGAGGGAGATCTGTGATGTTCTTGATGGAGGAAATTGGTTTCTCAGGAGGTCTCTCTGTTGAGTGAGTAGAGAGTGAATAGAGGTGTTGAGACTAAGAATCGTGCCTTTGTGAATGATGTTGGTGTTGTGTGTTGATCCCCTCTCAAAATGGTTCCCCCCTTTTGGCTTATTCACGCTTCAGATGAAGCTTAGAGTTAAAAGCATGGCCTGTCATTGCTTCCTGCCACAGCCTCCTGTTCTGCTCCGCTAAGACAGTGTAGATGCAGCATGCATGGCGAGCAGAAGATTTGCACCAGAATGGGAGATGGCGTGATGGAACCAAAAAAGCCAAAAAGCTAAAGTTGGCTCAAATTGGACTGACATTTTTACGTTTTGTTTCTTTTTTTTTAACATTTGACAGAATGAATTAAAGTTAAAGAACGTAAAAATAGAATAAAATAAAACAAACTAAAATAAAATAACTCTGAATAAATAAATAAAATTAGAATAACCAAGAATAAAATAAGAATAAATAAAATAAAACACAATATAATGAAATAAAATAAAATACAATATAATAAAATACTATGGCTCAAAATAACAAAATAACCTAAAATAAAAATAAAAATAACAATAACATAAAACAGAACAACTTAAAAAAATAAATAAGATAAAATAAATTTCATTATTATTTATTTATTTACCCGGACGAAATTGGGTATTAACAGCTGTATGATAGGGATTGAGTGTATGAGTGATTTGAGAAATTAAATGCATGGAGTGAGTGAGAGGCATGAGTAGAAGGCACCAAGGGCAACCTAGGAAGAAAGAAAGCAAATCACGCAAGTGCCGCTCAGCGAAAATTTCCGTTGGCGGTATCACTACAGATTAAAGGGTTGTCCTTAGTACAACCCGAGCCCATTAGGGAATTTTTATACCCTAGGACGTGATTTGGCCTCTATTTTCATATTTCCTTCCTCCCACATACTCCTAAACACTTTTCTAAGAGTTATCTACACCTTTCCCTTCATTCTCACTTACAAAACCTCTCTTCCACTCACTTTCTCACTAGTTTTCCATCTAAGTTTGGGGTTTGGAGAGAGCATTGCTATTGGGGCTGAGTTCTTCATATTCTTAGAGCATTTTGCATTCATCTAGCATCTCCACCCAAGTAAGTCAAGAAAATTTTCATTCTAGGGTTCTTGAAAGCATGAATTGGTATGAATATGGTTGTTGAAGCATGATTCTTTAGGGGATTTTGATTTCTATGCATGATTTGAGGAATTAATTGATGTTTGAACCGATTAAACAACTTAATTTTGGTCTGGAAGTAAGAAGATTGCATGTGGGTGGAGTTAGGAAGTTTTAAAAAGGGATTTTACCAAATCTGCAGAATCGCCGCTCAGCGGAAATTTCCCTTGAGCGCGATTCTGATAGACTTGGTTTTGGCTCCTTTTCTTGCTGGTTTGGTGCACTGGTTGCGCTGAGGGGTTCTTTTAATCCTCAGCGGTGGTTTAGCATGGATTTGGGGTGTTGTTTGGGGTTTACTAATGATTAACAACATGTCCTATGGTTTTATGATTTGTGTTTGATGTAGGAATGACATCCTCTTCAGGCAAAAGATTGAAGACTACATCTTCTAAGAGGAAAGACAAGGAACCATAACACACCCATTCTAGCATGTTCCTATCTCGCAAGCATGAAAAGTACTTTAAGATTGTCCAAGATAGGAGGCTCTTGATGGAAAGGAAAGCTAGAATGATACCTAATTTTGCTCCTTAGTTTGGAGAGCAACTGATGGGAAGAAATTGGAGGAGGCTAGCCACATACCCTGCACCAGCCAATATAGTAGTGGTAAAGGAATTTTACACCAACGCAAGGAGGTTGGGTGATTATCCGGATGAGGATTACCTAAGCTATGTTAGAGGCCACGCTATTAGGTATGATCCTGACTCTATCAACAATTTTTTTGGGTATTGAATGGGTTGGTGAGCAGTGCCAGTTTGCTTTCTGTATGGAGGAAGGCACTGATTTTGATGATGTGGAGAGTGATCTATGTGTACCTAGAGGACACTTCCAGAGGAACAGAAATGGTGTAGTGGTTAACATTAGGAGGACTGATTTGACTCACCTTGCAAAGTATTGGATGACATTCTCTCATGCCAACATTCAGCCGTGTTCTCATGTTTCAAACATCATTGTCAGTAGGGCACTTCTCCTCTACTGCGTGCTCAGAAATATGAGCATTAACATTGGCCAAGTGATAGCCAATGAAATACAAGTGTGTGCCAACACGATGAACAACAAGGCACCTTTAGAGCATCCTTCCTTGATTACGCACCTGTGCAAGATAGGTAGGGTGGATACTTTTGCTCCACCATTTGAGAGACCGAGGAAATTCATTGATGAGGCCTATTATAGGCAGTACTGTGGAGGTGAGGAGGCAGCTCAGCTAGTTCCACCACGCCGTTCTTGCAGAGGGAGAGGATCAACACACAATCAGGCATCTGTAGAGACTCATGAGGCAGAGCCATTCTAGATGAGGGATATGTATATGTCTCTTATAGATGCCCAGATGCAGTCCATCCACAGAGGACAGGTGGCCACTGTTGAGATGATCATTGGGATGTATGATACACCCCCAGCACACAGGTAAATTATGAACGAGTTCCATAATGTGGTGGCATGGCCAGTGGAGAACGCACAGGGCAGTAGAGCTAGAGCAACTGAAGCTTCAGCTATGGAGGAAGATGAAGATGACGATGATGACACATTTGAGGATGCTGAAGATAATGAAGAGGAGGAAGATACAGATGACAACACAGGATGATGAGGAGTTGAGATAGCATTTACCGATGGATGCTATCAGCACTAGAGCAGGATCTTCTCTATCTTTTGTCTTGTAATTTTGAACTTTTTTGCTTCTATTTTAGAATAGGGTTGATGTACTCAATTCGAAACTTTATCTGTTATGATGGTTTGCTTGTGACTGTTGTGTGATAAGTAATGCTTGATGATGCTTTGATCTTGATTGATGTTGAGAATGTGCACATTATACAGGTGGTTCACAAGCTTTGTGAACAAATGCGTGAAGTTGTGATTGTGATTATGATGCTAAGCAGGATGTGTATGTGGAATGTGAATGAGCTTATATGTGAGGTTTTGAGCTCCAAAGTTGTTGTGATTGAATGCTATTACTTTGAAAGCATGAATGACTTTGCCTAGGTTTTCTATGATTGAATTATTTGCTTGTTTGCATCATATGATCAAGGCCATTTGTTGGTAACCATTTTATTAGCCAAATATATGATTTTAACCCAATCAAAAGAGAACACTATGTGTTCTATCCTTTGAACCTGTAACCTTGAACAAGATAGAAAATCCTCTTTGAAAAGCTTTACCTTGAGTTAATTTGAAGACATTTTGTGGTATTGATAAATGTTCAAGTTTGGGGTTGTTGGGAAGTTAAGAAAAGGAAAATAAAAAGCATTGAGCTAAAACTTAAGCTTGTGAAAAGCAAAAGAAAAAGAAAAAGAAAAAGAAAAGCTCAATGCAAACGAAAGTTGGGAATAATTAAGAATGGTTGTGTAGTTGATTCTCTTAACTCAAGGGTTTTGTGATCTAGAAAAACCAATTCTCTTGTTAGCCCAGCCACATTATAAGCCATAGAAAAGTCCTTGTGATGATGCTTGCTTGTGAGTATTTTTTATTGTAGTTAAATGAAAAGCAAAGTGAAAATCAAAAGGATACTGGTATATGAACCAGTCTCTTGCTGCACCTTGAAGGGACATTGGAAACACTTTCATCAACACTGTCTCCTTTGAAACACCAGGAGGCCTCATCGACAAACACACCAAACAAAACTCCTTGAGGTGCCTGTATGGATCTTCATGTGCCAACCCATGGAATTTGGGAAGACTCTGGATCAGATCATATATCCAGTCTTGAGAATCTGTCATCTCCTCTATTGTAGTGCAAAACCTGTCTCAAACCTGGACTTCCACTTCAAACAAAGATTAAACCAAACATATAGAAACATAACATGGAGAAAACCATTATTTACATAATTTGAAACTTCCAGAAACAACAACTAAATGCACAAAATACAAAAAATGATAAAAATCTAAAAACACAAAAATCGATAAAAGAAGTAAACCCAAACAAGACTAACTAAACATCCTAAAACACATCACGCAACACAAGACAAAACACAACACACACTGACACAACAAAAAGACCTAAGACCGAACCGTTGGTCCCCGGCAACGGCGCCATTTTGATGAGAGGGTCGCACCTCCCAACAAAAGTTGTGCATAAAAGAATGCAGTATAGACTAGGAAGTGACTCCTAGGTCGTCTCTCAAGGACCAATTTGGGTTCAGTCTCAGATCTAAACACGTAGTGGGGGGTTTTAATGGTGTTTTTGTGCGGATAAAATTAAACACGACTGAATTAAAAACGTTGAAATAAAATTTAAAGACTGTAAAACCAAAAGGTAAAAGATAGTAAATTATGCGGTGTTTGAAATTAAAATGCTCGAAACAATAAACATGCAGAAAACGTGATAATGGCCAATTGAAATGCACATTCATAACGAAAATGGTACTAAAAAAAACAATACATGAACACGGGTGAGATGAACCAAACTTTGCTAAATTCAAACAACATTAAACGTTCACAACTCAGTGCTACTGAAAAAAGAAAGAAAGAAAACTAAAATGTTGTGCCGAGAACCTAGAGCTATCTACTGGAATGGTGGAATGAAAAATGCAGCTCCTGGAAGAGAAACCCTCTCCCAGCCCGTAACACCTCTAAAGTGAATCAGCACACGGCAGTCTAGGACGTCACCAGGCCGTGACAACACCATTTCGTTTCTCCATGAAAATGAATCAGCGCCCCCATCCCATGTGCGCACCTAAGCTGCTGGGAAAACCATGATTAAAAAAAAACAAATGAAATCGCTGCCGGAATCAAAATCACCGCTGCACCTCTTCTTCATTCCGTGAAAACAAAATGCAACTTTTTCCAAAATAAAGATGTATATAAAGTGGCAGAAAGCACCGTGCAGTAGTGACAAAGCTCAATGACAAATGTGCTGGAGTAAAATAAAAATGCAACAAGTAAACTAAGCATTTAAATGCAATTCAAAAACAACGTTTTCTAAAAACCAAGAGCAGAATGATAGAATCCTCTAGCCGTAACCCTCCATCTCTGTTGCTGTAATTTTTCTAAGTGAAAGATCCCCACTTTTGTTCAAAGGTGAAATGCAGAAAAGAAAGGGTGGCGGCTGACGCTCCACCCCCAGCCCTCTCATTTTTTCATTTAATATAGCATGCCCTATTCACTTTGGACACGTCAGCTGCTGGATGCACCCCCATATTTGCTTGCTGTCACCAGGCCGTGGATGTTGCTGATGGATGATGAGTCCGCTAGAATTTCTGGACCGTGTGCGTGAAAGCATGGACGCTGCTGTGCTTTCATTTTTCTTCACGCACCACCTAAGAAAGCTGCCATGGACGCTCACGTTTCTGGATCAGTGCTGGATGCACCCCCTACATTGTTGGACGCGTGCGGAGTGTGCTGGACGTGCGTTGTCTTCCACTCTGCTGGACGTTCGTTCTGGAAGTGTCTGGACGTGCTGGACGTGCGTGCTGGATGTGTGCGGACGTGCGCTTCATCTTTGTTGGACGCTCGTCCTGGATTTGTTGGACGCTCGTCCTGGATTTGTGCGGACGCTCGTCCTGGATGTGTGCAGACGCTCGTCCTGGATGTGTGCGGACGCGCGCTTCATCTTTGTTGGACGCTCGTCCTGGATTTGTTGGACGCTCGTCCTGGATTTGTGCGGACGCTCGTCCTGGATTTGTGCGGACGCTCGTCCTGGATGTGTGCAGACGCTCGTCCTGGATGTGTGCAGACGCTCGTCCTGGATGTGTGCGGACGCGCGCTTCATCTTTGTTGGACGCTCGTCCTGGATTTGTGCGGACGCACGTCCTCAGCGAGAAGCCAAATCAGGTCGTGCGTGCCATCTGCTGGACGCTCGTGCTCCTGTTGGGTGCAGGCCGTGAGCCTCTTTTTCTTCAAGCACCACTTCTTAGCTTCTCCAACCAAGCCCATCTCCAGGTGCACTCCCATAATTTAAATCCACACCTCCTCAGATTTAGCCTCTAAATGTCCCAAATATTATCCAACAATTTCCCTATAATTAATAATGCAAATAATTAGCTCAAATAATTCAAATTAATTAAAATAAGAATTTTTGGTCAAATTAAGCACAATTATCAAAAACGGGAAAATATCGGACAATTAAGCACAATTCCCCGATTAAATTCGGTACAATAAACTAAGTGAAGTGAATAAAATATTGACTCATCAAGAGCTAATTTGAGTATTTACTTGTCTTGAAGAAGGAATTTTCAATATGATGAACCATTGTATGGAATGGTAGAAGATTGAGTTACATCTTGTTTGCTTGAGGACAAGCAAAGTTCTAAGTTTGGGGTTGTGATAACAGTTGAAAAATTGTTATTTTTATACTTAAAATTGATATAAAAAACAACCTTAATGACTAGAAACTAGCTTAGAATCATGTTTTTGCTTATGTTTTTGAAAATAAGAGAGTTGGACAGGTTTTATGCTTAATTTCCTTGTTTTTGCAGGTTTTTGAGATGAATTTGATGAAAGAAGTAAAGTGGGACAGAGATGGAATCAGAAAAGGACACAAAAAGTGCAAAAGAAGAGAAGCCGCAAGTACCGCTCAGCGCCAATTACCGCTGAGTGGCACGTTCAAGGACCCGTTGGCACCGTTGAGGGGTAAAAATGCATTTGATGGGCAGAATAGAAGACGCATTGTTGCCGCTGAGCAGTATTTACCGCTCAGCGCCACTTTTATGGGCTTGGGCCTACCTTTCTGTATTTTTTAGAATAATATATAAGCTTTTAGTTAACCTAGGTTAGACATCTTTGGCTAGGACAAAGCAGAAACACACTCTTTCACCCCTTGGAGGAGGATTTTGGATGCTACAGCTCCTTTCTCACCTTTCTAGGGTTCTATCTTTTCACTCTTTCACTGTAATTCATATAGTTTCACCATGAATATGGTGAACTAAACATTTATTGTTGTTAGGAAATCAATGTAATCCTTTTGAAACTCTCATGTATGGAATTTGTTCTTCAAAATCTTCTTTAAGATACATGCTTTCTTTCATTAAATGTTAGGGTTTTTCCTCTTTGCTCAAAGCATGCATTGTTTAACTCATTCAATGTCATGATCATGGATTTTGTCGATATGGACACATACGAGAAAATCTAGATCTGAGAATCACTCCCAATAGTAGTATAAACCTAGACATAGGAGTATGATGGTTGGTTGCCTTTAAGCTTCTGTTCACTATAATGCATGATTAATTGCTAGGGAGACAAGACATTGTAAACTAGTGATTATGATTAGGCTTTCTTCGCCGAGACATCGGGTTTAAGGTAATTTAGAAAGTGGCATTAACAATTAATGAAGAAAGATGAATTCTTGAATACATGAGAGTAGATAAGGATGGAAATTGATAAACCCCAATAACATAATCATTCATATATTTCAATTCACGTGTTTTGTTTCTTCTTACCATTGATCAATCCATGAATACATATTTACTTTTGAGTATTTGCATGTAAATCTTAATCAATTGGTTTTACAAGTCTTAGTTAATAAACAAACCACACAAATGTCTGGGCCTTGAGTCCTTTGGGAGAACGATACTTGGTCTTACCAGGTTTATTACTTGATACGATTCAGTTACACTTGCCGAGGATTTAACAAGTTTTTGATTCCGTTTTCGGGGATTAAAGATTTGTTCATCACCGATGAGTTGGCTCGCCACTTTTTTATTATTTTTTTAAAATTTGTTTGTATATATACTTATAAATAAATATTTAAAACATATATAATTGATTAATTAATATTTTTAATTGGATAAATTAAAATAGTTATTATATTTACATGTTAAATTACTCTATTATAACTCATTATTGGAACTTAATTTGTAAGCGTTAATGATTTAAATTATAATAGTATTGTATATTTACATCTTTACAAGTATAATATAAAAAAAATAATCTTTTAAATTATTTTTAATTTAAAAAAAAAAAACAACCGGGCCAACAACCAAGAAGTGGACTAAGCAAGTCGATCCAAACCGGGCTAGTGAGTGAAAAATTTCAATCGACCCCATTCCATTTTGGATGGTTGGTAGTTTAAGTTGAAACCACAACTTATTTTAACACCCTACTTGTATGTAAGTTACTATCCACTACATGACATTTGTTAAGATGATCAAATGATTGTTCATACTCATGTAAACCTTGTTTTCATGGTTATACTAACAACCTATAAATTAATTATCATTAGGAAAAAAAACTTTATATCTTCAACTTCTTTCCCATCTTGTTTAGATATTAATCCACACATCTTCATAAATGTCTTCTAAAAATATTAATCCACACATCTTCATAAATGTCTTCTAAAAAATAACCTTTTTCACTATCGTTGTTTACTAACATGATCAAAATATAACATAATTTAAATATTATTCTTTTACTTCAATCAAACTATAAATATAACCAAATAACTCTCTTAGGTTTCAATTATAGTTAATTGTCACTAACTAGTTAGTTACACAAATTGGAATAGAGTTTCTATGAATGATAATCTCCATAAATATTCCTATAACAAAAAAAAAGATAAATTAAATCACATCAATTTTTCATAAATTAAAATTAATTTATAAAACTTTCGTATAATTTTTTTAAAATTATATATATAAACTAATTTTAATTTATAATTTAGTTATATTTTTTTAATGCTTTGTAAATCTTGATAAGTTTTTTTTTCTTTCTAAATTGTACTTTCCGACCAACTAAGTTAGTTTCTTTACGCTCATATACTCATGTTCTAGTTATTGTATATAGATTTTAAAGTTTGTGTTGTTAATAACAAAATTTTAATATACCATGCTGTTAGCATATACTCATGTTCTAGTTATTGTATATAGATTTTAAAGTTTGTGTTGTTAATAACAAAATTTTAATATACCATGCTGTTAGCATATACTGATGTTCTAGTTATTGTATATAGATTTTAAAGTTTGTGTTGTTAATAACAAAATTTTAATATACCATGCTGTTAGCATAAAGCTAAAGAGCAGAAATTTTGATGATGTCTCAAAAACAAGTCTCAAGTGCTCTTATTGCACGAAGATCTTCATGAAGACTTGTTTTTATATTAAAACTTTTATAATTTAGTAGATTTATGTATAAGATGTGGTTTATATTTGATTCTATGTATTGTTTGTCTTAGTTTGCGTTAAAATTTATTTTGAATCAGAAAACCTCATTTTATACTCAAGATAATTGATTATCAATTTATAATAATCGATTATCAGTAATCAATTATGACTTACCATAATTGATTAGATATGGACTCTCATTCAAAAATACGAAATACAAAATACGAAATAAGTGTATTTTGAAAAATCTTATCTAAAGTGTGCGATGATAAGTTTTCTAGGGTTTGTTGAACCCTTGTGCTGTGGCTTTGAGAACTTGGCGTGTTAGCATAGAGCGAGAACTTTCATAGGGAGTGTGATTGAGTGTTGTTGTTGTTGCTGAGTTAAAAGCCTGTCATCCTTCGTGAAGCATTCGAAGGAGGTGTTCATCCTTTGCGAAGGAGGGAAAGTGACTTTCATCTTTTGGGAGTAACAAGAAATGTGGTTTCTAAACTTTTACAAATTGTTTCTTTGTGATTGTGTTGTGTGAGTTGTAAACTGTTTATCTTGATTTGAGATAAGCGATTGGATGTAGGACTAGTAAGATCCGAACTAGAATAAAATCATCTATGCAAATTCCTCTCAACCTTATTCTCTTTATTTGTTATTATTATTTGTTTGGTAAGTTTAATTGAGTAGAAATTAAAAGGCACACATTTGTATTAAAAATTCTCTTGATTTGTTATTCCTCGCTAACCATTCCGATGCAGCCGCGCTCTGACACATGCATGTATGCATGATATGTTTTTGGATAGAATCCATGACACATATTTTGATTAACAAGACAATTATTTGAGGAGTAATAAACTATATGATCAAAATATTTTTCTTCAATATTATGACTACTCAATGGATAAAGTCATTGGTCCAATGGAATGGATAAAGTTTTTGGTTTTAAGGAACTATTGGAACCACAAAGTTTACAACTAGTTCTTTGGTCATAACTTGTAGAGGATGATTTCATTGAAAAACCATTTGCAAGATAGTAGAAGTTTCAGTAAAGACAATTGTTGATGGTTGTCTAATGAATGAAAGAGTCTCATTCACAAGCTTTTAGGATAATGATTGAAGAAGTGGACATCATTTTTATGGTCGTTACAACCTAAATATGGATAGTATGTTGTCATATGCGATTTTTTTGGAGAATTTGAACTTGCTATTGTTATTATTAGGTAGGATGGTTCTCAATATTCTATTCAATATTGTGATACCATACATAGAATATCTAGACCATGTGTGTCAAAAAAATGTTAAACTCGTCTTATTATATGAGATAATCTTTAAAATTAATATTGTATATTTTTCTAAGTTAGCTTGTGAATGAAAAATTGAAAATAAGAAGGGAGTAAGAAGGAAGAAGAATTGAAAGAAAAAGAAACCAAAGACAAAAAAATGACAAAAGCAAATCATAAAAAAAGAAAAAAAAACCAAAATACCATTTAATTCTTAAGTAAAAAACTAAATTACTTTTAATGCATCATCACATAAAATCTCTCTTTTCAATATTAACTTAAGGTATATATACAAATAGTCCGATGGAAGACTCTCATACCATGTTAAGAAGTAAATTTTAAGTCTAACTCAATCCTACAAAACCAGTTTGTAAAATAAAAATTACACGTATTTATATACTTTAAATTGACTTTAATAAGACTTTCAAGTAAAACAAAAATGTAATATTAGATTACATCATGTTTTCGTAGATTTAATTATTATTTTATCTTTTAGATAATTTATTAGGTTCAATAGATTTTTTATATAATTTTATCAAATTATTCAATATCGTTCTCAATTTTATTTTATTTTAACGTAGTTTTCCTTTTTATTAATAAGAGTCAATATTATTAACTTTCTTAAATTATTATTAACGTTGTTTAAAGAGTGAACATGATAATACAAGTGATACATGTCATTATATTATTTCATGATTTGTCATTTTCATTATCTTGTTGTCACCTTTTACACGTTAAACACCATATTAAATTTTATAATAAAAATAAAAACTACATACAAACATAGCACATTGAGAGATATTAAATAATGTTAACAAAAGTTAGGATAAAAAAACTACTAAACCCATTTAATACACACATAAATTATTAATTAAATTTTATTTATGTACAAATGGAAAAGAAAATATTTATTATTACTATTATAAAACAATATTATATATTATCTTCAAATTTAATTTAAACTAAACAAAAGGTACCTTTATAAAATTCAAGTGAAACTTTGATCACATTTCTCCTTATTTTTTCATTTAGTTATTATTTAACTTAATTAATTAAAAATAATTCAATATCGTCCAAAATAACTTTATTAATTTAATTATTTCCCAACTATTTATTTATTTAACTTTATAACTAAAAAATAAGTCTGTTTAATCGAAGTTAATAATATTAATTTAATTTTACCTGTTATATAAGAGCCTGCCCTGTCACAGAAACATAGTATTTTCTCTTCGGAGACGCATTACTCATCACCGGTTGGGAACTAAGGTCTCTCACTTTCCGAAAAACTCTCTAATTTGCAAAAATCTTCTAATCCTCGAATCCTCAGTCGAAACCCTAATCCTTTTACCTTCGATTTTTCCCTCAATTCCATCTTTTTTGCCCTCTCGAAAAAACCCTAGTTTTTTCCTTGCTCCTAGAGATGGACATCGAGCAGAGGCAATCGGAGCTCATCGAGCACTTCGTCAAGCGTGCTTCGGCGGTCTCCGACGCCGCTGCACTCGCCTCCGTCCTCGTCGAAGCCACTTCTCACCCTTCGCTATTCGCTTTCTCCGAGATTCTCGCTCTTCCCAATGTTCTTCAGGTTCCTCCTGTCTCACTCTCTCGGCTTTTCTTCTCGTTTTCCACACTTTTGTTGTTGGTTTTATTTTGTATTTTATTCACGAATTGTATCGTTTACTATCCAAGGCGACTGTTTATTGTGCAGGGAAATGAAAAAGTATTGATTTCTTCATAATTATCTTTTTTTTAAAAAAATATTTGTTGCCATTTTCCTTCCCTGTGATTATTTTTGGGTGCTGTGAAATTTTCATGTTCGTGGTAGATTTTTTTGTTTTAATTATATATTGTCAATGTCTTATTTGTTAAAACGGTTTTGGCTGCGAAATGAATCTATAATAGTTTTTGGGTACTGTATTAATGTTAATGTTTGTGGATGCCGTTTTAATTTTTTTGATTATATATTGTAAATGTTTCATTTTGTTAAGGCGCATTCGACTGTGAAATGAAATTGGGGGAATATGAAAGGTTGTTTTGAGTAACATGGATACTAATATACTATGCTTTTTCTGTTTTGTTTTTCTGAACTAGTTTCAATATGTCTGCTCAATTTTTTTACTTGTGATTTGTTGCAGCTTGAAGCAACCGAGAATTCTGCTTTCCTTGATATGCTTCGGTTATTTGCACACGGAACGTGGAGTGATTACAAGAGTAAGCCTATGAATTCGTCTTTCTGTTATTTTTTAGGTTTCCTCACTTCACTCTTTTTTGATGGGTATTTTCCTCGATTATTGTCAAGAAATAAAAGTTGTAATCTGTTAGAATGTGACAATTGAAGAGGATGTACTTACATAACGATTTAATTAAGTAATAATTAAGCTTGCTCCCTTGATTTCCCAATCAATTCTTGTCATTCGTAATTTCTTTTTATGCCATGCCCCTTTCACTTTACAGAAGCTAAATTTGATGCCTTTGGTTGTGGTTGTTCTTTCATTGTGATTCTTGATGTTGTGGTTTCTGAAATCATGACCGCTTACTGTTCTTTTTTGAACCTTGACATCCTTAAAGCATCTCATGCTATTTTCATTGTAAAGGAACTTACGTACATGTGGACTATTGTTAAAATAGGTATTAAATATAGGCAGTTAGCAATTGCATTAGAAGATTGCTATATGCTGTACCTCTTAGCTGTTTACTTTTTAGCATTAATTGTCTAGATACTCTAATGTAATTTTCGTCTGTAAATAACAAAAATCAGCTGAGAGATAATAAATCTCTTAAGCTCTTTTTCTCATATGTTCAGTCTTAAGTCTTATAAAAGGTATGGAAGCCTGGTTAGTGGTATATTTTGCAATTTATGATTTATAACAGTTAGATCATGCTAATTTTGAACTCCACTAATTATGATATATAAGCTTTTCACGTTGGTTGCCAATTTAAATAATATCATTTGGGAAGTTTGTAAATATATCCTTATCTTTGCGTTGCCAGTCTGTGTATGTAAATTGAAATAAAATGTGTATTGAAAGGTTTACATGACTTGCAGGTAATGCTGACCGTTTACCACAATTGATACCTGATCAGATTCTCAAGCTTAAGCAACTTACCGTTCTTACGCTTGCTGAAACACACAAGGTGCCTATCGATAACACAAAGTTATTGGTTATCTTGTTTTGCAGTTTTTGCTTGACTTGTTTACCGAGGGTTGTTAATTGATCCATTTGAATCCCATAGTCACTAGCAACTGGCCTATGCCAGTTTAGATAACTTGCATATTTATTTATTTTTCGAACTAGTTTTTTTATAAGTGGAAGTTGATTTCTATTTCATAGGTTTGTCTCAATTACTTGTTTTAGCTTGGGACTTCTGTTGAAAGATGAATTCTCTTGGCTAATAGAGTGGTTCAAAGACCTAAATTGAGATGGCTATATTCTGCTGCTAGTCTTAACTGTTTAGATTATGCTTTCTCATTGTTAAATATTTATAGTTTTATTTAGAAAGAGGAGGTACCCATGTTGGTTTGGGATCCCATGTTTGTTTCACGAAATCTTTAATATGTGGAGACATTGGCCAAACCTGTAGGATTCTTTATTCTCCTTTGTGTTTTTGGGCTTGCTTTGCTCGCACCCTGTATGTTCCTTCGTTCTTTTCTGTTTGATGATTTTTTTTTTTGCTTTAGAAAAAGGGAAATATTTTCATGAGAGTTGAACATCAGTTTAAGGTGTCCTGAATTTTTCATAGATTTGCTTGTGGTACCATCTGATTTTTATGTATTGTATATGTTATTTACCAGCATCCTGTGTTTTTTACTCAGTGGTAAATTTGCTTTGGAATCCATCATACTCGAATTCATATATTTTATTTGTTTCACTACTAGGCAACCCTTTCTTAGTCAGTTGTGTTAGCATTCTGCATCAACTTTGCTACAGTTTGCAACTCTTGCACCTTTATGGTGCCCACTTTGCCCCTAGATGTATTGCGAGATTATGTTGTTTGTGGTCTCTATGTGGAGTTTTGCCCACTGTTGTTTAAAGGTTTAACTCCTTCTTGAGTTTTATGTAGAGGATAGTTTCATCTAATTTATCAATTTAAATATAGATTATACTTTCATAGAACTAAGTGCTTGATTAACACCCAAAAGTTTCTTTCTCCATTTTTTCTGTTTCTAGTGTCCTTGTCTTCGAATCAGCTCTTACAAAATTAATTGTTTTTCAGGTATTACCCTATGACCAATTGATGCAGGAGTTAGATGTAACAAATGTTCGTGAACTTGAAGATTTTCTAATTAATGAATGCATGTATGCGGTAGGCATCATTCCCTACCAGAGAGTATTTTTCTACAATGTTTGATATAATTGTTAATAAATTGGTTGCTTGAAACGATATTTGATGAATGACAGACAAGATTTCTAATTTTGTTGCTCTCATCAGGGAATAGTCCGAGGAAAGTTGGATCAATTGCGTCGGTGCTTTGAGGTCCTTGCTCATCTTCATCATCTGTTATTGTATTTAACTGTATTTTGATTCATTTCTATTTTTTCCATTTAATGCGTATTAGAAGTTTACCTGATTTAAGTGTGATTTCAGGTCCAATTTGCAGCAGGGAGGGACTTGAGGCCTGATCAACTTGGGAATATGATCCAGACTCTCTCTAACTGGTAATCTCTCTTTTTCAAGTGGGGGCCTGAGTAATTTGTAATCATGTGGATGTTATTTATTAGTCAATTACCAATTCTTGGAAAAATCATGTGAAATTTTAAATTTCTATGTTTGATATTAAGCTTGTTTGTGAAGCTGGATGACTTGAATATCAATAGAACTTGATTCAACACTTAAAGCTTTGAATATTTGGACTGTGATCACTGTATAAAAATATCCAAGTCTGTTTAGCATCCAATCTTTAGTTGAAAGTTCCTATTGTCTACTTGTCACAAATTAAATTTTGTATTTTATATACATTTTTTGATACTGAAATTTGTGTTTGAATATTCTATTTCTTGTTTCTTTCGTTCAGAATATCTCAATTTGGTATTTTATACACAGTGCTAGTTTTTGGGATGTAATGTTTAATATTTATCTTTGAAATACTAAAATTAAATATGAATGGGAAACATAGGTTGTCTACCTCAGAAAGTCTGCTTGTTTCAATCCAAGAGAAGATCAAATGGGCAGATGCTATGAGTGAAATTGACAAGAAGCACAGGAAGGATGTGGAAGAGAAGGTGGAAGACGTAAAGAAGTCTATTTTCAAGGTGGGTTGGATTTATTATTATGCCTTTTAACATTTTTACAGATGAGAAAATTTCTGAGAGAAAATTGTTTGCATATAATTTCATTCTTGTACCGAATATGTTGAAAAGTTCGTTTATCCTTATGTACATTAAACTCTTGGAAGGAGAGCAAACATTGAACTGAAACTGTGTGTTTTTAAGACAGTAGGGATGTTTTGTTTATATTGAGAAAAAAGTAATTAATACAATAAATAGAGATGTAATAGCTTCTAGTAACTAAGCTATGACATTGGAATGAAAAATAGAAATGTTTCTAATAATACACATATAGATATTCTTGATTATATAGAATCAGTTCCTTATTTGTATAATTGTAATAGTGTATCTGTGTGTTATGAATTGGTGTTTGATTATTCACTGATATATAATGCAAGCTGGAACTCCATTCCCTACGCTATTTTCTAAATTGCCAACACTGCTCTACCCGAGGTTATTATGGCAGAGGGAAATAATTTTTTTTGTCATTAAAGTAATTTCCATTTATATGTATTCATGACTAAAACTTTGAGTGGCCATTGTGTTGCACAAACAGAATTCATTATTCTTTAATAATCAAGCTACAACGTTTTGGGGTTAGCTTATGGATCACACACAACCATGGCTTCCTGTCTTGTATTAAATTCTAATATAGGCCTTTTACCTCTAAATCTGAGGTTTGGCTGATAACTTTTCCTTGTATCCTTTATCTCTATTTCTTTTACCATCCTTCATCTCATCGTCGTTACACTCTTTATTTTATGCTTCTACGGGCTTTCTTCATACATGCTTAAATTACTTATGATGAGACCTTACTATTTTATCTTGTATCTAATAATTGTATTTCTAATATTCCTATTGAACACCTCTCATTCACTGGAGATATGATTAAAGTATATAGGAAATAAGTGAGTGTAAACTTCACTTTACATGCTAAATTTGTGGGGTTAACTTTGATTAAAATCCACTTTCTAGAAGGCTAGGAGAGTGGTACCATCCTCTGTGACCTTTTTTGTCATTAATCCTATCACCGCTTCCGTAACTGCTTATCCATTATTCTTTTCATCAAAAACAACATTTTATGTGTTTAGCCATGTATATAGGTGCTGCTGTGTGCTGCATTGATCTTATGTTTGGTTTTGGAGTTGTATTAGATAGTGTAGAAGTATCTGCCTTAATTATACATAATTGCCTGCTGTTCTTTATGGTTGGAATATATTGGTCGACGTGTCTTACTTACTTCGTGGCAGAAGTTACACACTGTAAGCAGGCCGACATCGACTTCAGAGGCCATGAGGAGATCTGCTCTGAATCTGGTGGAGTGATGGATTATGAAGAAGATCGAAGCCGACCAAAGAGGTAATTTGAAAAAACCGTGTTACAACCAAGTATTTGATCAGATGCCCTAATCAAAAATTGATTTTCGAAGTTGACCATCATTGTTCTTGAACTACAAGTTTGACATGGATATGGCTGGCACTTTTGTTTATCTGTCTATACCTTAAATGTGTCCGCATAGTATGTATTGAAGTGTATTCATATTAGCAATAGGAATATAGATTAGATATGGCATTGTAAATGTATTGTGTTCTGTAGGCGTCTAGTTTAATCTAGAATACGATTGAGTTGTCATTTTTGCTTTTTGAAAAATTTAAAAAGAATATTATTAAACTAAATTCCAAGTTTAGAGCACAAGATTTATCCATTTGAGCAAACCAGAGCAATATAAATAACAGACTCACCACATATTAATATCAGATATGCAAAACTCTACAAACATGTGTATTTAGTTTATTATGATTTCCATATATTCTATCATAAGACTTATTATAGGTTGAAAAATTTGCAGGAGGCGGCATCCAATATCTTGAAGATTGTAGTAGATAAAGGGAGCTCATTGGATGAGTTCTTTAGTTGCTTGCCTGACTTTTATTCATGGCATGCGTCCACAGAGGGGAATCAGCTTTTGCAGACAAGTATATCTCATCGATATTACTCGTCTGTCACACCACAAAGCGAGATATGAACAAGGAGAAAAAAGGGGGAAACCTGTTAATTTCTTCGAGGTTGCACTTAGGAAATTGATGGTGTTTCTCGAACCATTTTAATCTAATACTGAGTTGGCAAGAACAAGCTGAGATGGTGGTGCGGCTATTTATTTTGGGTTGCTGAATTTATACACTACTCTTTTCTTTTGTATTATGCTTCATATATGCTGCTTCAATTGCATTGCTATACTTTTATTTTTTTGGGTGGTTGGCCTCCATCGTATGAATCTACTGCTGGTGCTTATGATTTTTTTGGTTAAGAAATTCAAGGGAGAGGAGAGGATGAAATTATATTTTGTATAATGTCATAAAAGGTAAAATTCAGGAATAAGTCTATATTATTTATATATTATTAATTAAATCAGATCCTGTTTTTGCGAGGTCAAAATTTTCACCTTTTTATGTATAAAATGATTAAATTGTTTTTTTTATTCAAGTCTTTTTTTTTTCTTTTTTTGTAGAGAAGAGGATGAACATAGAAGACTTTTATTTTATTTTATTCATTTCCTTCTCATCTCAATTTTATCTGCGTCGAACTAAACTAATAAATCTCTATTAAATACAAATTTAGGATAAAATACCTTGCTAATGTTTTTGTTTAGCATATGCAGAACAGGAACTTGCAAGTCTAAACATAAAAGTAATATTGTCAAAATGAGTTGTGATATGTGAGTCTAACGATTATCATGAGTTTGAAAAAATTATAATTATTTTTGTACGGATTAGTTTTCAATCTATTCTTTTAGATCTGATTCTCTGATGAGTCGGATGGGTTCACCAAACCATTTAATTTAATTTAATTATTTATTATTTTATGTTTTAATATTTTTAGTTAAATCTTTTTTATTATATTGTAGATGAGAATAAAAAAGATGTTTCAAGATAAAAATATATATTATAAATTTATATATTAAAAAATTTAATATTATAAATAGATAATAAAAAAATTATCAATATCAAAAACTTATTTGTTCGTTTTTGTGTTTATTTTTGAATTATGCTTGAATTATATGATATTTTTTATTTTGAATTGTCTTTAGAATTTAATATTATTTTAGAATGAAATTTATTTAGATTTGAATTAAAAAAATTATATATATATATATATATATATATTTTTTTTTTTTTGTTAAAAAGAAATTTATAATTAAGTGAATCAGTGAGCCAATCCATTTAACTTACCAGTCCGTAGTGGGTTAGGTTGGGTTCAAATTTTTTTAGCTCGCTAATAAGTGAATCGGATTAGATTGGTTCACTAAGTAACTATCAACTCATGGTGAGTCGAGTCTGGTTGAGTCAGATTATCCATTCTGATAGCTCTAAATAAAAGTATAATCAGAAAAACTTGAAATGTATGTTTTATAAAATATTATTGTATTCTAGAAGTACTTTATTACCAATTATAACAAAGTATGTGATATGTAAATAAAAAGGGGTGTTTGGGCTAGTTGTTTCAGTGAATTCGCTTATTTGGACGAACTTCAATTTTCATATTTATATTTTCTTCACACTCATTTTGTTTAAACTTATTACAAAATATTATTTTATTTTATTCTCTTATTTTTTGTGGGAAAATTCAATTGTTTACATTTTCAAATGTTACAATTTAGTGCTGTCAAAATGGGTTGTAACCCACGAGCCAATCCGTCTTACCACGGGTTTGAGTCGGATTGGGTTAAAAAAAATGTAATTTTTTATGCGAATTAGTTTTCAACGCGATTCACTTAAAATCCGACTCACCTAGTTGAACCTGTGATGCGGGTTGACTCACCAACCCACTTAATTTAATTTAGTTATTTATTATTTTGTATTTCAATATTATAAGTTAATATTTTTTTATTATATTGTAAATGGGATAAAAACAAGATGTTTCAAGAGAGAAAAATATTATAGATTTATCTATTCAAGACTTTAATATTATAGATGGATAAGTGATACAAAAATCATCAATATTAAAAACTTATTTGTTCACATTTTGTGCTTGTTTTTGGATTACGCTTGAATTGTATGATATATATATATATATATATATATATATATATATATATATATATATATTTGAATTGTTTTTAAAGTTTAACATAGTGAAATTTATTTAGATTTGAATTAAAAAATTTATAATTTTTTCATTTTAAAAACACTTATAATTAAGTGAATCAACCCGTTTAACCCACTAACCGTGGTGAGTTGGGTCGGGATCAAATTTTTTCAACTAGCTAATAAATGAGCTGAATTGGGTTGGTTCACTAAGTGACTAACCCATGGTGGACCGAGCCGGATCGAGCTGGGTTAACAACTCTTAAATCCCTAAGAGTTGCTCCCTCCACCACCCCAACTTTTCCTACACCTCCCCATAATGTTTTTAATTATAAAACTACCCTTTTTACTTTAATCTTTTTCTTTTTTACTTTTTTTTATCAAAACCCAGAATCCCTCATTTTTCACTCACAGTCGTGCAGTTCCCCCTCCCCCCACCACTCTCACTTTCAAACTTTTCTCCTCCAGATCCATTTCTTTCCAATCCCTTTTCTTCTCTAGATCCGTTTCTTCCCAACACATTTTCTCCATAGCCCTTTATTCGTTCTTTGTTCTTCATTTCTTCCAGACCCATTTTCTCTGTTTCCACTTCACCCATTATCTGATCAATGGCCACATTTTAGGTGCTGATGATGATGGTTTCCCTCAATTGTTCTTCCTTTCCTTTCTTTTTTCTTCATTTGTTTCTTTCACGAAGCCTGCACCATTACAAATCACCTGTAGAGTCCCAAATTTAAGAGTGCATGCACAACATTTACAAAAAGATGTCGCAAGGGGTCACGCAGGTGCGCGCGTCGGTGGCGCCGGTGAGGCATACGACGACATAGGGTTCGCTGGTGATGATTTTGCGGTGGCGGTGACGGGTGCGGTGGAGCTTCCGTTTCCCGGTGATGGAGGCGTTGCAAGTGTTGAGGGCAGATGATAACAGTTGAAAAACTATTATTTTTATACTTAATTTTGACCTTAAAGACAACCTTTATGACTTAGAAATTAGCTTGAAATTATGTTTTTGCTTAAGTTTTGGAAATAAGAGAGTTGGATGGGTTTTATGCTTGGTTTTCCTTGTTTTCGCATGAATTAAGATGAATTAGATGAAAGAAGTTGAAGTAGTAAGGAGCTGTACTTAGGAAAGGAAGTGAAAGTGCACAAAAGAAGAGCCACAGTCACCGTTGAATGCCACTTTTACCGCTGAGCGGCGTTTTGAAGTCCCGCAGTCACCGCTGAGGGCCAAAACTGTAGCTGAGCGTAAATTCTGAAGACCCGCACTTACCGCTGAGCGACAAAAGTATCGCTGAGCGCCATTTATTTGGGCTTGGGCCTATTTTCTGTAATTTTTAGGAAACTATATAAGGTTTTAGCCGAATTAGGATTAATATCTTTGGACAGAAAGAGGCGAAATCCTACTTTCTTCACCCCTTGGAGGAGAATTTTGGATGCTCAAGCTCTATTCTTCAACTTCTAGGGTTCTATCTTTCATTCTTTCATTGTTTTTCATCTAGTTTCACCATGTCTATGGTGAACTAAACCTTCATTGTTGTTGGGGAACCAATGTAATCCTTTGAAACTCTCATGTATTGAATTGGTTCTTTAATCTATATGCTTTCTTTCATTAATTATTAGGGTTTTTCTTCTATACTCTATGCATGCTTTGTTTAACTCATTCAATTGCATGATCATTGATGTTATTTGTATGGACACATATAAGTAAATCTAGAACTGAGAAAATTCTCCCAAGAGCAATATTACCTAGACATAGGGATAAGAGGATTGGTTGCCTTTAAGCTTCTGTGCGAATGTAATGCATGAATAATTGCTAGGGAGACAAGACATTGTAAACTAGTGATTAGGAGTAGGCTTTCTTCACCGAGACATCGGATTTAAGGTAAATTAGAAAGTGGCATTAACATTAATGAAGAAAGATGAATTCTTGAATACACGAGAGTGGATAGGATGAGTCGGAAACCCCAACAACATAATCATTCATAATTTACATCAACCGTTTTTGCATCTTTCAATTCCATTGATCAAAACCTTGCATTCATGTTTATTTTTCGTAATTCAACAACAATATTTTCGTTTACAAGTCTAATTTAATCAACAAATCACATAACTGTCTAGGCTGTGAGTCCTTTGGGAAACGATACTTGGTCTTACTATTTTATTATTACTTGATACGATTCAGTACACTTGTCGAGTGTTAACAAGTTTTTGGCGTCGTTGCCAAGGATTAAAAATTTGTTTATCAGCAGAGATGAACCTCCGTTTCCCGGTGCACTCATCTTGGCCGGAGAGAACAACATCGAGGAGGTGTAGCTCGATGACATGGTCACGCTAGCGTTTAGGTTCGAAACTAAAAGTTGCATCATTCCTTTTGCGCTGCTGCTTTGTTTGATGGTGTTCATAATTAAGCAACATGGCGAACGTGTTGCAGTACCGATTGGAGCGCATGGTGGATGAGCTTGATGACCTCGACAACACCATTGTGGGATAGCCACAACCACCAAGCGCGCAACTTTGATATCCTGGAATTGTGGTGAGTGTACCTATGATAATGGTGCAGGTCAAGTGATGATGGTGGTGCGATGGGGAAGAAACAAATGGAGGGAAAAGAAAGGAAAGGAAGAATGGAGGGAAAGTGAAACAGAGATGGAAAATTGAGATCCGTGAGATGGGGGTGCACTTCCGTAAAGAGAAAATAAGAAGAAGAAGGTTTCAAATAAATTAAAATATCTAAATGATAAAGATAAAAGTAAACAAATTTTAATCTAAGAATAAAATTAGAATTAAAAAAATTTAGAGAGATAGAAGAAACATATGTGGTACTGAAGGCAGGAACACCGTAAATCCCTTGTCATATTTTCTGTCAAGAAATATTATGAATATATCCATAAGCACTTTTGAAGTCTCCCAATCCCTTCTTACTATTTGTAATCTATTAAAAGTTACAAAATTTCACAAGCCTTACATTCTATTCGAAGATTCTGCCTTTTTGTAATTTGTAACCAATAACCAGCCTTATTATTTGGTAATATGTATGTTCCAGAAAGTCTCTTAAATAGCATATGTTTAATACTTTTGTTTTCCACCATTCAAATTAATTATATTTACATTTTTATTAATTTTTAATTTTATATCATTTAAGACTAGCTTTTAGCAAGAACATTTCACATAATAAAAATTTATTTTATTATCATTATTTAATTTATAATAACCATATTTCAAACTCTCAATGTCTATTAGCAGTTATTAAGTTTTATATTTTCATTTAATCACATATCACATGTAATATAGTTTCTAAAACATTTATTATAAAAACCAACCAATTCCATACACACAATATATTATCATTGGATATGCGTGTGTGTACAAGAAATGTGTAGTGTTTCTTTTTCTTTTTTTCTTTTATCAATTTAAAATTTTAAATCTTTATGTAAAACAAAAAATTATATTTATTTACCAAGAAATTCTCTAAATTTCCCCATTTCACCCGTCATTTATTTTCAAAATCCACCGCAACTGAAACCCGCTATCCCGAGCAGAGGAAGAAACGCCACCATGAGAATCAGATAATGAAGAAGAACATCTTATATTCACTACCTCAAACTGTTTTGTCTTCAAGTTTTTGTTAAAATTTCAGAGTATTTTTCCGGTTTTGTCTTTTGGCGCTCTGTCTATATTTTGATGTGCTTCTGTTTCTGTGCTTTTTTTTGTTGTTTGCAATATTAATTCATTCTCTACAAGTTTTCATAGTTTCATGACAATCAATAGTTTATGAATAATCTGAACCAACTTTAAGGTTATCATAATTTTTTTTATACCCTTATCTGATCATAAATTCTCATGCACAAAAAGCTTATTTTTGTAATAATTAGTTTAAAAAACGAAATTTAGGGCTGTTGACATTGTACCCACAAGAGTTTAATGCATTGCGAATATATGATCGATTCATGATACTGTTATTTAATTAGAAATTACGAAATGCCTTTTAGGATAGTTATGGTAAAATCAACAACTTACTATACATGGAGGTTTCTGATTGAATAAAAAGTATAAAACTGCTTTGCAAGTGCATAACCTATTTTTCTCTTGTACATCACTACTGCATTGTTAAGACTCATAGTTGCTGTTAGGTTTTTATTCTTTTTGAACCAGGTAGGTAATTATCATTTAAATTTATAGACATTTTTTTGGTAAAAATACTATTTTCCTATCTTATATGCCACTTTTTCTAGTCTTATCTTGAGTTTCATATTGGATATCTGAACTTGTTAGTTTGATGCCCCTTTATGCAATACACTCAACTTCCAATATTCACTGTGCATGACACCCCCAAATATTCTGAAGATTTCTAGATGGAACGTTGGAGTGGAGTTTTGAGAGTCCCTCTGCATCCTAATAGCAGGAGATTCCATAGGGTTGGTGTGTCTCTCTGCCTTTCTCCGGAAACCAAAACACTTTGTGTAAGTAATTCATTGAACTAGAACCATATTGTTTATAGATAACAATTAACTTTTAGTTTAGATCAACAAAAACTGAGTCAGTTGCCTACTTATATATCAGTCTTTTAAATATGTATCTTAGGAATTTAGCTTAGCATTGTTTCTTAACAAAGTAGAAAATCATGCAATATAATGAATGCAAGTTATTTGAGTTTCTTTTGTCATGGGACTTACTAAATGCTGTTTATGCATGCCTTAGTAGAACTCAGTTAATCATTTGATTCTACTAGTTGAAAGTACTCAATGGTAAGCTTTTTTGTTGGGCAGATTGGCATCTTATGGTCATTAGCTGAAATGTAGTTGAATTATGTGATGTTAGGGATTCCTGCATAAAGGTTAAAACTTTGGAAAATGTAAAATAGATAATTTCAATGTGATTGAACCTTAAAATTCAGAATTCCCTGTTTCATTATCTTGGATAAAGATGATGTTTTCGAACTTGTATTGTTTACCACCTTTCCTTCTGCATACCAAATGTTTTTCTGATTTGTTACAGGTACCTATCGCCAATGCTATATTTTTTTGTGGTGACCGGGTTGAAGGGTCGGGTAACCCAGTGATTGAGAGGATATCAAATTTACAAAAACTATCCGAAATTGTTGTGACCAAATTTGGTTCTTCAATCAATGCTTGGGTTATTGAGGCTTCTGTTTTTAATGGACCTTTTGCTGTCTACAAGGACTTCATACTGTCCATGAATCAATACGGAGAACCAAGTTCATATAATCCAAATGGTTTCCCTGCATCTACATCAACTGTGTCACTCTTATCTAATTGCCTGGAAGAAGTATGATCTCCATCTTAAATGCCAGGAAGGCATGCTTATTGGCAACTTAAATTTCCATATTGATTGTTGTAGTTAAGACTCATCTTCTAACCTTACTAACCATTTGAGGCAAAACAAACATCTTTAGCAAGGTTATTGCATATCCTAATCATGTTCTTGCTCCTTAACTTATCTAAGTTAATGATCCTATATAAAAGGCATAACACCAATGTGCTACATGACTGGAGATATGTGAGTGTAATAGTTAAACTGAAAAAAAAAGGTTCCCGTTCATGTCTGCAGCTTATTATTACAAATGTTTTTCTTTCAATTTTTTGAATTTCTTGTAATGCAGGCAAAAAAAGTCATCTTAGGAACGCAAGTAGATTCAAAGTCTGGCTTCACTTCTGCCTGTTCTTTCTCTCAGCCCCAGACATTCATCCTTGGATTTAGCAAAGGTGGAACTGTGCTGAACCAGATAGTTACTGAAATGGGATTCTCAGACATTGGTTCTAACGTGAATTCACCCGATGTGGGATCTGAGGATATTTACGTTGTTCCCAAAACAAAGGAAGACTTACTGAACAGCATCAGCGATATTCATTATGTTGATGTTGGTCTGAACACTGCTGGGGCATACCTAACTAACCATGGTGTGTTTGAGAGAATCTCTAAAAGGCTCATGCAAGGAGCTCCTCAAGTCCGTTTTATCCTTCATGGAACACCGAGACAATGGAGTGACAAGCGGCGTGATTGGATACGGAATGAAAAAGATAAAATGCTGCATCTTCTTGAATCTGAAGTGCCTAAGAGTTTGGGAAAAATAAAAGTATTCTCAAGGTATTATTTTGCTGATATGCCTCCAAGTATGCAGATGCACTTTGAAATAATAGAAAGTTTAGACGTAAGTTAGCACTTCATACTCGATGGGTCTAATGATAGATTTCTTAGTTATGAGGATAAATGCAAGTAATGTACATTCGTTCTACTTGAATGTTTCAAAGAACAGTTATAGTTTAGTTACATTTATCCTTATAATGATGGCATTTTTCGGTGGACTAGCAACACTTAGTTGTGTCTACTATGAAGAAATTGATGGGTTTCATAAAGCCTTGAAGCGTTTGATAAAAAAAAAGATGATGGAAATTCAGATCGAGATTATAATTTTGAGATTGGATTGAGATAGATTCAGGTGATGTTTTACTTATGCTAAAGAATAGTTTGTTGAAGGATAAAACAAATTCAAGACAGACTTCATTGTGATGAAGACATGTTTAACTGACTTTCTTCGTGAATGAGGGAGTGTAACAGTAATGCAAATATGCAGATGAATTGATAGTTCTTTTCAGATTTCAATTTGAATCACACTTGTTTCTCAGTTAGTTTGTATTTTACACTATTTCCCCTTCTATCCTAAAACTTCCTTGACTATCAGTCCTAACGGATACAAACATTCCTCCGACTATAAACTCAACTTTTGTATAACATAAGTTAGTCCATATTATTCATGCTTAAGCTGATAAGGGACCTTAACATAAGAGGCATGTTAAAGCTAAATCAACATATAATCATTATTTTCGCTTTTATGATATACCAAAAAGAAATAAATAGAGCAAAAAAAATGTTAATCATTATATATAACTTTTTTTGTCAAAACAATCAACGCAGGGTTGTATACAACTTCCCTGGTTGTTCATATATATTTTTTCAAAATAGCATTGGGAGTTTTCTCTCATTCCTTCGTTCTTTTTATGTAAATTTGTTATATATATATTCTTTTCAGTCTATAAAAAAACAAAAAAACATTGTGGTTGGGGTGTGAAGTAAAAGATTTTCCTGAATGCTGTAGATAAAAGCTTGGTGATCTAATTGAAAGTTCATGGCTTCGAAAACATTGACTCTGGGGAAAGTCAGGGGCCTTGTTGCCCCCTTCACTAAGGTCCCAGGCTCAGCTCTCAATTTGGGATGGACAAGCCAACATTTTGTACAACCAGCCCAACCCAGCAAACCTCAATCTTGTTTCATCTCATAAATGCTCCATTTAGGTCACAAACTATAAAAAGACACTGTTGTTTCTTTTTCTTTCTGATGTGCGATATAATTACCATAAAGTTCACTCTACAATTTTAAAAGACTTCCATTTGTATGAAATATAAAATAATTGGATGAATTTGGGAAAAAAAAAACCTAATTTGTACTCTACACCGTCTGGTATAAAGTGATGTTTGGTACAAAATGATTAAATGTTTGAAACTGTTAAAAGCTTCTATATGTGGTCACTCTATGCAACTTTAAAGTATTCACAAATTGTCTTTTATATTCCCAGTTCATAATCAGATGAATTTTCCTGATACTACTAAAGAATTACAGACAGATACATTTATAAATTCAATCATATTGAAACTGAACTTTCTTGAAGTTTCCATGTTGTACATTTTGAGGTCCTTTCACGAAACAGGTGATTAAAACCTGTATTAGACAACTCCTACAACAACAAAACATTGAATTAGTTGCACTACACCTTCACTTACGAATATAAAAAGGATGTAAGAACAATTTGTGACCAGAATACGAACCATGTAGAAACAAAAGCTTAATATCATTAAAGATTGAACTGATCTAGGTATGAATACATCATAAAAAGTTGAACTAATCTAGGTGGGTTGTTAACCCTTCGACAAGTGTACCGAATCGTATCAAGTAAAAATAAATGGTAAGACCAAGTATCGTTTTTCAAGAGACTCAAGGCCTAAACACTTATGTGATTTGTTGATTAAATTAGAGTTGTAAACGAAATCATCGTGTTTAGATTACGGAAAATAAACATGAATGCAAGTGTTGACCAATTGGATTGAAAGAGCAAAAGTGATTAATGTAAAATATAGAATGATGAAGTTGTTGGGGTTTACGACTTATCATATCCACTCAAAATGTATTTATGAATTTATCTTCTTCATTAATGTTAATGCCACTTTCTAATTTACCTTAAACCCCGATGTCTCGGTAAATAAAGTCTAATCCTAATTACTAGTTCACAATGTCTTGTCTCCCTAGCAATTAATCATGCATTACATTCACACAGAAGCTTAAAGGCAACCGATCCTCCTATTCCTATGTCTAGGTAGGTAATATTGCTTCCGGGAGAATTTCTCCAATTCTAGATTTACCTATATGTGTCCATATTGATAACATCAATAATCATGCAATTGAATGAATTAAACAAAGCATGCATAGAGTATAAAGGAAAAACCCTAACAATTAATGAAGTAAAACATATAAAATCAAGAATCAATTCAATACATGAGAGTTTCAAAGGATTACATCGTTTCCCCAACAACAATGGAGGTTTAGTTCACCATAGACATGGTGAAACTAGATGAAAATAATGAAAAGAATTAAAGATAGAACCCTAAAAGTTGAAGATCAGAGCTTCCGCATCCAAAATCCGCCTCCAAGGGGTGAAAGGAGTGTGATTTCGCCTCTTTCTGTCCAAAGATCTCAACCCTAGGTCAACTAAACCCTTATATAGTTTATTAAAAATACAGAAAATTGGCCCAAGCCCAAATTAAGACCACTCAGCGGTGAAATGGCGCTGAGCGGTGAGTGCGACACTCAGAATCAGCCCTCAGCGATGACGCTTAAGCGCGAGACAATGTACTCAACAAGCAAGCTTGGCACTCAACGGTGAAATGGCGCTGAGCGGTGACTGCGATACTTGAATTATGCACTTTTCCTTCCTTTCCTGAGTCCAACTCCTTGCTACTTCAACTTCTTTCATCTAATTCTTCTAAATTCCTGCCAAAACAAGGAAAATCAAGCATAAAACCCATCCAACTATCTTATTTTCACAACTTAAGTAAAAGATGATTTCAAGCTAGATTCTAAGTCATAAAGGGTGTTTTTGATGTCAAAATTAAGTATAAAAATAACATTTTTTCAACTGTTATCTGATGACAAATTTATGAACACCGAAAAACGACGCCAAAAACTTGTTTAACCCTCAGCAAGTGTGACCGAATCGTATCAAGTAATAAAACTCGGTAAGACCAAGTATCATTCTCCCAAAGGACTCACGACCTAGTTAGTTATATGATTTGTTGATTATTTAAGACTTGTGAACAATTGATTATAGGTTTTAAATGCAAAAGACAATAATTAAACATGTATGCATGAGTTTGATCAATGGAAAAGAGGAATACAAACACTTGAATGAATTAAATGGATGAGTATGTTGTTGGGGTTATCAATTTCATCTTATCCACTCTCATATACTTTTAGGAATTCATCATTTTTTTTCATCAATGTTAATGCCACTCTCTAAATCACCTTGCAAGAAGGCCTATCCTTAATTACGAGTTCATACAATTCCTAGCATCCCTAATAATTAATTATGAAGCACAAAAGCTTAAAGACAACAACCCTCATATTCCTATGTCTAGGCAATATGCTATTGGGAGATTTTCCCCGGATCTAGATTTCCCCGTACGTTCCCATATCGACAAAATCAATAATCATGACATCGAATGAGTTAAACAATGCATGCTTTGAGCAAAGAGGAAAAATCCTAACTAATGATGAAAGAAAACATGTATCTCAAATAAGATGTTTAAACATAAATTCCATATATGAGAGTTTCACAAGATTACATTGATTCCCCAACAACAATACAAGGTTTAGTTCACCATATTCATGGTGAAACTAGATGAACAATAATGAAAGAATGAAAGATAGAATCGTAGAAAGATGAGTAGGTAGCTTAAGCATCCAAGATCTTCCTTCAACGGGTGGAAAAGTGAGTGTTTGCTTCGTCTCAACCAAAGAAACAAACCCTAGGAAGTCCTAAAGCTTATATACTATTCGTAATATTACAGAAAAGTGGGCCTAAGCCCAAAAGACCACCGCTCAACGGTAAACTGCCGCTCAGCGGTATCGGTGCGTAATCAATTTTCCCCTCAGCTGCACTTTCACCCCTCAACGGAGCCAACGGGTGTTCCTGAGTGCCGCTCAACGGTAAACTGCCGTTGAGCGGTACTTGCGGCTTCTCCTTTTGCACTTTTTGAGTTCTTTTCTGATTCCATCTCTGTCCTTCTTCACTTCTTTCACCAAATTCACCTTAAAACCTGCATAAAACACTGAAATCAAGCATAAACCTGTCCAACTCTCTTATTTCCAAAAATATGAACAAAAGCATGATTCCAAGCTAGTTTCTTAGTGTTAAAGGTTACTTTTAGTATCAATTTTAAGCATGAAAATAACAGTTTTTCAACTGTTATCATTATCACAACCCCAAACTTAGAACTTTGCTTGTCCTCAAGCAAACAAGATGTAACTCAGTCTTCCACCAATCAATACAATGGTTCAACACATTCAAAAACTCTTATTTTCAAGACAAGTAATTACTCAAATCAGCTCATCAAATAGAATTCAGTCAAGATGCTCACATGCCTTGATTCACACTTACCTATCATGGTATTCACATAATCACATACTCTCCAACAAATGCTATTCTCATGAATGATCAATTAACTAAGCATAGATGTAATAAAGTGCTCATGGAATAATTCCTCACTAGATAAAGTGTTTCACTCAATCACACAAGTGTATATAGAGGTCACTCATTCACTCTACTATCACAATGTCACATGAATCAACTTTGCCTTTCATTTAACCACAATCAAATATACTCACAAGCAAGCACCATCACAAGGACTTTTCTATGGCTTATAATGTGACTGGGCTAAAAAGAAAATTGGTTTTTCTAGATCACAAAATCCTTGAGTTAAGAAATTCCTGCACAACCATTCTTACTTCTTCCTAACTTTCTCTTGCATTGAACTTTTCTTTTTCTTTCTTTTCTTTCCTTTTTCTTTTGCTTTTTCATTTGCCTAACACTTAGCTCAATGCTTATTTATTTTCCCTTTTCAAATTTCCCAACAACCCCAAACTTGAACCTTTATCAATACCACAAATATTCTCAACTTAACTCAAGGTAAAACTTTTCACAAAGGGTTTTCAAATCCGGTTTAAAGCTAAAGGTTCAAAGGATAGAACACATTGTGCTTTCTTTTATTGGGCTAAAATCATGCATTGGCTAAAAAGAGATAACAACAGATGGCCTTGATCATATGACACATGCAAGCAAGTGATTCAATCATAGAAACCTGGGCAAAGTCATTCATGCTTTCAAAGTAATAGCAATCATTCACAAAAACTTTGGAGTTCAAAACCTCACACAAAGTAATTTATTTCCCACATACACCACTAATAACAGTTGAAAAGCTGTTATTTTCATGCTTGAAATTGATACTAAAAGCAACCTTTAACACTTAGAAACTAGCTTGAAATCATGCTTTTATTCATATTTTCAGAAATAAGAGAGCTGGACTTGTTTATGCTTGATTTCAGTGTTTTTGTGCAGGTTTTAAGGTGAATTTGGTGAAAGAAGTGAAGAAGGAGAGAGATGAAATCAGAAAAGACATCAAAAAGTGCAAAAGGAGAAGCCGCAACTGCCGCTCAGCGGCAGTTTACCGCTGAGCGGCACTCAGAAGCTCACGGGGGATCCGCTGAGGGGCAAAATGGCCGCTGAGGGGAAGAAACCAACTCACGCACTTACCGCTGAACGGTACTTTACCGCTGAGCGGCACACTTATGGGCTTGGGCCTAAATTTTCTGTAATTTTAGAATAGTATAAAAGCTTTAGGACGTCCTAGGGTTTGTATCTTTGGCAGAAACGAAGCAAACACTCTCTCTTCCACCCCTTTGAAGGAGGATCTTGGATGCTCAGGCTACCTCTTCACCTTTCTAGGGTTTTATCTTTCATTCTTTCATTATTATTCATCTAGTTTCACCATGAATATGGTGAACTAAACCTTGTATTGTTGTTGGGGAATCAATGTAGTCTTGTGAAAACTCTCATATATGGAATTTGTGATTTAACATCTTATATTAAGATACATGCTTTCTTTCGTCATTAGTTAGAGTTTTTCCTCTTTGCTCAATGCTTGCTTTGTTTAACTCATTCAATGCATGATTATTGATTTTGTCGATACGGGAATGTACGGGGAAGTCTAGATCCGGGGAATTTCTCCCAATAGTATATTGGTTGCCGTTAAGCTCCTGCACTAAAAGAACTAATTATTAGGAATGCTAGGAATCGTATGAACTCGTAATTAGGGATAGGCCTTCTTGCAAGGTAATTTAGAGAGTGACATTAACAATAATGAAAAGAATGTTGAATTCCTAAAGTATATGAGAGTGGATAAGATGAAATTGATAACCCCAACAACATACTCATCCATATATTCCATTGAAGTGTTTGTATTTTGTTTTAACCATTGATCAAATTCATGCATACATGTTTATTTTCTGTTTTGTATATTAAACTCCACTTATTTCGTTCTTAAGTCTTAAATAATCAACGAATCACATAACTAAACTAGGCCGTGAGTCCTTTGGGAGAACGATACTTGGTCTTACCGAGTTTATTACTTGAAACGATTCGGTCACACTTGCCGATTGTTAAACAAGTTTGTGGCGCCGTTTTTCGGTATTCATAAATTTGTCATCAACCACATACACCACATACACATCCTGCTTAGCATCATAATCACAATCATAACATCATGCATCTTGTTGGTATCGAAGGGGGTATTTTTCGAAGAGTATAGCGCAGCGGAATTAAAACTCAGAGAGCGGAAAGCGTGTTCGATCACAATTAAAATTAATTTGGTCCTTTTAGTAAAAATAATTTTCTTTCAGAAAATTAATCAAACAGTTGATATACGTAAAATAATATGAGTGTAGGGAATAGAAAAATCACACAGATATTTTTATACTGGTTCGATTCAACAGAATCTACGTCCAGTCGTTAATCACTATAAATAGTGATTAACAGTTCCACTAAAAATGGTTTAACATATTACAATCAAATGAACAGGAATAAAACGAAAAGAACCACTCTACCAACTTGAAGAGAACCGCTCCGGCAATCGACCAACGATTCGCAAGCTTCTCCTTTCACAAGACCAGGCAGAGTACCTTGCTAACTTGAAGAGAGTCTGCTCCGACTATCGACACACGATACGCGAGCCTCTCCTTTCACAAGACCAAGCAAGGGAACAATGAACAAAAAGCTCTCTAAGAACGTTCCTCTGACACACAATGTTCTAAGCTTTCTCAGTTCAAAAAAAACGTTCCCTTCTGATTTCTCCAAATCAAATTATATAGCCAAGTACACTGAATGCCAAAGGTCAGCTCCCAACTGCCATGAATAATCGATTATTCAAGTCCATTACAGAGTTTTCAAAAAAGTGATAATCGATTATATGAAGTGATAATCGATTATTCAAGTATGACTTGTGATAATCGATTATTGCTTAACCATAATCGATTATACTAGTAAAAATTACAATGTTTAGCATTTTCCTACTACATTCAAAGTCTATAAGTTGCTTTTTTTAAATATTTTCCTACTACATCCAAAATCTATAAGTTGCAGCATCATCAAAACACATCTTCAGGTTTTACCAATACTCCTTATTGGTAACAATCTCCCCCTTTTTGATGATGATCAAAAACTCTCTTTTTAAAAGCAACTCAGGTTTACCTGCAACATATATAAACTAATTGACAACCGCAGAGTTAGCAGTACCTGTACAATTAAAAACTATTTTTTTCTTTAATCCTCCCCTTATATTTCTTCTCCCCCTTTTTGATCATAAGCAAAAAGAATAATGTAATAACCTCCCCCTTAATATGAGCTCCCCCTAAAAAATGGAATATATGCACAAAATAAAAGCTCATTATATTAAGAACATAAAGGAATTACATGAAATTCATAAAGATTAAGAAACTAAATACCATAAAGAAAATAACATAACAATCAAACTTAGAGGCCTAAAACCTAGAATTCAGGACTAGGAGAACGTTCAGGAGGTGGGATATTAAGATGACCCTCGATGTTAGATAGGCGGACATCAAGATCAAGAAATTGATCAACCATGTACTCATCAACAGATCGCTGCCACTCATAAATCTCCTCAAAGTGAGTCTTTTGTGCAAGACTCATATCCTCCAACTGTTTAGATAACCTTGCAAAATGTTCTTCCATAGAAGTTGAGGAAGAGGAGGGTATGTTGGATGGTCCAGCATCAGACAGAGCAGCAGCACTTATTGGGTCAGCCATATGAGTGTCCATGTCATCATCTTCATCTACATCAGGATGGTCATCATCTTTGTGAATAAGGACTTTGCCTCTAGTAATGAATCCCATTTGACGAAAGGTAGTATCTCCAATTTCTGATCCCACAGCTTCAATAGTTTGAACGAGTTCTCCTTCAACAGGTACACCTTTGAATTCTAAAATCCTAGAAATAAGAAGAGCATAGGGAAATTGATATGAATGGGATTTCTTGGCTTTTACCATTGTGTCAGCAATGAGAACAGGCCAGTCGATGTGTATGTGATTTAGAATCCCATACAACAGAAGTAAATCCTGCTCAGAGCATTGAGCATGGTTGGTTGCTCTAGGACATAAAATCCAGACAATCAAGTAGTGGATCATCCTTTCTTCAACTTTAAAACCTCCAACCAGTAATTGCCTTCTATTGGTTTGCCGTTTAGGATGACGCAGGAAGGATTGAAAAGTCATCATCTTGTTGAAATCTTCAAGTCCTAAATGGACTTTGATAGCATCATCCCAGATGGGAAGTTGAGCAACATTGGTCCATACGTCATCATCTAAAAAGATGCGTACTCCCTTGACCTTAGTAGATATTATCCCATCTCAATAGCACAAGTTGAAGTAGAAGACTCTTATAAGATCAGGATAAATGCATCCTTTTTGTTCTAACAGATGCGTTAACCCCTGCTCAGCAAAAGTGTTTGGTAATTGAAAGCCGTAGAAGCGGAAAAAGTCAAGACGAATAAACTTTACCGCCATGATCTTCCTTTCTTGCCAAGAATTAACAAAGTCTGCATGTTTCCCTTGATCTGACATCCATCCATCTATGTTTGCAAGACGTGGTTGAGAAGAAGAGGAGGCTCCAGCTGTTCTGCGACGGTGCCTTCTTGAGTCAACCATGGAGGAAGAATGGGAAAATGAGATTTTGAGAAGGTGAAGAGAAATGAAGAAGATTTGAGCTCTAGATTTGATTTCAGCAGTATTTGGGTGCAAAGGAGTGTCTAATAATCGATTATGGGGGGTTATTTATAAGAAAAATGGAAAAACTAGCCATTTATGGCCGTTTATAGCCGTTATGGGATGCTCCAACGACTCTATTTTTGAAACTGTCAGCGCGATAATCGATTATGGCTTGTGATAATCGATTATCAGTTCAATAATTACTGCCCAGAATTGCATGATAATCGATTATGCATAATGATAATCGATTATCTGCTCAAGATTTTCCAGAATTGAATTTTATGCATGAATAATCGATTATAACTTAGTGATAATCGATTATGAAGCGTTAAGTTTATGAAAAATGCAAAAATTTACATAGATTTTGATTCTAAGATATGTCTAACACTCCTAACTCTCTTCTAAGCTCAAAAAATCTATCTTTAGGTAAAGCCTCGGTAAAGATATCAGCTAATTGATGTAAGGTATCAACATATTCAATTTGACAATCCCCCTTTTGAATATGATCTCTTAAGAAATGGTGCCTAATTTCTATATGCTTAGTTCTTGAATGCATTATGGGGTTCTTGGTCAAATTTATCGCACTCGTATTGTCACATTTTAGAGGAATTTTGTCAAGGAAGATATCAAAGTCTTCCAATTGTTGTTTCATCCATAAAATTTGGGCACAACAGTTTCCAGCTACAATATATTCAGCTTCGGTGGTAGACAAAGCTACACATGCTTGTTTCTTTGAGTGCCATGACACTAAAGAACATCCCAAGAAATGACAGGTTCCACTAGTACTTTTTCTATCAATTTTACAGCCACCATAATCTGCATCAGAGTATTGATAACAGTTGAAAAACTGTTATTTTCATGCTTAAAATTGATACTAAAAGCAACCTTTATACTTAGAAACTAGCTTGAAATCATGCTTTTCTTCATATTTTCAGAAATAAGAGAGCTGGACAGGTTTATGCTTGATTTCAGTGTTTTTGTGCAGGTTTTAAGGTGAATTTGGTGAAAGAAGTGAAGAAGGAGAGATATGGAATCAGAAAAGACATCAAAAAGTGCAAAAGGAGAAGCCAAAGTCACCGCTCAGCGGCAGTTTACCGCTGAGCGGCACTCAGGAGCTCACGGGAGGACCGCTGAGGGGCAAAATGGCCGCTGAGGGGAAGAAGCGTGACACGCACTTACCGCTGAGCGGTATTTTACCGCTGAGCGGCACTTTAATGGGCTTGGACCTAATTTTCTGTAATTTACGAATAATATATAAGCTTTAGGGTTTCCTAGGGTTTGTATCTTTGGCTGGAACGAAGCAAACACTCTCTCTTCCACCCCTTTGAAGGAGGATCTTGGATGTTGAGGCTTCCTCTTCACCTTTTTAGGGTTTTATCTTTCATTCTTTCATTGTAATTCATCTAGGTTCACCATGAATATGGTGAACTAAACTCTGTATGTTTGTTGGGGAATCAATGTAATCTTTTGAAGCTCTCATATATGGAATCTGTTTTTACATCTTTTAATTAAGACTTATGCTTTCTTTCATCATTAGTTAGGGTTTTTCCTCTTTGCATAATGCTTGCATTGTTTAACTCATTCGATGCATGATTATTGGTTTTGTCGATACGGGCGCGTACGGGGAAGTCTAGATCCGGGGAATTTCTCCCAATATTATATTGGTTGTCGTTAAGCTCCTGTACTTATGAACTGATCATTAGGAATGCTAGAAATTGTATGAACTCGTGATTAGGGAGAAGCCTTCTTGAAAGGTACTTTAGAGAGTGGCATTAACAATGATGATTTGAATGTTGAATTCCTAAAATATATGAGAGTGGATAAGATGAAATTGACCCCCAATAACATATTCATACATAAATTTCATTGAAAGTGTTTATCTTTTGCTTTTGCCATTGATCAAAACCTCATGCATACATATTTAATTTTCGTCTTTTGCATATAAAATCCAAATATTTCGTCTTTAAGTCTTAGCTAATCAAGAAACCACATAACTAAACTAGGCCGTGAGTCCTTTGGGAAGAACGATACTTGGTCTTACCAAGTTTATTACTTGAACGATTCGGTCACACTTGCCGATTGAAAAACAAGTTTGTGACATCATATTTTGGTGTTCATAAATTTGTCCATCAATGAGATATCATTATTTACTTTTTAAGCCATTTTGTTGCACAACTTGTGTCTCAGTCAAAAAGCTGCATGGTTGTATAGGATTGAAGTTTTCTTGTTGAATACCTAGAAACAATAAAAAGAACAACATACTGAGTTAAGTAAAAATGATTGGAATTCATGAAAATATATGAAATATGCAAAATAAGCTAACAATTGTTACTGTTGTAGAATCTGTTTTATTCCTACTATAGTGGCAGGATCTGGATTAGAGTATATACTAATGAAAATAAACTGACTTGTAGCCAATTTGAGTTAGGATAAGTTGATTGTAGATTTAGGATTAGTGTAACTTTCTTTGCTTTTTCATAGTCTAGGATAACTTAGTTGAGTTTTATTTTCCAATACAGTTTGAAGAAGCAATAATTTACACTTATTTCCTTTGTCCTAAAAATTCATTGACTATCAATCCTAAGCCATGAACTCGTTTTCTTGTAAGCTAGAAAATTTAAAGGCAGTGAACTTAAAAATTACTTATTACTGCTCTTTATTGACTATTTTGTTTTCTCGTTAATAGAAATATATTCATCGTACACCCTTGTCAATGAGACTAATATTGCATTTTATTGTGCTGTCTTTATGAATTAAACATAGAACAATTGAATAAACTTAGGAAAAAGATAATGGAAATCTGGTTTACAGAAGCTAATGCACAACAAAAAAGCCTATTTAACAAGCTGTGTTAGACAATTTTGGGAGCAAATGATGGAATCATAATACATTTTAATATTAAAAAACTGATTTGAACTGGGAAGGATTCACCCCTTCTATAAAAAATTTAACTAAACTAGGAGGGATGCACCCATCCATTGCAATAGTGCAAAGCAAAGGTGATGCTTGAGAGACCCCCAATAGCAAGCTACTGGAGTTGACCCTCTCCCTAAAAATATAAATTTAATACCATGTGGACCAATGGACCACATATCAGATATTAAACTGATAAGAACAGATACTACACTTGATCTTAGCCAAAAGGCCGAGAAAGGTATGATTTTAACAATGCAAGTTATGAAAATTTATATTCAGACTTCCATCTACTTGTGAAAGTCTTGACTAATGTGGGATTTTATAACTTGAGGTGCTTCTAACTTAGCGTATCCTTTTATAAATCGTCAATAATATTGTTTGCTTAAGTCGAGAAGTCCATCTAATTGTTTCAAATTTGTTTGCTGGATCCAGTCCTTAATAGCTTTCAATTTTAAAGTATTCATGGCAATAACACCTAGACTTGGCAGAATATGTCCTAAATACTATATCTCCTGAAGTAGAAGACATATTTCTTTTATTCACCCATGAAAACATGTTCGTGAATGATCTAGAGAACCACTTCTAAATGATGTGTATGCTCATTCTATATTGAACTATATATTAAGATGTCAGAAAATGAGAACAAACTTCCTCAAGTCTCATATTTAAAAACATCATTCATTATGCTTTGAAATGTGGCCGGTGGATTCATAGGGCCAAAAGGTATCATAAGTCATTCAAAGTGTCCATGATGCGTGCAAAAAAGCAGCTTTTTTTATCTGTCCTCTTGTGCCAACATAACTTGACACTAACCGGATCTGAAACTGAGCTAAGAGAAAAGAAGTTGTGATAGTTTGTACGGACCATCCAAGAACCATATTTCTTCTTCATAAGGATTATAGGAGATGAAAAAGGGCTCCTGCTTTGCTGAATAATCCTCTCACGAAACATATATGTCATTAACTTTTCAATTTATGATTTTGGACTATGGGATAATGGTATGGTTTCACCTTCAAAGGAGTTGCTCCTTCCGTTAAAGAAATATGGTTTCACCTTGAAAAAGTTGATGTTTATGAAGGTGATAGAAGAGCTAACTCGGGTTCCATATGCACTGGTAATTCAGGTTATGATAAGGTTTGTGCACTATGATCCATCAATGTCATGCTATAAACTTTGACAGCAGAATTTGTATTAATCATATGCGAAATGCGATGTAAATGTGCTTGCATCATAGCATGATCCACCTTGTAAAGTAACAAATTTACCATTATGTAAGAATTTTAAGTTTAAAGACTCAAAGTCAACAACATAGGGCTCAATTGTCTTGGATCATTTTGCACCTAAAATAGTATTAGCTCCTGAAATTGGTAGAAGATATAGGCAACTGAAACTTATTCCCCTGAGCTTGAATAACCAAATTGTGCACCAATTTCTCCGCTGCCATGTAATTGTCCTCTCCCGTCATCACCTTAAACAGAGGAGTTGGTTCAACTGGAAGTTGAGGAATTTAGCAATTTGTGGTGGTAAAAAATTATCCGAGCTATCTCTATCTATTATAACACTGTCACAGGTAACTTACACACATAAGCTAGAAATCTAATATCATCCACACCATTATCGCCCTTCAATTTGGTGCTTTTGTTACAACATGGCTGAGAACATGCATCTTAAGAAAAGATCCATGGGTTTATCTTCAAGGTGCTTATCTTCAAAATACTAAAATTAGTCATGACTGAGAAACATAAGTTGTCTACATCAGAAAATATGCTAGTTTCAATCCAAGAGAAGATCAAATGGGCATATGCTGAGTGAAATTCACAAGAAGCTCAGGAAGGATGTGGAAGAGATGGCGGAAGAAGTAAAATAGTCTATTTTCAAGGTGGAATGGAGTTTTGAAAATCCATGTGCATCCTATTTAAGGACATTCCATAGTGTTGGTGTTCCTTAATTTCTCGAAATTAATGATCCTATATAAAAGGCATAACTCCAATGTGACTTATGTGATAGTGACAGCAAAACTAAAAAAATTCCTTATTTAGATCAGCAACTTGTAATAACCAATTGGACTGAATGCTTTCCATATTTTGAATTTCTCGTAAAGCAGACAATAAAAGTCATTTTAGGGAAACAAGTAGAATCAAAGTATCGCTGCCCTTCTTCCTACTCTTTCAACCTTGGATTTAGCAAAGGTCTAACTGTTCTTAAACAGATAGTTACTGAACTGGGATTCCCAAAATATTATTTCTAATGTGAATTCACCAATGTGGGAAGGAAGACCTACTGAACAGCATCAGTGATATTGATCATGTTGACATCAGTGATATTGATTATATTGACATCAGTGACATTCATTAAGTTAGTATTTCATACATGATAAGTCTAATGAATGATTTCTTAATCATCAGGATTGATGTAACTAAAAGGCTACAGAGAAATTCCCGCTTTTCATAAAGTGTTGAAGTAACTCAGACCAACAATCTATTATCTTGTCAGAGAACTTACATTGATATTGTTTCATTTTCTTTCATTTTTCCCGCTTTTCATAAAGTGTTGAAGTAACTCAGACCAACAATCTATTATCTTGTAGAGAACTTACATTGATATTGTTGTTTTATTTTCTTTCATAAGCGGGATATAATTATCCTAAAGTTTGCAGTATTACCACTCTGGGATCATTCTTTGGAGCTATCTAGTATTCACAAAATTGTGTTTCTATTGCCATTTTAGATGCACTTAAAATTCATAATTATATGCACATAAAAGAGAACAATAACAAAATAAGAAGCATATATTTTTCAATAAAAATAAAAAGTATACATTATAAAAAACTGAACTGATATAGAAGGGATGCAACGAGTCTTTGCAACAGTGCAAAACAAAAGCGATGCTAGTAACAAGCTACTGCAATTGATCTCTCCATTAAAAAAATAAATTTAATATCGGGTGGACCAATGGTCCATATATCAGATATTAAACTGATAAGAACAGATACTACACTTGATCTTAGCCAAAAGGCCAATAAAGGTATGCTTTAAACTGGGCAACTGTTGAAAATTTATAGCTAAGCTCCATCTTCTTGTCAGAGTCTAGAAAAGTGTGGGACTTCGTTCATGTAGATATGGACATATTTGGTTTTCTTCCGTTTGAGGATTTCATCTAGTTTTCTAATCATCCTTTGTTGAATGTTAATAAATTGGAAGTTTGAAAACAATATTTGATGAATGGCAGACATGATTTCTAATTTTGTTCCTGTCGTCTGAGGAAAGTTGGATCAGTTGTGTCCATGCTCTGAGGTCTTAGCTTGTCTTCGTCGATCTGTCATTATTTAAATTTTTTATCCTTCAACCAACTATTCTTCTGTAGAAGCAAAACGTCTTCCAATTAACTTGACTTTCAAAGTTATAATCTCGATTTGAATTTCAATCATCTGATGGTTTTTTTCTCAAAAGCTGGCTTTATGAAACCCGTCAATTTCTCCGTAGTAAACACAATTTAGTGTTGTAGTCCACTGAAAAATGTCATAAGTATAAGGATAAATGTAATTCAACCATAAGTGCTCTTTTGGAACATTCATGTAGAACGAACGTACATGAGTTACATTTACGTATTTCTTTTGTTTTTGAAAGTTTATTCCGAAAAGTTTCTGAAACATGTAACCAATAAGTCTCTTTCACATGAGGTAAATGGTCATTTTCCAAATGTAGGATACACAAAAAAAATTATGGAGGTGCAGGATGTAAAAGCTTGAGTTGGCTTACTTAATCCAAGTTGAGAGTTCAGTTTGGAGACAGGGTGTTTCACTCTACACTTCCAAGGATTTCACCCTACACCTCCAAATTTCAGATTTGCCCTCTAAGGGTAAAGATTATCATAATAATTGTATTATTATTATTATGATTCATTTATGATCTTAAAGTTAACATTTGTAATTTTAATTTGTAGCGAAAAATTAAAACATTTAATCACAAATGAAAATAATAAAATGTGTGCTTAATGTTCGTAAATGAAAGATACATAGAAGTTATTATCATAAATATGGAAATCCAAAAAAAAAATATTGAAACTCGAATTTCGAAATCCGATACTTCTCTTTTCGGATTTCCATAAATACAGTGCTTTTGGTAGTTTTTTTAGTTGTACTATTTGTAAATGTTTATTAAATTATTTTAAAATGGTTTATTATATTATTTCTAAATGTTAATTAGGTAATTTGTATGAATTAATTTAATTTATGAAAAATATATTTATTTAAAATTGATGAATTTATTTAAAAATATATGAAAAATTTAAAATAATTTTTAGGTAGTGTTAGTTATTATTAATTCATTAAAATATTTTAAAATAAATATTAAATATTTCAAACAAAATTATTTAATTCATAATTAATGTAATTAATTTAAATATTTATATATTTATAAAATCCTAATATTTCATTAAAAAATAACTATGTATCTTAAAATTATAAAAACAAAGATATGGAAATTGAGAAAATATTTAGAAAAACAAATTCCTAAATTCAGCAAAATTATATTCCGGAAAACTTATTCATAAATAATTTTAATGTATTCTGAAAATTTTATTTCAAAATTTCTTTTTCAGAAATTCTATTTCGAAAATTTCATTTCAAAGATATTATTACCGAAAATTAAAAAAAAAATGGTTTCAAAAAGTTTCCAAAACATGTATTCCAAAAATCAGTTTCATAGAAGGTAAAAGGTCATTTTAAAAATGTAAGAGGGTGCAAGCAGCTGTAGAGGTGCAGGAAGTAAAAGCCGACCTTTCTTGGTGGAGTTCTTCTACAACTATGAGTGAGAAACTAATTGAAATTTATGAAATTATTATTCTTTGTACAAAAACTTGGATAGCTTTGTACAAAACAAGAGTGAGAAATTAACTGAAATTTATGAAATTATTATTCTTTGTACAAAAACTTGGATAGCTTTAAGTGAGAGAGGTGCTCCGTCCACCACCACATAATGTTCTTTGCACCTTTCCATTCTTCTTTTGTTTTTTTGTAAATTTTTAATTTCTGTTTTTACTTTCATCAATATCCAACTATTTCATTAAATCTCATTAATAGTTCCTATCACTATATCAATGCACCCCCACACTCCACCACTTACACATAAATCAAATTGCTCTTTATTTTCTTCTCTCCTACTGTGATTCTTGTAACATCCCAAAATATAGTAATACCATAATTCAGAATTAATTACAATTAACAGTGAACAGTAAACAATCTTAATATTAACAGTAAACCAAGGTTCAGAGCCTAACGGCTGGTGTACAATTAACTAGCGTATTCATGTACAGAGAAAATAAAACAGAACAACTTAAGGTTCCAGAATACAAATTTCAGCTCAAAAATAACGAGCCCTAATAACGAACGGTTTTACAAAAATGATAACCGAACGTTCCAAAATGAACTAATATATATACAGTACTAAACTAACGAGCGCTCTAAGGCTCGGCTTTAACTTCAACTTCCACCAGATTTGCATCCTCCAAATTTTCTTCTTCCAGCATGACTTCAAGGGATGCATCGCCATCTGCTCACATCCACAACGGATGATCATTGCATTTTGACAAGACGGAACATACATAGACATACAACACAATGGAAGTGCAAGGGTAAGCTTATAATATTTAATTTATACAATCATCACATACATTTACCATTCAATCCACTCAAACAACGTGTAAGCTTATCAATCCACAATCATATAGATACGTATATAAAAGACAGACCGTCCGGACTGTATGAACCGTGTAGCTACAGGCGTCCTTGCACCCGAGTGGTGTGGTAACTGTATTGTACTCGACAGCTGCCACTCGAGGTTAACTCTATCCAAAGTACCCCTAAGGAATAGAGCCTCCTGCCATTCACACACATGAGTACTCCCTTCTACGTGAAGATGAGTATCACGGAATATCAGGATGGACCAAGCCAGCATTAGCATGCCCACAGTCATACTTTACAAAACTTCAATAATCAATCATATCTGAGACGTTCCTCCTTGGAACGCTCGTTAAAATCCATTTCCAATAATTCGTTCAAAATATCATTCGTCCATATTAAACATTTCTCATATTCACATTTTCATTCTGTGTTCCACTCTCTTAAATTCACGAACTTCATCACTCAATCAATAGGGACTAACATGTTACAGTACTCCTACATCCTCGTTTCTGAACAAAAGAAACGAACCATTTATCCACTTAATACGTTTCAACACTAAAAATTTTGAAGGTACTGATCTTAGAAGATATGGATGATACTTAGAAAAATTTTAAGTATAAAGACTCCAGGTAGAATCCAAAGGATACAGTCAGTAAGAAAATATTTAGATACACAACCAAATATGATTTGATTTCAGAAAAACAACACTGCCAGTCAACGAACGAACGTTAATTAACAATTTGGACGAACGCCAGTTACGTTCGCTCAGAATTCAATGATAAGGACGAGCGTTCAGTTATAAAACCGAACCCTCCTTGGACGAACGCTGGGTCAATGACCGAGCCCAAATCAGAACGAACGCTTGGTATAAACCGAGCGCTATCTAGGACGAACGCTTCGGTATAAGACCGAGCGCCAATTGGGACGAACGTTCAATATAATGACAAACGCTCTGTAAAACGAACGTTCGACACAAGGTCGAACGACATTAAGGACGAACGCTCGACTTAAGGCCGAACGTCATTGAGGACGAACGCTCGACTTAAGGCCGAACGTCACGTATTTATAAAGTTTCAAATATTTATCTATACTGAGCTGAACCGAACGCTCATTCACAAAAAAATGGGGACGCTCGTTCTCGAGCAGAATTCTTTCCAAATGAAAGAATTCCAATCTAAGTTATTTTAATGAAAACCGAACGGTCTAATACCGTACAGTGACGAGCGTCATTTTAGCAAAGGGAATGATCTAAAATCTCAGATTTTCACAAGCTTAACAGAATTTTCCAGATTTCAAATTTATAAACTTTATACTTTCATTTCCATATTTAATTCACCTCAAACATTCTCATCATACAGATTTCGACATTTTAATCATTCCAACCACATAATAACCATACTCCATTCATACATAATCAAATCAACATGCATTTAAATCAAATTCAACATCAAATATAATTCATACAAGCAGTGTTCGTTCATGACAGATCCATCCAAACCAGAATTCATATTCGATATCAGTAACCATTCATAACAGCTCAACTTCATATTTTTCACACATGCAATCCAGATTTCACAACAAACGAGTACAAATTAAACATATAAGCTTCCCTTACCCGAATTGCAGTGAACTTTTAACAGTATAACTTGCTTCTGTCCAACTAGGGCTTTCTACCCGCTACGCTCTTCCTTACGCTCCTCAACTAGGTTTAACCAAAGAGAACTCAGAAACTCAGATTTTATTCTTTGCATGCAACTGAAACAGTGTTCCTAGAAATTCTAGATCTAGGTTATGGTTTGGAACTTACCAGTTACAGGATCAAAAGAGGTTCGGATCAAAATGAAGCTTACTGGCCCGTGAACGTTTCTGTGGTTTCAGAAAACTGATTGGAGTTGAAAGAAGTGAGAAATGGTAGAGAGAAGATGAGAGTTCTTAGTGAGAAGTTGGAGAAGATGGAAGGTTTGGTTTTCTGAGGAAGACGAAGTGTGCGTGCGAGTGAGAGAGTTTCTCAAAACTCAGAATTTTGGTGGATTCCACGTCAAAACAGGCGAGCGTCTCCCAGCCTGCCACCTGCACACCAAACCCTGCTTTGGAAGCTTCTCCTGCGACACGTGGCGTGCGTGCATGCACAGATTGGTGCGTTTTTAATGCACTGAATGTGTGCAGTGGTGCGTGTTTCGGAGAATGTTGTGGCACGATATCAGTGCACAGCAGAGAGTTTAAAAGCAGATTTGAAGAGGATTTTACTAAGATAAGCCTTGATTACAGATTTAACACAGAATTATATTTGCTAATTATATAGGGTTTTACATTCTCCCTAACTACAAAAATTTTCGTCCTCGAAAATTCAGAAATTACAAGCAAATAAGTGCGGATACAAATCCTTCATTGCACTCTCCACTTCCCACGTTGAATCTCCAGTCTTAGCGTCCCACACTATCTTCACCAAATGAATGTCTTTTCCTTTATGTAGCTTGGTGCGTTCATCTTCAATGCGGACTGGTTGTAGCTCCAACGTTCGGTCTGGACGCAGTTGAATGTCTTCCAGTTCTAAGACATGAGAAGGATCAGCTATATATCTCCTAAGCTGTGACACATGGAAGACTGGATGCAGATTTGATAGTTGAGGAAGTAATGCGAGTTCATAGGCTACTGGTCCAATCTTCTTCAATATTTGATACGGCCCTATGAACTTGGGAGACAGCTTCTTTGGACGAACAACTCTGCCTACTCCAGTGATCGGATTCAGTCTCAAAAATACGTGGTCTCCTGCAGCAAACTCCAATGGTCTCCTTCTTCTATCCGCATAGGATTTCTGCCTGCTCAAGGACGTCTTCAACCTATCTTGGATCAACTTAACCTTCTCGGTTGTTTGTTGGATGAGTTCAGGTCCAGTTAGCACGTTCTCTCCCTCTTGGAACCAGCAAAGTGGCGTTCTGCACTTCCTCCCATAGAGAGCTTCAAACGGCGCCATTCCAATGCTAGACTGGAAGCTATTGTTGTACGTGAACTCCACCAGAGGCAAAACCTCATCCCATGCGCCTAAATGGTCTAGGACGCACGTCCTCAATAAATCTTCTAGCGTCTGGATGGTACGTTCGGACTGGCCGTCCGTTTGCGGATGATATGCTGAACTCATCTGCAGCTTGCTTCCCAATTCACCTTGTAAGGATTGCCAAAAACGAGATGTGAATCTCGTGTCTTGGTCAGAAACTATGCTTGAAGGTACTCCATGCAGACGAACAATCTCATTAATATACAACTTGGCCAAACTTGTCATGGACATCTTCAGATTCACGGCCAAGAAGTGTGCGCTCTTCGTCAATCTATCCACGATCACCCATATTGAGTCATGATTCCTAACCGTTCGTGGTAGATGAGTCACGAAGTCCATGGAAATGCTGTCCCACTTCCATTCAGGAATTTCCAGTGGTTGAAGCAAACCACCTGGCCGTTGGTGTTCGGCCTTAGCACGCTGGCAAGTTAAGCAAGACGCTACAAATCGTGCTACATCACTCTTCATTCCAGGCCACCAGAACGAACGCCTAAGATCTTGGTACATCTTAGTCATACCGGGATGTATGCTAAGACGACTATGATGTGCCTCTTCTAAAATAATCCGCTTCAGCTCTCCATCATTAGGAATGCACGTTCTACCAAGGTAACGTAGCATACCGTCCGTCCCAGCATTGAATTCCTTTGTTTTATCTGAACCGAGCGCGCTAAAGATCTTTACCAACTCTTCATCCTCACGCTGCTTCTTCCAGATTCGATCAAACACATTACTTGATATTCTAAGGTTGCAGCACTTGATGCTGTTCGGTTCTAACTCAAACTGCAACCTTAAATCCCTAAAGCTCTCCACTAAGCTTAACTCTTTCACCATCATAACCGAGACATGCACTGCCTTCCTGCTTAGTGCGTCCGCCACCACATTGGCCTTCCCAGGATGATACAACAGTTCAAACTCATAGTCTTTCAGAAATTCCAACCAACGCCTCTGCCTCATGTTCAATTCCTTTTGATCAAATAAATACTTGAGGCTCTTGTGGTCACTGAAGACTTGAAATGTGGATCCGTATAGATAATGCCTCCAAATCTTCAATGCGAACACAACCGCTGCCAGTTCCAGGTCGTGTGTGGGGTAGTTCCTCTCATGAATTTTCAATTGGCGAGATGCGTACGCTACTGCCCGCTTCTCCTGCATAAGCACACAGCCCAACCCTTGATGAGATGCATCACAGTAAACTTCAAAGGGCTTGGACGTGTCCGGAATGACCAGTACAGGAGCGCTCGTTAACTTCACTTTCAACTCCTGGAAACGTTCCTCACACAAGTCAGTCCAAACAAAAGGCTGGTCCTTCCTTGTAAGCTGTGTCAGCGGTGCTACTATCTTGGAAAACCCTTCAATGACGAGGGCAGGGAGTGACGCCGGTGCGGGGAGCATGGTGCAGGGGGCACAGACAATGAGCGGCTCCTGGCAAGGCTTCCGGTGGAAGGGGTACATGAATGAATCGAACATACACCAGAATGAGAGGGATCTGGAGACTGTGTAGGTATGGGACTATACGGTTGAAGGATAGCTTAAAGGAATTGATTTGACTACTCATATCACCAAAATGCATTTGCTTTTCGGTAGCCTGACTCATAAGAACTCCATGGTTAAGCGTGCTTAGCCTGGAGCAATTCTGGGATGGGTGACCTTCTGGGAAGTTTTCCCGGAAAGTGTGCGAGTGAGGACAAAGCACACTGGAAAGCCTGGTGGTGATCTGTGGGGGCAGTCGATGGTCCCTGTGAGTTGCCGGGGCGTTACAGATGGTATCAGAGCCTAGCCTCTCCCAGTACGGTGTGGTTCGAGGACGAACCAAGCGGAAGTTGGTGGGCATGTGACACCCGGGCACTGACGAGGGCAGGGAGTGACGCCGGTGCGGGGAGCATGGTGCAGGGGGCACAGACAATGAGCGGCTCCTGGCAAGGCTTCCGGTGGAAGGGGTACATGAATGAATCGAACATACACCAGAATGAGAGGGATCTGGAGACTGTGTAGGTATGGGACTATACGGTTGAAGGATAGCTTAAAGGAATTGATTTGACTACTCATATCACCAAAATGCATTTGCTTTTCGGTAGCCTGACTCATAAGAACTCCATGGTTAAGCGTGCTTAGCCTGGAGCAATTCTGGGATGGGTGACCTTCTGGGAAGTTTTCCCGGAAAAGCCTGGTGGTGATCTGTGGGGGTAGTCGATGGTCCCTGTGAGTTGCCGGGGCGTTACAATTCTTCTTTAGTGTGATTTTTCAAAACAAAATCAATTAACTGTAATTAAATTAATAATAATTATTTGATTAAATAAAATAAAATAAATTTAGATATAATTACATAACAAATTAAAAATGAAGAGAAAGAAGAAAAGAAGAAAATAGAAAAAGGGAGAAGAGAGTAGTGAGTGTGAATGGCAGGGAATTTTCTTCTGGTTGGTAGTGAAGGAGGAAAGGATAAGATGAGTTTTTAGTAAAAGAGAAAGAAAAAAAAAAGTAAGAAAGTATGAGAGAGGTTACATGTGATATATGTATGAAGTAAGGGAGAGAAAGAGAGAAAGAGAGAAAGTGAGATAATGGGGTGGAGGTGTGGCTATTTTTGAGTGAAAATGAGAGAAAGGTGTAGGATAATTAGGATTTTGACATAAAAGTAAAAAAGGGTAAATGTTTAAAGTAAAAAAGATAATTTAGAGAGGTGTAAGAAGCACTCTGTGATGTGGCGGGAGCATGACTCTTTAAGTGATTATTCTTAGTACTAAAAAATCATAAACATTACACAATTAATTTATTCTAGAGAAAAAAATAAAAATTAAACCAATCATTTGAAGAAATTAAGAGTTTCATTGTTAACTATATATTAAGCAATTGAATACATATAAATATTACATTTAAAAATAATTTAAGAATAATTATTTTAAGAAACTCCAGCAAAATTTCAAATAGCACAGCGAAAAGAAATTCTTCATCATCAAATAATCTTTAATTCTTTCTTTCTAATTTTAACAATATTGTAAAACAGTCAAAATAATAAACTTAAAAATAACAAAATTCCCATTTACTACATCTTTATCAGAACTTTGTATAACTTCATTGGCCATTGATATTTATTTCTTTTGAATACTTATTTATTTCCTTTTAGATTTAAGGTTTAATACATCATTTTGGTCCCTACTTCTAGGGATTTGGTTCAAAATGATCCTACCTTTTAAAAAAGTTCAGTAAGACTCCATATTTCGTCACGCCGTTAAAAACATAACGGTGCAGATGTCATCATGGTCAAACCTGAGTGAGCTGTGCAGTTTGATGAATATGTGTCACGTTTGAAGACATGGGATTTTCTAGGAACCAATGGACCTTTAAAGAATTCACTGGAAAAGTCAAGTAAGGGGAGTTAACCTTTTGATAGTCATGTTATTTTAAATTATTTTTAATTAATATATTAGTAAAATTCACCTAAAATCCTAAACTAAAAAATCTTTATTTTCAACACTTAATTTAATATTTCCAAATTTTGGGTCCTTACAAATTCCTTTCTTAATGATCTACTATAAGCATGTTTTGAAATGCATAATAAAAAGACAATTAACAAACAATTAAATAAGTTCAACAAGTTGCTTTTCAATATGAAAAGTTGATGCATAGATTAACAAGAAGATCAAATAGTCTTGTTGTATGGAAAAAATTAGAGCTCTCAAAATGGGTCATCTGATCCGTCCTGGTCCGGCCCACTACGGATTGGTCACTTAGTGAACCAACTCAACCTAGCTCATTTATTAGCAAGTCAGAAAAATTCGAACTCGGCCCGACCCACCACGAGTTGGGGGGTAAACGAGTTGGCTCACTAGCTCACTTAATTAAAATCTTTTTTAAATAAAAAATTATTACAAATTTTCTACAATTCAAATCTAAACAAATTTCATTCCCAACATGGGTGTTTAATTAATTTTGAAAATAAAAAACTTAAATAATTTTTCAAGCAAAAAAAATAATAAATATTTTTTTATAAAATTAAAATTAAATTTTAATAAAATAAAATTAGGTAGGTGGGTTGGTGGGCCAACCTGGCCCACCACGGATTCAACCCACATGAACCGGATTTAAATGAGGCGGATTGAAATCCGATCCGCATAAAAAAATACAATTTTTTCAAACCCAACCCGATCTGAACCCGTGGTGGACCGGATTGACTCGCCGGTTGTAACCCATTTTGACAGGTTTAGAAAAAATACTCTCCTTTCGTTATATTTTTCTACTTTGGTATGAATCAATGCTAATCTACAACACAATTAAAAGACTTATATATATAGTGAACAACTGACTCAGGCTGATCTGAGGTAAAACTCAATTGTTATATACCAACAACGTACGTGGTTCTGTTTCCTTTGCTTCTTGTCAATTTCACTTCTAACATCAGCCCATTCTATCTTCTCTTGCGTTGAAAGAGCAGACTTTCTGATGTAGACACTTATAGATGGAAAAATACAAATGTATCAAAATACATTTAAATAAAATAACAGATGATGAAGACAAACAACGACCTCAAAGCATGGACACAACTTTGGCATGAAATATAGAATAATTTAATTAATTTTGAAAAAATGGATCGTACACTTTAAGCTTTGGTTTAAAATGGTTAGATGTTTGTGTTCCTACAAGTGGAATTTAAAAACAAAATGAGCCTATTAAAATAGCTGTGTTAGACAGTTTTGCTTGACTCTATAGTCTAGTGCATGTGCATGTGATTTTCTCAGCAGGTTTTTATTGTTCACAAAAATATACTTTTATTAATTGTTCTCTGGTATGGAATTGTTAGGTTTCTTGGAGATAATAAACCAGATTTATAATTCAGTTTAAGAAATTAACATATTACTGCACAATGTAAATAACACTCTAATTCTGAAAAACATAATAAAAAAAACATCCAACCGCTTCCAAGGGAAGAAATTCCCTTCTACACAGGAGAAGCCCTTTTTGAAACAAAATACACTCCACAACCAGCACTAGAACAAAAACTGTCTAACTACTAATTAAAACTTTCCCTAACTGCAGTTTAAACTCTTCTAACTACCCCTAACCACTTCATTATGTTTTATTTTTTTCAAACTATCTAAAAGTTGGCTAATACATTACATATCCTATCAGGAATAATGAATTTTCTAATACACTTCTAGAAATTGACAATGATGTCTAAAGTGAACCCTCGAAGAGTGCATATTAGACATTTGAACTTAGTTTTATGTCTCTTTGTGCTATATACAAATATTCTGTGTAAATATATATATATATATATATATATATATATATATATATATATATATATATATATATATATAGATGGAAAGTAGAAGCAGACTTTTGAGACTTCAACTTCATCCTAAAAGAGGACATTGCATGTTGTTTTTGTATGGATATGTGTAGGGCTGAGAGACGTACTTTTCTAATGTAGCCTTCCTATCTTCTAATATTTGAATCTTCTGCTCCGCTTGCTTTCATTCTTGACCGGAGGAAGGTACCTGCAAAAGGCAGTTCAAATTAGGCATAGTTGAGTGAAATGTTACAATTCAGTATTTGAAATTTAGTCAAGCCTATCTTCCTTTTGGACTTAACCTTCTATTTATAAGTTATCTAAGTTTTTATCACCAGATGAAGATAAGATTTTATACTTTCAGTGCTTAGGAATAATGGACATTTTGTATGGACTGAGGAATCTGAGAAAGCTTTCATCAAGCTTAAAGATATCAAACTCATCAATCCTAACAAAACAGAATAGAGCCCAATTTATGTTTATATAACAGCACTAGCCTGAGCCATTAGTTTGATCCTTGTACAAGAGATATCAGGAGAACATAAACTAATATACTTCATCAACAGACACAAGGCCAAAGATCAAACATCAAAAGATAGAGCGATCAGCTTTTGTGATTCTCTTTACCACCAGCATAAGGTATTATTTTCAAAGTTTTAATGTGATAATGAGAACTGATTTACCCATTACACGGGTTTTGAAGATTGATCTTGTTGGAAGCATAACAAAGACTTCAAAATTCTTATCCAGATTTTGAATTATTAATAGAGATGAACTCGTTGCACATTTCTTCATCTATTAAAACTGTATTCATATTGGTTTGTCTAAGTGAATGGTTGATTCTTGTGAATTAACATAGTTATTATCTGAGAAAACTTTATGCATTGTTGTTGCTTTGCACTAATGCAACAACTTGGTGCATCCCTCTAAAAGCAGTTTAACTTTGGTTCATAATAGAACTTGCTTTAATAGCTGGTTCATGCCTCTCAGAACAGTTTAACTAATTGTTCTTATCTTATAAAGTTGGGTGCATAAAGTTTGATGTTTAACCACTCATAATTTGAAAATACTTGTGTCTTCTTTTCTTTTGAGTGGAATATAGGATAATTGGATGAATTTGGGAAAGAAAAAACATCCTAATTTTTACTGTACTATCGGCTATAAGGAGTAAATGTTTTAAAATATTATAATCTTGAATTTGTGGTCATTCCCTGCAAATTTCTAGTATTCACAAAATTTTACTGGTAAAGAATTTTACTGGTAAAGAAATACAAAAAAAAAAAAGACATTTATAATCTAAATGATATTGAAATTGAAACTGAACTTTCACGGTGTTTACATGTTCAACATTTTGACACTCTTTATGAAATACATTCTGAACTTGGAATACTTATACATCATGTCAAAGATTCTGCATAGGTATATGAAATACATATATATTCAATAAAAATTGCTGTGCAAGCTTTTCCAACCAAAGTAGTGATTATTCTTTGTGGCATAAGAGGCTCCATTTTAGTTACTCAACCTTATCACTGATGAAGTCTAACATTTAGTGTAAATTTTAACCTCTATTTAAAAAAAGAAACAAGATAATGCATGTGATATAAGACTGAACCAAAAATCATTGGACTGTTTTGGGTGACATCAAGGCTGGACATAGTTAACTAAACTATACTGAACTATAGTTAATTATATTTTTAATAAACTAAAAAAATTAAACTACTTAGTATAATATTTAATTAAAGTTTAGTTTTGAAAAACTGAATTTATATCAATTAACTACTAACTGAACTGGATTTTGTATTCAAAAGTTAAAGCCTACTACTAACTATAGCAATAAATAAAATATATAATGATAAACTCTTGAACAGTGAAATGAAAGAAAATTTTTGTTTAGATACAAAATAAGGAATATATACAATTTATTAAAAGGTAATGTTTATTTAAAATAATAATATAAAAACTTTAAAATAAAGTATAAAACAAAGTTTACAGTTATCTTACCTGTATTAGTTGACAAAAATACATTGATTAATTAAATTATACATCAAAACATAATTAAATTATATTAATTTTACTTTTATTTTAATTATATTAATTGATACATTTTATTTTAATGTTAAAATAAAAATAACTAAGGATCATATTTAAAAATATTAAAAATGTTAAATATTTAAAAATATTAATTTTTATACTGAATCAATATTTTTTAGCCAGAATTTATTTATTTTAAGTTGAGTTAGATTAGTTGAGAATGAAAAATGGTGCAATATCTCCAAAAAGCGACATTGGATTGATTTGCGTGAACATGAATTTAAACAAATAAAAAAATAAGTATTTAAAAATAAATAAAAAAATAAGTATTTAAAAATGAGATAAGATTAATACTACACATAAGGGTTTTCCATGGAGTTATCCATCTAACTTACACTTTTAGAACAAATTGAAAGTAGAAGTGATAGGAACTCACTAAACACAGAAGTAAAAATCTAGTTTTTAGTTAACTGCACTAGAAATATAATAAGTTCAATTTTTCTAAATTGAACTAGATAATAATATAATTAGTTTTTAGTTAAAATAGATTAGTTTTTTTTAGTATAAAATAGTACAGTTAACTATAGTTTAATATAGTTAAGTTATTTTGTCCAACCCTAGATGAGATGAACCAAGCCCTTTCAATAGTGCAAAGCAAGAGCAATGCTTGTTAGACTCAATTGCAAACCACTGATTATAACCCCGTTTTTTTTTCCTGTTCAATGTTGTCCTAAAGAATGTAATTTATGTTCAATTTAGTCCTTTTTGCAGACGGCGTTTAAATCGTTAATGGTCCACTCTCCAACTGTGCAAAACTCAAACGAGATGACATTTAGAAGTTGTCACGTCACCATCTTCTTCAACCTTCAGCCCAAAAAGAAACTAAAACTCTAATTTCTCTCTAGCCACCTAACCCTAGCGCCGTCACACCTAAACCCTCAGGCCGCCACCGCAATCACCAAAGACCTTCAAACGCAATAGAAGACCATCACTAGGATGCCACTGCGACTACCTCCACGCGTTACCATCTTCATCGCGTGCCTTCACCATCATCTTGTTCCCAGTTCGCGCTATCCCACAACCCTGCCACCAGCACCATGTCGTTGTGCTCGTCCTCTCCTTCCACCATCAACCTTGCGTCAACCTCCGCGAAGCGCACTTCCACCACCATCAATTGCACCGAAAACCTGCATCAAATCCAATCCAAAAAACCCAGAAACAGCACCGATGCGATTCGCGATGTCTTCGCGAGTTCCTCCTTCTCCATCGACACAACCTAGCAGTTCGAAACCCTCAACCCTATCGCGCCTAAGAACCACCATATTTGCGAACCTGCTTCTCCCTCATGCTTTCATCAACCTGTAACGAAACACAATCAACCCAAAAATTCCCAAATTAGAAACCCACATAACCCTAATATTGCACATCCACCTAGTGCAAGACCACCAGCATCCATCACAAGGGCAAGGCTGCAACGTCTTCATCTTCATTGAGACACCATCGCCACGAGAGAGAACAAGAATCGTGACCACCACTGGCGCGCTTCCATCATCACAATGAACACGTGACAGCTCCACGTGGGCAATTAAATGCCATCTCATTTGGGTATGCACAGCTGGACCGTTAACGATTTAAACACCATGAAAGGACTAAATTGAGTATAAATTACATAACATTAAACAGAAAAAAAAAACTAGGACCATTTCAAACACCCGAAAATAGGGATCATAAGTGCTTTTTATTAAGCCTAAAAAGAGTTTGATATTATATCTTAGAATGCTGTTTTGTAAAATTTGATGAGTCGACAAAATCAACATTTTCACAAAAAGAATCGAATGTACAAATTGTTAACAAGAATTTAGTGGGATGCACCAACCTCTTAAATTAGTGCAAGATAGTAGAATACCCAAGAGGCCCAATATAATCCCTCACAATAGTGTCTAAGATCAAGACCAAACTTCAACTAGATTAAGTGGATGCACCCAACCCTTGCAATAGTGTAAAGCATAGGTGATTGTAGAGAGCCACAGTAGCAAGCAACTGCAATTAGCCCCCACTTTCCCTTAAAATAAAAAATTTAATATCGTGTGAACCAATGGTCCACATATCAGATATTAAACTGATAAGAACAGATACTACACTTGATCTTAGCCAAAAGGCCGAGAAAGGTATGATTTGTAGTGGGTATGAATTGCTGTTTTATATTTTATGTTGCAGCTTCTTGACAGAATCCTGATGAATGTGGGACTTTGTCATTGGATTAATATGACCAGAGGAATATAATTTCACAATTAAACCAGAATTGTTGTATTATTATTTAAATCTAATACTAATAACTTTTAGAACAGTATATTCTTCACAGATAGTTTACTTGAATATAATATTATATTTTATGTTGGTTCTTTTTCGTACTCGAAGTTTGGTTTTGAATGCCAAAAATTAGAAGGAGAAAGTTTTTCTAAAAAAAATCAGTGGCTGAAACATTGTTTGGTATTGTCTAAAACAAAATAGCTTTTGATGTTTGGTCCTAAGCAAAAGACTTGACAGTTTGAAAGTTGTTCATGTAGTTATAAAAGACCTTATTAAATGTAAAATTTGAATCCAAGATTTAGCTATATTATTCAATATTTTAGATAAAAATTTATTACTTTTAGAAAGGAGGAACAACTCACCAAAGATTGATTAATAGAATTTCATGCTTGTGAAGTCTAAAAAAATTGATATACATAAAAGATTTGAGAGAGGTATTTGATATGACTAATAAGTATCATTAAAGTTAGACTCTGAAAAGTGTCTTTGATGACAGGGTGGAAAAACATAAGGTTTTATGTTGAGATAGATAAATGTTTATTAGAAATATGATAAGTGTAAGGAATATACAGCAATTAAGCTCAAAGATATCAAACTCGTCAACCCTAACAAAACTGAATATAGCCCAATTTATGTTTATATAAAGGCAATAGCTTGAGCCATTAGTTTGATCCTTGTACAAGAGATATCAAACTCATTACACATTTTTTCATCTCATTAAAACTTTATTCTCAATCGGTTTGTCCAAGTGAATGGTTGGTTATTGTGAATTAACTTTCATTAAGGACATTAAAATTTTAAAGAACCCTTAAACGAATTTTCTAGAGTATCTGACTAATCATACAAAGCTACATATTTTTCTTGTTTTAGTTATACCACTTCATCACTGCCTCTCATTTGGAAGGATCATGCAAAAAAAATTGTTTGACAGCACATATCTCAAAAACTTTATTTTTTCATCCAAAACTTTCATTGTTTTATGATTTATAACATACAACTTTTTCTCCTATCACACACAAGATCAACATTTTGTTGTGCTATTTTGTGTTTCAAAGAGCTTCCACTCTAGGAGCCAAGAAAAACAATTGCCTGAACAATCAACTTTTACAAGATAAGAATAGTTAGTTAAAATGTTTTGAGAGGGATGAAAGGGATGAACCAGTTATTGCATTGATGCAAGTTCTATTATCAACAATAGTTAAACTGTTTTGAGAAGGATGTATCAAGTCATTGCATTAGTGCCAAGCAATAACAATGCATAAGTGTCTCACTAAACCAATGGCACACATCAAATATGAAGCTGATAAAAACAGATATTAAATACTTCATCTTAACCAAAAGGCCCATAAAGGTATGTTTTTTGCAATGTAAGTGTTCTGCTTTTATACTCCGAACTACATCTTTTTGTCAGAGTTCAGATAAATGAGGGACATTGCCCCTTGATTTTGATGCTTCTGGAAAGTGCAAATTAATTTCAAAATTAAATCACTCTAAGTGAGTTCAAATGCATTATTCTTCTTTATAGTAATAGTTTGCTTGAATCATTGTGTTTCATTTTCATACTATCTGCAGTTTGATTTTGTGACAACGTCAGTCAAGCTACTTAAGACCAAATTATTGTTGAATAAAATTACCAAAGCAATGAAAATGATAAAGTCTCGTGATTGACAATGACCACACTGTTGAAGGAAAAAAAAATGAACAAAAACAGAGAAGAAAAACTGTGAATCATGTCCAACCGTTTGATCGCAATTTGGACAACTAATTGTCATATTGATATATTTGATAAAGTGAGAAAACTTGTAAAAATGGAAAAATATCCTAATCTTTTAGAAACAAGTAAATATTTGAAACAGTTATAAAACATTATGAAATACGTCATCTATTTTCCATAGATATATATAAAATACATCAAACATTTAACAAATATGTGTAAAATGTCAAACCTTTAACCTGCAACCCCAAATACACATTTGAACTATATTAGATGGGATGCACCCGAGCCTTGCAGTAGTGCAAAGCAGGGACGATGCTTAAGAGCCACAGCAGCAAGCTACTGTAGTTGGCCTTCTCCCTTAAAAAATAAATTTAATATCATGTGAACCAATGGTCCACATATCAGATATTAAACTGATAAGAACAGATACTACACTTGATCTTAGCCAAAAGACCGAGAAAGGTATGATTTGTATTGAGTATGAATTCCAGTTTTATATTTTATGCTGCAGCTTCTTGTCAGAGTCTTGACAAATGTGGGACTGGGAGATAGACAAAACTCTGAAACTGGTGAGTTCAAACAGACTCACTCGGAGAAACAACTTAGTTGAATATATTATTAGGTATTATGCCGTTTTTTCAATGCACTTAAGTTCATATGAAGAACTTAGGAATGAAATGTGTCTCAAGTTGGAAGAGAACAGATTGAATCCAAATTACTTCTGGAACATTACCCACTTAAAAAGGCTTATTATTTCAGCTTTGTTATTCAAATTTAAGATAAAAATTGAACTATTCTAGATAAAGCTTATTACATGGAGCCTCATATTAATTGTGTGGTCCTTTTGTAGTCACCACTGCCTTTTGGAAGTTGATCTCTGACAAATACACAAAGGGGCTGGAGTAACTCACCTCAACAATCTGACATCTTGGCAGAGAAGTTATATAAAGACATTGTTATTTCATTTTCTTTAGGATGTGAGATATAATTACCACAAAATTTGCCGTAGTAGAGTACAGATTAGGATGTTTTATCTTTCACAAATTCATCTAATTATTCTATATTTCATAGAAGTGAAAAAAAGATTGAAACTATTAAAATCTTGTATTTGCGATCATTCTCTGCAACTTCCTAGTATTGACAAAATGTCTTTTCTTGTTTATTGTCATTTCACAATATGACTAATTTTTCTTTTATTACTAAGGAATTACAAACATAGACATTTATAATCTCAAACAATTTACATAACACATTAATCAGGTGCAACTCCAGAACCAAAATAATCAATTCACAGTTGAATAATTTTAAGTGAAAGAGAAATAACAGTATATATGTTAGGTACGTGGGTTAGAACCTAACAATAACACTTTCTCGATGCAGATAAAAGAGATGAAAGAAAGAATTCTCTTATTTCAGAATGAATAAGCAGTGTACAATGAATGGTTTGGGAGCATAACCTCCTCTCTCAGGATGACAAATCATGTTAGAACTTACAATCAAAACAATTCCCCCTCTACAATTGTTTCTTTGCTATTTATATAGCCAATACCCCGCCCTTCCTACTACTAATGCAGTTAGACATTTAATGTTTTATTCCTTCTTGTAAACTCTTCATTCATCTCCTAACAATATTGTTGTAAAACCTGTATTGCAAAAGATCTTTCTTCTGTAGTTTGTGCGTGCTGAAGAATCGGAAGATGCAGTTTTTGTGGATTGGTTTTGACCACGTGCTCTGTAGCCTTCCTAGGTATTGAGCTTCCAACGTCTTCCGCAAGCTAGGGGCTGCCAACGTTCATTTTGCAACGTTTTAATTAATTAAAATATTATTTTTCTAAAAGATATTTTGGATTTTTGGATCATGGGCTTGATCCATGAACTCTATAAATAGGGAGCTCCTCCTCCATTCCAAGACACACAAAATTTCATTCTTTCTTATTCTCCTCTTTTCTGAGTTTCATTCTCTAGCTCTTTTTCTCTTCTAAAATTATTCTGGGTTATTCTTATACTCTATTTAGAGTTCCTTGCTAGTTCTGAGATCCTTAGAAATTTCTGAGAAGTTTCTGTTGTATCCTGGGGGACTTGCGCAATACACCGCGGATAAGTCCTTAAGGGCAGTGATCTACACGCCTCAGGAAGTATTTTGTTCGTGATCTTTATTCTACTTTTGTCATCTTATACAACAATCTTAAGGACTTATGGCTGACAACAACAACAACTCAATCCCGGAGAATCAGAATAATGTTTCCGGAACTCAGACGGTCTTTGCGAAACCTTTCTCGGATGTATCAAAAATTGAAGTCTTCTCTGGTCAGAATTTCCGGCGCTGGCAAGAACACGTGTCAACCCTCTTAGACATGTACGGAGTCGCTTTTGCTCTTTCATCTTCAAAACCCGACTCCAGTCTCCCTCCAAATTCAAAACAAGTTGAAGACTGGGTTCATGCAAACAAGGTATGCCGTCATACTTTACTTAGTGCACTCTCTAACGATTTGTTCGATGTATATTGTTCCTATAAGGAAGCAAAAGAAATTTGGGATTCGTTGATTCTCAAATACACTGCTGAAGATATAGTTAGGCAAAGATTCATCATAGGGAATTACTACCGCTGGGAAATGGTTGAAGATAAGGACATAAAGTCGCAAATTAATGAGTACCACAAGCTACTCGAAGATATCAAAGCGGAGAACGTTCTTCTTCCAGATGAGTTTGTTTCAGAGCTTCTGATCGAGAAATTGCCGCCTTCCTAGACTGATTACAAGCAACAACTAAAACACAGACACAAGCAAATGTCACTTTCAGAGCTGATCACTCACATAATTATTGAAGATACCAACAGGAAAGAATCTGCTGCTGTGAGGGCCAAAGCATTGTCTGCAAAAGCAAACATGGTAGAAGACAAACCTGCTCCAAAAAGGTACGAACACAAACCTGATCACAATAAGAAAAATAATTTTCGAAAATTTCGCCCCAACACATCTAACCCCACCTTTAAGAAGAAAGGAAATTGCTTCGTATGTGGGAAGCCGGGCCATCATGCACCGCAGTGCAGACGCAGAGTAAGAAACGACAATCCTCCTAAGGCTAATATAGTCGAAGGAGATGATATTATTGCTGCCGTCGTTTCTCAAGTAAATCTGATGACCAATGTGAGCAAATTGGTGGTAGACTCTGGTGCTACTAGGCATATCTATGCAAACAGAAGTGTTTTTACCTCTTACACTAGTGTAGGGGATGGAGAAGAACACGTTTACCTCGGTGATTCCAAGACCACTCCTGTTCTGGGAAAAGGGAAAGTTCTTCTCAAACTCACATCTGGAAAGACTCTGGCCTTGAGTGATGTGCTACATGTGCCATCAATCAGAGTTAATTTAATCTTTGTAGCACTACTGGGAAAAGTGGGGGTTAAAGTGTCATTCGAGTCTGACAAGATTGTAATGACAAAAAATAATGTTTTTGTGGGGAAGGGATATTGTGATCAAGGTCTCTTTGTACTTAACATTTCTGAAAATATTAATGAATCATCTTCTTCTGCTTATATTATTGACTCATATGATATATGGCATGCTAGATTAGGACATCTAAATTCTTCCTATGTTATGAAATTAAAACAACTAGGATTAATTAATATGCATGATAAACAGAGTAGTAAATGTGATATATGTGTAGAATCTAAAATAACTAAGAAAACATGTTTTGCTGTAGAACGCCAAACTGAATTGTTAGGGTTAATTCATATTGATCTAGCTGATTTGAAACAAACAATGTCTAGAGGAGGTAAAAATTATTTTGTGACTTTTATAGATGATTACCAAAGTATACTCAATCAAACATAAAGATGAAGCCTTTGATGTTTTTCTTACCTATAAAGCAGAAGTAGAAAATCAATTAAATAAGAAAATTAAGAGGATTAGATCAGATAGAGGTGGTGAGTATGTGTTATTTTAATGACTATTGTGTTAAAGAAGGTATCATCCATGAAGTAACCCCACCATATTCACCTGAGTCTAATGGAGTAGTTGAGAGAAAGAATAGAACTCTTAAGGAGATGATGAATGTTATGCTTATTAGTTCTAGTGCACCTGATAACCTTTGGGGAGAAGCCTTGCTTACTGCGTGTTTTTTACAAAATAGAATACCTCATAAGAAAACTGGTAAAACTCTGTATGAGCTGTGGAGAGGTTATCAACCTAACCTTAAATATTTAAGAGTGTGGGGGTGCCTAGCTAAGGTGATGTTACCCGATCCTAAGAAAAGGAAAATAGGCTCTAACTCTGATTGTATGTTCTTAGGCTATGTTGAACATAGTGCTGCCTATAGGTTTCTAGTTCTTAAAAGTGATACACTTGAAAGAAATTCTATAATGGAGACGAAAAATGCTGAGTTTTTTGAACATGTTTTTCCTTTAAAGGTTAGTGAGACGTCTCAACCTATAGAAAATAATAATAATAGTGATGCCTTGTTGAGGAATTAAGAAGAAGTAAAAGAAAAAGGAAGGAAACTTCATTTGGTAATGATTTCTATACCTATCTAGTTGATAATGATCCAAATAACTTTGTAGAAGCCATTAGTGCTCCTGATGCAAAACAGTGGGATAAAGCCATTAAGACTGAAATTGAATCAATTCAGAAAAATAATACTTGGACCTTAGTAGATTTGCCTAAAGGAGCAAAACCCATTGGTTGTAAGTGGATCTTTAAGAAAAAGTATCATCCTGATGGATTTATAGAGAAGTATAAGGCAAGATTAGTAGCAAAAGGTTTTACTCAAAAACCCAACATAGATTACTTTGATACTTTTGCCCCTGTGACTAGGATTTCCTCTATTCGAGTTCTGTTAGCCTTAGCAACAATCCATAAGCTAGTGATACACCAGATGGATGTTAAAACTGCCTTTCTAAATGGTGATTTAGAAGAGGAAATTTATATGACTCAACCTGAAGGGTGTGTTGTACCTGGTCAAGAGAATAAGGTATGTAAACTTTTAAAATCTTTGTATGGATTGAAACAAGCACCAAAACAATGGCATGAAAAACTAGATAATGTATTGTTATGTGATGGTTTTTCACCTAATGATGCTGATAAATGTGTGTACTCTAAATTTGAAAATGGTGATTGTGTCATTATATGTTTGTATGTGGATGACATGTTAATTTTTGGTACATGCAATGAGATTGTTACTAGAACTAAATTATTTCTAGGATCGAACTTTGAAATGAAAGACATGGGTGAAGCCAACATAATTTTAGGTGTTATAATCATAAGGAAGGGAGATAATATATTATTATCCCAAGAACAATACATTGAGAAACTTCTTAAGAAGTTTGGGTATTATGATTTCAAACCCGTGAGTACCCCTTATGATGCTAACTCTAAATTAATGAAAAATAGAGGAGAATCATTATCTCAGCCTCAGTATGCCCAGATAATTGGGAGCTTACTGCACTTGATGAGCTTTTCTAGACCCGATATTGCTTATGCAGTAGGTAGACTAAGTAGGTACACTCAATGTCCAAATCAAGAACATTGGGATGCACTTTCCAGGCTTATGAGATACTTAAGAGGTTCAATGGATTATGCCATTGAATATAGTGGATTTTCCGCTATACTAGAAGGGTATAGTGATGCTAACTGGATCTCTGATTCAGATGAGACAAAATCCACTAGTGGTTATGTATTCACACTAGGGGGTGGTGCGATTACATGGAGATCTTCCAGACAAATTTATGATCACCAAAATATGATGTCACAAACTTGTTTTTCAATCGGCAAGTATGACCGAATCGTTCAAGTAATAAACTTGGTAAGACCAAGTATCGTTCTTCCCAAAGGACTCACGGCCTAGTTTAGTTGTGTGGTTTATTGATTAGCTAAGACTTAAGACGAAATATTTGGATTTTTATATGCAAAAGACGAAAATTAAATATGTATGCATGAAGCTTTGATCAATGGCAAAAGCAAAAGATAAACACTTTCAATGAAATATATGTATGAATATGTTGTTGGGGGTCAATTTCATCTTATCCACTCTCATATATTTTAGGAATTCAACATTCAAATCATCATTGTTAATGCCACTCTCTAAAGTACCTTTCAAGAAGGCTTCTCCCTAATTACGAGTTCATACAATTCCTAGCATTCCTAATAATTAGTTCATAAGTGCAGGAGCTTAACGACAACCAATATAATATTGGGAGAAATTCCCCGGATCTAGACTTCCCCGTACGTGCCCGTATCGACAAAACCAATAATCATGCATCGAATGAGTTAAACAACACAAGCATTAAGCAAAGAGGAAAAACCCTAACTAATGATGAAAGAAAGCATAGGTCTTAAATAAAAGATGTAAAAACAAATTCCATATATGAGAGCTTCAAAAGATTACATTGATTCCCCAACAAACATACAGAGTTTAGTTCACCATATTCATGGTGAACCTAGATGAATAACAATGAAGGAATGAAAGATAAAACCCTAGAAAGGTGAAGAGGAAGCCTGAGCATCCAAGATCCTCCTTCAAAGGGGTGGAAGAGAGAGTGTTTGCTTCGTTCCAACCAGAGATACCTAACCCTAGGAAACCCTAAAGCTTATATATTATTCGTAAATTACAGAAAATTAGGTCCAAGCCCATAAAAGTGCCGCTCAGCGGTAAAGTACCGCTCAGCGGTAAGTGCGTGAGTCGTTTCTTGCCCTCAGCGGCCATTTTGCCCCTCAGCGGACCTCCCGTAAGCTCCTGAGTGCCGCTCAGCGGTAAACTGCCGCTCAGCGGTGACTTCGGCTTCTCCTTTTGCACTTTTTGATGTCTTTTCTGATTCCATCTCTCTCCTTCTTCACTTCTTTCACTAAATTCACCTTAAAACCTGCACAAAAACACTGAAATCAAGCATAAACCTGTCCAGCTCTCTTATTTTTGAAAATATGAAGAAAAGCATGATTTCAAGCTAGTTTCTAAGTGTAAAGGTTGCTTTTTGTGTCAATTTTAAGCATGAAAATAACAGTTTTTCAACTGTTATCAGAAGGGTATAGTGATGCTAACTGGATCTCTGATTCAGATGAGACAAAATCCACTAGTGGTTATGTATTCACACTAGGGGGTGGTGCGATTACATGGAGATCTTCCAGACAAACTATTATTGCAAGATCAATAATGGAATCTGAGTTTGTCGCTCTTGAGATGACTGGAAGTGAGGCTGAGTGGTTGAAAAACTTCTTAGCAAACATTCCACTAGGAATGAAACCAACCCCATCGGTGTCAATACACTGTGATTGCCAATCGGCAATAGCTATAGCTAAAAACAAGAATTACAATGGAAAGAATAGACATATCCAATTGAGACACAATTTGGTGAAGCAGCTGCTAAAGAGTGGAACTATTTCCATTGACTATGTGAAGTCAGAACGGAATCTAGCAGATCCTCTGACAAAACCCTTGGGAAGAAATATGATCTTAGAAACATCGAGGGGAATGAGACTTAAGCCACTTGCAAACAAACAAGTGATGGTAACCCAACCTTTATGATTGGAGATTCCATGAATAAGGTTCATATGGGTAAAAACAAGTCACTTGTTAGTTCTGATAGCACTAATTTGATTTTAAATCAAATATGTCCATTCCTATGGTGTGTGTGAAAGTGCTAGAGACTGCATTATTGAGAGGTTAAACTTTGTAATTAATCAAAGCTTTTAATGATCTTCATATCCCTTATGGGTGGTGTATGAATTGCAGCATACACTTGATGAAATCACCTATATGAGTGTCAAGTGGGGCCGCTTGCATGAGATCTTGGCATGATCTCTAGAGCACTCATGAATATCGGGCAAGCGCATGGCCTAGTAAGCGCAACACAGCGATATCAACAAGGATTGTGGGGGTGTAATGTGATTGATAAACCTCTAACACACTCAAGTGTCTTTGGTTCATATAGCTTGCTATATCAACTACACTGTGTGTTAAGTTTCTTGATCTAGGACTGGTTCATATAGCTTGCTATACCAGCTCTGATGCATTACATCTTATAAAACCCAAGATTTTTCTTCTTTTCTTTCTTTCAATCATTGTTTCTTATCTTTTGCAATATGTGGGGGATTGTTGTAAAACCTGTATTGCAAAAGATCTTTCTTCCGTAGTTTGTGCGTGCTGAAGAATCGGAAGATGCAGTTTTTGTGGAGTGGTTTTGACCACGTGCTCTGTAGCCTTCCTAGGTATTGAGCTTCCAACGTCTTCCGCAAGCTAGGGGCTGCCAACGTTCATTTTGCAACGTTTTAATTAATTAAAATATTATTTTTCTAAAAGATATTTTGGATTTTTGGATCATGGGCTTGATCCATGAACTCTATAAATAGGGAGCTCCTCCTCCATTCCAAGACACACAAAATTTCATTCTTTCTTATTCTCCTCTTTTCTAAGTTTCATTCTCTAGCTCTTTTTCTCTTCTAAAATTATTCTGGGTTATTCTTATACTCTATTTAGAGTTCCTTGCTAGTTCTGAGATCCTCAGAAATTTTTGAGAAGTTCCTGTTGTATCCTGGGGGACTTGCGCAATACACCGCGGATAAGTCCTTAAGGGCAGTGATCTACACGCCTCAGGAAGTATTTTGTTCGTGATCTTTATTCTACTTTTGTCAGCTTATACAACAAATATAACTTTCTGTAATTTGTTACAAAGAGAGAAAAAGGAGGAAATGTGTTTGTTGAACCACTACTCTTAAGGTTCTTCTCTTGTTTTTTCTGATATACAAATCTCTCTAATTTTTTCTATGCCTGTCAATGTAATCAAGGATAATTGATAATAAATTACAGAGTTTTCGTTACAGGACAACTTGATCTTTTCCCTTTCTGTTTTTGTTCCTTATCAGAGAAGGGATTGATTCAAGTTACTTCTGGAACACAACCTACTTAAAAAAGGCTTCATAACTAAGCTGAGTTATTCAATATTTTGATAACACTTCAATCATTTTAGACAAAGCTTATTGATATGTGTACCAGCAGGGACCGGACGCCGTACGGAAGGACATCCACGTCATCGTACCGGCCGCCCGCATTACCATACGAGACCCAGAAAACTACCCTTTTACTTACTGATTGGGAAGGGTTACGTGGTGAAGGGCGGACGCCCATGTACTCGTAATTACCCACTGTTGTGAAAGGTTGTGGCAGGGTGGACACTCGTCCGCCCATATTCAAGGCTCACCCGAAGCCGGCCGCCCAGGCCGGATACCTGTCAGGACCGACCGGTCTTGAGGATAAGACATGCGAGGGTAGCCGGTCGCGTTATTAATCATCTGAGTTTAAGGTAGTAAGTAGGGTTTAAAAGCTATTGGGCTGAATTGGGCCGTGATTAACTTTTCACTAATCCCAAGCCCATAGCGAAAACTATAAATACTGATCCATGGTCAGTGGTAAGGTTGGTTGCATTTACTGCACATTTATTACTGTCTGAGAAAAACGTCATAGCTCTAAACTAACTTTGGCATCGGAGAATCTTTTGCATGTCTCCCACCGGCAGACTGAGGAGCAAGTACGGAGGATCAGACGTACGGAACAGGAACTGAGAGTGACGTGGAACCGTGGGACCAGCACAGCCCCTCACATCCGAAACAATATGTGACAAAGCCTACTTATTCACCTGTTGCTGATTGTTTTAATGATGGAGACATATTAAATTAAGTTTTCTTTCAATTTTTTTACAATTTAGTACTCTTTTTTTGTTTTTATGATTGAGATAAATGTCAGTTTTTTTTGTGTTAAAAAAAATATGTACATATATTTAATAATTAATTAAAAAAACAAATATTTTTAGATAGTGAAGACAATGAGTTATTCTACTGTAATAATATCAATTAAAAAGAATTTTAAAAAAAAGTAATTATCTATTGAAGAGTTAAACAGTTTTAGCCGTAAAATCAAGAGTGGTGAAACTCGTTGTAACTTGTTAAAGTTAATAGAACCCTTAAAGAGTGTTTAAAAGAGAATTGGACATAGCTTAAGATTGAGTGAACTAGTATAAAAATGAGGTTTCATCTCTGATTTATTTTGTTGTGTTTCTAAACACTTTTCAAAATCCTTAAGTATTCAACATTATCTGCAAACTGTCTAATCCTTACCAACAGCGTCTAGTACTATTTGCGAAAAGTTTTAAAACTCTATTCAACCCTCTATTATTACTGGTACTTAGGACATTGATAGCAATAACATCAACCCAAGTATCATTGTTCAATTTGTTAGTGAGAAAAAAAATAAGTTATTCGCACTGAATCGCGTAAGATTTTGATCTTGAGTGTTTGTCTAATGTTTAGAAGTATCATCAACATGATTAACAACAAGTTGAGGTATTTTTATTAAATCACAACTTGACCACAAACTTCATGCTTTGTAGATTGGGGTCTTGTCTTGACAGTGGAAGATCCACCACTGGTTTCTGCATATTTTTGAGAAATTCTTTAATTTCCTAGAATGAAAAACGTCAACCTACTTTTAGAAAATCCTTTGTTGAAACTGAATATCGATCATTGGCTATGGTGAACTTATCTAGATTTGGAATCTGTGATGAGAGGGTCGCACCTCCCACAAAAGTTGTGCATAGAATAATGCAGTATAGTTCTAGGAAGTGAGTCCTAGGTCGTCTCACAAGGACCAAATGTGGTTCAGTCTCAGATCTAACACGTAGTTGGGGGGTTTTGATTGTGTTTTTGTGATTCGGAAAGGACTAAATTAAGAATGAAATGCACTTGAAATATAAATTAAAAGAAACAAGAATGCTGACCAATTGAAGCACAAAGTCTCGGGAATAAAAGAAACAAAGTTTGGCTAATAATTAAAATGCTCACTACAGTGAAAATAAAGAAACACACTTAGCTAATAAACTTTAATTCAAATTTGAAACACTCAGTTACTTAAGCCGAAAAATGATGATCAACAATGCAAAAGAAAACACTTACTTGAAATATTATTCATCAGAGTACTAATGATTAAAAAGAAATAAATGCTTAATGAATAATGTGTCTCGGTCCATGCTAAGAAAGGAAGAAAAGAAAAGAAATTTTGTGAGTAAGCCGTGTGCAGTACAGCCAGCGTGATGGTTATGATCTTCTCCTAAAAAAAATGTAAGCTTCTTTGTTGAGAGAAATCAGCCGTAAAAGAAATGTGCTTGGCTCAAAGAAATGGAATAAAATATTAATCTCTTCCCTTAATCTCCGTTCAACATTTCTTTTTACCCAACAATTGAACTTCTTCCAAGTGGCAACTACCACCACGTTGCAGCTGGTACATCACTAAGAAAGAGATAAAATAAACAATTGAAGCTCTACCCATTACGTGCTGCATCATGAGAAATAAATGGAATATAAAAGTACTTCTTCCCCCCAAAACCGTGACACCTACTCCAATCTAATCTCCACCTACAATTTTTAATCCATCACGGCGTGTGACACTCCTAGACCATCTTTTTCTAATTTTAATAGAATGAAATGTGCTTTTCCATGACCACTCCCTGTCTCGTCACCGTACTACACTTCAAGCAAAACCAAAGACCTAGTCTTTCTTTAAAGCAAATTGACAAATATTATATTCTTTCCATTGCAGCAATTTTTTTTTGGATGTAACCGTGCAAAGACAAAGCTTATGGAATAGTAAAGATGCAAGGAATAAACTAAACATTAAATGCAAGGCAAAGTAGAAATGGCATAGGAAGAAAACGGTAACAGCAATTGAACAAAGCTATCCAACATGTAGAATAATAATAAGATGATTGTTTTTTTTTTTTTTGTTCAAGATACAACAGAACCTATTCAAGCTAAGCTCCATTCCACATTGTGCTGACAGAGATTCCACCAGAAGTTCTTGCATCAGTAGCAGCTAACGCAATTCTCCTCCCTTGCTCTCCAACCAAATTGTTTTCTTTTCTGCAGAGAACTCCAGCAACAAAAGCTTTCATTTTCAATAAAACCAGTTCAAGTTCCGTGAGGGTGGCGGCTGGAACAAGGGCCGTGTGTCCCTCTTTAATAAGGGTAGGGTCCACACACAAAAACCCTGGGGTGCCAAGTCATTAACTTTTAATTTTTTTTTTGGGTCTAATCTAATTTACCAAAAATTGACCCAAAATATAAAAGTTGATACAAAAATTCTAAACTACTGAATTACAATTTAATTAATTCAAAAATGTTTGTCTGGAGAGTCTTGAATTTATTTGGCAATCTTCCTGATGTCCCAAAATGTATTTCCGAAATTTTCCTGCATTTCAAAAATGCACTTAATCAGCTCAGAAAATCCAAATTAGCACAATTACAAATTTCCGACCAAATTAAGCGGAATTCGGAAAACGGGGAAATAACAAACAATTAAACACAATTCCCTGGTTTATTTAAGTGCAATAAACTAAATATAATTCAAGAAATAATGACTCATCAAAATAGACCACACTTAGTCTTTTGCACTCTTGGGCAAAACCAAAACGAAAACCAGGGAACTACTCAAACATCAGGGAGTTGACACAGACTCGACAGACAGACAACAAAGACTCCAAAACAGAACCACAGTTGCACAATTCTCACGAAATCTGGACAGTAAAAGGTATAGGCAGAATCCAACACAGAGTCAACGAAAGCAGATACTCCAAGAATCATCCAAACAGTTCAGTACAAGGAAAACATTCAATCAGTACAAGAGATGAATCAAAAGCAACAGAGCCTCACAGATGCACACAATCAGTGTTTCTCTCAAGTGTTTAAGGTAAATCAATGTCACTCAATGCACTCAAGAAAGCAATCACAAATAGACTTGGCAAGCCTCTAATATCAACACTCAAACACATACGCATGTTCAAATCAAAAGGTCTTTTCATGGTTGTAATGGGGCCAAGGACAAGGGAGGATATATATGGATAAGAAGCTACAAACCATAAGGAACAGAGGAGCAATGGGGAACAAGTGTAAACACATTCAAACACACCCACAACCTCTAATTCCATCCTCTTCTTGACTCCATTATTCACAATTATTCACATTTTTTTTTCACTGTTTTTCTGCTCTCTTTTTTTTTCATCCGGTCTCTTTTCTTTTCTCTATTCAGCACACAAATTCAAGAGACAAGATACACATATTTACCAAAACAAAACAAGAAGAGGAACCAACCAGCCAACTCATCAGAAACCCCCAAGAGACCACACTTGTTCCCAAAACACTTCCAAAGCTCCAAAATTCCCTAAGGTTAAGGTAATCATGGTTTTTCACTTAGGGCTAATGTATGAGCATTCAAAACAAAGAAATGGGGGAAAGTATAGGCTCAAAAAGGGTTTTCAAAGGATTAGAACAAGGCGAGCTTATTTGGCTAGAGAGGCTCAAGAACAAAACTGCCTTTATCACTTCCAAACATGCATATCAGTCAAGAATTATCAACAAGAGTCAAGCCAAGGCATATGTGCAAGCAATCAAGAGACATATCACACACAAGAAAGAACATAAAGTGGCTCAAATCTCACACAGGGCATTTGTGTCACAATCAATTCAACTCTCAAACATCATGATCATCTTCCAAGCAAAGAAAAACAAGGAATCCAACATCTCAGAGTATCAATGAAGTGAAGGAAAACTGACAACCTAACCACAATCCAGAATTTACGAAAAGCATGCAAAACTGTACACAAGACACAACAAACTACATAAAAACCGAAACATGAACAAAGAAACAACCTCCCCTAATAGACCACACTTAAACGACACAATGTCCTCAGTGTGTCACAATCAGTAGATCAAACAATCAGAACAATCATCAGATAACGACAAAGTGCAATAAAAGTGAGGAGGGGAGGAGAAAAGAAACTCCCTGAGTCAGATGGGAGGATAGGTGGGGTGGACCAAAGACGTCTCCTCCACCACTACATCCACTAAAGAAGGGTTGCTGAGGAAAGGCTTCAGTCTATGCCCGTTCACCTTGAAGCTTTTAGCTGTAGATGGACCTTGGATCTCTACTGCACCATAAGGATAAACATTAGTCACAACAAAAGGTCCAGTCCATTTTGATCTCAACTTACCACCCATGAGGCCGAGTCTAGAGTTATACAACAAAACCTGCTGGCCAACCTCGAAGTCCTTTCTAACAATAGAACTATCATGGAACTTCTTTGTCCTTTCCTTGTAGAACTTCGAGTTCTCATAGGCCTCCAATCGGATCTCATCCAATTCATTTAGTTGCAACTTTCTTTCCTCTCCAGCTTGGTCCATGGAGAAGTTGCAAATCTTCACAGCCCAATATGCCCGATGCTCAATCTCGACCAGTAGGTGACATGCTTTTCCGAAGACAACCCGGTAGGGAGACATCCCTATCGGTGCTTTGTAAGCTGTCCTGTGAGCCCAAAGAGCATCGTCCAATCTATTGCTCCAATCTTTCCTGTTGGGCTGGACAATCTTCTCCAAAATCCTCTTAATCTCCCTGTTGGAGATCTCAGCCTGCCCATTTGTTTGGGGGTGGTATGGTGTAGAAACTCTGTGCGTCACCCCATATTTCTTGAGCAAAGCTTGCATGGATCTGTTGCAAAAATGGGTTCCTTGATCACTAACAATTGCTCTAGGCACTCCAAACCTACAAAAGAGGTGAGATCTAACAAAATCTACAACAACCCGAGCATCATTAGTCCTGGTGGCTCTAGCTTCCACCCATTTTGAAACATAATCCACAGCAAGGAGAATATAACAGAAACCAAAAGAAACAGGAAAAGGACCCATGAAATCTATACCCCATACATCAAACACCTCACAGAACAACATAGGTTGTTGAGGCATCTCTTGTCTCTGTGAAATTGATCCTCCTGCTCTCTGACAAGGTTCACAAGTGCTGCAAATCTTCTCCGCATCTTTGAAGATGGAAGGCCAATAGAAACCACAGTCAAGCACTCTGCGAGCTGTTCTCTGTATCCCCAGATGACCACCAGGTGAGGAGGCATGACAGAACTGCAGGACCGAGTCAATCTCATGGTCCGGAATGCATCTCCTAGTAACCTGGTCACTGCACAACTTCCACAGATATGGGTCATCCCAAACATAATACTTAGCATCACTCTTAATTTTAGCAATCTGAGCACGTGATGCTAAGGGAGGAAAAACAGAAGCAACCAAATAATTTACAATGTGTGCAAACCAAGGAGTGGGGTGAGAGTAAGAAATCATCAACAAACTCTCGTCAGGAAAGGTATCCTGTATGGGCAACACATCAGCTTCATCATTAGCTTTTTCAATCCGGCTTAGGTGGTCTGCAACCAAATTTCGTGCTCCACTCCGGTCTTCAATTTGCAAGTCAAACTCTTGGAGCAGTAGCATCCACCTGATCAATCTAGGCTTTGACTCCGCCTTTTTCAACAGAAACTTTAGAGCTGCATGGTCAGTATACACAATAACAGGTGATCCAAGCAAATATGACCTAAACTTATCAAGGGCAAAAACAATTGCCAACAACTCTTTTTCAGTGGTGGTATAATTTGCCTGGGCAACATCCAAAGTGCGTGAAGCATAGTAGATCACTCTCGGCAGCTTGTCAATTTTCTGTGTCAAGACAGCCCCTAATGCATAATTAGACGCATCACACATGAGCTCAAATGGGGCTGTCCAATCCGGTGCCTGAATGATAGGGGCGGTGGTCAAAGCTTCCTTCAGGCAATCACACGCCTGCTTGCATCTGTCATCAAAAGAAAAGTCAATATCTTTCTGCAGCAGTCTGGACAAGGGAAGCGCCTTCTTGCTGAAATCTTTGATGAAGCGCCTGTAGAAACCTGCATGTCCAAGAAAAGATCGCACCTCTCGCACGCAAGAGGGGTAAGGCAACTGCGAAATCACAGATATCTTAGCAGGGTCTACCTCTATTCCCTTTTCAGAAATGATATGCCCTAGAACCAAACCTTGTCCAACCATGAAGTGACATTTCTCAAAATTGAGAACAAGGTTTGTTTCTATGCATCTTTTCAAAACTTTTTCTAGACTGTCTAAACATGCATCAAAGGAGGATCCATACACAGTAAAATCATCCATAAACACCTCTATGCAATTCTCAAGAAAGTCGCTAAAAATGCTAAGCATGCACCGCTGGAAGGTACCAGGGGCGTTGCATAGACCAAAGGGCATCCTCCTATAGGCAAAAGTGCCAAAGGGGCAGGTGAATGTGGTTTTTTCTTGATCCTCAGGCGCAATATTTATTTGAAAGTAACCAGAAAAACCATCAAGAAAACAATAATGAGATTTACCTGCCAGGCGCTCCAGCATCTGATCAATGAATGGCAGGGGGAAATGATCTTTCCTGGTTGCTTGGTTGAGCCTCCTATAGTCAATGCAGACTCTCCAACTGTTCTGCACTCTAGCTGGGATAAGGTCATCCCTCTCATTCTTCACCACAGTGAGGCCAGTTTTCTTGGGCACAACATGGATGGGGCTAACCCACTGACTATCTGAAATAGGGTAGATGATCCCAGCTTGCAAAAGCTTGGTCACCTCCTTCTTGATGACGTCCATGATCACGGGGTTTTGCCTTCTTTGTGGCTGTCTCACTGGCCTTGCCCCATCTTCCAAAAGAATTCTATGCATGCATGTGGATGGGCTAATACCAGGTATGTCAGCCAAACTCCAACCAATGGCCTTCTTGTGCTTCCTCAGCACACCAAGCAACTTCTCCTCTTGAACAGAATCAAGGGAGGTGGAAATGATCACCGGTTTCTTCTCATCATCCTCCAAGTACACGTACTTGAGGTTATCTGGGAGCTGTTTCAACTCAAGAGTAGGTGCCTGCAAGTCAGATTCATTTGTACTTCCTACAAAGTGGTTAGTGCATTCTGACTCCAAAGAATTCACAGGTAAAGGCGGAACACCTATCTCATCACGCTCCAAATCCATATCCATGACAATTACATTATCAACATCATCCATATCAAAAACATCATCAACATCATGGATATCAAAATTCTCTTCAAAATCAACCTCATTCTCAAATTCAGATTCAATGCATGTATGTAGAGAAGATAGAAAAGAATGCTCTTTCTTATGCAAAGAATCAAAATCATCAACAACATATCTATCAATAATGTCATCCAATGCATCGATCCTAAATAGAGAATGGTCCTCAGCTGGAAATTTCATTGCATCAAGGATATTAAAATGAACAACAATATCAGCAAATTCCATAGACAAAGTTCCAGCATACACATCAATCTTCGTTCGGGCAGTTTTCAAAAATGGCCTGCCTAAGATAATGGGAGCGGATCCATGAGAGAATCCCTCCTCCATTTCCAAAACATAAAAGTCAGCAGGAAAAATCAATTCACCAACCCTAACCAAGACATCCTCTATGAAACCTGCTGGGTGGGTAACACTCCTATTAGCCAACTGAATGACCACACCCGTGGTTTGCAAAGGACCCAGAGACAAAGATGCATATATAGATAAAGGCATGACATTAACAGAAGCACCCAAATCAAGCATGGCATTTTCAAATTTATTGTTTCCAATCACACAAGGAATGCAAAATATACCTGGGTCCTTGCACTTTTCAGGGATGTGCGGGACCGACTTACCAATAAGCGCAGATACATTCCTTCCCATGCTTATCCTCTCATTTCCCTTCATCTTCCTCTCGTGTGTGCACAGCTCCTTCAAGAATTTGGCATACTTCGGTATCTGCTTGATGGCATCAAGTAGAGGTATGTTCACCTCTACCTTCCTGAAGGTCTCCAGAATTTCCTTATCCACATCTTCCATCTTTTTGCTAGGAAGTGCCCGTGAAGGGAATGGTAGAGGGATAGGTCGGTCAACCAATGGAGAAGGTGCGGCAGTGGTGGTGGTGGAAGAGGGAGAAGATCCACCTGAAGAAGAACCACCGGCTGGAGAAGAAGATTCACCACCTCAAATGCCTTGCTCGGACCGTCATGGTCGTTCTTTCTAGGACAAGTAGCAGGCATGGGTGTAGGTGTAGAAGTGGGCTCTGAAGGCACAAAAATCTGCTTCCCTGATCTAAGGGTTATAGCACTCACATTCCTTGGGTTCTGCACAGTTTGGGATGGTAACTTATCCGAATTCTGAGACTGCGCCTGGTTTATCTGAGTAGCCATCTGACCCATCTGGTTAGTGAGACTCTGTATGGAAGCTCTAGTCTCCTGCTGAAATTGCATGTTATCTTTCTGAAACTGCAGGTTTTGCATAGTCATCTGTCTCACTAACTCTTCCAATGAAGGTTCAGACGAAGTGGAAGGGTGGGCAGCTGGTTGGGCAGGTGCCTCTTGTTGTTGTTGTTGCCTCTGGTGTTGTTGCATAGGTGGAGGCACATATCTGTTAGGTGCTCCAGCATTCTGGAAAGGTGGTGCCTGCTGTTGATGTTGTGGCGCATTGTTCCATCTCAGATTGGGGTGATTCCTCCACCCTGGGTTGTACCTGTTGCTGGATAAGTCATGATTTTGCTGTTGTTGCTGCCTATTGTTGTAGATGTTCGTAGCATAAGCCTGAGGCGCATCAGAGGCAGCAGATTGCTGCAAAGAAGGACAAGCATCTGTATAGTGGTCACTGGAAGGACAAATAGCACATAGCCGTGCAACAGATGCAGATGGAGCTGCAGATCTCTGGTTGGTAGTCAACTGTGTCACCAACTTCGTGAGAGAGTCAATCTTTCCTTCCAACTTGCTTTCAACAGCTGATAAAGACTGGGCAACAACATCATGTACGCCCCTCACCACAATGGTATCATTCCTGGTGCTAAACTGCTGGGAGTTGGAGGCCATCTTCTCAATCAATTGCCTGGCCTCAGCAGGTGTGGTGTCTCCAATAGCTCCACCACTGGCAGCATCAATCATACCACGGTCCATGTTGTTCAAACCCTCATAGAAATACTGGACAAGGAGATGCTCAGGTATCTGATGGTGGGGACAACTAGCACAAAGTGTCTTGAATCTCTCCCAATACTCATATAAGTTCTCTCCACCAAGCTGCCTAATCCCAGTTATGTCTTTTCTGATAGCTGTGGTCCGGGCTGCTGGAAAAAATTTATCTAAGAACAGCCTCTTCAGATCATCCCAGCTAGTGACGGATCTAGGCGCCAAACCATACAACCAATCCTTAGCAACATTTTCCAATGAATGAGGGAATGCCTTCAAGAAGAGGTGCTCTTCAGGAACATCATGTGGTTTCATACTAGAACAGACAATGTGGAATTCCTTCAAATGCTTATGAGGACTCTCACCTGCAAGACCGTGAAACTTGGGCAACAAATGGATCAGTCCAGTCTTGAGAACAAATGGAACGTCCTCATCAGGATATTGGATGCACAAGCTTTCGATATCGAAATCAGGTGCAGCCATCTCCCTAAAGGTCCTCCCACGAGGTGGAGGTTGTGCCATATTGTTCTCAGTGTGAAAAACAACAGAATCAGAATCAGAATCACGTGCAGATGCAACAGATGCAGTAGATGCAGTATGCACAAAGTACTCAGCAGTGGGATGCACAGTATCCAATGGAACAGACTCAAAAACAGACTCTAAAGATAAATTTCTAGAATGCCTAGCTAACCTATGAAAAGTTCTATCAATCTCAGGATCAAAGGGTGGTATAGGCCCAGGATTTCCCCTAGTCATGCACTAAGTCACAACACCCTAAAATCATGAAACGATATCACAAAAATTTTGAACACACAAAACAACCTAATCAAACAAATCACACACACTCAAACATACAAGACAAAACACAACACACACAAACACAACAAAAACCTAAGACCGAACCGTTGGTCCCCGGCAACGGCGCCATTTTGATGAGAGGGTCGCACCTCCCACAAAAGTTGTGCATAGAATAATGCAGTATAGTTCTAGGAAGTGAGTCCTAGGTCGTCTCACAAGGACCAAATGTGGTTCAGTCTCAGATCTAACACGTAGTGGGGGGGGTTTTGATTGTGTTTTTGTGATTCGGAAAGGACTAAATTAAGAATGAAATGCACTTGAAATATAAATTAAAAGAAACAAGAATGCTGACCAATTGAAGCACAAAGTCTCGGGAATAAAAGAAACAAAGTTTGGCTAATAATTAAAATGCTCACTACAGTGAAAATAAAGAAACACACTTAGCTAATAAACTTTAATTCAAATTTGAAACACTCAGTTACTTAAGCCGAAAAATGATGATCAACAATGCAAAAGAAAACACTTACTTGAAATATTATTCATCAGAGTACTAATGATTAAAAAGAAATAAATGCTTAATGAATAATGTGTCTCGGTCCATGCTAAGAAAGGAAGAAAAGAAAAGAAATTTTGTGAGTAAGCCGTGTGCAGTACAGCCAGCGTGATGGTTATGATCTTCTCCTAAAAAAAATGTAAGCTTCTTTGTTGAGAGAAATCAGCCGTAAAAGAAATGTGCTTGGCTCAAAGAAATGGAATAAAATATTAATCTCTTCCCTTAATCTCCGTTCAACATTTCTTTTTACCCAACAATTGAACTTCTTCCAAGTGGCAACTACCACCACGTTGCAGCTGGTACATCACTAAGAAAGAGATAAAATAAACAATTGAAGCTCTACCCATTACGTGCTGCATCATGAGAAATAAATGGAATATAAAAGTACTTCTTCCCCCCAAAACCGTGACACCTACTCCAATCTAATCTCCACCTACAATTTTTAATCCATCACGGCGTGTGACACTCCTAGACCATCTTTTTCTAATTTTAATAGAATGAAATGTGCTTTTCCATGACCACTCCCTGTCTCGTCACCGTACTACACTTCAAGCAAAACCAAAGACCTAGTCTTTCTTTAAAGCAAATTGACAAATATTATATTCTTTCCATTGCAGCAATTTTTTTTTGGATGTAACCGTGCAAAGACAAAGCTTATGGAATAGTAAAGATGCAAGGAATAAACTAAACATTAAATGCAAGGCAAAGTAGAAATGGCATAGGAAGAAAACGGTAACAGCAATTGAACAAAGCTATCCAACATGTAGAATAATAATAAGATGATTGTTTTTTTTTTTTTTGTTCAAGATACAACAGAACCTATTCAAGCTAAGCTCCATTCCACATTGTGCTGACAGAGATTCCACCAGAAGTTCTTGCATCAGTAGCAGCTAACGCAATTCTCCTCCCTTGCTCTCCAACCAAATTGTTTTCTTTTCTGCAGAGAACTCCAGCAACAAAAGCTTTCATTTTCAATAAAACCAGTTCAAGTTCCGTGAGGGTGGCGGCTGGAACAAGGGCCGTGTGTCCCTCTTTAATAAGGGTAGGGTCCACACACAAAAACCCTGGGGTGCCAAGTCATTAACTTTTAATTTTTTTTTTGGGTCTAATCTAATTTACCAAAAATTGACCCAAAATATAAAAGTTGATACAAAAATTCTAAACTACTGAATTACAATTTAATTAATTCAAAAATGTTTGTCTGGAGAGTCTTGAATTTATTTGGCAATCTTCCTGATGTCCCAAAATGTATTTCCGAAATTTTCCTGCATTTCAAAAATGCACTTAATCAGCTCAGAAAATCCAAATTAGCACAATTACAAATTTCCGACCAAATTAAGCGGAATTCGGAAAACGGGGAAATAACAAACAATTAAACACAATTCCCTGGTTTATTTAAGTGCAATAAACTAAATATAATTCAAGAAATAACGACTCATCAATCTGTTAGCTGATTTTCACATCAATATACCATATGGGGTTGCCTACTCTTTCGGTGGATAATTTGTGGGACCGAGACACTAACCTTTCTCACGTGACTTCCCTTCTTCTGACCACTGAATCTCCTGCTCCAAGTTCTTCAAGTCTGAGCCGAAGGTGGGAGGTACCTACAAAGGCACTCCGACGCTCAAGTTAGGCGTCTGTTGAAAGAGTTGTTGCTCACAAATGAATATTATGATAATTGAGTATTATGAACTCAGTAGAGTGTGAGTAGAATGTTTTGGAGTATGAATTGAGCATACCTGGTTGATGTCCCTGACCTTGTATTTATAAGTTGTCACAAGCCAAACAGACTTACCTTAAAATCCAGGCGGTTGAATATAGACTTCCCTTAAAATCCGGGTGGTTGTTCATAAACAATTTTATGAATATCTTTGACTATTTCAATCATCCAGGGACACTTCGCCCAATAAGCGCTAGCTCAATTGTGGCCCAGCTTTAATAAAATCGATTGCCCTTGTTGGCTATATTGGTGACTAAACGATGTTGAATGTATGACCGTTCGGTATCTACTAGGTACAATACATGATTGACGAGCGTTGTTGTGGTTTGATCTAGCTGACGAACGTTGTTAGGCTGACGAGCGCTGTTACAAAACATAGACCGATCAGTCTTGGATGCTAACCGTTCGACCTAGATATCATACTATACACCTATTATGACAACATCAGCCATACACATAGCTACAAACCCCCCATCTATCATGAAAGGACCAAACATTTTAAGATTTACCTTCATTACATTCGTGAACAAGTTGATAAGGCACTCTCAAGTTGTTCCATGTCCACAGACATCATTAACTTGCGAAGAGACCGAGCGCCTGTGACGTCGGATAGCCGAGCGCTTGTGAGGTCGGATGGTTGAATGCATATGAGGTTGGATGGTCGAACGCTTGTGAGGCCTGACGGCTGAGGGTTTGTGAGGCTGAACGCGAAATCAAATGCATGGGATGTCGAACGACCGAATACATGTAAAGCCGAATGGTCAAATGCATTTGATAAAACGTGATGGTAGTGTCAGAAACGTTTATTCCAACAAAAGAATTTAAACAACAAAAGTTTATGCCTTAAGAAGTTGAAATAAGAATGATAGTAATGTTCAAGTAAATTTTAAGATTTGTTGCACTCCACATGTTAGGCGATAACAGTTGAAAGACTGTTATTTTCATGCTTAAATTGATACTAAAAGCAACCTTTAACACTTAGAAACTAGCTTGAAATCATGCTTTTATTCATATTTTCAGAAATAAGAGAGCTGGACAGGTTTATGCTTGATTTCAGTGTTTTTGTGCAGGTTTTAAGGTGAATTTAGTGAAAGAAGTGAAGAAGGAGAGAGATGAAATCAGAAAAGACATCAAAAAGTGCAAAAGGAGAAGCCGAAGTCACCGCTCAGCGGCAGTTTACCGCTGAGCGGCACTCAGGAAGTCACGGGAGGTCCGCTGAGGGGCAAAATGGCCGCTGAGGGGAAGAAACGACTCACGCACTTATCGCTGAGCGGTACTTTACCGCTGAGCGGCACTTTACCGCTGAGCGGCACTTTTATGGGCTTGGACCTAATTTTCTGTAATTTACGAATAATATATAAGCTTTAGGGTTTCCTAGGGTTAGGTATCCTTGGCAGAAACGAAGCAAACACTCTCTCTTCCACCCCTTTGAAGGAGGATCTTGGATGCTCAGGCTTCCTCTTCACCTTTCTAGGGTTTTATCTTTCATTCTTTCATTGGTATTCATCTAGGTTCACCATGAATATGGTGAACTAAACTTTGTATGTTTGTGGGGAATCTGGTTTAACTGGTTAATTTGTGTGATTATTAATTATCTTTGACTTTAATTTTGAATTTCTGTTTTTATTTTCTGTTTTTATTTTTTCGGTTTTTATTTGATTTGGTTTTATTTGATTTGATTTTATTTGATTTGATTTTATTTGATTTTATTTTATTTGATTTTATTTTATTTTATTTTATCTTATTTGATTTGATTTTATTTTATTTTATTTTATTTGATTATATTAGATTTTATTTGATTTGATTAGATTAGATTTTATTTGATTTGATTTGATTTGATTAGATTAGATTTTATTTTATTTTATTTTATTTTATTTTGTTTTCTGTTTTTATTTTTTTTTTCGTTTTCTGTTTTTATTTTTTTTTTTTTCTGTTTTCTGTTTTCTGTTTTCATTTTTCTATTTTATGTTTTTATCTTCTATCTTGCTATCTTTTATCTTCTTATCATTTATTCTTTGTATCTTCTCTATCTTTTTGTGCTAACAAATATTTTCTAGAGTTTTGTGCCTAATGCATGCAGGATGCAATTCGGTCAAGAATTTAACTATATGGGCACTCAATTCTTCCAAGGTCAACAAAGGCAAGCAAGAGATTTCTTCATTCAGGCAGGGCATGGAAGAATCACTCGGGCATGCATGGGACAGATATAAAAGCTTATTAAGAAAGACACCCACGCATGGATTTGACGAAGTGGAAGTAGTCCTAATCTTCCTTGGAGGTCTTGGTTCACAAACCAAGATGATGCTTGACGCCTCAGCAGGAGGAAATATCAAATGGAAAACTCCAGAGGAAGCTACAGAAATCATTGACAATATGGCTACTAGTGACAATGAGCTCAACAGTGAAAGAGGAGCCCCTATACAACAAAAAGGAGTTCTACAATTGCAATCCAATGATGCCTTGCTAGCTCAGAACAAGATACTAACTCAACAATTGGAGAATCTCACAAAGATACTTGCACAACTGCCAAAAGAGTTAAAGACTGTTGCACAGGTTCAACCACAGATGTGTGAATTGTGTGGAGGCGACCATATTAATGGTCAATGTGCCTTTCCAGTAGAAGCCGTAGAGGATGTAAACTACATGACCAATCAATACCGTCAAGGGAACTATAATCAAGGGTGGAAACCACACTCAAGTATTGGTCACGGACAAACTGGGCAAGCTGGACAAACTGGGCAATTCAATAAGCAACAGCAACAACCAACCTTATGGCAACAGATTTCTATACTTAACGAAAGGTCAATAAGGATGGAAGAAACTCTTCATCAGTTCATACAGAAAACTGAATCTACTCAAAAGAGCACTGAAGCCGCTATTAAGAACTTGGAGATTCAAATGGGTCAGATTACCAAGCAATTGGAAGAAAGGCCTCACAAAAATTTTGGGGCTAATACTGAGGTTAACCCCAGGGAAGAGTGTGAAGTGCTAGTGAGTGTAAATGTTGAAAAAGTTGAGTTGGAAAAAGAAGAGAGAGAAGAGAGAAAAGAGAGAGAAGAGAAAGAAGAAGAGAAAATTTGTGTGAAGATTGAGAAAGTGAGTAGAAAAAGAAAAGAAAAAAGAAAGTGAGAGAAAAGAAAAAGAGGACGAGAGAAAAAAAGAAAGAATCATATGAAAAACCTCTTCCTCATCCAAAGAAGTATCATAGGAAGGAAAAGAAATTTAAGTGCCTCATGGAAATCTTCAAGAAATTGGAGATTAAAGTTCCTATGATTAAGACATTGCAACAGGTTCCTGGTTTGATCAAATTTCTGAAGAAGTTCAGTAGAAAGAAGAAAAAGAAGGTGGAACATGAGCTTTATTGGGTCAAGCTAGTGACGTTAAAAGAGCGCTTGCTGGGAGGCAACCTAGTGATTTAAGAACTTTTAATTTTTTGTTTGGTGATGTAATTTTGAACTTTTGGGTATTTTTGTTTTTGTTATAAGTTTGTTACAGGGTTTACATCTACTGATGGATGTTAGGCGGAAGAGTATCTACTGAAGGATACTATGTTTGTATACACCTACTGATGGGTGTTGGTAAGAAAGATTTGCATCTAATGAAGGGTGCTGGAGGATTTTGGGTTAGGCTCGTGACGTTAAACAAGCGCTACCTGGGAGGCAACCCAGTTGATTGATTTTATCTGTATTGTTTGTTTTGATTCTGCTTTAGTTGCATGATAGGGATTGAATGTTTGAGTGATCTGAGAACTTAATTGTAGGGAGCAAGTCAGGGGCATGAGTAGAAGGCACGTAGGTTAAGAAAAGAAGGAGAAGAGCACTTCACGAAAGTGCCGCTGAGCGGCAACTTACCGCTGAGCGGTACTCTCGCAGAATGGGCTTTAGTTTCCCTTAGCGGGACCCGAGCCCATTAGGGTATTTTTATACCCTAAGCTGCGCATTTGCTCATACTTTCAGACTCCTCTCTGCACAAACACTCCCACATACCTTCTTCAAGGTTTTCCACATCTTTTCACTCTTCCCTCTTAAGAAAATTTCTCTTCCACTCACTTGCTCACTAGTTTTCCATCTAAGTTTGGGGTTGGGAGAGAGCATCATTGAAGGGGCTGATTTCTTCATTGTGGTTTACTAATGCTTAACAATGTATCTTTTTGGTTTTGTGAATTATGTTTGATGCAGGGATGGCCTCCTCATCGGGCAAAAAAAGAATCAAGACTATAAGATCCAAGAAGAGGAAGATACAGAGGACAACTCAGATTGATGAGGAGTTGAGATAACATTTACTGATGAATGCTATCATAACTAGAGTAGGACTTATGCTTTTGTTGGTTTAAGTTTTCTAAACTTATTTATTTTTTGTTTTAGATTAGGGTTTGATTTACTCTATTGGAAACATGGTTTGTTATGATGGTTTGCTATTAACTGTGATTGTTTGATAAGTAATGCTTGATGATGCTTATTGATTGATTGATGTTGAGAAGATGTGCACATTAAAATGCTTATACAGGTGATTCACAAGCTTTGTAAACAAATGCATGATATTATGATTGTGATTGTGAGATTAAGCAGGATGTGTATGTCAAATGTGAATGAGCTTATATGTGAGGTTTTGAGCTCCAGAGTTTTTTTTTGTATGATTGAATGTTATTACTTTGGAAACATGAATGACTTTGCCCAAGTTTTCTATGATTGAATCAATTGCTTGTTTTGCATCATATGATCAAGGCCGTTTGTTGGAACCCTTTTTATTGGCCAAATTCATAAAGTTAGCCCACTAAAAGAGAACACTTTGTGTTCTATCCTTTGAACCCTTAGCCTTGAACATACACTGAAACCCTTGATTGAAAATCTTTACCTTGAGTGAAGTAGAAAATATTTTGTGGTATTGTTAAATGTTCAAGTTTGGGGTTGTTAGGAAAACATGAAAAAGGAAAAGCATTGAGCCAAGAGCTAAAAAGTAAGAATATGCAAAGAAAAAGAAAAGAAAAGAAAAAGAAGCAAAGCTCAATGCAAATGCAAAGGCAAGTTGGGAAGAATAAGAAAAATTGTGTTGTTATGATTCTCTTAACTCAAGGATTTTGTGATCCAGAAAAACCAATTTTCTTGTTAACCCAGCCACATTATAGGCCATTGAAAAGTCCTTGTGATGATGCATGCTTGTGAATGTTTTTGATTGTGGTAAAATGAAAGGCAAAGTTGATTCATGTGACATTGTGATAGTAGAGTGAATGAGTGATTACCTCTTATACACTTGTGTGTGAGTGAAACACTTTACCTAGTGAGGAAATATTCCATAAGCACATGAACATCCATGCTTAATTGATTGATCATTCATGAAAAATAGCATTTGTTGGAATTTAAATGACTTTGTGAACACTAAAGCATGTGCATATCTTGATTGAAATCTTGGTCATAAGTTTGATTAAAATTTTTACTTATCTTGAAAAGAAGATTTTTAAATGAGTGAACCATCATATGAATTGGTTGAAGATTGAGTTACATCTTGTTTGCTTGAGGACAAGCAAAGTTCTAAGTTTGGGGTTGTGATAACAGTTGAAAAACTGTTATTTTCATGCTTAAATTGATACTAAAAGCAACCTTTAACACTTAGAAACTAGCTTGAAATCATGCTTTTATCCATATTTTCAGAAATAAGAGAGCTGGACAGGTTTATGCTTGATTTCAGTGTTTTTGTGCAGGTTTTAAGGTGAATTTAGTGAAAGAAGTGAAGAAGGAGAGAGATGAAATCAGAAAAGACATCAAAAAGTGCAAAAGGAGAAGCCAAAGTCACCGCTCAGCGGCAGTTTACCGCTGAGCGGCACTCAGGAAGTCACGGGAGGTCCGCTGAGGGGCAAAATGGCTGCTGAGGGGAAGAAACGACTCACACACTTATCGCTGAGCGGTACTTTACCGTTGAGCGGCACTTTACCGCTGAGCGGCACTTTACCGCTGAGCGGCACTTTACCGTTGAGCGACACTTTTATGGGCTTGGACCTAATTTTCTGTAATTTACGAATAATATATAAGCTTTAGGGTTTCCTAGGGTTAGGTATCCTTGGCAGAAACGAAGCAAACACTCTCTCTTCCACCCCTTTGAAGGAGGATCTTGGATGCTCAGGCTTCCTCTTCACCTTTCTAGGGTTTTATCTTTCATTCTTTCATTGGTATTCATCTAGGTTCACCATGAATATGGTGAACTAAACTTTGTATGTTTGTTGGGGAATCAATGTAATCTTTTGAAGCTCTCATATATGGAATTTGTTTTTACATCTTTTATTTAAGACCTATGCTTTCTTTCATCATTAGTTAGGGTTTTTCCTCTTTGCTTAATGCTTGCGTTGTTTAACTCATTCGATGCATGATTATTGGTTTTGTCGATACGGGCACGTACGGGGAAGTCTAGATCCGGGGAATCTCTCCCAATATTATATTGGTTGTCGTTAAGCTCCTGCACTTATGAACTGATCATTAGGAATGCTAGGAATTGTATGAACTCGTGATTAGGGAGAAGCCTTCTAGAAAGGTACTTTAGAGAGTGGCATTAACAATGATGATTTGAATGTTGAATTCCTAAAATATATGAGAGTGGATAAGATGAAATTGACCCCCAACAACATATTCATATATATATTTCATTGAAAGTGTTTATCTTTTGCTTTTGCCATTGATCAAAACCTCATGCATACATGTTTATTTTCGTCTTTTGCATATAAAAATCCAAATATTTCGACCTTAAGTCTTAGCTAATCAACAAACCACACAACTAAACTAGGCCGTGAGTCCTTTGGGAAGAACGATACTTGGTCTTACCGAGTTTATTACTTGAACGATTCGGTCATACTTGCCGATTGTAAAACAAGTTTTTGACATCATATTTTTGTGATCATAAATTTTTCCATCATTAGGAAGGAATTTTTATCATATCTTTTAGTCGATGCGGCCCCCAATTGAGCGGTAAGGGCTCCGACTGCGGCTACGACTTCGCTTGTGTCTTCGTTCGGTCCTTTGATATGACCGTTCAATTTCTCTCTGTTGAGACTTTTCTCTGATAGGACTTTTTGTTCGTGTTCTTTCTTCTACAAATTTCTGCAGATGGCCTCCTCGGATGAGCCTTTCTATATCATCTTTTAATGCATCACATTCCTCTTTAGTATGTCCTCGATTTAGATGAAACCGACAACTTTTCGTTTCGTCAGCGTCTTTTGGAGAAGACTTTTTCTGAATTGTAAGAAGTTCAGTATTTAGAGCTTCCTCAAGAATTGTTACCTTAGGTTCGTTGAGGGGAGTGTAATGATTATACCTGGGTGTTCGGACGAAATCCTTGTGAAACGTACTTCCATTCCTGTCACCACTGTTGAATTACCTTCTTTCTTGCTTCCACCTGTAGAGACTTCTTGTTGTTTCTTTCTTTGTGAGATTCACATATCCTTCATGCGGATGAACTCGGACACTCTTTCTTGGAGCTCTTCCATAGTTTTTGGTGGTCGCGCATATAATTTTTCAGCAAAATATCCTGGTCTCAGGCCTGATGGCAAATTGTTGATAATAAAGGAGTGATTAACCTCTTTAACTTGTCGTTCAGTTTCGTTGTACCTCTTCATGAAGGCCTTTAAAGTTTCCCCTTTCTCCTGTTTAGTATTTACCAATTTTGCCGGTGTTATCTCTTGTTTTTTATTGGAGGCGTATTGCCTTCTAAAGAGGGTTTCTACGATGGTGAAGCAATCCACTGTGTTTGGGGGAAGAGTGTTATATCGCTCCAGTGCCTCGTCCTTAAGTGATAAGGAGAAGGCTCTGCATATGACCGGATCACTGTCCGTGTAGAATGCCATTGCATTGGTGAAGATCCTGAGATGATTTTCGGAATCCATCGAGCCATCATATTTCTCTAATGTAGGAGGATTCTTTTTCGGCATTGGAGTTTGCATGATGGTTGGCGTAAAAGGAAGTAAACTGGTAGGCCGAACAGTTTGGAGGGGCGATGGTCCTCTCCTTCCTCGACCGGGTTGGTGTGCTGGGACGGCTGCCGATTACAGCTTCTTTCGTTTTCATTCTCTTGGTTTGAAGCGGACCGTTCGGTATGAACTCGTTCCGCCCTAAGTGTCGCAATCTCTTCCGTGTGCTTTCGCTGCAACTCTTGTATGGTTCTTTCCTGGGCTTATATTTGTGCTTGCATTTGTGCTATAAAATCTCTGGTATTCTGCTGTTCGTCCATGCTCCTCGTGGTCACCATTTGGGCTTCTTCTGCTCGCTCTCGGCCCCACGGTGGGCGCCAAAATGTTTCGGTTGATAGTTTGTGGGACCGAGACACTAACATTTCTGACGTAGCTTTCCTTCTTCTGACCTCTGAATCTCCTGCTCCAAGTTCTTCAAGTTTGAGCCGAAGGTGGGAGATACCTACAAAGGCACTCCGACATTCAAGTTAGGCGTCTGTTGAAAGAGTTGTTGCTCACAAATGAATATTATGATAATTGAGTATTATGAACTCAGTAGAGCGTGAGTAGAATGTTTTGGAGTATGAATTGAGCATACCTAGTTGATGTCCCTGACCTTGTATTTATAAGTTGTCACAAGCCAAACAGACTTACCTTAAAATCCGGGCAGTTGAATACAGACTTCCCTTAAAATCTGGGCGGGTTGTTCATAAACAGTTTTATGAATATCTTTGACTATTTCTATCATTCAGTGGACACTTGGCCCAATAAGCGCTAGCTCAATTGTGGTCCAGCTTTAATAAAACTGATTGCCCTTGTCGGCTATATTGGTGACCGAACGGTGCTGAATATATGACCGCTCAGTATCTACTAGGTACAATACATGATTGACGAGCGCTGTTGTGGTTTGATCTAGCTGACCAACGTTGTTGGACTGACGAGCGTTGTTACAAAATTTAGACCGATCGGTCTTGGATGCTAACTGTTCGGCCTAGATATCATACTATACATCTACTATGACAACAGTAGCCATACACATAGCTACAAACCCCATCTATCATGAAAGGACCAAACATTTTAAGATTTACCTTCATTACATTCGTGAACAAGTTGATAAGGCACTCTCAAGTTGTTCCATGTCCACAGACATCATCAACTTGCATACTTATTTACCAAAAGTCTGCCCAAATCTACTTATCTCAACATCATCACCAAGTGCCAATTTCCGATCACTGTCTGCACAATCTTGTAGTTCTCATTACCAGAATGGTGTTCTTCACCAATGCTCTCTTATCTTACCATGGCATACAAATCTTACATTTGCCCTAGCTTCATCTAAACTCCCACATTTGCCGTACAAATCCAACAGAGCACTCTAAACCACTTCATCCAAGTTCAACTCGTTCTCATTCAGTAACCAAGAATTTCCTTCCCAAGACGCAAGCAAGCAATGGCATATCCAGTTGTGATGGTATTCAAAGAACACAAATCCCTGTGACGCATTTCATCAAACAACGTCTTCGCATCCTCTAGACTTCCACATTTGGTATACAATGATTAGAAATGAAAACCTCCACCAGATTCATGCATTTAATACTTTTTTTTACTGTAGATGAATTTTAATTATTTCTTTTGTTTGAAAAAATATAAATTTCTATTTGAAAAAAAAAATAAAAAAAATATTCAAAATTATAGAAATATAGAATTTTGTTTAGCAAAAAGTTTTATTCGGAAAAAATATATAAAAATAGAAAATTAAAAACATAACTAAATATCAAATTTTTTAATTGAAATTTATAAAAATTTTAAAATAGAAAAAGTGTGAGACCCAGAAAATTTACTCTGCAAATTATCTGTCACATCACCATTAATACACACGTCACGTCACTGCTCAGGGAAATTAAAACCCACTTTGCATTGCATGCACGAGCGCCATGTGTCGATTTGGAAACTTCTGAAATCAGAAGTGGGGGTGCAGGTGTCAGCAGGGGAGACGCTCGTTCATCTGGAATTGGAATGATCAAAAATGATTTTCGAAAAACCCTCCCACTCACCTGCATCACTCATCTTCTTCCTCAGAACCTAACCTTTCATTTTCTCCAGCCTCTCTCTAAAAACCTCCAACTTCTCTCTATTGTTACTCATCCAATTCTCCTCCGTTTAACATTCAGAACCGTAGGAACGTTCCCTGCGCCGTGAACTTCCTTTTGGTCCGAACAACTTCAGATTCTGTAAACGGTGAGTTTTCCAACCCATACGCTCGTTTCTGGAATTCCTGCGAATCCAGATTCAGTTGCATGCAAGGATATAAGTTGATATTTTTCTACACTTCTTTGGTTAGATTTAGTTGAAGAAACTTAAGTGATCGTTGAGTGTAGAAGAGCCATAGTTGAACGAGTTAAAGTCATACTCTTAGGGTGTACACTGCTATCCAGGTAAGGGAAGCTTATATATTTAATTTATACTTGTATGATTATATGAAAGCATGATATGGATTGACTGTATGAAATGTATATGTATATGTACTGAGTGGGTATGTATGAACGAACCCTGTTGTACTGGATGAACATGATTTTTGATTTGGTTGTACTGCATGTTGATTTTGATGCGTATGAAGGATGAATGAGTAGTATATAGTTGGATTTGATGATGTAAATTAATGTTATAAAGTATGAAAATTAATGTGGATAGGAATTTATAGAGTTTGAATCGTATGAATAAATGTTAAATTTAAGATAGTTGAAAATCTGGATCTGATAAATTCCTTATGATAAATTACGATCGTTATCGAACGGTCTTATACCGTTCGGTTTCCCTGAAAAAGACTTAGAATAGAATTCTTTCATTTGGGAAGAGTTCGGTTTGAGAACGAGCGTTTTCATTGAATTACTATGTTTGAGCGTTCGGCTCAGCATAGAGTTGTCGTACGCCTTAAATTAAATAATACTGAATTAAATAGCGCTAGGTCTTATACCGAACGTTCGTCCTAAAGAGTGCTCGGTCTTATACCAAGCGTTCGTTCTAAAGAGCGCTCGGCCTTATACCAAGCGTTCGTCCTAAAGAGCTATCGTCATATTGAATAACCACTTGGATAAAATAGCGTTCGTTCCAACATTTCAATATTCATCCTCTTACGTTCATTCAAAACTGGCATCGGTCTTTCATATGCAAAAGTCTTCAAAGAAAATTCTATGTGTCATTGACCATCCTTGGTACATTAAATCTGGCCCAAGATCTATATTATGAAATTTTTCTAAGTATCATTATACCTTCAATAAGAGTCAGTTCATTTAACTGACCAAACAGAGAGTCGCGTTCGTCCATCCAGTACTTTATTTGGACGTTCGTCCTAATTCTTCAAAGGATTGAACGTTCGTACTTTTATGCTCTTAAAGTTAAAGATGAAATTGATGATAAATCATAAGAAATTACAGTGTGAACACTATATGGAGTGATTCTATGATTATGGATTTTGGACGAGCGTTCCAAGGAGGAACGTCTCAGATATGTTAAATATTAAATTTTGGTAAAGTATGACTGTGGATAAGTTAAGACTCGCTGTCCATCCTGATATTCAGTGATTACTCTTCTCACGTAGAGAGGGTAAGTCATGCGTGTGAATGGCAGGAGGTCCTTAGTCCATAAGTTAACATGGGTGACGTAAGAACGGACTAACCTCGAGTGGCAGCTGATTAGGTGTATCCCGGTTACTACATCACTCGAGTGCAAGGACGCTTGTAACTACACAGATCATACAGTCCGGACGGTCTGTCTTATAAATATATATATATATATATATATATATATATATATATATATATATATATTTCTATGTTATTCTATGTTAAGTTATTTGCTGTATGTGTGAATTGAAATGTTAAATGTATGTAGTATTGTTATAAGTTAAATTATATAAGCTTACCCTTTCGTTTTTCCTTGTGTTGTCCATTGTATCTGTACGTTCGTCCTGTCTTGCAATGATCATCCGTGTGGATGTGAGCAGAAGACGAAGCTACTCTAGAGGACGTCATCGAGGAAGAAAACTTAATTGAAGTGGAGGTGAAAGCGGAGCAGTAGGACGTCGTTCTTTCATTTTGATTAGAGCGCTCGTAGATGTTTAGATTGTAAATGTTAGCTTATGAGGACGTTCGGTTATTTCTTTTGTAAAACCGTTCGTTCTGATTTAATTCCTGTTGCTATGATACACTCGTTATTTTGTATCAAAGCCGTTCGGCTTTTGAACAGTGAATTTCTGTTAATTGTAAAGACTGTTCATTTTACTGTTAATTGTAATTAAATTCTGATTTATGGTAATTACTATATTTTGGGATGTTACAAAAAGTATTAAATGTATTAAATATTTAGAAAAATATAAAAATATAAATTTAAAAATATAGAAAAATGTACAATTTTTTTTGTTGAAATTGATATAAATTTGAAAATAGAACAAGTATAAAAATTTATTTAAAAGAATTTGTTTTAGAAGAAATTTAAAAATATAGCAATTTAAGATATTTGAAATAAGGGTTAAATATGTTTTTAGTCCCTGAACTATCAAGCGATTTTGGTTTTAGTCCCTGCTCAGAACTTTGATGGTTTTTAGTCCTTATTGTTTTGAAACTCTGAGTAATAGTCCTTAAAATTGGACGGTGTTAAGTTTCAGTGGAGGTGGCAAACGGCGTTGCCACGTGATCACTGATATGCTCTATTCTCTGTGTGCCACGTTGGATGTTTAAGTGTTTGGACTGAGATTAAGTTAGTTAACCACTTAATGATCTTTTATAAATCAGATTTGAAGAAGTTGGGTTCTTCTTCGTGACCGTGACGACCGCCGCACGCTCGGTCTTGTACTCCTCCGCCGCACACTCGGTCTTGTACCATCTCCGTCAGCATCAGATGCATTAAAATGCTCTTCTTTCCACCAACCGATATCATACCTGAAAGACTCGTTATCTGGTAAAAATAAAAAATAAAAAAACACAACATTCAATAGACAGTCACCATGATTAATCATCGGTATCTAAACGCACGGCGATCTCAAGTTCAAATCCATAGCACGCAACTACATTAGTCGATTATAGTAGTGTTACTCGGATCTAAAGGCTGGAAAAGGGGACAGGCCTGCATTTTGAGCCCAACTGGGAGGATCGTACTCGGAGAACGAAACAAAGCCATCGTGATTCTTATCGTGAAGCTCCATTTCCCTTTGGGTGCGATGCAGGACCTCGCGCTGTGCTTGGTGGAGGTTCCACTGAGTCAACTCGTGCTCGGTGACGAACCAATCGGCGGGGTCCACGTCGATCTTGGGGAACAAGAGTATCAATCTGGTGGATTACCTGCTTCTCCCACTCCTTGTCCTCCCGGTGACGCTCCAGCTCCGCCACCAAGGGGTCGAAGGCCACGGCGTGGTGGCGCGACGGTGCTAGGGTGAAGTTGGAGCGGAGCTTGAGGCGGCGGCGGCGGTGGCCGGAGAACTTCTTCGGTGAATGAGAGAGGAACAAGAGCAGCACTGCCGCGACAACTATGTAGACGAATATCAACGTTTTGGCCATCGCTAAGGGACAGCCACCAGAAGAACCCACTTTCTTCAGATCTGATTTATAAAAGATTACGAAGTGGTTAACTAACTTAATCACAGTCCAAACACTTAAACATCCAACGTGGCAGACAGAGAATAGAGCATATCAGTGATCACGTGGCAACGCCGTTTGCCACCTCCACTGAAACTTAACACCGTCCAATTTTAAGGACTATTACTCAGAGTTTCAAAACAATAAGGACTAAAAACCATCAAAGTTTTGAGGAGGGACTAAAACCAAAATCGCTTGATAATTCAGGGACTAAAAACATATTTAACCCTTGAAATAAATTTGATTATTTTTATTGTATTTAAATATGTAAATGTAAAGAAATATTTTTAAGAATGTAGTATTTTTATAGGTTAAAATCCTCGGATGATCTTCATATGCATTGAAATCTCAATTTGGTTCTAGATTTTAAGTAATCTCAATTGAGTTTTTTTTTAAATGTGTAATAAATAAGTTCAAATCGTTAACGTTGTGTAAATGGTTAACAGTGGTGCATAATAGACAATGTGATGTGAATTATTTTATTACGTGGAATTGAAGATTATTTTATTTCATGGAATTGGTTAATTGCACAATTTTGTTAGCACAAGAATTGGAGATTTGGTGCAAAGTTGTCATGGTCATACAAGACTTAGGGATTTGAAGACCAATAAAGCTAGGGATTTGGAAACAGTGAAAGAAGCAGGGAACAAGATTTTCAACATACATTCAACATTCATTAGTGATCGAAGATTGACGACAATTGAGGGGAGTTTGATTTGGCTGGATGGGTGTTGCGTTTTTGGGAAAAAGGAAGAATACATGGAATCAGAGGACATAAACGTACAATGTAGGAATTGTGAGAAAATTGGAAATCCCTCGGGATGTCAAGTATCGACAAGGGAGAGGGAATGAAATCAAATGGGTTTTTCAACCTAAAGATAGTGTTTAATTTGAAGCATGGACTAATGAGAATAAGAAAAATGAAGATCCATTAAAACATACTCCAATATCTTAGTACCATGAATAGGGATAACTTCAACTAAGTAAAGGGTCGTATCATAATACCTAACCCTGAAAAACTCACACTAGTGGAACATCACCCAATTTCAAATTTTCAAAAGAGAGAATGAAAAAGCTGATGGAAACTAAAAACATAAACTTGAAAGAGTTGAAATTGGGGGTCACTAATCAAAAACCCCTATGAGTGTTAACAATTAGCAAGTTGAGAAAAAGGACATCCGCTTTGTAATGACATAAGAAACCAATCTTTAAATGTTAGGGCAAAGAAACCAATCACTTAAAGGGGAGTGAGTGAACACGTCAACTACTGAAATTATTCAACCAAATAACATGTCTTTCACTAAATATTACAGTTCACCATGTCTTGACGTCGTTTCTATCAAATTAACGAAAATGACTTATTTGTTACACATTTTCAAAAAAAGGACTCAATTGAGACTACTTAAAATCTAAGGGTCAAATTGATATTCTACTACAAATATGAGGCCCATACGAGGGTTTTAATCGTTTTTGTATTTAATTATTCAAATGTGAAGATGTTTTTTCTTTGAATTTTTTTCTTCAGTTTCTTTAACTTTTTCGACATAAAATAGTTTGAGTTTTTTTTTTCAACATAGCACATTGTGCATAGTATTTATTGAAAAAACAACTTTGTTTTTATATCAGAATTTGATCTTCCGGATTTTAAGACAAGATCATCTAGAGCATAGATCGTCTAAGCAACTCAAGTTTTGAGCTTTAAATAAAAAACTTTAAACAAAATACTGTTGTGTGTGAAAAGTTGTTGAAAGTAATAGCGTCTAATGAATATAACATTTGAAGCCAAGATAATAAAATGTTTTCAAGACCAAGTGATACACTATCGTTGAAGCTATTAAATTAATAATACTTTTCAAGGCAACTTTAGTATTGTCAAGTAGTATTCAAGAAAGTAGATAGGGTTAAAGTAACCCTGAGTCTTCTCCCAATGAATACAAAATTGCTTTTCAATTTTGACTCTTATGAATGTTATGCAATGCTCAAGAATAATAGTGAGAAACTATGGTAATAAAGTTAATGTTTGGGGAATGTTTGAAGAACAAATAGGAAACTTAGAAACAATTATAATGAAATAGGCTAATTCCACTACTTTTCTAAGATAGATTCATCACGGTTATTTACAGATCATTGTTCAATTTATTATTATTCGAGTTTCAAATTAATTAATGTACATTCTTAATTAATTTGATGAGGGCGATCATGTAGTTATCCAAAGTAGATTCTCAATTACCTTTCTAGATTATTCACAATGAATTCAATCAAAGTACATTCTCAACCAAATCCTATTGTGTTTAATCATGTCTATTCTGAAATCTCCTAACCCAATTAAAAGCTAAATAATCAAAGTAAATTCTCAATTAATTATAGTTACCAATCAAAGTACATTCTCAATTGATAGCAAAAATCCATTTAATCATATGATAGTTCCTAAATTCAATCAAAGTAGATTTTCAATCAAACCTAGAAACCCTTGAACTCATGATTAATATGCATGTAGATTCAGACACCTTATGATGCAAAAATCATTGCTTTTAATATGATTGAGAGATGAAAGACATAGAAGAAGAAAAATCAATAATCAAAAGAAACAAATTCATTAATTCAGCTTAACCTTAGAATCCATAATGAAATTACAGTGGAATAGCCCTAGAAGCTTAGCCTTCCATGAATAGAGTGAAACACATGATGAAATAAAAGTGAGACGAGTGGTAGATGATTGCTTCTAGTGGAGGAGTCTGAGAATGAATGTGCATCGCGATGAAGAGATGGTGGTAACTTCTCTGCGACAGCAACAACGAGGTAACTAACAACATATGGAAAAACTCTTCATTCTTAGAGTGACAAGTGGCCACTAACTAGGTGGAAAAACTCTCCAATAGGAAGGAGACACATGTCATGGCCAAACCATACTCCTTGTCCTCCAAGCTTGGCCAAAAATGTTGACCCTTTGGTAAACCCTTGTGGTGGATGACCTACCTTGGTCAACATTGGGCCTTGGCCCTTTGTTGACTTTGGTGGTCAAAACCCTATTCTACTTTGCCCAAAATACAAGGCCCAAATTAAAATCTTGCACTACTAGACCCAAATACAAAGCCCAAAATTATTCAATGATGACCCAAGAAAAGAAGAGTTTGACTTTGACTTCACCTTCTTTAGTTGACTCTTCTTGTATTTGTTTGGTTGTCCTTCTAGTGATGGAATCTTTGGTTAGAGGATTGTCATCACTAGTCGTTTTGACTATGAAATAAGGAGTGGCAAGAATACTTGGTGCAGACTTGGAGACTTAAAATTCGTATAATCTTGAAAAAGATTAATGTAACCCCTTAAAAATTTTTAAGAAAGAATTGCATGTAGCTCAAGTTATGTAAACCAGTATAAAAATCTGTAGTTTATTCCTTTCATATTCAAAATGTTTTCCATTTACTTATCTCATAAAATTAGCATCAAAACATCTTACAATCCATTTACATTATTTTCATATGTCATTAGACGTTTTATGAAAGAATTTCAAAAGTTCTATTCACTCTCGCTTTTAATGTTTCTTATCTGTTTTCATCGGATGCATAATTCTTACCTTCAATGTGATCATTGTGCATCAAAAAATTAACCGAAATTTGATTCTGAATGAACCAAAATTTGAACTGGATTTTTAAATATTTTTAGTTATTTAATTTATTTTAAAAAAAGGAAAACAAATTTTATAATACTTTAATTTCTTAAAATTTAAAAAAAATAAAAAAAATGCATAGAAAAGCTCCAACTTATATTTTTTATATTTTTTTAAATAATTTTTTTAATAAATTTTAATACTTTTACTATTTTATAAATTTTATAATTTTCAATTGAAAATTTTGATATTTTATTATATTTTTAAATTTCTGTTTTTATATTTTTTAATTAAAACTTTTTATGAACAAAATTTTTATATTTCTATGGTTGTAAATATTCATTTTTATATTTTTATTACAAAATTATATTTTTTAAATAAAATAAATAAAAAAATTGTGTCAACAGTACTAGTTGAAAAAATACATATAAATCTAGGGTAAAAATAAAGATGTGAAAGAGTTTATTATAGGGGAAAAAAATCTATCGTATCAATAAATTTTTTTATATATAACCTATGTAATAAAAACTTTAAATCCAACGATAATTTTTAAAACACATAACTTTATACTAAAATTAAATAATATAATAATGAATATAACTTATATAGGTTAATTTAATCATTCTCTGATGCAATATATTGTGAAAAGTGTACTCTTACGTTTGTGAGTGATTCCTTGCGTTTCTGGCTATGCTGTTGCGTGTTGATGTTGTTTGTGAGGAAATCATGATCTATTCATGCTAACTTTCCCAATATAATGCGACACCCCACCGCCCATTCTCCCAAATTTCCTTCCAAATCCAGTTACCTACTAATCTCAAAGTTACTTTTATGTTTAAGCATTATTCTTCCTAAATCCTTCTCTGTAAGTACCATTTCAATACCACCACAAAAACCAGGGAGAAAATGCTGAAACAACACATTTTGTAAGACCGTTCTTTTTCTTTTCGTTTAATGATCCGATAAATCTTTATATTTTTGTCTAAAATATCAAATATGTTTTTTTTTCGACTTCTCAATCAAGTTTTTAATTTTATAAAATTAAAATAATTAAGGACCTGTCGTTAAATAATGATCGTTTAAATTTAGATTAAACAGTGTATTTATTAACCACGTGACATTAAAAATAAAAATAAATTTTGTATTAAAAATTTGGATTGCTCATAAGTCAAGTCAAATTAGATTTAAAGAAAAGTCATTAAAAAAAATTAAGTGCAATCCTACAATTGATAAATGCAAATGAGATTGGAAAAAAAAATTGGAACTGTGTTATCAGGGTTCTTGGGAGAGAAAAAAAGCCTTTTTTTTTTCTTCGAATGTTAACCCAATTTTCAGAAGGTGTAGCCCGCAGAACAACATCAAGGGCCTAAATAGTTTCCTGTTGGCAGTCCAACTGACGGCGACTGAGAAACTGCGTAAGGTGATGAAGGGCAGTCTTCGAAGCAAATCGGATTGTGACTCCACGTTCACGCTTTTTCCTATGCTAATAGAAACAAAAATTACCGTCAACTAATGAAATATTAAAAATATATTTACATTTAAATACATGTAAACGATAACAATTATTACACATAATAATAATAATAATAATAATAATAATAATAATAATAATAATAATAATTACAAAAAAAACACCTGAAGAAGTAGGGGTGGCAGAAGACCCTGGTTTATCGTTATCTCCCAGTTTGACCTTCAATTCCTTAATTTCAAAAGGCAGCGGTCCGGCGGTGAAAAGACTTTTTCGTCCATCATAAGCGGGCACACGATTTCCCAGAATCGATACGCGGTGTGCTCGAACCAACAAGTCGATAACATCTCTAGAAACCTTCTTTGAAGTAATCTCGGGAGTGATTGCCACCTAATCACACAGTGAACTCACTCAGACACACATCTCATTTCAAACTGAACCGCATAAGCAACAGAAAACACTAACATGCAACCAATGTTTTCTCTCACACAACCCTAATAACACGAAGTCCATATTTTTTTTTCAATCTCATTTGCATTTATCAACAGGCGCTGCACTTAAATTTTTTTATTTTCTTTTTTCACTTTTTCTTTTCCTAAATTTGATTTTACGTGTGCAATCCAAATTTTTAATATAAAACTCGTTTCTAATATCATTTATGATTAATGAATACACGGTTACTCTAACTCAAATTTAAACGGTCTTTTGTGCAATTTAACGACAGACCTCTAATTGTTTTAATTTTATAAAAATAAGAACTCAATCAGACGCGGAAAAAAAGACCTATTTGAGATTATGGACGAAAATAGGAACCTACTGAAACATTAAACATTTTCTTTTCTTTTTATCCCTTCTCTCTTTCCTCCATTCTTTTCTCTTTCTCTCTCGTTCATCAATCCTCTCTATCTCTTTTTATTTTTTTCTTTCATACGTGTCTTTCGAAATCTAATAATACCTTATAGTAGTTGATTTATTATGAAGTATTTTTACTCAATTAAATTTTTACTTAGAAAGTTCTTCTCTCTTCTAAAGATTTCTTATTTATTGTTTTTTTTTCTTATGTTGTTCTCAATTTTAGTGGAATCAATTAAAAAATTGATAATCTCACCTTAGTTTAACAAGTATGGGTCATGGTCAATTTGGGCAATCTGGGCAAGCTGTTGGACAATTCAATAGACCATTGCAGCAACAACAACAACGGCAACAACAACCCTCTTTATCTGAGAGAACTACAAAGCTTGAGGAGACTCTCTAATAATTTATGCAGGTGACTATCTCCAACCATAAAAACACTGAAGTTGCCATTAGAAATTTGGAGATATAGTGATGGCAATCCCTTTAGGGACTTCCCATCCAAAGAAGTATCAACTTAACACTAAGACTAAGAAAGGGAAGTTGAATAAGGACTTGATATTTTCTTTCTAAGTCTTAGAATGTTCTCTTTAACTAAATACATTTACCTTGTTTTGTAGGTCACTAATAAGAGTGGAAAACCATAGCCAATCAACCAAAGAAGCTTGATGAGCTAAGGGAAGCAAAGGAGAAAGGAAGAAAGGAAGTGCTTTTTGGATTAGAAAGCAAAGCTGATATACAACATACGGCCAACCAAGCGAACCAGCGTTTCCACTTCCTTTTAAAGCATGTTTTCAATGTTTACCGTATGGAACATGTGGCTAGCTGTATAGCTTCTCCTGCACACTTCTTATAGAGCTTCATGTACATTGCTAATATGTCCAGTAGCTTGCTAGGCACGTTTCTCTTCATCTATAAAAGAGAAGCCAAATCCTTTGTAATGGTAACTTGAATTGAAGTAAAGAAATGTTGCCAATTTCCAGCTATTACTCTCAAGTTCACCTCTCTGCTTTGTTATCTAGCACCTCCTCTAGCTCCTTTCCCCTTTGGAAAGCCTACTGAGTTAGAAATCTACCAAAACACTCATCCAAACACCACCAGACAATTTCACAAACACCTTGAGTGCATTCGGACATCCTTTGTCATCTTCCATCCGCTGCCATTCTCTGCGTCTTGAAGCATCCTTCTACGCGTCATGGAGCTGTGATAACAGTTGAAAAACTGTTATTTTCATGCTTAAAATTGATACTAAAAGCAACCTTTATACTTAGAAACTAGCTTCAAATCATGTTTTTCTTCATATTTTCATAAATAAGAGAGCTGGACAGGTTTATGCTTGATTTCAGTGTTTTTGTGCAGGTTTTAAGGTGAATTTGGTCAAAGAAGTGAAGAAGGAGAGATATGGAATCAGAAAAGACATCAAAAAGTGCAAAAGGAGAAGCCGAAGTCACCGCTCAGCGGCAGTTTTTACATCTTTTAATTAAGACTTATGCTTTCTTTCATCATTAGTTAGGGTTTTTCCTCTTTGCGTAATGCTTGCATTGTTTAACTCATTCGATGCATGATTATTGGTTTTGTCGATACGGGCACGTATGGGGAAGTCTAGATCCGGGGAATTTCTCCCAATATTATATTGGTTGTCGTTAAGCTCCTGTACTTATGAACTGATCATTAGGAATGCTAGGAATTGTATGAACTCGTGATTAGGGAGAAGCCTTCTTGAAAGGTACTTTAGAGAGTGGCATTAACAATGATGATTTGAATGTTGAATTCCTAAAATATATGAGAGTGGATAAGATGAAATTGACCCCCAACAACATATTCATACATATATTTCATTGAAAGTGTTTATCTTTTCTTATCTCTGATCTTATATCTTCTTTTATATCTTTTTGTGCTAACAAATATTTTCTAGAGTTTTGTGCCTAATGTCTGCAGAATGCAATTTGGTCAAGAATTTAACTATATGGGCACTCAATTCTACCAAAGTAATCTCAACCACTGGTGGGAACCTCACTCAAGCATGAATCAAAGCCAGTTTTGGCAAGCTGCTGGACAATTTGAGAACCAACCACAACAACAATGGCAGCAACAACCCTTTTTATCAGGAAGTTTGGATAGGTTGGAGGACACCCTTCAACGATTTTTGAAAAATTCCGACTCTACTCAGAAAAGCATTGAAGAATCATGTAAAAAAATGGAGATGCAACTTCGTTACATTAGTCAGAGATTGAATGATGAGGTTAATACTGAAGTTAACCCTAAGGAGGAAGGGCAAGCCATTATCACTGAAAGTGACAAGATTCTTGATGAGGAAATATTAGAGGGAGATGAGGAAAGGGTAGAGAGAAAAGAGAAAGAAGAGTTGAGTGAGACAGATAAAGATGAAGAAAAAGAAAAAGAAGTGGTTGAGAGAGAAGAGAGAAAGAAAATTTGTGTGAAAATAAAGAAGTTGAGGAGAAAAAGAGAAGGGAAGAAAAAAATAAAAGAAAAGAAAAAGAGAAAATTTGGGGAGAGAAAGCGTAAGAAAAAGAAGATGAGAGGAAAGAAGAAGAAATCATATGAAAAATCACATCCTCATCTAAAGAAGAATCATAGGAAGGAAAAGAAATTCAAGTGCTTTATGGAAATCTTCAAGAAATTGGAGATTAAAGTTCCTATGATTGAGACATTGCAACAGGTTCCTGGGTTGATTAAATTTCTAAAGAAGTTCAGTAGAAAGAAGAAGAAAAAGAAGATGGAACTTGAACTTTACTGGGTCAAGCTAATGACGTTAAAAGAGCGCTTACTGGGAGGCAACCCAGTGATTTAAAAACTTTTTAGTTTGGTTTGTAACTTTTAATTTGTGGACATTATTTTTGTAAATACTTGTTTGGATATAGCATCTACTGAAGGATGCTAAGTTTGTAACACCTACTGATGGGTGTTGGTGGATTTTGGGTCAGGCTCGTGACGTTAAACAAGCGCTACCTGGGAGGCAACCCAGTTGATTGAATATTTCTGTTTGTTTATTTTAGTAGGGTTTGCATAAGCATTTTAAACATTGACTTGCAGGGAACCAGTGAGGGGCATGTATGGGAGGCACGTAGGTTAAGAAAAGAAGGAGAAGAACACATCACGAAAGTGCCGCTGAGCGGTAATTTACCGCTGAGCGGTACTCTCGCAGAATGGGCTTTAGTTCCCCTTAGCGGGACCCGAGCCCATTAGGGTATTTTTAAACCCTAAGCTGTGCAAGTTCTCATACTTTCAGGCTTTTCTCTGCACAAACACTTCCACATACCTTCTCCAAGGTTTTCCACATCTTTTCACTCTTTCCTCTTAAGAAAATTTCTCTTCCACTCACTTTTTCACTAGTGTTCCATTCCAGTTTGGGGTTGGAAGAGAGTATCTTAGATTGGAAACATTCTCATTGCATCTAGTATCTCCACCCAAGTAAGTAAAATGCATTTTGTTCATTCTAGGGTTTGATTTTGAATGTGATTGTCAAAGCATGAATAATTAGGGGTTTTGATTTCTATGCATGATTTGATGATATATTTGATGTTTGAACCGATTAAACTGTATGATTATGAACTGGAAAACTGAAAATTGCATTTGGGTGGAGTTAGGACAGCTTTAAAACAACATTTTCAAAAATCTGCAGAGTTACCGCTGAGGGGTAAACTGCCGCTGAGCGGCACTCTGCCAGATTTGGTTTCTCTGAATTTTTGCGTGTTGGAATGTGGCACTGGTGGCGCTGAGGGGAAATTCTGGCCCTCAGCGGTGGTTTAGCTTCGAAAGGAGTTGTGTTCTGTGTTTTACTAATGATTAACATCATGTTCTGTGGTTTTGTATTTGTGTTTGGATGTAGGAATGGCATCCTCTTCAGGAAAAAGATTGAAAACCATGGCAACCAAGAGAAAGGAAAAGAAACCAGAGCAACCCCACTCTAGCAGGTTCCTCTCTAAGAAACATGAGAAGCACTTTAGGGTGGTTCAGGACAGGAGACTTCTGATGGAGAGAAAGGTTGGAATGATACCTCACTTTGCTCCTCAATTTGGAGAGCAAGTGTTAGGGAATGATTGGGGAAAGCTAGCCACCTATCCTGCACCTGCCAACATAGCTGTGGTAAAGGAATTTTACACCAATGCAAAGAAGATTGGTGATTATCCAACTGAGAATTATTTGGGCTATGTCAGAGGCCATGCTATCAGGTATGATCCTGATTCTATTAATAACTTCCTGGACACTGTATGGGCTGGTGAGCAATGCCAGTTTGCTATTTGCATGGAGGAAGGTGCTGATTATGAGGATGTGGAGAGAGTACTGTGTATACCTGGAGGACACTTCCAAAGGAATCGATCTGGCTCAGTGGTTGACATTAGGAGGACAGATTTGACTCCTCTTGCAAAGTATTGGATGGCGTTTTCTCATGCCAACATTCAGCCATGTTCACATGTGTCAGATATTACTCTCAGCATGGCATTCTTCATCTACTGTGCTATCAGAAACTTGAATGTTAATATTGGGCAGGTGATAGCTGATGAGATTAGTGTGTGCGCTAATACTTCAAACAACAAAGCACCACTAGGACATCCTTCTTTGATCACGCACCTTTGCAAGATAGCTGGGGTGGACACTTCTGCTCCACCATTTGAGAGGCCAAGAAAAGCTATTGATGAGGCCAATTACAGACAGTACTGTGGAGGTGAGGATGCAGCTCAGCCAGTTCCACCACGCCGGGCTCGTAGAGAGAGAGGGCCAGCACAGAGCCAGACATCTGTTGATACACATGAAGCAGAACCATTCCAGATGAGGGACATGTATATGTCTCTTATAGGTGCTCAGTTGCAGTCCATTCACAGAGGGCAGGTGGCTACTGCTGAGATGATTGTGGGGATGTATGATACACCTCCAGCCCACAGGTGGACTATGGATGAATTCCATAATGTGGTAGCTTGGCCAGAGGAACCAGTGCATGGAGGAGGAGCTGGAGCAGCTGAAGCTTCAGCTAGAGAGATGGAAGAAGATGAAGCTGATGATGATGATGCATTTGAAGATGATGAAGATGAGGAGGAAGAGGAAGATACAGAGGATAGCTCAGACTGATGAGGAGCTGAGATAGCATTTGATGGAAGCTTATCCATGCTTGAATGACCTGGCCTTGCAGACAAAACAGATGCAGCGGATGAAAAACAGTATTGGTGCAGTGAGTGAAATACAGCAGAGTGGATGCAGTAGCAATTGGGTGAGATTTTGGTGTATTTGAGTGGAGTAAGTATGTGTGGGAACCTCACAGCTCAGAAGGCCTTCCTACAATGGAAGGAAGCTAGAGGAAAGGGAAGAGAAAGTAGAGAGAATTAGTGACTCAAGAGCAATAGGGCTGGCAATGAATTTCAGCAGCAATTTACTAAGCTCAAAAGTAACCCAAAACAAAGAAAAAGCCCTCTTATTTATAGGTGAAGAGGAGCCTAAATTCTGTTTGTAATTCCCTCCTAAAATTCAAATTATTCAGATTTTGATCAAGCAAAATCCATGCCTCATTCCAGCTCATCCAGCAAGGTGTGTGCTTCCTTCCAAATCAGCCAACATTCACGTGGAAAATGCTGGTGCATGCCGTAAGCACCTCCTTTGCTTTTTGGCTCCTTTTCTTGGTTCTTTCTTGGATGGCTCAATCATATTCTCCAAGATTTATTAATTCCTGCAAAACAAAATATATGTGCTTTAGTTAAGAGAAGAAGGATTTTTATAAGTAACCTTCCATAGAAGTAAAATGTTAGATGATCCTTCTTCTTCTTGAATCTTCCTAGCCATTGCTCTAGTAAGAGGTCCAATGTGATTTCTTGATGGTTTTCCATCAGACCCTCCCTCTTGAAAAAGATCTGTCCTCAGATCTGCTTCCTCCTGTTGATCATCTCCTGTGAAAGGAATTAAATCGCAGATGTTAAAAGTAGGACTGACACCATAACTTTCAGGAAGGTCTAATATGTATGCATTATCATTTATCTTTTTGAGCACCTTGAATGGACCATCTCCTCTTGGACTAAGTTTGGATTTCCTTTGAGAGGGAAATCTTTCCTTTCTCAAATGAAGCCAAACTAGGTCTCCTTTTTCAAAAACTATTTTCTTTCTCCCTTTGTTGTTGTATTCTGCATATTTTTGAGTTTGTTTTTCAATTTGGATTTTAACTTTCTCATGTAACTTCTTGATAAACTCCGCTTTAGAAGCACCTTCTTTATGAAGAAAAGAAGATGATTCTGGAAGAGGTAGTAAATCAAGAGGTGTGATAGGGTTAAAACCATAAACAACCTCAAAAGGAGAAAGATTAGTAGTCTTGTGGACTACTCTATTATAAGCAAATTCAATATGAGGTAGATGTTCATCCCAAGATTTGTTATTTCCTCTTAATATTACCCTTAATAATGTAGATAAAGATCTATTTACTACTTCAGTTTGCCCATCAGTTTGTGGGTGACATGTAGTAGAAAATAGAAGTTTAGTTCCAAGCTTTTCCCATAAAGTTTTCCAAAAATGGCTTAGAAACTTCACATCTCTATCAGACACTATAGTTTTGGGTAAACCATGCAATCTCACTATTTCTTTAAAGAAGAGTCTAGAGATATAGCTAGCATCATCTACTTTGTGGCAGGGTATAAAATGAGCCATTTTACTAAAACGATCTACTACCACAAATATAGAATCATACCCCCTTTGAGTTCTTGGCAATCCTAAGACAAAGTCTATGCTTATGTCCTCCCAAGGGGTATTAGCTATAGGAAGAGGTGTATAGAGTCCATGAGGCATAATTTTGGACTTAGCTTGCAAACAAGCTATACATTTAGAACAATGCCTTTGAACATCTATTCTCATGTGTGGCCAATAAAATTTACTTTTCAAAATGTTTAGAGTTTTATCAACTCCATGATGGCCCATGAGTCCTCCTCCATGACTCTCTTTGATAAGAAGTTTTCTAATGGATCCTTGGGGTATACAAAGTTTTCCTTTATTAAAAAGATACCCCTCAGAAAGATAGAATCCATCAAAAGGCTTCTTAAGACATGATGAATAAGTGGATGCAAATGTTTCATCATTTTCATATAACTCTTTTATGTCATCAAATCCTAATATTTGAGATCCTAGGGTTACTAATAATGCATGTCTTCTAGATAAAGCATCCGCAACAACATTAGTACTCCCCTTTTTGTGTTTGATGACATAGGGAAATTGCTCAAGATATTCCACCCACTTTGCATGTCTTTTGTTTAGCTTTGCTTGCCCTTTAATGTACTTGAGAGATTCATGATCAGTGTGTATGATGAATTCTCTAGTTACCAAGTAATGCTCCCAAGTTTTCAAAGCTCTAATGAGGGCATACAACTCTTTGTCATAGGTAGGATAATTTAAGGTAGGCCCCCTAAGTTTTTCACTAAAGTAAGCTACGGGATGTCCTCCTTGTATTAAAACAGCTCCTATTCCTACCCCAGATGCATCACATTCTAGTTCAAAGGCTTTGGAAAAATCAGGCAAAACTAGAATAGGTGCATGTGTTAACTTGTGTTTCAAAGTCTCAAAAGACAACTCTTGCTTATCACCCCAAATAAAAGGCATATCTTTCTTGACTAGCTCATTTAAAGGAGCAGCTATGGTGGAGAAATCTTTCATAAATCTCCTATAAAAACTTGCTAGCCCGTGAAAACTTCTCACCTCTCCTACATTTTTAGGGGTTGGCCATTCTTGTATAGCCTTGATCTTCTCTGGATCAACATGTACACCTTCTTTTCCCACTTTGAATCCAAGGAAAATCACACTTTCTTGACAAAAAGTACATTTGTCAAAGTTGGCAAAGAGATTATGTTCTCTAAGAAGAAGCAAGACTTTTCTGAGATGGTTAAGATGTTCTTGAAGGCCTTGACTATAGATTAAGATATCATCAAAATAGACCACTACAAATCTACCTATGCATTCCCTAAGCACATGATTCATTAATCTCATGAATGTACTTGGAGCATTGGTCAAGCCAAAGGGCATGACTAACCATTCATACAAACCAAACTTGGTCTTGAAAGCAGTTTTCCATTCATCTCCTTCATGAATTCTTATTTGATGGTATCCACTTTTAAGATCAATTTTGGTGAAGAGATTTGCCCCATGTAATTCATCCAACATGTCATCTAGCCTAGGAATGGGATGCCTATACTTGACAGTTATGTTGTTGATGGCCCTACAATCTGTACACATTCTCCAAGACCCATCCTTTTTAGGGACCAACAACACAGGCACAGCACAGGGACTTAAACTCTTTTGGATCCACCCTTTGTTCAACAAGTCATTAACTTGTTTCTCTATTTCTTTTGTTTCCATAGGGTTGGTTCTATAGGCTGGCCTATTGGGTAGGCTTGCCCCAGGCACCAAATCTATTTGATGTTCTATTCCCCTCAAAGGTGGTAATCCACTTGGTACCTCTTTGGGAAATATATCATCAAATTCCTTTAAAAGTTTTTGCAACCCCTTTGGTAGAGAACCAAGTTCATGAGTGATTGAAACAAATGCCTCTTTGCAATAAAGAAGGAAATGAGGTTGTCCAAGAAAAAGATTTTTGGAAATATTCAAGGTTTGAGGTTGGACAACTTCATGGGATGAGGCATGGGTTACCAAATTCTTTTTTTCTTTCTTATTTTCTTTTTTCTTTTCTCCATCCAACTTCTTTTTAAGAATTATTTGGTCCTCTCTTACTTGTGAAGGTGTAAGAGGACACAAAATAATTTTCTTTCCCTTGTGTTGAATGGTGATTTTGTTGGTGACTCCATCATGTAAGGCTTGTTTATCATATTGCCAAGGTCTTCCAAGTAATATGTGCCCAGCTTCCATTGGTACTATATCACAAACAATTTGATCTTCATATTTGCCAATGGAAATAGGTACACTTACTTGTTCTTTAACTACTATTCCATCATCCTCTTTGATCCATTGAAGTTTGTAAGGTTTAGGATGAGGAGTAGTGGTTAAACCAAGCTTCTCTACCATTCTAGAACTACAACAGTTGCAACAAGAGCCACTATCCACTATCATTGAACATGTCTTTTCTAAAACTTTGCATCTTGTGTGGAATAGGTTCTCTCTTTGTGACTGTTCTAATTCTACATGTTTACTTTCTAGGAGTCTCCTTACCATAAGTAAGTCACCATCACAAGGTAAAGCTTCTTCTTCTTCAGAAGTGGATATTTCAGACTCACTATATGAAGAACCCTCACTTTCACTCTCATGTTCAAGGATGTAAGTTGACCTTCTATTGCGACACTCAGATGCATAGTGCCCTTTTTCCCCACATCTAAAGCACTTAGTCTCCTTACTCTTATGATCTTTTGAAGGTTCTTTGACTTTTTCTTTTCCTCTCTCTCTCTCTGTCTTCATATCTTGGCTTGGTTTGACTACCCTCCCTCTTATACTCTTTCTTATGGTAAGAACTATGAGGGTAATCTTTCTTGGTGGAGCTTTTCCTCTTTAGTTGTTGCTCAACCCTCACACAAAGTTGGACTAACTCATTGAGATCATTGTACGGTATAAGTTCAACCCTATCTCTTATGTCATAGTTGAGTCCACTTTGAAACCTAGCAATTGTTATCCTAGGTTCTTCTCTTATCCCAGCTCTCAACATGAGTAACTCCATTTTTTGTCTATATTCCTCAACACTCATGTTCCTTTGTTGGAGTTTATGGAGTTTATCCATTATCTCTCTATCATAGTAGGCTGGTACATGCCTCCTCCTCAAGGCAGCTCTCATTTCATTCCAATACCTAATGGGAGGTAAGTGTCTTAGCCTATGGTCCTTGACTAAGGCTGTCCACCAAATTAAGGCATAACCTTGAAAGCTTAGAGAAGCCATGGTGACTCTCCTTTCATCATCTATTTGGTGGCACTCAAACAATTGTTCAACTTTCATTTCCCACTCTAGATATTCTTCCACATCATCCTTTCCATGAAAAGAAGGTAGATCAATTTTAGGCTCTCTTGGGTAATGTTCTCTAACTCTATGTTGTCTTCTAGGAGGCATTTGGTAGTGGTCATCATTGTGATGACTACTATTTTGCTCAATTTCACTTGGAGAAGATGATGATTCTTCTCTTCTCCTATGGGAAGACCTCTCTTTCTTTTTATCTTGATTAATCAAAAGTTGACTAATCATATCTTTGAGCTCACTAATCTCTTTATCCCTTTGTTCAAATCTTTGCTCAAATTCTTCCCTTAAAGACATTTCACTATTGGGTTTCAAACTTCCTTGCACACTTGATTGACTCATTCTTGTCAAAGGAAAAGGTTTTCACAAGTTTTCAAAATATTTGACAAGTAATAAGTGAAAAGATTTTCACAAGCTTTCTTTGTTTTTTTTTGGTGAAAAATTTCTAAAGAGATTCTAGAAGCAAAAGATGTTTCTAAGTAGCTCCCAGGAAGAAGAGGTGAGTCACAAATGGACAAGCTTAGAAACCAAGTTCTTCCTTAGCCAGAGTTTCCTTAGAATGTTCTTTTACTTTAGTTTCTAAGTAGAAATTCTTCAAATTCTTTTTAAATGTTATGAACCTACAAACCAAAGAAAGGTTTACTATATGCTATGCTATCCTAAATACCACGGAGACCTAAAAACAAAAGGATTACTCAAGACATTTAAGAAAAGCAATAAAGATGCAAGAATGTAAATGCTAGACGGCCCTAAGTGAAAGTGCAAGTGACACTTGGAGCCCCTTGACACACTTCCACACTCAGAAAACGAAATTGGACTATTACAATGTTCAATTGTGAACTTGGAATTGATTCAAGAGCATTTTTCCAAGTCACTTGGCTCAAAAACAGCAAAGAAAAAAAATATACAATTTCTAACAGCAAATTCCGTGATATTTGATGTAAATAAACTTGAAATGAGGCCTAGAAATAATGTGAACTTTGTCTTCTTGCTGCTGCAGAAAGCCACTCAAAATGAAGGTGTGAGTTGCTCTTTTTCCAGGGTTGAAATGCTGCTGTAACAGAAGTTTCCAGCTGCTGGACAGTGGTGTTTGGGCTGCTGTTGAGTCTTCCTTCTTGCTCCACTTTCAATGCTCAAACCACTTCCTAGGAGGCTACCAAAGTAGGAGAAGGATTCTGGTGCTGGATGCCCCAAACAGCTTGCACATACACTCCAAAACTCAGCAAAATCACACCAAACAGATTAAAAATCTGCACCAAATTTCTGCACACTGCACTAGTATAGGCTGCTGTATTGAACACTTTAGATGCCAAAAAAATAGACACAAACAATTGGACAACACACAAATGAAAGTAGGTACACAAAATGAACTTATCAAAGGCACTAGAATGGATGAAGAAAGCAAGAAAAACACAAGCACAGCTCATAAATTATTCCAAATGCAAACTGTTTGATAAATTTCAGAAGTGTTTGATAAAATGCCCCAATGAATTTCAGATTTTGTTTTTGATTTTTTTTCAGGGCCTGTAATCTGGATTGGTTGGTTCTAACAGCTTTTTAACACTTGATACTTCTTCTTTTGATCATGTATTTTCATTTTTAAACATTGAACCAGCTTTTTCACAATCCAACAATGAATTTTACACTAAAATTACCAAACAGTGGCTGGAAAACAGAAACTGCACTAGAAAAATGAACTAAAATGGTGGTTTTGGAACCCAAAATGAGTAGCAGTGTTTCAGCAGCTTGGATGAATGTTCAAACAACTTTTATTCATGATATTAAACATGTTTAAACTCTTAAACAGCTGAATTAATGCTTACTACTCAAATTCACTGGTCCACTTCCAATTTTAACTCAAAATTGATGGTTTAAGTATCCAATCTGCATATAACTTCAATTTTGACCAAATGAACAGTATTAGCAACTTTTAATCATCCATTTAGACTTGTTCAAACTGTCCAAACACACAGAAATAGCAGGATTCGAAAATCACCCTTGCTATGGCCAAATTATGCAGCAAAAACCATCAATGAACCAACCAAATTTAGCTTTTCATGGAATCAAAAACTGGACAGCAAAGGAAATGACTCTAAGAAGTGTAAAAACATAGATCTAAGCTAGATTTAATGTGCTTAGTGATGGACAAATTTGTAAGCACCAAAATATGATGTCACAAACTTGTTTCACAATCGGCAAGTATGACCGAATCGTTCAAGTAATAAAACTTGGTAAGACCAAGTATCGTTCTTCCCAAAGGACTCACGGCCTAGTTTAGTTATGTGATTTCTTGATTAGCTAAGACTTAAGAAAACAATGATTGAAATTTTAATATGCAAGACGAAAATAAACATGTATGCATGAATTGATCAATGGCAAAGACATAAGATAAACACTTTCAATGGATTAAATGAATGAATATGTTGTTGGGGGTCAATTTCATCTCATCCACTCTCATATATTTTAGGAATTCCTCTTTCAAATCATCATTGTTAATGCCACTCTCTAATGTACCATTCTAGATGGCTTCTCCCTAATCAAATAGTTCATACAATTCCTAGCATTCCTAATGATTAGTTCATGAGTGCAGGAGCTTAAGGCAACCAATATAATGTTGTCAGTAAAATATTGGGAGAAATTCCCCGGATCTAGACTTCCCCGTACGTGTCCGTATCGACAAAACCAATAATCATGCATTAGAATGAGTTAAACAATGCAAGCATTGAGCAAAGAGGAAAAACCCTAACTAATGATGAAAGAAAGCATATGTCTTAATTCAAAGATGTACTCAACAGATTCCATATATGAGAGCTTCAAGAGATTACATTGATTCCCCAACAAACATACAAGGTTTAGTTCACCATATTCATGGTGAACCTAGATGAATAACAATGAAAGTATGAAAGAATAAACCCAATAAAGTGGAAGAGGTAGCCTGAGCATCCAAGATCCTCCTTCAAAGGGGTGAAAGAGAGAGTGTTTGCCTCGTTTCTGCCAAAGATACCTAACTAAAGGACGTGCAAGCCCTTATATACTAATCTAGAGTTACAAAAGATTACAAAAGCCCAAGCCCAAAAAGTGCCGCTCAGCGCCATTTACCGCTCAGCGGTGGTTACGCGTCTTCTTTCTTCCCCTCAGCGGCCATTTGCCCCTCAGCGGTTCCAACGCCACCTCTTGAGTGCCGCTCAGCGGTAGTTTGCCGCTGAGCGGTGCCTTCGACTTCTCTTTTTGCACTCTTTCTTGTCTTTTCTAATGTCCTCTCTCTCATTCTTCACTTCTTTCACCAAATTCACCTCAAAACCTGCACAAAAACACTCAAATCAAGCATAAACCTGTCCAGCTCTCTTATTTCTGAAAATATAAACAAAATGCATGATTTCAAGCTAGTTTCTAAGTCTAAAGGTTGCTTTTAGTATCACTTTTAAGCATGAAAATAACAGTTTTTCAACTGTTATCACTTAGCATGACCAAACTCAGATTATACAATTCAAGGAAACTTAGCACGGTGAAAAGCTTGGATTAAAACAGTAACAGTAATTTGAAACCAGATTTCAAGCAACTCAACCACTCATTTTTCAATTCTGTGATTATTAGAAGTTGCTATCACTTCAAACACATGTAAAAACAGTAAACAAACTTGTACAAAGCTTGAAAATAAAGAAATCTGGACTGCATCAGCTGATATCAAATTAATCCAGAAATGATGTTTTATGCAGATTTTTCTACTGGAATCAATATTTGCAATGCTAATTGGCTCAAATGATCAAAGCTGGACATGTTGCCATTGCTTTATATGATCAACATAGAGCTAGCAATTGCTCAGGACACACTTAAAACGAAAATGAAAGCTAGAACAGAATCAAATACTTGATGACAGAGTTGAAAAACTGCACAACAGGACATGACCATGACATTACTGGAAAATGAAAAAAATAAAGGTAGAAATGACTCAAACAAATAAAATTCACCGTTTAAAATGAAAGATGGACATAAGGCACTGTAAGAACACAGAATTAAAGGCTGGAACAGGATTACAGAAGCAAAATTAAAACTGAAACAGAAATAGAAAACAGAAACAGAAAACAGAAACAGAAAACAGAAACAGAGATGGAATTCAGCAGAATTAAATTGCAGAATGAGAAGAAATGCTTAGCTCCTTGGTGCGTGGAGAACCTAAGCTCTGATACCACTTGATGGAAGCTTATCCATGCTTGAATGACCTGGCCTTGCAGACAAAACAGATGCAGCGGATGAAAAACAGTATTGGTGCAGTGAGTGAAATACAGCAGAGTGGATGCAGTAGCAATTGGGTGAGATTTTGGTGTATTTGAGTGGAGTAAGTATGTGTGGGAACCTCACAGCTCAGAAGGCCTTCCTACAATGGAAGGAAGCTAGAGGAAAGGGAAGAGAAAGTAGAGAGAATTAGTGACTCAAGAGCAATAGGGCTGGCAATGAATTTCAGCAGCAATTTACTAAGCTCAAAAGTAACCCAAAACAAAGAAAAGGCCCTCTTATTTATAGGTGAAGAGGAGCCTAAATTCTGTTTGTAATTCCCTCCTAAAATTCAAATTATTCAGATTTTGATCAAGCAAAATCCATGCCTCATTCCAGCTCATCCAGCAAGGTGTGTGCTTCCTTCCAAATCAGCCAACATTCACGTGGAAAATGCTGGTGCATGCCGTAAGCACCTCCTTTGCTTTTTGGCTCCTTTTCTTGGTTCTTTCTTGGATGGCTCAATCATATTCTCCAAGATTTATTAATTCCTGCAAAACAAAATATAAGTGCTTTAATTAAGAGAAGAAGGATTTTTATAAGTAACCTTGCATAGAAGTAAAATGTTAGATGATCCTTCTTCTTCTTGAATCTTCCTAGCCATTGCTCTAGTAAGAGGTCCAATGTGATTTCTTGATGGTTTTCCATCAGCATTTACTGATAAATGCTATCATATGATTATGCTTTTGTGGTTTAAGTCTTCTGAACTTATTTGTTTTTGTTTTTAGATTAGGGTTTGATGTACTCTATTGAACACCTGTTTTGTTATGATGGTTTGCTATTAACTGTGGTTGTGTGATAAGTAATGCTGAATGATGCTTATGATTAATTGATGTTGAGATGATGTGCACATTAAAATGCTTATACAGGTGATTCACAAGCTTTGTGAACAAATGCAGGATATCATGATTGTGATTGTGAAATTAAGCAGGATGTGTATGTCAAATGTGAATGAGCTTATATGTGAGGTTTTGAGCTCCAGAGTTGTTATTGTTAAATGCTATTACTCTGAAAGCATGAATGACTTTGCCCAGGTTTTCTATGATTGAATCAATTGCTTGTTTTGCATCATATGATCAAGGTCGTTTGTTGGAAACCTTTTTATTGGCCAAATTCATAAAATTAGCCCACTAAAAGAGAACACTTTGTGTTCTATCCTTTTGAACCCTTAGCCTTGAACATACACTGAAACCCTTGATTGAAAATCTTTACCTTGAGTTAAGTAGAAGATCTTGTGTGATATTGTTAAATGTTCAAGTTTGGGGTTGTTGGGAAAACATGAAAAAGGAAAAGCATTGAGCTAAGAGCTAAAAAGTAAGAATATGCAAAGAAAAAGAAAAGAAAAGAAAAAGAAGCAAAGCTCAATGCAAAGGCAAAAGAAAGTTGGGAATGAATAAGATGATTGTGTTGTTATGATTCTCTTAACTCAAGGATTTTGTGATCTGATGGACAAATTTATGAACACCAAATTATGATGTCACAAACTTGTTTTCAATCGGCAAGTATGACCGAATCGTTCAAGTAATAAACTTGGTTAGACCAAGTATCGTTCTTCCCAAAGGACTCACGGCCTAGTTTAGTTATGTGGTTTCTTGATTAAGTAAGACTTACAAACGAAATATTTGGAGTTTAATATGCAAGACAGAAAATAAACATGTATGCATGAAGTTTTGATCAATGGCAAAAAGCAAAAGATAAACACTTTCAATGATATTAATGTATGAATATGTTGTTGGGGGTCAATTTCATCTTATCCACTCTCATATATTTTAGGAATTCAACATTCAAATCATCATTGTTAATGCCACTCTCTAAAGTACCTTTCTAGAAGGCTTCTCCCTAATCACGAGTTCATACAATTCCTAGCATTCCTAATGATCAGTTCATAAGTGCAGGAGCTTAACGACAACCAATATCATATTGGGAGAAATTCCCCGGATCTAGACTTCCCCGTACGTGCCCGTATCGACAAAACCAATAATCATGCATCGAATGAGTTAAACAATGCAAGCATTAAGCAAAGAGGAAAAACCCTAACTAATGATGAAAAGAAAGCATAAGTCTTAATTAAAAGATGCAAAAACAGATTCCATATATGAGAGTTTCACAAGATTACATTGATTCCCCAACAAACATACAGAGTTTAGTTCACCATATTCATGGTGAACCTAGATGAATTACGATGAAAGAATGAAAGAATAAACCCTAAAAAGGTGAAGAGGAAGCCTCAGCATCCAAGATCCTCCTTCAAAGGGGTGGAAAAGAGAGTGTTTGCTTCGTTCCAGCCAAAGATGCCTAACCCTAGGAAACCCTAAAGCTTATATATCATTCGTAAATTACAAAAAGTTAAGTCCAAGCCCATTAAAGTGCCGCTCAGCGGTAAAATACCGCTCAGCGGTGAGTGCGTGACTTGTTTTGCTCCCCTCAGCGGCCATTTTGCCCCTTAGCGGATCTCGCGCAAGCTCCTGAGTGCCGCTCAGCGGTAAACTGCCGTTGAGCGGTGACTTCGGCTTCTCTTTTTGCACTTTTTATTGTCTTTTCTGATTTCATCTCTCTCCTTCTTCACTTCTTTCACCAAATTCACCTTAAAACCTGCACAAAAACACTGAAATCAAGCATAAACCTGTCCAGCTCTCTTATTTCTGAAAATATCAATAAAAGGCATGATTTCAAGCTAGTTTTTAAGTGTAAAGGTTGCTTTTAGTATGAATTTTAAGCATGAAAATAACAGTTTTTCAACTGTTATCATGATCCAGAAAAACCAATTTTCTTGTTAGCCCAGCCACATTATAAGCCATTGAAAAGTCCTTGTGATGATGCATGCTTGTGAATGTTTTTTATTGTGGTAAAATGAAAGGCAAAATTGATTCAGGTGACATTGTGATAGTAGAGTGAATGAGTGATTACCTTTTATACACTTGTGTGTTGAGTGAAATACTTTACCTAGTGAGGAAATATTCCATTAGCACATGAACATCCATGCTTAATTGATTGGTCATTCATGAAAAAGAGCATTTGTTGGGTATTAACTGATTTTGTGAAACACTAAAGCATGTGCACATCCTAATTGAAATCTTGATCATAAGTTTGATTGATGTTTTTACTTATCTTGAAAAGAAGATTTTTGAATGAAGTGAACCATCATATGAATTGGTTGAAGATGGAGTTACATCTTGTTTGCTTGAGGACAAGCAAAGTTCTAAGTTTGGGGTTGTGATAACAGTTGAAAAACTGTTATTTTCATGCTTAAAATTGATACTAAAAGCAACCTTTATACTTAGAAACTAGCATCAAATCATGTATTTCTTCATATTTTCATAAATAAGAGAGCTGGACAGGTTTATGCTTGATTTCAGTGTTTTTGTGCAGGTTTTAAGGTGAATTTGGTCAAAGAAGTGAAGAAGGAGAGATATGGAATCAGAAAAGACATCAAAAAGTGCAAAAGGAGAAGCCGAAGTCACCGCTGAGCGGCAGTTTACCGCTGAGCGGCACTCAGGAGCTCATGGGAGGACCGCTGAGGGGCAAAATGGCCGCTGAGGGGAAGAAACGTGACACGCACTTACCGCTGAGAGGTATTTTACCGCTGAGCGGCACTTTAATGGGCTTGGACCTAATTTTCTGTAATTTACGAATAATATATAAGCTTTAGAGTTTCCTAGGGTTTGTATCTTTGGCTGGAACGAAGAAAACACTCTCTCTTCCACCCCTTTGAAGGAGGATCTTGGATGCTGAGGCTTCCTCTTCACCTTTTTAGGGTTTTATCTTTCATTGTAATTCATCTAGGTTCACCATGAATATGGTGAACTAAACTCTGTGTGTTTGTTGGGGAATCAATGTAATCTTTTGAAGCTCTCATATATGGAATATGTTTTTACATCTTTTAATTAAGACTTATGCTTTCTTTCATCATTAGTTAGGGTTTTTCCTCTTTGCGTAATGCTTGCATTGTTTAACTCATTCGATGCATGATTATTGGTTTTGTCGATACGGGCACGTAAGGGGAAGTCTAGATCCGGGGAATTTCTCCCAATATTATATTGGTTGTCATTAAGCTCCTGTACTTATGAACTGATCATTAGGAATGCTAGGAATTGTATGAACTCGTGATTAGGGAGAAGCCTTCTTGAAAGGTACTTTAGAGAGTGGCATTAACAATGATGATTTGAATGTTGAATTCCTAAAATATATGAGAGTGGATAAGATGAAATTGACCCCCAACAACATATTCATACATATATTTCATTGAAAGTGTTTATCTTTTGTTTTTTTGCCATTGATCAAAACTTCATGCATACGTATTTAATTTTCGTCTTTTGCATATAAACAATCCAAATATTTCGTCTTTAAGTCTTAGCTAATCAAACAACCACACAACTAAACTAGGCCGTGAGTCCTTTGGGAAGAACGATACTTGGTCTTACCAAGTTTATTACTTGAACGATTCGGTCACACTTGCCGATTGAAAAACAAGTTTGTGACATCATATTTTGGTGTTCATAAATTTGTCCATCAAGCTGCTTCCATCATTTGGCATCAAGAGCCAGGTTTCCACGCTGCCACTACAAGAGCTAAGTTTCTCTTTCATTCATTTCCAGTTTGTCCGTGTTGTGTCGTTCTACTGTGATGTTGTTTTTGAATATTTTTTTCAATTTTGTTTGGCTTAATTTTTACTTGAGCTTGTTGTTTGTGTTCATTATGTTGTTCCTTAGTGTTTCTTCATATTTTAATCGATGCACTTTGTTTGTTTGAGTTCAAATTCAGCTTTATAAATCAATTTCAGTTTCTATCAAGTCTTGTGCAAATGTTTTTGTTGTTTTCATGTTGTCAAGTGTTTAAATATGTTCCAGCTTTATTTCTTCGTTGTTGATTGAGTCGTGTGCATTTGCTAAGCTATATGTTGATCTATAAAGCAAAGACAATCAGTCAACTTTGACCATTGGAGCTTATACAGCATTGCACTCTGTTTCGTTTCAAATTATGCATTTGCTAAGCTATATGTTGATCGGGTTTGCATTTTCCGATCTGTTTTTTCGTCAGATTTTTCGTGTTTTCAGTCTTTGTCAAAGTTTGATTGATGTGTTGGAACATGTTGAAGATGATTGTGATTCATTTCCCTCACAACTCCATAAACTGAGTGATCATATTGCTTAAAATAGTTTTAGACTCTGCACCAAACATTGCTTGACTGTTCAACATGATGCAATCATTAATTGGCAAGTTTCTTTGTTTCTAAAGCATGAGACAAGTTTAAGTGATGATATTAATCATGTTTCAATTGCTGGAAATCAGTATTTACCGCTGCATCTAAAAAAAACTGTGTTTGAGTTGCTGCATTTTTTTTTGTTTCCCGAGACTTAAAGCTATTATGAAGCTTGCACCGTGCTGCTTGTGTCTTTGCCATGAACCAAGGCTGAGTTGCATGAACTAAGACAAATGGTCGCTAATCTTACTTTCAATCAAAGAGGGCATTCACAAGGGGATCACTGTCATAGGCAAAACCATGATCATAATGATCATTCCCAACATAGTGATCACCATAGTTATCACCCTTATGATCACTATCAACGCCCTCCTAGGCGTCATCATAACCATAGAGACCATCATGTGGAACCTAAACTTGACCTTCCACCCTTCTATGGAAGAGACAATGTAGAAGAATACTTTGAGTGGGAGATGAAGGTCGAACAGATTTTTGAGTGCTACCACATAGATGATAGGAGGCGAGTGACCTTAGCTACTTTGACCTTTCAAGGAACAACCCTCTATTGGTGGACATCCATCATAAGAGATCAAAAGATGCATGGCGACTACACCATCCAATACTGGAATGAATTGAAAGCAGCCTTACACAGAAGGCATGTCCCAGCCTATTATACTAGAGAAGTCATGGACAAGCTCCATCGACTTCAACAAAGAAACATGAGTGTTGAGGAATACCGGCAAAAGTTAGAATTACTCATGTTAAGAGCTGGGATAAAAGAAGAGGAGCGATTTACCATAGCTAAATTCCATAGTGGATTAAACTATGAGATTAGAGATAAGGTAGAACTCTTACCTTACTTAGATCTAAATGACTTTGTCCAACTATGTGTGTGAGTGGAAGAACAAATTAGAAGAAAAGCTTCCACTAAAAGGAATTACCCTACCACCTCCGAGTATAGGAAATATATTAAGAGGGAGGGTAGTCCAAGGAGGTATGAAAAACCTCAAGAAAAAGAAAAAGAAAAAGAGAAAGTGAAAGGTAAAGAAAAAGAGAGAGAGCGAGAAAGAAATACCTCTCACAAAGAATCTTCAAGAGACACAAGGGGTAGAGAGACCAAATGCTTTAAGTGTGGAGAGAGAGGACATTATTCTTCTGAGTGTCCTCACAAAAGGTATACTTATCTCTTAGAGCATCAGAGTGAAAGTGAAGATTTTTCTAGTGACTCAGATACTTCTGTATTTGAGGAAGAAGCCTTACCTTGTGAAGGTGAGTTATTATTGGTAAGAAGACTTCTTGGAAGTCAATCCCAAGAACTAGAACAATCACAAAGAGAAAATCTATTCAAAACAAGATGCAAAATCTTTGAAAACACTTGTTTATTGATTGTGGATAGTGGTTTTGTAATTGTTGTGGTTCTCGAGTGGTGAACAAATTGGCCTTACCTACTATTTCTCATCCCAAGCCTTATAAGCTTCAGTGGATAACAGAGGATGAAGAAATAGTAGTCAACACATAGGTAACCATACCAATATCCATTGGCAACTATGAAGAAAACATTTTATGTGATGTTGTTCCAATGGATGCTGGGCATGTATTACATGGTAGGCCATGGCAATATGATCATAACTCCACCCATAATGGTTATACTAATAAAATCACTTTCCTTCATAAAGGAAATAAAATCACATTGATTCCTCTTACACCTGAAAAAGTGAAAGAGGATGAGATAACAATCAAAGAAAAAATTGCAAAAGAAAGAAAACAAGAAAATAGGTTAGAAAAGCAACCTTATCAAGAAAAGAAGGAGACAAAGGTATGCATGTTGTTAACTTCTTCATTAAAAGGTAAATACCTTGACTCTTCTTTTCAAAAACATCACTTTGTTTCTTCATTTTATCATGGGGAATGTTCAAAGCAAAATGAATCCAAAAATATAATAAAGGCCAAGACTTCTTCTCATAACATTTTTGTCAAAAGGCCTTCATTTTCTCTTCTTCTCTTTGCATATATCTCATTCATCATACTAATTTTTGCTATTTTTTGTAGATATATCTTTGATCCAGGTGGACAATAAACACCAAAGTTGTGCTTCTTCTTTCTTCCCGATTTGAGGATAAATCGTTTTTAAGAGGGAGGGAATGATGGCAATCCCTTTAGGGATTTCCCATCCAAAGAAGTATCAACTTAACACTAAGACTAAGAAAGGGAAGTTGAATAAGGACTTGATCTTTTCTTTCTAAGTCTTAGAATGTTCTCTTTAACTAAATACATTTACCTTATTTTGTAGGTCACTAATAAGAGTGGAAAACCATAGCCAATCAACCAAAGAAGCTTGGTGAGCTAAGGGAAGCAAAGGAGGTAAAGAAAGGAAGAAAGGAAGTGCTTTTTGGATTGGAAAAGCAAAGCTGATATACAGCATACAACCAACCAAGCAAACCAGCGTTTTCACTTCCTTTTAAAGCATGTTTTCAATGTTTACCGTATGGAACATGTGGCCAGCTGTATAGCTTCTCCTGCACACTTCTTATAAAGCTTCATGTACATTGCTAATATGTCTAGTAGCTTGCTAGGCACGTTTCTCTTCATCTATAAAAGAGAAGCCAAATCCTTTGTAATGGTAACTTGAATTGAAGTAAAGAAATGTTGCCAATTTCCAGCTATTACTCTCAAGTTCACCTCTGTGCTTTGTTATCTAGCACCTCCTCTAGCTCCTTTCCCCTTTGGAAAGCCTACTGAGTTAGAAATCTACCAAAACACTCATCCAAACACCACCACACAATTTCACAAACACCTTGAGTGCATTCAGACATCCTCTGTCATCTTCCATCCGTTGTCATTCTCTGCGTCTTGAAGCATCCTTCTACGTGTCATGGAGCTGCTTCCATCATATAGGTTGGCCAATTGGATAAGAAGTTGGAGGAGATGCTTGACCGGAGTTTTGGGACTAATACTGAAGTTAACCCTAAGGAGGAGTGCAATGCCATTATGACTAGAAGTGGCAAGATTTTATATGAGAGAAAAGATGAGAGAAAAGAGAAAGTTAAGTTGAGTAAAAAAGAAGAAGAGAATGAAGAGATAAGAGGTGAGGGTTAGAGGAAAGAAAAGGAGAAAGATGAGGGAGAGAAAAAGAAAGAAGAAGAAGATGAGAGAAAAGAAAAGAAGAGAAAAGAAAAGGAGAGAGAAAAAGAAAAAATATTTGAGAAGCCTCTTCCTTATCCAAAGAGCTTTTCAAAGAATGAAAAAGAGAAGCAATATGGGCGTTTCATTGAGATCTTCAAGCAATTGGAGATTACTATGCCCTTGACCGAAGCACTGCAGCAAATCCCTGCTTATGCGAAGCACATAAAGCAATTCCTCAAAAAGAAGAAATATCTAGATGAGGAAACAATTGAAGTGCATGGTAATTTCAGTGTCATATTGTAGAAGACGCTACCTCCCAAATTCAAATATCCGGGGAGTTTCACCATCCCTTACACCATTGTGAATCATGATATAGGGAAGACTCTAGTTGACTTAGGAGCTAGTATCAATCTAATGCCCTTATTTATGCTTAAGAAGATTGGTGGTCTGGAGGTCAAACCTACAAAAGCAATCTTGCAAATGGAAGACAGGTCCATTAAGCATCCTTATGGTGTGGTAGAAGACGTGGTGGTGAAAATTGATAAACTCAAATTTCTGGTGGACTTTGTAGTGATGGAGATGGAGGAAAATGTAGAGATACCGCTCATCCTTGGAAGGTCATTCATGAAGACAACTAAGGTTGTCATTCATGTGGATGATGGAGTTATAACGTTGAAAGACCAAGATGAAGAGGTGACTTTCAATGTTTTTGAAGCTGGGCAACCAATACAATAACAAAGACTAGTCCTAAAGCTAAAGACGAAGTTTTATCAGTGACTAGTCTATCTGATAAAGCTGCCAAGACGGTCAAGAGGAATCATAATTGTTGCTTTCCAAGGCTGAAGGAAGATGATGGAGATAAGGAAGAAAAACTCGTTCACCATGACTTTGTGATGGAAAATAATGGACCCTACCCTGGCCAACCAGTGAAATTCAAGAACATGTTATGGGTTATCAAGGCAAATGGAGTTCTTGAGATTGAGGCTCCTTACTCTAGGAGAGTCAAGTTGGTGACAAGAAAGATGCTGAGATTATGTTGGTGTCATGAAAAGAAGAAGTACATCAACATTGAAAATCAAACTTGAGCTTTATTAGGTCAACCTAGTGACGTTAAAGAAGTGTTTATTGGGAGGCAACCCAGCTTTCTAAACTTATCTTTTTAATTTATGTTCGTCTTTATGTTATTTAGAATAGGTTATGATGTACTTGGCTTAAAACTTAATCTATGATGCAATGGTTTGATGATGATATGATGTTTGTGATGAGTGTTGCTTTATGATGCTGATTATATTGATTGATGTTGAGATGATGCATGATGCTGATATACAGGTGGTTGCTCACAATATTGTGAAACAGATGCATGAGGTAAACTTCTGATTGTGATATTGAGCAAGATGTTTATCTAAATGTTGGAACTTGAATTAGCCTGTGTGAGGATTGAAATCCAGAGTTTTTGTGAATGATTGTTATTACTTTGAAAACATGAATGATTTTGCCTAGGTTTCTATGATTGAATCACTTGCTTGCATGTGTCATATGATCAAGGCCATATGTTGTTATCCCTTTTTATCCAATGCATATTTTATCCCAATAAAAGAGAGCATAATGTGTTCTATCCTTTGAACCTTTAGCCTTAAACATGATATGAAAACCCTTTTTGAAAATCTTTACCTTGAGTTAAGTTGAGAATATCTGTGTGGTATTGATAAAGGTTCAAGTTTGGGGTTGTTGGGAAATCTGAAAAGGGAAAAATAAAAAGAATAAGCATTGAACTAAGTGTTGAGCAAATGAAAAGCAAAAGAAAAAGAAAAGAAAAGAAAGAAAAGAAAAACTCAATGCAAGGGAAAGTTGGGAATAAGTGAGAATAGTCTTGAAAAAGAGAGATTGTGTTTAAGTGATGAAATTATGAATGACTCTCTTAACTCAAGGATTTTGTGATCTGGAAAAACCAATTTTCTTCTTAGCCCTGCCACATTACAAGCCATAGAAAAGACCTTGTGATAATACTTGCTTGTGAGTTTGATTGATTGTGGTTAAATGAAAGGCAAAGTTGATTTATGTGAAATTGTGATAGTAGAGTGAATGAGTCAACTCTATATACACTTGTGTGTTTGAGAGAAACACTTTTCCTTGGTGAGGAGTAGTTCCATGTATGCATGATTACATCTTTGCTTGGTTGATTAATCATTCATGAGGATAACATCTGTTGAATATTCTTGATTAGGTGGGCACCACAATGAGTTAATTGAATCAAGGCATTTATTCATCTTGACTAATATTCTTTATAATAAGCTGATATGAGCGATTACTTGTCTTCTTGAAAGAAAAGGTTTTGAAATGTGTTGAAACCATTGTATTGATTGTTTGAAAGCTAAGTTACATTTTGTTTTCTTGAGGACAAGCAAAGTTCTAAGTTTGGGGTTGTGATAACGATTGAAGTTACTGTTATTTGATACTTATTTTTTATACTAAAAACAACCTTTTTGACTTAGAAACTAGCTTGAAATAAGAGAGTTGAAGATGAATTTAATGATTTTATGCTATATTTCCTTGTTTTCAACGGGAATTGAGATGATTTAGAAGAAGATTTGAAGTAGTAACGAGTTGGAACTCAGGAAGAACTGGAAAAGCATCAGAAAGAAGGATCGCAACAACGCTGAGCGCCATTTTAGGGGCCCTCGGCTCCGGAATACACTGTCTCACGCTTGGCTGCCCTTTTTCTAAAGTCCTCAGCACATGAAGTCCCTGGCTCGCGCTTGGGCGCCCTTTTTGGGGCGTTGAATGCCACTTCCTCGAGACGCACCATGTCTGCTTGCCTTCTAAGCTGACCTTGAGCGTCATATGATTTGGTACACCGCCCGGGCGCCCTAAGTGGGGCGCTGAGAGCCAGTTTCATGGGCTTGGACCCGTTTATGTTATTTTTATGTTCTATTTAAGGACTTGGACGTCCTAGGGAATGATATGAACATGGTGTTGTTAGCATAAGTCATGATGAGTGGATATACCGATGATATGTGTGAATTAAGTTCATGATGAAATCGAGTATCAAGGGATCTGATGGAAGACCATCTAAGATGCACATTGGACCTCTTACTAGAGCCATGGCAAAGAGGATTCAAGAGGAAGAAGGACCACATACTATTTTGCTTCTATGGAAGGTTACTTATAAAAATCCTTCTTCTCTTAACTAAAGCATTTATACTTTGTTTTGTAGGAATTAATAAATCTTGGAGACTATGATTGAGCCATCCAAGAAGATAAATCAATAGATCAAGCAAAAGAGCCAAAAAGAGGTGCTTACGGCATGCACCAACATTTTCCACGTGAAATGGGCTGATGTGGAAGGAAGCACACACCTTGCTTGATGAGCTGGAAAGAGGCATGGACCTTGCTTGATCAAAATAAATCTGAACCATTTGAATTTAGGAGGGAATTAGAATTAGAAATTAGGCTCCTCTTCACCTATAAATAAGAGGGCCTTTTCCTTGTATTGATTCACTTTTGAGCTTAATAATATGCTGCAGAAATTGTTTTCCAGCTTTTGTGCTCTCAAGTCACCTTTGAATTACTACTTCTCCTCCTTTCCTCAAGCTTCCTTCCTCTGTATGAAGGCCCTCTGAGCTGTGAGGCTTCACCCATACACCTTTCCTCCATTAAAACACATCAAACACTGCATCATTTCATCCATCCGCTGCACCAATTTTCATTACTGGTTTTCTCTGGTCTGGAACCTCTTCCTACACATTCCCAGCTGGGAATTGGTCTCCATCAAGTGGTATCATGAGCTTAGGTCATCCACGCACCAAGAGCTAAGCTATTCCTCCATCTTTGCACTCCATTTCTACATTCTGTTGTGATCTCTGTTCCAGCTTTCCAGTTCTGTTTTAAGTACTTTTGTTTCTGTTTTGTGCTTTTTCCAGTTATTAATTTCGTGTTTCCTGTGCATTATTTGTGTTTCCAGTAGTCATACATGTTTGTTACTCATTTTAAACGGTGAATCATTCTTGTTTATGTCTCTTCCAGCTTTAATTTTCAATTCCAGTTATGTTTTAGTCTTGTGCAGTCCATATTTGCAGTTTTAATTCTGTTTCACTTTGGTTTTCTGTTCTGCTGGGTTTCATTTTGGTTTATTTGAGTTTAGAGTGCTGGAAAAGCTTTAAATCAACCAAATAAGGCAATGAGAACATGTTCTAGCCTTGGTGATGGAAGCAAAAGCACTAGAAACTAATTATGGTTTTCAAATCTGCTCAAGAAATTCAAATCTGGTTTTAAAATTTGAAATCTGTTTCAGTTGATTTTATTTGATTCTGTTGCTTGGTAAAAATTTGTTTGCTGTTATTGGAAGTGGCTAAAGGTGTGTCAGACCATTAAAAGCAAGGAAATGCATCTAGCATAGCTTGGTTGCCTTAAAAACCAGTAGCCTTTGCTGTCCAGTTTGTTTTGTTTTTCTGTTCTAGCTTTTCACTGTGCTACCATTCTTTGCTGTCCAGTTTGAGTTTATTCATACTAAGCACTTTAATCCTAGCTTAGTTCAGTGTAATAACATTCTCTAGAGTCATTGTGTGTGCTGTCCAACCTTATATCCACAAGGTTCTTAAATCTGGTGCTGTTTTGGTGGGAATTTGCTGCATAAATAGGCTATAGCAAGGGTGAATTGTTGAGTCTTGCTATTTCTGTGCATTTACAACATTTGAGCAAGTTTAAATTGTCATTCCAAAGTTGTTTGCACTGTTCATTTGGTCATTTTTTAGCCTATATGCAGATTTGCTTTTTAAACCTTAAAATTGCCTTTAAAATGGAAGTGCACCAGTGAATTCACATTGCAATCTGTTTTCTAGCTGTTTCAATGTTTAAACATCTTTAAAATGATGATACAAAGTTGTTTGATGCATCAATTGAACTGCTGAATCACTTCCAATCAATTTTGGGTTTAAAACCACCATTTCAAGCCATTTTTTTCTGGTGCAGAAATCATTTTCCAGCAACTATTTTGGTCATTCTTGTTCAAATTCATTTCTGGATTGTAGTAAGAGCTGGTTCATTACTTTAAATTGAAATTAAATGATCAAAATAAGTCAGAGCAAGTGTTAAAAAGCCTGTTGAATCGTGCAATCCAGTTTTTGGCAGTTAAAAACCCCAAAACACCAAATCTGGTTTTCATTGGGGCATTTTAACAAACACTTTGGTAAAATATCAAACAGTTTGGTCTGGATGAGTTTGTGATCTGCTATTTCTGTTTTTGTTGCTTTCTTAATCTGTTCTAGTACCATTATTAGGTTCCTTTTGAGTGCTTTCTGTTATTCCATCCCTGTTTCCATTTGATTTCCCATTCTTGGCTTCCAAATTGTCAAACATTCAAAACAAAATCTGGTTTGAAATTCTGGTGCAGTTTGCTAATTCTGTTTGGTGTGTTTGACTGGAATCTTGAGGTGCTGTGGTAACTATTGTGAGGCATCCAGAAGCAGAAACCTTTCCCTACTGAGGCACCATATTAGGAAGTGAAAAGGGGGCTGAAGTGGGAACAAAAAGGGAGCTTGTGAGCAGCTGCAACTCTGCTGTTCCAGCAGCTAAAAATACACCAGAAAAGCTTGAAGTGCAACCTGTTTTGGAGTAGCAATCTGCAGCAGCAAGAGAGTAAAGCTTACATTAGTTTTAGGCCTTCTTTTAAGTTTGTTTACACCACATATCACGGAACCTTTGTTGTTTAAAGTTGATTTTCATTTCTTGGCTAAGTGACTTGGGAAAATGCTCTTGAAGCAATTCCAAGATCACATTTAAACATTGTAATAGTGCAATTTCGTTTTCTTAGTGTGGAAGTGTGTCAAGGGGCTCCAAGTGTCACTTGCACTTTCACTTAGGGCCGTCTAGCATTTACATTCTTGCATCTTTATTGCTTTCTTTAATTTCTTGCTTAATCTTTTTGTTTTTTAAGTCTCCGTGGTATATATAGGATTGCATAGCATTTAGTCAACCTTTCTTTGGTTATAGGTCCATAACATTTGAAAAGAATTTGAAGAATTTCTAATTAGAAACTTAGGTAAAAGATAACTCTAAGGAAACTCTGGCTAAGGAAGAACTTGGTTTTTAAGCTTGTCCATTAGTGACTCACCTCTTCTTCCTGGGAGCTACTTAGATACATCTTTCACCTTTAGAATCTCTTTAAGAAATTTTTCACCAAAAACAAAGAAAAAAATTGTGAAAATCTTTTCATTCATTCTTTGTCAAATATTTTGAAAACCTTGTAAAAACCTTTTTCATTTGACAAGAATGAGTCAATCAAGTGTGCAAGGTAGCATCAAACCCAATAGTGAGAGTTCTTTAAGGGAAGAATTTCAACAAAAATTTGAACAAAGGGATAGAGAGATTAGTGAGCTCAAAGACATGATTAGTCAACTTTTGAATAATCAAGACAAAAGAAAAGAGAGATCTTCCCATAGGAGAAGAGAAGAATCATCATCTTCTAGTGAGCTTGAGCAAAATAGTAGTCATCACAATGATGACCACTACCAAATGCCTCCTAGAAGACATCATAGAGTGAGAGAACACCATCCAAGAGAGCCCAAAATTGATCTACCTTCTTTTCATGGAAAGGATGATGTGGAAGAATATTTAGAGTGGGAAATGAAAGTTGAGCAATTGTTTGAGTGCCACCAAATAGATGATGAAAAGAGAGTCACCATGGCTTCTCTAAGCTTTCAAGGCTATGCCTTAATTTGGTGGACAGCCTTGGTCAAAGATTATAGGCTAAGACACTTACCTCCCATTAGATATTGGAATGAGTTAAGAACTGCCTTGAGGAGGAGGCATGTACCAGCCTACTATGATAGGGAGATAATGGATAAACTCCATAAACTCCAACAAAGGAACATGAGTGTTGAGGAATATAGACAAAAAATGGAATTACTCATGTTGAGGGCTGGGATAAGAGAAGAACCTAGGATAACAATTGCTAGATTTCAAAGTGGACTCAACTATGACATAAGAGATAGGGTTGAACTTATACCCTACAATGATCTCAATGAGTTAGTCCAACTTTGTGTGAGGGTAGAGCAACAACTAAAGAGGAAAAGCTCCACCAAGAAAGATTACCCTCATAGTTTTCACCATAAGAAAGAGTATAAGAGGGAGGGTAGTCAAACCAAGCCAAGATATGAAGAAAGAGAGAGAGAGAGAGAGGAAAAGAAAAAGTCAAAGAACCTTCAAGAGATCATAAGAGTAAGGAGACTAAGTGTTTTAGATGTGGGGAAAAAGGGCACTATGCGTCTGAGTGCCGCAATAGAAGGTCAACTTACATCCTTGAGCATGAGAGTGAAAGTGAGGGTTCTTCATATAGTGAGTCTGAAACATCCATTTCTGAAGAAGAAGAAGCTTTACCTTGTGATGGTGACTTACTTATGGTAAGGAGACTCCTGGAAAGTAAACATGTAGAATTAGAACAGTCACAAAGAGAGAACCTATTCCACACAAGATGCAAAGTTTTAGAAAAGACATGTTCAATGATAGTGGATAGTGGCTCTTGTTGCAACTGTTGTAGTTCTAGAATGGTAGAAAAGCTTGGCTTAACCACTACTCCTCATCCTAAACCTTATAAACTTCAATGGATCAAAGAGGATGATGGAATAGTAGTTAAAGAACAAGTCAGTGTACCTATTTCCATTGGCAAATATGAAGATCAAATTGTTTGTGATATAGTACCAATGGAAGCTGGGCACATATTACTTGGAAGACCTTGGCAATATGATAAACAAGCTTTACATGATGGAGTCACCAACAAAATCACCATTCAACACAAAGGAAAGAAAATTATTTTGTGTCCTCTTACACCTTCACAAGTGAAAGAGGATCAAATAATTCTTAAGAAGAAGTTGGATGGAGAAAAGAAAAAAGAAACTAAGAAAGAAAGAAAGAATTTGGTAACCCATGCCTCAGCCCATGAAGTTGTCCAACCTCAAACCTTGAATATTTCCAAAAATCTTTTTCTTGGACAACCTCATTTCCTTCTTTATTGCAAAGAGGCATTTGTTTCAATCACTCATGAACTTGGTTCTCTACCAAAGGGGTTGCAAAAACTTTTAAAGGAATTTGATGATATATTTCCCAAAGAGGTACCAAGTGGATTACCACCTTTGAGGGGAATAGAACATCAAATAGATTTGGTGCCTGGGGCAAGCCTACCCAATAGGCCAGCCTATAGAACCAACCCTATGGAAACAAAAGAAATAGAGAAACAAGTTAATGACTTGTTGAACAAAGGGTGGATCCAAAAGAGTTTAAGTCCCTGTGTTGTGCCTGTGTTGTTGGTCCCTAAAAAGGATGGGTCTTGGAGAATGTGTACAGATTGTAGGGCCATCAACAACATAACTGTCAAGTATAGGCATCCCATTCCTAGGCTAGATGACATGTTGGATGAATTACATGGAGCAAATCTCTTCACCAAAATTGATCTTAAAAGTGGATATCATCAGATAAGAATTCATGAAGGAGATGAATGGAAAACTGCTTTCAAGACCAAGTTTGGTTTGTATGAATGGTTAGTCATGCCCTTTGGCTTGACCAATGCTCCAAGTACATTCATGAGATTAATGAATCATGTGCTTAGGGAATGCATAGGCAGATTTGTAGTGGTCTACTTTGATGATATCCTAGTCTATAGTCAAGGCCTTCAAGAACATCTTAACCATGTCAGAAAAGTCTTGCTTCTTCTTAGAGAACATCATCTCTTTGCCAACTTTGACAAATGTACTTTTTGTCAAGAAAGTGTGATTTTCCTTGGATTCAAAGTGGGAAAAGAAGGAGTACATGTTGATCCAGAGAAGATCAAGGCTATACAAGAATGGCCAACCCCTAAAAATGTAGGAGAGGTGAGAAGTTTTCATGGGTTAGCAAGTTTTTATAGAAGATTTGTAAAAGACTTCTCCACCATAGCTGCTCCTTTAAATGAGCTAGTCAAGAAAGATATGCCTTTTATTTGGGGTGATAAGCAAGAGTTGTCTTTTGAGACTTTAAAACACAAGTTAACACATGCACCTATTCTAGTTTTGCCTGATTTTTCCAAAGCCTTTGAACTAGAATGTGATGCATCTGGGGTAGGAATAGGAGCTGTTTTAATACAAGGAGGACATCCCGTAGCTTACTTTAGTGAAAAACTTAGGGGGCCTACCTTAAACTATCCTACTTATGACAAAGAGTTGTATGCCCTCATTAGAGCTTTGAAAACTTGGGAGCATTACTTGGTAACTAGAGAATTCATCATACACACTGACCATGAATCTCTCAAGTACATTAAAGGGCAAGCAAAGCTAAACAAAAGACATGCAAAGTGGGTGGAATATCTTGAGCAATTTCCCTATGTCATCAAACACAAAAAGGGGAGTACTAATGTTGTTGCGGATGCTTTATCTAGAAGACATGCATTATTAGTAACCCTAGGATCCCAAATATTAGGATTTGATGACATAAAAGAGTTATATGAAAATGATGAAACATTTGCATCCACTTATTCATCATGTCTTAAGAAGCCTTTTGATGGATTCTATCTTTCTGAGGGGTATCTTTTTAATAAAGGAAAACTTTGTATACCCCAAGGATCCATTAGAAAACTTCTTATAAAAGAAAGTCATGGAGGAGGACTCATGGGCCATCATGGAGTTGATAAAACTCTAAACATTTTGAAAAGTAAATTTTATTGGCCACACATGAGAATAGATGTTCAAAGGCATTGTTCTAAATGTATAGCTTGTTTACAAGCTAAGTCCAAAATTATGCCTCATGGACTTTATACACCTCTTCCTATAGCTAATACCCCTTGGGAGGACATAAGCATGGACTTTGTCTTAGGATTGCCAAGAACTCAAAGGGGGTATGATTCTATATTTGTGGTAGTAGATCGTTTTAGTAAAATGGCTCATTTTATACCCTGCCACAAAATAGATGATGCTAGCTATATCTCTAGACTCTTCTTTAAAGAGATAGTGAGATTGCATGGCTTACCCAAAACTATAGTGTCTGATAGAGATATGAAGTTTCTAAGCCATTTTTGGAAAACTTTATGGGAAAAGCTTGGAACTAAACTTCTATTTTCTACTACATGTCACCCACAAACTGATGGGCAAACTGAAGTAGTAAATAGATCTTTATCTACATTATTAAGGGTAATATTAAGAGGAAATAACAAATCTTGGGATGAACATCTACCTCATATTGAATTTGCTTATAATAGAGTAGTCCACAAGACTACTAATCTTTCTCCTTTTGAGGTTGTTTATGGTTTTAACCCTATCACACCTCTTGATTTACTACCTCTTCCAGAATCATCTTCTTTTCTTCATAAAGAAGGTGCTTCTAAAGCGGAGTTTATCAAGAAGTTACATGAGAAAGTTAAAATCCAAATTGAAAAACAAACTCAAAAATATGCAGAACACAACAACAAAGGGAGAAAGAAAATAGTTTTTGAAAAAGGAGACCTAGTTTGGCTTCATTTGAGAAAGGAAAGATTTCCCTCTCAAAGGAAATCCAAACTTAGTCCAAGAGGAGATGGTCCATTCAAGGTGGTCAAAAGGATAAATGATAATGCATACATATTAGACCTTCCTGAAAGTTATGGTGTCAGTCCTACTTTTAACATCTGCGATTTAATTCCTTTCACAGGAGATGATCAACAGGATGAAGCAGATCTGAGGACAGATCTTTTTCAAGAGAGAGGGTCTGATGGAAGACCATCTAAGATGCACATTGGACCTCTTACTAGAGCCATGACAAAGAGGATTCAAGAGGAAGAAGGACCACATACTATTTTGCTTCTGTGGAAGGTTACTTATAAAAATCCTTCTTCTCTTAACTAAAGCATTTATACTTTGTTTTGTAGGAATTAATAAATCTTGGAGACTATGATTGAGCCATCCAAGAAGATAAATCAATAGATCAAGCAAAAGAGCCAAAAAGAGGTGCTTACGGCATGCACCAACATTTTCCACGTGAAATGGGCTGATGTGGAAGGAAGCACACACCTTGCTTGATGAGCTGGAAAGAGGCATGGACCTTGCTTGATCAAAATAAATCTGAACCATTTGAGTTTAGGAGGGAATTAGAATTAGAAATTAGGCTCCTCTTCACCTATAAATAAGAGGGCCTTTTCCTTGTATTGATTCACTTTTGAGCTTAATAATATGCTGCAGAAATTGTTTTCCAGCTTTTGTGCTCTTAAGTCACCTTTGAATTACTACTTCTCCTCCTTTCCTCAAGCTTCCTTCCTCTGTATGAAGGCCCTCTGAGCTGTGAGGCTTCACCCATACACCTTTCCTCCATTAAAACACATCAAACACTGCATCATTTCATCCATCCGCTGCACCAATTTTCATTACTGGTTTTCTCTGGTCTGGAACCTCTTCCTACACATTCCCAGCTGGGAATTGGTCTCCATCAGGATCACTGCGATTTTTCATTTGATGATGAAACTTAATGATTCTTTGTGTAGTTAATGTTGCAGATGAGGTTGCATGTGATGTTATGTATTGTTATTTGTTAATCATATCTTGTATTGCTATGATTGGTGTTATTAGTAGCTTACCTCGTACTTGTCTGTGTTTATGTTTGTTATTGGAATTATCAGCGATGATCGTATAATATATTATACGTGAGTAGATGATGTTGTAGATGTTCCAAAGGCATGATGGATTCGTGAGATGATGGGAAAAATTTAAGTTTTTTTAAAAGTTCTTTTGTTAGAATTTTGAGACAATATAATTCAGAATTATCTTTATTCCTTTGAATATTTTAATTCGTGAATAATGTAATTTAGACATTGCTTTTGGAACGTATATGATTTTCAATTATTTTCACACGTTTAAATATTGGAGTTTTTGAAAAATATGTTTCCACACTATGAAAGATTTTGAAATGTTCGGTTTTTGTAACAACTCGACACACCCTGAATTTGGGGCATTACATCGAACGCCTTCATCAAAGTTGTTACACGCTCTTACCACCTTTGCCTTTTGAAGTTGTGGATCTGCTCCCTTTTTCATCATGCATGGTGGCACGTCTCGCAACGATTCAGAGCATTAGACTCTTTTTCCTCTTTTAGGTTCATCGTGCGTGGTCGCATGTCCTATCTCCTCTTGAGACAACTATTTAGAGTATCAAAGTTACTTTTTTTTCTTTTTCATGTGCCTTGATCGAGAATCTTGGATTTATATAAAAACTTAAATTGTTAAATATTAGTTTATTTGTATTTCTAGGGTTAATAATGTAACATTTAGTTTTTATGTTTACTAAAATTATTTTTAAAAGTATAAAAATTAAAATTTCAAGGATTATTTTATAAGTTAAAATTTTAACTATAGTAATTTATTTTACAAAGCTCATAATTGATCTAAATTTTAATTTTTGTTTACTTTTTCTCTAAAATTATGTGATTACTTCTCATTACTTTTTCAAATAAGAGAACGTAATTTAGAAAACAATAAAGTTTAGGATAATTTGATCTGATCAAATTATATTTTTGAGTATATTTTATTTTTTCTTAGATCTTAAATTTATCTTCTTTAGTGTGGTTTGTATGCAGTGAGTTCTGTATCTACATACATGTGATATCTGAACTTAATAGATTAATCTATACTAATTTAGGTCCGTACTTATATGTTTTATTTGTGAATTAGGTTTCATAGGAGCAAGTTAGGAATGCTTACATTTTGAGTTATTTCCTAGGAGAGCATATAAAGTGACGTTGCAAAAGCTAGACTGTAATTGATTCTATATTTTATGTATTTACGAGTTTGTTGTGATCTTTTTTTTTAAAAAAAAAGTTATGTGTTTTATTTATTTGTATTTATTAAAATGTATAGAGATATACATTTATTAAAAAATTAGAAAAAATATGAATATTATTTACTAAAATAAGCAATGAGTATATCTATTTTAACAGTAAAGAAAGTACGAATGTAATTTAGTATGATTTTAAGAGAAGTAAAAATAATTTACATTTTAAGAGAAGTATATCTCTCTTGCATTCCTTACCTTCTTAATGCAATACGTCATGCTCTTTCATAATTTTTTTAATTCCTTAAATAACAGTGGAATATTATATATTAAGATCTTTATTTGTGCAATTTACTTTTTCCTTACACATAGTCTTATGAAAACTTATTGATTATTTACATGATAGTACAAAATTTAGAGTTTTTTATCTTTATAATATACTACGACATACATAAATTATCAAATCACAACCAAATAAATTAATGATGAAAGAGGAGAAATTTGAAATTATACTTCTTCCAAAAAAAAATTCTAAAACCGATTAAAGTGTGTGGCACATTAATTAGAAACCTCTTTCATTATTCGTAGTGCAAACACCCATTAACTAATAAATTAATGAAGAATAAAAGCATTAAGGTATAAAATTAATGCAAGAAAGAGAGAACTGAATAAGGAAGAGTACAAAACACACACAACATTGGTTTTAGAAAACATTGAAATTGAAGAAGTGAAAGGGGGTGTAGTGTGTGGGCGCTACTACCGTTTCGTTCCCTTTCTCTCTCCTACTTCCTCTCTTCACTCCTCATCACACTTTCTCTCTCCACACACATCCCAATGTGATGTCGTTCTGATCTTCAATTTCCATTTTCCTATTCTTCTTCCCAATTCACGCTTCGCTTTTCCCCAATTCTAATCATACTTCCAATTCTCAGATTTTACGATTCTGCCCCTCGCTCCGATCCGAGGCTTGTCTCCCAGGGCTCCTCAAAATCAAACACAAAACACGAATACGAGTTAAACGCGTCGTATTGTGACCTTCGTCGCTTTCGGTAACAACGTGACTGAATTTGGAATTAATTTCGTGTCTTTTTGTTTGTTTGTTTTGATTTCGGGAACAGGGTTTTCACTGTTTCATTCAGCTTCCGAGCTCAATTGGCGCTCCTATATTCGCCGCGCGCAAAACGAGTCGTTTTGGATTCTAGTGTTGCGTCGCGTCGTATTCAGGTATCGTCTCGTAGCGTTTCTGTTTTATTTTATTTTTATTTTATAGTTTTTCTGCCCTTCTTGTTTTGTTTTCTTGCTGGCCTTAATTTGTGTGGTGGGATTTTCCGATCCATTGTTAAATATTCAGGTTAAAATCAAAAGAATTACACGTTCTTTGTTGTAAAGAATTACAGACAAATACTGTCACAATCAGAAACCCCAACAAACTTTGAAAGACAGAATCGCAGTTCGTAATAGATAACGAAAGTATATATAAATGTATTTTCCGTTTAATTTTTATTTTTCTCAATATTGTAATAACTGGTCAGAATCGCAGTTTTTTTTTTTAAACATTTGGCTTAATTAATAACAAAGTATTAAATGAAAAAAGTTTCATTTTTTTAATCTTTGCTTGGGTTATTATCAGTTAATTTGCTAATTTTGTAATAAATGGTCAGAGTCGATGATTGTTTTTGAAGCTTGGGCTTAATAATTGACGGAAGTATTATATGCATTTACTCTTTGCTTGCTTGGGTTGTTAATTATATATTGTCATAAATGTGTACTTTGTTGTGGTGACCGGATTTGGGGTGTTGGGTTGGTGGGAAGAATGAATTCTGTAATAAGTGTGCATGCTTGGTCTTTGTGGGTTTTGAGGGATGAAAATTATGCTGTGTTTTTTCGTGTGCAATGATCACGTGATAAGTGATTGGGTATATTTGATTCCTGATCGGGTATTATGGGTAAGCATGATTAGTATCGTGCTTAAGTGGATTGTGATGGGTTATTTCGCTTTTTATTGGGTCTGGAAAATTTGCATTTCAATATTCAGTGCAGAGCATCATTAAATACTCGGAGTCAGGTTTTGATGAAGTAGAGAAACTTTGCTATTGGGTATTTATGCTTTTACTACTTTACCCGATATAATATGATGCTTGTGATTATTTTCATTTCAATTTATTTACTGTTGTAATTCCTTTTTAGCTTTTAAAGTGTCTTCATCATAAAGAACATTCCTTGTTTTCTGTGTCGTGTGAATCATTTAATGGAATTCGGCTCGTTTTATCTTGATGAGGTTCGATGCTCCTTCCCCTGTGCAAAAGAGATATCTGAAAGTAAAGGAATAAAAATAAAGGGATGTGGAGCAGGGACTTTTCTTGGTTTTACACTTTTTCAATTCTGTAAATTTTAAGGATTTCCTTCGTGGTTGTGAAATATTTGGGCAGGAATCATAAAATATAAGATGGGACGAGTGAATAATGAAATTGAGGATGAAGTGCTTCCCAGTGATGTGAGTGCAGCACAGTCAAATGGTGAGAGTTATGAAGGAAGTACCAGTGTTGTTCTGAAGAAAGGGCCGTGGACATCAACTGAAGATGATATTTTGGTGGATTATGTCAACAAAAATGGGGAGGGGAATTGGAATGCAGTTCAGAAGCACACAGGGTTATTACGTTGTGGAAAAAGTTGTCGGCTGCGATGGGCTAATCACCTAAGGCCAAATTTAAAGAAAGGGGCGTTTACTGCAGAAGAAGAGCGGTTCATTGCTGAACTTCATGCCAAAATGGGAAACAAATGGGCACGCATGGCAGCACATGTAAGCATTTTTTATATAATTTGTTTATATGCCTTGTGTATGTAGTTGTAATTTTTTGAGGTTTTTCTTGAAATATTTGAATTCTATTCTTTATTAGTGATGTCACCGCTGTAATGTCTAGTATTGTATCGAGGAAGTTCTATCTGTGGAGAGTTATCTGCAAATAGACTATAATCTGACGTAGGGGTCTACTCTAACCAATGTGGTAGAATACAGTTTACATGTCTTTTGTTAGATTTCCAATTTTATAACATCGCTCATTCTGTTTAACTGTTATTTAACGGTGTAATAAGTTTGTATGTCAACCTTTTGGCAATATAAAGTCTTACAATATCTTGTAAGCTTTTTTCTGGATATTATCGGGCATGTTAAGGAAGTTGAATAACCATTATTGGTAACATGGGAGACATTTATTTCAACGCAGTTGTTAATTTTATGTGTTTGTAAGTGATTTGTAATTCTATTACATCTACAACTTCAATTTCAAATTATGTTAGTAATAATCTTACATATTAACGTAATAGAATGCGTCATGGTAACTGTTCATTTTTAAGGGTTAGAAGGTTGCCCGTGTCACATTCTATTGGATGTTGTTGGATTTGTGCCCCTTGACCAGGAAAAAAAAGAGTCTAATATTATCATGCCAAAATAGAGAAAAGACAATTGTATTAATATAGTAAACTTGTTCAGTTGATAATGGATAAGTGCGAACTTCATCATCTACGTTAATCATAGTGAACTGGACTGTAACTCATTCATTTTTAGGATTAAATTAATTGCAAAGAAACTCATTGCTTTTGCTTTTTCTTAATTCTCACGGCTTTCAAAATTGAGGGGTTTAAATTATTCAAGCTTCATGAGTACATATCTTAGTATTTTTCTATTGGAACATTTGAAGTATGGCCATCATTCAATGCGTCTAAGTTTTTATTATTGTCGCAATCAGTTTCTTCTACAATTGTTTCGTCTCAATATTATTAGCCCTTTTTCCTCAATCTGTTATAAACGTTTAATTTCTTTTGCTTGTAGTTGCCTGGTCGCACCGATAATGAAATAAAGAATTATTGGAACACCCGGATCAAGAGGCGTCAGCGGGCTGGGTTGCCACTTTACCCTCCAGAAGTGTCTTTGCAAGGTTTTCAAGAGAGTCAGCGTAACCAAAGCAATGGTGGACTTAATGGTGGCAATAGAATGCATCTTGATATGTTGCAGAAAAATAGTTATGAGATACATGGTGCTATATTTGATAGTCTGAAGGATAATCAGGGAATCTTACCTTATGCACCTAAGTTTTCCGATGTTTCTGTTTGTGGCAATATGCTGAAAGGTCTTGATTCTTCTTCTCAATATTGTAGCGTTATGCCACCAGCATCACCTAAGAACAAGCGTCTTAGAGAGTCAACAATACCGTTTAATGGTTCCAAGGATAAGAAAAACAATGGTCTATATCCATTTTGTCAAAATCGGGACAATAATTCTGATAAGATTGCACACTCATTTGGAATGCAAACACTCCTTGATCCTGGTCCCTCCTCACACAACTCAATGTGTTACAGCCATTCACTTTCAAATGGCAATTCCTCTACTTCTAAGCCAACTTTTGAGGCTGTGAAGTTGGAGCTCCCTTCACTCCAATATCCAGAACTTCATTTAGGTAGCTGGGGTACATCTCCCCCACCTCCCATGCTCGAGTCAGTTGATGATTTCTTTCAGTCTCATACACCAATTAGTACACTCGAGTCAGATTGTTCTTCTCCACAAAATAGTGGCCTGCTGGATGCCTTACTTTATCAGGCAAAGACTCTGAGCAGTTCAAGGAACCATTGTTCTGACAAAGGTTCAAATTCTTCTACTGCAACCCCTGGTGACAGAGGTGACAACTCTGCTTTGAATGTGTACGAGACAGAATGGGAAGATTACGCCGACCCTGTATCTCCCTTTGGTGCGACTTCAATATTGAATGAGTGCCCTGCTCTTATAGGCAGTGAGAATTCATTGGACGAACAGCTATCTCTCCAGACATTTACTGGTTAGTAATTTTCAATGTGCTATGGGGAATAATTATTGAGAACATTTCACATTTTATAAATCTTCACACACTTCTTTGGCATAATCTGAAATTTCTTAATTATTTTGGAGATTTCATGTTATAGTATGAGTCCTTAGGTACTTGGTAATACTTGTTTTATATGTTGGAGTCGGTACATCACTTTGAATTCATTTATCAGTTTTAATGAAACGACGCATGTTAGGTTTTCCTTAATTCCTTAATTCATGTGCAGGCAATATTCCAAAATTAGAGTTTGTTGATCAGGTTTGGACTCCGGACAATGAAAATCAAACCTTGTCCTTCTTGAATATCACTCGTCCAGACTTATTGTTTGCTTCAGATTGGCATGAGCTAGGTTTTGGGCATGGCAAGAACCAGGCCATCACAACTGATACAACAACGACCCTTCTTGGAGACGATTTTGCCGCTGACCATAAGCATATGACTTCTGGAACTTCTCAGTCAAGTCAGGTGTGGGGTTTTGGTTCTTGTGCATCGGCAGCCAATAATATGCATGCCCTCTGTCACCTATCCGATCTTGGTTAAGAACACTTCATAGATGTGTGATTCTTTTAACAAGATTGTCCAATGTCAATATTTTCTGGACTGAAGAAGATTTTATGAGTGTGATTTATAGTACCAACAAAAGGGTCAGACTAATGCTTTCTTATGGCTTTGTCAATTCTTTTTGGGTGTTGCATGCATTGTATACCATCATGAATCTTGTGGACACAAATGCTTTTGCAGATTCTGATTAAATTGTTTAACTGCATTGCAGTTGAAACATTGGAATGCATATGGTTGGATGGGTTAAGAATGTTTTACATTTCTTTGCTTATGTTTTTTGTTTAAGCGGATAATTTATCATTTATCCGTATGATTAGGTCAAAAATTATTAATCTGTCTGAAAATATCTTAAGTTTCATTTATATTTTTGGGTCATGGCTAACTTGCAAAGTCTTAAAAATGGGTACATGATAAAAAAAATTGGCATGTCGCCTTTATCATTTAAGCAAAAATTTTCTTAATTCGTTCATCGTTTAGCTGGCTCATAATGGTAGAACTTGGTTGTTATCTAGCTAACAACATTATCTATGTTCCTCTTATAATAAAAATAGTTTAAACTGTTAAATTAAATTTCTGTGACCAAACTCTTTATTACGTGATGTAATATTCCGTCTTCATAATATTTTTCAAAGTAATAAGATCGGCGAACTAATTACTACTTGTGTCTATCTATGTTAGTATCTTTTTATCCATTATAAATCAATATGAAGTATCAAATATAGAATGAATACGTACCTCTTACTGTTATTACTATTATTTTTTAGAAATGAAGCACTTTTTTTCCCTCATCAGTCAAGAAAAGGATAAGACAAAAAATAATTAGGTTTAAATACAACTTTACTCCTTATTTTAGTTTATTTTGTTAATTTGGGTTATATTTTTTTTCAGATCTCAATTTTCATTAATTTGATTATTTTTGGTAATTGTTTAAATTGTTAATGAAATATGAAATATGAAATATGAATAATTGTGTCACGTGTAGTTTTACTAATTTTGTTAATTTTTATTAATTTAGAAAAAGTTATTCATGTATAAATTGTATTATGTGCTTAGTAGCACATGTCAAGTTAGTATCATCGTCAATGTGAGTGCTTTATATTTAGTTAAATCACAATTTTTGATAATTTTATTCAATTAAGTCTTAATTTTTGTTAATTTTATTCAATTTAGTTCTAATTTTGTTTCTAAATTTTATATTAAATATTACATTTTCATTAAATATTTCTTTAATTATTTTTGAATTAATTATGACTATATTATTGGAATATAATTATTAATTTATGTTTGATTTATAAAATAATGTAATATTTAACCGATATAAATCAATAAATAATTTATACCTTTTTTAAGATTATTAGGTATATAAAAAGATTTTCTATATTTATTTTGATTGCAATCGGTATATAAAGATATTTTATTTTATTACAATATTGTCACCATACTTCTTTCTATACATGTTTTTATTATAACTAATGTAAAAAAAAAAATTATATTTACAAAACTGTCATCACGTCATGTTCCATATCTAGTGGATTTTTAACAGGTATAAAAAATCGTTATAAAAGTTATATTTTATGCTAGTGAAGAATTAAAAATCAATTCAGAATTTGGTTTGAGAAACAACTTGGTTCTAAATTTTGGCAATATTTAAGGCTTGAAGGTGGGAAGTTAAGGAAGGTTTAAGGTTAAAACTACAAAGGGTATAATAAGCCATGAAGTGTATCAGAAGGAAATTTTGTAGTGAGAGGCTACAATGAGGCAGAACATTAAAGATAGTTAGGCAAGGTAGAGTTTTCTAAGTAAGAAGGAAAAATAGTCTTTTTGATGATAATGAAGCATACTAAGAGTTATATATCCAGATGAAAATTAGTAGGAGGTAGTTGGATCTTGTCAGCAATAGCACCAATTAAAGTCAAGAATAGAAGGGAGGTTCTAAGTTAAGTGGCTCACATAAGAGAAAAGTTTGATCTTGAACATGAGTTTGAGGATTTCAAGTGCCAAAGGAAGAAGTACATCATTAAGATTGTTCTTGTAAGGAAGTGTAGATAATAATGCCAAAACACAGTCAAAGGTAAAAAGAAGAGAAAAGATTTGGAGTAGTTGGAAGGGTGTTTGCAATATTTAGTGTTGAAGTTGTTAGCATAAATGGTCATGTTCAACATGTATGTTACATAAATGGTGGTTGTGTTAAGCATTCTGGTTTGGTTGGAGCAACACACTCATTTATGTTATATACATTGTAAACGGGTTAGATTGTATACAAAAGGAGTTAGAGTTTAAGAGGGTGGTTTTGTCATAGCTTTAATCGGCGAAAGACTACTTTGGGGTGTGACGTGCCTCATGGTGGTCAAAGGACCTATAAAGTCAATTTTGATGTGTTTCCTTTGAAAGTTTGGGACATAATCTCATGAATGAAATGGTTTCCTCCCAATCTCATTTTGGCATATTGTGGTACCAAAGAAGTGTTGTCCTTGTTCGAAAGGCTAAGTCAGTGGTTGCACATCGAGTGTAAATCAAGCTAAAAGGAAATGTGGATGAGTGTTGTCTAGTAAAGGCCAAAGAAAAATAAACACAAGGGATCACAATGGTGAAAGACTTTTTAGATGTGTTTCGAAACAGATACTAGGACTACCACCTAGAAGTGGTGAGGTTCACTATTGCATTGGTATTTGAAGCAAAACCAACGTCAATAGTTCCTTATTAGATAATTTCTATTGAGAAAGTGGAGTTGAATAAATAGATGAAGGAGTTGTTAGGACGATAATGGTATAATCTTGTGTGTCATTATAGTATCTGCAAGGTTGGTAAATCTTAAGGAGAAGTAAGTGTGTGTTGATCTATTCAAGTGTAAATTTTGGCTAAGGGAAAATTGGTTCTAATGAGTGAAAACAATGTTGAGGAAAGATAATGTTAATGTTATCTATGAGAAAGGAAGTTCTAATGGGTTATCAAGTTTATATAAGTTTTGAATGAAGTTTTTCTAGATGGTCGTTTTATTGTCACTAATAACACAAAATGATCATTCTTTTGAGTAAACAAAGAAATATGGATGTATATGGATCAAAGTTGTATATTGAAATGATGGTAAAATATGTTTATTGACAGTGTGAGGTACATGAGAAGAATTATTTTACTTATGACTTGATAATTGATGTTTTAAGGAGTTTATTAAAACAGTGAAGATGTTGTCTTTATAAGACTTAGTTAAAAGTGTTTAATGATCATCCAAAGCTAGAAGTGTGAGTTATGTAAAGGAAGTTAGACATGAGAAAAAGGAGAGGAATTATGCTATTAAAAGGTAGGTTATAGTTATAATTAATACTATAATATTTTTATAATATTAAGTAAGATTAATAAGTATTTTTATTATGTTTTATAATATCATATTAAGTATAGTAATTATAATAATGAAATCAATATTATATTATTATTATTCTTGCAATAAAAAAGTATTATTATTAATATTGAATACTAATATTTTATAATAAAATATTATTAATAATATATAATAATTATATTATAACTATTACTATTAGAATAAAGCTGAAATAATATAAAGAACTATTACTTTAGTAATATAAAGAACTATTACTTTAGTAATATTATTATCTGATAAATTAATTATAATATTATTGAATATGTATTTATTTATCAAACTATAATAATTATTTAAAATATAATAAATAGTATTAATAGTAATATTTTAGTTATTGTAAGAATAATTATATTATTAATATTAAAGTTATGATTATTAATTTTTTATATTTAATATATAAATTTTTTTAATTTTGAAAAGTTTCAAAAAAGAAAATAAAGGATAAAAAAAATCAATAAATAAATAAAAAGGAAAAATTATTCTTTCAATAGATAATTACTTTGAAAAATATTATGAAGAAGGAATCTTACATCTACGGGTGCGCAGATAGAACTGAATTGCATTGTACTATTAAAATCTGTATTGAACTAAAATCTAATTCGTCTAAATTGAACTGAGCTGTTAAACAGTTCAGACAAACTGAACTGAACTGTTTTTTGTTTTATCAAACTGGACTGAACTGAACTATACTAAATTGTACTAAACTACAATATAAACTAAACTGAACTACTAACTATACTAACTTTAAACTAAATTGTACTAATTTTAAACCGAACTGTACTAATTTTAAATTGAATTGTACTAATTTTAAACTGAATTGTACTAATTTTAAACTGAATAGTATAACAATACATGTTCTTTTTAATTGAAATTTATTTTAATATTTATTTTATTTTATTCATAAGTGTCTTACAAATTAACTTTTTAATTATTTGATATTATTATTTTCTATTTTATTTATATTTCTTTTATTATTATATGTGTATGAAAATTATTTTATTATTATTTATTTATTTTATTTTATTTTATTTTTTATTTTTTTATTTATATTTATTTTGTCATGAATATTATTTTACTTTTATATTTATTTTTTTAATTTTTTATTTATATTTTTTTGTTTTATATGTGTACATAATTTATTTTATCTTTCTATCTACTTATTTTATTTCAAATAATTTTTTATTTATATTTATTTTGTTGCCTCATAAAATTGTTTTATTAATCAATTATTTATTATTTATATTTTATTATGTAAAAATTAAACTAATATTTATTAGTTCTTATAATATAATAAAAGATGATACTAGAAAAGTTATTCTTATAAAACGTTTGTTAATTTTTTTGTCGTTTGATATTTCTATAATATTAATTATTTTTGCTATATTACTATTTTTTTATGATATTTCATTATAGTCATTTAATAAAATTTAATGTTAAAAAATATATTTTAGTTTTAGTATGTAAAATACTATCATTTAAAAATAATAATATTGATATTTATTTTAAAGTAAGTTGATTTTTAAAATAAATAGTTATTTTAGTGTGTGCGCTTACACACATTTTAATATCATTAAAAGTTTTTTTAACATATCTTTACATATTTAATAATATGTTAAAGAATATAATATATTTAAAGTATTATTTTTTTATATAGTCTTTTTTTTTTATGATTTCTCTTACTTAATCATTTAAATATATTTTACTTTTATTACTTAAAATAATATTATTTAAAAAGTAATATATGTTTATTGATAAAAAAATATAAAAATTTGTGATAAAAAATTTTGTGTTAAAAAATTCATTACTAATTTTTTATGTGAACGATTTCTTTTATTAATATTTTATTATTAAATAACGTTTTCTTAGCAAGACGAAACAATTGAACGGGAACTAGAGAAGAGAGAGTAGATACAGTTCTCACAGTTAACTGAACCGAAACTGTTATAAGTTCAGTTTTTAAAAACTAAACCATAAAATAGTATACTGAACTTTTAGTAAAAGTGGATAAGTTTTTTTTAAGTATAATATAGTATAATTAACTATAGTACAATACACATCAATCATTTTTGCCCAACCCTAATTACCATTGCTATCGGCTCATACGGTTATGCAAAAGGAATTATGGGAACCCAACAACGGAACTCAATTCCGATTAGCATTCTTATCAGAGTTAAGTCTTCTTCCCTAAGGAAATTGGCTATTTAATCAAATTCAATCAGGAACAGTATAGGAATGTCAAAAAGAAAGAAAAAAAAAGGGTTGTTAAAAAAATATAGCAATGTCAAAACTCCAAAAAACAAAAAAAGGTTTAAACCCTCGTTTGGTCCTCATATCTGTGTGTCAATCTCAAGTGGGTCATCATATTTTTTTCGATCTCAATCGGGTTCTTAAACTTGTTAAAATGAGTCAATTAAGCACTCTTCGTTAATTTATCAGTAACGCCGTTTGTCTGTGCTGAGCTATAATTTGTTTTAGTTGACGAGGCATTGTTTATTAAATTTGATTGGTGTTGTGTTGTGTGAATAGATTGCCACGTGTGATGTTGTTAGCCCTAAAACTTAATATTTAGAGCAACCCTGATTTCAAAAGTGTTTAACATCTCCGTTTTCGTTAGGAAGAGTTCTGGAAAAAATGGAGGTGGTGGAAAAAAATGGCCTTTATGCAGTGTTCCTTGGAATCCAATACGGTTTTCTCCTTCAACCTCTCATACAATTTCGCAACAAAGAGAACTTCAAGATACCAAAGTAATATTATAAAGAGTATTTCCAGTACTCAACTAGATAAAAGGTATCAGTGAGGTAAGGCTCACCTATCTTTTTTTAGGTTCTTTAGACATAACATTTTTCTTCTTCTTTTATGGACATAAACCACACAATATCTCAAAACTGACCATCAAAAACCAAGTTTTCCTGGTGTGAGAGTAATTTTATATGCCAAAAAATCAGGATTGAATGACCTCATATTCTGTTTTGAAACAACTTGAAGTAACTTGAAATTATTTGATCCTGTGAGAAGTCTGTGTAGTATCCCCTTTCCACTGAAATACCTTCTTCTCTTGCTAGGCTCTTAACTTCTTCTTGTACTCTTTCACCACCAACTTTTTTTTGGATCCAACAAATTATAGGCTACCTCAATGACACCTTCATCATGGGCAAGTGTCATGGCCTATACAGAGGGAAGTCCACCACCTCTTCCACTGACCCGTTTGGTAATTCTCCGAACAACATTAATATCAGAAGACAATAGAGGGATATTGTAGTTATCAACCCAATTGGTGGCTCCAATGACTCAATTTCATTCCTCCACCACCACGTGATTGTCTTCGTCGCAAATTCTTACCAACCCTAATTCTCACACTCACTCACCACAGCAAAATCTCTAACTCATGAAATCCCTTATTCCCATTTCAAATTTTCTATTTAAGTTAAAAAAACCCAATCAAAATCACTACTTCCCTCTGTTCCCTGTCACATATATAGTTTTTTTTCATAAAACTATTATCTACGTATTTAAATAATTTAAACTGAGCTCATAATCTGTGCACCACGTAATCACAGGCAAACGACATTACTAATAAATTAACGGAGATGGCTTAATTGACTCATTTTAACAAGTTTAAGAACCCAATTAAGACCAAAAAAACACGATGACCCATTTGAGACTGACACACAAATATGAGGACCAAACGAGAGTTTAAAAAAAAAAAATATTAAAATTACGAGTATGTCTGGAACTTGTCATGGCTCAAAATAACGTGAGGATTTTTTGTTAAGTTAGCTACTAAAATTGACTAAATGCTTTAAAGTTGCCTGTAGAAATTACATTAATGTAAATGAAGCAAGGACAGCAAAATTTAATGTCTGAACCCACGTTGTGCTGTCGTGAATGATGAATGTCAACTGTTCTCTGCCTGCATTAACTCGTAGCATTCACTCACTTCAGTAAGTTGCACTTGCAATTCGGAATCCTTTCGTCTATTTGATTCGGGCACTTCCTTTCCAACCATGCCAGTGATAGAAACATTGGTGGTGCTCTTTTTGGTGCTGTCCTTCAGGTGCTGTTTGACAAGCTTGATTCTCGTCAAGTTCTGGACTACTTTCGTAGAAGAAAGTTCGACGAGAAGCTCCTGAAGAAGTTGAAGAGGAAACTGGTATCCATTAATGCCGGGGTTGATGATGCAGAAAAAAAGCAGTTCAGAAATGCCTATGTGAAAGCATGGCTTGATGAGGTAAGAGACGTGTTGCTTGATACAGAGGATTTGATGGATGAAATATACTATGAATTCTCCAGATATGGGTTGGAAGTTGAATCCCATAGCAGTTCTAGTCAGGTATGTATTTTTATATCTAGGATTAAAGAAGTCCTTGATGACCTAGAATGTCTACTAAACCAAATGGATGATCTAGGTTTGAAAAATGCTAGCGGGGTAGGGGTTGGGTTAGGGTTGAATAGTAATGTGTCACAGAAATTGCCATCAACATCTTTGGTGGTTGAAAATATTATTTATGGAAGAGATGATGAAAAAGAAATGATCCTCAAATGGATGACTTCAGACACTGAAAAGCATAGCTGTAACATCCCAAAATACAGTAATTACCATAATCAGAATTAATTACATTAAAACAGTAAAACAGTGCAGTCTTTACAAAACTGGATTAAGGTTCCAAAGCCGAACGGCTTATATACAGAAAATACCATTTACGAAACGGAAATAAGGAAAGTCTAGAACGAACGGTTTTACAAAATATTTAACCGAACGTCAAAATGAAAACTAACATTTACAATCCTATTATAACAAGCGTTCTAAGGCTCGGCTTTTACTTCCACCTCGACCAAATTCTCTTCTTCAATAACGTCTTCCAGAGTGGCCTCGCCTTCTGCTCACATCCACACGGATGATCATTGCAAGACAGGACGAACGTACATAGACAGTAGACAACACAAGGAAAAACAAAAGGGTAAGCTTATATAATTTAAATTATACATCAACACATAAAATAAACATATCATTCCACACAAGCGCATAGTTTAAACATATAACAATCATGTAACATTATATAAATATATATATATATATATATATATATATATATATATATATATATATATATATATATATATATATATATATATATATGACGACCGTCCGGACGGTATGATCTGTGTAGTTACAAGCGTCCTTGCACTCGAGTGATGTAGTAACCGGGATACACCTAATCAGCTGCCACTCGAGGTTAGTCCGTTCTTACGTCGCCCATGTTAACTTATGGACTAAGGACCTCCTGCCATTCACACGCATGACTTACCCTCTCTACGTGAGAAGAGTAATCACTGAATATCAGGATGGATAGCGAGTCTTAACTTATCCACAGTCATACTTTACCAAATTTAATATTTAACATATCTGAGACGTTCCTCCTTGGAACGCTCGTTCAAATTCCATAATCGTATAATCATTTAATATAGTGTTCAAACACCTTAACCTTTCATATTTACCACATTTTCATTCTATATTCCACTCTCTTAAAAAGACGAACGTTCAACTTTCTGAAGGAAGAGGACGAACGTTCAAAACCAGATTTAATCAGAACGACTCCAGAATAATAAGACCATTTTCAGAATATTTTAAGTACCAAGAGTTCAGGTTGACTCTACTGGACGAAGATACATCAAGAAGAATACTTAACTACAATGAGAACCTTTTGTTTAAAAGGGGTCGACTGCCAGTCAATGACCGAACGCGACAATATACATTTATTAAGTATTTGGACGAACGCTATTTACGTTCGTTAAGGAATCAAAGATAGGACGAGCGTTCAATCTAAGACCGAACACTTCATTAATACGAACGCTAGGTAGATGACCGAGCATCAATCATGACGAACGCTTGGTACAAGACCGTGCGCTATTCAGGACGAACGTTCGGTATAAGACCGAACGTTACTTAATTTAGTATTATTTAATTTAAGGCGTACGACAACTCTATGCTGAACCGAACGCTCAAACATAGTATTTCAAATGAGGACGCTCGTTCTCAAACCGAATTCTTCCCAAATGAAAGAATTCTACTCTAAGTCTTTTTCAGGGAAACCGAACGGTATAAGACCGTACGATGACGAACGTAATTTATCATAGGAAAATTATCATATCCTGATTTTTCAACTAATTTAACTCAACCTTTCTCATGTGATTCTTACTTCGTAAATTCATATCCAAGATAAATTCTCATACTATACAGATTTCATCATATTAATCAATCCAACTATACTATAATCATACAACTTTCATACGTATCCAAATCAACATGCATTTCAACCAACAGAAAACATATACAATATCAGTGATCGTTCATAACAGCTCAAACAACACACTGTTCATACATCCAAATCAGATCATACAACATGCAGGTATAAATTAAACATATAAGCTTCCCTTACCCGGATTTGTAAGCAACTTTATCCTAAGTGCAAGATTGGTGGCTTCGTTCAACTAACGTTTTGCTACCCTCAATATCACTTTACTCTTTCAAAACAAATCTAGCCACAATAAAATCACAGGACTTAGAATACACTCTTGCATGCAGCCAAAACGCAGTTTTTTTTCAAGAAACCCTAGAACGAACTACTAAAGGAGACTTACCAGTTTCAGCCTTTGAAACTGTTCGGTCCAGTTGGTAGCTTGCAGTTGGGCGAACGTTCCTACGGTTCTGAAACGTGATCGGAGAAGAAGGTGAAGAGTTACAGTAGAGAAAAGTTTGGGAGGTTCTAGAGAGAAGTTGGAGAAAATGAAAGGCCAGAGTTTCGTGAGGAAGAGATGAGTGCGTGCAGGTGAGAGGGAGAGATTTTCCAAAAACTCAGTTTTGTTCAATCCAAGTCAAAATGGACGAACGTCTCCCCTGCTGACACCTGTATCCCACTACTGACTTCCGAAACTTCTAGCGTGACAGGTGGCGCTCGTGCATGTGGTGCGAAGTGCGTTTTTAATGAGACTGTGTGTGTGGCGCAGTGCATTAATGAGAGCAGTCAGGTGACTCATCAGTGCATTAATTTGATGTGACAGAGATTTTTAGTGCTAATTATCTAGGGCCTCACAATAGCCAACTATCTATACTGTCTGTCGTGGGTATGGGTGGGTTGGGTAAGACAACACTTGCTCAACATGTGTACAATGACCCAAGGATAGAGGGTAAATTTGCTATCAAAGGTTGGGTTTATGTTTCAGATGAATTTGATGTTTTAATGTTGACAAAAACAATTTTTGGGGTACTCACGAAATCAAAAGATGATAGTGTAGACCTAGAAATGGTTCAAGGAAGATTGAAAGAAAAACTGACAGGAAGGAGGTTTCTTGTCGTTCTGGATGATGTTTGGAACGAAGACCGAGCCCAGTGGAAAGCTTTGCAAACTCCTCTCAATTATGGGGCTAAGGGAAGTAAAATTCTTGTCACCACACGCAGTAACAGAGTTGCTTCTATCGTGCAATCAAATAAACTACATGAACTGAAGCAATTAGGTGGAGATCACAGCTGGCAAGTTTTTGCTAAACATGCATTCCAAGATGATAATTCCCAGATGAATGCTGAGGTGAAAGAGATTGGTACAAAGATAGTTGAAAAGTGCAGAGGATTGCCTCTAGCCTTGGAAACAGTTGGATGTCTTTTACGCTCAAAGTCTTCTGTTGCAGAATGGAAAAGTGTATTGTCAAGCGAGATATGGGACTTCCCTGAAGAAGATAGCAAAATCATCCCTGCCCTATTGTTGAGTTATTACCATCTTCCTTCCTATCTCAAGAGATGTTTCTCTTACTGTGCCATGTTTCCTAAAGATCATGAATTTGACAAGAAGAATTTAATTCTGTTATGGATGGCTGAAAATTTTCTTCAACGCTCTCAACAGAGTAAGTCTCAGGAAGAAGTTGGCGAACATTACTTCAATGTTCTATTATCAAGGTGCTTCTTTCAACAATCCAGTGAAGGCTTCAAATCATGTTTTGTCATGCATGACCTTCTTAACGATTTGGCAAAATATGTTTCTGGTGACATCTGTTTCAGGTTTGGAATTGATAGAGCAAAGAGAACACTGAAGGAAACACGCCACTTTTCATTTGTTATTGATGACTATGGAGTATCATGTAATGAGTACGAGAATTTATATGATGCAAAAGGGCTACGGACATTTTTGCCTGTAACTAGGATATCTTATTGGTCTTGGTATTGTGAGACTTTGACGCTTGAGTTGATATTTAAGTTGAAGTGCTTACACGTTTTATCTTTTTGTGGTTGTGTTAACCTTAAAGAGGTACCTGAAACTATAGGCAATCTTATACATCTCCGGTTTTTAGACCTCTCAAATACTGGAATTCAAAAGCTGCCCGACACAATGTGTTCACTATGTAACTTACAAACATTGAAGCTGAACAGTTGTGTGAATTTGAAGGAGCTGCCCTGTAATTTACATAAACTAACCAATTTGTGTTGTCTTGAACTTATGAAAAACAGTCTGACAAAGATGCCAATGCATATAGGAAAACTGAAGAATCTTGAAATATTCATGAGTCCTTTCAATGTTGGCAAAAGTAGTGAGCTATGTATCCAACAGTTAGGAGAACTCAGTCTTCATGGAGATCTATTAATTAAGGATCTGCAGAACACTGTGAATCCCATGGATGCATTGGCAGCAGATTTGAAGAGTAAAACATGTCTGGTACGGTTAGATTTGCACTGGGATTTGGAGCAGAACCTTGTGAATTTCATGAAAGAAAGAGAAATACTTGAGAATTTGCAGCCTTCCAGACATTTGGAGGAGTTGTCAATCAGTGACTATGGTGGCATACAATTTCCACATTGGTTATCTGATAATTCATTATCGAATCTAGTGTCCTTAAGCTTGATCAATTGTAAACATTGCCTGTTGTTGCCTTCCCTCGAATTCTTGACATTTCTTAGGCACCTGACAATTAGTGGGCATGATTGGATACGGACGATAGATGCTGATTTTTACAGGAATAGTTGTTCTGCATTTGCATCCTTGCAAACGTTAAACTTTGCTGATATGAAGGAATGGGAAGAATGGCAATGTAGGACAGGTGATTTTTCAAAGTCTTTCTGTGACTAATTGTCCCAAGCTGAAAGGACAATTGCCAAAACAACTTTCTCATTTAAGGAAACTAATTATTGAGGACTGCAAACAACTTGTGACTCTTGCTCCCAGGACCCTAGAAATTTGTGAATTACAACTGCGAGACTGTGGAAAGCTGCAAATTGATTATAATCCAACTACATTGAAAAGGCTCCAGATTGGAGGTGACAACATGGAGGCATCATTACTTGAAAGGCTTGGCCATATCATATCGCATGCTTCTCTTGAATCCTTCACCATTTTTTCTTGTCCGAATATGAATATTCCTATCAACCATTGCTTTGATTTCCTTGAAAAATTGCATATCGGTGGTGGTTGTGACTCTCTGACAAACTTTCCTCTAGATTTCTTCCCAAAACTCTCTGAGCTTGAGTTATCGGAGTGTCCTAACCTACAGATGATAACACAGGGGCACCCTCTTAATCATTTGAAGATTCTGCGGATTGGAAAGTGCTCTAGATTTGAATATTTTCCCAATGAAGGATTATTTGCCCGGAAGCTAGAGAGCTTTTATATTATAGGATTGGAGAAATTGAAATCATTGCCTAAACGCATGTCTGTGCTTCTTCCATCTCTTAATCTTCTGTATATAAATAATTGTCCAGATGTGGAGGTTTCCGACGGATGTTTGCCATCAAATCTAAGTGAAATGTGTCTCTTCAATTGCTCCAAACTTATTGCCTCACTAAAGGGTCCTTGGGGAACCAACCCTTCCCTAAAATCCTTGTCTATTGGCAAAGTGGACGAGGACTGTTTTCCAAGTGACGGATTGCTCCCACTCTCTGTTACTAATCTAGAGATATATGATTGTCCAAATCTTAAGAAACTGGATTATAGGGGTCTCTGTCACCTGCTCTCTCTTGAGAAATTGTTTCTTTATAAGTGTCCTATACTCCAATGCTTGCCAGAGGAGGGTCTGCCCAAATCCATTTCAAAACTTAGAGTTGAAGGCTGCCCGTTGATCAAACAGCGCTGCAAGAAACAAGAAGGTGAAGACTGGCAAAAGATTGCACACATTAAATACATAATGGTTGACAGAGAACGAGTGAACATATAAGACGAAACACAAGTTGGAAATTACCAATGCACCAATTCTCATGTGCCTAAATTGTCGTCAGGTTCCAGTTCTCCACAATCTTTGAAATTTAGTGCAAAATATTCTAATATCTATTAGATCACTTTCATCATGCATCAACTCATTGTCCTTTTAGTGTTCTGTTTTACGTGCAAGAATTTCAATTTTCGATATTCACTTTTGAAGTTGAATAACGATGCTTATATTTAGTTAAATATTCACGTTAAAATCTAATGAACTTTTAATCATTTAAATCGATGATTTAAATTGAAGTCACATGTTCTGTGATATTGGAAAAAAATTATGGACAATTATGCTGTGGTTTTTCGTGTTCAATGATCATTTGCCAAGTGGTATTTTTTTTCTTCTGTATATTATCAGAATGTTGAAATTCAACTTTTCCCTTGATACAAAATATAACCGAGAGCTGGAAACAATTTCTTTAAGGAATTAAGCAACAAGACATCATTTATACTGAAAAGAGGATACTTTTAATTTTACTTATACAGTGGATAGCCTATCTTATTATTATCTTAAGAACAAACAAGACCATAATGATTTAGAGTATCCCACCTTGTTCATTTGCCCTTATACCCTTATTCTTATTATTGGACAAATCATCTATAGGAGATTCACTCAGCCCTGTGAACACGCTTGATGTACTTGAGGAAGTGCTTCCTAGTGGAGGAGATGGTGGTGGTCTAAAGCACATAGAAGCATATCCTGCATAGTTGCTTGTATCTTCACCTTCTATCTCCTGTGAGGTATCTGGGATAAGCAAGTCTGACATGTCATATGATGAATCTGATTGTGCTGGAGAGCAGTCTCTTAGAACAACACTGCATGTGTTGCCTTCCAGTATATGAGTTAAGGCATTCACCACCTGCAACCACATATATATACAACAAGTCGGTATAGAGAATACACTTGACATAATCTCTCCTCTAATTATAAGACTTTATTTTAAAATTTCCTTCTTTCTTTCTGTAAGATATTTTATCTATGTCGGCTTAAATGTTTAAAAAGGAACAATAGAAGAATATAAAATATCTCCAAGAGTATTCAAAGTGTCAATAGAGTGTCCAATAACATCATATCCTTAGAGAAACTCACTGGTTTAGACTTACTGTATCCATTGATAATCGCCTCTGAGAATCCCTGCTGAGGCATTTTTCTGCCAGACGAATCATCCAGAAAAGCTGATGGCAATCGTGATTATCCAACATCCTTTCATCAAGTAGATCTGGATAGTTCCTTTCTTTGAGTAGTGGCCTAGCCTGAAAGAAAGCAAGAGGGTTAGTGATTGAAAGGAACACATACATTGGAATGATGTAAGGAAATGCCAAGTAAAATTGTAACATGGCATGGAAAAATTTATTTTACCTTGAGTTTGAAAACATCAATTCTAGTATTACAGTCAGAAATGGAAACTAAGTTATAAAGAAGAACATAATAGACATGCACACATACGAAGACAGGATTTAACAAGGTTTGCCAAATGTCTTGGGAATCAGAGATACTGTTTTTATTATTTGTAACAATAAGGTTACCTAGTTTTGTCATAAAAGAAAACTCATATATAAAATAGGATATATTTATTAAAATTTTAAAGTACTGTTTTACTTAAATTGTTACCCATCCCACAAGACTTTTTTCGCCAAGACGTTTGTCTGCAGTCCTCATTCCAGTTATTAGCTGAAGAAGAACCACACCGAAAGCATACACATCTGTCTTGGTTGACAGTTTTCCTGACTCTGCATATTCTGGTGCCAAATACCCTATAGTTCCAACAACATCTGTGGAGTATAAGGAGTCCATTTGTTCAGTTCTAGCCAGACCAAAATCTCCAAGCTGATAAATGTGTAAAAGTTCCAGTTACTCGATGTTGCAGAAGCAATAAATATATTAAACAATTCATGGAAGGATCCAAATATAGCTTGACCATTTATCATATTTTCCAAGTTCATTATAGGTGATGCTCACATATACTAGTCATAAAACTTGGTTCATAACTAAGTTTCAAACGAAGAAGTTTCATAATAACATTCTATACAAGAAATGTGAATCATCAATACAAGTTCTCTAAGTTTGAATATCATATATGCTTAAAGTCGGCGAGTCTAAGGTATTTTCAAATGTAATTACTATTCTCTAAAGCTATATGGTTTATTACCATTGCTTCATAATCATGTGTAACAAGGATGTTGCTAGGCCTCATATCTCGGTGTATTATATTGTTCTGATGCAAGTACAACAAGCCTCTTGCAGCTCCAATAGCTACTTTGATCCTTTCTTTCCAAGTAAGTGGCCTACGTGAGTGTTCTGCATTATTGTAGTCTTAGTTAGCATTTCAATTTTAAATAATCATATCAAAAGATTTATTCATTTTCATTCTCCATATAGTAGTATCTATTTCTAAAATCAATTGTCTTACGTGATAAATGTTGGTCAAGAGAGCCATTGCAAATAAATTCATACACCAGAAGCCTGTTATTTCCTTCTGAACAAGATCCACGCAGCATGACCACATTCTCATGTATAGCTCTGCTGAGTGCATTGACCTCAGATTTGAATTCCTTCTCTCCTTGGAGGCTTGCACACTTATGTTGCTTAACAGCAATCCTTAATCCTCCTTGCAGCCTTCCTTTGTAGACAGAACCAAATCCTCCTTCGGACAAATAGTTTTTTGGTGAAAAACCTTGTGTAGCTTCATGCAGCTCTGCGTATGTGAATTCTTTCATCACTTCAAATTTTGGTCTTCTGTTCTTGCACACTGAGCAAACAGAATTTTTGAATTGTTCAACTATTTGATATGCTTCAGGGTTGTTGCTATGTTCTGCTGGTGTTTCTATGTTATACTCTTCAGTATGATTAGTCTTTTGAGTATCAGTAATGGATAGTAGGCAATACCCTCTTTCCATGTCTTGTACTCTATTTTCAGGGATTTGTTTTATTTGAGAATAAAGTTGGGGTTGGGGGCAACCACCCTTTGCAAGAGTAGGAAAGGAAGAGCTGGTATTGGAGCAGGAATTTGTCACTTGCCGTATTCTTGGAGGAGATTTAGAATTAGGACCTGCTTCACACACCATTGCATCAACTTTTCAATATCCTTGAATTCTCCTTAAATGAATTGAAATATGGTGGACATACTCAAAAAGAAATAGTATTTTGTAAGTTTTCAACTACATAAATGAGTATTCTGTCTTGAAGATTTGGAAAATTACAGATTTGAAAAAATAAAAGCGAAGAAACTCCTTTTATTTTTGATCTTGGAATTGATAAATGTATGTTATGACTGGATGCTTTAACTCTCGTGTTCTATATATATCATGATTTCATTAAAATATGGTTCAGTGATGATGACTATAGTAGAACACAATTAATTCACAAATTGGAAATCAAGGATTCTAAGATGAACTATATGGAGTAAGTTCCTTACATCTAACACATCTTGCATTTCCATTGCTTCCATCACACAGATGTGTTTCCCTTGGCCCTCTCAAGTGTTGCACAGAGTTGTCACGTTTCGTTATTAGCAAAGAACAAAAGAGACTCTGCTTGAATTCCTTCTTATATTTCTTCATCTGTCTGCACATCAACCAATTCAAACACAGCAAGGAAGCTTGAACATGCTTTTATGTTTTGTGACATTACAATTTGTATGAAGCAATAAAACATGATCACATTTATGCCACAAAGACAATTATACAAAAACTTGAGCTGTCAATTTCAATGCTTATGATGTTAGCAGCATAAAATAAATAGCCTTTACAAATTATGTAACTCAAGAAACACTTTCCTTCTGAAAGTAACAAGATGATGAAGAGCTGGATAGTTTCTCTCGACAAATACTTTCACATACAACCATGAACTCCTTTTGTAGTAAGTTTAATTTTTATTTATGTAAGAAGGGTAAGAACAAGAGGCCTTTCTCCTCCATATTCTTAGATTTTGATATAAAGAAAATTGAAAATAGAAAATGGAAAATTAAAATAATATGACTAACCTATCAATTATCACTGATGTTGCCTCCAGACGGATGGCAGCATTTACCGCAACCTCTGGTAATTTACCCTGCAGAACTTCTATCCGGAATTGAATCTGAGTAGTTTCGTTCATAAATGGATTCTATTAGACAACATATCTTTGTCTAGACAACCAAATTATTAAATAACAAATCTAGTACAATTTATACTGAATTTCCTGTGATATAAAAAATTGACCATGACATCATTTTCAGGGAACCTATTCCATAATTCATATACAATATGATGATGGATTTTATCAGCTACATGGATTGCTGTTATAAAGACAAGAAGTTTTATAATCTAACCATGTCTGCTTCACACAACTCAGAAATTTCCCTTAAGCTTGCATTATTAAGAAGCTCTTCTTTCTTCTTAGCAACTTCTTCCTCAACAATTTTGTGATCAGTCTCAAATAATCCACCTGAAGACAAGAAAGCCAATACATAAGAAATTTATGAGAAACACCAAAGTACTATATCTATAATATTAATTATCTCTCAAGACTAAACTATGTGAAGAAAAAAGTTATTAATAAGAAAAGGGGTAGCCAATATAATTAAAGAACTTGTCAGAATTCAAGCTCAAATCCATGTAACAAAAAGTCATGGATTGTTTCTTAAATGAATACACAACAAGAAATTGAATTTTGAAGAAGGGAAATAACAAAGAATGTGACACTTACGCAATTTTGCAGGTGCAATGAAGGGAAGCCTAGTGGGACTATAAGCTTGGCGAAGAATTACAAGAAGTGTAAGCTTGTCTCCACGACCGAGTGAAAATCCCTGCATGACCACTTTTATGGCCCTTGTGTTGAAGTCTCTTGATGCATAGTGGATCACCACAATACTCAGTGACTCTTCAGACATCATCTACGTACACTCTTGTTTCAGTTCTCCTCAACTTTCAGTTCAATATGTTGCAATTTGTTACTTTGTCTGTTTTTCATGGAAATTGATGTCATACAATTAGAATCCAAGAGCAACCAGTTGCTAAAGAATTGGACAGCTATGAAGACTCAATGGAATATGAACTATAGTGAGAGAAGAGTACGGAACATGAGGAGATTCAAGAATAAGGTATGTTGGAAAGGCCAGAAACAAAGGACAAAATGTGGATTTAGGAAGAGAACAAATATGAATGAACTCTCAAAATCAGAACAATGGCAGTGACCAGTAATGCTCACTTTGAATGTTACTGAATCCAGGAGTGCATATCGCATTGGAATGCTCATCAATCTTTTGAAGTTTCGTGGAGAAAGAGGACTTATATCAACAATTTTAATGAGTATTTTTCATAAAAATTATATTTATATTGTTTTGCCACACTTTTACAACAGTATTGTTTCTATCTCTGTTTATCAGAGTGACATTTTTGTTTTCTCATGATTCTTTCTCCTTTATTCTCTATCTTTTATTCTATACATATTTTATTAGAGTGACATATATATTGTATTATGTGTGTGGTATTTATATGTTCTTTTATAGTTGTTGTTAAAATATTCAAAAAAAATAATTCTTAAAGAGACCAACTTAACAATAAGTTTGTTACCATCAACACATAGAGTCAATTTTAAGTACCTAAAAAGAAAAAAAAAAGTCTAATAACATTAAATAGTTAATATCACTTTTAATATAATATATAATCGTTTCTATCTTTTATTTAATTTTTTAACATTTTATATATCGAGAGTAAATCAAACTAACATTTTTTAGAATTCTACACGAAAAGCAGTACATTATATCTGCTTTTTAGATTACACAAAACCCCTTCAAATTTTAAACATGTTACATGTGTATCTCCTTCTTAGATTACATTACATTACACATGTACTCCTTAAGAGACATAATTCTAATGATGAAAAAAAAGTAGGAGTGTTATAAGTGTAATTGTTTTTTAAAAAAGAAGTTGTTCTACCAAACATGTAAAATCCAGGCAACTAGAACATCTAAAGAGTGATATGTCATTTTCTTAGCATCATTAGTCCTTTATCCTTTGTTTTCCTAATTTCTTAGCTTCCTCTTGCCTTTATTATTTTCCAATGTCCAAAACACATAAAAAACAAAAAAACATAAATTTCATACGTCACTTTCTCCTAACTAAGCCTACTGGTCCAACTAACACAAATTGACTCACCTAGTAAATTTTAATATTATGTAAAATTAAAATAAAATTACAATATACTTAATTTTTTAAATTTTATTTAATTGTGTTCATAATCTTCATGTTTTTTAAGTTCTTTCCTTCATAAAACATTATAAGATTAAAGGAGACATGGTTTTATCTTTGATCTTGTTTCTTAAATTCTTCTTATATATGTTTAGAAAATAATCTTTTATAAACACTTTTACTGTTGTTGTTATTGTTGCTTCTGTCACAACTGTTGTTGCAATGGAAGAAGAAAGGAGACAACATTATAAAAGAAGAGAGAAATTAAAGAAAATAACTTGTTTCGAATGTTTTTTTCTGGAATATATTTCATGTGTTTCAGAAAATTCTTTTCTGAACAATTTCATGCAGAGATGTTTTGGAAAACTCGTTTCAAAATACATTATATGTGTTTCGAAATTTTTTTCCAAAAGTCCTATTTAAACACACCTATTTCAAAATGCATTTAATGAATTTTAAAATTTTTATTTCAAAAGTTCTTTTTCAGAAATCTGATTACGGAAATTTTGTTCCAAAAATCTTATTTCAAAAGTCTTGTTTTCCAAAAAATTTCCAAAACATATATTCCAGAAGTCAAGTTTTTAGAAGGTAAAATAGTCATTTCGAAAATTTTGGAGATGTGCAAAGAAATTGTGGGAATGCAGGGAGTAAAAGCCTCCCGATAGAAAATCTAGTTTGGTTAATCAAATTGGATTATTTTATTTTTAATTTTTTTTGTTAAATCTTTTCATGTATTTCCCCTTTGAACTTATTTAAGGAATTGTGTTCATTTCTACTTTATCTATGTATTTGTGTTATTATTAAAACTTTATGTTGAATACTAGTTATTTCACCACAATGTTTTGAACTTTTAGTTGTTATTTCATATACTAAATATTAGAATAAAAGAATTAAAATGTTTTCATCAAATTACATTAGCTGTATATGATATGTTTTTAGTTTTTTCTAATGCAAACCGGCCCAGTAAATAATCAAACAGTATAATTATAGACTCATTATCTCAATGTTTATCACACAACATTAATCAGATAAACGTTTATTTTTCTCGACAGCACCGATAAAGATATGAAAATGAGGACAAAATAAAATGAACAATGCCACCTTTTAGATAAAGATTCATTTCGTTCATCACATTGCAAAATGATTAAGAAATGCTGAAATGTGTTGATAATAAGGGGATAAAAACTATAGTTTGAGAGAGTCTAGACAAGATTCATATTGATTGATCCACCCTCTTTTTCCCTTTTCACAAAGGGTTACTACAAAAAAAATGAAGATATGTGGTAGAAAGAAGAATCCTCAAATCATAGGAAAAATGAGAAAAGTGATGAATTTAGTCTCTTTTTTATGGGATGTTCATTTCTATTGAATATGTCGAACACCGAACACAACGTCATTCTCTTGACTGTTGAAAACACAGATGGAATAAAATATGAACAAAAAGTGCAATAAAAAGTAGTGTGTGTGAACAGAAAGTAACGACAGCAAAGGTGATTGGGATGTGCTATTAAAAAAATAAAAAATTGGTGATTGGGATGTGCTATTGAAAAAATAAAAAATTGGTGATTGGGAAGTAAATAAGATTAAAGTTTAAAGAAATTATATGATTAAGAAGTGGAAAAGTAAAGATTTGAGGAATAGGATTAGGAGTAGATAAGATAAGGTATGTTAGTGGTGAAGATAAAATGTGATATAATAGAACTAAAATATAATCTGACAATAGAAGAAAATTAATTTTATTCAATAGTGTTCTGTACATTAAATAAGATATTAAATAATAATAATAATACTAATAGGATATAATAAGTTTATTTATGCAGCCATTTTTCTTAAAATTAAAAATGATATAATATTTCTAAATTTATCATTTTTATTCAAGTATTTTTCTATGACGAATATATTTACTTACTAATTAAAGATGAAATTTAATTTTATGTATCAAATATTATATAGATGTGATATAATTTGCTGAATAATATATATATAATATTACTTAAGGAGAATGTCTATTTTTTCGTGAACCCTTTTTTTAACTATTTTTTCATTTCACTAATTTTCAAAACTATCCACAATCCCTACAATAATTATATAAAAAATAATTTCTTATTTACAATTAAACAAATATTTAAATGGTAGTTATATAATTTTAATATTTAATTCATAATGTAATTTAAATTTCTGTCTCAAAATTATTATTATCTCAGATAATTGTATATACTATTAATAAAGTTATATCTATCTTTGGTCTACATAATTTTATTGACAATTTTTCCGTTTACTAATTTTAAAAAATATACCACAGCATTAGACAGTTATTACAGAAAAAGTTCAACTTTGAATGTTGTATTTCACCATAAATACACACTGAAATCTAATTTTTGCAATGAAGTTAATTTTGTTTTCTATTCTTCATGTTTATTTTTTTGTTAAATAGTTTAATAGCTTTTGAGTTGAATAACTCATTCAATAAATTGTCAATAAAAATGCACCCAATTTATTTTGACACTTAATTTTTTATTTATGTACAATATTTTTAACATATGGATATCCCTACGATGCAAATAAAGTTGTGCTATGATAACAAAGCTACCATAAATATTACTCAAAATCCTGTTTAACTGGATCACACAAAGCATGAGAACATTTACAAACACTTTGTCAAGATTGAATATGATGTTACTAGTATTCTATCGATGTGTAATTTTTTCTTATGATTTGCGAGGAAGAATTAAGTTTTATTTCATAAGCATCAATAAATCTTACCATAATAATGTTATACTTTTACAAATAGGAATTTGGGACAAATTTCATTATTTCATACTTATTTTGAAAAAATATATATATTTTCATCCTCATACTCATATCCAATACTCATATCGAATACGTATAATATTTTGATCTCACCATCATCTCCACCGGGAAGAGGTATACATCCATACCCATTTACAAATAGCTTAATCTTACATTTATCATGTACTACGGTTACACACAATACAGGCACAAAGGTGCAAAAATTGTAATGTATAATACAATTTGTTACCATGTTAAGCACCACAAAGAGACACCTGAGAATGATCAGTCACATTGCATCACCAAGCATGATCACAATAATACCAAGGTAAGGTGATGAAAATAGGTTCTGTCATCCAGGATCATGCTTGTTCCAATTTTCCAACATGCAAGATCAACAAGGTCTAAAACTGACTTTCATATTCTTGCAAGCCCAAGAAACTATAGCTTTGGAACCTCCCTTTGGGATGACTGAATGTAGTTTGCTTTGTGGGAAGTAACTTATTTCCAGATTCATCTGTACAAATTTCTAGACCACAAGAATGGCAAAAGGATTCCAAATCTGATTCCTGTCAAACAAAGTTCAAGTTAAAGTGTATAGCCAGAATGAGTGTAAAGATCAACAGACGCTGACATAACTAATTTTAAAACGTTGGTTAATACTATGGGTGTCCACAGTTTAGTTTTAGAGAAAAAAGTAAACTGAACTAAACTAAACAACAAAATAGTTCTCAAAACTGAACTAAACTAGTTACTTTTAGCATTGAACTGAACTAAACTTTTTATGTTTAGTTAACTATTTCAATATTAAAGAACTAAACTGAAATATTAAAGTTACTATATTGTTTTTTTCTGAACTGAACTAAACTAAAAATTAATACTTCACTAAACACACAAAGTGTGTGCGTTGTGTGTATTCTTAACAAAATAGATGCTGCAAGAAAAATAAGTAAAAAGTGACTAAGATAAAGAATTTACATCAATAGCCTACTAGAAATTAATGTTTTGAATTAAATTAAACTGTATGAAAAATTAACTAAACTACAAGAATAATTTGGCAGAACTAAAAAATAGTGCAGGCAAGATGAACTGAGCTACATGAACTGTCTTTTAGTTTAGTTAACTGCATCATACACTTTTTAACTGAACTAATAAAGACATAACTTTAAATATGATTAATTAATTCACACCTTTATCATCAGATGTTTTGAGAGGTCCAACAGAGGATATGGATGAAGTTTGTAGCCACCAAAATTTATACAAGATAAAGCCAGCGCACGAACCTTTTAGCATAAAAACAACCAAACATTTATCAATATATGATAGGACTTAAGATTGAAAAGAAATAATTCTTGAGGGCTTGATTGATCCCTCTCACAATCTTCTATTTATAAAAATAAATTGATACACAAGTACATGATAAATAGGGTAACCCTAGACACAATATAATCATGATAAATAGGGTAATCCTAAACACAATATAATCATGATAAATAAGGTAACCCTTGACACACTATAATGATGATAAAATAGGATAAATATCCTAACACTCCCCCTCAAGCTGGAGCATACAAATTGTATGTACCAAGCTTGGAACAAATAAACTCAATCCGAGGACCCCTTAATGATTTGGTCAATACATCTGCGAGTTGATCGTTTGACCCAATAAACTCAGTACATATTTCTTTGGTCAACAACTTTTCACGAACAAAATGACAATCAATTTCTATATGTTTAGTCATCTCGTGAAACACTGGATTTGATGCAATGTGGAGAGCAGCTTGATTGTCGCAATACATCTTCATAGTATGGATGTCACAAAATTTAACCTCTTGAAGGAATTGTTTCACCCATATAAGTTCACATGTTAATGATGCCATTGCCCTATACTCGGCTTCCGCGGTTGATCGGGCTACTACATTCTGTTTCTTACTTTTCCATGAAATAATGTTTCCTCCCAGAAAAACACAATATCCTGTTGTAGACCGTCTATCAATAGGTGACCCTGCCCAATCTGCATCACAATACCCAGAGACATGAATGCTTCCTTTATCTTCATATAACAATCCTTGCCCAGGAGCCTTCTTTACATATCTTAGAATGCGAATGAAAGCATTCCAATGGTCAACACATGGAGCCTGCATGAACTGACTAACCACTCCAACTGCAAAGGATAGATCTGGCCTTGTAATAGTTAGATAAATCAGTTTGCCAACTAGCCTCCTATACCTCTCTGGAACGGAGAATAATTCACCTTCTTCTGTCCTTAATTTCTGGTTTGGGTCCATGAGACTGTCTACCGGTCTACAATCAATCATGCCTGTTTCTTGTAATATATCAAGAGCATACTTCCTTTGGGAGATTACAACTCCATCTTTTGATTGCGCTACTTCAATGCCTAAGAAGTATTTGAGACTTCCAAGATCCTTGGTTTGAAAATGTCTACACAAGTACTCTTTTAGTTGAGATATTCCAACAGCATCATTTCGTGACAATATCATCAACATATACTATTAAGTAAACACATTTCCCGAGAGAAGAATGACAATAAAAAACTGAATGGTCTGCTTCACTGCGTTTTAGCCCAAATTTTTGAACAATGGAGCTAAACTTTCCAAACCAAGCACGTGGGGATTGCTTGAGGCCATATAGAGATCGATGCAATTTGCATGCCATACCAGACTCCCCCTGAGCAACAAACCCAGGAGGTTGCTCCATATAAACTTCTTCCTCAAGATCACCATGTAGTAAGGCATTCTTGATATCCAATTGATAAAGTGGCTAGTGACGAATTGCTGCCATGGCAAAGAAGAGACGAATAGTAGTTATCTTGGTTACAGGAGAGAAAGTGTCACAATAATCAAGACCATAAACCTGAGTGTAACCTTTTGCAACAAGTCGAGCTTTGAGCCGATCAATTTCACCATCAGGGCCAACTTTAACTACATACACCCATCGACAACCAACCGCCTTTTTTCCTGGGGGAAGGGGCACCAACTCCCAAGTATTACTGTGGTCAAGAGCCTGCATTTCTGCAATCATAGCTTGTCGCCATCCAGGATGATCAAGTGCTTCTTTCACATTCTTGGGTATAACAACAGAGGACACTGAGGATAAAAGAGAAAAATAGGAGGGCGACAATCGATGATAGCTTAGAAAATTATAAATGGGATGAGGGTTCCGAGTGGAACGAGTACCTTTTCTGAGGGCAATAGGCCATGCTAAATCATTTGCACCAGGAGGCGTGGGAGGAGGTGACGAGGGAGAAGAATCTGAAGTAGGAGATTCACCATTGTCTTGGGGAGGTGTCCATTGGGGCCCTGTGTGGGATGATCTCAGTATGTGAAGAAACAGGTGTAGAAGGATTGTGATCAAGACTTGGAATGACAGAGACAGTGGAGCTATTTGACTCAGCCATTGGAATAGGAAGGCCTGCTGGAGGATAGAAACATCCTGAACAGATGGAGAGAAGTAAGGAGTCTGTTCAAAGAATGTGACATTGGCAGACATGTAATACTTCTTAGTTTCAGGAGAGTAACACCAATATCCTTTTTGAAGTCGAGAATAGCCTAAGAAGACACATTTGAGAGCGCGAGCGGAGAGTTTGTCTAGACCTGGAGACATGTCATGAACAAAACATACACAGCCAAACACTCGGGGAGATGTATGAGAGAGAGGATCATTAGGAAACAAAATGGAGAAAGGGACTTTATTATCAAGAGAGGAGGAGGGCATCCTATTAATAAGATAACATGCAGTTAAAATGGCATCCCCCAGTGATGGACAGGAATATGGGCACCAAGCAAAAGGGTACGAGCAGTTTCAACCAAGTGTCTATTTTTTCGTTCTGCTATACCATTTTGCTGTGGTGTATGAGGACAAGTAGACTGATGTAAGATACCATGGGAACTCAAGATGGCAGAAAAGGAGGATGAGAAATACTCTTTTGCATTATCACTTCTTAATATTTTTATTACTTGACCAAATTGATTCTTGATTTCATTCAAAAAGGATGTAAAGATAGTAACAATTCAGAACGATTTTTCATAAGATAAACCCAAATACATCTTGAATATTCATCAATAAAGGTAACAAAATATCTAAAACCAAAGGAGGAGATACGACTAGGTCCCCATATATCAGAATGGATGATGGAAAAACGAGAATTACATATTGATTGAGATCTTTTAGGAAAGGAAGATCTAACATGTTTTCCTAATTGACATGACTCACATTCTAAGGTTTGGAGACCACTAAGTTCAGGACACATCTTTTTTAATTTGGACAAATGAGGATGGCCAAGTCGATCATGTAGCACTTTAGGATTAGGAGCAGCAACACACGACACCCTTGGACGAGATCCAAAATGGTATAATCCGCCAGCTTCATATCCTTCTCCAATCTGTCTCCCCGAACCACGCTCCTGTATAACAAAAGATTTATGATCAAAGGTTATTGAACAATTTAACATTTTAGTCAACTGGCTTAAGGAAATTAAATTAAAAGGACAATTAGGAACAAAAAGGACTGAGTTGAGATTGAGAGAGGGAGACAAAGAAACATGACCAACTCCTTTGGAAGAAGTTTTAGATCCATTTGCAAGGGTTATGAAATGAGGTTTTTCTCGAAAGGAAATAGATGAGAACAAAGAGGTATTACCAGAAATGTGATCAGAAGCACCTGAGTCAATTACCCATGAATTTTGACATTCCATAGATTGAGAAATGCAGGCTATTGATGTATTGGGAGATTGAGATGGTTGTGCCAAGCTGTTAGACTTTAACCTTAAATACTCTTGATATTCTTCCTCAGAAAACATAGAAGTGGAGGTTTCAGTTTTCGAAGTGGAAGTTTCAGTCTTCGAAATATTGGCGGTTTTGGAAGGGAAACCATGTAAGGAGTAGCAATTCTCTTGAGTATGACCCATTCTTTTACAATATGTGCATTGAGTACGTCCCTGACCTCCTCGTCCTCCTCCTCTAGTGCCACGTCCTCCTCTTCCTCGTGTGGCAACCATGACAGATGGTTCCACTAGTTCATGCGCTTCTTGAGTTTGAGATACCGGGACACGCAGAAGGCGAGTGGTCAATGTTTTCATAGAGGGGACCTCATGACTAGTTAGAATTTGATCTTTGAGATGATCAAAATCGGGATGTAGGGCACGAAGGATCAACACCATGTAAAATTTGTCTAGTTTCTTTTTGATATCCTCTAATGGATCTACTTCCAAAAACATCCTAAGTTCTTCGACAGCAGATTGGGCTTCAGCCATGAAGGACACCATATCATGGTCTGCCATTTTAAGAGATGCAAGCTTGTTCGTAGTGTCATAGAGACGTTGAATATCGTTGGCATAAATGCTTTGGGCTTTCTTCCAAAAGGAGTGACAAGTTTTGAAAGCCCTCAACGATACAAAAAGTTTGGGTTCCACTGATTGCCATAACAAGGCACACAACTGGAAATCTACTTGTTTCCACTGATCAGCTTTTTCAGATGGCTTCCATCTCGCTCAAGGTGGCCATAATGCCCTTGGCCAAGGAACCACATTTCAACGGCAGCAGACCATGATAGATAATTTTTTCCATTTAGCTTCTCGGAAGTAATTGATGGACTTCCAGAGAAGGAAACAGTACTGCCAGACGCCATTTTTGGAGAAGACAAATAGTACTAGCAAGGAACAAGAAAACCCTAAGGGTTTAGACAAACGAAACTGTGACAGTGATGGACGACGGTGGCCGGCAATGGCGGGCGGTGGCCGGCGGCCGGCGGCGACGGTGGCCGGACGGTGGCCGGCGACGGAAGACGGTGGACGACGGTTGACGGTGGCCGGCGGCGGACAGCGGCGGGCAGTGGCGGGCGACGAAGAACTGTGGCGCCGGACAGATATATATTACGAGACAGAAACCGGGATCGACCCGCTCTGATACCAACTTAAGATTGAAAAGAAATAATTCTTGAGGGCTTGATTGATCCCTCTCACAATCTTCTATTTATAAGAATAAGTTGATACACAAGTACATGATAAATAGGGTAACCCTAGACACAATATAATCATGATAAATAGGATAATCTTAGACACAATATAATCATGATAAATAGGGTAACCCTTGACACACTATAATAATGATAAAATAGGATAAATATCCTAACAATAGGATATAATGTGATAGGTTATAATGGGTAATGTGTGCATAATAAAAGGAAACAGTTTAGAATTAGTTGAGTTTTGGTTAGTTGGTTGGGGGGCCATTATAAGAAGGCAGGGAGCTCTTGTGTCAAGGCACTTTTTGATAATCTTGTAGATTGAGCTTTGGTTCTTTGTGAAGGGGAAACCTTTGGAGGAGAGAGTGCTCTCCTATTCTTTGTGTTCTATAGAGTCTATACAATAAAGAATATTACTCTTTTGTCTCTTCAATTTTGGGTTCCTATCAATATATGTAGAAACAAATTATATGAAGGAATTAGTAAGTTTTGGTTTCTGACCCAATGTCATCAATAGATCTATGTAGCCCGCAGCCCACTTCACATTGTAAGATAAATTATAAATAAAAAGTTGAAGTTCTAAATTTCTGGGAAAGGGGTGAAAGGTGAAGGTATTTGTTTTCTGAAACATACTTTCTGTTATCAAGACCCTCAATATGCACAAGAATATTCCTACAGACAATGACTAATAGCTCATGCAATTTTGCATATGGTGTGCACACATGTGGTTTGGAATTGTTCAGATGCTGAGATTTGTCTAAGATGTTAACTTTGGCAAGCGTTAAAGTTGTAGGCATATTTATCCTGTTTATTTGGAATATGGGATATAAGATGGACCAGAGGAGTCAAGTTTTCATAAAACAGTGATAAATGGATAATCCCTATATAATGTTCCATGTCTTTCCCCTGCAGTGCACTTATTCTGTAGATCTTTAATATTTTAATCATAGCCTATTGAGATTATTCTTAATATTGGCTATTACAATAAAAAAAGATTATTCGTGCTAAGCTACATATGAAGAAAGTAACAAGAACAACAAAAGCATGCATCAACTTAGACACAAAGGATATCTGAATAAATGAGTTATAAAATATTATGAGAATAATGAATTCTCTAGTTACAGTAATTACTTCATTGATATAAGGCATCATAATGCAGAACTGCAGATATGTTGCCTGAGCTGCTGCAGTACAAAAGAAATCCTTATAATTTCCAAGTTGGAATGATCTGTCACGAGAAAAGATAATATCAATAATTGAAAAACATGCAGTTATCATTTAATAAAACAAATGACCTGATAGAAAATCAAGAAAAAAAAAAACCTGTTTAATTGTTAAAATCACGAATGTTAAAAGTGTTAGAGATGTATCATGTGCTTTTATTTAAGAGTTTAAGCTTTTGGGCAGTTTGTTCATGATATAGTTTCAGAGCCTGTATGACTATGCAATCAAGAATTTTGGTCCTTGCTACTCCCATTCTTTCAACAAGAAGTTGAATTTCAACAAATTATAGGTGGTCCTGTGTATTGTCTATGTTTTAAGCCGAAAGGGTTCAAGTGTGACAAGGCATGTTAGAAATATAATATAAAACTATTCATCTGCCCTGATCTAACTTAAACAGATAAATGATTACAATAAATGTTACCGTAATATTCTCCTAGCAAAGCACATTTCTTTTGACTTCAATACTGGAGTTGATACTCGTCTAAACCACACAGAAAGTGGCTCTCCCTGTGGATTAGAAATAGTTACGTTGCATAAGTTGCAACAAGACTAGAATTAACATGAAAGGAGAAACATAATTAATCACACCAATGATGTAGAGATTAACCATTGGTTGGCTGTAAGAACCAAGATGAAGCAGCACATATAATGAATGGAATTCAGCTTCATTTTCATGCACATGATTTGAATTTCGATTTGCTTCATACAGATTGAACAAAGATGTCAATGTCTTTGTGAGCTGTTCCAAGTTGAGATGATGCATTGATGCAGTGTTTGGATCAGACATAGAACGCCAAAGGCTGTAATGTGATACAACATGGAATTTTACCTGTGTGATTAAATATATTGTTCTGCTCATTATTTGAATTTCATAGCTTGTAAATCCATGCTTCCAAAAAACTAAAATACAATGCTATATGATCACGTGATCCAGGTTGACTGTGTACAGGAGGAAACAATAGCCTCCAAGAAATGATATGCAGACCCAAATAAAGCCATCTTTATTACAGTCCAAAATTGGATGTTCAAGTCCTTTTTTGCAAGTATCCCGCCATTATAACTACAACTCCCAGGCTTGCTCATGACCATGCATTCACCAAAACATGGTTATCAGAGTTGCATGAATAGAACAATTCAATACAATTCCCTTTGCAACTGATACCAATGGCAAAGTTAAAAGATTAGAATGAAAAATTACTTTTCACTCCTACAATTCCACTTGTGCTAATGATTAAACATCTATAGTTTTTTTTTTTCGTTTTTTGTTTGTCATAAATATCTTCTTTAGAAGAAAGCCTATTCAATGCACAGTCAGGCACTAAATTCCAATCCTTTTTCAGTTTAAAGGCCAAGAGTTGGTCCCCACTCTCTGCCTCTTAGTATTTGCACATGTTCCCCAACATATAGTAATTTTTTGCACTGTTTCCTTTCACATTGCTACACGAGTGTTGGTGTCCCCTTTTATCTTTTCCGGTGGAGTACTTTGGACGAAAGAAAAAACAACATTGACTTCATGAGAACCAACTGTGGAATTCAATGTCTCTTGAGGGTTGAACTGCTCTATGTGGAGACTCTTTTTTGTCAATTTGAATTGATCAACTAACCCGTTCAGGTTCATAAGGAGCAGCAGATGCAATCGTTCTAGGACTAATATTTGGATTTAAGCACATATATTGATCAATTTCTTATAGATAATCATCTGTTGAATATATTGAAAAAGTATGTATAAGATTAATCTCCCTAGGGTCCTCTATTTATAATAGAAGAAATATGGGTCAAGCCCAAAATACAAATAATGGGTAATAGGTGTGTAGGAAAGAGAAAACAGTTTAGGAATTAATTGTTAAGTTTAGGAATTAATTGTTGTTGGGTAGCTAGAAGTGGGTTGCCTTTATAAGAAGGCAAGGGGGGTCTGGTAGAGAGGAGAGTTTTGGGATATTGATTGTAGACAGGTTCATTAGACCTGTGAAGGAGATTATGCCCCTGGATTGTGATTGTATAGACAATTTCTTACTGTGAATAATACATATTCATTTCATTCTTTCCTATCTACTGTTTTGAGAGAGTGTGAGGGAGTTCTTGGCTAGGTTTCTTGTTCAGAAACCTAACAAATTGGTCCGACCTGCTGGATCCGCTTGGGTGAGGCCTGCTGGATATCCTTAGGAGGGGAGTGTTGGATCTTTGGGAGAGAAGCATGATGGAAGGAAGAGACAATACCTTGGAGAGGAGGACCAATTAATCGAAAATGAGAATGGCAGAATGGAGAAGAAATATGCAAGAAATGGAGAAATGCTGCAAGAAATCAAGATTCACATAAAGGGCTTAGAAAGAAGTGAGAAATCTGTCGTGAAAGGACAGAAAGAGGGTTCAAAAGAAGAGCTAGAGGAAGACAGGGGTGAACAGAATTGGAGGCAGCGGGTAGAATTGCCCAAGTTTGAGGGGCTGGACCCGTTGGGATGGATCTCTCAGGTTCAGAAGTTTTTTGACACCCAAAATGTCATAGAGAAGGATAGGCTCAGGTTGGCTTAAAGCTGCATGGAGGGAGGCACAATTTATTGGTTCAGGGCCTGGAAAAATAAAACCAAGAACCTTTCTTGGAAAGGGCTGAAAGAGTCATTGATAAGGGGGTTTGGAGAAAGAGATAGAGGCTCTGTTTTTGTGAAGTTAGCCCAAACTGCAGGAATTACAGAAGTTGTTGTTGAGAAAGTTGCAGAAGTTTCTACTGCAAGGGTGGATAGCGTGACAAAGGTTGGTAGGGAAAATAAATCAGGTGAAGATCATGATGGGAAGGTTGTGACTCTTGTTTCTCCAAGTAAAGTTGCAAAAGTTGTTGTTGGTAGTGGAGATAGGTGGCAGGTTGTGGTGGGAATGTCAAAACAGTAAAGAAAGGGGAAGAATTGTTGAGGCCTGAGGTTAAAACAGTGGTGTTAAAGAGCAACCCAGTGGAGTCTGTTTACAGGGCAAGAGGGGACCTGCTGCAAGATATCAAGAAAGGAAAGAAACACTCAGGCGGAGGAGAAAATTCAAGCAATTGGGAGCAAAAAGAAGAGGATGCCATTGACAATAATGGACCTAGGAAGAGTGAGGAGACACCAGTTTTTTCGTGGGTGAAAAGAGAAGAGTTGACCACTTATGAAGGGATTGACACCAAAGATCAAACAACAGGGGCAGCCAATGCTTCTGCAGTTCAAAACACCAAAGGAGCAACAAAAGCACACCCAAACAGCAAAGAAAATGTAGTCCAGGGCTGCAAGACTTGGCATCAAAAATCCAAGAACCTTTCTTGGAAAAATCTGGCCACAATTCTACTAAAGATAGTTGAAGGGAACATAAGAAGCATTCTATGTGAGAGTTGGGTAGCAGTAACACAGATGGGGAGTGTGGAAAATTTTCATGAGAGTTTGCAAGTGGATGGAGCAGTTGCTAAAAGTGTTGTTGCTACAAGAGCCAATAAAGTTGGAGTTGAGATTTAGAGGACTTCACAAAATTGGGCTAAAAGAATCCAAGAGGAGTGGAAGTCATTGGAGGAGGATTTGCCACCACCCAAGCCTCCAGACCTGAATTGGAGGGCAGCATTCAGTGGGTTCCCTTCATATGGTAACACGATGATGAAGAGGAGCCATGAGATCAAGCTTTTCAATTCCAACCTTGAGGACAAGGTTGTTTTGTAGCGGGGTGTAATGATATAATATGATAGGTTATAATGGGTAATATGTGTGTAGGAGAGAGAAAACAGTTTAGGAATTAATTGTTCAGTTTAGGAATTAATTGTTCAGTTTAGGAATTAATTGTTGTTGGGTAGTTAGAAGTGGGTTGCCTTTATAAGAAGGCCAGGGGGGTCTGGTAGAGAGGAGAGTTTTGGGATATTGATTGTAGACAGGTTCATTAGACCTGTGAAGGGGATGATGCCCCTGGATTGTGATTGTATAGACAATTGCTTACTGTGAATAATATAGATTCATTTCATTCTTTCATATCTCCTGTTTTTAGAGAGTGTGAGGGTGTTCTTGGCTAGGTTTCTCGTTCAGAAACCTAACAAAAATAATAACAAACTAACTAAAGATAAAAGATAAATATAAAATAAAGATAATAGATCTAACACTCTCCCTCAAGCTGGTGCATACAAATCGTATGTACTAAGCTTGTTACAAATATAATCCATAAAGACTTAGTGAAAATATTTACTTCTGCACTCGAGTGACACCAAAATGCTAATGATTTGCAAGACGATATAGAAGACGAAATACCAACCCAAAAGACTCCCCTGAGTAATAAATTTGGGAGGTTGCTCCATATAAATCTCTTCTTGCAAATCACCGTTGAGGAATGCCATCAGTGGATAAAGAAGTAATTGTTGGAGAGCCACCACGGCTATAAACTAACAAGAACCATCTTTTCCATGGGAAGAAAAGCATATATTGTTAGGGGTTGGAAGGTGTATGAGAGAAAAAGGTTTAGGAGAGAAGGAGAAGGCCGAACGTTGGAGGAAGGAAGACCAAGCCGAACGGTGGGCAGACGGGAAAGGTCAGGCCGAATGATGGAAGACGGGGAGGAGTCGAGCCAAATGGCCAAAGGTGGAGAGAGCTCGAGTGGAGCGATGGGGAGCAGAGAAGACCATGAGCCGATCGGTTGAAAAAGACTATCCTAACTGGGACAACAATTAGGATAGGCGGGAAATATTTAGTAGTAATTACAGTAATTAGAGCTATATCCTAGGAAAATATTCAATATAAGTTAATTACAGTAATATATCCTAGGGAAATATTCAGTATAATATAAATAAAGCCTAACGCTAGGGTGGAAGGCATGCTTTTTTATTATTGAGTTTTGTAAAGGAGGTTATGCTCCCAAGTGACTGACGGAGGTTACGCTCCCAGTTATTGTTTGCTTTTGTTAAGTTAGATTTTATCATCCAATAAAAGAATTCCATTTCTTCATTATTCTTTCGGTTTATTACGAGTGTTGAGAGTTCAGATACGTATCATATATGGACGAGTCAAACGCAATGGTGACAAAAAAATGAGGTCAGAAGAAACACCAGCGGAAGAAGCCATGGATGAACAAGAGAGAGAAACCATAAAAAATCCAAAATTCTCCAATCAAGACACCTGAAAAAGGAAAAGAGCAACCTTAATGCTCTGAATAGATGCCTGACAAGACGTGTGATGATGAACTTGAAAGCGGAAAATGAGCGACCTCGACGCATTGAATTACTACTAAACATGCCACCATGCATGACGGAAAAAGGGAGCAGATTCACAACTTCAAAAGGTGTTGAGAGCGCAAAGAGCTCCGATGAAGGCGTCGTTGATGACATGGTGGTTGCCTGACCGAGACGATCAAAACCATGTGATCGTCGGTCGAAAGTTGAACTCGGATAGTAGCAGCGTTAGACGACGACGCAACGGAAGTGTGGTGGGCCCATAACTCATAGGTCCCAGGATCGGAACCTGGCTTTGATACCATGTTGAATATATTGAAAAAGTATGTATAAGATTAATCTTCCTTGTGTTGAATATACACATAAAGTCCTCTATTTATAATAGAATAAATATGGGTCAAACTCAAAATACAAATAAGAAATAATAACAAACTAACTAAAGATAAAAGATAAATATAAAATAAAGATAATATATCTAACACATCTAATACGTCAAAAGTAATTTGTGCATATGAAATAAGTGGACATTCAACGTTTAGCTAAACCTAAAATTGCAAACCAAGTATAAATAATGCAACTTAAATCATCTACCATGATGCAGTTGCAGGAGAATAGAATAAAGTACATAATCAAAGAAAATTGAGACAGAAAACTATACCATTCTCTCGTACAGGTAAATTGCTTTGCTGTTTACAATATTTTGCATAGTGATATCTTGGCGTATGGACCTTGTCCTATCAAAGACAAAGTCGTGAACTTCTTCAAATGAGTGCTCTTTAGATTCCAGCAAACTCCAAAGGTAATTTAAAGTATCTTCCAAAACATCAACTGGCCGTAAATCTGATGCTTGAACATATTTGGTGGATATAGTTCTGCAAAACTGAAGAAGAAAAACTCTGAAACCAAAAGTTATTTAAAGACAGAGGTTATCCTTTAACAAAAGCCATTTAGGTGCCATAAAACCATGAGTCAATGAGGATACGGGATATATGATGTTAAAGAAGCATAGGGACAAATAAATAACCTACGATATAAATTTTACATTATAATACAGGAGTCTGTTTGAACAAATTTCTCCATTAGGACTTCTAAGAGATAAACAAGAAGGAAGAGAATGAAATTAGTTTCTCCATAGGCTAAAGTTACGTTATGCATAAACTAATTTGTAGAAGCTCTCTTACATAGCTTCTTTAAAATTGTTAATTTTAACTTTTGTATAAGTTAAATTTAGCTTATGAAGTCGATCTAATTTTTTTCTTATTTTCTACTCCTAGAAATCCCTATAGACAAGGTTGTCCAAACAGGTCCTATATCACAATGCAGGTTGCTAGCATTAATCAGGTGTTTAGCTATAACAGACAAAGAACAACAAAACACTAGACATTAATTTAGTACTGTTGTAATTTGAGATAATATCTTTAAAATCATTAATTGGTAATCTTTTATTTTATTTTATTTTCCTAATTTTCCTATTTCTCTTTTTAAGAGAATTAGATTATTACATATAGAATGTATCATACTGTATTTTTTATGACTGAGAATAATAAATCAGTCTTATTTTCAACTTGGTATCAGAGCTCGTCTGATCCGCTTCCGCTGTTTGCTGGCAGCTGGCCGCCAGCGGCCCCCTATAAGTCTCTTCTTTATCATGTGTTTTTAATGGGCTCCAATTTCCCTAGTCAAGTTCTGCCTTAGAATTCTAGCCTTTTTTTCCAGTATTACCAAATACAGAGTTTGAGTATGATCAAAATGGGATTCGAACCCATTCCCTTTCGGACCAGTAGCTGAAACTAGTGCTTTAGATCTGTTGATGCCATATGAATTTTGGCTCCTTTTGGCATTTTATTGACTGCCAGTTGAATCAAAGAGACTGAAAGTCTCTTCTTTGAAGAACCCAAGAAAGGCCACTGCCTTCGCTGCTTACTCTATTGTGCACTGCCGCTCACCGCCGCTCACCGCCGCCGCTCACCGTCCGCCACTGGCCTCCGTACGTCGCCGGTCATCATCGCAATTCCGACCGGTGACCAGCAGATCTAGATCGTCTCTTTGAGCACGACCTAACCCTGGTGGTCGACGTCTCAGACTCCTCCTGATACAAGAAGGCCTAGCACCATTGGACCTATCACAAGAGGGATGAATATTCTCCCCAAGGTCAAGTACTATTTGCTATCTTTGGATGGAAAATTGGAGAACAAGAAGATATTCCAAATCTGCCAAAACATGGAGAAGGGTAAAGTGGACATTTCCACACAAGAAGGGGTGTGCTTATCCTTCTATGGGGTGGCATTAGTAATTGTTTTCCTCATGTAAACTCATTTCTCACGTGTTTCATAAGGCTTTCCAGAAGCCACACATTTAGCACATGGTTAGCATTTCAGATCTAGAAAAAACGTGTAAAAGGCTTGCTTAAGCTTTGAGATTGATCTATAAAATCTCAATAGCAAAGCTTGTAGCTCACTTTTGAATATATTGAGTTTTACTATGCTGAAGCATTTTTCCAGCAACCAGAACTCTGCCAAAAGTCACCTCTTATTGAGCTTTCCTTCTCCTTCTAGCTTCCTTCCAGTGAAGGCCTTCTGAGTTAGATAATCCACTCACCATAGAGCTCTTCCTCCATCTCTGCCTCCACTGAATTCACTATGCCACTACTGTTAAAAACACACTTCATTCCGCTGCCAGCTGCCTCTCGGGAGCCATCTTCAACACTGCTCATGATCCAATTCTTCATTTCCCTGCCTTCATCCCACACCTCTGCTGGAGCAACTTCATCAAGTGGTATTCAGAACCTTGGTTCTGCATCACGCTCCAGCTGAGTATCTGTTTTCATTCGCTGCATTCTGTCAACATTTCCATTCTTGTTTTCTGTATTCTGTTGTACTGTTACATTGTTTTCACAGTTCCAGTAGATTTCAATTGAGAAATTTGTTGTTTCCAGCTTTTAATTGCTTTATTGTTCATCATTTTAATCGGTCAATTCTTTGCTTTGAGTCTTTTAATTTAGAAATCTAATTTTGTCATGTCTAGTACTGTGTTTTGGTTTATTTTGTCAAAATTCTGAGTTGAAACTGGTTTGGGATAAATCTGTTGTGTTTGACTGGATTTTCAATAGAAGCACATCGGATGAGCAATGATTAAAGAGCTCAGTGCATCTTGAAGTCCATCACAGTGCAGTGCCAATGGATGCCTATCCAATTCTGTGTTAAATCTGGTTTTTCATGTGTTTTTTCTCTGAAACTGCACCTGTGTTTTTCTCTGAAACTGCACTGTATGGAAACATCATCCTTGTGCTGAATTTGCTGTATGTGCAAACCATACGAACATCATTAAAACTGGATGCACCATTCTGCAGAATCTGGAAATCCTTGTGTAAGCAGCTTGACCAAACTGCAATCATCATTGTTTGAGTCATTGTTTCTGATTTTGAATCTGTCCAGATTAGAACTCATATTTGGATATCTTTTCAGTCATTCCTAGAGTCTTGTTTAAGTTTGATTTGCTGTCCTAGAGTCATTTTAATTGATTACATATCAGTTTGATTCTTTTGCTAAAAATTGGATGGTGAATTGGCCAAATTTGGTGTGAAAGAGCAACTGCAATAGTCAAATTTTGATTTAAAGGCATTTAGCCTCTGCTGGCAGTTTGCACAAGTCATATTTGGTAGAACAAATTTGCTCAAATCATAAAATTAAGAGTCCAAATTTGTTTGTGCAAAATGACCATTCAAACCACCAATTTTTAAGCATCTTTTTCTGGTATAGTTGCAGAATTTTTAATTTGAAAGCTTGTTGTGATTACTGCATCAAATTTAGTTCAGAATTGGTAGCAAAAGCTTGGTTCAATTGAATTAAAAGAAGTGCACAATTCAAATCTTACCATAAAATGCATTGTAAAAAAGCTGTGTGAACCAGTGCCAAGCAAAATTTAAAATCTGATGCACATTTTTTTAGCTTTCTTCTAGGCATTTTATCAAACACTTTGCCTAGTTTACATTTGGTTTCGAAATTGATCAAAGCTGCAACTTATCTTTGTTTCTTGCTTTTCAAATCTACTCTAGATCCTTTCCTAAGTTCATTTTGAGTGCCACCATTCATTGGAAACCGATTAATTGATTGATTTAAGTTGTTTGAAAATCCTGCACATAAGCTGTTTGATAAAACTATAGTTGTGCATTCTGGTTTAACAGTTTCTGGCAGCAGCAGTGTTGATTTTCTGGCTTAATAATTGATTATTGGTGGTCTGTATGAGCTCTTTGTTGGGTGCAGAATTATCTCAGGTGGTCCTACAACACTGGTAGCATCTTAGGGAGTGGATTGGAGCAAGGAAAGATCAACCTTGAGGCTGATTTTTTTTTGGTGCAGCAGAACCAAATTCTTCACTGGTCTGCATCAAACTGGTTGCTGCAACAGCAGCATAATTCACTTGCAGCTGAGAGAATTGCATGAATCCAAGCTGATTCATTACTTGTTTGAGAGCAACCAAAGCTGCCACATTCAACCACATCCTTGTTTTCCCAAATTTTGTTGTTTCCCTTGTATTTTTGGTGTTTACTTTCTTTTTCAATTTTGTAAGTTGGCCATTTCAAGCAAGTGAAGTGGAAGAGCTCATAAGTGTTCTTCCCTCATTTGCTAACTTGACTGAAAGTCTCATCACTTTAAAATTGGTAGACGGTGAGTGTGTCTTAGATCCAAAGTCTAAGCCTCACCTAGGAGACCTCACTTTAATTGCTTTTCCCATTCTTGCCTATATAGCATATATCTTGTACGAATAGGAAGCTCTCTTAGGGGTCCGAATTTAGAGTTTAGGTTGTGTCCTTTGATTTTAAAAGTGATTTTAGTTTAAAGGGTAACTAGTAGTAACCTAAGACATTTCTGGCAAGGCAAGACTTGGTACTTAAGCAGTCTTCATGACTCACCTCTCTTACCTGGGACTTGTCTAAGTGTGAATCTTGTATATCTTTTACACTAGAAAAACTTTTAGAAACAAAGATGTATTGTTATTCATATAGGTCTTCTAGGAATTTTAATTTTGATAAGCAACTTAGTTACAAAGACATCAAAAGAGAACATGATAAAGCTAGAAGGAAATCTTGTTCATCTTATGAATTTGATAGGATTGAAGATGATTTGTATAAACAAGCTAGTGAAAATATTCCATTCTTTGGTGATGATATTGGTGCATTAACATACCTAGCTTGGGAAAAGGAAATTGATGACATGCATTCATTCATGGTGAGAAAAAGTAAATATGAATCCTTCTATTCTAGAGATAATGAATCTTATATTCTTAGTCTTTACACTTCTAGTTTTAAAAAGCATGCAAGAGAGTGGTGGGATGATAGGCAATATCATGTTAAGATAGGTAGAAAATATCCTATTCATGATTGGAATGAATTGAAAGCTTGTATGAGAAGAAAGTTTGTGCCTCGAGAAATTGAAAGAAACTTAGAACTTATGAGAGAGCTTATTAGAAAAGGTGAGTCATTCATTCAAAATTTAAGTGGGTTCTCTCGTAGGGAAAGTGAGTTTCTAGAAAAACTTAAGAGGCTATGGGAAGAGACAAGCAAATATCGAATTGAGAGATTAAAAAGAAGAGAGCAAGAAAGAAGAAAAGAGGAAGAAATAGAGAGAAGAGAAAAAGAAAGAAGAGAAGAAGAGAAAAGAAAAGAGCAAGAGAGAAGAGAAGAGGAAGAAAATGAGAGAAGAAAAGAGGAAGAAAAAGAGAGAAGAAAAGAGGAAGAGAGAAAGAGAAGAGACGAGGAAGGAAGAGAAGAAGAGAAAAGAAGAAAGAAAGAAAGAAAAGAAGCACAAAGAAGAGAAAAGGAAGAAGTTGAAAGGATAGAAATGGAAGCAAAGAAAAAAAGAGAGCAACTAAGGGCAACATATCCTCCTACATTAGAAGCTAGAATCTTAAGGGGAGGTTTTCTATCCTCTCACTTTTCTCCATTTATATTGGAATTTCCCAAATTTCACTTTTCTTTCAAAGAATTTGCCACTCAATCTTTAAAAATGTTATCACTTTCAACACATGCAAAGTCACAACTTGGGTTATGATTACCTTTATGGTTACCAATAACTCAAGATACAAATAAAATTTCAAATGAAGAAAGGTTTCTTTATTATATTAAAATTAAAAATTTCAAAATTAGGAAACCTTCTTCTACACATATTCTTTTATATATCTTATTGGGTCAAAGAAAACTAATTAGAGATATGTTTGATGCTTATTGCAGATGGATATTTGACCCAAGAGGAACCCTTGTGAAGCCAACAAAAATAAGTCTTCAGAAGCACCATCGGATTTGAGGACAAATCCTTTCCAAGGGGGAGGGAATGATACAAGAAGGCCTAGCACCATTGGACCTATCACAAGAGGGATGAATATTCTCCCCAAGGTCAAGTACTATTTGCTATCTTTGGATGGAAAATTGGAGAACAAGAAGATATTCCAAATCTGCCAAAACATGGAGAAGGGTAAAGTGGACATTTCCACACAAGAAGGGGTGTGCTTATCCTTCTATGGGGTGGCATTAGTAATTGTTTTCCTCATGTAAACTCATTTCTCACGTGTTTCATAAGGCTTTCCAGAAGCCACACATTTAGCACATGGTTAGCATTTCAGATCTAGAAAAAACGTGTAAAAGGCTTGCTTAAGCTTTGAGATTGATCTATAAAATCTCAATAGCAAAGCTTGTAGCTCACTTTTGAATATATTGAGTTTTACTATGCTCAAGCATTTTTCCAGCAACCAGAACTCTGCCAAAAGTCACCTCTTATTGAGCTTTCCTTCTCCTTCTAGCTTCCTTCCAGTGAAGGCATTCTGAGTTAGATAATCCACTCACCATAGAGCTCTTCCTCCATCTCTGCCTCCACTGAATTCACTATGCCACTGCTGTTAAAAACACACTTCATTCCGCTGCCAGCTGCCTCTCGGGAGCCATCTTCAACACTGCTCATGATCCAATTCTTCATTTCCCTGCCTTCATCCCACACCTCTGCTGGAGCAACTTCATCACCTCCGCACGCGCCGTCACACGCCTCCTCACTTCGTCAGATCTCGTGTGTATTTGTCACGTGTCGTTGTCCCGGTGTCGGAATCACACCCCGCCGCTTCTGGTTGACTCGCCGGACCTCCTCTACTTTGTTCTAACCTTCCATAGCAGAATCTTCGTCTTCTTTGCTTCTCACTATTCGCCGCAAGCTTCATTTGTTTTTTGTCTCTCGAGCAACAATGTTTTGTCTCCGCTGCTGACGTCGTTGATGTGCCAGCTCCTAGTACTACTTCTCCCGCTTCCTTCATCTTCTTCTCGATTGAGAAGGATTCTCTGCCTTGACGGGCTTTCTGCAACCACCAATGGGTTTCTTCTTCCTCTTTCTTGTGCGGCACTGATTGGTGCTTCTTGCCGACGTCTCCGTCGCTTGTGCCGCCGAATGCACCGACACCTGTGGCCAAGCTTGTCTCCACCATCTGGTTACAATTTTTTGATTCTCTCTTGCAAGTGTGACGTCCCCGTTGGCCTGTGGCATGAAGGGGAGTCTATTTCTGTAGCTGTGATGATCCAGTCAACAATTCATCAGCCTTGTTGGCAGGTGCTTTAATGTCCCTGTTGCTGCAGTCAGTTGTTGTAACCTCTACAGTTTGTCGATGCTGCCTCAATAAGCTGCCACATTTTCTTTGGTCAAGATTAAGAGTGTCTTGTGAAGTGCATTAGTCGTCGTTTCCGCTGTTTGTCGTGAGGGGAAATATTTTCAACTCCTGCAGAGAACTTTCTTCTTGGGCTAGAGTTTAGCCCGTACTTTTGTGATACAGTGTAAGTATCACCATTTGGGAGTAGTTCAGTAGAGAACTTAGGACCTCCAAAGTGTCTTCGATATTTGGTGTTTTTTGGTTTTTACCATCACTAATGTGAAAGGCTCTCTTCACCGTCAATGCTTTGTTATAACATCTAACTGAGATTTGTTCTTTGAGACCGCCTGCTGAATTGACTCTTTCGAAGTTATAGGATTCAGATTTGTCCCTCGTACCGATAAGTTCTCACTAGTTCTTCCACCTACACGTTCTGTTGTTCAATCGTCAGGAGGAGAAAGTTCCAGCCGCTGCAGGGTAGTGTAGTCCCTGCAGGTCTGTTGTTGTTAGCCTTTGCAAGACAGATATTTCTTGAAGGCTTGTTGTTGTTCAGGGCAGTTAAGTCCCTGAAGGTTTGTTGCTGTTTAGGGTAGTTAAGTCCCTACTGGTTTGTGGCTGTTAGCCTTTTAGTTCCAGCCGCTGCAGGGTAGTATAGTCTCTGCAGGTCTATTGTTGTTAGCCTCTGTAGGACAGTTGTTTCCTGAAGGCTTGTTGTTGTTCAGGGCAGTTAAGTCCCTGAAGGTTTGTTTTTGTTTAGGGTAGTTAAGTCCCTACAGATTTGTGGTTGTTAGCCTTTGAAGGCCTCCCATATGTTACTCATGGAAATCATGTTCTTGAAGTTTTTTAGTTGTTCGCCACTATTGATGGAAATCCAGTCCCTGTAGTTTGTTGTTGTTCGCCACTGGAGGCCCTTCGTCTATTCTTGTAGTTTGTTGTTGTTTGCTGCTGGAAGTCATCATCCATTTTTTATGGAAATCTCTCTCGTCCATTGTTGTCCAAGTTGAAGCTTCATGGTGCTAGTTCGCCATCGTCCATTGTTGTCGAAGTTGAAGTTTCATTGTGCTAGTTTGCTTTTGTCCATTGCTGTCCAATTTGGTTTATTAACGTTCTTTACAATTGAGTTTGACTATTCCAAGCTTGGTTCATACAATCTTGTATGATCCAGCTTGAGAGAGAGTGTTGTAATTTGAGATAATATCTTTAGAATCATCCTAATTAGAGGAAATAGATATATAATCTTTATTTTATTTTATTTTCCTAGTTTTCCTATTTCCCTTTTTAGGAGAATTAGATTATTACAAATAGAAGGTATCAGAATGTATTTTTTATGACTGAGAATAATAAATCAGTCTTATTTTCAACTAGTGCTTTATAACGGATTATATTAGTAAACATAAAAAGAAATCCACTGCAAGTTTCAGCATACAACTTATGAACTTAAAATTATGATATCTGAGTATATAAAACTTGACACAATTTTTTATGGGAACAATCAAATTTTGATAGAAATGCTAATATTGGTATAATAAATTTCTTCACAACACTACCCTTCAATGCACTTATAATTGTCAAAAGTAGATTAAAAGTAAATTCACAATGGTGCTTGAGGAGAGCAGTTTGGCCATACCTTCTTCACAGCAAGAGCTGGGGATGATTTTCTAGGATTTCCATTTAGCCTCTCAAAAACTGCCAAATCTCGCAGTTTTTCGCGCTGGATCCTCTCTCTTTCTATGAAGAAAGTGAAAAAATTTTAAAATAGAAGTGTCGGGACATATATTAAAAAGAATGAAATAATACAAACAGAAGGTGTCTTAATATTTTTTATAGATAAAATTTTATACTACCATGAATCAACAAAGCTAAAATTGGCAACAAAAGTCGTTTGCATACAGAGTGCAGTTAACCACATACATCAACAGAGAAATTCCACCACTTTGTTTTGTCAAAATCCAAGTCATTGGAAAGGCCATTAAAATTTAGTGATTTCTCCTACAGCTTTTCTTGGCTTTCCTCTACTTAATAAGATGGGGCTATCCTCCATCAAACTAACTCTTCTTACCTAAGCTGCAATTCTACAATTGATAGGATATAATATGATAGGTTATAATGGGTAATAGGTGTGCAGGAGAGAGAAAACAGTTTAGGAATTAATTGTTCAGTTTAGGAATTAATTGTTGTTGGGTAGTTAGAAGTGGATTGCCTTTATAAGAAGGCAAGGGGGGTCTGGTAGAGGACAAGTTTTGATATCAATTGTATAGACAGGAACCTTGATCCTGTGGAGGGGGATTATGCTCCCAGTTACTGGTTGTACATGACATTGGTTGATATGAATACATATTTTCATTCTTTTCTTACCTGGGTGCTATTGTGTGAGTGTGTGCTGTGAGCAGTTAGGTTTCATACCCAGAAACCTAACAACAATGTTTTCCTCAATAGATGACTAGATGCTACTCTTTCCAATTCCTACCTAAATTCTTAATCCCAGCTATTCTTGCATGTCTACCTTTTCATTGCAAAATTCTCATCTATGTGATACTGTTAGAGGATTAAAAGTGTATGAGAGAAGAAAGGAGGGAACTAAGAGCGGTGGTTAGTTAGTTAGTAGAGGGGTCAGGGGGAGTGATACTAGAAATAAGAATTTGTTTGCTAAGGGGGGGTATTCTTTTGTACATTTGAGTATAGACTGGATCATCGTTCACTAGAGGGAGAGAGGCTCCCTTGATAGGGTGATTCTTGCATCTCAATATTGTTAATATCAATAATGCGTATACATTCAATCTGTTTGTGTGTGTTTTGGTGAGAGGAGAGATCGAATAGACTTCTTGAATAAAGAAGTCTAACAAGATTGGTTTGACCTGCCAAATCATTCAAGGAGGAAGGAAGGACGAACGGAGCGTGTGAAGGCAAGAATGGAGGAAAGACTAATTGCGATTGAGTCGACGGTGGAAGAACTTAAGACGAAGATGAGAGCAGTGACCCACGAACTTCAAGCATTTGGGTGCGCACTCGGAAGACGAAAAAGGAACCAGGAACGAAGTTCGGAAGGCAGTCGCGATTTTGTTAATGCAGGTCGGGAACGGCGACAGAAGAGTTTGGAGGACGACAAAGGGGAAGTACAACGCAGTTGGATGAAACACGTGGAATTACCCACTTTTGAGGGTACAAATCCCATGGGATGGATCGCGAAGACAGAGAAGGAGAAAATGAAGCTTGTCTTATTTGCATGGATGGAGGGGCCAGTTATTGGTTCCGTTTTTGGAGCAAAAAAACCAAGAACCCATCCTGGAGAACGTTCACAGAAGCTCTGATGCGGAGGTTCAGTGGACTCAATCAAGGCATTATTTTTGAAAAGATTGTGGCGGTGTGATAGAAGGGGAACGTCGAAGAATACGTACAGGAGTTTGAAGTCCTGGTGGCACAGGCCATGAGAGTGACTGAAGAGCAGCTACTTGGATATTTCTTTGTTGGGTTACAGGAGGGACATCGAGATCTGGAACAGGCTGGGATAATTCCCCGAGGAAGTGGCGGAATGGTTAGTAAAGGGGGTCTGATGTGGGGGAGATACCAAACGAGTTATGGGACGGTCGCAAGGACCAAAACTTATAAGGGTCAACGAAGGGATCAGTTAACACTAGCAGGGGACAAGGATCGAAGAATGAAGGAATTCCTAGTACTCTAAGCTCCAAAGTAAGCAGCAACGCAGGGGGGAACACCCAAGGTAGGGGGTGAAGACATTGCCCTACCCGGAGTACATAAAAAGGCGAGAGGAGGGGCGATGTTTCCACTGTGGAGGACCATCCAGCCTGGGCAACAGATGCGCAGAAAGAAGCATGAGAGTTATAGTTGAAAATAGGATTGATTTTATTATTCTCAATCATGAAAAATACATTCTCATATCATCTATTTGTAATAATCTAATTCTCCTAAAAAGGGAAATAGGGAAACTAGGTAAACAAAATAAAATAGAAGATTATATATCTATTTTCTCTAATTAGGAAGATTCTAAAGATATCTTTTCTAATTACAACACTCCCCCTCAAGTTGGTAAATGAATATCAATCATTCCCAACTTGCCTACAAGATCTTGATATCTACCCAGAGGAAGCCCTTTTGTAAAAATATGTGCTATTTGAAGTTCTGTAGGAACATGAGTTGTAATCACAAAGCCTCTGTCAAGATTATCTTTGATGAAATGTCTGTCAATCTCAATGTGTTTAGTTTTATCATGCTGTACTAGATTATGGGCTATGCTCATGGCAGACTTATTGTCACAGTGTAGTTGCATCGGGTTCTCCACTTTGACTTTAAGATCATCTAAAATGATTTTCATCCAGAGTCCTTCACACATTCCTTGAGCAAGAGCTCGAAATTCAACTTCTGCACTAGAACGGGATACTCTATCTTGCTTTTTGCTTCTCCATGTTACCAAACTATCTCCAAGAAACACACAATACCCAGAAAAAGATTTTTCGTCAGTAATAGAACCTACATAGTCAGCATCAATATATATCTTCATAGTCAATGTGTCTTCCCTTCTGAATAATAGCCCATTTCCTGGACTTGACTTCAAGTATTGGAGAATTTTGTCAACTACTTGCATGTCTCTCTCTCTTGGATCATGCATAAATTGGCTCACTACACTAACTGCATAAGCAATATCCGGTCTTGTGTGTGATAGATAAATCAATTTTCTTGCAAATCTCTGATACTGGGCCTTCTCTAAAGGAGCACTTTCTTCACTTCCAATTCTGTGATTCTGTTATATAGGAACTGTTGAGGTTCTACATCCCAACTTTCCTGATTCTTTGAGGAGATCAAGTACATATTTCCTTTGGGAGATGAAAATTCCGTTCTTGGAGTAGGCAACCTCTATTCCAAGAAAATATTTGAGTTTTCCTAGGTCTTTCATTTCAAATTGAGCTGCCAATTTATCTTTTAATGCCAATTTTTCTGTTTCATCATCTCCTGCAATAATCATATCATCCACATAGACAAGCAATAGAATGAGTTTACCTGTAGAAGAGTGCTTTATGAATAGAGTGTGATCTCCTTGGCTTTGTCTATATCCCAAGGAAACCATTGCTTTTGTAAATCTTCCAAACCATGATCTAGGGGATTGCTTAAATACAATGCTTTCTTCAGGAGGCATACCTTGTTTCTTTAATTTTTCACCTCAAAGCCTGGGGTATCTCCATGTACACTTCCTCTTCTAGATTTCCATGAAGAAAGGCATTCTTCACATCCAGCTGGTGTATGTTCCATCCAAAATGAGCAGCCAAAGCAAGAATAACTCGAACTGTATTCATCTTTGCCACTGGGACAAATGTCTCCTCATAGTCAATCCCATATGTTTGGGTATATCCTTTTGCCACCAATCTAGCTTTATATCTTTCTATTGTCCCATCTGCCTTATGTTTCACTGTGAATATCCATCTACACCCTACTACCTTCTTGTCTCTTAGAAAGTGAAAAATGTGACACTTCCAAAAGGGACATATGTTAAGTTACAGCCCCACACAAAGGACTTCTTAGATATTTCGAATCCAAAAGTTATCTTAGAAACGACACTGAGGAATTTTTCCTGCTTGACTACTGGAGATAGCATTATGGTGGCTTACAACAACAAAAAATATTACATAGATATTATAGAAACTAAGCCTGACAATGCCATAAGCATAATTGAGATTGACTGCAAGGTCGACTTTGCTCCTCCCTTGGATTACAAGGAACCTGAAAAGCCCATTGCACCGCATTCTACTGGAAAGGCACCAGCGGCTGCTGAGGATACCCCTGTCGAAACTGAGCCCAAGTTCAACCCATTTTCGGGAACTGGAAAACCTTAGAAGTATCAGCCTCCTGATAACAGTTGAAAAACTATTATTTTCATGCTTAAATTTGATACTAAAAACAACCTTTAACACTTAGAAACTAGCTTGGAATCATGCTTTTGTTTATATTTTTGGAAATAAGAGAGTTGGACAGGTTTATGCTTGATTTCAGTGTTTTATGCAGGTTTTAAGGTGAATTTGATGAAAGAAGTGAAGAAGGATAGAGATGGAATCAGAAAAGAACTCAAAAGGTGCAAAAGAAGAGAAGCCGCAAGTACCGCTCAGCGCCAGTTTACCGCTGAGCGGCACTAATGAACTCCCGTTGGCTCCGCTGAGGGGTGAAAATGCCGCTGAGGGGAAGAATCAACACACGCACTTACCGCTGAGCGGTAGTTTGCCGCTGAGCGGCATTATTTTGGGCTTAGGCCCACTTTTTTGTAATATTTCGAATAAGTATATAAGCTTTAGGACTTCCTAGGGTTTGTATCTTTGGCTGGGAGAAGACGCAAAACACACTTTTCACCCCTTGGAGGTAGAATTGGAGATGATGACGGCTCTCCTCTTCTCTTTTTAGGGTTTTTCTATCTCTTCCATTCTTTCATTATTGTTCATCTAGTTTCACCATGAATATGGTGAACTAAACTTTGTATTGTTGTTGGGGAATCAATGTAATCTTTTGAAGCTCTCATATATGGAATTTTGTGTTTAAACATCATATTTATGATACATGCTTTCTTTCATCATTAGTTAGGGTTTTTCCTCTTTGCTCAAAGCATGCATTCTTTAACTCATTCGATGTCATGATTATTGGTTTTATTGATATGGACACATACGGTAAAATCTAGATCCGGGAAAATTCTCCCAAAAGTAGTATTGCCTAGACATAGGGATATGAGGGTTGGTTGCCTTTAAGCTTCTGTGCTTCCGAATTAATTATTAGGGATGCTAGGAATTGTATGAACTCGTAATTAAGGATAGGCTTTCTTCACCAAGACATCGGGTTTAAGGTAATTTAGAGAGTGGCATTAACATTGATGAAAAGAATGATGAATTCCTAAAATATATGAAAGTGGATAAGATGAAATTGATTACCCCAACAACATACTCATCCATATAATTCGTTCAGTATTTGTGTTCTTCTTTCCCATTGATCATCACATGCATACATGTTTACTTTTTGTCTTTTGCTTTTGAAACTTATAACAATTTGTTCTCAAGTCTTAAATAATCAAGAAATCATATAACTAACTAGGCCGTGAGTCCTTTGGGAGAATGATACTTGGTCTTACCGAGTTTATTACTTGATATGATTCGGTCACACTTGCCGAGGGGTAAACAAATTTTTGGCGCCGTTTTTCGGTGTTCATAAATTTGTCATCACCTCCTCCAGTTTCTTCTTCCTCAGGGTCAAAGGACAAGAAACCTGATGTTCCAAATGTCAATTCGCAGTCTTCTACAACTTCTAGCTCACAAAGTAATGCTCGTCAATCTCAGGGCAAGCTTGTGTTTGGGTCAAATGCAAACTGTTCTAAAGAGACAGGAAAGGCAAAAGAGAAAAAACCAGAGCCACCTAAAGAGAACGAAGAGTCGAAATTTCAAGATTTTACAAGGAAGAAGTATTCTTTATGGGGTTAATTTTATATCAGTCAATTAAATGATCTTTTACCTTCTGCATGGATTCATGTCTATTGCAAACAACTTGTATTTTTTTTTACCTCACTTATATATTATAAACTAACCTTATCTCTAGTCTTCAACAGTTATGATTACAGCAGAGGAAGATAAGGAAGAGGAGGCAGGGGAGAGCACAAAAACTGCATGATAAGTACTTGGGCTTTAAAGGAAAAGAAATTGGGCTTGAAGTTTCGGGTTATAAAATTGGGTCATGCAACCCAACACAAAAACATAACCTAGAAGCATAGGCAGTGCCCTCAAAGATGCCACAATGTGCCCAACAAGAGATGCTAGAAGATGCATCACGAAGAGCACACCACGAGGCCACGAGTAAGATACACTGCCTCTAGGCCGTTAGAGGCACCACCACAAGGCCACAAGCAAGAAACACCATGAGATGTATTGTCCTGAGAAACATAGAGGCCTGAGGATAGCTGCTCTGACACTCGTGAGAAATGCTGCTGCCAAGTAAGTTTTGATGCACAACGACAATTTGACGTGATCGACAAAAATCACAACCTTGAGGTTTCATGAAATCAGATACGGGGTAGGAAATGGTAGACGTGTATAATTTTATGCTCCAAAACACAACTCACAAGCCCAAGTATCGAGTTTGAGGTATAAATGGAGGCATATAAGAACATTATAACAGCACTTCCAATTTAAAATATGGAATAACAAAATTACCAAGATTTTAAAAAGACAAACCCAATTCCAGATTGTTAAGAATCAAGAGAAACCTATTTGGGATTGAACCTAGTATATTGATACCTACGCATACCTCTCTTATAAAGAAAGAATATCCTATTAACAATTAACCAAAACATACACTTAATAGTTCACCCATAGCAGCCTTTTATAGTTTTCTCCCTTACATTTTCTCACCAATTTTACAATTAGTCCAAACCTAACACCCATGAGCAAAGACAACAAACATTACTATCGGCCCCAAGTATTGTCCACTTTGAATCCTGTACTCTGTCACAGTTTTGTTTTTAAAAAACGTCTCGGAGAGTGGAAGGAGGAACAGTATCCTTCAAACTGAATAACCTCACCACTGCAATATAATTATAAAGCTATACAACCACAACAATCATCTAAAAATAGCTTCTTCCCATCAGCACTCGACAGTGGTACCTTTGAATTCTGCATCATTTTTTTTCTGCACTCTTAACCTTCACTAGCTCAAACATTATAACTCCATATGACCTAGTAACCTCGATGTACACCAGAAAGGGTTTAACCCCGCAAAGGAAACCATTTATTGATATTTCCTTCATTGACCTCGCAATTCAATTAACACTAACTGCAAAAGGATATCTCTACATTAACAACAATTCCACTCATTGCCTCTCTTTTAGTTTCCCATATATACTCTCCACACATACATTCCTATTTGAAACACCATCAGACATTGAATGTTAACATCTCTTTCATTAAGATTTGAACCTTGATTCATTAAATCATGGGTGACTAACCTCTTCTATTAGACTAGACTGCCGTTGATAACAACCCCACTCTTCACCAACCCCTCTAAAAGGACACGTCATCACATGAAAAATTCAACATTGCATCTATGCTACCATGAAATTGATTTCACTTTCATACATTAGATACGTTACTATTATAATAATATGTTCACCTGGGCACATGTAAGGACATGTTCCAACAATATTGGAAGATGGTTGTGCGTCCTCTTCTTGCCTGTTACTGAGAACAGAGTTGGAAGCACTGCTGCCACTAGTGGAAGAAGAAGTGCCCTTTTCACCAAAGCTTGAAACTTTGGATTGATTTGAAGGAAATCTGTGACCTCGACCACGACCACGACGTGATTGGTAGAAAGAGGAGCCACGGTTTCCGTTCCCACCCTCCATTACTCTCTCTTTCTGCACTCTTCACGGCTTCACTCTCCTTTTCCTCATTTTTACTTTGACTTGGTTTTAAGCTCTATTTGAGTTGAAAAAGTATTAAATTTATATTTTTCTGAAAATGATTTTAATTTTCTCTTTATGTTTACTAACAAAGGTCAATGTATATTATTGATATTTAACTTTAAATATTTTCATAAAAGAAAAAAATTAAGAAAAGCTGAAATTGAATTTTTTATAAATTAAATTAAATTACACAGTTAAAAAATATAAATAAATTATATATATAAATAAATTATATTTTTTACAAATTAGCTTATAAAGTTATGAATTACTCTTTCTGCAAGTTATTAAAAGTGTTTGCAGAAACATTTATTTAATAAATTTAGATCGTTTCTTGTATTCAGTTATGGGAGTTCTTTTTTTTAAGGAACTTCAAGAATATGTTTATTTAATAATTTAGATCGTTTATTGTTTTAATGGCATATATTGAATATTTAATTATTTTATAATATTTTATTTATTTATTTTAAATAATACTTTTCATTATTTGACTTAGTTAATGACTAGTTAAAAAATTTATTGATCATTATTTGACTTAGTTAATGACTTATTTTCATAAATTTATTGATCATAAATTTTAAAAAATCATATTATTTTTCTTCCTGTAAAATATAAGGTGTTTCTCAGGTTCTTGTTAACTAAAATAAAAGAAAATTGATGGGTAAACATTTTTAATATATGAATTCGAATATATGGATGGTTTTTTTATTAAATATATTATTAATAATAAGTTACGATTTATATTTGTATAACTTTTTCATTGCTATTAGTAATAATGAACTAAAAAAATGTTCAAGTTTTAGTGAAATACCCATTTTAGTAATTTAAAATCATTAAAATAAGAGTTACAAAGAAGATAACTTACAACAAATTTGAGATTTCAAGAGAAGAAAAATCTACATTTGAAAAGCAAAAGAGACAACTATATTATTGCTTCACCACCAACCTTTATGTTGAGACAACTGGAAAGATGTCTTCCCTAAGCTTACACACATCAAGGTGATCATTGCAAAACAGAAAACACACAGACAAACAAAAACAAAAGTAAGGGTAAGCTAATGATAAAACAATTTAACATGGAAAAATAAATTTCAACATAAACTATCAATCACACAATTAGTAGAACATCGTTCACCATTCACAAATATCAAAACATCTTTCCATTTCACACCACTAACTCGAACTTGGCCAAACCCTTTACAATATAGTATAAATGTCAAGCCATGGAAAGTTCTACACCTGTGTGGTGGAACAGCTGATTCACTCAAAGCTGCCACACAAGCTTAGTCCTTAAAATGCCCTTTTCCACCATGAAGAAAGGCTCCCAGGCTAGAACCTCCTGCTCCTCTCAGGACATGACTCATCATTCTCTAATTGAGCATGGATGATCACTAGAGTGTCAGGATAACCCCATATCGGCTTCTTACAATTTTATACTATTTATACACATGAATTCCCTAATAAGATATTGCTCCTTAGAATTCTCTTTTATCAACCTTGAAAACCATTTAAAATCATACATATGTCCATACACTTTCACATTTGAATAACCCACCAATACATGACAATGTTGATCATACATTAAAGAAATAGAAACACTCATACAAGTCATTAGACATCACCCAAAAAAACATAATTTCTTCATGGTGATACTCATTTTTACTTCAGGAAAACAGCTCTGAAAACCTCACCAACAGCTCCGGAAGGATCCAAAACCCCTAGACGACCTAAGGAACGTCAAAAACCAATAACTGGAATCCCAAATTTGAGATTAAAAATTGAAAAAAACCAAAATTTGCTGAGTTGTTGATAACAGTTGAAAAGTCGTTATTTTTATACTTAATTTTGACATTAAAACAACATCTATGACTTAGAAACTAGCTTGAAATCATGATTTTGCTTAAGTTTTGGAAATAAGAGAGTTTGATGGGTTTTATGCTTGGTTTTCCTTGTTTTGACAGGAATTAAGATGGATTAGATGAAAGAAGTTGAAGTAGTAAGGAGCTGGACTCAGGAAAGGAAGTAAAAGTGCACAAAAGAAGAGTCGCATTCACCGCTCAGCGCCACTTTTACCGTTGAGCGGCGTTTTGAAGCACTGCAGTCATCCCTGAGGGCCAAAAGTGCAGTTGAGCGTCATTCTGAAGAAACACACTTACCGTTGAGCGGCAAAAGTGTCGCTGAGAGGCATTTAATTGGGCTTGGGCCTATTTTCTGTAATTTTTAATAAACTAGGTCCAAATACACTTGCTAGTACACCCCAACACCTCAGTTTCATCCCAGTCCTCATACTTTCAATTTACAACACTTAAAACCTCAAAAATGGACTAGAAACTCATCCTATGAAGCAATTAACACTTCCATGATAGATTTTTCTGATATGAAGCTCTAGACAAGTCCTAATGGGTCTCAAAACATGTTTTAAATTCTTCAAAACAATTTACACCACTTATTTCAAAATCTCACTACTCAAAACCCCCTTTTTACACCAAAAACACTTGAAAGTTTCAACTATGAATCCCCCTCTTTGCTACAAATCAATTTTCAATCATCCAACACTTCTAACAAGTCCCAATTAACCACAAAACAATGCTAAAATCAGTTACCTTCTGACTCTCATACCTGTTTCTCAAGTTCACTCATCAAAACTCAACTTTTTAGACTTAAAACTTAGGAACTTAACCCTTTCACCTCACCACTACTCTAAATTCAGTTTGCAACAGTAAAACATCATTATCACACTCAATCATGACATTATCAAGAATCACAATCACATACCAAATATACACAACATCATACTATTAAAATCATCCATGAGACATACATAACATACACAATCATATCAATTTCTCAAAATTGTCTATAACTTATAATGATACCAAAATTTATAACACAAACACAAATTAAGACAAGGTCTAGCTTCCCTTAACTCAAAATAATAGTTCAACCCAAGGAAGCGTCCCATCGATCGCTTGAAACGCAAGAAATTCCTAAACAGACCTACGAGGCACCGAAATTGAAACAGACAGAGTTCTTAGAACTCTAAATTCACCAAGAGCAAGAAAAGATAACCAATGATACATGCATAACAGTTTTGTGCATGATCATTCACCAAAGCAAAGAGGACAGAAAAACGAGTAAACACTTACTTGCTCTAAAACAAAAATTGATCGGATGTACTTGTAGACCTTGACGCCATGATCGTCTAGACACCTCCTGATCGTTAAAGAGATGACTTAAGACTTAGAATTCGTAGAGAGAAGATAGAAACTCTAGAAAAGTGGTTTGTATAAAGATGATACGTTTTAAAATAATGAAACTCTTTTATAACAAAACTATTTATGATAAAACCATTTAACATTAAAATAAGGTTTAATAGGTTCGGAGGTCCCTATATTTGCGGGTTCGTTTCACTTGGGTCCTCCAATTTTAAAAGTGATCAATTAGGTCCCTAATTTAACAAAATTGAGTCAATAATACCCTTTTCGTTAAATGCAAGGGAATCTGAATGCAAATTAAAAATTGCAGAAATTGCCACGTATTAAGCTCAAACTCTGCCACCTGCAAATAAAATGATGCCTCAGCATGCCACCTGTTTAATTTGCATTCAGATTCCCTTGCATTTAACGGAAAGGGTATTATTGACTCAATTTTGTTAAATTAGGGACTTAATTGATCACTTCTAAAATTGGAGGACCCAAGTGAAACGAACCCGCAAATATAGGAACCTCCGAACCTATTAAACCTTAAAATAATTGAGTCACTATTTTTAAACTATCACCATTTCTAAAATATCATTTTTCTAAAGTTTTACAAAATAAAAATAATATGGTAATATGAGACATATTTAATATTTTAGGAAACTTAAAAGGTATTCTAAATTTTAAATCAGTTTTTATTTTTATTTTGAAAATTAAATTTAACATTTGTTAATATATATATATATATATATATATATATATATATATATATATATATATATATAATAAGTCAATTTAAATATATAAGTTATAGTATAGTAAATAAGGCAATTAATATTTTTAAATTATAAATTATAATTAGATTTATAATAAAATAGAACCCAAAATGCGAATCAAAAACCCACCATCAATCAAATAAATATTATTTTTATTTTTATTATTATTATTTGAATTACTTTTATTTTTATTTTTTAATAAACTATTATAAAAACGAAAGAGAATAAAATAAAAATATTTTTATTAAAGTTAAAATAATTTTTTTAAAAAAGTTGTAAACACTCTTATAATTTTTGTTCTTTGTTGTTACAAATTTCAAATATGCCCATTAATGGGTCTTATACCCAACAAATCCAACTCAAACCAAGGGACTCCACGATTAAGATCTCTACTACCATCAAGCTAAACAAGGTGCTGCCGCCATCGCCAGCCACCGTGACCCATGGCCGCACCCACCAGCATCTCCATTAACGCCACCACCATCAACCACAACTGAGAACCCGGAATCACGAGAAACAGAACCCAAAATGCGAATCAAAAACCCAAATCTCAATTCGAAAACCTAACCCCCCAAATAGAAAATCAAATTACAAGCACGGAGTATCCTAAATTAAACCCTAGCCCAAATCACGGAATCAAAAACCCAGTTCGGAATAAAACCCCAAGGTCACGATTTTGAATGAAATTAGTGTTTTCCCTCTAGCGAAAACACAAAACCAGAAGGAATTTTGGAAAGAAGAAGCGTTCCTGTAAAAAGAAAACGACGAAAAAACCAATCGCGAGTCAAGAGAAATGCGAGAACAGAACCCCCTGTGCTGCATAGTCGCTATAAATGCTACGGTCATGACCACTTCGCCCGCGAACCGGAACAGAGAACGAAGAGAACCCCAATATTCCTTGCACACAAGGAGAGTTTTCCCTAGGGCTGGGGTTGTACGCGAACCCGAAAACAAAAATGGGGAAGAATAAATGCTGCCCTAGCAATCCTTTTGCGGGAGCTCAAAGAGTCCTTAAGCTGCCTCAAGTTGGGGTTTCCGCGAAGAAGAGGAAGGCAAACAAAATTGAGGAAACAAGGCTTTAGATTAGGGTATTGGGATGAATCAACATTTGGGATTTTACTAGAGTAATTAGGATTAAATTGGTTTAATTAAATTCTCCGATTAGAATTAGAGAAATAATTAAAATTTATCACTTATAACAGAAATTAACAATCCCAAATTATTTTAATTAACGTTAACAGGAAAATCAAAATCCTTACTTTATATAGCAACCCCTAATTAATTTTAATTAACATTTAAAAGGAAACCTTAATTTTTACCTTATTCGAAATTATAATTCTAATTATAATCAAATGGAAAACCTTACTCTTGCTACTGCTATCTTCTCTTCCGATTTTCTCTTTCCAAATTTAATTAAAGTTAACCCATTAATTACATTATCAACTTACAATCACCATGTTTTCATCTTTATTTAAACTCCTGTTACATATTTACGTTCTTAAAAACTAAACTAATATTTATTGGTTCCAAACTCAATTTTTTCTTTCATGGTTACAAAAGCCAAAATAAATTTCAAGAATCATTCAAACAAAATAGAAGTATCCAATCACCATTCAACCCATTCACTAACATACTAACAATTAAATAATTAAAGAAAAACATAGAAGGTGAGATTCTCGTACCTTAATCAATTATAAAACTTTAAGATTGAAGATCAATCAATCACATATGTATGTTTATGCTATCTTCTAAAAATATTTTCTCCTTTATCATAAATTTATGTCCCTAAGATTTGAACTCACATTCATTCAATCCTAAACACACATCTCTATTAACAAGTCAACACATCACATTGAAGATATAGAACATCATAAATTTAACAATCATACAATAACACGTGTTACACTTATATCCACAAAATAAATAAATAACATAGAATTTTATATTTTGTTCAAGACTTGCACACCAACTAAGCTACACAACACCTTGTGAACTCATGAAGATTTTAATAAAACATACTCAAATCTTATTTATAAACTCTACATTTTCTCAGGTCTTACAATCACAACCATTTCATACTTGAATCGACACCATACACACTTAGACATACATTGTAAATTCATTTCAAATAGTCATGGAATAACATAAACTCAAACATGTATAGTGGCACTTAGAAGTGAAACCCAACTTTAGGTTTTTTGTAGAAGGTGGCGCTGAGTGACAATCCAAGCACCCAACACTAAACCTTTTGTAAAAGGTGGCACTCAGCAACGATCCTAAAGCTCAATGCCATTCTTTTTTCAAGAAGGTTGTGTAATGCCTCAAATTTTAGGGTGTCACGAGATATTCAAAAATCAGAAACTTCAATTTTCTATCATAACATGAAAACGTATTTTTCAAAATCTTAACATTAAACATGCATAATTTATTCAAACTATATGGGTTCCAAAATACTTGTCCAATTACATTATTCAAAATAATGGAAATAACGACAACTACATTGTCTTAAATTTAACAAAATATCTCTCGAATCTATCCTTCCCCAGCACCATCTACAACACCATTTGCTAACGTATAATACATTATACGATCATCGCCAATAATTTCATTCACAACACACAAACACAAACACGTATACGGTAAACTACCGAAAAAACAATTATAATAATAATAAGATATAAACACACTGAATATATCAACCATAAACCAACTCATACCTAATTGTAATAACAATAATATTCCTAATCCTCTAGCATGACAACTTAATCAATATGAATTACTCAATTCTCGATCCTCGATCCTTGATTACTTGACCCTTGATGTCATTACTAACATCTCACAAATAGATCCTTGGTCTATCCACTCATTAACACCTATGCTAACTACATACTATAACCATTATAGTAACAACATTATCAACACAACATCATCTGAAGCATCTCCAATACTATGACCATCATTGCTGATAGGGGGAGCAATATCATGAATGCTAAACCCAACTCCTTATATGGTTTTTGTTTTGATGATGACAACACATGTAGTTGCTTTTGATGATGACAATACATATGTTTCCTTGATTGCAACACATTTTGTATGAACTGGTTGATGTGCATACTTACTGTGATTATACATGTGTTAACATCTATTGTATGCAAGCTACAACTTTTAACCAATTACATTATGTGTATAATCGATTAAAACTCGTGCCTTTGCAATACATCTTTCTGGATTGTGCTTTGATGAGTTTTGTGTTGAAAATGTTTTCAAAATTCCTAAGTGTTGTACTTAATCGATTACACCTGAAGAACAAATTTGGGTTTTCATTGCTGATCAACTACTGCACTACTAAGGTGTACTCTTCACTAATCAGATTTTGTTTTTAGCAATCTTGGATTGTGTAATTCCCTGTGCGTGCGGCATGGAAGAAGAGCGTGGAGTTATTTGTACTTTGAGAGGTGCGTCAAAGGGCGACTATAGAAGAGGATTGTTCTTGCTGCAGGGTTTTGTTGTTAGCTATATTATATTAGTGAGTTAGAGAGGTGGTTACACTTGAGAGGTGGTCTCTGTAAAGCCTTGTTGTATAATTTAAAATGTGTTGCTTGTTGAAGGCTTAAAACATAATCTTCTTAGTATAAGCCAACTCTGTGATAAAGGTCTGAAAATCACTTTTGAACCTAATCATTGTATTATCTGTAATGGTGCAATAAATGAACTTTAGTTGATTGAAAAGAAGGTGTAATAATATCTATATGATTGACTTAAGGAAAACATCTTTTAAATCGGTTATTTACTTGTTGTCCAAAGATGATGATGCTTGGTTATGGCATAAAAGGCTAGCTCACATTCATATGGCACAGTTAAATAAACTTGTTTCTAAACACCTTGTAGTCGGATTGCCAAACATAAAATGTGTCTTTGATAGGCTTTGTGATGCTTGTCAAAGGGGAAACAAACAAAAACATCTTTTAGAACCAAGAGGGAAATGTCTACCAGTAGACCTCTTGAACTACTTCACATGGATTTGTTTGTTCCCTCTAGAATCAAAAGCCTTGGAGGGAATCTTTATGGATTGGTAATTGTAGATGACTTCTCTAAATATACCTGAACTTTTTTTCTTGCTGTCAAAAGTGACACTTTCAGGTTATTCAAGAAGTTCGCAACAAAGATACAAAATGAAATGGATTTAAAAATTAAGTCTATCAAGAGTGATCATGAAGGGAATTCCAGAATGAATGCTATGACAATTATTGTGCCAAAATGGGAATATCTCACAACTTCTCAGCTCCCAGAACTCCTCAACAAAATGGCATGGTGGAGAGAAAGAATAGAGCTTTGGAAGACCTAGCATAAACAGTGTTGAATGAAAGGGACCTGCCACAATATTTCTGGGCAGACGCTGTTAGCACAGCATGCTATGTTCTCAACAAGACGATCATTAGACCGATACTATAGCTCACTCCATATGAACTGCTCAAGGGAAGAAAGCCAACCATTACACATTTGAAAGTCTTCGACAATAAGTGTTTTGTGGTCAATAATGGTCAAGATAGTCTTGGTAAATTCGACTCAAAAGCTGATGAGGGCATTTTCATTGGATATTCACCATCTAGTAAGGCTTATAGAGTATACAATAAAAGAACTTTATGTGTAGAAGAGTTTGTACATGTTGCATTTGATGAGTATATTGAAAATGCTACTGATAAAATGCATCCTAGAAAGTATGTAGATGTAGGTGATTCTACACGAGAAGAGTAAGAGAGTGAAGAGATCCAGGAAAATCAGAGTCCAGAGGTGACTATAGATCCTCCTATAACTAAGCCAGTAAAGGAATAGAAGACTCCACGAAATGTTTTAACTAGTAACATCGTTGGTGATATTTTTAGAGGCATATCAACCCATAGAAAACTCAACCAATTATGTATGAACGTTTCTTATTGATAATAGTTGAAAAACTGTTATTTTTAGACTTATTTGGACCTTAAAGACAACCTTTATGACTTAGAAACTAGCTTGTAATCATGCTTTTGCTTATGTTTTGAAAATAAGAGAGTTGGATGGGTTTTATGTTTGGTTTTCCTGGTTTTTGCAGTTCTAAGATGAATTGAATGGAAGAAGTGAAGTAGCCATAAGTTGGAATCAGAAAAGGAAGAAAAAGTGCATAAAAGAAGAGCCGCAAGTACCGCTTAACGCCACTTTTACCGCTGAGTGGCACTTTGAAGACCCGCAGTCACCGCTAAGGGGAAAAACTACAACTGAGCGTCAATTAGAAGAATCACACTCACCGCTGAGTGGTAATTACCGTTGAGTGCCATTTTTATGGGCCTTGGGCCACTTTTCTGTAATTTTTAGGAAGCTATATAAGGCTTTAGTCGACCTAGGTTAGACATCTTTGACCAGAACGAAGCAAAATCACACTTTCTTCCCCTTGGAGGCGGATTTTGGATGCAGAAGCTCCACTCTTCAAATTATAGGGTTTTATCTTTCACTCTTTCATTGTTTTTCATCTAGTTTCACCATGTCTATGGTGAACTAAACCTCCATTGTTGTTGGGGAACCGATGTAATCTTTTGAAACTCTCATGTATTGAATTTATTGTTGATTATATATGTTTTACTTCATTATTTGTTAGGGTTTTTCCTCTTTACTCTTTGCATGCTTTGTTTAACTCATTCAATTGCATGATCTTTGATTTTATCGATATGGACACATACGGGGAAATCTAGAACTGGGGAAATTCTCCCGGAAGCAATATTACCTAGACATAGGAATAGGAGGATCAATTGCCTTTAAGCTTCTGTGTGAATGTAATGCATGATTAATTGCTAGGGAGACAAGACATTGTGAACTAGTGATTATGATTAGGCTTTCTTCACCGAGACATCGGGTTTAAGGTAAATTAGAAAGTGACATTAACATTAATGAAGAAAGATGAATTCATATATGCATGAGAGTAAATTAGGTGAAATCTAAACCCAACAACAATATCATCAACTTCATCCATTCATGATTGTGTTTAGCCTCAATTGATCAAATTGCATTCATGTTTATTTTATTGATTTGCATTCAAAAACCCCCAAATTTTTTCTTTAGAGTCTTAATTAGTTGAGTAATCACATAACTTTTTAGTGTCGTGAGTCTCTTGGGAAACGATACTTGGTCTTACTATTTATTATTACTTGATACGATTCGGTACACTTGCCGATGTATTAACAAGTTTTTGACTCCGTTTTCGGGGATTAAAAATTTGTTTATCACTTATGTATCTCAGATTGAGCTTAAAAACATAGATACTGCACTGAAAGACGAGAACTGATTCATGGAAATGCAAGAGGAGCTGAATCAATTCAAGAGGAATAATGTTTTGGAACTTTTTCCAAGGGAAGACACACATAAAGTCATTGGTGCTAAATGGGTATTCCGAAATAAGATGAATGACTCTGGAGAGATTGTGAAGAACAAAGCCAGATTGGTAGCAAAAGGCTACTGTTAGGAGGAAGGAATCGATTAGGATGAATAATATGCTCCTATAACTAGATTAGAAGCCATCATAATTCTCCTTGCTATTGCATCAATGATGAAGTTCAAGTTGTATCAAATGGATGTGAAGACTGCATTCCTAAATGGTTATATCAAAGAAGAGGTGTTTATTGAACAACCCCCTGATTTTCAAGATTATGAGTTTCCAGATCATGTTTTCAAGCTGAGGAAGGCATTGTATGGATTAAAGCAGACACCAAGGTCCTGGTATGAGAGATTGAGTGAATTCCTAATAAAAAAGGGTTTCCTAAGGGGTAAAGTTGACTCAACTCTATTTATTAAAAAATATAGAAAGGACCATTTGTATGTGCAAATATATGTAGATGATATTATCTTTGGTTCTACTAATCAACTTCTTTGCAAGTAATTTTCAAAGACTATGCAAGATGAATTTGAAATGTCCATGATGGAGAACTGACCTACTTTCTTGGACTACAAGTCAAACAAGATGAAAGTGGCATCTTCATCCATCAATCTAAGTACTGCATAGGTCTACTCAAGAAGTACAAGATGTTCGAGTGCAAGGAAGCAGCCACACCAATGGCAACAAACTGTTATCTTGACTTGAATGAGAAAGGTAATTTTGTGGATCAAAAGCTATATAGAGGTATGATTGCATCCTTATTATACCTTACTACTAGTCGACCAGACATTGTGCACAGTGTTTGCCTATATGCTAGGTTTCAATCCAATTCAAAAGAGTCACACCTTACTACTGTAAATAGAATTTTAAAATACCTAAAGGGAACCAAGAATCTTAGATTATGGTACCCTAGTGGATCAAATATTTTTCTAGAAGGATATAGTGATTCTGACTTTAGTGGGTGTAAACTAGATAGGAAGAGCACTAGTGCCACATGTCATCTTCTAGGTTGTTCTCTAGTGTTTGGCATTCAAAGAAACAGGCCTGTGTGACATTGTCCACAACAGAAGCCGAGTGCATTGCAACAGGAAGTTGTTGTGCTCAGTCTCTTTAGATCAAAAGTCAACTAGAAGACTATGGTATTCTTTTAAATCATACACCTTTGAAATGTGATAACACAAGTGCTATAAATTTGACAAAAAATCTTGTACATCATTCGTAAACCAAGCACATTGAAATAAGGAACCACTTTATAAGAGATCACATTTTGAAAGGAGAAATCAAAATTGAATATGTGAATGCCTTACATCAATTGGCTGATATTTTTACAAAACCTATGAATAAAGAGATATTATATACAATAAGGAATGAATTAGGTATACTTGATCAAAATGGCATAAATGAACAATGAATCTACTGAATGTGTTGTATGAGTGTGAAACTGTGTTATTTACTGTTACATAATCCCTTTGCATGCTCATACTCAGTTTATGATTCTGTTTATTTCACAATTATGTTTTGTATCTGGACTAACCCTCAACAAAGTTGAGAAGAAAGTTTTATGCAGGTCTAATACTGAACATGAATGTAATTACTTTTATGAAATGGATTTTCAACACTCTATAGAATTTAATCAAATGCAAAAGCAATATAATCGATTACACATTGTGAATGTGGTTTGAGTCTCTATACTGTTAAGTCATATTTTCTATCACATTCATATTGTTCTCATATGTGTTCATTCATTCTAAAACTCATTGTTTCATATCCGTTGTATATCATCTTAAGCTTTATGAATGGTAACACACAAATATATTGGCTTCAAGCACTATCTGTTTTACTCTGACTTCTATCATTTCATATGATACATGCTTGAAACTAGTTCTGTTATATATGCTCTAATACAACTTTATCTTTTGCTCTAATACTGAATTGTGTATTTGAAATATTTTGGAAATACTGCATAGTGATAGGGGGAGCTTCAATATCTGATATTTATTTGTCCACATGAAAAAGGGGGAGAAATTATATATATTCAAAATTCCTTTTTTGCTAATGCCCAAAGGGGGAGAAATTTGTGGAAATATTTGTATTATCTGTGGTATTTTAATATGTTGATAATACTTATTGATATCTATGATTGTGCATCATGGTTTTGTTTTGCTATGTTTTGCGCATCAATGCATCATGGTTGTGCATCAATGCATCATGGTTGTGCATCATCAAAAAAGGGCGAGATTGTTGATAGAGGGAGAAATATGAATCTTAAACCTAACTGTTTATATGGTTTTTATTTTTGATGATGACAACACATGTAGTTGCTTTTGATGATGACATTACATATGTTTCCATGACTGGAACATATTTTGTATGAATTGGTTGATATGCATACTTACTATGATTATACCTGTGTTAACATCTATTGTATGCATACTCATACTCTGATATGTGAAAATCACTTGCACAATGTATTATTTGTATGAAGTAATCGATTACATAATTATGTAATCAATTAAGTTCAACAGATAGCCATATGCTTAAACTGGTACAAGCTACAAGTTTTAACCGATTACATTATGTGTATAATCGATTAAAACTCGTGTCTTTGCAATACATCTTTCTGGATTGTGTTGTGATGAGTTTTGCAATACATCTTTCTGGATTGTACTTAATCGATTACATAAATTTGTTATACATTGAAAACTGTTTGTTGATAAGTCTTAACTGTCGAAACGGTCATATTTTCATATGTTTTGACTTACATGATATATTTAACCAATTACATTATTATAGTAATCGATTTAATTGCGTCTGTCATGAGAAAACTATAAATTGACGCATTGCACACTATACTAAAAACTTTTGATCATTCTAAACTTTCATATCTAATATTTGTGGATTGAGAAAAAAGCTACATGTGTGCTGAGACACTCCAAAAAACAAGATACATAGAAGTTGATAATCCTGAAGGTTTCTTGAAGAACAACTTTGGGTTTTCATTACTGATCAACTATGCAGAATTGGACATCTTGACTTAAAGGCAAAAACTTAGTTTCTTAGTGTTGAAGATCTCACACCAATTATAAATAAAGTAGATTTATAACATATAAGTAGGTACAAACATCACTGCCTTACAAGTTGGTTTTAAAGTCCATCAATATCTTAACATGGTAGCAAAATCATGAATTAGAGTTTATTCTAGTGAAATTTGTTGTTTATTAGGCTTATTGTTATGACACAACTATCTATTAATGTTTAATTTCACACTCAAAATGTATATGTTTCGACATGAGATAAAATGAAGTGAAATAACTTTTAAATAACATAATTTAAATTGTTACACTGTTATAAAACTTATTAAACCTAAATCTTGATTAAGTATAAATAATATAACTTTTAAATAAGATGATTTAAATGGTTAAGCTATTATAAACATACCACTTATAATTAAAAAACAATATATCTCTTTTGTGATTAAGTATAAGTACTATAACTTTTAAATAACATGATTTAAATGGTTACACTATTATCAAACTTATTAAACCTAAATATTGAATAATATCAATAAAAAGAAAGAGATTTATTTTCTCTTTTATTGAATGAATAAAACTTTAGGATTTATTTAATCTTTAATACATAGTCTTTTATATATATAGGTCTAAACCCTCAGATCGTCCTCATATTTGTTGGAGAATCTCAAGTAGCTCCTCGTTTTTTAAACTGTCAAAACTGGGTTCTGATAACAGTTGAAAAACTGTTATTTTCATGCTTAAAATTGACACAAAAAGCAACCTTTACACTTAGAAACTAGCTTGAAATCATGCTTTTCTTCATATTTTCATAAATAAGAGAGCTCGACAGGTTTATGTTTGATTTCAGTGTTTTTGTGCAGGTTTTAAGGTGAATTTAGTGAAAGAAGTGAAGAAGGAGAGAGATGAAATCAGAAAAGACATCAAAAAGTGCAAAAGGAGAAGCCGAAGTCACCGCTCAGCGGCAGTTTACCGCTGAGCGGCACTCAGGAGCTTACGGGAGGTCCGCTGAGGGGCAAAATAGCCGCTGAGGGGAAGAAACGACTCACGCACTTACCGCTGAGCGGTACTTTACCGCTGAGCGGCACTTTTATGGGCTTGGACCTAATTTTCTGTAATTTACGAATAATATATAAGCTTTAGGGTTTCCTAGGGTTAGGTATCTTTGGCTGGAACGAAGCAAACACTCTCTCTTCCACCCCTTTGAAGGAGGATCTTGGACGCTCAGGCTTCCTCTTCACCTTTCTAGTGTTTTATCTTTCATTCTTTCATTGTTATTCATCTAGGTTCACCATGAATATGGTGAACTAAACTTTGTATGTTTGTTGGGGAATCAATGTAATCTTTTGAAGCTCTCATATATGGAATTTGTTTTTATGTCTTTTATTTAAGATCTATGCTTTCTTTCATCATTAGTTAGGGTTTTTCTTCTTTGCTTAATGCTTGCGTTGTTTAACTCATTCGATGCATGATTATTGGTTTTGTCGATACGGGCACGTACGGGGAAGTCTAGATCCGGGGAATTTCTCCCAATATTATATTGGTTGTCGTTAAGCTCCTGCACTTATGAACTAATTATTAGGAATGCTAGGAATTGTATGAACTCGTAATTAGGGAGAAGCCTTCGTGAAAGGTACTTTAGAGAGTGGCATTAACAATGATGATTTGAATGTTGAATTCCTAAAATATATGAGAGTGGATAAGATGAAATTGACTCCCAACAACATATTCATACATATATTTCATTGAAAGTGTTTATCTTTTGCTTTTGCCATTGATCAAAACTTCATGCATACATATTTAATTTTCGTCTTTTGCATATAAAAATCCAAATATTTCGTCTTTAAGTCTTAGCTAATCAATAAACCACACAACTAAACTAGGCCGTGAGTCCTTTGGGAAGAACGATACTTGATCTTACCAAGTTTATTACTTGAACGATTCGGTCATACTTGCCGATTGAAAAACAAGTTTGTGACATCATATTTTGGTGTTCATAAATTTGTCCATCAGGTTCATATATACTTGTAAAATTGAGTCAATTAGGTCCATCCATATATTTGAAAAATTGAGCCAATTAAGCTCTTTCAGTTAAATTTTCACATACGGCGTCAAAGTTTGCTAACGTGGTGCACATATAATATGCTCATGTATAAGTGTTATATTACATGGAATTTGTTATTTAAATTATCAGTGTTTGACATGGCACAAAACAAAACCTTCTGCTCTTAAACCACCCACGCTTCCACCGTCTATGGCCTTGCTGTCGTCGCTCTCGTGCTTCTTAGCCAGACACATCGTCACTCGATGCCTATTCTGCGACAAAGGGCTTGTTTCCGGTTGCTCGGCCACTTGCGTCGTGATCTCCTTCATCGTCTCCTGGTAGCACTTAATCAGGTGTTGTGAATTGATTGAACACTTTTCTGTTAAAGGATAAAAATTGGTAAAGATTGGAAATTGTTTGATTTTTTTTTGGGGCTTTGGGGCTTAGTCGAATCTTGGAGTGGAAGGGGGAAGGGGGAAACGATGTGGGAGAGGTGGGATTCGTTGACGAGGTCATGGTGGTGTCCGATGATGCAGGTGGAGAAGTGTTCAGGTCGCGACTGTCGATGGATGCGTTGGAAGGGCGTTGTTAGCGGCGGTGGAAGCGGATGTTGGGGTTTTGACGGTGTGCATGTTGCTAGACCAGAGTAGGAACGACCTGAGGGTCCTTGGTGAGACACTTAATTTGGTCTTCTACTTCGTGGCGGGGATGGCTGGTTTGGGCCTAGATTTGGTCTTCGAGGTGGATAAAGGTTGCGTTGGAGACATGACGATGGTTCCTCCGCTGTAGATTCCTCCATGGGTTCGACCTGATGGCCGATGCCCCATGAGTAGGGAGAGAAAGAGTCCCAGTCCCAAATGTCGGCATTTTCAATGTCAGCGACAACGTCAGGGTGGGAGTTGAAAGGACGATCTTGAAGGCACATAGGGAGAGCTTGAGGAAGTAGTGAAGATGGTGAACCAGTAGCTTTCTCGTACCTAGAAGTTGTAGTTCTGCTAGGTCTCCCTCCTTTGGCTTGGCTCTCTTGCGCAGGCGAAAAGAAAAACCATTTCTCTGTATCCCCACGACAAAGCTCCCCTGCAAGTGCTGCAAACAACCTTTTTACCAAAAATGAGTGAATCATATGCACAAAAGTTGGCTTATTTATTTATTTGTTTATGAATCACATACTTAGGAGGTTCCATGGTTCCAAGGCATTGATAACCACATATTTGTTTATGTCTATTTTACTTTTGTGCATATTGGAATGAGGTGAATATATATGTATAAACGAAGAAGGGGATTGAAGGAGAAAAAGATAGGGTGGTGGGGCAGAGAGATTCACCGTGTCACGACGATGAAGAACACGAAGAGTCCAAGAATGACTACCGTCGGCGAAGCTCCAACTGTGACCGGCGACTGGCGGCGAGGCCCATGGCCTGACTGGATGAAGAACGCACAGTGGTTAATGGCCTGACACTTTTCAGTCCCTAATCTATTATTTTAACATAAACCATTTCAATTTTGCCATGTCATAATCTTTTAATATAAATAAAAATTTCACATAATCAAATAATGCACATCAGCATAAACACGTGATCACAATTTAACGTCGTTTGTCAAAACTTAACGGAGAGGAAAAAATTGACTCAATTTTACAAGTATATAGACCCAATTTTGACGGTTTAAAAAACGAGGACCCACTTGAGATTCTCCAACAAATATGAGGACAATTTAATAGTTTAAACCTCTCTATATATATATTATTATGTAATTGTTGCACTGGTATTATATTTAAAGTGAGGAAATAATATAAAAATGTTTGATTTAATATAATAAATTCATTTTATAAATTATTAGATAATTTTAGTTTACATACTTTTTATTTTTGTTTGCTTATAACTTCACAAAATAATATAAATTATTTTAAATTTTATAAGCAAAATATACTAAATTATTAAAAATAAAAGCTACTAACATTTAATATTATATAAATAGTTTTAAAATTATATTTTAACTTACCATTTGTTCAGTTATTAATTATAATTGAGTTTTATTAAAAAAATATTCAAAATAGTGATTACTCTTAAAACGTTGGTTAACAATAATTAGATTATAAGGAATAAAATAGAAACATGAATGGTTTAATCAAAGGAGAATTCTCTTGAAATTTCTCTTATAATTAGGGATGGCAAAAAAATCTGCACCCGCGATATTCACGAATAAAATTCACGACGAATAGTTGGTACCCACGAATATTTACTGTCTGCGGTTGTGGGTAGCGGATATTTTAATACCGGCTTATAAATGGGTCGGGTGCGGGTATTATACTATTCGTACCTACAAATATCCTCTACCCAAAAAAATAAATATAAAAATTTAATTTATATTTTATTAAGTTAAATTTAATTAAAATTAAAATTAATTTATATTTATAGTTAAATTTAATTAAAATTAAATTTTAATTTATATTATATTTTATATATTTTTGTAATTTTATTTAAATTTTATTTTAATAATTTAAAATAAATATATTTTTTAAATATTTGCGGGTATCTGCGGATATCCACGGATATCCACAGGTTTTAAAATATTTGCGAATATTTTTTAAGCGGATATTTGTATGGGTAGCGGATGAATTATTTTTTTAGAGTTGTTCCCTCTACCACCCCAAGTGCTCCCTACACCTCCCCATTATTTTTTTTTGTTCCAAAAGTATCCTTATTAATTTAACTTTTACTATTTAATTTAATTTACCTTTTTAAAACTCTAAATCTCCGTACACCCCTACACTTCCAAGGTCCTACACCTGCACATACTGCAGAAGGGAGGCACAATTGGGAAGTCCATGGTGTAAACACCCCATTAACATATGTAACATTAGCTTCAACGACTGTCATGGTGTGGTTTGCTATGCGGAAAAAGAGCTCATCATTCACTGCAGCGTTGATCAAACATAGAAGATATGTCTTTTTTGGCTTCACTTTTAGGTTGAACGTATCTATCCACCATGAATAAACATAATTTCACTCATTGTGGAACCCATCACTCCACTATTTCACTCACCAAACACACTAACTCTCACTTTTACGTAGAAGCATTCAATAATACCACCCCTCTCCTTCTCTCACTTACTTCATCTCACACACCACATAATAACTCTTCTATTTATTTTTTTCTTTTCTTTTCTTCAACCCATAATACTTAATCCTCACATTCTCTCTCTAATTTCACGACACATATCCTCACACTTCTCCGTCTTACTTTTCTTTCCTCACTTCTACATACATGCATGTTAATCACACCATCAAACATTCTCTTCCCTACTCTAACCATACTTTCCTCTTTTCTCATAAAACCTACACACACTCTTCATTACTCCATACTTTCTTCCCTTTCATCACTCACCCCTAGAGTCATCTAGGTTTCCTACTTCTTCCCATACTTTTCGCTAACTCCACACTAACAACCATCACTCTTTTCCATGTACCCCATTATCTTCTTTTCTCACCACAGAAACAAAGCCCCAACACCCATCAACACTCTTCTCCTTCAATCTTTCCTATCATCTCATCTCTATTTTTTTTTCTTTTAACTACTTCACTCTACTCAAAAAATTCCAACCATCATAACCCCAACTCTATTTTAACCTTCCAATTCCCACAGTCAACCTTGCTCAATACTCTTATCTTCTCTGCATTCTCCGTCGTGGGACCTACATCCAAAATATATATTCAAATAAAGAGCCTCTGCATGCAAGACCTCCCTTGGCTTATTACTAAATACCAAGAATACACCACACTCAACTCACTCCTATATCATCTTCCAACCAACCGTCATTCACTTTATTGTTCACCCAACTCTCAACCCGGAAACCCTTCATCCTCTTTTCCTCCTACCACTCAAACCCGAGAACAACCCATCCTTCCTCTACTTCTTCTCTTCTTTCTTCTGGTCTACGTACAAAACTCTATCTTTTGTTGCCAAACCAACTCTTGCATGCTCACTTAAATGACCTCACCCAATACCCAAACATTGTTAATTGAGTCACCCACAACTACCACTATAATACTTCTCTCTTGTGCAATCACTATATGTGGTTGGACGGATGTCAGCATCCGTGGACCCTCAATTCTTAAACGGATGTCAACATCCATGGACGGATATCGACATCCGTTTGTCCTTCAATGGATGTCGATATTCGTCCACGGGTCTTGTCATCCGTTTAAGAATCTAATGCATATTCACATCCGTTTAAATATTACCGTGAAGGACAAAAGAGGAATGGAGAGGTGTAGTAAGCCGTATGTGGTAGTGGAGAGAGTAACTCTTTTTTTTTTCGGGTCGAGTTGCAGGTAAACAATATCTGTGCTCGACCCAACCCGTTGCCATGTTGACAAAATTTAAGATTCCACAAATCTAAGCATTGACATAACAGAATCAATATCGGTGTAGATAGTCACATAAGGCATTCATACAAAAATTTCTTGAAATGGTTATTGTCAATTAAACTATTTTGTTTAAACATTCTTTTCTCATTATTTAGTATACATTATTTATCCAAAATAAATTCACTGGACATGTTAAATATGCGATTTTTAACCTTCAAGTATGTGGATGAGGACGAGACACACAATTGAAAAAAATAAACATTACATGTTCGAATAATAACCACAAATTTTATTTGAATATTGTTCTTACGGGCTACCTTGGTGTTGTGACATAGATGAACTTTTATTAATACCTTCATTATAGACAAATGCCTTATCCTGAGGGTTAGTCGAATTGGATTAAGTATTTGATGTGGAGACTTACGAAAATAGTGGGTTAGAACGAATGGGCTATCTAGATGTTCATAGGTATATTGAGCATAGGCTTAGTTTGATTTGTGTTAGTTTGGGAGGAAACATGGGTTATGGTGTTGTGTTATATAGGGAAAAAAATGGACGTTGTGACTTTGTGGTAGTAAGTGGGCTAGTGGGCCGTGGTGTGGTGGGTTGGTGTGTGTTTAGATTGAGAGTATGGAATGAGAAATGGCATTATAGTTTACTTATGTTAGTATGGGGTGCAGGGAGAAAACACGTATAGAGTTTTTTTATTTTTTCTACGTTGTCATGGTTGAAAAAGATGCAGGTCTTGGGTTAATTTATTGATTTGGTTACCAACCGAAGTTGACTAAATGCCCTAAAGTTTGAAGATATTTTATTACAGCGAATCAAGCTAGAAAAGCAATTTTTATGTGCTCCAAATTGTGGCAGCAAACCTTGTATTGAAAGCAAATCCATCTCCAACAAAAGACAATCATTACCTTTTGTTAATGTTATTTCTGTTCTGTCTGCATTCATGCTTAGCCACTCATTCACATAACTAAGCTGCACTTCCAATTCAAAATCCTTTCTTCTCTTTGATTCGGTCACTTCCTTTCCAACCATGCCAGTGATAGAAACACTTGGTGGTGCTCTCTTTGGTGCTGTCCTTCAGCTGCTGTTTGACAGGCTGGATTCTCATCATGTTTTTGATTACTTTCGTCGAAGAAAGCTCAATGAGAAGCTACTGTACAAGTTGAAGGTGAAGCTGTTGTCCATCAATAATGTGATCGATGATGCAGAACTAAAGCAGTTCACTAATTCTTATGTGAAAGCATGGCTTGATGAGGTCAAAGATGCTGTGTTTGATGCAGAGGATCTGCTGGATGAAATAGACTATGAATTTTGCAAATACAAGTTGAAAGCTGAATCCCACACTCGCTCTAGAAAGGTATGGAAATTCTTCAAGCCTTCTTCCAAAAGTTTCTTTGACAAGAAAATTGAATCAAGGATGGAGCAAGTCCTTGAGCAAATAGAATTTCTTTCAAGCCAAAAGGGTGATCTAGGTTTGGAATATGTTAGTTGTGTTGGTGTTGGACCAGAGTCGGTTAGTAAAGTGACACAGAAACTGCCATCAACGTCTTTGGTGGTTGAAAGTGTTATTTATGGCAGAGAGGATGAAAAAGAAATGATTCTTAATTGGCTTAGTTCTGACACTGACAATCATAGCCAGCCTGCAGTACTTTCTATTGTAGCTATGGGTGGGATGGGTAAGACTACACTTGCCCAACATGTCTATAACGATCCAAGGATTGAGGAGGCTAAATTTGACCTCAAAGCCTGGGTCTGTGTTTCGGATGAATACGATGCTTTCAAGGTAGCCAGAGAAATTCTTCAGGCAATCCATAACTCAATTGATGATAGCAGAAACCTAGAAATGGTTCAGGTACGATTGAAAGAAAAATTGACAGGAAAGAAGTTTCTCCTCGTTCTGGATGATGTTTGGAACGAAGATCGAGACCGATGGAAACCACTGCAAACTCCTCTTAAATATGGGGCCAAGGGAAGTAAAATTCTTGTCACAACACGCAGCAGCAAAGTTGCTACTACCGTGCAGTCACATAAAGTACACGAACTAAAGCAGTTAGAAGAAGATCATAGTTGGCAAGTTTTTGCTAAACATGCATTTCAAGATAATAATCATCATTTGAATGTTGAAGCGGAGAAAATTGGTAAAAAGATAGTTGAAAAGTGCAAAGGATTGCCCCTGGCCCTGGAGACAGTTGGATGTCTATTACACACAAAGTCATCTGTTTCAGAATGGGACAGTGTATTGATAAGCAAAATATGGGACTTACCCAGAGAAGATAGTAAAATCATCCCTGCTTTATTGTTGAGCTATTATCATCTTCCTTCGCATCTCAAGAGATGTTTTGCTTATTGTGCTTTATTCCCCAAAGATCAGGAGTTTCACAAAGAGAGTTTAATTTTGTTATGGATGGCTGAAAATTTTCTACAATGTTCTCAGCAAGGTAGGAGTCCAGAAGTAGTTGGTGAGCTGTATTTCGATGAACTATTATCAAGGTCCTTCTTTCAAAAATCAATTCAAGACAACAAAACATGCTTTGTAATGCACGACCTTCTCAACGATTTGGCAAAATATGTTTGTGGGGACATATGTTTTAGGTTTGGAGTTGATGAAGAAAAGAAGACACTAGTAAAAACCCGTCACTTGTCGTTGGTAACAAATCAAGATCAATATTCTGATGGGTTTAGGAGTTTGTATGATGCTAAAGGGCTACGTACAATTATGCCAACAAGTGGAAGAATAAATATTGATTATTATTGGGATTGCAAGATGTCGGTGGATGAGTTATTCTCCAAGTTTAAGTTCTTACGCGTCTTGTCTCTGTCTTGGTGTCGTGGCCTTAAAGAGGTTCCTGGTTTAGTAGGTGATCTTAAGCATCTGCGTTCACTTGACCTTTCAGGCACCCTTATAGAAAAGGTCCCCGATTCAACATGCTCACTCTATAACTTGCAAATACTGAAGCTGAACTCTTGTTTCAATTTGAAGGTGCTGCCCTCTAATTTGCATCAACTCACCAATTTGCGTCGCCTTGAAGTTATGAAAACTAATGTGATAAAGATGCCAGTGCATTTAGGAAAGCTGAACAATCTTCAAGTGTTGATGAGTTCTTTTCGGGTTGGTGAAAGTAGTGAGTTCACTATTCAACAGTTAGGAGACCTCAGTCTACGTGGAGGGCTAACAATTGAGGATCTGCAGAATATTTTGAATCCCCTGGATGCAGTGGCAGCTGATTTGAAAAGTAAAAGAAATCTTGTTGAGCTAACGTTAAAATGGAATAATAGCTGGAACCTTGCGGATTTAATAAAAGAAACAGAAGTCCTTGAGAATTTGCAACCTTCCAAACATTTGGAGAAGTTGTCTATTTGGAACTACGGCGGTACACAATTCCCAAGTTGGTTAGCCAATACTTCATTGTCGTCTCTGGTGTCCTTAAGCTTAGAAAACTGTAATTTCTGCACACGTTTGCCTCCTCTTGGTCTTTTTCCATATCTCAAGGACCTTAGTATTAGTGGGTTGGGTGAGGTTGTGAGCATTAATGCTGATTTTTTTGGGAGTACATCTTCTTCATTTTCATCCTTGGAAACATTGAAGTTCTCGTTTATGTATGAATGGGAAAATTGGGAATGTCAAGCTGTGACAGTGACAGATGCTTTTCCACGTCTTCAACATCTTTCTATAAGACACTGTCCCAAGCTGAAAGGGAACCTACCAGAGAAACTTCTTCAGCTGAGGAAGCTACTTATATGTGAGTGCAAAGAACTTGTAGCTTCTGCTCCTGTGGCCCAAGAAATTTTTGAATTAGACCTACAAAACTGTGGAAAGCTGCAGTTTGATTATCATCCAACTGCTTTGAGAAGGCTAACGGTTATCGGAGACAGCAGCATGCAGTTGTCTCTTGATTTCTTATGCAAATCAAAAACAAATATTCCCGTGAGCTATTATGATTTTCTTGAAACACTGGACATCAATGATGGTTGTGACTCTCTTATGAACATTTCCCTGGACTGTTTCCCAAAACTGCTTCGGCTTTGCCTCAAGTATTGTCATAATTTACACACTATTTCACAGGGGCGCATTCATAATCATCTCAAGGATCTGCAAATTACTGGGTGCCCTCAATTCCAATCATTTCCTGATGAAGGATTATCAGCACCCAGGTTAGAGAGCTTTGCCATGAAAAGATTGGGCAAACTGAAATCATTGCCTCAACACATGCATGTTCTCCTTCCATCTCTGACTAGTCTGTTGATACATGATTGTCCACAAATGAAGATTCTCTCTGATGGAGGCTTGCCATCAAATCTGGAAAATATGAATATCTCAAATTGCTCCAGACTTGTTGCCTCACTGAAAGGGCCATTGGGAGCAAACACCTCTCTGCAAACCTTGTCTGTTCAAGAAGTGGATGTGGAGTCTTTTCCCAGTGAAGGGTTTTTGCCAATCTCTCTTACTTGTCTAATAATCCGTGATTGCCCTCATCTTAAAACACTAAACTACAAGGGTCTCTGCAATCCCTCCTCTCTTAAGAAATTGACACTCTTTGATTGCCCCAACATTCGATGCTTACCTGAAGAGGGTCTGCCCAAATCCATTTCAACTCTCCGGATTTTGGGCAATTGCCCTCTGCTCAAAGAGAGTTCCCAGAAACCACAAGGCCAAGACTAAGTAATGATTTCTTTTATCTGTCACTGCAACCACTTTCGTTCATAAGCTAACACTTTTTCTGTCTCTTCTCTTTGATCATATATATCACAAATGTTTACTATCATTGTGCTCCACGGTGTAGATGAATCTTGTCTAAGTACATTTTTATTAACTTCGTCTTCATATTTGCTGACAATGAAGACACCGAGAAAATGGTGGTCGTGAAACTCAAGTGTTCTGGCAACGGAAAAGAAAGACAGAACCTGGAATTTGATTTAGGGATGACCAACTTCCTACCAAAGCCTTTGAAAGTCCTTGAATGCAAGTAACTTATGAGATGCAGAGTAGCTAGCTACTTTTTAGCCTGGGAGATGGTTATTCTACTTTGTTTTAGATATTGGTCTTTCGTGTGCAAACACATGAATATGTCATTTTGTTTACTATCAAGAATCTCTCACTAAATTACAGGTTACGGAGATTGGTTTTATCTAAAATTCGACAGGTAAACAATTATGGAGTTTATGCCATGTACATTTCTTAAACTTCAAATTTGATTTCTCTGAAAATCAATAATTAATGGATGAAAATCACAAATTTACCATTGTCATCATTATCATTATCATCGTTATCAAGTAATAATGTCGAATTCACAACAAACCAACTTGTTCTTGACTATGTAATTTTCACAAATTATTATCAATTAAAAGAAAGAAAATATTTGAAGTGTTGCTGTCGAAGAAGAAAGTAAGATACAAAAATTGGGATGAAAAGAAAACTTCTAGGATTATGTTTCACGCTAAGACTTTCAATTAATTTAATTTCTTACTTTATTACTCTTTTTATTCTCTTTGAATTAACCTAATGTAATAACATATGATGTCTCTCGGCAAAGAAATCTGCAAGCATATATTGTATATTTCATCTTCTTGAAAACTAATATAATCTGAACAGCTACTGCTTGACCATCAAATCTTGAAATAAAGCCATCACTAAGAAAGCAGTTATTGTCTTATCTTTTGGTTCATCTTACCCCATATGATGTATCAACAAAAAATTAAATAAAGCTATCTACTTAGAGAACTAAATAAAATTATTGAAACTATCTCAATAATAAATTGGTTGATTATAAAGCATCAATGAATTAGGAATATTAACTTTATTATAGCAAACCACTTTTGTTTTCTTACGACATGATAAATTTTCCCAATAAATTCGAGATAAAAAGTATAAAAGTAGACAGGATAGTGAACTGATTCCACAGTGTCTAAACAAATAAATATAAGAAACTATAGAGTAAAGAAATAAATAAATGAGGAACGAGAAAGTAAACCCTCAATATTACTTCCATCCTTTGTTCTACACCCTATACAATGTTTGTGTTTGGAGATATATATAGATGCTTTGAAGACTAAATACCAGTCATACTATCTACTTAAGGTAATCGATTACGCATTTAATGAATGCACAACAATCAAAAACATGTCTAAAAACTCTAATGGCTAGTCGTGATAATGGATTATTGTAAATCATAATCAATTATGGATAATCTGGTAATCGATTATTCTAGAAACAAAAATGAGTTTTTAGCAAATTTAAAACTCTTTGTGATAACCAATTATCTTAAGTGCTAATCGATTATTGTAGAGTTTTTTTGGCTCCAAAATGAATTTTAAAGCATACAAAACATGAAATCAACCACAAATACAACCCTATAAATAAATCTACATATTACAAAAACTTTAACATGAAACATAAGTCTTTAGGAAGATCTTCTTGCCACTTGAGCCCTTGAGACTTGATTTGGGCATCATCAAAACTTCTAACTTCAAGATTTTGCTAACACAAGCCGAATTGGTAGACAATGTTCTTCCAAATGAAAGATTGTTCTTATCGAATGGTTATATGGTCGTTAAGGCTTCGACTTCTACCCATTTGGTTAAATACGCTATTGCCACTAGGATGAACTTCGTCTTGGTCTTGCTGATCGGGAATGGGCCAATGATGTCCATTCCCCACTACATGAATGGACATGGGGAGATGATGTTATGTAACTTCAAAGAAGGCACCTTGACATTGTTTTCATGCTCTTGGAAACCGTTGCACCTTTCAACGAATCTCTTGCAATTGGCCTCGATCGTTGAGCAGAAGTATGATGCTCATAAAACTCACACCTTCATAACTCGACGACTAGTGTACATGCCGCAGGCGTCGTCATGAAACTCGTTCATCACGTATTATGCTTCTTCTAAAGACAAACATTTGAGAAGGGCATGGAAAATCCTTTCTTGTAGAGGTCATTGTGCACACTTTTGTGATTCATCACTAGCCTCAACAATAATCATGAACAAGTGTTGATGACTATTAATAATGAGACAACGTATATATGACTACAGGTGGCAATGCGGGTCAACCCGCGTCTGTTTAGGCTCGGCTTGTACTTGGCTCGCAATATACGAACTATGCTGACTGTCCTGCACAAAATATGCAGGCTAAAAATACTGGCCCGTTGGATTGGAATTGGCTCGTTGGCATGCAGATCAACTCACATAATTGACTTGAAATTTTGTTTTTCTCAACTAATGACAAATTTCATACTTTACGAAATTTCTTTTTCTCACCTGTATGTAGTGGTTGAACAGTTTCTGCAAATTTCATACCTAGATCAACAGGTTTAGCAAAATGAAGTGGTTGAAACTCTATACTATTAAATTCTCATCAAATTTAATACTCATGCATGGAGGCCACAAACGTGAACAAAATAGAAGAGAACCTGAAGAGAGAAAGGAATTAGGGATTCACATTCTATGACAGATAGTTTATTATCAGTTATAATATGTTTTGAACTTTATTATAAAAATGTCACCGCATTTAATCTATTATGATAGGTGGTGAACCAACCATCATAATAAGGCCTACTATGACATGTCTCTTTAGACATGTCATAATACATTTTGAACATAATTTTAATTTTTTCACCGTGTTCATCTATTATGACAGGTCTCCCAAAGTACGTTATAATAATCCTTCCTTTTATTACAAAAATGTCACGAGTCAAACTTATTATAACAAGTGAATTTCACTTGTCATAATATATCATCATAGAATCACTTTTTTCCACTAGTGCTCCTAGCACCGTAGTATAACTCAGAGATTATTGATAGGATGGAGTTACATTATGTTCATTGATGATCACCCAAAGAATGCCGTATTTACTTTATGAACTTGAAATCTGAAGTGGCTATAATGTTTTTCAGAAGTTCAAAGCTTTAATGGAACATCAAGCAAGTGCAAAAAGCAATAATGGAACTAAAACAGTTATGGAAAATTTAATAAATTTTGTGAAGATATAGGTATAGAACACCAATTGACAACACTCTACATACTTCAACAAAATGATATTAACAAAAGGAAGAAGATAACAATCATGGAAATGGCTAGGTGGTTGCTACATGATAGAGGATTGTCAAAGAAATTTTGGTTAAAATTTGAAGCATGGTATGGTTACAAAAATGAGATACTAAATCTAGGAAAAATATATTAGTAAGTTGCTCATTTGTTAATTCAAATTAAATATAACTTCAATATTAGGAGTCTTTCTTTGTATTAGATTTTATTGTTTTAAAAATATGAATAACGGTCTAAAATAGAAGGAACAAAATTATTTCAAGTTCATGAAGGGGCAAGCTCTAAAATCTGTCAAAGTTCATGAGGGGGCAACCTCCGGCAAAGTTCATGAGGGGCAACCTCTGTCAAAGTTCATGAAGGGGCAAACGTTTTGTAAAATTTTAATTTTAAATTTTGTTGGATAAACTTAAATTAATAAAGGGTTAATTAATAAATTTGGTTAAGCCTTGATTTATTTGATTTATTTTAAAGTTATCGTATAAACTGGTTTTCTGTTAACTAGTTTTTTGTTTTTTTATCACGTTCAGTTTTTATATTTCAGCTGGATTGGGTAGTATTATTTTTCAGTTTGGGTGTTAAATTTCCTTTCTGTTTTCTTATTTGCTCTAGCGTGTACATGACTATTTAATAGCCTTTTCACGTTCAATGAAAATAACGCATACATTCAGAGCATCTTATCTTTTGTGCGTGAGATTTATTTTTAATAAATTAGTATAATAAGAGCTTTATGCTCTAAGAACAGAGAGAAAGAATAAAAACAAGGAGAATCAAACACGGTTAGGGAACCAATTAAGTTAGTGCTGGAGTGTTTTGTGGAGGAGACGATAAATGTAGTGAATTGAATGAGTTAACCACATTTGTCGGAAAATATCAATTACGATAATTGGTGTCTATAGATGAAGGTTCTTCTTGGATTCCAATATGTGTGAGACATAGTACAATGAACCTACGGAGGATAGCATTAAATAGTAACCTAGATTACTACATTGAAAAACATACGGGTAAAAAAAGAAGTTTGGGAAATTATGAAGGTGGCGTATAAAGGAGATATCCGTGTGAGGAAGGTCCGAGTACAAGCTCTCAAAGAGAGTTCTAACATATCAAAATGGATGAAAAGGAGGGAGTTGCCGAGTTTATAGCTCGAGTGCAGAAGATGGCCGAAAGGAATGTAGAAGAGATGCCTCCTAACTGGGTTGTCGAAAAGATCTTGAGAAATCTGACGAATGATTTTGAAAGCATCGTGGTAATTATTAAAGTGACAAAAGATCTGTCAACTCTTACTGTGGGGGAGCTAGCTGGGTCATTAAAGGCCCACGAACTAAGGAAGAAAAAGAAAAAGAAGCAACTCGAAGATCAAAAACTACAGGAACAATATTACACGAATGGAACTCGGAATACGTAGAGTCGAGGTCTTAGAGGTAGAGGTCAAGAATGAGGTGGACATGGGTGTGGTAATTTTAAGGATGATAGTAAACCGGTCAACATAATTGAAGTGGTCGAGGACAAGGGAAAGACCAAGGAGATCAGTCAAGAATGGAGTGCTTCAAATGTGGAAAATATTGCCACTATGCAAACGAATGCAAATTAGGGAGATGTTATAATTGTGGGAAGATTGGCCACATAGCAATGTTTTTCCGAGCTGAGAAGAAAAGTGATAGAGGTTTTGTTGAGCACCGAGTTGTCAAAGAACTCAACAGTGTTGATGAAGTGATCGAAAATGAAGGTGGTGAACTCAGATGTAGTGTCATGCTTGAAATCAGACATTGAGAAGATTGCTACTAACTCGATATGGTATCTAGATACTAGAGCTAACAACCATATGTATGGAGATGAGAACTGCTTTGATGAAGTCAACAAGGTAGAGGTTGGGTTCGTGTCTTTCAGAGATGATTCCAAGGTGGCTGTGAAAGGGCATGGAACAATCCGACAGATGTAGAAGGATTGACGACTTAGAGAGATTAGGAAAATTTACTATGTTTCTAAGATGAAGGACAATATTTTAAGTGTGGGTCAATTAATGGAAAAAGGTAACTCGGCCTTAATAAAGGACCATGTACTATATTTGAAGGATAAGAATGGTCATCTTGTAGCTTGGGTAGAAATGAAGAGAATCCAGGAGTTGAAGATCTTGCAGGAAAGGTGTTTGAAGTTGGACATGAAAGATGAAGTTATGATATCGTACTTCCAGTTTGGACACCTTAACTTTGGAAGCTTGGCTGAGTTGTCAAGGAGAGAACTAGTACTCAGATTACCCGATATAGAATTTGAGGAGAAATTTTGTAAAGAATGCTTGCTCAAAAAATAGTCAAGAACGAAGTTTCCAAACTCGGCCATGTATGGGAAAAAGAGCAATTTGAATTGGTACACACTTACCTGTGTGGACCTATTACTCCTAGCTCATTCGGTGGTAAAAGGTATTTCATCTAATTTATAGATGATTTCTCTAGAAAAGCCTAGGTGTAATTTTACAGGAGAAGTCAAAAGCATTGGGGGCATTTAAGATGTTCATGCTGATGGTGTAAAAGGAAATTATCAAGAAATTTAAAGCATTACCGTCTGACAAGGGAAGTGAATTCACATTAACAAAATTTAAGGAGTATTGTGAAGAGCAAGAGATAATGCATTTTCTTACCTCCATATTCACCAAAATAGAATGTTGTGGCAGAGAGGAAGAATAGGACTATTCTTGATATGGTCCGAACCATACTTAAAGGAAAAATATGCTAAAGGAGTTTTGGGCGGAGGCTGTGCAGTGTGCTATATATGTACAAAACAGGTGTCCACATTCGAAGCCTGGACTGGAAGAAAGCCTGAGTGTCAAGCATTTTAAAGTTTTCGAAAGCATAGCATATATGGACATGTCTCATGTCAACTCAGAATGAAACTTGATGATAAAAGCAAGAGGTATGTTTTCATTGACTACGATGAACAAGTAATAACCTACAAGTTGTACAACCCGGTTGCAGGCAAAATTCTGGGTGCCCGAATATCATAGAAGGAGTGAATGAACATGGTGAAGAAGGAGATGATCCTATAAGGTCCAAATTTCGAAGTCTAAATAACATTTATAACTCCATTAGTGAGTTACATGTAATATTCTCTCGACAGGTGCAAAAGATGTGAAAGTTTGAAGAAGTTAATGCCGCTACCTTCAGTATCGACCTCAAAAAGTTTATCGGATCGAAGGAGAGAAGAATTTAAATTTATGAGAGAATTTTGTTAGATAAACTTAAATTAATAAAGGGTTAATTAGTAAATTTGGTTAAGCCTGGTTTTATTTTAAAGTTATCGTATAAATTGGTTTCCTGTTAACCAGTTTTTTGTTTTTTAGTCACAGTTCAATTTTTATATTTCAGCTGGGTTGGGTAGTATTATTTTTCAGTTTGGCTGTTATTATTTCCTTTCTGTTTTCTTATTTGGTCCGGCGTCTGTACTGTATATAACTATTTAATAGTCTTCTCACGTTCAATGAAAGTAACGCATACATTCAGAGCATATTATTTTTTTTGTGAGATTTATTTTTAACAAATTTCACCAAGCTTTGAAAAATTAAACAGCCACCGTTTCTTGCTTGGCCCTCAATTCTTTTTTGAAGTAAAGTCATCTCCAATAACATAGTCATTCATTACCTTTTGCAGTCCTTCATTCACGTAACTAAGCTACACTTACAATATTCACAACCCTTTCTTCTCTTTGATTTGGCCACTACCTTTCAAACCATGCCAGTCCTAGAAACACTTGGTGGTGCTCTTTTTGGTGCTGTTCTTCAGGTGCTATTTGACAAGCTGGATTCTCATCAAGTTCTAAGCTACTTTCATAGGAGAAATCTCGATGAGAAGCTGCTGAAAAAGTTGAAGAGAAAGTTGATGGACGTCAATGCTGTGATTGACGATGCAGAAGAAAAGCAGTTCAGTAATCCATTGGTCAAAGAATGGCTTGATGAGGTTAGAGATGCGTTGTATGATGCAGAAGATCTGTTGGAGCAAATAGACCGTCTCCAAAAGTGAGTTGAAAGCTGAATTCCAATCCAGTGCTACCAAGGTATGCAGTTTTGAATCCAAGATGATAGAATTACTAGATGATTTAGAATCTCTCTTAGACCAAAAGGTTGTTCAAGCCTTCAAAATTTCTAGTAATGTTGGATCTGGGTTGGGTAATAAAGTGTTAGAGAGAAAAAATGAATCCTCATCGTTGGTTGCTGAAGATGTTATTTATGGCAGAGATGAGGAAAAAGAAATGATCCTTAATTGATTGACATCAGACAATAGCAATAATAACCAGTTGTTAATACTTTCTATCGTGGGTATGGGCGGGATGGGTAAGACTACACTTGCCCAACATGTATACAATGACACAAAGATCAAGGAAGCTAAATTTGAGCTTAAGGCGTGGGTCTGTGTTTCAGATGAATTTGATGTTTTGACAGTATCAAAAGCAATTATTGGGGCTTTCACTGAATCAAAAGATGATAGTAGAGACCTAGAAATGGTTCATGGAAAATTGAAAGAAAAATTGGCAGGAAAAGAGTTTCTACTGGTTCTAGATGACGTTTGGAACGAAGACAGAAACCAATGGAAAACATTGCAAACTCCTCTTATAAACGGGGCAAAGGGAAGTAAAATTCTGTCACAACACGCAGTAACAAAGTGGCCTCTATCATGCAGTCAAGCAATATACACCAACTAAAGCAATTACAAGAATTTTACAGCTGGCAAGTTTTTGCTAGACATGCATTCAATAATAATAACTCTAAGATGAATTCTGAGTTGAAGGAGATTGGCATGAAAATAGTTGAAAAGTGCCAAGGATTACGTCTAGCTCTTGAAACGGTAGGATGCCTTTTACAGTCAAAGTCTTCTGTTTCAGATTGGGAAGGTGTATTGAGAAGCAACATATGGGACTTGCCCATTGAAGATAGTAAAATCATCCCTGCTTTGTTGTTGAGTTATTACCATCTTCCTTCTCAACTCAAGAGATGTTTCGCTTATTGTGCGTTATTCCCCAAAGACCATGAGTTTGACAAGGAGAACTTAATTCTCTTATGGATGGCTCAAGGTTTTCTACAATGCTCTAAGCAGAGTAAGTCTCCAGAAGAAGTAGGTGAACAGTACTTCAATGATCTATTATCAAGGTCATTCTTTCAACAGATAATTTGGTACAACGAAACATATTTTGTCATGCACGACCTTCTTAATGATTTAGCAAAATATGTTTCTGGTGAAATCTGCTATAGGTTGGGTGTTGATAGAGCAAAAACAGTACCAAAGAGAACCCGACACTTTTCAGCTGTAAGGGATCCTGTTGAGTTTTCCACTGTTCAATGTCATGAATATAGGAGTTTATGTGATGCTACGACGCTACGAACTTTTTCGTCGATATCTATGGATTGTGGGATGTCAATACAAGAGTTGATCTCCAACTTTAAATTCTTACGACTCTTATCTTTGAATGGGTGTGATAACATAAAAGAGGTTCCTGACAGTGTAGGCAATCTTATACATCTCCGTTCACTAGACCTTTCAGGTACTGACATAGAGAGACTTCCTGACTCAACATGTTCACTCTGTAACTTGCAAGTGTTGAAGCTGAACGATTGTGATAATTTGCAGGAGCTGCCCTCGACTTTGCATGAACTCACCAATTTGCGCCGGCTTGAACTTATGGAAACTACTCTACGAAAGGTTCCAGTGCATTTAGGAAAGTTGAAGAATCTTCGAGTATGGATGGATAGTTTGCTGGTTGGTGAAATTAGTGAGAGATCTAGGAGTTTCATGGACAACTGTCAATTACAAATCTTGAAAATGTTGTGAATCCGTGTGATGCATTGGTAGCAGATTTGAAGAATAGAACACATCTTGTGGGGCTACGTTTAGAATGGAGTTTGATGCGAAACAATGAGGATTCCATGAACGAAAGAGAAATACTTGAGAATCTGCAACCTTCCAGACATTTGGAAAAGTTGTCAATCGATGGCTATTGTGGTACAAAATTTCCCCGTTTGTTATCTGATAATTATCTATCCAATGTGGTGTCCTTAATCTTAAATAACTGTAAATATTGCCTATGGCTGCCTTCCCTTGGACTTTTGACAGTTCTGAAGCATTTGACAATTGGCAGCCTTGATCAGATAGTGAGGATTAATGCTGACTTTTACGGGAATTGCTCTTCTGCATTTGCATCCTTGGAAACGTTAACATTCTCTAATATGAAAGAGTGGAAAGAATGGCGATGCATGACAGGTGCTTTTCGAAATCTTCAAAGTCTTCGTGTGACGAACTGTCCCAAGCTGAAAGGGCACTTGCCAAAGCAACTTTCTCATTTAAAGAAACTAACTATTGAGAACTGCAAACAATTTGTGGCTTCGATTCCCAGGATAGTAGAAATTCAAGATGTCCAGATGGAGCCATCTTCATTTGATATGACTGGGCCCTTCGTATCTGATATTCCTCTTGAATCCTTGGGTATTTATTCTTCTCCGGGCATCAATATTTCCATAAACCATTGCTACCATTTCCTCTTACAACTGAGTATTTATGGTAATGAATCTCTGACGAACTTGCCTCTTGATTTGTTCCCAAAACTCTGCAAGCTTGCATTATGGGAGTGTCGTAACCTGCAGATGATATCACAGAGGCACCCTCATAGTCATTTGAAGAGTCTGGCAATTGAAAAATGCTGTCAATTTGAATCATTTCCCAATGAAGGATTATTTGCACCTCAGCTAGAGACATTTCGAATTATGGGATTGGAGAAATTGAAAACATTTCCTAAACTGATGCCTTCTCTCCTTTCGTCACTTAATTTTCTGACCATACACGGTTGTCATGGAGTGGAGTTGTCCGATGGGTGTTTGCCATCAAATCTAAAAGACATGTGTCTCTTGGATTGCTCCAAATTCATAAAAATTCAATCTTTTTCAATATTCATAAAAATACAGTTAAAGAGATTTTAAGCCCTCGTAATTTCTTCTAACTAAAGAGTTGCATATTAAGCAACATGCAATTTAATTTTTTCGGTGTGAATGTCTGGATTTTGAAACTCAAGAAATGAATTTCATTGACCGCGAAACACCATTATAACTAGTCCTTTGACGGTCTCAAGTAGTAAATTCTTATTGTTTGTGCATATAACTAGTCTTCTTATTTTCTTCTAGTATCTGAATCTCTTGTTTCAAGTTTCTTCTAATCCGAGTCGAGGGCAAGGGTACTTGTAAAAGGCATTCTGACGCTCAAGTCAATGACGTGAGCTGTCAAAACGGGTAATCCGGCTCAACCGAACCCGATCCATCACGGGTTGGTCATTTAGTGAGTCAATCAAACCTGACTCACTTATTAGCGAGCTGAAAAAGTTCGAACCCGGCCCGGCCTGACGCACCACGGGTTGATGGGTTAAACGAGTTGGCTCATTGACTTATTTAATTATAAGTTTTTCTTAAAATAAAACAAATTACAATTTTTTTTAATTCAAATTTAAATAAATTTCACACTAAAATGATGTTAAACTCCAAAGACAATCCAAAGTAAAACAAAAGTATCATACAATCTAAGTGTAATCCAAAAACATGATAAAAGGCGAACAAATAAGTTTTTAATATTGATAATTTTTGTATCATTGTCCATTTATAATATTAGAGTCTTGAATAGATACATCTATAATGTTTTTCTCTTTTAAAAAATATTTTTCTTTATCACCATCTATAATATAATAAAAAAAATGTTAATTAATCATATGGAAACACAAAATAATAAATAATTTAATTAAATTAGGTGGGTTGGTGAGCCAACCCGGCTTATCACAGGTTCAACTCGGGTGAGCCAGGTTCTAAGTGAGCCGGGTTGAAAACTAGCCCACATAAAAAAATTACATTTTTTTCAAACCCAACCCGGCTCAAACTCGTGGTGAGCCGGGTTGGCTCGCGAGTTACAAACCATTTTGACAGCACTAGGCGTGCTAATATTGATAATGTTCAGTAGAGAGTGAATACTCAGAATTAATTCAACGTGCTTACCTTTGCGGCTTAGCCTTCTATTTATAAGTTATTTCATGGACCCTAAACTAGCATAGGTCCAATAAAACAAACTTACCTTTAGATTTGGTCTGTTACTCATAAATAACTTACTTATCCTACAATCAGTTATCAATATCTTTAATCAGTATCTTTAATTAATTTATTGGTTTTTTATTTTTCCAAAGAGCGTTACTCCCTCCATCACCACACATTACTTCCTACACCTCCCCAATTTTCTTTTAATTCAAAAAAATATCCTTTTTTACTTTTACCTTTTACCTTTTTTAACTTTTTCTTAAAACCCTAATTTTTTACTCTCTTATTCACTCAGCCGCACACCACCCCTACCCACACATTCTTACTTTCTCGCTTCCTCTCTTATTCTCCTCTTTCTATTTCCCCAATTTCTCATATTCCTCTTTTCCCAATTTTCCATTTCTGTCAAGGTTCTCTTCTCCATTTTTTTTGCTTGGTTCATGGTAGGTTTGTGCTGCTGCTTGGTTCGTGGTGCTGTGGAGTTTGGTGCTTACTTTGTTGTTGTCTTTGATCCAAGTTGGTGGTTTTATCCCTTGATAGATATGGTTTGATGTGAATGTATATTGTTGTGGATTCTCTATGTGCTGGGTGTTGCTATGTGCGGCTCTGTTTTGTGTTAAATGAAGAAGAAAACGCGAAAGGTTGCAACAGATATAGGACATCTAGAGAACACTTAAACAAATCTCGACATCTGTTTAAGTGTTCTACGAATACCGATATCCGTTTAAGGGTACTGAACTCCGTATTCACACCTGGGAACCTCCTGCTTGGCACCACCACTGGACCACCTTCGAGCACCACCACTATGCTCTGCCACCACCACAGGACCACCTTTGACCACCACCAGCAAATAACAACCATAATAGCATAGTTATAGGGGAGGAGAAGCAAGAGAAATTTGATTTCCGTGGAAGTGCTGGAATGTGGGGTGCATTAATGAAGTGGGTGGATGTTGGTGAAAGTAAATACCTTTTAACCAAGGGGTAAAAGTGGCATGAGGAGGTGTAGGAGTAGTGTGTGGTGGTGGAGTGAGTAACGCTCTTGCCCAAACCATTTGCCCTATTACAATAACTTAAGCGCAGATCCAACATCAATAATTTAAGCGCTGACCCAATATTAATAACTTAAGTGCCGGTCCAACATTTGAACTGTTTTGACCGTTGACAAATGTAACACACCAAACGATTGCAAATGTTGACCGTTCAAAATTATCCCGTGTACCATACACTTATCTTCTACACTCTAAATATATCTTAGATGAGTTAAATCCAATACAAATATAACAAAGTTATATTAATTGAAATCTTTGTACTTTCATTTTGACTATTTTCATTCACAAATACCCACATGAGATTAACAATACCCTCACCTGAGGGTCATCAACTTCTTTGACACTAAACTATTTTTTTACGGCCTTGAAGGTTAACTTGTTAATTAAGAAATCTAAAAATAGACATGAAATATTGGCAAAAATATACATAAAAATAAAAAATATAACAAAACAAAAAGAGAGATGTCATTTACAAATTAAAAAAACATTGGAAAATAAGAAATAAAAAAGTATAAAATTTTTTAAAATCAATATCTAAGTATATGATAAATTTTTAAAAAACTATTAATCAATTAGGCCGAGTAAATAACCAATCATTATTTTGATACCTAACTAAGATAAATCAATTAGGTAGAGTAAATAACCAATCATTTCCCACTAAGTTGATGGTTGCACATTTTTTTAATAATTACTGAGAAAAATGAGCTTACACGAAATATTGGTGTTAAAATTTGACAAATAAGTTTATCGAATTAATAATATAAAAACTTAACTAAAATAAAGGATAAAAAGAGGAAAAAATTAAATAATATTCAATAATGTAATTTTATTAAAAATAAGAAAATTATAATATCTTTCTCTCTAAAAGTGTGATAAATAAGTTCTATTAAAAGTTCACCAGTATATAGAAGCTAGTTAACTAAAAATATGCTACTGTCTTCACTTACTTACGAATACATTCTTGAGTTAGTATTAAATAAGTTAAAAAGTTTATAAAAGTTAGGAGTTGTGGTTATTGGTAAATATAGTAGTTCATAGATTGTATAGCATGGATAACCTGCAAAATACACTCTGACGCTCAAGTCAGAATTTTTCTCTATAGGTCGTTTGTAATTAAATTGTGAGTCAAAGTGAGTTTACCTTGAGACTAAACCCTTATTCATAGAGTCTAAAAGAATCTGACCAATTAATTTACCTCTTAATTATCATTAATGCAAACCTTAACTGCTTAACAGTAGCCGTTGTGACATTAATTGCGCCTTAACTCTGTTCAAAGGTTGTCGGGACTAGACAGTTATGAGATGCTTTCTCGGCATGTCAACCGCTCTGTCCCATCCAACTATTTTGCCATCTTAACCGATCGGTTAGATATAGGCTAGGCCCATAGTAACATTTAGTATTCTTATTTATAATTAAGAAAAGATAACTAATAGAATAACTGTTAAAATGCTGATTTTCTGTCAGTGAACCTTTATCTGAGTATTATAGAATGGTAATATCTGAAACAGATATTGTATGAAGATGAATGCTTTAATTTTAATTACTACTTTGTCCTAAGGTATAAGATAAACTAATAGGATATAGGGTGATAGGATATAATGAGCTTAAGATAGAAGCCAAACGATATAAAAGTAGGGAACCAAACGGTAGAAAGGGAGGAACCGAGGGCCACCGATCGGTAGAAAGGGGGGGAGCGAGAGTCGAACGGTTTTAACAGGTTAGGAAGTAATTGTTGTTGGTTAATTAGAAGTGGGTTGCAGGCAAGGGGGTCAGGTAGAGGGGAGTTTTTGAGTATTCTTTTGTAAAGTCTGAACCTTGACTAGAAGAGGGAGGTTATACTCCCAACCATTCTTGGTAAAGAGAATTCTATTGCTGTCAATAATATAACCCATTCTTTCTTTACTGTTTCTACCTACTGTCAGTGTTCATAGTTAGGTTTCCAACCCTGGAACCTAACATAAACCTTGGATGCTATGTTGGCAGAAGTCCAAGTGTTTATTAGGAGATTTAGTCTAGGTATTAACTTTTTTTTTTTTATGATTTTTGATTCTTTGGGAATTGATGTTAGAAGTTGAATGAGTTGAGAATATTTAATTGAAGATAGAAAAGTTTATGTAAAATCTATCTTGAACTAGAACTTTTATTTTGTCTGCACGAATAAGTTTTCATAGACTGTTTTATTGAAAAGTTCATCATTGTTTTCATTGCAAATGTGGTTGGATGTAACTCTATATAATATAACTATTAGCTTAATAATTGATTTCATACTTATCTTATTAATTTTCTTCAACCACTCTTGTTAATTTTCTTCAATTCTCCCCTACTTCCAACTTCCAACACCAACACCATTTATATATGCATCCTCTTTTCATGTCCTTTCTACCTATTTAATTACCTATTAGACTTGGAATAAGTACAAGAATTATTTCCTTTGCCAATTGTAAACCAGCTTTTTGAGGTCACATATATTTTGTATTTCAAGTTCTGTTTTATATCTCATTTTGTATCAACTGTCTTGTACTTGGATAAATTATTAGAAACATGAAAATTGAATTACATTTTTTAATCTTATAAAGTCAACTTTAGTCTTTATATTTGAAGACTATAGTTTTAGTTTCTTGAATGTGATGGATCCAAGATATGTTTCTGAACCTGATAACTGCGTCATATGTTGTCAATGGTCTTTTAATATAGTGGCAGCTAGCTTCATTGGTAAAGACATGAACTTGGGTTTGATCTTAGGTATAGAAAACAAGAGTGTTATTTTATCTGTCATTTGGCTCTATAACCATCTTATTATCCCTCTAATTGCTCTAATCCAAAAATTCTAATGAGTCATTTCAATTCACATGAATGTTGCCTTTCTCATAATGCAAGGTGCATTTTTCAGATTCTGCAAAAAGTCATGAATATGCTGACAAAGTTGTGATGATCTATGAAACTACTTCTTGTGCTCTTTCACTTGCTTATGAGTAATTTTTCTTCCTTTACTATCTGTAATATATAACTGCTTATTTTAAAAGTTATCTGAATCATTATACATCAATTTGATTGGATTTTTCTATCAGAATTTGTGACTTTTTTAGTTTCAATCTATTGATTCCTCTAGCAATTCGCCACCTCATACATGTTTTTTAAACAAAATAACTTTTTTTATATTAATTTTACAACATTACAATATTACTTTATTTAAATAAGCATGCTAGGGTACATATCCCTGCTCTGATTCTCAATGGATAACTAATCCTTTGTGAAAACACATGTAAAGTATACTTGGCATTTTTTTTCATACTATTTATAATTTTCCATGAGATTTTAGTATGTTGTACATAGTGATTTTGATAGCATTCAGGTTAGTTGTGATTAGTATTTGATAACATATAAATCATAAGTTCATGCTTTAAATTTTCTTTTTTTTATCAAAGAATGAGACATTTAAATGGTCAACCAATTTACAACATCTTGACTTGTGTTCAAACAGTTTGAGTAACATATTTCTTTTATCTCTGAGGGACCTTCCATATCTCTAGTTTCTTGATTTAAACAACAATCAATTATAAGGAGCGCTAGATATAAGTGGTCAGTATTCTATAAATTTATTTTTATGACATTCAAAAATATTTTGTTAATAGTATTAAACCGTTTCTTAGAAGTAATGATTTAATTCAGAGTCTAGTAAATATTTATCCTTATGCAATGCTATTATAGCTGGTACTTAGTGTTTTATTCATTCACCATTTACTTTTATGTGTTGTAAATGGATCAGAAATGCTTCCCTTGTAAGACATGAAATAATAATATGGCAACTTTCGTGTTATACCTGTACTTGGAAGCATGTGTATATGTCTTGTTTCCTTTTCATTTTATAATCTGTGTGGTGCAGATTCGAAAGTTAAAGATTATGGTTGATTTGCTTCTTGTCTCTTCAAAGATTATGGTTGATTTGCTTCTTGTCTCTTCAAAGATTATGGTTGATTTGCTTCTTGTCTCTTCTTGTGGTTTATGATGATGTAGAAAATTTTGGTGCATTTGGAATAAGATATTAAAAAAATTACTAAATACTTATCTAATTGTTTACACTAGTGTAGAATTGGCCTTTAACGTCACCCCGTAGACGTTGAACCCCAAAATAACTAACGTAAATTATTGATCGGTGGCATTTTCGTAAATAGGTGGGCATAGGGACGTCGGTTAGAAGGAGTCCGACGTCTATAATATGATAGACGTCGGGGCCCCTCCGAACTAACGTCTCTATGCCTGACACGTAGGTGAAAAGTCATTTTTTTCCGCCTTAGAGACGTCTAACCCCACCACCCCGACGTCTATATTCGATTATAGACGTCAGTGTCCCTTCTAACGGACGTGTATATGTCTGATAGGTAGATGAAAAGTTATTTTTTTTTCGCCGAACAGACGTCAGTGCTCGTCATCCAACGTCTAAATGGCCTGACAGGGTAGGTGAAAAGTTGTTTTGGACGTCATATTAGTGAGGGTCCCGACGTTTACGCGAGATTAGACGTCGATTACCCTAGGGAACCGACGTCTAGTTTGCTGTTAAATTAGACATCAATCTCGCACTTACGAGCACTCCATCATCGTCTTCCTTCTTGCCTTTTCTCTTCGCGACATTGCTTCTCCAGGTGCGTTTTTTCTCTTTTGAACCGTTTAAACATACTTTTATTCTGATTATATTAGTCTTTGGTTGATTATCTTTCATTTGAACCGATTAAAATGAGTTTTTGTTGTGTTTTGGTGCATTTTTTCTCGTGTCTATGGGTAGCGTAGTACCACATTCTCTCTTTGCTAGTTTCCTCATAAGAAAAGCTTGCGTCTTTTGCATGTCTTATAGCGTTTCAACCCGAATCCGAACTTCGGTCCTTGCCTAGTTCTATTGTCACCGTTTGTTTTCATTGGCAGTTTTAATGGAACTAGGCAAGGACCCAGATTCGGTTTTGGGTTGAAATGCCATAAGAGATGCAAAAGACACAATCTTTTTCTATGACGAAACTAGCAAAGGAAGAAGGTGCTACTACGTTACCCAAAGACACGAGCTGTAGTAGACGTCGGTTAATGCAATGTCCGACGTCTATGGAGCCTTTAGACGTCGGTTACTGCAAATGTCCGACGTCTATACAGCCTTTAGACGTCGGATAATGCTGTAACGTACGTCTATAAAGACGTTCGACCTTTTGAGTCTGATGTTTGATTAACGTCACCCACAAAGACGTCGGTTTTGGAGCTGACGTTAAAAGACCAAAATAACAGACGTTAAAAGCCCTTTCTGCACTAGTGTTATTACAATATTGTTTTAACTGTATTATTTTATTTGCAAATTTTTATTTATTCGTCTTGGATGGAAGGTCTATACATGGAAGACATTAAAACCAAATTAATTTCTTTTATTTTAAGTGTTAGTAAATTGTAGAAACTTGATTACAATTTAGTAGTATATGTAGGATAATGTAATTTTTGGATTGAATATATAGTTTTATGCACAAATGATGTATTAAATATTATTACACAATTTAATGTATGAAATGAACTTTATTTTGTTTATTTAATTGAATATGTTTATTAAAAAGGTATATTGATTATAAATTCATGAGATCATAATAATACAAAAAAAATTATTGTAAATTGATTTAATGTTAAATGTAAATATATATTTTTTAAAAAAATGATTTTTCTGGTGGTTTTGGAAAATCCTAGTAATTATCGGCGGTTTTGGAAAACCCCTGCTAATTACCGATGGTTTTCCAGATACCCCTAAAAATAGGGGCGGTTCCACAGAACCCCGGTTAATTTCGGCGGTTCCAAAAATCCTTGGAAATAGGGGTGATTTTGTAGAAAACCGTCGGTAATTTTGTGACGCTGATTTTTTCAGTGATTTTTGTAATCGCAGAAAACGTATTTTTTGGGGTTTAAAAGTCCTGATAACATAAAAAATAACCCTTACTTAGAGATAAATCCTTATGTAATTACTTATGGATAAATTCTTATGTAACCTATAAATCAAATTCATATGTAATCTTTTTTTATAACTTTGCTCAAACTAATTATTTTGTTATAGTTATATAATCTTAAACTTATTAAAATTTCTCATTGAAATAATTATTAAACTAATAAAAATGAAGAGAATTTATAATATATCATTAAGAAAAGCAAGTAATTAACATAAAATGTTATTTATTTAAATTTAACACTCTTAGAAATCCAAACATTGTAAAATCAAACTATATTAGAAAAAAAAATATATAACCTTATAACAAGCTTTACTAATATAAAATAATGTCTAACGCTCTAATAATAGCTAAACAAAAGCTTTTAACATTAACAATAATGTCTAAAGTTCCTATAAGTACAAATCCATTTATGTTGTTCTTCATCTTATTTATACACTACATTCCAAAATATTTTATATCATCCTTATTCATCATGCAGATATGATGATCTTCAATAACACGACAACTCTCATTGTTGTACCTTGAACCATTTAGGTGTGGCACCCAATCTCCCACAAAAAGATCGCACTCCACTACATCTAAATATTTCAAAGGAAAATTCATCAAACATAAACACACACAGACATTTCTAACTTTAAATCACAAAATATGTTGTTGTGGTTTCTCAATCCAATGGAAGAAAGAATGTGAATCTAGTTGAGAGAAAAATCTGAAGAAATGGGGTTATGCCAGTTATCTTATGATATTTTGTTTTTGATGAATATGCATAAAGAATTAAATCCAAATCTATACGAAGCAAAGCAACTAACATGGAAACCTGTATTAACCTAGCAAACTTCTTGGAGAAAACTAGGAAACTCCAACCAAAGACATGAATCAGAAACCAAAATACATACATATAAATCTTAAAAACAATCTAAGTAGAATGAAAAAAAAATCATTAATTTGGAAATAATTTAGCAAGAAAAATTAAACACCAGACATGTTGAATAAAACACATACAAAAGATTACCAAACCATGTGTGTTTTCAAGGTACCATTAGCAAGGATGAGAAAACAACACACACAAAAAATTACCGTGTAGAAAGCAAAGAAACAGAAAAATGTTAGTTCCAATAAGCTGACTGATAGCGGGCTACACTGCACCATGTTTTTCAATAAACAAAATTTACTCATTCCTCCCAAATTATCTAGCTTTTCCAATTTATCTCAAAACAAGTAATATACTTATTTTCTAATATACTATTAACTGTTTTTCTCCTAAACTTCAATTTTAACATTTTCACTTTATCACCTAAAGTAACTGAAATTTTCATTTTACAATATATTATTAATATTTTTTTAGTTTTCCCTCACATATTAATATTATGTTAACTATTCAACCACCACAATTACTTCATTATATATTGAAAGTAATGCAGCTACTTTTCTATATATATATATATATATATATATATATATATATATATATATATATATATAACCTTATTTAATCTATTAGAACTCATTTTATCAAGTTTAATTTTCTTTTACTATCTTATTTAGGGTGCAAATGATGTAATGTAAAATATAGGCTAAAACGTATATTATGTAACCTTCTTTCCTCTTATAGACCATTGCCGCCGCTTCAAGTTTCTTCCAGCAGTTTTTTTCTACTATGCACTTTGGCCCGTTTTCTTTTTCTCATGCAATTATTTAGATTAACTAGTTTTAGAACTTATAATTTATAAATATTTTGTAAATGACTTTGACTTATTAGAGTTTAAAAACAAACACCTGTTTTGTCTCTACCCTTTCATCCACAAATAAAATTCTCTTTCTTTGCTTCTAGACACTTCAAATGACACACTTCCATATGACTTTCGTATCCTTTTTCCCTTTTGTATTAAGTTCCATAAAGCTAAATTGTTGAAAGTGTGTTTTGACTCCATTAATTCAAACTTAACCTTGAGGATAATCTTGTTATTGCTCTTAATTATATACAGATGCCGAAAAACTGTTGTCAAGTTTGTGATCAGTTTTATTGAAGGTAAATTATGACAGATTTAATTTTTTTTTATTGATATTATATAGAATCTTATGCCATATTTAATAAAACTTTTTAGCAGTGATTAATTACTCAAATTTTTATTTATTTAAGGGCTGACCTGAAATCAAATCCCCTTATTTTATATTCTTTAAATACAAGCAATCTAATTAAGTACATATAATTTATACATTTGAGTCTTAACGTCCAAAAAAAAAATACACTTAACATAATTTAAATGGAGAATTATAAATATGGATAATTGAAATGTTAGAATGAAAAACAATTAGAGCCTTTATTCTAAACCACAACTGTAAATAAATACATAAAGCAGCAAAAAAAAAATGAAGGAACGTATCAAACTTAATAAGCAAAAGAAAAGTGATAAACCTCATAGGTAGATTAGGCAATGACTAAGAAAGTAAGAAGAATAGAAAGGAAAAAGACATAATATTAATTATAGCTACCAATAAGATTAAAAAATTGAAAAAAGAGATAAATAAATAAATAAAATATTGAAAACGAGAAAGAAACATACTTAAAGGTAAGGAATTATACAAAAAGTGATATCCAGATAAAGGTAGGTGTTATGGTTTATATTTCTATATTTCTTATAATATATCCTACCATTCACACTTTTATTGTAGTTAGAGAGATTTAGTTGTGCCCATATCCACGCAACCAGACTTCATTCAAATGCATTAGTAGTAAGGACGCGCAGGTGCAAAAATAACATTTTATGACGTAAAAAAGTAATCTATTATGACGTAGTTACTGAGATATAATTTTGGATGATATAATACGTCTGTACACTTTATGATAGTAGAAATTTATGTCATAATAAGTTCAGTATATTATGATGTACTTTTTGTCACCTGTCATGATGCGTCCAGTATGTGTATTATGACATACATGGTATGTACGTTATCAATTCTCCTGGTTTATCATCTCATCCAATTAATCTACAATTAATTTACCTGAAAATCAATAAATCCAATTGAACAAATAAAGTGAAATTCATTTCATACAATAACTTGTCCAATAACATTTAATACATTTGTACATAAAACTATATATTCAATCCAAATATTACATTAACACATATACTACTAAATTGTTGCCAAGTTTCTACAAGTTCCTGACACTTAAAATAAAAGAAGCCTAGTTGGTTGTAGAGTCTTTATCTCATAGGAATCTGAAGAGCATATGAAAGAATCTTGATAGTATGGAGCAAAGAGAGATGGCATAGCTTTAGAAAAAGTTGGATATTGCACAATACCTACACAAGTCAAAGAACAGATAATAATTAATGCTGAAGTTAATTATAAAAGAAATAGAATAAGATGAATATAAAATTAATCATGGAATTCAAATTTCAATTCGAAAATTCTGAAGTAATTATCATTGTTCTCAGGGAAGGAAGACATAATTTTGATAGAAGCATAGTAAAATTTAAACTATGGCCAACACTCCATTTTTTATAAGAAGCAATGAGCAGAAAAATTAAATAAAAAATAGCTATAAATTATATGATTAAATTTATTATATTATTATTATATTTACATATATTTTAACAAGTATAAAATATAAATAAATAAATAAATATGATTGTTACTTTATTAATAACCTAACGGATATTGATATCTGTGAGACCCTGGATAATTAGCAAATTTAATCCTGACATCACACCACTAACACACACACCACGTCACTGTTGCGGGTAATTAAAAACCCACTTTCAACTCTGATTTTCACCTCTGCAATGCACAGAAAACTGAACCACCATCATTCTCTGCAACATTAAAAACGCACCACTCCTTACATGCACACCTGCCACTTGTCACGTTAGAAACTTACAAATCAGAATTTAGTATGCAGGTGTCAGTCTTGGACATGTTTGTTCAAGCAAACGTTACTTTAACAAAACCAAAGTTTTCTGAGAACCCTTTCACCTGCACACTCATTCATCTTCTTCCTCAGAAAACCAAACTCTTCATTTTCTCCAAATTTCTCTCTAAGAATCCTTAACTTCTCTCTATCAGAAAACTCACGTTTCCTCTCTGATCACAATTGCAGCACCATAGGAATGTTAGTACTGCTGTGATCTCCATTTTGGACCAAACAGAAACTGAATCCAATCTGGTAAGCCTTCTTACTGTATTTCGTTCTTAGGTTTCTGGAAGAATAGAGTTTTAGTGCATGCAAGTATGTAGTCTCAGAGTTCTGCAATTTTTGATTAGATTTGTTTTGGAAGAATCAAGAATATAATAGAAGCATAGTTGGATAAAGCCATTTTCATCTAGGACAAGTTGGAACTTCAATCCGGGTAAGGGAAGCTTATATGTTTAATTCATACTGCTTGATTTTATAATCTGAGTTGCATGTATATGAAATCTGATATTTGAGCCTTATGAACGTTTACTGATATGAGATATAAATTCTGGTTCATTTGCATGTTGTTTTGGATACGCATGAAAGATGTGTGAATGTTATAGAGTTGGAATGATTAGATCGATTGAATCTGTCATGAATGAACACTGCTTAATTGTATTATATATGTTGTTGCTGATTTTTGATTTAAATGTATATTGATTTGATTCTGTATAAATGGAGTATGGTGATTGTATATTTGGAATGATCCAAATGTTGAAATCTGTATGATTTGATGTATTAAATCTGAAAGGAAAGTTGTCAAGTTCATAAAAATCGAAATCTGGAAAATTCTGTTAAGAGTTGAGAAATCTGGTCTCTGTACTGATAAAGGACATTCGTCCCTGTACGGTCTTAAACCGTTCGGTTTTCAGTTAAGCTTACTTAGACTAGAATTCTTTCATTTGGAAAGAATTCTGCCCGAGAATGAGCGTCCCTAGTTGATGATCTGAGCGTTCGTCTAGCTCAGTAATATTTAAATATTTAAAACTTTATAAATGAGTGACGTTCGGCCTTAAGTAGAGCGTCCGTCCTTAATAACGTTCGTCCTAAATGAAGTTCGACCTTCTGTTGAACGTTCGTCTACAGAGCGTTCGTTTCTATATTGAACGTTCGTTCATAACTGGTGTTCGGTCATATACCTAAACGTTCGTCCTACCCAACGTTCGGTTTATACCAACGTTCGTTCTGATTGTGCTCGGTCATTGACTTAGCGTTCGTTCCAAAGCGGGGTTCGGTTTCTAAACTGAACGTTCGTCCCTATTATTGAATTTTGAGCGAACATAACTGGCGTTCGTCCAAATTGTTAAATTACGTTCGTACTTGGACTGCCAGTGCTGTTCTTCTGAAATCAATTATATTGCTGGTGTATCTAAACACTTATCACTGGTTTTATTCCTTGGGTTCTATCTAGATTCTTTACACTTAAAATCTTTCAATGTATTATTCATCTCTTCTAAAGATCAGTATTTTCAAATTATCAAGAGTTGAAGCATATTAAGTGAATAAATGACTCGTTTCTTTTGTCCAGAAACGTGAAATCAAAGGTTCTGTGATAAGTTCATTTTATTTGATTAAAGAATGCATGACGTTAATATTAAGAGAGTGAAATACAGAATGGAGATATTATAATTATGAAAGGATATGATGGTTGAACACGACATGATATGATTATATGATTTTGAACTTGAATGAGCGTTCCATGGAGGAGCTTCTCAGTTGTATTAAATGCTAAATTTGTAAAGTATGAACATGGACAAGTTACTGATGGCTTGGTCCATCCTGATATTCCGTGATGCTCATCTTCACGTAGAAGGGGGTAGTCATGCGTGGGAATGGCAGGAGGTCATTCGTATCCCTCACTTAGCAGGGGCGAATGATTAACCTCAAGTGGAGGTCATTCGTATCCCTCACTTAGCAGGGGCGAAGGATTAACCGCATGTGGAAGCTGATTAGGTATATCCCGGCTACCACACCACTTGGGTGCAAGGACGCCTGTAACTACATGGTTCATACAGTTCAGTACAGTCTGTTTTATATAGATTTATATGTTAAATTTTATGATTAAGTTGTTTGATGTATCTGTGAATTAAATTGTGAACTGTATGTATGTTGTATTAATTAAACAATATAAGCTTACCCTTGCAATTTTCCTGGTGCTGTTTACTGTCCATGTATAATCCGTCTTGTCAAAATGCAATGATCATCCGTTGTGGATGTGAGCAGAGGGTGATGCATCTCTTGAAGTATTACTGGAAGAAGAAAATTTGGAAGATGCAAACCTGGTTGAAGTTGAAGTAAAAGCTGAACAGTAGAGGCGCGATTCCGTAGCAGTTTTAGTCTAGTGTGTTGTGCAGTATTTTTGGCAGTTGTATATATATATATAGTTCTGCAGATCTGTTTTGTATTTATCTGAAAATTTGGAATTCTGTCAAGTGCTGGACTGTATTTTGATATTCTGTATTTAAATTCTACAGAATGGATAATCAGAACTGGTTTCTGTTTATTTTTTTATGAATTCTGAACACTGCAGATTTTACTGTACGTGCTGTATGTTAAGTTTTAAAATTCTGAGCTACTGTAATATTCTTAAGACTGCACTGTTTATCTCTGTAAATGTGATCAGTTCTGGTTAATGGTAATTATCATTATTTGGGATGTTACATTAGTGGTATCAGAGCAGTTTTGTTCTCTTAAGGACACTGTAGGGTTATGAGTGCACTGTGTTTTGCTGTGTGCTTATTATATGTTTAATGAGTTATTATTATTTAACTCTTGGACATAACGAACGCTCCAGCCATCTTCATGGATTACATGAACCGGATATTTAGACCCTATTTGGATAAATTTGTAGTTGTGTTCATAGATGATATTCTCATCTACTCCAAAACCAATGCTGAACATGAAGAACACTTGAGAACAGTACTAACCGTGTTGAGGGAGAAAGAGTTGTACGCAAAGCTGTCCAAGTGTGAATTCTGGTTAAAGGAGGTGCAGTTTCTGGGGCATGTGATATCGTCTGAAGGTATTTCAGTAGATCCCTCTAAAGTGCAAGCAGTGTTAGATTGGAAGAGCCCGCGTTCAGTCACTGAAGTGAGGAGTTTCGTGGGGCTGGCTGGTTATTACAGACGTTTCATAGAGGGGTTCGCCAAGATAGTGGCTCCTCTTACTAGATTGACTAGAAAGGATCAGCCATTCGCTTGGACTGATCTGTGTGAGGAACGGTTCCAGGAGCTGAAGATGAAATTGACGAGCGCGCCAGTTTTGATTATTCCAGACACGTCCAAGCCATTTGAAGTGTACTGTGACGCATCTCACCAAGGTTTGGGCTGTGTGCTCATGCAAGAGAGACGTGTAGTAGCGTACGCGTCTCGCCAGTTGAAGATTCATGAACGCAATTATCCCACACACGACCTGGAGTTGGCAGCTGTCGTTTTTGCACTAAAGATTTGGAGGCACTATTTATACGGATCAACGTTCCAAGTCTTTAGTGATCACAAGAGCCTCAAATATTTGTTTGATCAGAGGGAGCTGAATATGAGGCAAAGACGTTGGCTGGAATTTTTAAAAGATTATGATTTTGAACTGCTATATCACCCTGGGAAAGCCAACGTAGTGGCAGACGCCCTAAGCAGGAATACAGTACAAGTCTCATTGATGATGGTGAAGGAGCTGAACTTGGTGGAGAATTTTAGAGATCTAAGATTACAATTTGAATTAGGAGAGAACGTAATAAGGTGCTGTAATCTTAGAATTTCTAGTGATGTGTTTGACAGAATCTGGATGAAGCAACGTGAGGATGAAGAACTGTTGAAGATATTTGATGCACTCGGTTCAGAAAAAGCTAAGGAGTTTAATGCTGGAACGGATGGTATGTTGCGTTATTTGGGAAGAACTTGCATTCCCAATGATGGAGAGCTGAAACGTATTATATTGGAAGAAGCTCATCATAGTCGTCTTAGCATACACCCCGGTATGACTAAGATGTATCAAGATCTTAGGAAATCTTTCTGGTGGCCGGGAATGAAGAGTGATGTTGCACGCTTTGTGGCATCTTGCTTAACCTGTCAACGCGCCAAGGCTGAACACCAACGTCCAGGTGGATTGCTTCAACAATTGGAGATTCCTGAATGGAAGTGGGACAGCATTTCCATGGACTTTGTGACTCATCTGCCACGCACAGTCAAGAATCACGATTCAATCTGGGTAATTGTGGACAGATTAACTAAGAGCGCCCACTTCTTAGCCGTGAATTTGAAGATGTCAATGACAAATTTGGCTAAGCTGTACATCAAGGAGATAGTGCGTCTTCATGGAGTGCCTTCAAGCATAGTTTCTGACCGAGACACGAGATTCACATCTCGGTTTTGGCAATCTTTACAAGGTGAATTGGGAAGCAAGCTACAGATGAGTTCTGCGTATCATCCGCAAACAGATGGCCAATCTGAAAGGACCATCCAGACGTTAGAAGATTTGCTTAGGACGTGTGTCCTGGACCATTTAGGCGCATGGGATGAGGTCTTGCCACTAGTGGAATTCACATACAATAACAGTTTCCAGTCTAGCATTGGTATGGCGCCTTTTGAAGCTCTCTATGGAAGGAAGTGCAGAACGCCACTTTGCTGGTTTCAGGAAGGAGAGAATGTGCTAACCGGACCAGAACTTATCCAGCAAACTACTGATAAAGTGAAATTGATTCAGGACAGATTGAAGACATCCTTGAGCAGACAGAAATCTTATGCAGATAGGAGGAGAAGACCCTTGGAGTTTGCAGCAGGAGACCATGTATTTTTAAGGTTGAATCCAATCACTGGAGTGGGAAGAGTTGTTCGTCCAAAGAAGCTGTCTCCCAAGTTCATAGGACCGTATCAAATTCTGAAGAAGATTGGACCAGTAGCTTATGAGCTTGCTTTGCCTCCTCAACTATCAAACCTTCATCCTGTTTTCCATGTGTCTCAACTCAGAAAGTATATAGCCAATCCCTCTCATGTTTTAGAACTGGAAGACATTCAACTACAACCTGATCGAACGCTGGAGTTGCAACCAATCCGCATTGATGATGTTCGCACTAAATTACACAAGAGGAAGGATGTTCGATTGGTGAAGGTAGTGTGGGATGCCAAGAATGGAGATTCAACGTGGGAGGTGGAGAGTGCAATGAGGGACTTATATCCACACTTATTCATAGGTAAATTCTGAATTTTCGAGGACGAAAATTTTTGTAGTTAGGGAGAATGTGAGACCCTGGATAATTAGCAAATTTAATCCTGACATCACACCACTAACACACACACCACGTCACTGTTGCGGGTAATTAAAAACCCACTTTCAACTCTGATTTTCACCTCTGCAATGCACAGAAAACTGAACCACCATCATTCTCTGCAACATTAAAAACGCACCACTCCTTACATGCACACCTGCCACTTGTCACGTTAGAAACTTACAAATCAGAATTTAGTATGCAGGTGTCAGTCTTGGACATGTTTGTTCAAGCAAACGTTACTTTAACAAAACCAAAGTTTTCTGAGAACCCTTTCACCTGCACACTCATTCATCTTCTTCCTCAGAAAACCAAACTCTTCATTTTCTCCAAATTTCTCTCTAAGAATCCTTAACTTCTCTCTATCAGAAAACTCACGTTTCCTCTCTGATCACAATTGCAGCACCATAGGAATGTTAGTACTGCTGTGATCTCCATTTTGGACCAAACAGAAACTGAATCCAATCTGGTAAGCCTTCTTACTGTATTTCGTTCTTAGGTTTCTGGAAGAATAGAGTTTTAGTGCATGCAAGTATGTAGTCTCAGAGTTCTGCAATTTTTGATTAGATTTGTTTTGGAAGAATCAAGAATATAATAGAAGCATAGTTGGATAAAGCCATTTTCATCTAGGACAAGTTGGAACTTCAATCCGGGTAAGGGAAGCTTATATGTTTAATTCATACTGCTTGATTTTATAATCTGAGTTGCATGTATATGAAATCTGATATTTGAGCCTTATGAACGTTTACTGATATGAGATATAAATTCTGGTTCATTTGCATGTTGTTTTGGATACGCATGAAAGATGTGTGAATGTTATAGAGTTGGAATGATTAGATCGATTGAATCTGTCATGAATGAACACTGCTTAATTGTATTATATATGTTGTTGCTGATTTTTGATTTAAATGTATATTGATTTGATTCTGTATAAATGGAGTATGGTGATTGTATATTTGGAATGATCCAAATGTTGAAATCTGTATGATTTGATGTATTAAATCTGAAAGGAAAGTTGTCAAGTTCATAAAAATCGAAATCTGGAAAATTCTGTTAAGAGTTGAGAAATCTGGTCTCTGTACTGATAAAGGACATTCGTCCCTGTACGGTCTTAAACCGTTCGGTTTTCAGTTAAGCTTACTTAGACTAGAATTCTTTCATTTGGAAAGAATTCTGCCCGAGAATGAGCGTCCCTAGTTGATGATCTGAGCGTTCGTCTAGCTCAGTAATATTTAAATATTTAAAACTTTATAAATGAGTGACGTTCGGCCTTAAGTAGAGCGTCCGTCCTTAATAACGTTCGTCCTAAATGAAGTTCGACCTTCTGTTGAACGTTCGTCTACAGAGCGTTCGTTTCTATATTGAACGTTCGTTCATAACTGGTGTTCGGTCATATACCTAAACGTTCGTCCTACCCAACGTTCGGTTTATACCAACGTTCGTTCTGATTGTGCTCGGTCATTGACTTAGCGTTCGTTCCAAAGCGGGGTTCGGTTTCTAAACTGAACGTTCGTCCCTATTATTGAATTTTGAGCGAACATAACTGGCGTTCGTCCAAATTGTTAAATTACGTTCGTACTTGGACTGCCAGTGCTGTTCTTCTGAAATCAATTATATTGCTGGTGTATCTAAACACTTATCACTGGTTTTATTCCTTGGGTTCTATCTAGATTCTTTACACTTAAAATCTTTCAATGTATTATTCATCTCTTCTAAAGATCAGTATTTTCAAATTATCAAGAGTTGAAGCATATTAAGTGAATAAATGACTCGTTTCTTTTGTCCAGAAACGTGAAATCAAAGGTTCTGTGATAAGTTCATTTTATTTGATTAAAGAATGCATGACGTTAATATTAAGAGAGTGAAATACAGAATGGAGATATTATAATTATGAAAGGATATGATGGTTGAACACGACATGATATGATTATATGATTTTGAACTTGAATGAGCGTTCCATGGAGGAGCTTCTCAGTTGTATTAAATGCTAAATTTGTAAAGTATGAACATGGACAAGTTACTGATGGCTTGGTCCATCCTGATATTCCGTGATGCTCATCTTCACGTAGAAGGGGGTAGTCATGCGTGGGAATGGCAGGAGGTCATTCGTATCCCTCACTTAGCAGGGGCGAATGATTAACCTCAAGTGGAGGTCATTCGTATCCCTCACTTAGCAGGGGCGAAGGATTAACCGCATGTGGAAGCTGATTAGGTATATCCCGGCTACCACACCACTTGGGTGCAAGGACGCCTGTAACTACATGGTTCATACAGTTCAGTACAGTCTGTTTTATATAGATTTATATGTTAAATTTTATGATTAAGTTGTTTGATGTATCTGTGAATTAAATTGTGAACTGTATGTATGTTGTATTAATTAAACAATATAAGCTTACCCTTGCAATTTTCCTGGTGCTGTTTACTGTCCATGTATAATCCGTCTTGTCAAAATGCAATGATCATCCGTTGTGGATGTGAGCAGAGGGTGATGCATCTCTTGAAGTATTACTGGAAGAAGAAAATTTGGAAGATGCAAACCTGGTTGAAGTTGAAGTAAAAGCTGAACAGTAGAGGCGCGATTCCGTAGCAGTTTTAGTCTAGTGTGTTGTGCAGTATTTTTGGCAGTTGTATATATATATATAGTTCTGCAGATCTGTTTTGTATTTATCTGAAAATTTGGAATTCTGTCAAGTGCTGGACTGTATTTTGATATTCTGTATTTAAATTCTACAGAATGGATAATCAGAACTGGTTTCTGTTTATTTTTTTATGAATTCTGAACACTGCAGATTTTACTGTACGTGCTGTATGTTAAGTTTTAAAATTCTGAGCTACTGTAATATTCTTAAGACTGCACTGTTTATCTCTGTAAATGTGATCAGTTCTGGTTAATGGTAATTATCATTATTTGGGATGTTACAATATCTATTTTATAATATTAGAATATATTATTTTGATCTGAAACAAAATCATCCTGGAGAAGTTGTATACCTCTGTCACTTGAAAATATTGCTTGGAATTAATGCATTGTAGCAGAACATAATCCAAGTAATTTATCTTCATAAGTAGCATAGCTCATTGGCTAGACTCAACCTTCGTCAGAATACATTCTAAAGGAAGAGCAAGGCTTGAATATGAGGACAGTTGAAGAGATCAAGGATGAGAGGTCTCATACTTTACATTTTCTTCTTCAACTCTTACTTTCGAAACAGTAGCAATGTTCCCCAATTTTCATACTGATCATTCATTGATATCATCACTAATCAATTTTCTCAGAGTTTTTTTTTTCAAACTGTATTTAATCCCAGACAAGTTATAAATAATATATTTTGAGGTAAGGTATGAAGTTATAGTTTAATGCAATACACCGTTGCATCTTCATAAATTCCAAAACCATATGCAGAAACTAGAGCTTAAGAGTGGTTATACTCACCTTTAAATTTCCTGCACATTGCCCAGTCAGGTATTGGAAGAAAACCATCAAAAGCAAGTCAACTCTCTGCCTTCGGAGATGGGAACACAGGAATTAGAACTAGTATACCATGATTTGAATTATATGTTAATTAAACTAAGGAATTAATGATTGACATATAAGTTTAGAACTAGTTCTTAAGGAATTAGAACTAGTATACCATGATTTGAATCTGTCGCAACCGGGATCGCATGAGGACGACGAACCATAAAAGAAGGAGTTTAAAAAAGAGGTTTTGAAGTTGTCACCATAGTTTATTCTAGAAAGACCATGGAAAACCATAAAATAAGAGATGAACTACGAAAACTGGATTTTGGGTTCGGAAGTCAGTTACATGTAGGAAAGGTATTAACACCCTATTACGCATGCCTAAAGGATAAACCTTTAACTAAATGTACAAAGTTGATGTGATTATGTGAAGGATTTACCTTCCCCATAAATAATATTATAAAAAAATAAAAATAAAATTTTGTTTTATGGCCCGACAAGAATTTGACCTATCTCCTACCTATTCTTATTAAGAATGACAAATTAGGGTTACATAGTTTTTTATAAATGATTACTTTTTAAGAATGTTCGTATTTTTAGTTTTTTAAGATTTTGGATATTTTTTGTATTATTGCCATTATTGAGAAAAAAAATTAAAATAGCAAGTGTTGGACTAACGCGAATGGTCAAACAAACGCCAAAATAAAAAAATAAAATATTTTTTATTTTTGAAATTTTTATTTAATTTTTTATATCATTTTACAAAAAAAGAAATTTGAAAATGGGTGTCACACGAGGAATCGAACCAACACTAAAAGACACGAGGAAAGACATTTTTTTTTTATTTTTTAAAACAATACATTTGTGAATAGTAAAAATAATGATCTAGAAGAAAATGTCAAATTTAAGCGTAAAAAAAAGTGCGTATAATATTAAGCCATAATATAATATTTAAATAAAGAAAAAGGAAGTGACATACCTTCCAAATTTTACAGCTACATTTAATATTCCAATGTTTTCTTCCTTGGTAAATGTTGTTAGTAGAGCCTAGAAGTTATTCTCCTTTATACTTTCCTCATATCTCTCCCTATGTATCTATTTTATTTTTTCGTTCTTTCTATCTCTCCTTTTTACGATGTGACGAGTATTTATAGACACACATAATATTTTGTAATCTTTTCTTAATTGTGAATTAATTAGAAATGAATAATATAGGAAAGAATTGGTCTTGATAGCAATGTATTTCAAAAATTAATCAAATCAAATAATACTTCAGATATTGATCTTAATTTTGCAAATCATTGTTGAGATTGGTATCGCGCAGCGGAATATTTTAAAGAGCCTGATAAAGAACAATAACCAAGAGGGGAGGAGTGAATTGATTCTATTAAAAATATGATTTTTCTTTGCAACTTTTATCAAACAGTTTATAAGCAAGAGATGTAGAGATAAGAGAAAATCACACAAGGAATTTTATCCTGGTTCAAATCAAAAGATTCTACTTTCAGTCGTTAATCACTATAAAAGAGTGATTAACCTTTCACTAAAAATTAATAACAATTTACAATAGAGAAATAGGGATATAGATTAGAAACTACCTCTCTTAACATATAAGAGATGAAAGACACCTCTTTTTGACGCACAAAAGGATGAACGACTTGGCTATGCTTTGTAGGTATACTCAACCACTTAGACACACCAAGAAAGAACACTTCCTCCTACAAGCACCAAGTTCACAAGCTCCCTTTTCACACACAGAGAGTTTCCCTTAGGCACACAACTCTAATAATCTCAAATGAAAACTTACTTTCTAAGAGTTGAGGAGAACTCTATTTATAAACCAAGGTTCGTGCAGGATCAGAAACTGAAAAGGTAGCTCCCAACTACCAGTAATAATCAATTTTCAAAAGTGGTGATGTGTAAAACCCTTGAGTTGTTGGGCTCACAAAATGAATCAAAAACAAATTGGGTTATTTTATTTTATATTTTTTTTATTCTTTTAAAGTTTGAAAAATTTAAAGAAAATTTAACACATATACTTTTTTTATCTTTTTTATTTATTTTTAAATGAATTTATTTACCCAGACAAAATTGGGTGTTGACAAAATGTTTGAATGAAACAATGTTGTATAGAGTTTTATCATCATGTGATTCATGAAACCCAATTCCATTGAAGTTTCATCTTTGTCTTAATCAAATTTTCTAAATTTCTTGTTGTTCATTAGTAAAAAAAAAAGGATTTTAACTCGCGTATTTGACATCGGTTTAGTTGTAACCGAAGCAAAAATGGTACGGTAACATTTTTGTAATTATTGTAAAAATATATGTCTCGGTTTGAAAAGAACTGATGCCTAAAACTGGTGCATTGTCATTTTTGTAATTATCACAAACGTATATGTCTCGGTACAAAAAGAACCCATGCCTAAAACTAGCGTGGTGACATTTTTGTAATTATCGCAAAGGTCTATTATCTCGGTTGTTTAAAGAATCAAGGCATAAAAGAGCTGAAATTTTTATTTTTTATTTTTTTGAGAGGGTTTAGGCAACGATTCTTTATAGAAACGAGACCGTAGACCCTTATTGCCTCGGTTAAAAAATAAACAAGGTAATAACATGTGTTTAGGGTTAAATTTCGCGAACAAAGACAGAAGTTACGCCGCTCCTCTCTTTTCTCCCACTTTCTTTCGTTGGCGAGAGGGAGGCTTCCTTCCTTTTCTTTGTTCCGATGGAGGCGTGGCGGAGAGGGATCATCAATGGCACAAAGCAGACACGACAGAGACGCGCCGGCACAAGGGCATGGTGGTCGTTCTCGTTCTTCTTCTTCTTCTCTCTGTTATTATTCGCAGCGAAGGAGGAAGCTTCCTTCCGTCCCTTTTTTCTGATTTCGATTGGGTTGTTTTATATTTGATTGATTCTCTACAGGAGTGGTGGTGTTTGATTGATTCTTTGCAGGTGATGGTGGGAGCGCGTCGTTCTCGTTCTTTGTTCTTCGCAGTTCGGAATCTTTGATGATGGTGGTGTAAGATGGAGCGGTGGGCGTTGATGGATTGCGGCCAAGGGCTAACAACTCACCTGGCGAATGGTGAAAATAAAAAAAAAAAACCCTATACTACCTCGGTTGGATTTGAACCGAGGCAAAAGCACACACCTTTTGGCATCGGTTCAGAACCGAGGAAAAAATCCTACCCCTTTTGTCTCTCCTGTATATGTCTCGGTTGCGGAACCGCTGCGTATAAGCGAAAATAACCGCTGTCGTTTCTTTTTACTGTACTAGTGGTTACAATTTGTTCTTTACTAATGAATTCAATCATCATCGTTATCTAAGTTGATGTTGATAAATAAAGGTTATTAGACAAACAAACATAAATTCCGTGGAAAACAATACTTGAAGCTTTCATCTACTACTTGTAACGAATTGCTACACTTGCCAAAATGTTAACATTTCTCTTTTGATCTCCTTTCTGTCACCAATGTGTTTGACTCGTCCATATATGTTTTTTCTCTAGTGACAAAGGTGACTTTTGTTAGTTTATTTATAGTCATGGTTGTTCTTCATCAATGACCTCCTTATCAACTACATGTCAACAATACATTCCTTATTGATGATTTGCAAGAAGAGATTTATATGTAGCAACCTCCCAGATTTGTTGCTAAAGGCAGTCTTCTGATATGTATTTCCTCTTCTATATCATCTTCACAAATCATTAACAATATGATGTCACTCAAATGCAAAAATAGATATTTTTACTAAGTCTTTATTGATTATATTAGTAAACCTTCGTACATACAATTTGTATGTACTAGCTTGAGGGGAATGTTAAATATATTATCTTTATCTTTTATTTTTAGTTAGTTTGTTATTATTTCTTATTTGTATTATGAACTTAATTCATATTTGTTCTTTATTGAAAACAGGAAAGATTAATCTTATACATAATTTTCACTATATTAAAAAAGATTCATATTTTTTTAATGATCAAGATTATCTTTAGAAACTTTCAAACCAAGCGTTGAAAAAACCATAAAACAAAGGCTAAACCCATCCTGGTTCATAACATAAATAACGTGTTTGGCTAAACCAAAAAAAAACATATATATACTCAAGTGGAATGCAATGATACGTCACCACCCCTCATGGCAACGATAACGATAGTGAACAAGTGTCGACGACAAATAATGAGACAATAAAAGTATGATTCCCAAGAGCTCTAATACCAACTGTAACTATGTAATGAACATAAAAATATTATTTTATTTATCAAAACCTTTAAAATGAAGAAATAACAATACATTGAAAAGTATAGAAATATTTCGGAGGTATTTTTCCTAATTTCCGTGGAGATTTCGTGGATATTTTTATCCTATAATAATTTATTAGTTTCAACAAAGAACACATGAAATCACTTCTAAATCATTTTGATTGTATTTCAAGAAATAAGACTGCTTTAGAAAAATGTTACAGTATTCCATATCCATTTTTTTCCTAGCACCGTAGACTCGGAGATTATTGTTAGAATACGCTCAAAATTACACTAGATGCTTGTGGCGGATTAGTCTTAGTATTTTTTTTGGCTAGAACTAATATAATGATGGAGATAAAAAAAATTATTGAAATTATTAAACAACATTATTGAAACATATATCCAAGTCTCGTTCTTGTGCTTTAAGCATATGTTATATCACACAAATTACGTACAAAGTGAAATACGATAATGAAAAAAAGCATAAATTTCAGAATTTATTATCTTTACGGATAAGTAATCATAATGGAGGGGATTAACATTATGAGCAAGCTATTGTATAATCTACAAAATAATGAACCGATTCAACAATCACTATATGTATAGTATGATATCTAGATCGAAGGGTTAGCATCCAAAACCGATCGGTCTATCTACTGTAACAACATTCGTCAACCAGGTCAAATCAGAATACATGATGATGTTGGACCGCAACGCTCGTATACATGGTCAAACCAGGATAAATGATGCTGGACCACAGCGATCGTCAACCAGGTCAAATCAGGTTAAATGATGTTGGGCCACAACGCTCGTCAACCAGGTCAAACCAGGTTATCTGATTAAAGATATTCATAAAGCTAATTATAAGCAACCGAGCGGATTTTAAGGTAAATCTGTTTAAGGTAAGTTTGTTTATATTTTATTAGGCTTGTGATAACCTATAAATACAAAACCAAGGCTAAAAGCCAGGTACGTTCTATTGATACTCAACTCATACTCATATTCTCAAATACTTAAAAGTGATAATCATTCACTAACTATTCAATTAAGAGCCAAAGCTCTTGATGGACGAGCGCCCGAGAAGATGACGATAGAAGCTGTGCGAGCACGATTCGAACTCCTCGAAGCTTCTCCGACGAGTAAAGACGCAACGGAATGGAAGCGAAGCTCTAGATTGAGAGCTGACTCTGCGCCCGAGAAGATGACGATAGAAGCTGTGCGAGCACGATTCGAACTCCTCGAAGCTTCTCCGATGAGTAAAGACGCAGCGGAATGGAAGCGAAGCTCTAGATTGAGAGCTGACTCTAAGGAAACTGAGAGAAACGAAATCGGTTGCAGAAAACCCTAAAATCTTGAACAAACCCTAGAAAAGAGGGAAAACTCAAATTGGACCGATTAAACGGTTCAAACGCAAGATTGATCGGTTCAAAAGCGTTTAAACGGTGCAAATGGAGGTTTAATCGGTAGAAATCAAAGAACAAATGATAAAAAGGGTTTCAATCGGCTAAATGGAGGGAAATGGTTTGAGAAGGAAGAAACCCTAATGTGTGGTTGGAGATTGAAAAAGAAGAACAAAGATGTGGTTCTGTGATGAAGAAGAAGTGAGAAAATATGAGAGGATGAAACTTACAGATAAGATGAAAATCGGAAGATGTGGCTTGCGAGATGGAGAAACGAGAGAGAGAATGTGGATGTGCGTGTTTGATGCGCGAGAGGTGAAATGTGAAATGAGATGGCGTTTCTGTGCGTGAGAGGAAAGGCCAAAGACATGGAATGGAGGAGCTGACGCATGCGCTAACGAGGTGGCAGCGAACACTACAAGAAAAAAGTGTATTATATACAGCAAAAATCCGTATATAAGACCCAAAATCCGTATATAATACTTGTTTATATACGGATTACATACGGACAAAAATCCGTATATAATACCGTCGTAGCTAGGTTTATATACGGATTTATCCGTATATAAATTATATACGGAAATTATATACGGATTTATCCGTATATAAATTATATACGGAAATTATATACGGATAAATCCGTATATAATTTTCGTATATAAATTATATACGGATAAATCCGTATATAATGGTTTAAGAAGAGCTAAATAAATGCCCTGTATATAGCAGTTATGCAGGTACTATAAGCTTTCCTTCTTGGTAACAGAATCTATTTCAACAACTTAAAGAATAGAAGAAAAAAATCAAGCAACCTCAAAGAAAAGTGAGACAAATTATAAGATAATATATTCATATGTACAATAATCATATAAACTATATACCATGAAGCTTCAAATTCAAGTGCACAAGTCTCATTACTATAGTGCATGTGCAAAATCTTAACTACACTGGCCAATTCTTAAGCAATCAACTTTGCAACAAAGGAGTTACAAGTTTTCAGAACAACAAAAAACATTAATTAGCAAATATAAGCTCAATCATTAAATAAGAGGATATCCTAGTACCATAAATGCAACCAAAAATGCACTGCAAGGTGGATGGGAAATTGTTTTCTGCTGCAATTGACCTGCAGAATATAAACATCAATCTTTTAACTGTTTACAACTATTGATAGTACATATAACTTCACAAAAATGCCAACTAATAAGAGTAAATTTCAATGTGCAGATTAGAAAAGCTACCCTTCAAAGTAGACTATAAGCTTAAGCGATTAAAGGAACTCGTGGTCAATAAATTTTTGTGAGTGGAAATTGACAAGCTATATAGACAGCACAACTTGCACAATCTAAAGTTAAATATCCACATGGTTAAGAGAGAGGAAAAAAAATAGCACATATTGTTTCCTTACTAATTCACCACTCAGATTCATGTAAGTCCGAGGAGGCTTTGCAAGGAAGACAAGAACTTCACCAACAAAACCTGCAACAAACCAACTTGCAAAAAAAATTTATCAATACAATAAACATAGACAGAAAAATAGAAAATAGAAATATCTAAGCAAGGCAGCGGGCAAACCTTTTCCGAAAATGGCTTTGGAATAGGAAGTGTTCATAGGAATCCCCTAAGATTCAGCAAATGCATCAATCATCTCAAAGCCCACCTAGACAATCATCAAATCAAACTTGTATTTCAGATTTAGCCATTTGTTCAAGAGGATTTATTTTTTCCTATTTAGCTATTGATCTGATCTCTGTTCTTATTTACTTAGCAGTCTTTAGAAACTTATTTTTAAATGTTTTAATGGTTTAATAACAGTTTAACCATTTTGACAGTTTTAAACAAAAAAAAAATGCCAAAAATAAAAGGTGACCAAAGATGAAAGGAAAACAGCTACATTAATAAATACATCACCATATGCTATAAGCTTGTGCAAAACAACCATTGATTAATCTTAAAGAAAAGTACAAACCAGTATATGGACAAAGCAATTGAACATCAAAACTCTGAAACTCAAGCAGAGCAATGTACTATATTTAAAGAAGCATGTAAGTGTATGTATGTTACATGAAAATTCAAAACCATCAATACCTGCCCCTATACTCATTGTATTCATCTTATTCAAAATCAAATCACGTTACTGGATAATTAAAACCAAAGGTTTCTGAAAATGTGAGTAATATTTTTGCAATTATTTTATATTATCATATTATCGTTTCTGTGTATATTCTTTTCCCCGAATAATTTATCATCTAAAACTAAAACTTGTTTATTTTATTCCCATTTTAAAAATATTTTTATGAAATGAAATTGATAGTGTAAATGAGAATTCGTTATCACCAAAGATTATATAGCATGAGCTATAAGGATCTATTACAGTTAACAAGCAAGGAATAACTATACAAAACAAAAAAGAGAAGTTAATTCATGACATCAAATGATTAACATTTAAAATAAACACTACTAGTAAGGTAAGTTTTTTCTCTGCTATTTTTTATTCCAGTAAGCTTCAAAGAAATTGGTCAAAGTGGGAAGTAAGGCATGGTGCATGATGACATGAAAGAATCACTTGTTGAGAAGGCAGCCCATGAGCATCAATATGGAGAGCACGGCCTTGGGAGCACGTGAATGATGGGAATTCATTTGTTTTTTTAATTGAAAAGTGCACATGGGAGGAGACAAAAACACACGGCTGAAAACAATAAGTGGAGGACCCTTTGTGACATGGAAAGCACTATATTATTGGAGAAATGAGAGACTTGATACGTGAAAGAAGAAGGGGGCAGTGTGGAATTAATGGAAAGGAAATGACCTCTTTTCTTGGCTGAAACAAAGTACATGATGACAAGGAAGCCACCCACATATAGGACAGACCAAGGAAGAAAGTGGAGAGCACATAGTTAATCACAATGAAAAACAAATAAGTAAAAGTAAATAATTAGCATGCATGGGTTTTACTGTTACAAAGTTAAGCATAAAAAAAAGATAGTTATGGGAACTGTCAACCTTCTTGGCCTTGTTGGTGGCTTCCTTGCTGATGCCAAACTTGGGAGATACCTCACTGTTGCCATATCTGCAACCATAGCTGCTGTGGTATGTTAAAAGATTTGCATATTTTGATACACTCAATAGTCACTTAACTCATTTCTCTGGCTTTTAACCACACTTAGGCAACCAATTTTCTCTCTTCCCTTAAGGGAAAGTGGTTTTCAAGTGCAAATTATACAATTAATTTTAAAAGAATGTTCACTATTTACTCTTAACATCTTTCTATCTATACTAGAAGTCAGTAATTAGTTTTCATGTCACTTGTCTTGGACCAGGGAGTGAGTTTGTTATAAAGAGACTGCATGTACCCAAAAAAGCTATATCTTGATCTTTTTTATACCTGACATAAGAAGATATGTATGTGAATTCATCTGATAATACTAGTTGATATTTTAAGTTTCTTCATATTTTAATCTAGTGAGAAATCAAACATTAAATAGAAAAAAAAAACGAATTAAATATGAACCATACATAACTAAAATATAAAATGCTTTAAAGACCATACTTACAAGTCCAATATTGTAGGGATAAGCCTTGGTAGGGAAGTCTTTAACTGTACTCGTGTTATGAGACCAACCATCTGCCCTAGTGCTTCTACAGATGCGACACGAACCTAAAACGAAATAAGTTTAAATAAGACAAAGATCAAAAACAATCAAGTAAAAAAGTCATAAATTATACACTAAAATACTCATTTATGTTCATCAACCACACAAACAGAACATGTTCAGAAACTTAACTTTTATAGATGTATCAGCAAAAAAAGGATCCAGAAAATTATAAAGTGGAGAGACTACTTCCAGGACTTGACGACTTGTCAACTTCTAAGAAAATTCTTAGCCCTCGTTTTTCATTCCTTTGACACTAGTGTTCTAAGTCAATTGATAAGTTAACAACTAATAATCTAAATTGTTCAGAATAAGGCATTAAGAACACGATAAATTATTGTTTATACTTTATAATTTGTCAAAAGGAATAAATGTTTAGAAGTGACACAAGTAGTTTAGAAGATGCAACTCATGTAGATCGAACTTCTTCTCCAATCAATTATGTTCACTATGGTATTGAAGAAGCCAATCAAGCTCAAATAATAGACGACGAGAAAAATAAATAAAAGTAGAGCTTTAAGAATTTATAAATAATCAGTCAATCCATCAAAAAATTATCCAACATGAAGAATATGACATGCAAAACAAAGGATCAGAAGCCATTCAAATTCAAAAGGATTTCTGATGGAAAGCACCTCCAGCTTCACACAAGGGAAGATAATGAAAATTCTTTAAACTTTACTTACAGAGAAGGAGTCACATTCATGTAAATGCAAATATTTTATAGGTGGCAAGGATTGATGGCTCCCATTACGTTCAAGTGCTGGACCAGGCCAATTCCGAACTAATTGTGCTTCTTGTTCAAGACCTACATCTGACGGCTTGATTCTCTCTGTAGAAATATTATGTAAGGTTATCAATAAAATATCTGTTAGACATGAAAATTATTCGGCTGCAGGATTAAAGTCATCTAATCTAAGAACTAAGATAGGAAACCATAAAGGTATTAGTAGTAATGTGTTAATTCTGTCTGCACTATAAACCACGCAGGCATGTCTCAAGATGAAGGAAAATAATTGAAGATACACACTTTGAACATACAACTTATGACAAATCCCTCTTTTCCTCACGTCAACTTACAACTTCTCTTTAGCTCCTTCCTCGTTAACGTCTGAATTCTAGCAGTAATCATATGATTTCTCACATGACTCAAATAACAAGTTCGGACACCATAGGCCTAGCCATAAACATTTTCTTTGATAGAAATGTTTTTTAATACCCTCTGTACCAACCAACAATATAAGAATGATGTAAACATAGACAAAGAATAAATTAGCTCTCCTTATTCCTTAATTTTGTTAGTTCCAACTATATATGTAGTAACACTTTTGAAGTTCATAGTGATCATATTGACCAAACTCCAGCTTATGCACTGACTTACTTTAATCATGTGACCACAGTTGGCATCAGTGTGTCTAAAATCATCAACAGGTCCAGCATGTGATGCCTTTTTTTTCGAGTCCCTAGTAAAGTGAATTTCAATTTTGACAACCTTCGTCCAAATCTTCTCTCCAGGCAAATTTGAAACCATTCAATTTCCAGCAAATTATTTGTCCATGTGGAAAATAAATTGGGGGAAGGACAACTTCATTTCAAACCTTGAATCACTTTTTGTTCAACCATCTATTAAATGAAGACTCAAGAATTATGCTTATCTCTCAAAAAAAATTATGTCAACAAGCTTAACATCCAATCCCCCAAAAATCAGACAAGCTATTTTTTTTAGGAAATCATCTTTCAAATTAAAATCAACATAGTCACGGTCACCTTAAGCTTCCTTATCATCTATTAAATCATCTAACAAAGTAAAATCACACAATAAAACAAATCCATCAAATGTGAACTAAACACAAACCCAAGTCTAATGAATTAATACCTGGAAGGTGCAGAAGGCAATTGGAGCTCCACCTTATCTCTTCCAACGGGAACAAACCAACCTAGGGTTTCAAAATTCGGGATTTCCAACCTCCAAAGAAACAAGAACAATAATCGGTCAATGTAACATTATAGATACTATGAAAATGAAGCAAATTTGGATTACTTACCAGATGAAGGTTTCAACTAACCACGGAGGTCGTCCTACAATGTTTGCTGAACGAGATTGTTTCGGCAGGCAACGACGCACAACCACATTAGGGAAAATGCTTCCAAGCCCTTTAGTGTGTTCGATAGAAGAGCCTTTCACTGCGTTCGACAGAGGAGACTTCAAGTTAGCCTTTGAGAGAGGTTCAACGAGGGAGAAGGTTGCAGTAGCATACAGAATAACGCTCCATGAGGGAGAATAAGCCTGAACGAGGGAGAAGGTTGCAGTGAGTGAGGAAGATTAATGACGAGAACGAGGCATACGTACGAGTGGAGAAGAACGAATAGCTAGGGCTCGAGAAGGGGAGAAACTTGGCTCGAGGGAGGGAGGGAGAAAAGTGATACTTCTATATTATTTAGTTTTACTTTTTAATTATTAATTATCTCCATATCCGTATAAAAAATCAGCGGGTAAATATTTTGTCAACTTACATACGGTCTTACATACGGATCTATCCTTGAAAAAGGTCCCGCTTACACGCACCAATTTTACCCACCGATATTATATACGGATAATCCGTATATAACATTTTACCTCATTATATACGGATTTTTCCGTATGTAAGGCTATTCCACAGATCCGTATATAAAATCCGTATATAACATCCCTATTATATACGGATAAAAATCCGTATATAATAATCTGTATATAATTGCCATTTTTCTTGTAGTGGAAGGAGAGGTAGCGTGGAGGAGAGAGAAAGCACCGTGAAAATGGAAAATGGAAGGGAGAGAGTGTGCATGGAAGGTGGCTAGAGGGAGTCTTTGGACTCTCTAGCCTATGACTTTCAAGAGAGAATAGTTTCTGATTCAGAAAAATCAATTCTCATTAATCTCAAAAGTGCTAATACAAGAGAGGAGTTGGGTATTTATAGTAACCCATGCTCCTTAAGAGCTAAGGTATGAAAAGGATTCCATCAGCTCTTCAATCACGCGCCTAACTTGGGCGTCGGAGTGTCTTGTGCAGGTACCTCCTGTAACACCCGAATATTTTAAAGGGTATTACTGATAGTAGAGACTAAATTAATTTGATATCTCATATAAACAATCAAACTTTATTTCAATTACTCCAAAGTACAATACCAAACTTACAAACTTTAAACAATATAGTCTTCACCATTGAAATTTCAACTTATAAATTTTACACAACATAATCTTCCCAATACAAATTTATTCTTTTTACAAAAATCCCTGAAAGTTTTTCCCCGCATCTCTCTCATCTCTAAGCTTTTTCAACCGCATCTGCAACATTATCTAATCACATATAACATGAGTTATATGATCATAGTACAAACAAATAAGGGTAAGCCAACCATATCATAAAATCATTAAACTTGTAACAAAAATATTAAAATCATGTATTTCTGCAATTGATAAAATATCATTATTCCGATGTCATTAATTCATCATTATCAAAATCATCTTTCTCATTTCCATAAATCTTACAAGTGTACCATGCTTACTCATGAAGCCTTATGATCAGACCGCTCTCTGCCTGCTTCCTTAAGCCTCACTTACATACTATGTCTTACTTTGTGAAGCCTTATGGTCAGACCCCTCGCTGCCTGCTTCCATAAACCTCAGGTGTTACTTTGCTCATACCAAACTCTCATGGTATAACTAGAACATACTACTCCCGGTAGTAAACATCATTTCATAAGTAATGATTTCTCATATCCACTCCAACATTTCATAAAAACCAACAATTCATACCCTCTTATCCACCTAACTCAATCATGTTCATTCTTTAATCATGAATTCATAATAATCCGTTTTGGTATCGATAAATTAAACATATTGCCAGATATCATGCTTCATATTATAAACTCATTTTGCCCATAACGAGTATAACTCAACATATTTTCACCAAACAAAGATCATGGATCAACCAAAATACATCAACATATCTTAGGAACTACATATTAAAGTCTGGGCTCAATGTAATGATAAATAAAATATATATGAAATTTTTTACCATGATAATATTATGCATCTACAATCAACTTGTTTTATTTTATTTTCATCCTAATAGAGATTTTTCTTTACCCCAATTGGTCACCGGAGAGGACCCAGATGTCTGAACGCATCAAACTCACCTTCGACGCTAGCACATATGACTAGTCACAACTGACTGGACCAGGCCAGGGCTGCTCTATGATCAGGGATGTGCCAACTCAGGTTTTTAAGGTTCCTCTATCCTACCAACAAAGGGAGGCCTTCAATAATTAACAATTTGTTTATTTAATTTATCTACCTTGTTTTCTTATGCTCTAAATCTTAAAATGCCTAATTTTACTTCCTCTCACAACAACCTCAAACACTGTATATATATTTAATACCCATATACAAGCTATTACAGAACCCTTATTCCAAACCTTCCAACAAGATTAATTTCAGCCAACAAACTCATTCAATAAAATCATCACAATAAACATCCATAGTAGAATTCATACAAGATAATTATAAACAATTAACAATAATAAAACATTACTATAAATGGTCATAGAAGAATACAATATTTGACAATCATAAAAATAATCTTAATATAAAAATTCATGGGGAAACAAGAAGTTGAATCTGGCAGAGCCGGTTAGACAACTTCTAATCCATCCATCAATACATTATAATTAAATAACAAGAACAATACATGTCTGGGGAAATAAGAAGTTGAATCTGGCAAAGCCGGTTAGACAACTTCTAATCCTTCCAAAAATGCAATAAAATAAATAAGTAAAGAAATAAATAGTTTGGGGAAACAAGAAGTTGAATCTGGCAGAGCCGGTTAGACAACTTCTAATCCTTCCAAAAATGTAATAAAATAAATACGGAAGGAAATAAAAAGTTTGGGGAATCAAGAAATTGAATCTGGCAGAGCCGGTTAGACAATTTCTAATCCTTCCAAAATACAATAAAAAAAATAAGGAAAACAATAAAATGTTTGGGGAAACAAGAAATTGAATCTGGCAGAGCCGGTTAGACAATTTCTAATCCTTCCAAAATACAATAAAAAAATAAGGAAAACAATAAAATGTTTGGGGAAACAAGAAATTGAATCTGGCAGAGCCGGTTAGACAATTTCTAATCCTTCCAAAATACAAAAATAAACCACTAATAACATACAATTGACATAACATAATCAATATCACATTTTACAACTATCACACTTGGATATTAACACACAAAAAAACATATTCTCATTTAAAATTCAAAATCATACAGAAACAAAATACTCCATATTTAAGATTTAAAATCAGACAAAAGAAAAATATAGCATATTCAAGACTCAAGATAATACAAAAAGAAATACTCAAAGTTAGCTTCCCTTACCTCTATTCCAGACTTAGTTTCCTCTTCTCAAACCGTTCTCCGGAAACTTCCAGAATTTCCTCTCTTTAACTAGAATTTCCTCTAACTCTCTTCTCTCACAATTTCTCTAGAATTTTGGTGTAAATCTTCAGCCTCCCCCCCTTGGCTATTTATAGCCAAAAATTTTACTATTCATTTTTACTATTCATTTTTACTATTCACTTTTACTATTCATTTTTACTATTCAAAAATTATTTTTTATTCACCATTCTTATCTCTGAATGATTAAATCTACGTGGAGTGTTCTCTTCCATAATTTATTTTAATATTTTTTTTTAACTATTCACTATTCACTATTCACTATTTACTATTTACTATTTACTATTCACATTTCTAAAAAAAATCCTAAATAAGTTATAAAAAATTTGAAGCTCTCCCTCTAAAATTACTATAACTTTATATCCAAAAATTTACATTTTTCTATCCATTAAAATTATTATTACTAATAAAATGTTAAAATTTACTATTATAAATATTTTTTTTTTCATGGATCTTACATTTTAACTTACAAATATTTTCAAGGATCTTACACCTCCCCTCTCTGTCAAGAAGGCAACCGTGCACTCCCTCCTGAAGACTGATCGGTCATAGAGGACCGAGTGATTCAGACTGAATGAAGGTAGACGATTCAAAAGATCCAGGCGTTCGGAAGCAAGGAAGACACGTTAGTAAAGGTGATGACAAATTTAAAACACCGAAAAACGGCGCCACAAACTTGTTTAACAATCGGCAAGTGTGACCGAATCGTATCAAGTAATAAACTCGGTAAGACCAAGTATCGTTCTCCCAAAGGACTCACGGCCTAGTTTAGCTATATGATTTGTTGATTATTTAAGACTTAAGAACAAATTGATTTTAGGTTTTAATGCAAGAGACAATAATTAAATATGTATGCATGAATTTGATCAATGGCGAAAAACAAAATACAAACACTTCAATGAATTAGATGGATGAGTATGTTGTTGGGGTTATCAATTTCATCTTATCCACTCTCATATACTTTAGGAATTCAACATTCTTTTCATCATTGTTAATGCCACTCTCTAAATTACCTTGCAAGAAGGCCAATCCCTAATTACGAGTTCATACGATTCCTAGCATTCCTAATAATTAGTTCTTTTAGTGTAGGAGCTTAACGGCAACCAATATTCTATTGGGAGAAATTCCCCGGATCTAGACTTCCCCGTACGTTCCCGTATCGACAAAATCAATAATCATGCATTGAATGAGTTAAACAAAGCAAGCATTGAGCAAAGAGGAAAAACCCTAACTAATGATGAAAGAAAGCATAGGTCTTAAATATAAGATGTAAAAACAAATTCCATATATGAGAGTTTCACAAGACTACATTGATTCCCCAACAACAATACAAGGTTTAGTTCACCATATTCATGGTGAAACTAGATGAATAATAATGAAAGAATGAAAGATAAAACCCTAGAAAGGTGAAGAGGTAGCCTGATCATCCAAGATCCTCCTTCAAAGGGGTGGAAGAGAGAGTGTTTGCTTCGTTTCTGCCAAAGATACAAACCCTAGGACGTCCTAAAGCTTATATACTATTCTAAAATTACAGAAAATTTAGGCCCAAGCCCATAAGTGTGCCGCTCAGCGGTAAAGTACCGCTCAGCGGTAAGTGCGTGAGTTGGTTTCTTCCCCTCAGCAGCCATTTTGCCCCTCAGCGGATCCCCCGTGAGCTTCTGAGTGCCGCTCAGCGGTAAACTGCCGCTGAGCGGCAGTTGCGGCTTCTCCTTTTGATCTTTTTCATGTCTTTTCTGATTTCATCTCTCTCCTTCTTCATTTCTTTCACCAAATTCACCTTAAAACCTGCACAAAAACACTGAAATCAAGCATAAACCTGTCCAGCTCTCTTATTTCTGAAAATATGAATAAAAGCATGATTTCAAGCTAGTTTCTAAGTATTATAGGTTGCTTTTAGTATCAATTTCAAGCATGAAAATAACAGTTTTTCAACTGTTATCACATTGTCAAAATTTCTAACTTTCTTACATAAGTCCAATGGTTTTAACTTGATTTTGTTGTTTAAGTGTGAGTAGAGGCTGGGAAGTCATGTTTGGGCATCCCATGATGGAAGAAATGAACAATGTTTATGAGATGAGCAACTTAGGTGAAGTCGTGAAACTTGTTTAGGGAATAACACCCTGGTAATCATTTACAACTGACTCGTAAACGATTACAGGATTAAAATATGGGTTTTGTACACGAAATTTTACTACAGGAGCCACATGTGGTAACGTGGGTGACCATGGTCAAAATTTGTAACTTTCTTACTTAAGCCTAGTGGTTTTCACTTGATTTTGTTGTTTAAGTGTGAGTAGAGGCTGGGAAGTCATGTTTGGGCACCCCATGATGCAGAAAAGGAACAATGTTTATGAGATGAGCAACTTAGGTGAAGTCTTGAAACTTGTGCAGGGAAAAACACCCTAGTAGTCGTTTACAATTGGCTTATAAACGACTACACGACTAAAATATGAGTTTTGTATAGGAAGTTGTACTATAAGAGCCACTTGTGGTAACGTGGGTGACCATGGTCAAAATTTGTAAGTTTCTTCATAAGCCCAGTGATTATCACTTGATTTTGTTGTTTAAGTGTGAGTAGAGGCTGGGAAGTCATGTTTGGGCACCCCATGATGGAGGAAAGGAACAATGTTTATGAGATGAGCAACTTAGGTGAACTCCAGAATCTTGTGCAGGGAAAAACACCCTAGTAATCGTTTATAATTGGCTCATAAACGATTACACGACTAAAATGTGGGTTTTGTACAGGAAGTTGTACAGTTGGAGCCACCTGTGGTAACGTGGGTGAACATTGTCAAAATTTGTAACTTTCTTACATAAGTCCAATGGTTTTAACTTGATTTTGTTGTTTAAGTGTGAGTAGAGGCTGGGAAGTCATGTTTGGGCATCCCATGATGGAGGAAATGAACAATGTTTATGAGATGAGCAACTTAGGTGAAGTCGTGAAACTTGTTTAGGGAATAACACCCTGGTAATCATTTACAACTGACTCGTAAACGATTACAGGATTAAAATATGGGTTTTGTACACAAAATTTGACTACAGGAGCCACATGTGGTAACGTGGGTGACCATGGTCAAAATTTGTAACTTTCTTACTTAAGCCTAGTGGTTTTCACTTGATTTTGTTGTTTAAGTGTGAGTAGAGGCTGGGAAGTCATGTTTGGGCACCCCATGATGCAGAAAAGGAACAATGTTTATGAGATGAGCAACTTAGGTGAAGTCCTGAAACTTGTGCAGAGAAAAACACCCTAGTAGTCGTTTACAATTGGCTTATAAACGACTACACGACTAAAATATGAGTTTTGTATAGGAAGTTGTACTATAAGAGCCACTTGTGGTAACGTGGGTGACCATGGTCAAAATTTGTAAGTTTCTTCATAAGCCAAGTGATTATCACTTGATTTTGTTGTTTAAGTGTGAGTAGAGGCTGGGAAGTCATGTTTGGGCACCCCATGATGGAGGAAAGGAACAATGTTTATGAGATGAGCAACTTAGGTGAACTCCAGAATCTTGTGCAGGGAAAAACACCCTAGTAATCGTTTATAATTGACTCATAAACGATTGTCAAATTTAAAATGTGGGTTTTGTACAGGAAGTTGTACAGTTGGAGCCACCTGTGGTAACGTGGGTGACCATTGTCAAAATTTGTAACTTTGCTACATAACTCTAATGGTTTTCACTTGATTTTGGTGTTTAAGTGTGAGTAGAGGTTGGGAATTCATGTTTGGGCACCCCATGATGGAGGAAAGGAACAATGTTTATGCAATGAGCAACTTAAGTGAAGTTCTCAAACTTGTGCAGGGAAAAACACCATGGTAATCGTTTATAATTGTCTGGTAAACGATTACATTAACAAATTTTGGCTTTTGTACAAAAACTTGTACCGTAGGAGCCAGCTGTGGTAACCTGGGTGACCATGGTCAAAATTTAAATTTTTTGACTAAAATCCAATGGTTATCACTCGATTTTATTTTTAAGAAGTCCATTAAACACCAGATTATCTAACTTGGTTTATTCATTTAAGTTTTTATCATAAATAATTCAGAAAAACTTCATGTAAACATTGATGATGAAAACTTTAAATATCCATAAAGCACTTGAGTATTAAAAACATTACAACATTGAACTAGCAACACAATAATTCATGAATGTTCGTAATGAAACTAATTAACTCTAAACAACCAATTCTAACTACGAGGTTTGTTATCAAAGTGGTTGCGCAAGTGCTGTAGTTATTCCTCAATGTTCCCTACTGATGGACAAATTTATGATCACCAAAATATGATGTCACAAACTTGTTGAACAATCGGCAAGTATGACCGAATCGTTTCAAGTAATAAACTCGGTAAGACCAAGTATCGTTCTCCCAAAGGACTCACGGCCTAGTTTAGTTATGTGATTTGTTGATTAGCTAAGACTTAAGAACAAAATAAGTGGAGTTTAATATGCAAAAGACGAAAATAAACATGTATGCATGAGGTTGATCAATGGCTAAAACAAAAGACAAGCACTTTCAATGAAATATATTGATGAATATGTTGTTGGGGGTCAATTTCATCTTATCCACTCTCATATATTTTAGGAATTCAACATTCAAGTCATCATTGTTAATGCCACTCTCTAAATTACCTTTCAAGAAGGCTTCTCCCTAATTATGAGTTCATACAATTCCTAGCATTCCTAATAATTAGTTCTCTTAGCACAGGAGCTTAACGACAACCAATATAATATTGGGAGTAATTCCCCGGATCTAGACTTCCCCGTACGTTCCCGTATCGACAAAATCAATAATCATGCATTGAATGAGTTAAACAAAGCAAGCATTAGGCAAAGAGGAAAAACCCTAACTAATGATGAAGGAAAGCATAAATCTTAGATTAAGATGCAAGCACAAATTCCATATATGAGAGCTTCAAAAGATTACATTGATTCCCCAACAAACATACAAGGTTTAGTTCGCCATATTCATGGTGAACCTAGATGAACAATAATGAAAGAATGAAAGATAAAATCCTAGAAAGGTGAAGAGGTAGCCTGAGCATCCAAGATCCTCCTTCAAAGGGGTGGAAGAGAGTGTTTGCTTTGTTTCTGCCAAAGATACCAACTCTAAGACATCTAGGTCTTTAAATAGGACATAAAAATAATAGAAAACGGGTTCAGGCCCAAACAGATCATAAAATCGCATAAAACTGGCCCAAAACTCGTCTGGTTGACTTTTTTCGTATTCTGGTTGACTAGTTGACTTTTTGGTTGACTGGTTGACTTTTCTGGTTGACTGGTTGACTTTTCTGGTTTCTGGTTGACTTTTCTGATTCCATCTCTCTCCTTCTTCACTTCTTTCACTAAATTCACCTTAAAACCTGCACAAAAACACTGAAATCAAGCATAAACCTGTCCAGCTCTCTTATTTATGAAAATATGGATAAAAGCATGATTTCAAGCTAGTTTCTAAGTGTAAAGGTTGCTTTTTGTGTCAATTTTAAGCATGAAAATAACAGTTTTTCAACTGTTATCATCTACTCACGATTCCAGCGCGTCAAATCTTGTCCCCATGGCCATGTCCATGTTTCCAAATCGCATTTCGAAGGCATCAAATCTTGTACCAACGAAGGTCTGCAATTGTTCTTTGCGGTTAATGACATCATTTATTGTTGTAGAAGAATTGGCTTGTTGATTATCCTCGTCTTGTCTGCCTTCACGCTGTTCATTGGGGGCGTTCTGTTTGGGAACCCACACTCCCTCATGATTTTGTACATAACCAAATGAAGCTATAACTTCATATCCCATCCTTTGTTTCAACTTAATTTTTGTAATAGAATCACTCTCAGTAGGGACTTGAAAGTGTTCCATGAAGATGGTAATCAAATTAGAATATGGCAGCTTGACGTTGTCCTTTAATGCCATTTTCATCCTATATTTGATTAGATGTCCCCAATTAATCTCCATGGAATTGAAAAGGGCCAACAACATCATAATATCCTCTTTGGATGCCTGACCAATATTGGTTGCACGAGGAATTAATACTCGGGTAAGAACGTAATGAAGTATCCTAGGTTGAACCTTCATTTGCCAAAATTCTGCTATGTATGTTAGCATCATCTCTACACATGAGTTGCCTAGCAGTTACAAAATCGTAATGCTCTTTCCACTCATTGACAAAACCTCCTTCATAACGAACACTAGTAGATGGGAGGAAAGTGAGCTGATGAAAAAGATTAGGTCCTATTCTGAGTTTGACCCCTTTTACTTCGCTTCGAATAACACCAGTATCCGAAATGGACATGTTGTTGTAGAAGACTCTAACTAATTCTGGGTAGAAATGTCTTCTTAAAGACACAAATTCCGTGAGTCCAGCGTCGGCCTATATGCCGTAGAATTGAAAATTTCTTCCTTCAAAGTCCTTGAGATATTTGCTTTCCAAGATTTCACGATTGAAAAAATGGTTAGCAAAGTTCTAGTATTGTTCATGCAACGAGAAAAGTTCATTGTTTACTAGTGGTGGGGATGATGGTGGGGATGGTGTTAGACTACGACGACGACGACATCCACCACGAGAAGAAGATGCCCTTTGTTTCTTGCTTGCGTGATCAGCCATTGCAGGATTCTTAGGGTTTTGGAGGGAGAATAATGTTCGAAGGGTACTTGAAGAACTTGAATAGTGGGTAGTTAAGTACACGAAACCTAAACTAGGGGACGTGGGGAGAAAAACTTGAAGAGTGGGTAGTTATATGGATGCACCATGAGCTGTAATCGTTTACAGATTACTGGTAATCGATTACCAAAAGGATTTTTGGCCCAAACATTCAATTTAAAACAGTACTCGCTGTAATTAATGTAAAGCAAACATTTTCAGTAACAATGCATCAAAGGGGTTTTTCACAGTGGTCATCAAGCAATGGATTATCATAAAATTCATGTATTCATTTAGACAACATTTACAAAAAATATACATAGAAGAAGAAGGAAGTTATATACATCAAAGAATATTGTTATCGAAATTGTTATCTACAGCTGACAACAAAGACATAAAACCAGAAGGAGGCACTTCAGATTGTTGTGATAGTTGGTAAGATTGGGATCCAAATTGGACGACCTCATGACTTTGTATAACATCAGGTATTCTTTTCTCCTGAATCAACACAATTACATTTAAAATACATGTAACAAAATTACGTCATAAATGGAACAAAAAACCAATTTAATTACATGTAACAAATTTTAGACAGGAGTACATCCAAAATTGTTTGGGATTCACTGAAAAATAAATTTGGAGGAATGCACGCATAAAGAGTCCATGCTTAATGCTGAGACAAGAGTTTGAGGTGCTTGAAATGATCGACACCGAAACTATCACGAAATATTTTGCTAGGGTAATCACAATGGCCAACAAGATGCGCAACAATGGATAAAATATGCCTGACTCTAAGGTGGTTGAAAAAAATACTTCACACCTTTGATAGATTGAGTAATCACAGGACACAGAGACCATATCCAATGACAAACTACAAAGTTCCTTGGTGGTCCATGAGCAAAAGTTTAAACGAATCACCCAAGATGATGAGCAAGTACTGACGTTAGAAAGCAATCGAGGCAGAGGTCGAGGAAGAGGTAGAGGGTCCAACCAAGGTCGTGGATGTGGCAGAGGAAGACAATCTTTCTCAAAAATAAATGTGGAATGCTTCAAGTGCCAAAAATTGGGTTATTTTCAGTATGAATGTCCGCATTGGCAAAAAGAAGCAAATTATGCAAAAGTAGATGACGTAAAAGAGCTGCACTTGATGGTTACCATCGATAAAGGAGTCAATAAGAACGCCACATGGTTTTTGGATTTCGGGTGTTCTAATCACATGTGTGGTGATAAAGGTGATTTCGTCAAATTGGTGTATGAGGCTAAACATTTTGTCAAATGTGGTAATGACTCTTAAATGAGTGTTGTTGGCACAGGAAGTGTCAGATTAGTCTTTAATGGCACTGCTTTTTTGCTACGAGATGTATATTATGTCTTGAGCTTCACAAAAAAATGTTAAGCATTGGCCAGTTGCAGAAAAAGGGTATTTGCATTCTCATACAAAATGGAAAATGTAATATTTATCATCTATCTAAAGGTTTGATTGCTCACACAAACATGAGCATAAATCATATGTTCATTCTATTTGATGAAAGTTTCATCACTCCTTCTTCTACTAAATAATGTTTACATACTTCCTCTGATCTCACTTATCTCTGGCATCAAAGGTTTGGTCACCTACACTACAAAGGCTTGAAGACTCTGCAAACACGAAACATGGTACATGGTTTAATGACACTTGATTCCTCGGGTGTTGTTTGTCCTGACTGTTTCAATGGTAACATCGAACTCCAATTCCTAAGACAAGCAAATGGCATGCCAACACCGCCTTGGAGCTCATACATGCAGATACTTGTGGACCCATAGAACCCATCTCCAATAGTGGAAAACAATATTTCTTAAGCTTCATTGATGATTATAGTCGTAAAGGTTGGGTATATTTGCTTTCAAAAAAATCTGAAGCTTTGGAATGTTTCAAGTCATAGAAGAACATGGTGGAAAAAGCAATCGGAGCGTTCATTAAATGTCTCTGAATAGATAGAGGAGGAGAGTTTAATTCTCTCACGTTCAAATCGTTTGGTGATGAAAATGGTATAAAACGACAATTTACCACAGCCTACACTCCACATCAAAACGGAGTCGCTGAACGCAAAAATAGGACTGTTATGAACACGATAAGGTGTATGCTCTCAGCCAAAAATGTTCCTAAATCCCATAATGATGACAATAAGCAGGAAAACAATGATAAGAATATATATTGGAAATTTGTTTGAGGAAGACATGGAGCTCGAGAGTGATGGTGAAACCAATGAAGTTCAACAGAGAGAGAGGCGGTAGCCAAATTGGATGGGAGATTTTGTCAGTGGTTAAGGTTTAAGTGAAAAAGAAGAAGTAGAGGAAACAACTTACATGGTTCAAAATATCACCAGTGATGATCCAATTCTGTTTGAAGAAGTTGTTCAACATGCAAAATGGAGAGAAGCTATGGACAGTGAAATACAATCAATTGAAAAGAATCAAACTTGGGAACTAATGGATCTACCAGCTAGAGCAAAAATAATAGAAGTTAAATGGGTTTATAAGACAAAATTGAATGAGTTGGGAAAAGTTGATAAGTATAAAGCAATGTTAGTAGCTAAGGGATATTCACAACAACATGGAATTGATTTCTCTAAAGTATTTGCTCATGTTGCACGCATGGACACAGGGCGACTAGTTGTGACTCTAGCAACATGCAAAGGGTGGAACATCTTTCAACCAGATGTCAAATCTGCATTCTTGCATGAAATGTGGAATGAAGATGTGTATGTTGAGCAACCAAAGGGATATGTGAAAAAACGGAAAAAGCACAAGGTTTACAACCTACATAAAGCTTTCTAAGGTGTAAAACAAACACCTAGAGCTTGGTTTAGTTGAAGAGAAACACATTTCATGTAGGATGGTTTTCAAAAATGCCCAAGTGAAGAGACCTTATTCATCAAAAAGGACACTGAAAGGAACATATTAATCGTCGGCATTTATGTTGATGATCTGATGTATACTGGCAATAATGTGAGTATGATTATTAATTTCAAGAAGTGTATGATGCATGTTTTTTATATGACTAATTTAGGAAAAATGAGATTTTTTCTTGGCATTAGGTCTTACAAAATCCAGGAGGAGTATTTTTGTGTCAACAGAAATATGCCAATGATCTGAAAATATCTTCTATGACTGAAAGAAAACATGTGAAGAGTCCAATTGTCCCAAGGAGTAAGCTTAATAAGGATGTTGATGGGACCATTGTGGATAACATTTACTTCAAACAGATTGTGGGAAGTTTAATGTATTTGACGGCTACACGGCCAGATATCATGTTCAGTGTGAGTTTAATTAGCAGATACATGTCCAAATCAATTGAGTTACACCTACAAGCAGCTAAAAGAATCCTACGGTATCACTACAAGAAATAATGAAATTACATACGGACAATTATATACGGATGTGAATCCGTATATAAATGAGGCATTATATACGGAAGTTATGTACGGATACCAGAAAAGGCTTTATATACGGATATTATATACGGATATTTATATACGGAATTTTCCGTATATAAATTCTGTATATAAAGTTTGCGCGTGGTCGCGGGAAAATTATCCAAGGATATATCCGTATATAACCCGTAGTATCCGTATGCAATTAGAACGAAGTTGTTAACTACGGATACTATATACGAATGTGGGAAATTATTTTTTTTAAATTTTTTTTTTCTGATTAATTGGATGCTGGAGCTGCATATCACACTCTAAAGAAGCATTTTCCCCTCTTTCTCGAACCCTAGAACTTTGTTCTCTCTCGAACTCTGTTCTCTCTCGAACTCTAGAACTCTGTTCTCTCTCTCGAACTCTCTTGCTGTCGAACCCTCTTCTCTGTGGAGTCATCTTCATCAACCATTCATTCACCTCTCCTCTCCAACCTTCAGTCAGCTCTCGTGTCGAACATTCGTCTCAAACCTTCAGTCACCTCCCCTTTGGATCGTCTCTTCTCTGCAGCTGTAAATCATTCTTCTCTAGAGCCCTAATCTGGTAAGTGATTCTTCTGTTTGTTCATGTTTATGGTAATATGTAATGGTTAGAAATCTTTAAAATTGAACCCTAATCTGTGTTGATTTGATTTTCATTGCCCCATTTTTGGTTCGTCTGGGAAGACGTAGTTGGATTTTGACGAGGCATCGATTGAGGCTGTTGTGTTGCGGTTTAAGCTGAGACATAGAACTTGGTGCTGCAAAGGCCGAAGGAACGACAAAAAGGTGTTTTTAATTTCCTCTCTTGCTCGGTTTTGTATGTAATGTAGTTCGGTTTTTAATTTCCCTCCATGAATGAGTTTTCTTCAAAGTAATTCCAGCATGGTAATGGGCGACCAATTGCTGCTGAACAGTAATATGTGGATGTAAGATTTATAATTGAGGGTAAAAGAATAATTGTATTGACGATAAAAAAAGAACAAAAGGACATATCATAAGCGTAAGCTAACAGAGTACAATGTAAAATACGCCTTGCTTCATAATTCATTTTTTCCTTCATATCATAAGCTTTGTTTCATATGAATGATACTATAAAGGATTCTTTCTTGTAAATTCCTATGATGGGGTTTGATAAATGATGATCTTACCAAGGAGGGGTTGTCCTTTTTTCTTTGGGGTGCATATCATCTCCAACATCAGCCTACCCAATGGAGTTTCAACCAGTGAAAGCGCATGGAAATATCCCACAACACTTTTTCAGTTTAGATCATTGAAAAGGTGCAACATTGCCATCAAGGCCAAGACAAAAGTTTAGGACACTAAGAAAAGGGGAAGTTAAATAAAACATTTACTTATTCACGTTAAAGTTCAGCTTAGGTGGCTGACTTTAGATAACACCAACCAAATAAAATAAAATAATATAATAGGTTATGATCAGTGAGTTGCTTCCACCCCTAAGATCCTCCTTTTGCTGGGAAAAATAAAAGCAAAAACTAAGTACCTTGTGTTCACCAGGAGGGACATAGATGTTTTAGGCCAGGGGTTTGCTCTCCTTGTTCTTGTAATGGAAATTAGCTTTTATAAATGTGATTCTAGTTTAGGTATGACATGAAAATTTGTTAGTATCATAATAGTATTTGAGTGTTGGCTTTGATGTTTTATAAGAAAATCTAGTACTGAAACATTTTGGCTGTGGCATTTCTGTTTTGCATGATAGGTTTCTGATGTCTAATTTTGTTTGTAGTATATTGTCAGAAACTACTCTGGTGCTATTTATGGACAGTGTAATGTTTTTAACAGTATTGGTGGGGACTGGAATCTGCATGGCCTTGGTAATATTATAGCATTCGGATTTCATTTTGGGGTTTGTCTTGTGACCAAGGTAGCTGATCCTTTCAGTAGTGAAGAAGATGTCTTTAGCATCCATCATTTTCTTGTGTTTCTTATTACTTATGGGTGTCCAGTACACGCATTCACTGTCCCTCATTTCTGAATCAATAATAGGGAGATATATGATTCCATATCTTGTGTTTCTTATCACTTCCTTTGCCACTACCATTTCCACCCTTTTTTTTACTATTCACTTCAAATTTTATTGCAGATGAGAGGAGAAACCATCTACTTCAATCTTTTTTAGTTCGAAAGTAGTCACTATAATACTAAAAGTTCAACTCCTCACTCCTTTAAACAAGCCCTCTTAGTTTTTCAATTTATGCAGAGATTTTCATTTTTTTATATATTTTCTTAAATTCTTTTATTCTAAAAATTCCTTTAAGTTCTAAAAATATTATTGTAGAATTGAAAAATGTAAATATGTGTAGTTTGAGATAATTGACTCAAACCTATATCTTAAGTTTGAAGTAAAATAAAACAAATTTGTGTAGGTTTTTCGTTTAGGTTTTTCATTTGGGCTTGTAGTTGTTATCACCGAATTTCGTTCATATAAATAAGAATTTATATGATTTTTAAAATAGAAGTCAAGATAAAATATTTTCAAGAAAATATTACTGTTTAATTAGAAAAAAACAAAACACATGGGGGAATAGTTTTTATTATTACTTTGTATATTTAAAGACTTATATTTAAAATTGTCCATTATATGATGAGATTTTGAAATATTTGATTAATTTAAACTTGAAGTATTTGACTTGTTTGAACTTCAACTTGAAGTACAATTTAGTGCATAACACAAATAGTCCATGAACTGTTGTTCAAGCATGGAATGTTGTTCAGACATAGAACTTGTGTTTGTAATCAAACCTTCGCATGCAAACCATTGATATAGAGGAAATAAAAGTAGGCTTTTTTTTTCGGTCCAGAAAAAAGCCACCTCGAAAGCTCTTATATACTTTAGATACCCACTCTATAGTATAGCTTGGATTAAAGTAAAGACTATAACTTTTTCTGTACAGTTCAAGAAGTCATAATTTCTTGTTAGGTGATTAAATTTAAACAAATTCATATTACAATATAAATATAAATATAAATATAGAATAATTGTTGTTAGGTAATTTCTTGTTACATTTTAATTAATTTCACGTGCCAATTTTGGCATGGATTTTCCTATTCCTAATATTCTTTGGGTTTTACTTAGTGGAATGTTGTTAAAATGTTTCCCATTGATAGAAAAGTAGTTGAAATTCGCCTCCCCTCCAATACTTTGTTATAAATTGATATGCCATGTTTCTTTTGTAGTTGCACTTGGTACCTGCAATCCAGTATACAACAAGGTTCTTTTATCAACCAAAGCTCCTAGTAAGACCTGAACCAATTAATAATTGTACTTTTGCAATGTATGCTTATGCAACTGTACCTAAAATATTATGAGGGTTATTTAGTTGTTAAAATATTTATCTTATGTATTTAAATTATTTAGCAAAACAATTAAACACATCAACTCCTGTCTAGCATAATTTGTTTTTTCTTTAACTATGTTTGGTTGTAGTTAGAGTCTTAAGTCAACGTTGTAGGTTGGCCAATATCCTTGTATATTGAAAGCTTAAAACAATTTTGTACATAGTGATTTACATGTACAAAAATAATACTAAGATAGAGACATGTAGAAAAACGTTGTATGATAGAGAGAAAAGGACCTAAAATAATTTAGGTTATTCTTTAGGAAGCCATTTGATAGGGCACGTGTCCTAATATGGACACGTGTATTAACCATTGGCTAATTGTTTTGTAATCGATTTATGTACAGAAAATGGATCATGCTCAACCAAATCATTCATGGATGTACGATAGGTGTCATAGAGGAAGAGGTGCTTTGAAAGAGTCTTTTGTAGTGGGTGTTGAAGAGTTTATAAGTAAAGCTTGTGAACAACAACGTTATCGTAGAGATGGGGGTCTTCGATGTCCATGTTTAAAGTGCGATTGTACAAAGATTCTGAACGAAAGAGTTGTGAAGGTTCACCTTTACAAGAACGGTTTCAAGCCTAATTATTTCATTTGGGAGGATCATGGGGAAATAATGCCAGAAGATCATGTACAGAATCATGACAGTTCGATGGCTGTAGAGACGGAAGGTGGTCAAATTAACCAATTTCAAACAATGGAAGACATGGTGCATGATGCTCTTAGGCAAAATGAGTCGTGGCAAGCATCTACTTCTAATAACATTGAAGAGGCTTCGAATGAAGAAACACAAAGGTTTTTTAATTTTTTGTTGGATGCAAACCAGCCGTTGTATGGAGGAGCATCAGACTCGAAATTATCAATGTGTGTCAGACTATTAGCTTGCAACTCAAATTGGAATATTCCTCACCAATGCATAGATTTTATTGCAAAAATGGTTATGGATGCAACACCCATCAAATCAGGTTTGCCTAAAACATACTACGATGCAAAAAAGTGTGTATCAAAGTTGGGATTACAATCGCAGAGGATTGATTGTTGCGTGGATGGTTGCATGCTCTTCTATGATAATGAATATGGTAAGAATGATGGCGCGTTGCTTGAATGCAAAATTTGTGGAAAGCCAAGATATCAACCACGTAACACGGGAACAACTACTACAAAACAAGTTCCTATGAAATCAATGTTCTATTTGCCATTAATTCCCAAACTACAAAGAATGTATGCCTCAACACAAACTGCAGGACAAATGACATGGCACTATCAGAACATGTCGTCGAATGGTGTTTTGCGTCATCCATGCGATGGAGAGGCTTGGAAGCACTTTGCTAGAATATATCCTGACTTTGGTATCGAGCCACGCAATGTACGACTCGGTTTATGCTCTGACGGTTTTAACCCATATGTACAGGCATCAAATATACCATATTCATGTTGGCCAGTTATTGTGACCCCTTATAATCTTCCTCCAGAAATGTGCATGTCTAAACCTTACATGTTCTTGACATGTCTCATTCCCAGGTCATTCAATCCAAAGGTTGGCATAGATGTGTACTTAGAGCCCTTGATAGACGAATTGAAGAAGCTGTGGACGGGTGTGATGACATATGATATTTCAAGGAAACAAAACTTTATTTTGAGGGCCATGCTAATGTGGACAATTAATGATTTTCCTGCTTATTTTGAGCACTCATGGTAAACTGGCATGCCCACATAACATGGAGCATACAAAGGCTTTTAGATTATATCATGGGGCAAAAAATTCATGGTTTGACTCCCATCGGAGGTTTTTACCGAATGACCATGCTTTTAGGAGGAATAGGAATGCTTTCAAGAAGGGGGAAGTGGAGATGGATGACGCACCACCATATCTTACGGGACCAGAAGTTTGGAATAGAATCAATGGTTATCCTAAAATAACTGAAAATGGTGCACCAAGAATTGATGGATATGGTGAGTGGCATAATTGGACGAAAAAAAAGCATCTTTTGGGATCTACCCTATTGGAAGGATAATTTGTTAAGGCATAATCTTGACTTCATGCACATTGAAAAAAATTTCTTTGACAACATCTTTAATACTGTGATGAATGTTGCGGGGAAGACAAAAGACAATGACAAGGCCCGAATGGATATAGCTTTGTACTGTAGACGAAAAGATTTGGAGCTAAAAAGTCATAGCAATGGAAACATGTATAAGCCAAAAGCAAATTATACACTTTCAACAGACCAAACAAAACAAGTCTGTCATTGGGTAAAAGGTCTTAGGATGCCTGATGGATATTCTTCTAACTTGTCAAGGTGTGTTGATGTGAATAAGGGAAAGCTCAATGGGATGAAAAGTCATGATTGCCATGTGTTTATGGAATGCTTACTTCCTATAGCGTTTAGTTCTTCACCGTCTCATGTTCTGAATCCCATTACAGAGATAAGTCATTTCTTTAGAGATTTGTGTTCTACTACATTGAACAAGGATGACCTAGCGAAGATGGAAGAAAACATTTCAATCATTCTTTGCAAGATGGAGAGAATATTTCCTCCCTCATTCTTTGATTCTATGGAACATCTCCCTATCCATCTTCCATATGAGACACGACTTGGTGGACCAGTCCACTATAGGTGGATGTACCCATTTGAAAGGTGACAATATGACATGTTATTGTTCAATTTACTAGGCATAATTCAAAAACCCTAACACATCAGTTTCAAATTTGTAGGTTCATGGGATATGCTAAACGTTCAGTAAAGAATAAAGCTAGAGTTGAAGGATCTATTTGCGCATCATACTTGCACAGAGAAACAACTCATTTTTGTTCTCACTATTTCAAAAACTTCATGTTAACACCACAAAGCAGTAGAAATGAAGTAGACATTCAAATAGAAAGCTTTACGACAACATTATCAGTGTTTGACCAACTTGGCCGTCATTCTGGGAGGGAATCAACACATTGGTTAAGTGATGAAGAATTGAGATCAGCTCATGTTCATGTATTGATCAATTGAAATGAAGTTGAACCTTACCTTGAGTAAGCCTCCCAAAATAAATTATATTTCCCAATTCTTTCATTTGATATAATTAATTGTCTTTGATCTAATCTGGTCGTACATGTCGACAGCTCATTCTTACATACCTATCAACTATCTGAGTCAAATAGTTCGACATACATACATGCTAATTTCCCATTGTGGTTCAGGCAAAAAGTACGACTTCTTATCATTCTTACACATTCATTTCTTCCTTAATTCTTTAATCATTACATTGTTGAATAGTTTCATATCCTGAATGGTTGTAGGTTCATAACGATCCTTTAAGTGTGAGGAACCAACATCTTAGAGATTTATCACTTGGTCCTTTAAGGTGTGTAAAGGAATGGCACACATTCTTTGCTAATGGATACAAATTTCATACCCATGCATGGAGTCAGGGCAAGTGGGGTTCATGTTAAAGGGCTAACAGAAGGAGGTCAAGATGATTTCTATGGTGTCATTAAACACATTTATGAGTTGGAATACAATTCAACAACCACATAAAAGAAAATTGTATTATTTTATTGTGATTGGTTTGATCCATCGACAGTAGGTACAAGGGTGGATTCAAAGTATGGCACTGTGGATATTCGAATGGATAAAAGATATGTGTTGTTTGATCCTTTTATAATTGCACATAATGTACAACAAGTGTATTATGTACCATGTCCTACATCACGCACGGACAAACAAGGTTGGTGTGTTGCGATAAAAACGAAGCCTAGAGGTCGCATTGATTCGAATGATGTAGAAGCTGATGTGCCATACCAAGTGGAGGAAATGTCACATGTTAATGACGTCATTGAAGTTGAAGAAGTAGTCCGATTACAAGATGTAGAAGCTGGTCTTGAAGAAGTGAACCCTAACAATATTTCATCATTTCAAGGGCAGATAGATGAAGATACAACGAAATCAGAAGAATACAATGCAGAGGGACAGGGTGAAGATGACAATGAAGATGAATTTCATAGTTGTAGCACTGAATAGAGTTAGGGTGTGTTCCTCCTTATTTTTGTTGCATTTATAATGTTGTCCACAATCTTAAGTTCTTATCAATGTAAGTCTCAAGATTAAACATTTACTAATAGAGTTTTATTGCAAAGCCAGAAACAATGTGATTTCATCTGTTGTTGATGTGTTTGTTTGTACTCGTGTTTTTTGTTTGTTTTTGGAGTATAATATTGTTTTTGGTTTACTTGTTACACATTTTTATCTTTGATTGTACTATTTCTAAGTTTTCTTTTCTTCTATTGTATAAAAATATATATTATGTTCAAGAATATGGCATCAGGTCCTTCTGGCCCTCCTATTCCACCTTCAGGAAATTCTGATAAGGGGAAGGGGAAGAAATCTTATGTAGTGAAGTTGATGACACGTTTCAATAATGAAATTGGTTCAACCAGTCAACCAACTACACCTACCTCTACCTCCACTGGTAGATCTGTTCCACCTCCATTAGTTGTTCCTGCCTTCACTCCTACTCCACATCAAGTTCCTACATCTACACCTACCTCTATTGGTACATCTCTTCCACCTCCGATACAAGTGCCTGGCTTGACACCCACTCCATACCAAGTGCCTCCTCATCGAATGGCTTTACTCTCTCCCAATGTTGGTTCTAACCCATCAACTCCCAGAAATATTGCACCATCACCTGATATAGAGGATGCAGATCCACATTCTAGTTCAGCCGCCAATTACGTGGAAGAATGTTCCAATAGTCGTCCAATGATTACACCTGTTGGAGGAGGGTAAGAAAAAAATTAACTCAATTAATATATACACAATTCATTGTTGTATTATTGTAATGTTTGAGTTTAATTTTGTTTTAGGTTTTATCCTACAAAAACTGCATCGAAGGCAATCACAGCCACCATCAAGGAACAGTTTGATGAGCCATGGCTAACATGGGGCTCAATCCCTAAGTCAACCAGAGATGTCTTCTTTGAACGTTTTAAGGTAAACACTTTTCATTCCCAATCCTGTTACAAAGTCAATAGTTGGTGTCCTACATTTAATTTATACTTTGAACTTGTTTACTTATTCAAACCTATTATTTCTAATATAACATAGAAGGGTTTCATGGAAGCCTGAAGATGAGGAAAAGGTAAAAAAAAATTATCACACCAAGGCATCTCATAGACTCTCAGAGATGTATAAAAAAGCTAGAACTCTAGGAAAAAGACCTGATTGGCTGGGGGACGATACTTGGAATGCTCTTTTGGAAAAGTGGAACATGCCACTTTATAGACAAAAGTGTGAAATGGCAAAGAAGAATCGGACATCTGAAAAGGGTGGTTGTTTGCACACTAGAGGATCTATAAGCGTGCATGAGCATGCTATTCGTTTGGTATATAACTTGTACATTTTTTTTCTTATATTTGTAATCATAAACTTTACAAATATTTCAGCAGACACATATTCGTCAATCAACAGGGGAATTTGTGGACGAAAGGTCTAGGCGGACCCATGTAAGTTTGTACTAACTCTATCACATTATAAATTTTCGGTTTTTAAACCTCATGTGTAATGATAATATTTATTCATTTAACAGGAACAATTTGTTGTAAAATTTTCTCAAATAAGATCTGAGACTATATCTGTTGGTGTCTCAACATCTTCTCCTCTAGACCCTGCGGAGGAGGAAAGATTGAGAAACCGATGTTGGTTAGAGGCTGCTGGTGGAAAATACAAGGGACGCGTATACGGCATTGGAAATGTCACTTCCCAAGATGACTGTGTTGATAGTTACATCCAACAGACACAAGCATCTTCTACTGCTCAACCACAAAATTCAGAAGAAATTGTTAACCTGAAATCGAAGTTACAACAATATGGTCAGCAGCTTCAAAAGTTTGAAGGCTTTATTGGCGTCCTCCTGCCATTCCTTCCGCCTTCAGCAGCCGCAGCTGCACAAGACTTTTTAAACCTTCAAAATCCTCAAGTTCAAAATGAAGTACCCAATAATGTCCAACCAGAACCGCAACCTCTAGAACAGCAACCACCACACCAGCAACCACCAGATGAACAACCACAAGATGGAAATGATTACATGCATTATTAGGCATTTTATAGAACTTATTTCCATTACTGTTGAACTTATTTAGAACCACAACTACAATCTGTTTATGAACTTACCTAATGTTTATTCTTGCAGTTATATTGATGTAAACAATATTTATGTATTCATATACAATGTTTCCTTTGTGGATTAAGTGTATCTGAAAACCTTATTGAATTTATATGTCAATGTGCAATGTATAATGTCCAGGTTTGCTTATAACAATGGTGAATGTTCACTATAATGTCCAGGTCTGCTTGTATATTGTGCATGGGGAACTACTATATACAGGGTATTTATTTAGCTCTTCTTAAAACATTATATACGGATTTATCCGTATATAAGTTATATACGGATATATTCGTATATAATTTTCGTATATAAGTTATATACGGATTTATCCGTATATAACTTATATATGGATATATCCGTATATAATTTTCGTATATAAGTTATATACAGATTTATCCATATATAAGTTATATACGGATATATCCGTATATAATTTCCGTATATAAGTTATATACAGATAAATCCGTATATAAACCTAGCTACGACGGTATTATATACGGATTTTTGCCCGTATGTAATCCGTATATAAACACGTATTATATACGGATTTTGGGTCTTATATACGGATTTTTGTTGTATGTAATACATTTTTTTCTTGTAGTGTATCTAAAGGGAACTACCAATTATGGAATATTTTATAGGAAAGGAGGGGAGGAAAATTTGCTTGCATTTACAGATTCTAATTATGCAGGAGATGAAGATGATTCTAAGAGCACATCTGGTTATGTATCTTATTCAGTTCAGGAGCAGTATCATGGATATCCAAGAAACAACCAATTGTTACTCTTTCAAGTACAGAGGCAGAGTTTGTAGTTGTTGCTGCCAGTACCTGTCAAGCAATATGGATGAGAAGAGTCACTACAAGAAAATTGTGTTTTATATACGGATTATTACATACGGATTTTAATCCGTATGTATTAAACATTTTACATACAGATATTATATACGGATTTTTAATTAATTAATAATTAAAAAAACTTTAAAAAAAGCTCTGATCTTCTTCTAACTTTGAAAAAAAAAAACCTAACTACAACTCTCCAAAATGAGTCCCTCACTCCCTCACTCACTCACTGACCCTTCCTTTCTTCCTTCATTTCGGATAAAAAAAAACCTACAAATCCTTTCTTCTCCCTTTTTATCAGTAGAAGAACCCTCGGATGGTTTTGTTTCCTCATCTCACACCCTTACTTCTTTCTTCTTCCTTCCATCCTTGTAGCCACGCGTTCTTCCTTTGCCACGTTCATTTTCTTCTCGAGAGCTCACCATCAACGGTAAGTTTTCTTTCTCTTCACAGATTCATTATCTTATTTCATATTTCTTTCCTTCCTCAGCCTATTTAACAACAAAATTTCTCTTCCACCGATTATCTTCATCTCCTTCTAGGGTTTCGTCATCCTTTCACCATTTTCTTGAAGTTTCACCGATTAAATCCTCTTTTACTCTGTTTAAAAGCTTTTCCTCCGATTGAAAATTCTTTTCCACCGTTTAATCTCGTTTTGAACCGATTAATCGGTTCATTTTAAGTTTCCTCCCTTTCTTGGGTTCCTTTAGTCCAGATTAGGGTTCCTACTCTATTTAGGGTTTCTGTGAGTCCTATCTCTGATTCGGTTCGTTCTCCTTCAAATTCTCTCTTCTATTTTTGCCTAGGGTTGGTGCAAAGGTTATCGCCATTAGGTCTTGGTAGAATCTTTCTTGATCTCTAATTCCTCGTTATTTCGCTGCGTTTCATTCTCGAAGAAGCTTCAAGATCCTTTAAATCAGCTCGCGTTGCGCATTCAGTCCTCTTCCTTGGAGCCTCTTCCATCAGGTGGTATTCAGAGCTCTGATTCTTCCATGCAATTCAAAAGCTAAGTATCTCTCTCCTTTGTGTCGTGTTTTCATTTGATTCATTATTGTGTTGACACTGTTTCGCATCTCTGTTTTGATGTTTTTCTTTGATTCATGTAAGGTTGAATTTGTATTGGCATGTTTTGTCTTAATTCTGAGTATTATATGTTAATTCTGCTCATAAAGTGTTTGTTTAAATGTCTAAGAGAGCTAATATGATATTGTTCATTCTTGATAACTTTCTACTCTTCATATTAAAATGCGCTCTTTGTATCCTCACGCCAAAGGCATACTGTTAGGGCTTAAAGAGAAAGGCATCGACGTTGCAATCGCTGCTCGCTCACCAACTGCTGACATAGCAACAGTTTTCTTTAATAAATTGGGCTTCTCGCCGTTGATCAATCTTTTTCATTTTTCTTTGTAATGGAGGTTTCTTTTTGTCATGTTAATACAGGATTTGATCACAAATAATGAAAGGCATTAGAGGAGCCATTTGTGGATGAAGAGGATAATTATAGCGGTGTTGCATGTTTGAATGTGATAGCAAAACGAATTGTTACAGTTTTTGCTTCTTTAAGAGGATAATTATAGCGGTAATACTAGGATTAGACATCCTCTTTTCTAATTCTGAATGTTGTTTTTTTTTTCTTTTGGAATGATGGAATTTTGACAATGAAGTATATTTTATAGGTATGTATTTTTAATGTATGTTAATTATGTGCAGGGGCTAGTTTTTTAAACATTATAGTTTGTTCTGTCATCCAACATGATTTGATTTTTATCTCTGCAGTCATGTCGGTATCCAGGTGGAAGATAATATATCTATTCTATGCTTAGATTTGTGATGAATGGTATAAGTAAAGATATCCTTGATTTCTTCTATTTATTTTAGAGGCGGCTTGGTTTCTACTATTTAACCATTTAAGCTATTTAGATTACTTAGTGTGTTTATAAAGAAATTTACTTATTGTGTTTCAGTTCAATCATTTCTATAAGAATAAGAATCAATTAAAAAGAAAAAAGGCTTTATCATTTTTCTGTTAACTGTTCTAACTATATAGTATTTGTAATTTGTCTATTGATGCGGGTGCTTCATGCTACAATGATGAAGCAGTTTGAGATTGCAGAGCTGGTGGAGAATTTGAATGCATCAAATAGTCAAGTAAATTTCTTTTTGGTAATATTTTACATTCCAACATTTTATATGTACCAATATTTTACCCTCCACTTAATACTTTTTTATATATCAGCTTTTCTCAGCTTTGCAATTAATATTATCTACACATTTATATTGTAATTAATTTATTAATTTGATTTATGTTACTGGTTTGATTTTGAACCCAGTAAGTTATACATATTATACTATTTGCCAAAGAAATTAATTTTAATGATTGAATACTAAATTAGAAATTAATGTGATTAAATAATTGATTAATTATTGATCAAATGTTATTACATTATTTGTTAGCTCTAAAAATATAAATAATGTGAAGATGCAATATTAGAAAATATTTTAGTTATGACAGAAGCTTTGGACTTAGTCAAAGTTGTTTTGATTTTGATTATGGTGAAGAAAGTCCGTATAGTTGATTGTCTATGTAGACCTACATAATTATCATACTATAATATTACAAATTGTTTTCTTATATATTAGTAGTAAATGTTCAAATGCATTTCCAAATGCGAAAAAAAGGTGTGCTCCTTTTTGTATTTGTCCTTAGTCTATAACATGCATTTCCTTCTTAGTCTATAACATTATGCATTTTCCCTTTAAAATCTTGCAACTTTAAAGGAGCACATTTCATAGTTTTTAGTTACATTTGTGAATATTGTCTTTGTATAATACGTCATGTCTCAAGAGTGTTCAAGTAATGTGGTCTATTTTATATTTGCAGGTGTTAGAATTTTTTAACAGTCGCATGGATGCCCAAAGAATGGATGGTGGATGGTCAGTCAATGAAGTACTCCAAGTGGTAATTGTAAACTGTCGATCTTGGCGTGTTGATGGAATGAAGGTAAAATGAAAATATCTATCATTTGTGGTTTCTCTTGATCACTTGCTTTGCTTCTGTAAGACTGTATCTTGTTTGGCAGATGTTTACTCAACTGAACTTCACATATGAACAAGAGAGTCACCCAGAGGAGTTCTTCATCCCATATGTCTGGAAGCTAGTACTCTCCAAATGGTATAAAGATTCTCATCCACACACCTTATGATGACTATTTGCAACTTTTTTCCTCTTTTATTGTTCGAACTTTGTTGATTATGGGGGTATATTAAATTCATCATCTTGTTTTTTACTGTAACTTTTGTTGATTACCTTCAAAAATGGTCTTCTTGCTCTGTGCATGTTTCTGATGTGAAATTTCTGTCGTCTGCAGTGAATTTGAATTCAATGCAACAGCTATAAATTTGTTTCCAGCTGATATACCTACCAAAGTACGTATATGAATCTCCAATATATATTTATATATATTTTTTCGATAAGCTCTATTATATATCTGTATAGCACTCCTTGTAATCAAATAACACAACTGTCTTTTTCCTCTAGTATTTTTGTTCCTCAATCCTTCCATAGTATCTAAACATGCTTGTTGCTGCCACTGCTTATATTACTGTTTCTATGATGGAATGAATACTACATTAGAATTTTTTTTTCCTGATAAAAGAACAAGCTAAGGAGTTAATATAAGTTCAGCTCATCATCTCTTTCTTTTCACGTTTGAAAGGAAATTGAGCTGTTGTTGTCCTGTGATCAAATTTATTTTCTGTGGTCAAAATGGAAAAATAAAGGATAATGTTTTCCTCTCTGTTTGGTTCACTTTTTTTTCAAAATACTAGAGTTCTAAAAACAAAGTAAAAGTCGTTTTGCAGCTTTGTTTCTCCATACAACATTGCTTCAATTTAAAGCAGCTTTGTTTCTCCATACAACATTGCTTCAAGCAATTCTAGTAAGGTCTTGTCTGCTGTCATTATTTCAAGTGATAGAACTTATTCCCGTCACATTTGTGTAATGCATAATTCTAGCTATGTTTCCTTTAATTCCTAAGCAACTTAATTGTTACTTGTCAGTAAAGAACCTAATTTGCACCAGCCATTCTCTTTGACTGATGAAAAAAATAATGGAAGAATTGGTTTTTTATGGTATATGATTTGTTGCTTTTGTTTCTTTTGCATAGGTTTGACATACTTATACATTAACTTGGATTATTGTCTTCAATGACAAAATTCACTGTGTTGCAGAAACTTGACAATGAGGTGGAAGGAAATACATTCCAAAACAGTGACTTTGACGAAGTCTGAGTATCAGCTTGATCCGTTGCCAAGTACTCCAATTCTGTTTGTGAATATTTGTATAGATAAATTAGTTACAAAAATGTAATGTTCTCATTCTTTTCTGTTCATAAATTTTGAGTGTAATTGTTCACTCCTGAAGATGAAAGTGGTTTGAGATATCCATGTAATGAATAAATGATGATGCTAACATGTCATCCATGTTATGTCAGTTTATACAAGTTTGCCATCACTTGCACTTCATTTTATGATTTTGTAGTAGTTTTATGATAAAGGCAAATCATCGTGGTACATCTTGATTTAGTTATTTAATATGTAAAAAAATATTAATATGTAAAAAAATAATAATTATGTTGTAAGTTTCTTTGTTTTAATCAATATATTATCACCCATTTATATTGTAAGTTTCTTTGTTTTAAAGCTTTTTATTTTTACAAATAATTTTTTTTTTCTCTATTGTATGTTACATACGGATAAATCCGTATGTAGAAAAAATATTTTTTTATTATATATAGATATTATATACGGATTTATCCGTATATAATTTATATACGGATATATCCGTATATAATTTAGCTACGATGATTTTATATACGGATTTTTGTCCGTATATAAGTTGTATGTAACCAAGTGTTATATACGGATTTTAGGTTTATATACGGATTTTGGTTGTATGTAATTCAACTTTTTCTTGTAGTGAGTTTTGAGTTTTTTAACTCATTCACAAGACAACACCCTTATCATGTGTGATAACAGTTCAACTAAACTTTCCAAAAATCCAATTATGCAGGGAAGAAGTAATCATATCAGAGTGCATTTTCATTTTTTAAGAGATCTTGTGAAAGATAAAGAAATTGAGTTGGTGCATTGTGAAACTCATGAACAAGTTGCAAATTTAATGACTAAACTTGAAATAAACTAATTGCAGTCTGCAGTCAGTTTAAGGGAAGGAATGAAACGATTTTTTTATTGTTAAAGTTATTTTTGCTTCTGTTTTAATAAATTCTGATATATAGGGAGAATCTTGTTTTTAGGAATAATTTATTTTGAACAAGGTCACGTAAGTTTTTGCTAAGTTTTACTGATTGAGATTTATTTGTGCTTTAATTTACCATATACTATCTGATACATACTCTCTCTTTTAATTTGAAAACTCTAGAATTGTACAATTCAACTGAAAAAAATAAGAAAATTTGTTACCCCTCAGTTTTAAAGTTTTCACGAATTTTAATTTTAATTTTTTGTGATTTCATTTTTATATTGTAGGTATCTGATTAAGGGAGTGTGCCAAACAATGGATGTAATGAAGAAGAAGAAAATTAGATATTGTTATTGAATATCTTTATGAGTCATATTTTTAGTATTGAACATTTGTATTGAATATATGTATTGAACATCTATATAGAACATATGTAATAACATCTTTCTTTTTAATTTTTATGTATGAACAATTAGTTGTATGAATGATGTTTATTTTATACAATATTATTCAATTTTAGTTCATAATAATTTATTGTTTGTTTTCTCAACAAAACCATTTTTATTATAATCCAATTTTATTACAATAAAAAAAATAAAAACAAATTAACTGGATACATTTCCGGCGGTTTTAAAACCCCGGTTAACTAAACCATGCAAATTAGGGGCGGTTTTGGGAGAACCCTAGCTAGTTCTGGCGGTTTTTCAGTAACCCCTCTAATACCGGCGGTTCTCACAAAACTCCGTTAATACCGGCGGTTTTCACAAAACTCCTGGTAATTCCGGCGGTTTTTGAAAACCCTCGTTATTTTCGGCGGTTCTGCAAAAAACCGCCGGTAATTACTTAGCGACGCAGGTTTTCCCAACGATTTTTCTAACCTTGGGTAACATATTTTCCGGAGGTTAAAACTGCCGGAAACGCAAAAAATAACCCTCGGTAGAAATCTAATTTTTTGTAGTGTACATGCACTAAGTTTTATGTATTTTGTTTGACTATATAATAGTCTTGACGAAATAAAGTAGCACAGTTTTGCACCAGAATATTCATATACTCTTCAGGTTCATGGCATCAGTGTTTTAACCTGTTGCTGAAATTTTCAGTTTGCTGTAGATTTCATTGCTAATAGATTTGAATTTGCAGGATGATAGTGATAATGTCACTCATTTTTAATGTTAGCGCGAGAACCTATAATTCCATTCAGTGATAGACCATTTAAAGTACTCAGAATAAATAAAGAAATTATTAAATTGAACACATAATATTTGTCCGGATTCCTACATTGATTGGATTTGATGCTTACTAATAAATATTAAATATTGCTATTGGTTAGCCAAGCATAGTTTTTTCTTTAGAAGAAGGTCCTGAGATTCTTTTCAAGGCCCTTCTGTTTTTCATTGCCTCAGGTTAATTAACCTTACCAAGTGTTACTATATGGGAACACAAAGGTTTTTTCTCTCTCTTGGTATCACCTGTTATATCTTTTGAGATGTTAGCAAACATTCTTTTTAGGCCTTTTCTAGTTATGTAATTCATTTGTTTTTCGAATAGATTGAAAGCGTTTATATGTGAAACCAATCTCTGTTCAAAGTTTCACATCGACTAGAGATTATACCAATTTACAATATATAAGTGTGTGCAAATCTTATTTTACAAACCGATTTTGTAAGTAAAATTAGACTTAAAATTCATTTCTTAATATATATTGGATCACTATCTGACCATCTACTAATGTCAAATCTTATGCTCAATATCTATATATTGTTAGTGATTGTTATGAGAGTAGTTCAATATCACAACTCATCCAACATTAGACAAACACCCTCCATCAACAAACACATGTTTTTTTCCTTTAATGAACACACATATATATCCTGGACAAGACTTTAATCCATCTCGATGACATTAATTATCCTTTCTATTTTCATCACAAGTTAGTTTCTGCCTACCAACTCTCCTTTCATTTCACTTTCAATGTTTATGATTTTAGGAAAAGGTTATTATATATGTAGACACACACCTTAATCCTTCAACAGCATTGAGAAATTAATTCAAGAAAATAATAATATTTTTAATTTTATAGTTGACATCTTAAATTATTTCACGTTTTTAAAATAAAAAAATTTCATGTTAATATATTTATATATATTTTTTATGAATGTTAAGTAAAATACGGGTGTTTGTTTATTCTTAAAAATTCCATGTTGCTATATTCTTGAAAACCATATTCCTAAAAATCTCAACTATTTTTAAAAATAATAGATATAAAGAAGATATTAAAGTAATTAATAGATACACGTCAATATATTTACCAAACCTTAGCTCAGATCTTTCGCTGTTTGTATTTTTTGCATTAAAATGTCGAGTTGCCTACTTCCTGCTTCTCTCTATATATAGATAGTTATGGCAATTGTCAAAACCATCATCACATAGCTATACAACACTTCAATGGAGTTTGGAAGTGCTCACAACTTTCTAGAGGGCAAAGCCATTTTAGTCATTGGTGCAACGGGATTCCTGGCAAAACGTATTTCTTCTTCCAAATTGTAACATACTTTGTACAACAGAATTGATTATCAGTACAGTATGATTAATCTTTGTTAGTGTTAATGCAGTTTTGGTGGAGAAGATATTAAGGGTTCAGCCAAACATAAAAAAGCTATACCTACTTCTAAGAGCAGGAAATTCAGAAGAAGCTACACAACGTCTGCACGATGAGGTAGTCATTATTGACTTAACTTATCTTTATTTGTAATCATAACTTTAACTGAGCACATATGTATCAGGTTCTGTCGAAGGATTTGTTCAAGGTGCTACGAGGAATGTGGGGTGCAGAGTTTGTCTCCTTCATATCTGAGAAGGTGTTGGCTGTTGGTGGCGATGTTTCTGTTGAGAACTTGGGAATCAAAGACACAAAGCTGAGGGAAAAGTTGTGGGAAGAGACAGACATCATAATAAATTCTGCTGCTACTACCAAGTTTTATGAGAGGTTAATTATTTTTAAACTAAAAATAGTGAATTCTTGTAATGTCTGATACGTTAATTTTCAATATGTATATAATTTGTTGTTTTTTTCCTACAGATTGGATGTTGCGATGGGGATTAATACGATGGGTGCTCTTCACGTTCTGAACTTTGCCAAGAACTGTAGTAAATTACAAATGCTTCTTCATGTATCTACAGGTACGTGTTTATAATAAGAAACGTGGAAAAGCTTTGATGATATTAACAGAATAAGTTTATCTTGTTCCCACATTAAACTAAGCATTTATTAAAGTGTAATGCAAATTCTAGAAGAATGTAGAAGCTCCTTAAATAGAAGAATTGAAATGTAATACAAGTTCTAGAATATTCTAGAAAAACCTAAGATAGGAAGAAAAATCAAGAATATTCTACATAGGTAAAAATCTAGAACATTCCACATAAGTTGTGGCTAGTATGTTCTAGAATAATCTATGGGTCTATAAATACCCATGAACTCTACCATTTGATGTATGAAGCCAACATCTACCATTTGTATGAGCTAACATCTACTACAACTAAAGACAACTACAACACTTCTTCCAACTACTACTTCTACATTCAACTATCTCTACATTTTCTCTATCCCATCAACTACTCCTTTCACAACCTTAAAATACTAACAGTGGTACCAGAGCTACGTTCGGTCATCTACTGGGCGTAGATAAAATTTTCAACTACCTCAAACAAAACTATAACTCATTCTACTACTTCCAAATATATTCTCAACACATGGCTACTACTAATCAAACATCATCAATTCCAGTACCTATTTTCAAAGGAGAAAATTATGATTTTTGGAGTGTCAAAATGAAGACATTCTTCCGCTCTCAAGATTTATGGGATATCATAGAAGAGGGATTCAATATTCCAGAAGACACCTCTACTCTTACTGCAGCTCAAAAGAAGGAGTTGAAAGAAAACAAGCAGAAGGATTCAAGGGCTTTATTTGTTCTTCAACAAGCAGTTGATGAGACAATTTTTTCAAGGATAATTGGTGCCACAAGTGCAAAACAAGCTTGGAACACAATACAAGAGGAGTTTCAAGGAAGTGACGAGGTACGCAATATTAAACTTCATTCTCTAAGACGAGAGTTTGAATTATTAAGAATGAAAGAATCTGAGACCATTAAAGACTACTATTCTAGAATAAAAGAAATAGTTAGTCAGATGAGAGCCTATGGGGAAAATATTCTTGACAAAAAGATCGTTGAGAAAATTTTAATTTCTATTCCCCAAAAGTATGATGCAATCGCAACCGCGATTGAACAAACAAAAGATTTGGCTACATTGTCAGTCACACAACTAATGGGCTCTCTTGAAGCTTATGAACAAAGATTGAAAAGGCATGAAGAAGACTCGGTTGAAAATGCCTTTCAATCAAAACTAAAATTACGGTCTCAGAATAAAGAATATGAAGGAAATAAAAGTAGAGAAGAAATTTCTAGAAATAAAGAAAATCCTAGAAGCTTCTCTAAGACTCGTCAAGAAAAATATCCTCCATGTGGCATATGTAAAAAGACAAGTCACTTGGAAAAAAATTGTTGGCATCATGGAAAACCTCAATGCCACTATTGCAAGAAATTTGGTCACGTAGAAAAGTATTGTCGTAATAAAAATAAGTATCAAGCAAACTTTGCGGAAGAAGATAATCAAGAGAAACTCTTATTCTACGCCAATCAAGAATCTTCTGGTAGAGAAGGAAGTTGGTACTTGGATAGTGGATGCAGCAATCACATGGCGAAAGATCAAAGCATCTTCAAAGACATTGATAAATCTGTCAATGTCAAAGTTCGGCTAGGAAATGGCACCACAGTGGAGTCTCGAGGCAAAGGAACTGTCATGGTGGAGACAAAGAAAGGTACGAAATTCATCAAGGATGTTTTACTAGTTCCAAATCTTAAAGAAAATCTTTTAAGTATTGGCCAAATGATGGAGAATGGATATTCTCTTCATTTTGAGAAAGATACATGCAAAATTTATGACAATAAAATGATAGAAATTGGCCAAGTAAAAATGGAGAAGAGAAATAGAAGCTTTCCTATAAGCTTCAAACCTGGAACTAATATTGCCATGAAGGTAGAAGTTGATGACTCATGGCTTTGGCATAGGAGATTTGGCCACTTCAACACACATGCCTTAAAACTTCTATATACGAAAAACATGATGAGAGATCTTCCATGCTTGAAGGAGAATAATGAATCATGTGAAGGATGTCTCCTCGGAAAACAACATCGATTACCATTCTCGACAGACAAAGCATGGAGAGCAAAAGACTTATTGGAGTTGATTCATACCGATGTTTGCGGACCGATGAGAACACCTTCACATCATAACAACAGGTATTTCATCCTCTTCATTGATGACTTCTCTAGAATGACATGGGTCTATTTCTTAAAGGCAAAGTCAGAAGTTTTTGGAGTATTCAAGAAATTCAAGGCCCTTGTTGAGAAGCAAAGTGGAAAACAGCTAAAAGTACTTAGAAGTGATCGTGGCAAGGAGTACACATCTCACGAGTTTGACAAATTCTGTGAAGATGAAGGCATAGAGCGACAACTTACAGTCGCATATACTCCACAACAAAATGGCGTGTCAGAGAGAAAGAATCGCACAGTTATGGAGATGGCAAGATCAATGCTGAAAGAGAAAAGTATGCCTAATACTTTTTGGGCTGAAGCAGTTTACACTGCAGTTTATATTCTAAACAGATGTCCAACTAAAGCAGTCCAAGACAAGACTCCTATTGAAGCTTGGAGTGGGAGAAAGCCATCGGCTAAACACCTACGAGTATTTGGATCTATCTGCTACATACATGTTCCTGATCAAAGGAGGCACAAGCTTGAAGACAAAACTATACGGGGAATATTTTTGGGATATAGCACACAGTCAAAAGGCTATCGAGTTTACAACCTACAAACTAAAAAGCTCATCATCAGTCGAGATGTTGAAGTTGATGAAAATGCTTCTTGGAATTGGGAAGAAGAAAAAGTTGTTAAAAGCAACATTCTACTTCCAGTGCAACAATCTCAAGAAGAAACTCAAGAAGAGGAAGAAAATTTAGGTACGCTTTCTCCACCTCCACAACAAGATTCTTCACCTGAATCTAGTCCAAGAAGAGTAAGATCTTTGGTAGACATATATGAAACTTGCAATATGGCCGTGATTGAGCCTAACTGTTATGAAGAAGCATCAAAGCAAGAAGTACGGTCAAGGAAATGGAGGAAGAAGATCAAATTGAAGATATGTTACCACGACAAAGATTTGAACTACTGCACACAATGCTTGGAGTTACCGAATAAGGAGGAGTATTAAAGTGTAATGCAAATTCTAGAAGAATGTAGAAGCTCCTTAAATAGAAGAATTGAAATGTAATACAAGTTCTAGAATATTCTAGAAAAACCTAAGATAGGAAGAAAAATCAAAAATATTCTACATAGGTAAAAATCACTAGTAAAAAATCGGGTTTTTACAGCGCACATTATGCCACGGTTCAACGAAAACCGCAGCATAATGGTGCGCGGTGGCAGTTTTGTAAATAAAACGAACATATATGCCGCGGTTCTACTGGGAACCGCGGCATATACCCCAGTCAACCATTGCCTTTGACGCCACGTATGAATAAAAAATTAAATAACAGAGTATATGCCGCGGTTCTCTGCACAACCGCGGCATATACCCAGCCAATTTATTGCAGGTGCTGACTGGGTCAGAGAATTTCAGAAGTTACAGGGGGTATATGCCGCGGTTCCCCAGAGAACCGCGGCATATACCCCCTGTAACTTCTGAAATTCTCTGAAAGGCAGTTGGGGAGACAGTTGTGTTGAACACGTTTCAGGGGTATATGCCGCGGTTCTACGAGCAACCGCGGCATATTCTCCTATCTGAAATTAATTTAATGTTTATTTGAAATATTTCGAGGTATATGCCGCGGTTGCCCGCTGAACCGCGGCATATAGTTTGAAAATAATTTCAAAAATGCCATTTCTGATAATTTTTTAAATTAGTATATGCCGCGGTTGGACGTGAAACCGCGACATATTCCCCTTTTATACCGCGGTTAAGTAGTGAACCGCGGTAGATTCCCCCGTTCAGAGTTAAAAATTAAAACTTGGAACAGTGTCGTCTTCCTCGCGCGTTCTCTGTTTTCTTTCGCGTTTCTTCTCCTCCGAACCACCCATCACCTCAGATTTCGCGTTTTTCACCGTTTAAACTCAGAATTGTTCGGTCATTATTCATTTTTGACGATAAAAACGAGTTTTAGCCGATCAAAATCGTGATTTTGTTGCGTTTTTCACCCTCACCGCCGTCGTTCCTCTTCCAGGTATTTATGTCCTTTTGCATTCTTAACGTTATTTCTTCATTAGTTTTGGTAATGTATGAAGTTTCTATAGTTTTGGTAATGTATGGTATAATTTTTGCTTTAATTTTGATAATGCATGAAATTGTTATAGTTTTGGTAATGTATGGTATGGTTTTTGCTATAGTTTTGGTAATGTACATGCAATTCGGTCAGATCATGATGAGGGAATATACATATGATGAATCCATATCTTTATGTATGAATTTTCAATTTGGATACTATTACATGTTTTGTTAATTTATATGATATTACATAAGTCTTGAAAGAAAATTTAATGTTGTTATTTATTTTGACAGATATATGGCTGATCATCCACATTCTTCAGGGGATGAGGCTCCCCCACCCAGATCCACTAGAGGACCCACTAGGATGAAACAACTATTAATCAGGAAAAATAGTGGTGAAAGAACTCCGGTGAATGTGAATGTCACCACGGGTGTGGCAACTGGCCCCTATGCAGATGACTTCCGATCATACCTTGGAGTAGTGGCACGTGATAAGATTAGCATTCTCATTCCATCTTTTGATCATGTGTCCGAGGGTGATCGGAACATTATTTGGCAAGATATATTGGTAAGTTAGTTAATAGCATTTGAATTATAATTTGTTTATATTGATAATTTTGTACTAATACAACTTTATTATGTTTTTTTCAGATGACATTTGACATTCCAAATGTCCCAACACTTAGAAATAAGTGTTTGTCAACTGTTGCAGAAAATTTCAGAAACTTTAAAAGCAAGTTGACATCAAGGTACATCTTTGGACACCTTAAACATAAAACTCCATGTAATGCATATAAGTCCATTGATGAGGAGACTTGGCGGGTTTTTAAAGAGAGTCGGATGTCAGAGGAATGGCAGGTTAGTGTAGTTCATATTATTCAATTCCTCATTAACAAATATATATCATATGAACTCATTAATTAATGTGTATGTGACAGGCAATTAGAAGCAAAGCACAAGGAACAAGTGCTAAGAACAAAAACCCCCACCTATTATCTCGTGGTGGGTATAGGAAGCTTGAGGAGAAAATCCTCAAGCAAAAGGCAGATGCTATACCACCATCTCAGAGTGGTAGCCCTCCTCAGCCTCCTTCTCCACCGTCTAGACATGAGAAATGGAAGTTGGCCCGTATGCGACCATCGGGCACCTACTCTTCCGACACTGCACGAGAGATTTCTGAAAAAATTGTAAGTTATCACTGTTCCTAAAATAATAAATATTGTCATTATACATACTACATTAAACTATTTAAAGAATAATGGTGTTTTGTAATGTTACAGGACGCCTTGGTTGAGCAGAGCTCCCAAGGCCAATTCACTCCAGAGGGTCGCCAGGATATTCTTGCTGCTGCAATTGGACGACCTGAGCACCCTGGACGTGTACGTGCTGCAGGTCCTGGAGTAGGCATTACGGATTATTTTGGGAGCTCTTCTCGTCAGCCTTCATATTCGTACAGCGATACACAAAGGATGACAGAAGAGATCACAAAAAAGGTCCGACAAGACCTTATGCAGGAGATCAGGGCCGAGGTGAGGGCTGAATTCCAGATGCTCTACCAGGAGCAGTTTCAGAGCATGCGCCCGATGCAGTCTCCTATAGAGGAACATGTGGTCCCTCCCCCTCCCACAGGTAAACTTAATAAACATTTATGTGCAATTATTTCTATCTCTTGTATAATCTAACATTTACTCTGACAGGGAGAAGCGGCAAAGGAAGTTGTTCCGCATCAGCCATCCCAGAGGATGACATGGACGATGGTAGTCCATGTCTGCTATACATTTTAGAAGAAGATGAGATGGTGCTGGTAGCTCGTGGAACAGAGTTTAGGTCAGCGACTGTATGTCATGGTATGCAACTATTAGAGGATGAGGTGAAGGTCTCAATGGATGAAATGATCATGCCAGATGCCTCGGTTCCACTGTCCACGGAAGAGATTTTCACTGTGGAACAAGCATATAAGTCGTTTATCACTTGGCCTAAATTTTTGGTTAAACCAGTTTCTGACCCCTCGGTATGAAATTCTTCTTTACACTTCTCAATTTTAAAGGTTTTTGATGTCAAAACTTATCTTATCTTTTCATGTAACAACAGACGCAGGAACAACAGAAGATTCCTCTATCTGAGGATGACCCTCTTTCTTCATTGCATCTACTTGCTGACATCCTTGATGATAAGCCTTTGGAGGTTCAGTATGATGCTAATGTATTTGGGCATGGCTCTGAGGTCCCAATATACCTTAATAGCCAAGATGTCCGTGAGCTTGCGTCGGGAACACAAGAGTTGAATATTTCAATTATTCAACTATGGACGATGTAAGTCTATGACCAATTATTTATATATAAAATTGATTTATATATCAAGTATCCTTATATCAAAGTTAATTTTTGATTTCAGGTATATGTTTGGGGTCGCTAATAAGTTGGGGCGTTCTGATGATTATGGATTCATTGATCCCCAAGAAATTCATGAATCAAATGATTTTGACCATATCAACATGAGTCTGATAAGAAGTTTTGGAAGGGGCAAGAAAATATACTTTTTGCCTTATATTTCCGGGTAAGTGAACTTTGTTAACATAATAATGTTCCATATGTGATTTTAATATTTAATAGTTACGTTATTATGAATTTCAGGCGCCATTGGCAACTTCTTGTTATGTCTGTGCAAGACAACTATGCTTTGTGGTTCTGCTCATTGCACAGGCCTCCTCCCACACAACTCAGACAAGCAATTGATTGGTAAGAACCTCAATGTTTGGACTTTCTTTGTTATATAACTGAATGCTAAAACATTTTTTTATATACAGTTCTATTCCAGCAAGTATGATGATGGACGGGAGATCAATTGCTAAGAGTAGAAAGATTGCTTGGATTTCTCTCAAGGTTTGACATATGCTAAAGTCTGACTTTGTTATAATTGTTTTATAACAAATGTTATTCACTAACTATTATCAACTGTGATGATATATTGTAGTGTAACAGACAAAATGGGTCATATGAGTGTGGATACTATGTAATGTATTGGATGACCCATATTGTTCGTTCTCACATCACAAGAAGCTGGGAAACGGTAATATTTAACTTTAACAAATTTTGATTTTTTAACAAATGTTGAATTCATATACACTAATTAAAATGAATTGTCTTTTGCAGAGATTCAAGACTACTACACCAGTTCCTGAGAAGTCACTACTATTCATTAGGAACGCTGCTGCGAAGTATATAGTTAGATTATACAATAGCTCTTAGATTTAGATTTAAACAATGCATTTGATTAGATAGAATTTTCTTAGACTCTCTACTTTATTTGATGTTGAAATACATTTGAACATGTGTTTGTTATGTTGAAATTGAATTTCTGTAAATGTTTTTATATGCAGGTCTGTTTTTGTGGTAATGGATATCACAAAAACAGACCTGCAATTTTAAAAAACTGCAGGGGAATATGCCGCGGTTCTAACCACAACCGCGGCATATAGTGCTTCGTTTTTTTTTTACAAACGAGACATATGGCCGCGGTTTTGACACTAACCGCGGCATATTCGTCGGCCTATATGCCGCGGTTGAACCGCGGCATATAGTGCATTTTTTAATTTTTTTTTTAAATTTTTTTTAGGGTTTAGGCAGCGGTTCCCTAGACAACCGCGGCATATTCCGCAGCCTATATACCGCGGTTCGAACCGCGGCATAAAGTGTCTGACTTACTACCGCGGCTGAATATGCCGCGGTTCAAGAACCGCGACATATAGTGAAAATCAACCGCGGTAAAAGCCCCTCGCTGCACTAGTGAATCTAGAACATTCCACATAAGTTGTGACTAGTATGTTCTAGAATAATCTATGGGTCTATAAATACCCATGAACTCTACCATTTGATGTATGAAGCCAACATCTACCATTTGTATGAGCTAACATCTACTACAACTAAAGACAACTACAACACTTCTTCCAACTACTACTTCTACATTCAACTATCTCTACATTTTCTCTATCCCATCAACTACTCCTTTCACAACCTTAAAATACTAACAGCATTCTTTTTTTCTTTTCAGCTTACGTATGCGGTGAGCGCAAAGGACCTGTGGCAGAGAAACCTTTTCATATGGGTGAGACCCTAAATGGGTCCTCAAGATTAGACATCAACTTAGAAAAACTGTTAACCGAAGAAAAATTGAAGGAACTTGAAGCAGAAAATGCCAGTGAAAAAACAATCACATCGGTTATGAAAAGCCTTGGAACTGTAAGGTGATACGTGGAATTCAAAAAGAGGGCTTTGTTACCTAGGCAAAAATAGATCATATGTTACGAGAATAGGCAAATTCAATTCAAAATACAAAAATGGGGAAGTCGTGGGGGGCCAAAACGACTTCAAATGAAGAAGTCGTGCCCCCTGCACGACTTCACGCTGTGCATTTGACCAGTGGTGAAGTCGTGCACCCTAAAAACGATTTCTGGATCCTGTAATCGATTACAAGGTACTGGTAATCGATTACACAATGTTGAAATCGTGACCCCCCTCCACGACTTCAGTGTAGTAGGCAAAAATGCTACTGGTAATCGATTACGACACTTCTGTAATCGATTACCAGTGTTTTAAGTGTGCACTTAAAACACGGTTCTTGCACACTTAAAACACGGGTAATCGATTACAGAAGTGTCGAAATCGATTACTAGTAGTATTTTTGCCTACTACACTGAAGTCGTGCAGGGGGTCATGATTTGAACATTGTGTAATCGATTATAGGATCTTGTAATCGATTACAAGACCCAGAAGTCGTTTTTAGGGTGCACCACTTCACCACTTGTCAAATGAACAGTGTGAAGTCGTGCAGGGGCACGACTTCTTCATTTGAAGTCGTTTTGGCCTCCCACGACTTCATATTTGGGCAAAAATTGCCCATTTACGTAATATTATAGGCAAATATGCCTAGTTTGGTGCAAAAGCCCAAAAAGAGAGTTATTTCATTTTTCCTGTATTTTGGAAACCCTAAAATTTGGATGTTGAATGTTTGGCAATTATACATTTGAATTCAGGTCAAACTTACACGGATGGCCAAATGTGTATGTATTTACGAAAGCAATGGGGGAACAGATTTTGATGAACATGAAAGGTGATATACCATTGATCATTGCACGCCCCACCGTAATACTCAGCACTCACTCTGAACCATTTCCCGGTTGGATTGAAGGTGTCAGGTATATGTATTTCAAATAATTATGAGAATATTTAGAAATTTGTATATATTATGAATCTTCTCTTTATCTTTTAGGTGTATGGTGAAAGAAATTCTTACACAATTTAATTACGTGAATGCAGAACTATGGACCTCTTTGTTGCGATGTATGGTAAAGGAAAATTAAGAAGAAGCGTGGGTCGCCGGAGTACAATTATAGATGCGGCAAGTTATCAATTTATTCTTTTTCTTTTTCTTTTTCTCTCATAATTTTTTATTTGAAAACTGAAGAATAAACTGTGATGATTATGTATGCAGATACCAGCAGACATGGTGATAAACTCCATGATAGTAGCACTGGAGGCTTGTTCAAAGAGTTGTTCAAAGACATTGATTTATCATATTGGTTCTTCACTGAGAAATCCATTCAGAATTTCTGATCTTGAGGACTTGGCTCATCAATACTTTACAAAACATCCTTTGACAGACATGAATGGAAAACCAGTGGCTGTTCCCGAGAAAGTTACGTGGATGTCTAGTCTGAGTTCATTTCACAGATACATCAACATTCGATACATGCTAGCTCTCAAGGTTTGGACCTAATTGTTTCATGGAAATTAAAGCACACATATTTTTACCTTATATTCTAGTGTGTTTTTCAGATTGAGTTAAACTGAATAATAAATACAATTATATATTTATGTTACTATGCTATTTTTGCACTTTCTAATTCAATTTTTTGTCTCTTATTTCGAAGGGACTAAAGGTGATGAACAAAGTGTGCTGCTACGGTCACGAGGCATTTTACAATGAAAGTAAAGAGAAAGTGAAAAAGATGATGGGAATACTGAGACTTTATAAACCTTATCTCCTCTTTGAGGGAATGTAAGAAGAAAATACTCCTAAACTGATGTTCCAATTTCGGTTTTATGTATATATGATATATTTTTTGTGGATCGTCAATGACACAGCTTCGATGACAAGAACGCAGAAAATTTAAGGATGAAAATGAAGGGAAAAGATGACGATGATGTTGGAAGATTTAACTTTGATCCCACAACTATTGATTGGACTCACTATGTGTTAAACGCTCACATTCCTGGACTTGTGAAGTATGGTGTCAAGTAATTACGTTGGATTTGTTCTTTTGTGAGTTTCTTTCATATCTTCTGTGATACGTATTACTTTCTTCAAGGTTGTCGTTTTAGAGAAATGTTCCTATCCTAATAAATGTTTGTGCTAGCAAATGTACTTGAATCCTGTATCAGTCATATCTTCCTCTTCATCAAGTTCTTAATTCTCTTTCCTAATACGATATATGAATAATTTGTTCTCTGATCTTTTTAGTTTTTGTATACTTATTTTAGTCTCTTATTATTTTTAATTTTCTTAGCCTAAATTAACCCAAGTCCAATCCGTTTTCCATAAAAGCGTTTCTAATATATATAACTTTTGTCATTTTCTAACATCAAATCCACTTTCTTCTCGTCTTTGTGAATTATTTGACGTTTGAACCCTAACATGAATGAAATCTCATCAATTATCATTTATCACAGCAAAAAACCGTATAAATTATGACAAGTTATTAAACTGTCATATTTTTCACATAAAATATGATTGTTTAAACCATATTTTTAAATGATGATAAGCAATAAAAAAACCAATATTAATAAAAAATCATAATTTGTTGAAAACGAATCTATTGGTAATTTATAACTTTTGACCGATATTACGATTTATAGACAAATTATTTATAAAATTTAATTTATCGATAATTTACTTGTCTGTAAAATTTATTGAGAGAAATATTTCAAGAAATATCGACAGCACATGAAATGTCAGTAAATTATTATTATTAACAAATACTTTTATTCGTATTAGGACGAATAAGACAAAAATATTTATCAATAACTTAAACACTTTAAAGATAAAAAAAAAATTAGTTGATAACCGAAAAATATACAATAAATACAGTAGGTTATATTCTCAGCAACTAAATAAATATGCCAATACACAAACAAAAAGACAATCCCAATTCAAACCTGTCAATATTTCTATCTAAATAAAGACATGCAATACTTGTCAAACATACATATATTTCACAAATATAAGTAAATCCAATATCATAATATCAAATAAGGTAAGTTATTCAACTTGTAATAATACATGTAAGTACATAATTATGAAAATTCTTTTGGTCTTGTTGTCATTGGTGTTCTAGTTGTTTTCCTTGGGACAATGGGTTTTGGGCTGGGTTAGGTGCTATCTATTTTTAGATATGAGGCTTCTTCTTTCTATACATGCCTCCCACACTGCATACTATTAGTTCCCTAATATGTTTCTCCCAACCATAAGAAAAATAAAGTAGGAAAACTATAATACATAAATAATTTTTTTTGTCTGTTTTAAATTTATAATTTTTTTATTTTTAAACCAACTAATTGTATAGAAGTTATTGATATAAAATATATGAAACAAAATTTAAATAAAGTTCAATGTAAAATATAAATGTAATATTATTAAAAATATTAATTTTAATGAAAATATTATTATACATCTATATAAAAATTAAGTTTGGTCTTAAGTTGGAGAGGTATGAAGTTGTTCCAATTTAAAAAAAAAGAACTAAATTGAGATAAAATGACCAAATTGAGATTTTTTATAACACTTTCTACAATAGTGACATATGACATTATCACTGTCACATTACAATATTTTTGTCACATAACAGGATTTTCATTGGACATGTGACGAAGTTTTTGTTTTTGAAAAACAATTAAAAATCACGAACTGACATGTGACACTGAGTTAACATCGTCATCAGTGCTATACTAACAGAAATGATCAAATTGCATCAAATTTTTTTAAATGATGACTCAATTGAAACTACTAAAATCTAATTACTGAATTGAAAATCCAGTACAAATATAAAGATCATCCGAAGATTTTAATCAATGGTTAAATATTATGAAATATTCGTTATCCTATTAATTATGATAAAACTTATTTATTTCGAAAAGCCACTACAAAAATATTTTTAATGTAAAACAAAATAGAATATATAGATTAAAAAAGTATTTGTATGCTATTTTAATATGGTACTATATCTTATATGATATATATTTTCACTCTCCTGTTCTACTTTTTGTCATGAAAAACCAATTCGAAAATATCAATTTAAAGAGATGAGGCACCAATTTAACGAAATTCATTACCTGTTGTGATTACCGCATTCTTTCGAAGAACTAGTTTGAACATCATTGATAATTCAACCTAACATTTGTTTCAACTATGGAAACCTAGGCATTTTAGAATGACCCCTAATGATCACTTTCTACTACATATGCCTCCCACGTTGCACATCAGTCCTCTTATTAATATGTTTCTCCTGGCTGTCTGGGACGCTTGCTCTTCTCCAATTGTTGTTGTTCATACTCTCCAAAGGAGGGGGAGGTACCTGCAAAGATACTCCGACGCTCAAGTCAGACGTGAGTTATGGAGCCTCAGCTCTCAAGAGAGTGATTATAATACTGCTCTGAAATATTATTTAGGGTCTCTAGAACATAGAGAGAACGTACCTGGACCTTTGCCCTGTTACTGTATTTATAAGCAAAATAAGAATAACCACCTTACCTAAAAATGTGGTTAGTTACTTATAAATATCTTAACTGTTTAAAATATATAAGATATTTTATGTAATAAATCTAATATTTAAGATAAAATATCTTACTACATAACATGCCCCACAAGTCCGAGTTAACCGTTCCGTTTTACGGACGTGGTAACTATAGGACTTATGATTTTGATGGAGGCTGTATTCGCTGTATTAGAGATCGTGAACCAAGGATGACCGAGCGGTAGAGGCTGTATAGCCGAAGGTCATAGAAGCTGAATGCTTGAGGCCACGGACGGTAGAGGTCGAGTGGCATGTGAGGCCGAATGATTGAAGCCAAGCGGACGAACGTCAATGCGGCCGAATGGACAACATTAATGGCGTTGCACGGCCGAATACTTGAGCGCTCGTGGCCATGGATCGCTCGTGGCCATGGATTGACGAGCGGTTGAAGCCAAGGGGACGACTACCTTTGAGGTCGAACGTCGAATGTTTGACCGCTTGTGGCCATGGATTGACGAGCGTTTGAAGCCAAGGGCACGACTACCTTTGAGGTCGAACGGCCGTATGTTTGAACGCTCGTGGCTATGTATGGTCGAGCGGTTCAAATCAACGTGCAAATACCTTTGAGGCCGAACCGTCGACTGTTTGAACGCTCGTACACATGGATTGTCGAGCGGTTGAAAGCAAGGGTCGAAACACCTTTGAGGCCGAACAGCCGACTGTTTGAGCGCTCGTACACATGGATTGACGAGCGAGTTAAAGCAAAGGTCGGACACCTTTGAGGCCGAACGGCCGACTTCTTGAACGCTCGTACACAAGGATTGTCGAGCGATTGATGTTCTGGGTATTCTAGGGCGAACAACGACCAGAGGGAGTGTATCCCTTAGAACGCTCGTGGACATGGTTTGTCGAGCGGTTGACGTTCTGGATGTTCTAGGGCGAACAACGACCAGAGGGAGTGTATCCCTTAGAACGCTCGTGGACATGGTTTGTCGAGCGGTTGATTTCTGGGTGTTCTAGGGCGAACAACTACCAGGTCTAGGAGTGTTTTTCCCGGTTTTGCGTGCTTCAGCACGGACGAGTCTATGGTGTCCGCCTATGCATGTAAGGTGTGCTTATCTGTGCTGTAACATTTAGAGAAAAACAAACCAATGCATTTACAAAGTTTGGAAAATTTAACATAAAAAACAGATGTTGTAAGGCCGTTCGGTTTAGGTAGTAGAATGCTTGGTTTTCGGTTGACCGTTTACTATGACCTGCATAAGATATATATAAAATGTATAGATGAGACCGTTCGGTCGAGTTGTAAACCTGGCGGCCGAACGTCAGGCCAAATGATGGACGCTCGAGGCCGAGCGTCGAAGGGATCGAATGGTCGAACAGTCGTGTCGATGGATGGTCGAGCCGTAGAGGCCGAGTTGACGAACGTCAGTGAGGCTGAGTGCTGGACGCTGGTGAAAACGAATGCTGGAATGCTTGAGACGTAAACTGCCGAACGACTGAGGCGAAAGGGTGGAGGCCAAGCGGGCGAATGCCATTGAGACCTACAGATGAACGACTGAGGCAAGCGGACGAACGTTATCGAGTCCGACTGGCTGATCATCAGTGGGGTCGAATGGCCTAATGCTTGAGTGCTCGTGTAGACGTATGGTCGAGCAGTAGAGGCCGAAAGACCGAGAGTCAATGCGGCTGAGTGGTCGAAAGCAGGAATGTTCGAGGTTGAATGTTTGAACACATGAGACCGATTGGCCGAAAGGTTGAATGTTTGAACACATGAGACCATGTGTGGGCGAGCGCTAGCGACCGAACGTCAATGATGAGCGAAGTGCCGAACGGCCGCGAGAACGAATGCTAGAATGTTTGAGATCAAGGAGACTGAACACTGGACGCTGCCGAACGTCAGTGAGACCGAGGTGCCGAACGTCATGATGCTGAACCAGAGTATGGCCGAAGGCTGGAGTGCTCGTGTCAATGTATGTTCCAGCGGTAGAGGCCGAGTGACATGTGAGGCCGATCGCGAGGCCGAGTGACATGTGAGGCCGAACGCGGGGCCGAGTGGCACGTGAGGCCGAACGTCAGAACTGTTTGAACGCTCGACATATAGGTTGTCGAGCGGCCGAGTGGCACGTGAGGCCGAGGGCTGGGGACCGAACGTCAATGATGAGCGAAGTGCCGAACGCTCTAGGCCGAACGGCCACGACAGGGAATGCTCGAACGTGTGAGACGCAAATGGCCGAACGATTGAAGCAAAATGATGGAGGCTAAATGCTCGAACGTCATTGAGACGTGTGGCCGAACGGTCGAGGCCGCGGATGGCCGATCGTTATGGAGACAGGTGCCCGAATGGTTGAGGCCGCGGATGGCCGAACGACGATGAGACGGATGGTCGAACGATTGAGTCCAAGCGTCCGATCGTCATTAAGTCGGGTGGCCGAACGGTTGACCGCCAGGGAGGCCGATCGGCCGTACATCAGTTGGGTCGAACGGTGGGGTCGGATGACCAAAAATATGCGAGGGCGAACGGCGAAAATTCGGTCCTCCGGCCTCGTTGTCGTTCGGTCGAGTGCTGTAGTGCTTGTGGTCACTGAGCCGCTTTCTCACGAGCTAATGTCAAGGGAGGCGGAGATCAACCCTAAGATGTCCTTAAACGGTCGTTCTTCTAAATTAGTGTACGATCGGTTAAGGACGACCGTATGCTGTCGATCATCAGTGGTCGACAAAGTGGACGATCAGTTTGACGGCTGTACGCTGTCTATCATCAGTGGTCGACAAAGTGGGCGATCGGTCAAGGACGACCGTACCCTGTCTATCATCAGTGGTCGACAAATTGGGCGATCGGTCACGGACGACCGTATGCTGTATATCACCAATGGTCGACAAAGTGGGCGATCTTGGAGGATCGTTGAGTCTATGTGTCGGACTTATCGGAGGGTTCCGTGAAAGTAGGGTTCAGGCCAAATTAGTTGCTGCGTTCACAATGGATGGCGGCGGATTTCGGCAACGCCGGCCGAGGCCCTACAGAGGAGAGATAGGATGAGACCCTCCATGACAGAGAAGGAAGCATCTGTTCAGAGATTTTACTCGCGAACCCTAAATTGTCGAGGACGTTGGTGGTCAGGTAATGATAACCGAAGTTTGACATATGGGGATTAGAAATTTGGACGTCGTGGAGGCAGAAACAAAACGGCACGTGGATGCCGTTGGTGCTGCGGAAGACGCGGAAGATGGGTCGGACAATGCGGCAGACTTAGAGGCGCCGAAAGGGCTTGTCTCTGGTTTGGGTCTGACCCGCCAAGGGGTGCGATTTCTCAGAGGCACTTACTGGCGCGATTTCGTAGAGGCGCTCGCGGTGGAGTCAATGGCTCACGGAGGAGAATCCTGGCGGTGATGCGGCAGCTTCATCTTGATAGAGTTTTGTCCGGAAAAATGATTCGTGGAGGCCGAGGCTCCTCTTGTGGCTTCTTTGGGATGGCACTCGGCCCCACGGTGGGCGCCAAAATGTTTCGGTGTAGATATTTTCCCGTGTGTCTTTGTTGCTCCTGGCTGTCTGGGACGCTTGCTCTTCTCCAATTGTTGTTGTTCATACTCTTCAAAGGAGGGGGAGGTACCTGCAAAGATACTCCGACGCTCAAGTCAGACGTGAGTTATGGAGCCTCAGCTCTCAAGAGAGTGATTATAATACTGCTCTGAAATATTATTTAGGGTCTCTAGAACATAGAGAGGACGTACCTGGACCTTTGCCCTGTTACTGTATTTATAAGCAAAATAAGAATAACCACCTTACCTAAAAATATGGTTAGTTACTTATAAATATCTTAACTGTTTAAAATATCTAAGATATTTTATGTAATAAATCTAATATTTAAGATAAAATATCTTACTACATAACATCAATTTAAAGAGATGAGGCACCAATTTAACGAACTTCATTACCTGTTGTGATTACCGCATTCTTTCGAAGAACTAGTTTGAACATCATTGATAATTCAACCTAACATTTGTTTCAACTTTGGAAACCTAGGCATTTTAGAATGACCCCTAATGATCACTTTCTACTACATATGCCTCCCACGTTGCACATCAGTCCTCTTATTAATATGTTTCTCTCAGCCATAGATAAATAAATTTTTTCTTATCTTTAGGAAATAAGAAAGCCTGCTCGAGAGGAAATCATCAAATGTAAAAATTGGCAACAAAAATTTCAATAATAAATAACAAAATATTTTTAATAAATAACAAATATCATTATAATAACATTCATTTGACTCTAATAACATCTCAAGTGAATGGTATATAAGATAATGTTTATATATTATTAGTCTATACGAGATTTTTAATCATTATCTTTATATTTAATATTTGTATATAGACGAGAGAACCCCAAATGCTCTCATGTTTATATATTCATTTTGTCGATAAAAAGAAAATAGGCATTTAACATAAATGCAATCCAAATGTAAAAGTAAATTACTCAATTCTATTATTATGTTCCATTCTTATATTACAAACCAAACAATAAAAGTTTATTAAAACATTGTGCACCCATTTCAAAGCAGAAACTTCAAATATCAATCATTTCAATGCATACTTTACAAGACCAGGAATGTGTGTTCATCACGTAGTCTTCCCCATCGATGCTATTAGGGTCAAAGTCCAATCCATCAACCTCCATGTTATTACTTGTTGCTCTTCGTAAATTTTGTGTGTTTAAATCATCGAAGCTGAAACCGAAAATTCGTATGAGAATGATGGTTATGAATCAAAGTAGTTCATGTATGATTTCTGTTTCGGTGTACATTTTCCTGCGTGTCTTTATTGCTCTTGGCTGTCTGGGTTGCTTACTGGTTGTCCGGGACGCGTGCTTTTCTCCAATTGTTGTTGTTCATACTCGCCAAAGGAGGGGGAGGTACCTGCAAAGATACTCCGACGCTCAAGTCAGATGTGAGTTATGGAGCTGAAGCTCTCAAGAAAATGATTATGATACTGCTGTGAAATATTATTCAGGATCTCTAGAGCATAAAGAGAACGTACCTGGACTTTGGTCCTGTCACTGTATTTATAAGCAAAATAAAAATAACCATCTTACCTAAAAATGTGGTTAGTGGCTTTGATAAATATCTTAACTGTCTAAAATATCTAATATATTTATGTTATTACATAAATATCCTTACTACATAACAATTTCTAGTAACCACAGACCAAGGAAAATACATACACGCCCTTAAAAAACAGGTATGGTTTGTACAGTTGAACTAGTCGTGTCACCCTTTTGATTTTTTTGTAGCTATCCTCGTAAACATCTCGAGAGCATTAACAAAACGCTTCGTTCACCAAATTTAAGACCTAAATATAAGCAAAGATTTTATGGAAAACATTATAAATATGTATGATTATAGTTTTTGCTTCATTCTATAGTTAAACTTGGTATTCGACAAACCTTTAGTGGCAAAACATATCGGACTGTCATGAGAATGTCGAAAGCAACCCTACTTGATATCAAAGTTGGCTTGGAAACTGTTATTGGCTTTCCAATTTTGTTTCTGATGATCGGGAATTTAGTGAAATAACGATACATGAAATCACGAACATCGGCAATTCTGAATAGATTTCTTAACGATGATGAAACGTGGTAGATGAAATTCTTTGCAGCTTCATTTGAACAAGCAACAATTGCTGTCATCATACAATTGACAACCATGTCCGCAGGTATCTGCACCATATAGCAGTTAGTATAAACAAAATCATGTTGTAAGTATGTTTACACCAAAAATGTTTTCCAAAACAAACTTGTGCTTTTTAGACGTTGAATGATAAGTAGTCTAAACTTTTGGAGTTTTATTCTTCAAATAATCATGTATGTAGGTATATCCATTAATATAAGCGAAGTAAATTTAAAATAGTTTAACTTACTGTATCCAAAATTGTCTTGGGATGACCAAGAAAGCTTGTTATTTTCCCTTGACCATAGCTGCATATTATGCTGTCCAGAGTTCTGTAAATACAAAATACATTCATTAACTTATAATTCCTCGTCAAGAGCATATATAGGTCTAACAAAATCTTCAACATAATGCAGTAAACTCTGTAAGTTTAACTTTAAGTTGAACTGATAAATAATTAAGAGTTTATTTTGTTGTCTAGATGTTAGGTATTTCAAGTGAAGACATAAGAGAAATTCGACTATAGTTAATCATGAACAAGTTTATACCTTAAGCCTTCAATCCAACCAGGAAATGGGTCCTTAAGGGTACTGGTAACCATGGTGGGACGTATAATGATTAGTGGAACATTATCTTTGTGATGAACCACTTGCATTTCTCCCATTGCTTTTGTGAATGTGTATGTGTTTGGCCAACCATACAACTTTGCTCTGATACATCACAAAAAAATAATGTCATTTATAGATCAATGAATATATCCAAAAGAATAAGAATTTGATGTACCTTTCAATTCCGTAATCTTTCATTACATATTTGATTGTGTTTTCAGTAGCATTCTCTGATCGGATTTCATCGATTTTCTTCTTCAGCAAATTCATTTCTACAGTGATGTCTAATTTCGAGGTCTCTTTCAGGGTCTGACCCATCTCAAAGGGTTTCTCTTGCACAATTGTTTTTCTATCCTTAATCTCTCCACACACATATTCTGACATATTCATTCATACCAAAAGATGTATTATGAATGGAAATTAGCGTAATCTTAAGTGAACAACGTTTTGGTAAATATAGTAATGTAAGTTATAGTTAACTACAATTACCAGTTGATGTATGCACAAAAGCCTTTATCTGACGACAATTCTTTGCGAAGTTTAAGACATGTAAGGCACCCATCGTATTTACACCCATTAAGATGTCAAATCTGTGGACAAAATGAATCCAAAAATGTCGAATTTATTGGAGAAGCAAAAGTTGTCGATTATTCCTAATAGATAATGTACCTTTCGTCAAATTTAGTAGATGCTGCAAAATTCACAACAACGTTAAACATCTTACTCTTAAGCTTTTCATCTTTCAGACCAAAGTTATGGAGAGAAACATCACCCCATTGGTTCCGTAACACTCAAAATAAATCTGTCAGAATCACCTATGACCATTGTTTCAATTGTGGGATTGAGTCATTGGACACCTTCACAATTTGTCCTTTCTTGCCGTTTGGAGGTGTACATGTTAAAGGTGCTCCGATACCAAATTCAGTAAGTGATTCGTCCGGTAATCCAATACGACAATGTGATGGTAATAAATATACAGTAAATGCGATCACCTACCTCTTATCTTTGACTTATATTTATAGTTTTTGGGTGTGGGCTAGGATTAGCCATATTTTAATCTAAGTCCAACCCTGGTCCAATACCCTTAAACATGATTTACCTTAATCTTCATAGGATTAGTCATTCTCTGTTGTAGTGTCGTCCGTCCTTGCCGGGCGTCCCTATGAAAGCTATTTTTGACCGACCGGTCATACGATACACTAGGTCCCCCAAGCCCTAGTCAACGTAGGTGACGTTGGGTTTAAATAGTCGTTGGCGGTTTGCTTAGAGGTCGGGCGTCCCTGACGATCTTTTTGAATGTAACATTTGGGCGGGAAAACACGTGTCGCAAGCTTATGCGGCCTCCATCTCAGGTAGTGGAAACGTCGCTCGATCTGGGTCGTTGGTCGTGGTTGATCTCAATGGCTATCATGAAGCGACGGTTTTCAAAAAAAATTCTATAAGTAAGGGTGCCAGGGATCGCCATTTTCATTCTTTACTCTTTCTTACTCCATACCGTTGGGTGCATTCTTTTTCCAAGGTAACTTAATAATGTCTGCTGTTAGTATTTCTTCGTCTGAGGAGTCGGCGGGCCAGGGTGGAAGGGGTACGGTAGGTGGCGACGTTCGGTCTCCAAGCTCTGTGTCGTCTTCTCTACTCGAGAGGTCTGATCGGAGGGAGGAAGAATCAGTGTCGGGGTCGCCTATCTACGGTGGAGAGATGGTTATAAACGGGGTTTCTCTCTTTCTTCTGAAGGGTGGCGTTCGGATCGACCGGGAGGACGCGAAACCTGCTGGTGGTTGGCCGCGTATCAGGGGGTACGATTGGGCCTCTCATGATGTAAGTACCTTTGTCTCGGACTACGGAACTAGGGAAGAGCTCCAATGGTGGGCTGACCGGTCACACATAGCGCGAGACGCGAAGGACACTTGTTTGTTTCGCCTTGGAGTGAGTTATCGGAACGAGCGGGTTTTTCACTGGAAGGGACTCAGCCAGGAGGATTTCTTCTTTGTGTACACCTATATGTTCAATCAGTTGTTCGTTCGGGTGTCGTTCATAGCTTTCCAGGCGGCCATCCTGCGGGAGTTGAACGTTGCCCCATCTCAACTTCATCCTAACGGTTGGGCCGCTATACAAGCTTTTGTGACGATGCGTGCTGCCATGGGGATTACTCCTACCATGCTGGTCTTCCTTCATTATTTTAATGTTCGGCCCTTGGCGAGACGGGGATGGGTATCGCTTTCATCCGTCGAAAATCGCACCCTGTTTAGACCGTACTCAGAGTCGTTCAAAAATTTCAAGAAACGATACTTCAAGATAATAATAAGGGACGTCGGTCAGTCCGAATTTCATGACAAGAAGGCCTCCCCCTGTTCCCCTTTTATTGGACGGAGAACCCTCGAAAAATAAACGCGTTGTTAAGACCTCGGCAAGTGTACCGAATCGTATCAAGTAATAATAATTGGTAAGACCAAGTATCATTTCCCAAGAGACTCACGGCACTCAACAGTCATGTAATTACTTAACTACTTAAGACTTTGAAGAACAATTTTAGGGTTTTGAATGCAAAAACAAGAAAGTAAATATGAATGCACTTTTGATCAATTGAAGAAAAACACAAAAGGATGATATTGAAAATATGAGATGACTATGTTGTTGGGGTCTAGATTTCACCTAGTTACTCTCATGCATATATGAATTCATCTTCTTTGTTAATGTTAATATCACTTTCTAAATTACTTAAAATTCAATGTCTCGGCGAAGAAAGTCTATCCTTAATTACTAGATCACAATGTCTTGTATCCTAATAATTAATTTTGCACTACGATTATAAGCTTAAGATAGACAAAACTCATATTTCCATCACTGAGCAATATTGCTTTTGAGAGAAATACTCCAGATCTAGGTTTCTCCGTATGTGTCCATATCACGAAAACCAATAATCATATGTCATGAATGAGTTAAACATAACAAGCATTGAGCAAAGAAGAATAACCTTAACAATTAATGCAAGAAGCATATATCAATTAAAACCAATTCAAATACATGAGAGTTCACAAGGTTACATCATCCCCCAACAGCAATTTGAATTTAGTTCCCCCTTGTCATGGAGAAACTAGATGAACAATTGAATAAGAATGAAAGATAAACCCTAAAAATCGAAGAGGAGAGCTTCCGCATCCAATTCTGCCTCCAGAGAGTTGTAAAAATCTGAATTTGTGTCAATTCTGTCAAAAGATACTCCGTCTAGGACGTCCAAGTCCTTATATACAGCTGAATTGGATCATGGGCCAATGTTGACACCGCTCAGCACCCCAACTTAGGGTGCCTAGGCGAGCTTACGAGAGCAGTGCCGCTTAGCGCCCTAGGAAGGGTGCCCAAGCGTGAAACGTTACAAGAAGACTGGCGCTCAACGTCCTTGAAAGGGTGCTCAGGCGTGTTGCGAGACATCCTGCGCTGAGGGCCCCATAAAAGGGCGCCCAAGCGTCCTACGACCTTCAGTAGCCTTCTCTTCTAGTGCTCTTTTTGTCCTTTCTGAGTTCCAACTTCTTGACAATTTAACTCCTCTTCCAATTCATCCCAGTTTCCTACAAAATCAAGAGAATTTAGTGATAAAATCTTCAAGTATAATCTCAACTCTCTTATTCACCAAAATAAGCTAAAAACAAGAGAACAAGCGAGTTCCTAAGTCAAAAAGGGTTCTTTTATTATCAAAATTTAATCCCAAATAACGGTGAAATCAACCATTATCAGTGGGCGATCGGTCGAATGAATCTGGAGGAGTTGGAAGCCGTGAGGATCATAAATACCCTGCCCCACTGCCTTAGTGCCCGCGGCTTTGTTGAGTGTTTGGGTCATGAGGATTTTGACCAAATGACGTTTGGTATGGTGTGTTCCATGGGTTTGCTTGTTGTTTTGTTGTATAACTTAGCAAAATTTTTGTTATCTTTGCTATCTGTGATATAATTTTGATATTAAATCAACCCTTTTTGGACTTAGAAGCTTTCCTGAACTCATGTTTTTTGTACAGTTTTGTGAATAAGTGAGTAGAGGGTATACTTGATGATTTTATCACTAAATTCGCTTGATTTTGTAGGTTATTGGTATGATTTGGAAGAAGAGAAAAAGTATCAAGGAGTTGGAATTCAAGAGGGACAGTCAAAGCATCAAAAAAGGAGCACAAGAGGTCACGCAGGGCGCCTGGGCGACCCATTATGGGCGCCTGAGCACCAGTTTTTATAGTGCAGGGCACTTGGGCGCCCTAGAAGCGCGCTTGAGCGCCAACTTTGTACTGTGGGCGCCTAAGCACCTTAGAAGGGTGCTTGAGCGCCAGTTTTCTCCCGCACAACGCCTCGACGCCTCACTTAGGGCGTTGAGCGCCAGCGAAGTGGGCTTGGACTTGTTTTATATTATTTTTTAGTTCTATTTAAGGACTTGGACGTCCTAGGGATTTATCTTTTGATGGCTTGAGCACAAAAACACACTTTTCACCCCTTGGAGCAAGATTTGGGGATGTGGGAGCTCTCCTCTTCAGTTTCTAGGGTTTTTCTATATCTTTCATTCCATTGTTTATCTAGTTTCTCCATGACAATGGAGAACTAAACCTTATTTGTTGTTGGGGAAGATGTAACCTCTAAACTCTCATGTATTTGAATTGATTCTTATTTATTTATGATTCTATCATTAATTGTTAGGGTTATTCTTCTTTGCTCAATGCTTGTTATGTTTAACTCATTCATGGTATGATTATTGGTTTTCATGATATGGACACATACGGCGAAACCTAGATCTGGAGAACTGCTCCCAAAAGCAGTATTGCCTAGACATAGGGATATGAGTTTTGGTTATCTTAAGCTTTTGTGTGTATGTAATGCAAAATTAATTGTTAGGGAGACAAGACATTGTAAACTAGTAATTAAGGATAGGCTTTCTTCACCGAGACATCGGGTTTTAAGTAATTTAGAAAGTGATATTAATATTAACGAAGAAGTTGAATTCATATATGCATGAGAGGAAACTTGGTGAAATCTAAACCCCAACAACATATTCATTGTGTTTAGCCTCAATTGACCAAATTGCATTCATGTTTATTTTTATTGCATTTGCATTCAAAACCTCTAAATTGTTCTTCAAAAGTCTTAATTAGTTCAGTAATCACATAATTGTTTAGTGTTGTGAGTCCTTTGGGAAACAATACTTGGTCTTACCATTTCATTATTACTTGATACGATTTGGTACACTTGCCGACATCTTAACACGGACGGCCTCTTCTAGCTTGCCCTCGACATCTGCCAAGGGTCGTCCTATGGTTCCTCCCCTCGATAGGGTGATCGTGGCTGTGGCACCTCAGCCAAAGTGGTCGACCTAGAGCGTTCCGCGGAGGCTGTCGGGGCCGCCACGGTCTCTCCTTCCACCGAAAAGAAGAGGAAGTCGAAGGAAGGAGAGAGATCTTCCTTGAAGAGGAGTCGTCGGGAGGGAAGCGTGCCCCGCCCTATTCCGGCCGGCGTTTTCGACCCTGATTTTCACGCCGATGGCCGCGTGAACTTTCACATGAGGACCTCCCAGCGTGCCGTCATTGAGCAGATGTCCGAGGGGGATCTTATCAATGCCGCCCTAGAGCTGACCACCTACGGGGCCATCTTGACCTGGTGTGCCCTATTAACACTCGGCAAGGTTACCAAATCGTATCAAGTAATAATAAAATGGTAAGACCAAGTATCGTTTCCCAAAGGACTCACGGCCTAAACAGTTATGTGATTTCTTGATTAAATTAGACTTGTAAACAAAATCTTTTAGGTTTATATGCAAATACTGATAAGTAAATATGAATGCATGTGTTGATCAATTGGATTGAAAGATGCAAAAGAGATTGATGTAAAATATGAATGAATATGTTGTTGGGCTTTCCGACTCATCCTATCCATTCTCATGTATTCAAGAATTCATCTTTCTTCATTAATGTTAATGCCACTTTCTAATTTACCTTAAACCCGATGTCTCGGTGAGGAAAGCCTACACCTAATCACTATTTTACAATGTCTTGTCTCCCTAGTAATTATTCATGCATTACATTCGCATAGAAGCTTAAAGGCAACCAATCCCCCTATCCCAATGTCTAGGTAATATTGCTCTTGGGAGAATTTCCTTAGTTCTAGATGTATCTATATGTGTCCATATAGATAACATCAATGATCATGCAATTGAATGAGTTAAACAAATCATGCAAAGAGTATAGAAGAAAATCCCTAACAATTAATGAAGCAAAGCATATAAAATATATAATCAATTCAATACATGAGAGTTTCAAAGGATTATATTAGTTCCCCAACAACAATGGAGGTTTAGTTCACCATAGGCATGGTAAAACTAGATGAAACACAATGAAAGAATGAAAGATACAAACACTAGAATTCGAAGAAAGGAGCATTCGCATCCAAAATCCTCCTCCAAAGGGTGGAGAAAGTGTGATTTCGCCTCTTTCTGTCCAAAGATATTAACCCTAGGACGTGCAAGTCCTTAAATAGAACATAAAAATAACATAAAACATAAAAATAACATAAAACAGGTTCAAGCCCATAAAAATAACAGAAAACAGGTCCAAGCCCACTTCGTTGGCGCTCAGCGGTAGCTACGGCACTCAAAACTAGCGCTCAGTGCAACTTTTTCTACACTCTGGTTGACTTTTCTGCATTCTGGTTGACTGGTTGACTTTTATGCATTCTGGTTGAATTTTCTGCACTGTGGTTAACTTTTCTGCATTCTTGTTGACTTTTCTGCATTCCAACCATTCGATACTTTAACTCTTCTTTCAAATCATTCCAATAGCCTACAAAATCAAGGGAATCTAGCACAAAAACCATTTAATTCACCTTCAACTCTCTTATTCACAAAAGCTAAAGCAAAACATGAGTTAAAGCAAGTTTCTAAGTCATAAAGGGTGTTTTTAATATCAAAATTAAGTATAAAAATAACGATTTTTCAACCGTTATCACAACCCCAAACTTGAAACTTTGCTTATCCTCAAGCAAAATGTAACTTAACTTAAACAAAATACTCATACTACAATGGTCTAGCACACCAAAAAGCATTTTTCTCTTAGGACAAGTAAATCACTCATGAATGTTCATCATTGAAAGATTAGTCAAGATATAATGATGCTTTAGCCAATCAAGCTTCAATTATGGTGCTCACATAATCAAGACATACACAATAGATGCAAACCTCATGAATAATCAACCAACCAACCAAGAATGTTATCATATAGTGTATGGAATAATTCATCACCAAAGACAGTGTTTCACTCAAGCACTCAAAAGTGTTTCACTCAAGCACTCAAAAGTGTTTCACTCAAGCACTCAAAAGTGTTTCACTCAAACTCAAAGATGTATAGTGAGGTGTGATTCTTACACTCTACCATCACAATGTCACATGAATCAACTTTGCCTTTCATTTAACCACATATCAAACACACTCGCAAGCAAGTTATCATCACAAGAACTTTTCAAGGCTTGTATTGAGACTGGGCTAAGAAGAAAATTGGTTTTTCTAGACAACAAAATTCCTTGAGTTAAGAGAGTGCACAATTCATTTATTCACATTAACAATAATCTCTCTTTCTCCTTTTATGTGAGAAACCAAATCTTCAACTTATTCCCATCTTTACTTGCATTGAGCTTAACCTTTTCTTTTCTTCTCTTTTCTTTTTCTTTTGCTTTTTGCTTTTGCTCAATGATCTTTGATAAATTTCACGAAGGTCTTTCCGGTTTCTCACCACCCCAAACTTGAACCATTCTCCATTACCACAAAACATACTCTACTTAACTCAAGGTAAGGATTTCAAAAAGGGTTTTTCCACTTTTGAAATTTAGGCTCAAGGTGCAAAGGTTGGAGAAAAATTGTTCTTTATTGGGTTCACCTATTTGCATTGGCTCTAAGGGAGAAGAAAAAATGGCCTTGATCATGTGTAACAAGCAAGCAAGTGGTTCAATCATAGAAAATTAGGCAAAATCAATCATGCTTCCAAAGCAATAGCATTCAATCAATCAAAAACTCTAGAGCCTAATCTCTCACAGGTTAGCTCAAGTTCCACAATTTGATAAACATCCTGCCCAGCATATTAATCACAATTGAAATCATGCATCTGTTTTTAACAATATTTGAGCAACCACCATCTATGCTTAAAAAGTCTCAACAATCATTAACTCAACATTCATCATATAACAATAGAGAAAACACAAGAATATTACTCATCACAAACAATAGTTTATCACATCATACCAAACCATTGCACACAGCTCATTAAACCAAGTACATAAGCAAAAATAAAAATAAAACAAAATTCAAAAAAAGCAAAAACATAAAAATTCTGATCCAGCAGCATCCATTAGTAGATGTTGTCAGTAATATCCATCAGTAGACGTCTAGTAGCATAGCATCCATCAGTATATGCTCTTAGTAGCATCCATCAGTAGATGCTCTCTCATCTGAATCTTCCTATATCCATTAGTAGATGTGAATCCTTCTCATTAGCATCCATCAGTAGATGCTAATCTTTCTCATCTTCATCAGCATCCATCAGTAGATGTCTTTAGTAGCATCCATCAGTAGACACTTAATCACATAGCATACATCAGTAGATACTATCAATCATCATCCTTATCATAGCAACATCCATCAGTAGATGTTGTCATCTGAGTCCTCCTAGCATCCATCAGTAGATGTTGTCCAACATCCATCAGTTGATGCTATCATCTGCAAAGCAAAATCAAATTTAAAAGAAAAAGTCAGAAATTTGGTTGCCTCCCAATAAGCGCTTGTTTAATGTCACGAGGCTGACACCATTAAGCACAATCTGCATCTATGATGTTGGTGTTCCTTTTGCTTTCATCATACCAACTTATCTGCAACATCTTCTTGTTCACCATCTTTACCCTCCTTGAATAAGGAACCTAAATCTCAATAACTTCATTCTCATCTTTGATAGTTTTAACCACTTCATGCACAGAACTTGGTGAACATGACACTTGAAGGATGGTGATCAACGCCCTTAATGGGGCACCCAAGCGCCCTACGACCTTTTTTCTCCTTCTTCTCTTGATGATCTTGTACTCCTAGTACAGATTTTCGAATTTTTTCCTGCAGACACTAAAGAACACTGCACTAGAGCACCCAATTAGCACAAACAGATAAAAAATTAAAAAGATAAAAAGATGAAGAGATAGAAAGATAAAAAGATAGAAAGATAAAAAGATAAACAATTAAAAAATGAAGAGATAGAAAGATAAAAAGATAAAAAGATAAAAAAAATAAAAAGAAAAAGAAAAAAATGAAGAGATAGAAAGATAAAAAGATAGAAAGATAAAAAAAACTAAAAAGATAAAAAAAAACTAAAAGATAAAAAGATAAAAAGAGAAAAAGAGAAAAAGATAAAAAGACAAAAAGATAAAAGAGAAAAGAAAAGATAAAAAGATAGAAAGATACAAAAACAAAAACATAAAAAAAATAAAAAGATAAAAAAAATAAAAAGATAAAAAGTCTAATCGGTTAAGAATCACACAAATAGAATAGTTATACCACGAGTCCCCGGCAATGGCGCCAAAAGCTTGTTAACACTCGGCAAGTGTACCGAATCGTATCAAGTAATAATAAAATGGTAAGACCAAGTATCGTTTCCCAAAGGACTCACGGCCTAAACAGTTATGTGATTTCCCTGTTTAAATTAGACTTGTAAACAAAATCTTTTAGCTTTAGATGCAAATACTGAAAAGTAAATATGAATGCATGTGTTGATCAATTGAATTGAAAGATGCAAAAGAGATTAATGTAAAATAGGAATGATTATGTTGTTAGGGTTTCCAACTCATCCTATCCACTCTCATGTATTCAAGAATTCATCTTTCTTCATTAATGTTAATGTCACTTTCTAATTTACCTTAAACCCAATGTCTTGGTGAAGAAAGCCTACACCTAATCACTAGATTATAATGTTTTGTCTCCCTAGCAATTATTCATGCATTACATTCGCACAGAAGCTTAAAGGCAACCAATCCTCCTATCCCTGTGTTTAGGTAATATTGCTCTTGGGAGAATTTCCTCAGTTCTAGATGTATCTATATGTGTCCAAATAGATAACATCAATGATCATGCAATTGAATGAGTTAAACAAAGCATGCATAGAGTATAGAACAAAAACCCTAACAATTAATGAAGCAAAGCATATAAAATATAGAACCAATTCAATACATGAGAGTTTCAAAAGATTATATCAGTTCCCCAAAACAATGGAGGTTTAGTTCACCATAGACATGATGAAACTAGATGAAAAACAGTGAAAGAATGAAAGATAGAACCCTAGAATTCGAAGAAAGGAGCTTCCGCATCCAAAGTCCTCCTCCAAGGGGTGAAGAAAGTGTGATTTCGCCTCTTTATGTCCAAAAATAGTAACCCTAAGACGTGCAAGTCCTTAAATAGAACATAAAAATAACAGAAAACAGGTCCAAGCCCATAAAAATAGCAGAAAACAGGTCCAACCCCACGTCGTCGACGCTCAGCGATAGTTGCGGCACTCAAAACTAGCGCTCAGCGCAACTTTTTCTGCACTCTAATTGACTTTTCTTCACTCTTGTTCATTGATTGACTTTTATGCATTCTAGTTGACTTTTCTGCACTCTAGTTGACTTTTCTGCATTCTGGTTGACTTTTCTGCATTCCAACCATTCGGTACTTTAACTCTTCTTTCTAATCATTTCAATAGCCTACAAAATCAAGGGAATCGAGCACAAAACCATTAAATTCACCTTCAACTCTTTTATTCACAAAACTAAAGCAAAAACATGTGTTAAAGCAAGTTTCTAAGTCAGAAAGGGTGTTTTTAATATCAAAATTAAGTATAAAAATAACGGTTTTTGAACCGTTATCATGCCCGCATGCTCGCCAACCAGCGAGGTGCTCGTGATTTACAAACTGGGTTAGACGAGGAAAAGAAAACCTCGGTTGCACTTCGAGCTCGGTTGGAAGCTTTAGCGATTCATCACCCCGGGTGTGCCGAGTTGCTAACTAGTTTGCAGACCAAGCTTCATGATGTTCGTGAAGAGTTGGGCAGGACAGCCAATCAACTGAAGGTCGCCCGGGCGAAGGGTGATCAAGTGACGGAGGAGGTTGGCAAGTTGAAGGTCAAAGTTAAGAGGCTAGGGAGACGGGAGGAGGAGCTATCCGGCCAAAACGAAACCCTTACCTCGGAGCTGCTCAAAGGGAACGAGGCGATCGCCACCTTGAATTCGAATGTGGTAATCAAACATGAAGAGGGTTTTAATAAGTCAATGCGTCAAACGACCTTCCTCCTCCATGTGGATCCTCTGGCCTCAGGTTTTGACATCAACCAGGATGTGTTTGACGGAAAGATGCTCCCGATAGACAAGACCGATGATGATGAGGCGGGAGTGAATGAGCCCGCTAATGACGAAAATGTGGCTCCTAAGGGCAATCAGGTTGACGAAGAGCGGGCTGGGGGAGAAGAGTAGGCAGATGGTCGGTTAATGGGGAGCTTCTTTTTGTTTATTTTTTACGAGGTGTGGTCGAACGTTAGAAACTTTAGGTTTAGTAAGTCTTTTGTTATCGACCCGCCTATACCGTTTAATGTATACAACTTCCTTCCTTTATATGAATAGAATACTCGCATTTCATTTTAATTCTTGCGTTACTTTCGTCCGATTTTTGATTCGTTGAATGTTACAACTAACTTAGCGATAGCGAGCTTCAATTTTGGGTTTCGAACTTTCATATACATTTTACCGGTCGTTGCTTAATCTAGATAAACGTCATCATACTTTTACCTCCGATTCATTTTAGCGGCATTGGTAGTAATAGTTTCTTGTTCATTTGTGACTAAGCCTTTAAGGGCGGTGATGCATCCAAAGGACTTGCCATTTACCGCTCGGTAAAGCTGATAGGGGATCCTTTCGGAACTGTCCAAGCTTGGGTTTTTTTTTAACTGAGTGGCAGCGGTTCTCATTCGAACTCGTCGTTCACCACTCGTCCAAGTTGACAGTGGTTCCTTTCGGAACTCTTCATTCATCAACTTTTGTTTTTTGAACCAAGCGGCAGGGGTTCTCATTCGAACTCGTCGTTCACCACTCGGCCAAGTTGACAGTGGTTCCTTTCGGAACTCTTCGTTCATCAACTTGGGTTTTTTGAACCAAGGGGCAGGGGTTCTCATTTGAACTCGTCGTTCACCACCCGGCCAAGTTGACAGTGGTTCATTTCGGAACTCTCCGTTCATCAACTTGGGTTTTATGAACTGAGCGGCAGGGATTCTCATTCGAACTCGTCGTTCACCACTCGGCCAAGTTGACAGTGGTTCCTTTCGGAACTCTCTGTTCATCAACTTGGGTTTTATTAACCGAGCGGTAGGGGTTTTCATTCAAACTCGCCGTTCACCACTCAGCCAACTTGCATGCTTCCGCCCTTAATGTCGCTCGGTCACGTTGCTCCTCCAAGGTATCCAGTTCTACCCTTAGCTCCTCATTATTCAGATGAATATCTTATAGCTGCCACCACAAAGAGGGCCCTCCTAACTCGACCGGCAGCATGGCATCAGTGTCATATGTCAAGTTAAAGGGTGTCTCCCTAGTTGTTACGTGTGGGGTGCATCTATAGGTCTACAAGACCTTTGGCAGTTCGTCGACCCAGGCTCCCTTTTTCTCGCCCAGTCGCTTCTTTAGTTCAGCGACGATTGCTTTCTTCATGGCCTCCACTTGACTGTTTGTTGAGGATGTTCCACGGAACTAGTCATGTGATTGATCCCCAAGCCCATGTAAAATTAGCATAACTTCTTATCGATGAACTATCGTCCGTTGTCCGTGATAATCGTTCGTGGGAGCTTGAACCGACACACTAACCTCCAGCAAAATTTTTGCACTTGCGACGCCGTAATGGTTGTCAAGGCTTCTGCCTCCACCCACTTGGTCAAGTAGTCAACCGCGACGATGAGGAACTTCTTCTATGCCCAGCCTGGGGAGAACGGGCCGACAATATCCATTCCCCACTTAGTGAATGGCCATGGTGACACTAGGGTATGCAGGGCGTGCGGTGGTGCGTGGGTGTCGTTGGCGTGGGCCTGGAAGCTGAGACACTTTTGAACACACAGCTTGGTGTCCTCCTCCAGGGACGTCCAATAGTACCCGTCTCGCAACACCCGAGCTTTCAAGGTTCGACGGCCGGTGTGGAATCTGTAGATCTCGTTATGCAGTTCGTCCATCACATATTGAGCTTCCGCGTTGGAGAGGCACTTAAGGAGGGGGGGTGGAGAACCCTCTTCAGTACAGGTAATTCCCCACCATGACGTAGCGGGCAATCTTCTTGGTGTTGGCTTGGTGGAGGGATTGGCCAACATCCTGTTGACCCATTAGTTTTCAGATTTCCGCCCTCTAGTCCTTACTTCCGTCCACCACCACGGCCATGCATTCCACCAATGGTTGTAGCAGCACCTCGCGGATGATTGTGATTAACTGCCCTTTTGTCTTTGTCGGAGCTAAGTTTTGAAAGCATATCCGTCGGGGAATTGTCTTCGTAGGGGATGTGTCGGATTTCGATCTTTTCAAATTCCTTGGTCAGGGCAGAAGCCTTGTGGAAGTACCAGAGGAGGTTATCTTCCTTAACTTGGAATTCCCCGTTCATTATGCCTACCACGAGTTGGGAGTCTGTCCAGCACAAGACCTTCTAGGCTCCCATATCCCTTGCCAACTCCAACCCCGCCACTAGGGCTTCGTACTCCGCTTGATTATTGGCAGTTTTGAATTTGAATACCAAGGAGTGCTCCAGTAGGGAGCCATTCGGGCCTTCCAAAACCACCCCAGCTCCGCTTATTGACCGTCCGGAAGCTCCATCAACATACAAGTTCCATTCATCATTGACCGCTAATAACAGTTGAAAAACTGTTATTTTAATGCTTAAAATTGATACTAAAAGCAACCTTTAACACTTAGAAACTAGCTTGGAATCATGCTTTTGTTTATATTTTTGGAAATAAGAGAGTTGGACAGGTTTATGCTTGATTTCAGTGTTTTATGCAGGTTTTAAGGTGAATTTGATGAAAGAAGTGAAGAAGGATAGAGATGGAATTAGAAAAGAACTCAAAAAGTGCAAAAGAAGAGAAGTCGCAAGTACCGCTCAGCGTCATTTTACCGCTGAGCAGCACAAATGAACACCCGCTGGCTCCGTTGAGGGGTGAAAATGCAGCTGAGGGGAAGAATTCAACACATGCACTTACCGCTGAGCGCCATTATTTTGGGCTTAGGCCCACTTTTCTGTAATATTTAGAATAATATATAAGCTTTAGGACTTCCTAGGGTTTGTATCTTTGGCAGAGTACGAAGTAAACACACACCTTTCCACCCCTTGGAGGAAGATCTTGGATGCTAAGGCTACCTACTCAACTTTCTAGGGTTCTATCTTTCACTCTTTCATTGTATTTCATCTAGTTTCATCGTGAATATGGTGAACTAAACTCTTCTTGTTGTTGGGGAATTAATGTAATCTTTTGAAGCTCTCATATATGGAATTTTGTGTTTAAACATCATATTTGTGATACATGCTTTCTTTCATCATTAGTTAGGGTTTTTTCCTCTTTGCTCAAAGCATGCATTGTTTAACTCATTCGATGTCATGATTATTGGTTTTATTGATATGGACACATACGGTAAAATCTAGATCCAGGGAAACTCTCCCAACAGTAGTATAAACCTAGACATAGGAATATGATGGTTGGTTGCCGTTAAGCTTCCGTTCACTATAATGCATGATTATTGCTAGGAGACAAGACATTGTAAACTAGTGATTATGATTAGGCTTTCTTCGCCGAGACATCGGGTTGAAGGTAATTTAGAGAGTGACATTAACATTGATGAAAAGAATGATGAATTCCTAAAATATATGAGAGTTGATAAGATGAAATTGATTGCCCCAACAACATACTCATCCACATATTTCAATTCACGTGTTTTGTTTCTTCTTTCCCATTGATCATCACATGCATACATGTTTACTTTTTGTCTTTTGCATTTGAAACTTATAACAATTTGTTCTCAAGTCTTAAATAATCAAGAAATCATATAACTAACTAGGTCGTGAGTCCTTTGGGAGAACGATACTTGATCTTACCGAGTTTATTACTTGATACGATTCGGTCACACTTGCCGAGGGTTAAAGAAGTTTTTAGCGCCGTTGCTGGGGACTCGTGGTTTAACTAGTTTATTTGTGTGATTATTGATTATCTTTGACTTGTTTTTGAATTTTGAATTTTAAATTTTGAATTTTGTTTTTCTATTTTTACTTTTCTGTTTTTATTTTCGTTTTTTCTGTTTTTATTTTCTGTTTTTCAGTTTTTAATTTCTGTTTTTATTTTTCTATTTTTATTTTTTTGTTTTCTATTTTTATTTTTCTGTTTTTATTTTTTTGTTTTCTATTTTTTCTATTTTTATTTTTTCGGATATTATTTTATTTTATTTTATTTTATTTTATTTTCTGTTTTATTTTTCGGTTATTATTTTATTTTATTTTGTTTTATTTTCTGTTTTTATTTTTCTGTTTTTATTTTATCTTCTTATCTCTTATTTTATATCTTCTCTATCTTTTTGTGCTAACAAATTTTTCTAGGGACTTGTTTTCTTGTGTATGCAGGAAGCAATTCAAACTAGAAGTAAGAAAACCTCAGAACCTCTTCTTGAAGGCTTAGACGAGAGTAGACGGAGGAGAAGAATCTGTACATATAGAGAACTTTTCCCTCCTTCGAAAGATCTTTTACAACCTTCACCACAAGGTTCTCACCATAGGACTGAGGAGATGGAGAATAATAATGTTAGACGGACTCTTGCAGATTACACCAATGTGGTTGGCCCTCAACATTTTAACAGCATAGCAAGACCGAGGGTCAATGCAGCCAACATGGAGGTGAAATCGGCGTTAATCCAACTGGTTAAGAGTAATCAATTTAATGGGTTTTGTCACATGAAAGCCCATATGAGCACCTCACAACCTTTAATGAAATTTGCAATACAGTGAAGATAAATGGGGTGCCTGACGAAGCAATCAAACTTAGCTTGTTTCCTTTCTCATTGGGAGGAAATGCTAAGCTTTGGTTGATCTCTTTTCCAGAAGGGAGCTTTACAGAGTGGGAAGCTGTGGTGACAAAGTTTTTAAACAAATATTTCCCACAATCCAAGGTCAACAAAGGGAAGCAAGAGATCTCATCTTTCAGGCAAGGCATGGAGGAATTACTAGGTCATGCATGGGACAGGTACAAAAGCCTATTAAGAAAGACTCTCACGCATGGATTTGACAAAGTAGAAGTAGTCCTATTCTTCCTTGGAGGTCTTGGTTCACAAACCAAGTTGATGCTAGACGCCTCAACTGGAGGCAATATTAAATGGAAGACTCTAGAGGAAGCAACTGAAATAATTGAAAACATGGTTACTAATGACAATGAGCTAAATAGTGAAAGAGGAGCTCCTAGTCAGAAGGAGTTACTACAATTTCAATCAAATGATGCCCTGCTTATTCAAAATAAGATTATCTCTCAACAATTGGAACAAGTCATTAAGAAACTTTCTCAATTACCACAAGAAATACAAAATATCTCAAGGGTTCAATGGCAGCAGCAAAGATGGCAAACACAACCTACTCCATCTGGGAAGACAACAAAACTTGACGAGACTTTCCAACAATTTTTGAAGACGAATGCATCTTACTGTAAGAATGTGGAAGTTGCATTTAAAAATATGAAGAACCATATTGAACAAATAGTTGACAAGATGAAAAATGGTAATCTCAGAGAGGAGTGTAAGACTATTGTTACTAGAAGTGGTAAGGTGTTAGAGGAGAGAAAAATAGAAAGAGAGGAGAAAGAAAATGAGAGTGAAAAAGAAACATGTGAGTGGAAAGAAAGAGTTGAGAGAGAGAAAAAGAAAGAAGAAGAATATGAATGGAAAAAGAAAGAGAGAGAAGAGATAGATGAGAGACAAAAAGAAAAGGAGTTTGAAAAACCACTTCCTTATCCAAAGAATTATTCAAGGAAGGAGAAAGAAAAACAGTTGGAAAGATTCATGGAGTTGTTTAAGAAGTTGCAGATTACTATACCCTTCTCTGAAGCATTGCAACAGATGCCATCATATGCAAAATTTTTGAAGGAGCTCCTTACAAAGAAAAGCAAGTAATTGAGAAGGAAACTATCAAAGTACAGGGTAATTGGAGTGCAATCATACAGAAATTACCTCCTAAGCTTAAAGATCCAGGAAGCTTCACTATTTCGTGCACCATAGGAGACTTGGAAGTTGGAAGAGCATTGATTGATTTGGGAGCTAGCATTAATTTAATGCTGTTATCCATGTTTAAAACAATTGAGGATATGGAACTCAAACCTACCAGAATGGCTCTTCAATTGGCAGATAGGTCTCTTAAATATCCATATGGAGTGGTTGAAGACGTTTTAGTGAAGGTTGACAAGTTTGTATTCCCAATAGATTTTATTGTAATAGAGATGGAAGGGAATGGTGATGTGCCTCTTATTCTTGGAAGACCTTTTATGAAGACTGCTAGAGTTTTAATTGATGTAGAGAATGGTAAGCTTAAAGTGAGAGTTCATGATAAAGAAGTAAACTTTGACGTATTCAAAGCCATGACATATCCAAATGATGATAAAACATGTTTTCAACTTGACGAACTTGATAAAGTTTGTATGGTGCAAGAAAGGATGGTGCGTTATGCTTCTCCATTAGAAAAAACTCTTATTGATGATTGTGAAGATTTAGATGAAGGAGAAGAGAAATTAATTGAAGAATGTATGATGGATTTGGAAACATTGAAGGAGATTCCAGTGGAGGATGCCAGGTTTGAGATAATTGATAAGGAAGAAGAAGTCAAAGCAAAGAAGTTAGAATTAAAAATACTACCATCACATCTGATGTATGCTTTTCTAGAAGAAGATGGAACAAAGCCAGTCATCATCAGTAATTCTTTGCTTCCAAAAGAAGAAGAACAGTTGATAGAAATTTTGAAAGCTAACAAAGAAGCGATTGGGTGGTCAATCTCAAATCTTAAAGGTATCAGCCCAACTTATTGCATGCATAAGATCTTTATGGAAGATGATTATAGACCGAGTGCTCAACCACAGAGAAGGTTAAATCCTGTAATGAAGGAGGTGGTTAGAAAAGAAGTGCTGAAACTTTTGGAAGCTGGTATCATTTATCCAATCTCTGATAGTGAATGGGTAAGTCCAGTACAGGTGGTTCCAAAGAAAGGTAGGATGACAGTAATTCATAATGAGAAGAATGAACTTATTCCTACTCGGACAGTTACTGGATGGCGAATGTGCATTGATTACAGGAAGCTAAATAAAGCCAGTAGAAAGGATCATTTTCCTCTTCCTTTCATGGACCAGATGTTAGAGAGATTAGCAGGTCAAGCTTTCTATTGCTTTCTAGATGGATATTCTGGATACAATCAAATTGTGGTAGATCCAAAAGACCAAGAGAAGACGGCCTTCACTTGTCCTTTTGGTATCTTTGCGTACAGAAAGATGCCATTTGGATTATGTAATGCTCAAGCTACATTTCAAAGGTGTATGCAGGCAATTTTTGCAGATCTCCTAAAAAAGTGCATTGAAGTCTTCATGGATGATTTTTTCATTCTTTGGAAATTCTTTCCAAAGGTGTTTGGCTAATTTGGATATTGTTCTTAAAAGATGTGTTCAGACAAATCTTGTTCTTAATTGGGAGAAATGTCATTTCATGGTAACAGAAGGAATTGTGCTGGGACATAAAATTTCTTCTAAAGGGATTGAGGTGGATAAAGCCAAAGTAGAAGTCATTGAGAAATTGCTAAACCAAGAAATTGCTACCTCCACCAACAAATGTTAAGTTCATGCACTTCAGAACTAATTACTAGGAATGCTAGGAATTGTATGAACTCGTAATTAAGGATAGGCCTTCTTGCAAGGTGATTTAGAGAGTGGCATTAGCAATTGATGAAAAGAATGATGAATTCCTAAAGTATATGAGAGTGAACAAGATGAAATTGATAACCCCAACAACATACTCATCCATCTAATTCATTGAAGTGTTTGTATTTTGTTTTTCTCCATTGATCAAATTCATGCATACATATTTAATTACTGTCTCTTGCATTTAAACCTACAATCAATTTGTTCTTAAGTCTTAAATAATCAACAAATCATATAGCTAAACTAGGTCGTGAGTCCTTTGGGAGAACGATACTTGGTCTTACCGAGTTTATTACTTGATACGATTCGGTCACACTTTCCGATTGTTAAACAAGTTTGTGGCGCCGTTTTTCGGTGTTCATAAATCTGTCATCAGCTGCAAATTGCTTGGCATCACCCTTCTTTTTTATTGAGTCCATGTGGGCTCCCTTGTGCTTGGACGTGCCACTTCCTCCCATGCCGTGAGCTTCCCTTCCCAGCCAACTGGATGTATGAAGTCTTCTCTCTACTGGACCGAAGTTGTTGGGTGCTACCTGGACCGTGAACTGCTGCTGGAAAAATGAAGATATGGGCCGTGTTGGATGCTTTCTCTTTGGACACCTTGCTTTAGTGAAACACCTCCTCAAAGTGGCTGCTCCTGCTGGACGTGGCAGTGTATGTGATGATTCCCAGCCAATTTTGCTTCTTAAAATTCAAGAATGACATGTTCTCCCTCTTTCACGTGCAACCTTTATGCTCTTTTAGATGTTTCCAAAACCTTTGGACCATGCACTTCCTTCTAATTTTTAGCCAATCCAAACAAAATATTCCATCTCAAGTTTCCACGCATCAACACAAAATAAATCTTCCAAGTATATAACACCGTGTATAAATGAATGTTCTTCCAAATGTCCCAAAATGTATTTCAAAATTTTCCTGCAATCAATAATGAAAATAATAAGCTCAGATAATTCAAATTAATTAAAATAAGAATTTCCGGTCAAATTACGCACAATTAGTAAAAATAGAAAAATACCGGACATTTAAGCACAATTCCCTGATTAAATTCGGTATAATAAGCTAAGTGAAGTGAATAAAATATTGACTCATCACAATTACAAAATCCCAAAATTAAAAAAAATAAATCAAGAAATAAACTTAACCCAATTACATTATTTCTGAAATTTGATAACCCAAAACTTTAAATAAAAAGTTGTTCCCCACTCTCGCGTCTCTATCATGCATCTGGAGTATCTGCTACATCTCCTGCAAAACACACACACAACCACAAGCACAAACAAATAAGGGTAAGCTATCATAACACGACAAGTAACAATAAAATATGTACATGACAAGTAAACACAACGTAATAACAATCATTCATCTACAGTGTTACCCTTACTCACATAATTGTTTCTATATCATAAACATAATCAACATCCCAAGTACCTCCATCAAAATTAACCTCATCATGAACCTTTCATCATGAATCACGCCATGAGCCTCCACAATACCATAACTCCATAGTGAAAAGAATTAGTCACACTCTTGTACCCTACCTCAAACCTGTAGCCTCCCCACATGTCCCCTGTAGCCTCTCCTACAAGTCTGCTCGAGTAGTCCCGCCTACTTGGCTAAGGAACATGTTTCCCTGTCACAACAAGGTGAACACCATCACCCCCATACATAGAAGGCTCCATACCCGAGCACTCCATTTTCGCACACAAGGCCAAAGGGAGTTGATATCTCGACTAGTCGATAGTCTCAGGCTTTACTAAGTACATCAAGTGGACCTATCTTTCACTCTTATGCTCATCAGCCGCACATTCTGGTACATCTCAACACTCACTCGTTCCAACATATATATCTAAGTACAACAACCATTCTCACTCTCCACCTAATATTGGTCATACATCATTATCTAATTTTTAAATCTTTTCGCAAACTTAGAATGATCTTTTAATCTATGTTGAAATCCAAGCAATAAAGCACATGCAATGAAAGTAAAAGAGATAAGGAAAGAAATACAAACCCAGGGTTTATATTGGTTCGTCCTCAATGCCTACATCTAGTGTCATTTCAATCAACCTAAGATTGAAAGTCAATTGCACTATAAAGATATGAGTTTTTACAAACAGGATTTACAGAGACCACCTCACAAGTGTAACCACCTCTCTAACTAACTAATCTAATATAGCCAACAACAAACCCTACAGCAAGAAATATCCTCTTCTACAATCACCCTTTGAGACACCTCTCAAAGTATAAAGAACTTCACGCTCTTCTTCCTGGCCGCACGCACGGGGAACAACACAATCCAAGATTGCTAAAAACGAAATCTAATCAGTCAAGAGTACACCTCAATAGTGTAGTAGTTGATCAGCAATGAAAACCCAAATTTGTTCTTCAAGAAACCATCAAGATTATCAACTTCTGTGTATCTTGTTTCTTAGAGCGTCTCAGCACACCTGTAACTCTTTTCTCAATTCATAAAAATCATATATGAAAGTTTAGAATGATCAAAAGTTTTTAGATCAGTGTGTAATGCGTCAATTTATAGTTTTCTCATAACAGACGCAATCTAATCGATTACTATAATAATGTAATCGGTTACATTAGTAACAAAGTTACACCTGAAAAACATTCAAACATATTTAATAGATTAAGAACATAATGTAATGATTGACTTTATCACGTAGGTCAAAACATATAAAAATATGACCTTTGAGACAGTTAAGACTTATCAACAAACAGTTTTCAAAGTATAACAAACTTAAATGATTACATAAAATGTGTAATCGATTAAGTACAACACTTAGTCATTTTGAAAACATTTTCACTTCAAAACTCATCACGCCACATTTCAAAAAGATGTTTATAAAGACACGAGTTTTAATCGATTTTACACTTAATGTAATCGTTAAAACTTGTTGTTTTTCCATAGTTTAAAACATAAGCTATCTAATGAACTTAATTGAATATAACATCACTGTAATCGATTATTTCATACAGAGTTGCTTTGTCCTTGTGGTTTTATCACACAGAAACATTTAGTATGCATACAGTAGATATAAACCCAATTATGATCATAGAAGTATGCAGACCAAACAACATAGCATCATATGTATCAATCATAAAGAAACATTTACATACCAACATATGTATCAATCACAAATACACATTTATGTTGTTCTCATGAAAACATATATGTGTTGTTACAATCAATGTGTTGTCATCATCAAAAACCAAACACATCAGGGATTGGGTTTCGCACTTATATTACTCCCCCTATCAACAGTATGTAATTGTTAGGATATCATAATTTGTACAACTATTAATATTTTGGCTTATAAGGATATCCTATTTTGTTTCTGTTATGGGTATTTTATGTTGGATTTTATGCTGGTTGTATATGTAGGATGAAACATAAACAGGAAAAATATTTAAAAAAGAAAAAACTCCAACATTAGGTTTCAGTTATAGACAAAACTGAAACAGGAAGGGTATTTGACTTCGATTCAAGTCATAACTGAAGCCAATTATCATTTAAGAAAAAAATATTTTAAAAAAAAAGCAACTCTTAGCCTCAATTATGGTTAGAATTTAGGCAAAGTCAACCAATGCAAAAAATTGATTTTGTCTCGAGTTTGAACGTTTGTCAAAGACCCTTAAAATTAATTAATTAGTTTTAATTAAAAAGGGTATATGGTATCGGTTATTCTCACACACTAGTACAAAAAAGAATTTTAACTCGCCTATTTGACATCGGTTTTATCGCAACTGAAGCATAAAATGATGCAGTGGAATTTTTGTAATTCTCGCAAACGTATATGCCTCGGTTCAAAAAGAACCGAGGCCTAAAGGGGTCTACGACCTCGGTTGTTTAGAGAACCGGCATAAAATAATTGAATTTTTTTGTAGACTTTAGGCAGCAGTTCTTTATAGAACCGAGGCAGTAGAGGCTTATTTCCTCGGTTAAAAAAATAATCAAGGTAATAACATGCGTTTATGTTTAAATTTCACAAACAAAGGCATTTTTAGATAGAAATCATCTTTTGTGACGTTGCTCTCTCTCGTCTTCGATTTCACGACCACCATCTTCAACATTTCTTCCAATTTTTCTTTCATTTTTCGTTGATTAAGTGCCTAGGAATGATTTTATTTCAATTTGACCGATTGATTTTGTGTATAGATGTTCTTCGAATAAACAATTTGGGATGTTCATTTGGTTTCGTTTCAACCCCAAACTCACCTTCAAGGTTAGATCCGTTTTAGGGTTTTCATGCTTACGTTTGGTTGTTTGTTGGACAACGTTTTATGTGTTGTGTTTTCTAGACGTTTCACGTTTTCTGCTTTCCCGATAAATAGAAAACAATGTTTTATGGACAATGTTTTCTGTGCAAGTTTGTTTATGTGTTTGTTTTTGTGTTTCTGGACAACGTTTATCATTTTGTGTGCAGTATTTCTGGACAGTGTTCGTGTGCGAATCTGAAATGGTTATAGAAACGATCAATTTTTTTTAAAAAAAACATGCTTTAGACAACGGTTCTAATAAAAATCGAGGCAAAAAAGGTTCTATTGCCTCGGTTCTGGATCCAACCGAGTCAATAGACCCAATTTTTTTTTTTTTGCTTTACAGTTTTTGGGTTTTTTGGATCAAGGCAAAAAGTTTCAACTTTTTACCTCGCCTGAATATACCTCTGTTTTCAACCGCTTTCATAAAGCCAAAACAATCGAGCCAATATCTTTTTGTTGCACTAATGACAATCGAAGAATAAAAGAGATTTGAACCTCGGTTTCTGTTCATAATCGAGATCATATGCCCTTTCTAATTTAAAATAATTATTTAATTTTAAATCATAAAGGGCATATAGCCTCAATTATGAGGGGAACCGCCGAATAACCAAATTTTTTTATTTTTTATTTTTGTTTTAGTATTTCAGTTTTTTAATCGAAACAAAAATGTTGATTTTTTTGTTTCGGTTCATAATTGATATCAAAAATCTTCTCTTTTTTATTTTATCATATGTTTTGGTTGTACAATCAATATCCATTATCGATAATTGTTGTCGTATATCTTTCCTGCACTAGTGAAAGCATTAAAAAAATGAGAAGAAAATTATTTTACTTCGAGGCTAAAGAACCTCTTAAAGAAAAAAGGAAATAGAGAAATGATAATAACTTGCTGCAATATTTGGTTCAGATAATAACCAAATAACATACTCTAACCCTCTAGATTATTAACAGCCCATACGTAAATATTCTCTCACAAAAATTGTGACTCTACAACTTGTAATCAGCTAGGTGTTTTGGCAACCTTCGAATCCTTGCTGCAATATTTGGTTCAGATACCTCATTGGGCCTTTTGACAGGGATAGTTTCAACATTTGGGCCTGGATAAGCTATCAGCCTACAATGTGATTAGGTTCAAGAGTGTTACTTCCTCGACCACCACACAGTGCTCCTTGCACCTCCTCATTCCTCTTATGCCCTTCTAAATATTTAATTTTTGTGATTAAAAATTTTAACTTTCACCAACATAATTCATGAAACGGATGTTAGTATTCATTTATTCTTAAACGGATATCAAGATTCGTTGACGAATATCTAACTCCATTGAAGATAAGAGATTTGTTTTACTTCTTTCAGTTCTTCCTCTTGGAGCTCACCAATAGAACTAGAAATTGAGTCGAGCTCAGGAACCCCTTCAAAGCCAAACATCGACAGTAATATGACACTTCCACCAGAATATAAAGGAGCAATGAAGAAGCAGTCATTACTGATATAAAAAAATGGAAATGAAGAGATTATAATACCTAATACAACCATCGTCCCAGAAAGCACCTTAGTGAATTTCAATACCCTAGCAGAATCTGTAGCACAAACAAAAGTTGCAACTTTATTCAGCTCAAACTCCTCTTTCAACGCTCATCATCTAGTTTATCATTTTGTTGGTTGGGTGTATTCTTTTTAATAATACATTATTATGTGTGTACTTAATATCGAACATTTTTTCATCAATGCTTACTTAAATATACATAAAGTGTGGAACGACATGGTTTTGGGGCAGTGGTTGCGACGATGGGAGGAGAGCAGAGGAACACGACGGGGAGTGTGGCAGAGAAGGGAGGAAATGAGATATGCAATAGGCCATTGGCATTGTGGAAGAAGAAACTGAAACTGTAAGTGTAACTGTAACTGAGTCAGTTTAGGGTTTTAGGGTCCTTTTAATTGTGGAAGTACTCCATAGTTTCATTTACGCCGGTTGGAGCATCACCGACGGGTGAGGTGATCGAGGCAGCGACATCCTGGTGAGCAACCACAATTTTAACAATTGCTACAAAGAACATAAACAAACCTTGATCATCATATCTATCACATGAGTAAGTGACAATGAAAGCAACGAAAATGGAGAAGGAAATGAAAATAAAAAATAAGAGAGCTAAGAGGAGGAAAGGAAGAAAAGAGGAGAAATGAAGGTTATGTGAAGGTGTGGGGGTACTGCGGAAGTGAGAAAGAGACTGGGAATGGGATTAGAGTTATAGATTAAAATAGGTAAAAGTAAAAAATAAATATTTATGAAGTTAGTTTTGGAAATAAAAAAAGTTGGAGAGGTGCACGAAACAAACACTCAAACACGGTGGTGGAGAGAGTAAGACTGTAGGTTCAAATGTTCCACTCTCTTTAAGCATTTCAAATACAATCTTATTTAGTACAAATATTTTAATCTCTTGTTGAGCACTTTCTTCACGCATCAACTTTTGTTCTTTTTAATGTCTTATTATCGATATTCTCTTCTGAAGTTGGAGGACAGTGGAAAATGGTGAAGGGGAAAGTGTGAAAGTTCAGGCGCCAATTTTGTACTTCGTAGTTGGGAGTCGTCGGTTTCATCCTTCTTTGTTCATACACTATATGATTTTGTTTCCAATAATTTATTAAGTCGATTGGTTATAATCTTCTCGAAAAATGGATAAATGGATATCTGAACAGAGTAATGGCCAACTTCTAACTAATGTACTTACAAGTTGTCTGTTTACACAATCTGTATCTTCATCATAAAATAGAGTTATGAAAAAATAGTCCAGGACACAATCTGCGCGATAAATTTAACTCTAGCATAACTTTTCTCCTTTTCCTTAATAAATCTTCTAACTCAGAAGATTTCATGCAAAAACTGGCGTCAATGAATGCTTCCAAATTGATGACCGTAATGCAAAAAGGAAGGAGTCGTTGCCGCTGGCTCATGCCGAGGTGATTGAGAAATTCCTCTTCACCGGAGATGCGTCACCGGAAAAGTTACCGTTATCTTAGTCGGAGACAATATCTGAAACATTATCTCCCCATTCGTGCATGTATTTGCGATTTGGGGGATTGGTAAATTTCTCCCTGTTCTATGGTATATAATACCATTAATTTTGATTGAAGACTTGAACGATGTTGTTTGATCGACCGGCGGTCGCACTGACTTGGGCATACTCTAAAAGTTAACCCATGTACCGTGTCTTCGTCACTTTGTATCAACTTAACGTTCTCAACTTATTTATAATTAAGGTTATCACGAAATTTACGTAAACTCTAAGAACTATATGAGTTTGTTTTATATGAAAAAACATTATATAAATAATATTTTAGTCTACAAAATTATATAATTTTAAATAAATAAAATTTTAAATTATATTATTTATAAAAATAAATATTATAAAATATAAATATTTGGATTATTATAATTAATTTTGATATATTTTATTAAATATAGAATTTTCAAGTTTGCAAAATCACTCAAAATTTGTAATTTTATCTTATCTTACCAATTTTACAGTCGATTCTACTGAATTTACGCAAAAAAAACAAATTTATTTTCGAGTTAATTCGAAAACTAAGTCTAAGAACATAAACTCGTACAAATTTACAAGTTAACTCGAAAATTGTTTTGACTATAGTACAATTGAATCAAAGGTATTTGTAAAATAAAATTATTGAAAAGATGAACAAATCTCAAGAATACACTCTAAGGTTAACTTCCATGCGACTACGAACAACAAATAAAATGAGTAGGTATTCTTTGAATTAGTAATCTCCATTTGGAGACTGAATTTCTTTTTTGCGTGTAAGTATAGATACGATTAATATTTAAATTTTTAAATTGGTTATATACAAGTATTATCTATTTTTTAATTGGGACATGAGCACGGAATAAGTATTAATTTATTCATCGCATCTCATCTCAATATTCATCTTTATCCTCACTGATATATTTTTCCAATTTATTAATAAAGTATCTCTAAATATATTATTCTTTAGATTTGTAACCATTCTTCTTGTTGTTTTAGCTACACGAATTTGAATTTTCTGTTAAATTTTTATATGTTGGTCTTTCGGTAAGTCTTCAAAATACACGGATACATACTAGTTTTGATATTTTAAAATATATTAAAATGAGTTTTAAAAATCAACATTAATGTATTTCAAAGGCACATCAGAGGACAGCACCAAAAATCTCAGTAAAGAATCTGAACTTGACTTCTCTTATTCTTTCTTTTAATTATTTGGCTTATTTTATATACATAAATTTCAACCACACACACACACACACACACACACACACATATATATATATATATATATATATATATATATATATATATATATATATATATATATATATATATATATATATATCTAAAGTACGTTTTTTCTCATCACAGCCTTGATTGACTATTTCTAATTCCTTTTAATATTTTTATTTATTATTTATTTTTCTTGCACCAAAAATGTGTAGATTCCCAATTCCAAAAATCTTTAGTTTTTATTTTATTTAAAAAAAATATTTTATTAAAATAATTTTCATTATCTCTCACTACTTCAACTGGATTCAAGTTATTTGATATCTAATAATTTTTTCTAGATCTTGAAGGTATTTTTTTTTTTCTATTGTACTCTTAATTATACATTTTTTTTATTCGAAAGTTTTTTTTTAGTCCTCTTAGTTTTGAAACTCTTATGTTTAGTTCTTAAAATTGAATGGCGAGTCACGTGTGATACCAGCTTCCTCGTGAATGTGTTCCACGTTACGCTTTTTTTCTAAAATGAGCAGCTACAAACGGTAACCATACTCACCAACGTTGGTCGATTGCAAGTGTGGTCCACCAGCACCGCCACCTCATCCGACAGTGTTGTTTTGTGGTAGAGCTTCGATTTCTCGACCGACAAACTTCTTCCAAACCAGCCTTTGAGAGGGAGCACCAACCTCATTTCCTTGAGAAGTAGGAGCAACCACTCTTCTGGGAGCTTCAATTTCCCGACCGACACACTTCTACAAGAGCACATCCCCCGCACACTGTTCCCTACCAAACGCACAAAAAAGTGAAATACTAAAAATAAAACAAACAGGAAAAACTCTACACAGACAAAAGAGTTCACACTGAAACATCGAGAATGATAACATCAGCGAAAGTGCCGAAAGCTCCTGTGACGCATCACCAACCAATTGAAGATTAGCATCATCAGACTCACCGCCAGAACCGTCATTGTCATCGATTCCACCAAGCGACAGAGCTCGAAATGCAGCGGAGTTGGCACGGCTTTCACGGGAGCAATCCGCCAAAGTAGCAGAGCGAGGACGGCGACGATGCGAAAGTAAAAGAACATGTTCACCTACGATTTGCTCTGGCTCTTCAAAAGGACCTACCGAGAAACCTCCAATGGAAGTCCCGTTCACCGTCTCATCGAACAGGTTTCTTCCTTCTCCTCTCGTCTTTCCTCGCTTTATTCCCTCATCATTTCTTGATCTGTTAATTGCGTCAGTTGGTTGTGATTGTGAATGTAGCACTCCATTGATTACTGGCTTTGGGCGGATCTCATCGCAAGCACCCCAATCTCCAAGAGGGCCTTGAACAATGTCATCAGGATTCAATAGAAGGAGGCAATCACTTTTCCCCGATTAAAAAATAAAATAAACTAAGAACCCTAATCTGATTTCAGAAACCAAAACGTCGTGGTACAGTAACTTGCATCAGACGTGGCTCGCCGTTTGCCACATCAAAGAAAATTTAACATCGTTCAATTTTAAGGACTAAAAATAAGAGTTTTAAAGCTAAGAGTACTAAAAGGAACAAAACTTAAATAGGGACTAAATCCAAAATCACGTGATAGTTTAAGGACTAAAAACATATTTAACTTTTTTATTTAATAATGTATTAAATAGTTTATAACACATATATGATATTTTTTTCTTCTTTTTAATATTTTTATTTGTTGTTCATTTTTATCATAGAGTTTTAATGATCTTTTATACCTATTTTCATTTTTTTTAACATGTTCTTATGAATATAATTTTACCACCGCAAATATCTAAATATATTTCATTTATTATAACACAAAAGCGTATTATAATATTTAGTAGTATAAAACAATTTCATTAAAATTTAGAGAAAGAAAATAAAGAGATGTTTAAAATATATTTAAATTTAATTGTTTGAATTTTTTTTTGTAATTTTAAAAAGTATTTTTTTAATTTTATCTACTTTGTTTGGCTAGAAACAAGTGAAACAATTCAATGTTTATATAATTTATAAATGTTTTGATTTTTATAAAATTTTAATTAAGTGTAATTATTTACTATTTTATATAACTATTGACTTTTATTTAATTACTATTTAATATTCTGTTTTGAAATCTATACAATTATATTTTTTTATTAATAGTTGACATTAAAATCGAGAAAATTTCTTTCTAAAATTAAATATTTAATAATATTATATTTCTCTTTTTGTGATATTTATTTTTTAATAAAGTTTATTTAATTGATATTAGAATAATAAAAAAAGGAATACAAACATGGAAACAAATACATCCATTATTCTATGAGAATGGGACAAATTATAACCTCTAACTATAGAGATAGATATAGAAAAAAAAATTACTTCAGAGATACTAATGGAATAATGAAATCTGTATCACCCCGTATGGTTGTCATCTCTATACATGACATACAATAAAGAAAAGAGAAACATATCCATGCTTTAAATTCTATCCTCTTTGAAATATTATTGTAACTTTAACTAAAACAGCAATAAATTAGGAACATTACTTTTGTTATAGCCAAGCAATTTATTTATGTTACATATAATATCGTTAATTATTAGACTGTTTTGAGTGAACTTCTTACTCCATTCTTCTCACAAGAATGGAAATCCTTCATTGGATAAGCAGATATCAGCACATCATCATAAAATTAACCTCAAATATAAGAGATAAGCATATCTGAACCTCCTACACAAGTCAGGAACAAGCTGTTGCAAAAGTTAATATAGGATCTAGCACAACATACATACAAATTTTAGAATAGAGTCCAATATTATACTTATTATCTGTAGCATGCATAAATATAACATCCAACTCTCTCTCCAAGCTCCATTCCATCCTTCAACAACATATTCATGATTTCTGCATGATGACAAGAACAGGGTGAGATTTTATCCAAAAAAAGAAAGTAAAAAAATACAAATAAAGAGAGAAATTCCTAGTTACACTTGACAAGAAAAGATAAATATGAAAAAAGTAGTTGTACTTATGCAGAATCTCTAACCTGCATTGGAAGGTACAATTTGAACTCGGGTGGGAGTTCTTCTTCAGAGTAGAGGCGATCAGAGAAGTATATCCTTCTCAGGCGACAGTTTGCATGAACCTGAACTCGCAGCGTCTCCACATAATTAGTACCATATGCTCTCTTGGTGAAATCAGCCAGGTTAAACTGTATTTGATTCCAGCCGTCATCCATTCTTAGTGGCATAGTGCAAATGTACGGCTTTACTCGAGTGACGGCCTATTATGTATAATGACATGAAAATTAGAACGCATGAATCATTTGTAAATCATACAGATTGTATTCCAGTAAAGATATTGAGATCATTTTAGCAAAACAATGTTACAATATTCCATATCTTCCTTTTTCAAGTACCGTAGTATTCCTCAGAGATGACTGTTAGAATAGGCATAGAACAGGGTTTTATTAAAAAGTTGTTGAGTTGATCCTATCTATATGACACCACCAGTTATTACCTACCAATAATGTTAGGTTTCTGAGTTAGAAGCTTAACTTTCTCACAACACTCACTCACGCAAAGGCAATCAAACCAGAGAGAACACAGGAATTGTATGTATTCACTGTAACTTACAACAAAATACAATAACGATTCGGGAGCCTAATCCCCCTCAACAAGGTCCAAGACCTGTTTACATAAAGTAAATGGCTAGCTACTCAACAAAATCACAAAAGGTTTATTTATATTCTCTCTCCCCCTAGCAACCTAACAAACTTTCCTGCCTTTTTATTCATCCTCTACCATTCTGTCTTAGTGTAGATACCGTTTGGCTCCTTCACTCCTATTCCCCTATCGTCTGGCCCTCGATTCCCCCTTTCTACTGTTCGGTTCCCTTACTTTCCACCGTTCTGCTCACCAATGCGACTCACACAACCTACTGCCTTTAACCGTTCAGTTCTCCCCTACCTACTACCGTTCGGCTAGACTCCCTTCCCCCTGCCTCCTACCATTTGGCTCAGCCACTTCCTGCCTTCTATCCTAAACCCAATCTATCCTATCATCCTATATCCTAACAAATAATGACCCAAATGATTAGTCCAATGCTCCCAGGTGAATCCTCTTCATTAAATTCTTTTCAATTATCACTCAAACACTCCTAATAATGACGACACAAATTAGCCCATTGCTATCTAAAAAGGCACTCATTCTACTCGTAATTCACATCCTGTTTACAATTTTCTCAGCTATAGTAGGTTGTCTCCTTGACATTTTTCTTTTCTCTCCTCTCTTCTACAATTTCTAAAAATGTGAATAAAGCATTTGATCATCATGGACAGTGACCATGATTGTTGTGAAGTTTTCTCTATGGTCCTCAAGCAATGTTCACATGGTTACTTTGGAAAATTTAGTCACATTATTCAAAATATGTTTACTTAATAGTGTGCATTGATGATATAGTCAGTATAAGGGAATGACACTACTAGAATTTCAACTAAAGGAACATGCATGCAATCAATTTCAAACCAAGGATCCCAGATGTCTCAAATACTTTTCGGGCATTGAGGTGACACAATCAAAAAAAGGTATTGTAATTTCACAAAGAAAATATGCTCTAGATATCCTAAAAGAAACGAATATGATTGACTATAGATGAATACCAAAATCAAAAATTAATTGCAGAGTACGATGAATATTTTATCTGATCCCAAAAGATATAAAAGACTTGTTGGATCAGTTCATACATATTCTTTATATTGATCATTGCAATGTTGACATCCGTATTCCAAGGAACCTCATAAAAGATCCAAGGCAACGTATGTTATATGAAGATAAAGGAAATTATCAACTTTAGGTATTGTGATGCTGATTAGTTCATACATATTCTTTATATTGATCATTGGAATGTTGACATCCATATTCCAAGGAACCTCAGAAAAGATCCAAGGCAACGTACGTTGTATGAAGATAAAGGAAATTATCAAAATTTTAGGTATTGTGATGCTGATTAGGCAGGATTTCTAATGAATTGATGCTTTACTACAAGATATTGTTTTTTCATTGAAGGAAATATTATCTCCCAGTAAATGCAAGAAACAAAATGTAGTTACACAATCAACTGAGTATAAAGATGATGTTATCTGTGTGTAAAACAACACCTCTAGGAACTTAAATTTTGTAGATTCAGCAAATGAAGTGATAATCAAGCATATGAAGATATATATTAAAAGCACATTTAATCATATAAATATTTTTCTAAGTTTTTAATTGATTAATTAATGTCTCTAATCAAATGAAATAAAAATAATTAATATCTTTACATGTTAAATTACTCTCCTATAATTAATAATTGAAACTTAATTTGTAAGTGTTAATAATTTAAATTATAATATTATTGTACATTTGCATCTTTCAAACAATATGATACAAAAAAATTAATCTTTTAAATTATATTTTAATTCAATTTTTAATTTAAAAGAAAAAAGAAATAGAAAAAGAGGCTAGCTCTCCTTGCCTCTAACCCATCAGTTTGACAAGTCAGGCGAGACAAGCCAAAGCAGGTTGAAAAATCCAACTCAACCTGCCAAATTTTGGTGGGCTGACAAACCAGCCCGTGGGCCAAAGCCCACTATGCTATTCCTAAAGAATATGATATAGAAGAAATCAAAATTCCGCAAGTTGTGGACCAACCCCTTAAACATAAAAACAAGGGCAGACTTACACACTTGAAAATTTGAAGCTCGAAATCGTCGCCTGACATTCTTATCATCCAAAACTTGAATCTCAAATGTGAAATACTTCTTTAGATTCTTGACAATCATAACCAAGAATGGAAGTTTTATACCAAGTGTTGCAGCTGGGTCAGCTGGGCATGTAATGTATGTGGACTGAATATTTGATCCGATTATTTCTAGTACATTGGATTGAATATCTTCATCCTGAGGTCGTTTGATATGACCATTCACAACTATAACAAAGTCCAAGAAAAATCAGTGACATAATACTTACTTTGAACAACAAAAAGACTGTTCCTATCATCAGACAACAAACCACAATATGCTAAGATAAACAATTAACCACTTGAGACCATTTAATTCATCAAATATAAATCATCAGAAAGAAATGGGTCACATTGATCCTTAAAATATGTGAGCCATTGTCACTAAAGTCCTTTAAAACAAAAAAAAAAAAAGTTGTATTTAGCCCCTGAAAGTGTGAAAGAAAGGTCCAACATTACATCCTGCTCAAGGTTACTGAATCAACATTTAAATCACGAATCCAAACTATTCTTTGAATCATGAATCAAAATATTGTATTGAACAATAAGATTCAAGTATATAAATGATAAACAGTGTTCAATAAAAGCAATTTAAAGAGGAAATAGATAAAATAACTTAAGCAGCAGTCACACAAAACAAAACTATTACTTATTACTAAGTTTGTGAATTTTTATATTAGGAGAAAGAAGAATAATGTTTCAACTAAGGCATACAGACTACAAGAAATAAATTGAAAGCAGATACCGGACTGAAGCATGATGTTTCAACTATGCAGAGTAACTTAATAGAGTAGTATTAACGTATATGAGAAAGATTCACTGAAAAAAGTGATCTGATAATATACAAATTCCTTAACACAACAGGAATAGGAAATACCAAGACTAATCTTACACATTAACCTTTCATGGGATCAATATGCAAGAAGATCAATGAGTAAGGATTCATGTATCCCACCATGAGATGTTGGGCGAGGTGTCACTGTTACATGGGTACTTGAGATAGAAAGAAATCTAAGGATCTTTTATTGAATGAAGAACAAAATTAGGGATAATTGAATGAAGAACAAAATTAGGGATAATTGAATGAAGAAAACTTTCAGTTCAGTAGAACACTGCATAAAATGATAATGATACAAAAGAGTCAATCCCATATAAAATAGAGACTCTGGACTCTCCTAACTGTCTTAGGATTCTTAGACAGTTAATTCTTCCCCCATCCCACCTGGTCCATATGATAGCCGCCTAATTGGAGATAACAAACCTCCTAACCTGCCCCGTGTAACTTATCTTAACAATAAGCTCACCCCTTTTCTTCTTGAAATTCACATGTTTAACTATAGGAATGCTATCAGTCAGCCTCATAGGAGGAACCTTACTATTTAACACCATAATAAATAAATTTTCAAAATGAGAACAAAGTCACATAGTTTCAGACCAAGGCACAGCAGAGTATTGTTGCATTTAAATCAAGCTCAAATATTAGATTGGCTGTGTTTTAAAAGATAAAGTACAACCATTGGCTGGAAAATGAACAAGTAAGGCTTAATATCTTCATATTAATTAGCTATACACTGTGCATGGGTATTTTATGAAAATCCCACCATCGATTCTTCAATCAATGGTCATAATTTTTCACATTGAAGCACTAGATGCTACTGCAAACCCGAAAGCACGTACCTTCTTTGTCCCATATCTGCAATGGTTTACTCCTAAATAAATAAATAAATAAAAAAGACAACGAAAAATATCAGTAACTTCATCATAGCCAATATACGAAAACAGGATTATGAAACGAAGATGCCAAAACGAAACATACCCAAGGCTGTATAATATGGAAAGAAATCCGGATTGGAACGTGTTCTTGAACATCTTCTACACTTCTGCTAAAAGCCTCAACACAGCAACATCAAACCTAGATTAAAAATAAAAAATAAAAATAAAATAAAAAACAAGACACAAAATTAGAATAAGATTCCACACACTATAACCTACACGGAATGAAATCGCATTCAGAAAGTAAGCAAAACGAGTAATCAAAGGTTACAAGGCACGTAAGAGAGATGAATGAATAGCGATGTAAAACCCTAAACGCAAATTGTTGTGTAGACAATACAAATAACCGAAACAAGTGAGAATAAGAACTTACAGATTAGAGCACCAAGAAAGGTTTTGTTTCTTCCTGCAATCACAGAACCACAAACATAAAAAGCTCGCAGAACTTTAAACAACTTTATTATATAAATGGTTAAATGTGATTTTATTCTGGAATGTACGATGATATCAAACTTTTGACCATTAAATTTAAAAGAAAATTTTTTAAAATACTGAATTTGATAAAATAAAATAAAATATAAAATATAATTTAAATTCGAATACCAAAACTAAATTTATTAAACATGTGGTATGTTGAAGCATCCTTCAAATAAAACTGTGCAACCTGCAAATAAAAGGATGCCTCAACATGCTACATGTTTAAAAAGTTAACGCCGTCCATTACATTTAACGGAAAGGGTATTATTGACTCAATTTTGTTAAATTAGGGACCAAATTGATCACTTTCAAAATTGGAGGACCCAATTGAAACGAACCCACAAATATAAGGACCTCCGAACCTATTAAACCTATAATTTAATCAATTATAAATAAAAACAATCATCAATAACTGTTATTAGCTTTTATCTTATCTCCAACTCTATGTCTTTGTTTACTTGATATTTTATATTTGAAAAGAAAGTTTGTAAAAATTAGTGTAAGATTTTATTGATGTGATAGATTAAAAAAATTTACTTTAAAATTTATCTTTACTTACCTCTAAATCCGCTCAAATAAATAATAAAACAATGTATCTTTAAATCCTTTCATATTCATTTAATCACTCTTTTCCAAATTCTGAACAAAGTCTAAGGTATAAATTAAGTGTTATTTATATTTTTCCTCCTCCAAATACAATTCACACCAATACAGAACAATAATACGATAAAAATATTATCATAATCTTGAAGTAACCCAACCACTATTTTCACATTTTTTGAGAACATAAAAATTAATTTAAAAAATTGATATAATTATTAGTAGAATAAATAACAATTACCAAACATAAAAACTAATATTATAATCTATACCTATTAATAGGATGTACTTATGTACTATTGGAAATTATTCTTGTAATAAATAATATTCTTTTTAAATTAAAATAATTATTTTACTAATTTTATTCTTTAAGATTTTTAAATTTAATCCATTTTTTTAATTTGACTGGTTTTTTTAAACTCAAGCACTGATTTAAAATAAAATAACTATATATAAAAAAAATTATCTTACAAAATTTAAAATTATTTATATTTACTTCTATATTTATAATTTTATTATTTTTTTATCATAAAAAAAAAATTTGTGATCATTAATGTAACATCCCAAAAATTATAGTATGAACTACATTAATGAAACATCACATAATAATAACATAGAACACGTATTGGGAAATAAAAGTTACTTACGGTTATCCTAAAATAACCATAAATTTAAAACTTTACAAAATATAATTAATTCATATACAAAACATAAGAACAAACCGAACGGTCATACAAGCGATGTATAAATCGAACGGTCCTAAACTAAGAGATTGAAGGCTCCTCGCTCAGCACCTGCTCCAAACAACACTTTTCACACTCTGCTCACACCCACAGGGTGATCATTGCAAAGGAAAACTGAACAGACAAACAAGACAAGACAGAAAAGAAGGGTAAGCTAGTGTAATTTAATTAATCATGTTAACATGTCATTCAGACAAACATATAATACAATTATACACATACAGATATCATATAAGCATGTTATGACCGACCACTTTACTCTGATCGTCCGGACAAGTATGAATATGAGCTATGGTCATTCGTGCACTCGTGGGAGGTAACCTGGAAACCTCACAATTACCATAGCTGGAAACCCAAGCTGCCACACGAGGTTAGCCCTTCATCCCTCACTGTAGCTGGAAACTCAAGCTACCACATGAGTTTAGTCCGTGAGCTGGAAACCCAAGCTACCACGCGACCATGCATCATGCTATTCTCACCACATGCCTCACCATTCTCTACTTGAGACTCGGTGACCATTAGAATGTCAGGATGAACGCCAAGACTAAGCTTCCCTTATTCATACTTTTACCACATTGAAACCAACCACCGAGACATTCCTCCTTGGAATTCTCTTTCACATCCATATTACAAATATCACATCATACTTTCACTTTGACATCATTATGTTAATGCGTACATAAGCCATTAAAGCAACTAAAATAAATATAAATATATGCCAAACAAAAATCACCAAACACATATAAACAATACCGAATACCCTGTGAATGTTGGAGACCGAACGGTCTCTCACTACCTAAAGAATAGGACCGAACAGTCCATAACAAGTACGGCTGAAGAGATGGCCGAACGTTATTTAAAAACCGACCACTATAAGATACTAAGTACACAACATGACTGAATACTACAACCAGACCAAGAACTAAGTTAGATCTAACGCTTATGGCTTAGACCAAACACTTATAGTTTAAGCCGAACACCTATAGCTTAGGTCGAACACCTGATAACGGTTGAAAATACCGTTATCTGTGATGTAATTTTAACACTAAATGCACCCTTTTCTGCTTAAAAACTTGCTTGGAATCATGTTTTTCTGTTAAGTTGTGTGAATAAGAGAGTTGAGGTTGAATTTGATGATTTTATGACTAATTCCCTTTGTTTTGATAGAAAATGAGTTAATATGGAAAACAGGGATAAAGTGCTAAGGAGATAGAGCTCAGAAAGGTCCAGAAAAAGCACCAGAAGGAAAGAAGCTCGAGGCTTGGGCGCCCTTTTTGAGGCTTAAGCCCCCTTTTTTGAGGTTTAAGCACAGGAAGTGTCGCTCACCGCCCGGGCGCCTCTTTTTGGGGCGCTTGAGCACCGGATGAAGAAGGCTTGGGCGTACTCTGAAGGGCTTAAGCGTAGGAAGTGTCGCTCACCGCCCGGGCGCCCCTTTTTGGGGCGCTTGAGCGTAGGATGTAGAAGGCTTGGGCGACCTCTATGAGGCTTGAGCGTGGAAGACCACCGCTCGCCGCTCGGGCGCCCTAAGTGGGGCGCTTGAGCGCCAACGACTCAGGCTTGGGCTTTGTTTCTATTCTACTTCTGTTCTATTTAAAGGACCTTGGCGTCCTAGGTTGGGTATCTCTAGCTGAAGCAACACAACATCACACTCTTCTACTCTCTGAAGGCAGATCTGGAGGCGGGAGCTTCCTCTTCTACTTTTAGGGTTTCACTATCTCATGTTTTTCCATTATTCATCTAGTTTCTCCATGTCTATGGGGAACTAAACTCTATTTGTTGTTGGGGGATGATGTAACCTTGTGAACTCTCATGTATTTGAATTGATTCTTAATTTATATGCTTTTTCATTAATTGTTAGGGAATTCATCTGTTTCAATGCTTGCTCTATTTAACTCATTTAGTAGCATGATTTATGAATTGCATGAGTGCCGGGAGGTTCCTTACAATTCAGGTTCTTGTTGAATTCTCCCAAGGGTAATATTTCTCAAGGATGAGGGTATGAGTACTTGGTCGTCTTAAGTTCTTGATCTTCAGACTTAATTTTCTAGGAACGCTAGGAATTGCACGAACTAGGAATTAAGGCAGGCTTATTGCGCCAGGGATCGGGTTCTAAGTAACTTAGTGAGTGACATTAACATTAATGTAAAAAGAAGAATTCTTATATACATGAGAGTAAACTTGGTGAAATCAAACCCTAACAATATATTCATCTCATATTAAACAACATTCGTTCATCTCTGTGTTACTCTACTATTGATCAATTTGCATTCATATTTAATTTTATGTCTTTGCATTTGAAACCAACAATCTCGTTTTATTTAAGTCTTAATTAATCGAGTTATCACACAACTGTTTAGTGCCGAGAGTCCTCTGGGATACGATACTTGCTCTTACCATTTTATATTACTTGTGTGATTTGATACACTTGTCAATCCATCAACAACACCCATAACTTAGGCCGAACACTAAGATATAACTGAACGGTCATTAATGGGTAAGACCTATAAGAGACCGAACATAGTTAAGACCGATTACTAGTACGAGATCGAGTACTACCAAGAACGAACGCTAATACAAAACCTAGCACTACTAAGAACAAGCGCTAGTACGAGACCGAGCACTACCAAGAACGAGCGCTAGTACAAGACCAAACACTACCACCTAATACAGAACGGTCATGAACGGGTAAGACTAAAGAGATTGAACCCAAATCATGACCAAGTACTTGAACATGACCGAGCGATCAATAGCGAATGCTCAATTTTCTGCATAATTCTGCAGAATTATGAACAAGCTAGATTTTACCAAAACTAAACAATTTCCCTAACTTCTAATCCTCCAAACATGAATCCTATACACCTTTACACCTATCCAAGGTTACCTAAATCTTTCTAACATCTTTCCAAAGATTCTCATATCAGATTTCACTCCAAAATCTTCATAATCAACAACTCAAAGACCGAAAATAAGATTTCCTAGATTTGGAACATTTTTAAGTGACTTAAAAGTTATAACAAATCTTAAACAACTTAACCAGATTCTCCATACAGACCACACTCACACCTAACACCAATTCATCATTTTCATTGTCACACTTCCTCACAATTCACTCGGCCATGAACCAAAATTATGCAAAAAAACATTTAACATGAACACAGCACACACCAACAATGTCGAATACCAAATCATTCAATTTTACACACATGCATAATCATCAAACAACATTTTCATACATAGTAAATCATAATTAAATTAACTAGCTTCCCTTACCTCTTTGACCGAACAAAACGACGTTTATCTTCTCTAGAAATTGCTTTCACACCAGAAAATCCTAGAAACACTTATATTTCCCCGATTGGTGAGAAAAGACCACCCAACGGATCAAAATGAAATTAGAAAGGGGAAGAGAAGGTTGAAGAACACATGCAACCAGCAGGGCTACCTTGCATGTGACAGAATTTTCCAGATCAAGAAACTAAACCTACCCGTTAAAACACAAGTTTGATCGGTGCAAAAGAAAACTCTTGAAGTCAAAATCACCTAGGGAGCTCTTGATCTTCGATCATATGAAACACAAGTGAGAAATTTGAGAGAGAGAAGGGAGAGGAATGGTAGAAAATTCTGTTTTAGAGAAATATAGAGTCTGAAAATAATGAGGTCATCTTTGTTATAAAATTTCTATTTATATGCTCATGAAACACTTGGTTTCTTTATTTTGAGACATTTGTTCCCCTCATAACACGTAATTTTTGGACTCTGACAATTAATCTATACTATTAATTTCTACTTTTATACTATTAATAAAGATATCATTGTTATATAAAGGAATTTTTCTTTTCTTTCTACACATTTTCACTATTACTTTTAATAACTATTTTTTCCAAATTTAAACAAAAAAATAAATTTTATTTTTTAGTAACTATCTTTTCTAATTCAAATAATTATAATAGTAAAATAAATATTTTCCAATTTTATCCTTTTTAGTCGTTATTTTTTAATTCAAATAATTATTCATAATAAATAAATATTTACAAAAAAATACTATAAAAATTATTTATTTTATAATTTTTTATATAATTACTTTTGTAACAGGTATTTTATAGTTTATTAATATTTTTCATGAGTTTCTACTAGTATTAATAAAGATTATTGGTTTTTTAACCAGCTCATAACCATTTTTTGTGTACACATTTCTTTCTTATTTTATCCTTGTTAATATAAATTATTTTATAATAATGTCTTTTGAAAATATAATCAATTACATATAATAAAAATCTATATTTAATAAAATATTAGATATGTAAAATTATAAAAATCATTTATTTTATATTTTTTTTAAGTGATTTTGGTATAAGTTAATTTTTTTTGTCATAATAAAAAAAGGTGGATACAAATTTCACTGGTTTTTAAAAGAGATTACTTTTTTTGGTGTACACAATTATTTTTAGTTTTATTCTTTTAATAATTACTTTATAAAATTCTAAATAAATTCATGTTAACTTTGGTCTAACATTACTCATCACGTGAAAGTTTTATTATAGAAAAACTGTGAACAAAACATGGGAGCACCATACTAAATTTATGGTAAAAAGAAATTACGTTTTTATGAAATATTTAAGACTTATTATGAAAATTATTTAAATAAATACATGAAATTGTTTCCTATAAATCAAGATGACTAACTTATTCACAAAATGATTTCCATTATTAAGAATATAAGAAACTTTGAATTTAAAATGTCACTTATAAATATCACCATAAGCATGAGCAACCTGTAATTTAATATCATTGATTATAATAACAAATGAAATAAATTAATGAGTAATGTCAAATATAAGCAACTTTTACCCATAAAGCACCATAGGAGTGGCATATTCTAAAGAAGACATAATAATTAATGAATAAAACTTTATTGACTCACTACCATTAGAAACATCTAGATTATTAGTAGAAGAATTCATTCACAACATGAATATTATTAGGTTCAACCAACTATTTTCTCACCACTAGAATTATCTCACATCTTGTTGTAATCTTCTATAATTAAATATTTCATGACCAATTATTTTATAATTTTAACAAAATAGAGACAAATTCTTATACTCCACATCTACCAAATTTTGGTTAGGTTATTCAAGTAACAAATCAACATTTACTAAAAAACGAGTAAAAAATCCACAAAACTTATTTTTGGTGTAATCATCCAAAGATAAATGTGTATCAATTCTACGTGTAATGAAAAAATTGCATTCAACTGTTAATATTCCAAAGAAAGACTATGTATATAAACCCAACATTGAGTTTTATGAGTTTCATAGATGTAGAGACAAAGTCCCTTGTCTAAGCAAAAACGCAAAGAATACTAGAAGATAAATTCCACGTTCTAATAACTAAAATCCTTCTCATATGCTATAATGAAGAGAAAACAAATTCATATAATTCCCTTTTTTTTATACAATTTTTTTTTATCTAACCTTACACTTTTAGTAAATACTTTTTTAAATTCAAATAATTACTCACTAGTGAAAACGCATCCGCTACACATTTTTGTTCAATTTTTTTTATATAATAATAAAATTATTATTATTCTTATTATTCTAACACTCCAATTATCTGAGTCACTAAACCGCCTTAAACTTAATATTTTTAACAATAATATCAAAATTCTCCAAAAATTGAATACATTTAATAAATCCAAATGTTAATTAATATTTACAACCCAAATATAAAAATTTACTATAAACCAATATAAAAATTTACTATAAACCAATACAAAAATTTTTAAAATCCTTTTCCTAAAATGGAAATACACTTCATGTAAAGTCCCAAATAACATTTTCCCTCTCTTAAGTGTTTACTCAGGACTTGGAATAACTCTAGTATAACACACACGTTATACGATCATCGCCATATGAGCTAACAAAAAAAATCATTTTAACTTTGCTTATCAAAACTCAACAAATCCACCAATACCCATGAATGAGCACAATGCCAATGTTCTCTCTCACTCACACACTAAAAATGATTTTTTACAAATAATTTTACAAAATAAACTTGGTAGGTGTTTTGTTGAAAAAATACGTAGATATTTTTTGGATTAAATATTTTGTAAAAAGAAGTATAATTTTTTTTAAGAAAATTTGTAGGTAATAAATATTTGTATAATAATGTACAGCAGAATTTGCAAGTATTAATATTGATTCTTCTTTGCAAAAAAAAAATTACAAAAAAAAATTCACAATTATTTTTTATAGATAATTTTTCATAGGAAATTTGTAAGTAATAATTTTTTTTTTTAATAATGCATGTATTAATACGATCACTCTTTCTCGAAATACCAATATAAATTATAATTTTTAAATAACATAGCTTAGAATATAATTTTTAATCTTATTCATAATTATGTAAATTATGTTAATTTTAAATAATTGAATGTAAATAGTAAATGTGTACTTTCATACATATATTTCAAAATATCTTTTGTTTTATTTCGGTTGTTTCAAAATATATTTAACTTTATATATTATTTCAAATACATCTCGAATTATGTATTCTAGGTCATCTCTAAGTATTATTTAAATTACACATTCTAAATAGTATTTACTTTACATAGTACTTCGAAGCATCAAACACCACTTGCGAATAAGTGTTGTGCAAAATAAAACTTTTGAAATTTTATTACACTTACGATTAAGCTTATTTACGAGGTTGTAGCGTAAAACATGCTATGCGTTGTAAAGTTACACGTAGAAGTCTTAATTAATAATAGAATTGGGCAGGAAAAAATATAGAGCAAAATAAAAAATTTAAAATTTAGAAAAACAAAAACTCAAATTCAAATGTAGCTATGATAATTAAGCATAATGTTAAACCATATCTGTTCAATATATCATAAAAGTTTCAGTAAAAAAAAATTGTCATAAAATGTCTAACACAGTCACATTTAAACATGTTGGATGTTTTTACATGAATATTATTAAACATGTTTACCCTTGAGACGTTCATCCCAATGCACTCCATTACCACTGGTACTTGGGCTATTTGTTTCTTCTTTTGGCTGAAAGTGTCAAATAAGATGACAATGAAAATTAAAAATTTCAATAAAAAAATTATGAGCACTTTCAACTACAACAAACCATAAAAACCAACAATAAGGCTATTTCCTTCTAAAAACCTATATTGAATATATTTTTAAACGTTTGTGGCTCAATCAATCTAAAAATTGATTTCAGGATTGATTATGATATCGAGTGATTGATCCATGAAAGAGCCATATTGTTACAATGCTTTCATATTCCATAAAGCAAAAATGAATTCCATGGTGGTGATAATTATGTCAATGAATATGATTTTGTTCTTTGACAATAAAATAAGTCTCATAGTACAAGTCCATGGACGATAATTTACGGTGGATTATACAATAAAAAAAAAGATTATCAATCAGATTAAGGATATATGGATTTGACGGGTTCATTGCAAAAATCCTAGTTTGTCATTAATGAACATAGCAATATTAAAAGTATAAGCAAGATGAAGAAGAAAGAAAATCAAGAAATTTGAAATAGAGCTCTTTGATAGAGTTCTAACACCATCTAGATTGAAAGAGAAAAGAAAAATTTAATGATTGATACACTTTTCATATGTAAGAAAGAAAGTGACTTTATATAGTCATTCAAGTACAACCTTAATAATAGAATAATTACTCGACAAACTAATTGATTAAAATAATTACTAGTAATATGGTATATATAGTTCTTTAAAAAAAATGTTATTTTAGTGTTGAATTTTTTTTATCTATACAATTTATCTACATATTAGTCAATTTCATATCTAATTTATGTACTAAAGATCCATTAAACACTAGAAAATGTCTAATTCAACCCACACAAAATGAAACCATTCTATGCCCTTCTTCATTTCTTAATCATCAATATCATTTTTTACCTTAAAACTAAAATTAATTTTTAAAAAAGAGGAGATTACACATATCAACATTTGATTACAGACCTAATGTGTGATCCAACTCCACATGAGAGTAATATTTAGTTGTAGTGTTCTCTCACAAATCAGAAAAACCATGTTAAATGAAAATAAGATGATTCCCTAAGCTCTCTATTATCAAAGGTATAGTAACTTTAGTATCATAGTCTTCAATATATATAACCACTAATCCATGTAACCAAATGGAGAATTGGACCACAATTAAAGATTTAGTTAGAAAATTGAAGAATATGAGGGGGATTGATTTTGTGTACTTAATTAGTGGAGATGGGTTTATGGATGTTTTAACATGAGTTATGGTTGGTGATGTATGGTGTACCTTTAAAAATTAATGGTCACTAGGAAGGAAAGGATATTTGTGAAGGAAAAAAAAAACACTAGTAAAATAGTGCTTACAACTAAAGGGCATGCTTTATTTCCTTAACAAAGATAATGCATCTTTAATAGAAGTCTTATTTTTTTTACTCAACAAAGAATGTTTCTGAAGGGTTATATTTAACTTCTCCCTAGAAACCGTATATATATAAGAACTATTAGAAGTGGACTTTTGTAGGATGAGGTTTGCATCCAGTTATAAATTATGAATTAGCCTTATCTCTAGTCGATGTGGGACTTCTAACAAGAACAATTTAACAAACTTCAAAAGATAATATTTTTAGTTTTATTTCATTTAATTATTATGATGCATGTTTTACTCCTACAGTTTCAGATGTGGTTTTATTTATTATTCGTTCTGATTTGAATATATCTTATATTACTATTACTATGTTGTTCCATATTGAATAAAAGCAAGTATTTAACAATTACAATCTTCTTTTTGTTTCTCTTACTCTTTATCTTTTATATATATTGTGATTGATAAAATATAACATATTGGTATCAAAGTTTTCATCTTCAAAACAAACTAAGAATGAAACTTTTTTAAGTCTTTTTTTCCTTGGAAATTTAAAACAATTAGTATTAAAAAAAGTGAGGTTTTTGTTTAGAGGTCTAATGCAATTAGTGCGAAAAAAAATTTGAAGACTTTTTTTTTTGGAAAGTATAAAGCATAGACTTTACTTAATTGGACCTTTAGCCGGCTCTATCATATACAATGGATCTAGCATAATTTTTTGATGGTGAAGAGTGAAAGTTATAGTTGCAAGAATGACCACTAAGTATTGGGTAAGATGAAGTATAATATAACTTATGACATTTCTAAATTACTTTCAATCAACAAACCCTCAAATGAAGAGTCACAAAGATAGGAAGGCAAAAAGATCAAGACTAAAAATTGCCCTTTTTGCTGTAAAAACTTGAATGTAAATAAAACCATGTTTGAATACAATTGGTAATTGATTAAAGGTGCAAAAGGCAAAGCCATATTCAAGGTGAATATGGGAACTAAACCTTTCGCCTATAATTTTGAAGAGGAGTAAAAAACATGATCATCAATGTTGAACCATGACAAAAAAAAAACTCAAACATGTTCACCTTCTTGGACTCCTATACATGCAAAAACACACTTTGATGAAAGTTGCCTTGATATGCTTGGAGACAAGTTAACTAAATGTAAGCTTTTGTTACTACGATAAGCTATGGTTGAAAAAAGAAATATTTTCTTAAAAAACTTGTAGACCAACTCAACATATTAACTTGTACACACAAATGTTAAGAGACTTTAGAGCGCATCATATTTTAATGGTGATAAAATACTATATTACAATTATTGATTATTAAACCATTTTTTTAAATTTATTTCCTTAAATCCAAGGCTAATGTTGCTAATAATTTCTGGAAAATAAAGTACTAGTGTAAAATCAAAGTGGTTGTAGGTTTCAAACTATAAGGTTTGACATAAATGAATGCACTAATTATGTTTTCGATAAATTTTGTGAAGAAACTAATATTGAACACTAATTCACCATACTTTACACTCCTAATAAAGTGGTGTAAGTAAAAAAAGAAGTGCCAAGAGCTACAAATATTGTTGTATTATTGTTGAGTATACTAGCTACACAATTTTTACATAGAAAAGCTCCATTTCTCAAGTAATTTGTTACAAACCAAATTTACAAAAATATTATTTTTTTATTATATTTGTTTTTATTCTGTATTATAACGACAAGTAATTTGATTATGATATTTGTTTTTCTTTTGTCAGTGACAAAACTTAAGTAATTTGAAGAAGTTGATAATGATAAAAATAAATAATAAAAAAATAAGTGAAGACTCGATTAATATAGTTTTATAAACTAATATAAGACTGGATTGGATTGTAATGATATCTTTTAGTCTCTATAGTCAAATTTTCATAAATGTTTTGTCCAATTGCAAACTTTAATACAATTAAAATGCTACTTGCCTTGATTGCCATAAAGGTTGGAAAATTGATCACATTTAAAATAATGTTTTCTAGATGATTATTTTCGAGAGAAAATGCATATATAATAGCTTTAGAGGGTTCCGTTTAGGATTAATCCTACCGAACGCGTTAGAGGGAGAGAACATTTAGAAGTTGAGAAAGACCACCTTAAATAAGACCTAATATATTAGGATAAATTACCACCTTCAAGATTTTAAATTGATAAAAAAATTTAATTGAAGCTCATGTGAAGGTGGTTGAGGCAAATTTAATGAAATAAAATCATAATGGAATCCTAATTTGTGAAAAGAAATACACAAAAAAAAATACTAAAAGAATCCAATCAACAACAAGTTTAACAAGGACAATAAAGTTTATCAATTTGATAAAAAAAAAAAACATGATCTTAATTATATTATATCAATAAAAAACAAAAATCATATGTTCGTCCTTACAAAAATCTCACACTGTAAAAAAAAACATAAATATCATCTTATTAATTTATACATTCACCAACGATAATTTTCTTTTTTAATTTTTAAATCTAAAGTTGTCGAGAAAGTACCTTTATATTTTCATGAACCTTCTTTTTCTGCTCATCAACCTTTTTTTCTTGTAAATGAACCTTCTCTTCTCTTTCTATGTCTTCTTCGCTATCATCATCAATCATCTTAGGCTACTCAAAGTAGAAAATACAAGAAATACAAGAAAATTATCGTAAAAATATTCAAAATGATTATTATAAAAGTTACATAAAGTGATATGCTACATATATATTTTTCGAATGAGATGTTACCTAAAACTTGATGAAAGAGCATGAGGTGTCTTTTAATTAGTTTTTTAGTAAATTTTTTGCATAGCTTATTAATAAAAAAGAGTTGTAACAAGTTAATGGCAATAAACATCATGTAAGTAAAATAAGTTATTAATTAGTTTTCTAAAGTAATTCTTTCCAGAAATTGAAAATTTTGAATTTTTATAATGGGTCTTTTAATTTATAAGTTAAGGCACTTAAAGCTCTATTTAATTTTATTTTTTTCCTTTTGTTATTATTATAATAACTTCTCATTTTGAACTATACTTTTATTAAACATTTATATACCATAAATATGAAAAATAGTTAGACGTGTCCCTAAGTTTGCTCCATTGTATATTTATAGGTCCTTATTTTCTATTGAAACAAACTTCAGTATATAATAATAGCTTCTCAATAATTTTTTGACCTCATTCTGAAATTAATAAGTTACCTTTAAACAACAAAAAGTAGACATGGGTTTGACTTCATATCAGAATATTGAGCATCAAACAAGCAAAAATTAGTCTGATATACAAAATTGTATAATATACAAAATTGTATAATATACAAAATTGTAAGGAAGTGCTTTGAATTCAAGGGTTTAGAACAAAAAAGTTTTAATATTATTCTAAAATATGAAGTTTTCAATATTAGTGCTAGTAAGCAAAATGGTGGAGTAGCTAATTGGTTGAGAAAGATATAATTAGACTATATTGAACATAAATAATGTATTAATTAAACCTCAAAATTAACACTTAATAATCTAATTTATCTAGCAAACTTGTTCATACACTCAAAATAATAATTAGAATATTTAATGTAGTATCAAAATAATAATGTTCATACTGATTGATGTGGAAATTTCTAACAAGGAAGCCAATTTTGTTGATTAATGTTGGTTCTAACAATGAAACAAAAATCCTAATGGTTTTTGTATTAGGCATTTTGATTTCAATCCAATAACCAGATTCTTTGCTTTCTTTTACCTCATGCTATGCTAATTAAGATAAAAACAATAATAGAATAACAATTTTTCAATAGGAAACTTTTTAAATAGAAATTGCTTTATATAGAGTAAACCCATTCAAATACAAAATTCTTATTACAGTGCCATTAAGAGAGATAAAGAACAAAGTTACAATTATAATTCATAAATGGGATCTCTAAACTATATTGGATTGTTGAAGTTATCAAGGTGACATAGTAAGATTATACATTCATACCCAGATTTCATGGATGCAACCGTATGTTACTTTAAGCAAATACTAACGCAACTCTGCATGATTTGTTTTGTTATTTATTTCATTAATATTAATATTTCTTTTTCTTTTCTCTTCCCATTTCCTAAGTTAGACTGTGTTAGAAAATAACCTTAACACTTTTTTATCCATCTTAATATTCTTATGTATGTTTATATCTCCAAATTCTTACTCTCATAACAAAATATATCTAAGGTAGATATAAGCTCATCAATTAAAATTAATACCAAGTACTTTTTATAACATCTTACCATCCTTATTTTACATGATTTTCTTTCTCAAATTCTATTAAAAGATATCTTATTACTCTTATGATAATGTTGATTTCACATTCAAATATGCATAAATTCGAATAAAAACCAAAACAACAAAAAGAAAACCCATACATTGAAATTATATATATATATATATATATATATATATATATATATATATATATATATATAAATACCTATCAAAGACATATTTCAAAAATTCAAATCTTAAGATTAACCTAATTAAATTTATATGAAATGAAAATAAAGTTAAAATAATTTTACAAAAGAAGAAAGAATCACCTTGTGCGAAATAATCTCAGGTGTCTGTGGTGGAGTTAGTGGTGTCAATTGACGATGATGGTAACGACGACGAAAGTACTTAATTCTAAAAAAAATAATTAAGTTAAGTTCAAAGAAAAAAAATGAATGATATAGAAAAATAAAATAAAAATTATATGAATACCCAAATCTTCTATCATCGCTTGTCTGACGAGCAGCCATTTTTTGACCTTAACAAAGAAGAGAAGAGGAAGGTGAGTTTAAAACTTGAAAGACTTTTAATTTTTAATGTAACAAAAATATTAAATACAACATTAATTGAAAAGAGAAAAATAATAAATATATCTTTTAAAAAATTATTTTCCATCTAGAAATAAATTTATTGCAATGTTTGTTAACCCGTTTTTCTTGATAAACTCACCACTTTATTATTTGTATTCATTGGTTAATTCCAAATAAGGTCATTGTTTAACGATTAGCAATATTTTTATTTTTTTAATTTAGTTGTTCAGTTTATGAAGTTTCTTTTGTGGTCCTTTGGTTAAAGTGATTAAAGTGGTTGTCATTACTACAATTATTTGGATAAATTGAAATATTTGAAATCATAGCAAATTTCAAGATTCAATTGTGTTTTCTTCTGTTATTTTTCAAATTTCAAATTAAGCAGTTATGCGCATGAATGAAAATAAATCTAAGAAACGTGTGAGTAATACTGTCCTTTGTTGACAGGGGGAGCCTTGTGAGAACTGTTAAGACTTAATTGATTACATGACATGCGTAATCGATTAAGCTTAACGATCATATTTTTTAAATATGTTTGACTTGCATTAAATAAGAATCGATTACATTAATATTGCATTCAATTATGAACTGAGTTAGTTGTTGTATTTATGTTACATCTGGTTTTTTATTATGTAACCGATTACATTACTAACATAATCGATTACTTTGCGTCTGTTATGACATAAACTATAAATTGACGCATTGCTTGTATTTCTATAGAACACTTGGTCATTTACATTTTCATATCTGACAGTTTTCATCTAAGAAAGTTTTACATATTGCATTGATGCTCCAATAATCAAGAAGCAAAGATCTTGAAGAAATTTGAAGGATTCTTGAGAGGACATTTGAGAGCTTGACTGACTGATCGTATCCGCACTGTTGAGGTATATTTGCTATGATCAAAAAAAAATTGCACTTGTTGATTGTATTGTGTCCCTGTTCGTGTACAACAGGAAGGAGAGCGAGGAGCTCTTGTACTTTGAGAGGGGATTCACAAAGGGATTCTACAACAATAATGTGTGGTTCTGTGCGTGCAGGTGTATTTGTTTCTATATTTGATTGTTTGAGTGGGAAAGGTGTTTACATTGTGAGAGTGTGTCCACTGTAAAACCTTTGGTGTAATTCTCCAATCATTATAGTGAAATATCCTTCAATCAATGGTTGATTAAAAGGGTGACTTGATGTAGGCATTGAGGCCGAACCAGGATAAAAACTGTGTTTGATCTTCTTTCTCTATCTCTTTACATTTCATTGCATATGCACTTTATTTATAGCGCAAGAAAGTTTTAAAGATCATTCTATTTATGCAAAAAGATTTGAAAAGTACACGTTTTTATAAATCACCAATTCACTCCCTCTTGGTGTTGAGAAACAAGCTTCTTTATTTCTAATAAAAATGCTTATTACCAACGGTCTTTAAGCCTTCGGTAATGGGATGATTACCGAAGGATTTACCGGCGGCCTACTTTAATGTCTTTACAGACGGTCTTTGGCCTTCGGTAATGTCCAAAGTGCATTAAATTCGACACTGGGTATTCCTTCCCCAAATTCCCCAAAATCAATTTCAGTACTCCTTCTCCTCCCTACCCTGTTCTCTCGACGTAAACCTTGTGTGGGCGCGAGGTTGGTGTTCCCTAGCCGGTTTGAAGAGCATGGTGGTCCAGACGATGGCGGCGGCGGTTCGTTGGTGGGTAGGTGTCTTACCTTCCCCTTTCAAAGATTCGTGCATATTGGCTTCTATCAGCGCGAGGTTGGTCACCCTAAGCCGATTTCAAGAGGTTGTTGTTGGGGACGATGACAATGGTTCCTTGGTGGCTAGTTTGCGAGTTGGGTGGCTAGGGTTCTTCTTCTTCGTTCTGTGTGTTGCGACAACGGTGGTGGTTCGTGGAGCTTAGCATTAGGAGGGCTTTGTTGTGAAATTAGGTTGGCTACTGCGTAGTGCTTTGTTGACACATTTTTTTTGAAGCACTGATAATAATATTCATCATTTATAAAATGTCCACGAAATGGTAGGTGTTAATGATGCTCAAATGTTAGGAATGATTAATAAAATGTATGGTGTTTGTGACAATTGTGGCATAAATAGAGATGTTAATGATGCTGAAATGTTTTGAATGTTGACTATGTTGTAATGGTGGATAATATATTGCTATCTGAAGATGATAATGTATTATTATGTTGCTTTAAGTGAATGAATCAGTGTGTAAGGTATGTGTAATGTATATGGGATGTTGGGTTTTGTGATCCAAATCTGATCACACTTGGTCGTACTCCTAATATGATACAAAGTGTAATTGTTGTAAAACCAATTGCTCATAGGTTCCTTGGTGATTTGGTCTCGGTTAAACTAATTATGGGTTGTAAGAATTATGGGTGACTGATGTGTAATTATATATAACATATAGGAATGTGTTTAAAATGGAATTAAACTCTGTTTGAATGAAGGTAATGTTATTCAGTCCACTTGAGTAACAAACTCGTATGTGTGAGTGGAAATTGATTAAGGTTGTCTTAGTAACAATTTTTTGAGTGAGTTTATACTCAGTTTTGAGTTCAGAATTATACTTGATGTGTGATAATGTTAGGCTGCTATACCGCAATGAATATGGGATGATTGAAGGTGTACTTTATGGTTTGTATGTGCTTATAAAGTGATTAAACCATGATGCTCATTGGGCATATGAAAAGGATTGAATAGAAATGTTAACTATATGAACCTAGAAAGCAATGTCAACCTTAGTGAAAATAGGACAACCACTAAGTAATCCTAGAATCAACAATTAAAAAGTATCCTATAAAACCTAGCTAATTAAGAACTCACACTACAAAAAGTACCTAAAACTCAAAATATGACAACCTAGAACCTAAAAGTAGTACTTAGAATACACTAAAAGTACTAAAAGTGCAAAGTGTATTAAAGTACTAACCAAAACAATAAACTAACTATCTAGACAAGTTTTAAAACAAAAAAAGAAAGATAAAAATGAGGTGACAATTCCAAAATACCAAGAAAATCAAAATTTAACCATTGAGCACCTAAAATTACACTAGAATAGGTGATAAATTCGAAATTCACCTACATTACCTTAAGAATGTGTAATCTTTATATCCTAACAAGTTTAAACTAGTAAAATGAAGATAAGAAACATGTTAAATTGGATCAAGTACCTAAAACTCAAAATTGCACTACTTAAAACCTAAAAAACTATACTAAATAGGTGAGAAATTGGGAATTCACCTAAAGTAACTAAAGAATGTGTATTCTACACATCTTAACAAGTTTAAAGTTGGTAAATGAAGGTAAGAAACATGTCAAATTAGATCAAGTAGCTAAATCTCAAAGTTTGGCTACTTGAAACCCAAAAAAGTGTACTAAATAATTGAGAAATTGAGAATTCACCTAAAGTAACCTAAGAATGTGTATTCCACACATCCTACCAACTTTAAAGTAGTGAAATGAAGTTAATAAACATGTCAAATTGGATCAAGTACCTAAAACTCAAAATTGGATTAGTTAAAACCTATAGAAGTGTACTAAATAGGTGAGAAATTGGGAATTCACCTAATGTAAACTAACAATTACTAACGTTAATATTCTAACAAGTCTAAAGTAGTTAAATGAGCTTAGGAAACTACTTAAATGGTAAGAACTACCTAAAACTCAAAGTTTGAGTATTTAGAACCTAAAGAAGTCTACTAAAAGGACGAGAAAGTGGCAATTCACCTAAAGTAGACTAACAATAACTAATCTTAATATCCTAACAAGTCTAAAGTAGTGAAATGACACTACAAAACTACTCAAAAGCAAACAAATTCGTAAAACTAAAGGTTTTAGTAGTTAGAACCTAAAAAAATGTACTAAAAAGGTGAGAAATTGACAATTCACCTAAAGTAGACTAATTTTAATTAATGTTAATATCCTAATAAGTCTAAAGTAGTCAAATGAAGGTAAGAAACTACTCAAAAGCAAACAACTACCTAAAACTCATAGTTTGAGTAGTATGAACCAAAAAAGTGCACTTAAAGGGTGACAAATTGCCAATTCACCTAAAGTAGAGTAATTTTAAGTAATGTTAACATCCTATTAAATCTAAAGTAGTGAAATGAAGCTTGGAAAGTAGTGAAAAGCATAGAATTACCTAGAACTCCAAGTTTGAGTTGTTAGAACCCAAAAAAGTGTACTTAAAGGGTGAGAATTTTCCAACTGACCTAAAGTAGACTAATTTTAAGTAATGTTAACATCCTAACAAGTCTAAAGTAGTGAAATGAACCTAGGAATCTTGTCAAAATCAAAGAATTACCTCAAACTCAAAGTTTGAGTATTTAGAACTTGAAAAGTTCACTTAAAGGGTGAGAAATAGCAAGAAGATCTAATGTACACTACTTTTAAGTAATGTTAACATCCTAACATGTTTAAAGTAGTGAAACGAACATAGGAAACTTGTCAAAAGCAAAGAGTTAGGTAAAACTCAAAGTTTGAGTATTTAGAACCTAAAAAGTGTACTTTAAAGGTGAGAAATTGCCAATTGACCTAAAGTAGACTAATTTTAACTAATGCTAACATCCTAACAAGTCTAAAGTAGTGGAATGAAGCTAGGAAACTTGTCAAAAACAAAGAATTACCTCAAACTCAAAGTTTGAGTATGTAGAACCTAAAAAAGTCTACTAAAAAGGTGAGAAAGTGGAAATTCACCTAAAATAGACTAACAATAACTAATGTTAATATCCTAATCATTCTAAAGTAGTCAAATGAAGGTAAGAAACTACTCAAAAGCAAACAAATACCTAAAACTCAAAGTTTGAGTAGTTTGAACCAAAAAAGTTCACTTAAAGGGTGACAAAAGTTCACTTGAATCTGTCCAGTGTAGAACTTCCTGTTGGACATCTTTTAATTCATTCCTAGAGTCTTGTTCAAGTTTTAATCATTGTAATATATGGACACAGATGTATACCTAATTCTAAAAGTTTTATATGCATTGAGTATATGAATACGTGGACGCTATTATTTTATTTTCTAATTATCATTTATGAAATATTTAATTATTAAAATCAAATTGAAATGGTTGTTTGTTTTATTAAATTAAAAATGGTCATTTACAAGCTCAAATAGTCTATTTCTAACAAAAGTTAGAGTGATCACACTTTACGGATTAAAACAAAATAGTATACTATTTGAAATTAAATAAAATAACTTGTTAACATTGTTCGAGCATAATAATGTTAGATTGAAATGTTTTTTTTTTCTGTTCAATGATCTCTTTTGAACATTTTGCTTTAGTCATTGGAGTATTCAAAGTATAAGGTTGAACTTTTAAGCCTTTTGCACTTTTGTATCTAATTTGATATTAATAAGATCATAATTCTATCTTTAACTCGGAAACCTCATGGATATACGAGGAGTGTAGACAAATCGTGTTGAGTTACTTTAATAATCTCATCAACAAGGATATTGTAGAATGTGTTGGTTTGGACAAGTATATTAAACAATAATTTATTGTTTCCATTTATGGGTTGCCAATGTAGTGTCGAATCAATATAATTTTCTTTTTTTTAGCAAATTTGCACTTTTGTTTTCTTAACCAAAATGTGGAGTTCACTTTTAAAAGTATCCATTTTGTCCTCATGTCATTTTCAAACGAGCTACATGTCGGTGGTTGCTTTTTTTTTTATTGTACTGTTGCTAAGGCTATCTTACTTTGTTGTTTGCCTACTTCTTTTGTAGGTGCTAAATTTTTGGTGGAGAATGCTTAACCTTGATTATATTTCTTTATGAATATCATGGTAATGTGATCCATCTGTGACTCGTTCCTATATGGGTTTGATGAAAAAAATTGAAGGAATGTGTGCGCCATTCATTATCTTATTCAAAGTTAAATTGCATAAATTTTAGAATTTATAGGTCTCTCATCTTGTATTTGAACGAGAGGTTTGAACAATTTTAAGAAATTAAAATATATAAATTTTAAATTACTTACAATTAAATTCTTTTCATATTTTAAAAAATTTAATTAGATGAAGTAATTAAAATATTTTAGATTTTTTTGTTTGTTTGGATAAAGCGATTTAATTTTATTTTAAGACACATTCAACTATATTATTGAATTCGATTTGAGCTAACTCAACCTTTGATTTAGATGACTCATCTTCACTCTCGGTCTATGTCAATTCTAAAAGATTCATCTAAGACGATTAAGCCTAACTTTTAGTCCAGGTTGGCTTGTCTCGACCTTCAATTAAGGTTTAGTCCATGTCGACTCGACTTGAATTTCAGCGTGAGCTAACTTGTCTTGAATTTCGATACAAGTCAACTTGGTTCGACCATCAACCTAAGCCAACTTGATTCAACCTTCAGCCCAAACCAACTCGACTCGATCTTTTGTTTAAATCGACTCAACTCGACCTTCGACATGGTTTGACTTGGCTCGTCATTCGACCTAGTCCAACTCTGGTCAACCTTTGGCTCGGGTTGACTCGGTTCAACTTTCGGCCTAAGCTGGCTTAGCTCGACCTTTGGCCCGGGTTGGCCCGACTCAACTATCTAGTCGAGATACCTGGGTTCAGCTTGATCATCGGTTATGGTCGGCTTAAGCCGCCTTGTCTAAAACATCGACCTAGGCTGACTCGACTCAACCTTTGACCTAGCTAACTCGTTTCAACATTTGGGTTGACTAACTTAACTTAACTTTGAGTCTGACCAATTCGACTCAACCTTCAGTTTATACCATATCAGCTTGATCTTCAGTTTATGCTAAATCGACTTGACCTTTGACCTAAACCAAATCAGCTTGACTTTCGATCTATGCGTACTTGGATCGACCTACAGTTTAATTGACTCAACTTGACATTTAACCCAAATCTATCCAACTTGAGCCTTTAGTTCAGGTTGATAGAGTGAACCTCCGTTATGAATCGACTCAACTTAATTTTTGTCTGTAGAGAAAAAAAAAAGTGAAATTTCAAATTTCTTATAATTTTAGAATATTTAAAATCTTTCTATTTTATGCATTTAAAATATTTTTCAAAATTCTCTAAATTTAATTTTTTTCTAATTACTTTATCTAAACAAGTTATTTTAATATAAGGAATTTTAATTTTTTCTAATAAACAAATTACCATTCTAAATTACTAGTCTAAACACAATATTATATAATTTCAGTACTTTATCCTTTTGTGGTTGTTGTTTTTAGTATTGTGTACGTGCTTTTGGAAGGTATTGTGTAGGCGCTTTTGGAAGGATACTAGAGCAAAGTCTGGGCATAGTTTTTTTAATTAATTGTAATCCTTTTTTATAACTCTATGAGACCAGAAAAGCAGAAAAATAACAAATTTTAGGTTTTGGTATTTTATAAAGCACGAACTATGAACGTGTAGTATAGTAGCAACAACAATAACAAATAACAAGCAAGTTCAACCAAATAACAACAACAAACAAGTTCAACAAAAAATAACAACAAACAAGTTAAACAAATAAGTTCTTCAAAATAAAAACGAAAACGAATACTAACCTTCAAAAGGTGAGTTTGTCGGAATAAAGTGTTTCCACTAGTGAGAGAGAAAGCAGAATGCGCCTACGAAGGACAATAACACAAAAATAATCGATCAAAACAAACAAAAATTATACATAAAGTAGTTAATTAACATGTATTTGTATCAAATGAAAAAAAGATTACATGTGATGGTCGTCAAACTTCATTCGAGAAAAGTTTGAGAAGAGAAGAGAGTCTTGCGCGCTAAGATAAAGTGAATGAATTTTCAATCTCCAGCTCAAATTAAAAAGGGGAAACTTTTGGCTGACAAATAATACGTCGAAGCTCTTACAAAATTCGAAGTATTATATGTGGTTTAAAAGAAAAAGGAAAAAAAGAATTAAAAATGGGTTACTTTTTGGCTTCTGGCCGACAAATATACGCCGAAGCCCTTACAGAATTCGACGTATTATTTGTTGTTTAAAAGAAAAAAGAAAAAAGAATTAAAAAGGTAACTCTTTGGCTTCTGATTGACAAATATTACGTCGAACTCCTACAGGATTTGACGTACTATTGGTGTTTTAAAAGAAAGAAGAAAGAAAATGACGCGCTGGTTTAAATAAGGTTTAAATGCTTACTTCGTCCCCATGTTAAAAGGTGAATTTCTGTTTAGTATCCGGTTTTAAAAATGCATCTATTGAGTCCCAAAGTTGTAAAAACTGTATTAAAAAGTCCCCTCTGTTAAATTGGCTTAAACGAAGTTAACTCCATGTTGACTTGCTATAAAAATCTGACCTTTTTTTCTTCTCTGTCATCTGTTTTTTCTGCAACTTTCAGCTTTTTCTCTTTCCATGTCTTTTGGAACAGCTAGCTTCTACCAAGGTTTCTCATATTTGCAGGTCATCTTTTGCAGCAACATTTTAGATTTACACTTGCCCTAGATTCTAAAACTAGTCTTCAATACATTCAATGTTTGAAGCAGCCCTAGAATCACGACATAATAAAATAAATGTTGCAGTGAGTGATAAACTCCAATCTCTTACGCACTCGTTTCATTGTGGAAAAACCAATCAGTTAGTGAGTTTCGAAAGTGAGCATTACCAGTAAGCAAATTTCATCGTCAAAACTTTCCACTGGCATGGTTACTGAGCCAAATTCATCTATTCTGAACATTATATATACATAACTTTTATGTTTGTTTTAGTCTAAGATCTCGTATAAGTTATAAAAAAAGTTAGCATTAAACGTATTCTAGTGGGCTATTATATTTTTTCCACTGAGGAAGACTTAGAAGGAGGAAATGAGATCTAAAAAGAATCTAATAATTCACATAAACTATGCAAATCTCTCGTTTCAAAATCCTATTTCAGTTTAAGCATTCCAATACCTCCTAGAAGGGAATTTGGATAACAGTTCTAGCAATTTATAAACTAAAATGTGAGCAAACATTGTGATAATAGTACGTTGACTAGATTTAAACCAATTTTTCATTGTTATAATGGTCACCATCATCAATAAAGTCCTGTAATTAAAATACAATCAGACACTGATATATGTAGCTTTCTTGGGTGAATCATTCTCTGGCTTTTGCTTGAGGGGGGTGAGAGGAAGTTAGAGGTATATGTCCATTTTTTTTTTCTTTTATCTTGTACTAGACTGAGTTGCATCCTCAAACTCATGCATTCAGTTGTTTTTTCCTACACCTCCATTTCTTCTTCCTGCACCCCGTATGCTTGATTAAGAGACAATTTTGTCCTCTCCTTCTTCCCCGTACCAGCCCTTGTACCAGTCTTCTTTTGCAGCGGTGAGTTTGGCGAAGAATGTTGAGGGAACGACGACACCAAAAGATTGCTAAGCAGGGATTGTTAAAACCCAAGCTTCGCAGCTGCTCGTTCGGAAAGGCTCTACACAGGTTGCCACAATTGAAGATGTCCGAAGACGGCAACGAAGAAATCGTGGCGGCAGAGAGCTGCCCCAACAAACTTGCGACGAAGCTGTGAGTTGACCAAAACGGGCTCAATTCGTGCCAAAACAACGTTGTCTGCGGTTTCTAGAAAAGCCCAGACGATCTTAGCAACATCGACGCCGGCGACAATATTTCAGGGAACTGACCCACGTTCTACCTATTTTTTGTGGATGGTGGAAAGTTTAACGGAAAAAAAGAATTGAAATTTTTTTATAGAAGAAGAAGAAGATGAATGGTAACTATGGTGAAGGATTATGGAGAAGGGAAATTTCGAGAAGAAACCCTAGTAGAAGCTAGCTGTTCCAAAAGACATGGAAAGAGATAAAGCTGAAAGTTGTAGAAAAAACAGATGAGAGAGAAAAAAAATATCAGATTTTATATCCAGGTCAGCGCGGAGTTAACTTCGTTTAAGCCAATTTAACGGAGGGGACTTCATTTATACAGTTTTTACAACTTTAGGACTCAATAGATGCATTTTTAAAACCGAGTACTAAACAGAAATTCACCTTTTAACATGGGGACGAAGTAAACATTTAAACCTTTAAATAATTACCATCATAGAACGTCGAATTGATTGGGGGCTTCGATGTTCTACAATTGCATTTATTTACAAAAATCTCACCGATCATTTTAAAGTTAGCTATTCAGTGATTGGACTTTGAACACATGAAGTTATATGTTGTTTTTGCACTAGTGGTTATACTTAATATATACTAGTGGTTATACTTAATATATAGCAGTACATTTCTTTCACCATCTTGATAGTTAGATAAAGTACTTGACTTCATACTATTTATTTTCTTTCAAATGATCTTGAACAAAGGTTACCTTTACCCATAAAGATGATAGATACTCTGGCTTATTTAATTTTTAGTTTTGTAAAAAAAATAATAATCAAAGAAGGACAAACAAAAAAAAAACGGTTGGAAAGACGAATAAATGATGTTCTTATGGAAATAAAAAATACAAAAGGTCTGAAAGATATATTTTTTGTACTGATTATTGATCTATCTTCATAGGATAACTTGACTAAATTAAGAAAGGATATATGTCATTGCTTTATCATAATCAAACTATTTAAGCAAGTTTGATCACCTTGGTGCAATACTAGAGATTGATGCATCATTAATGGAAACACTTTTGGAAGTTTTTGAAGCAGAAGTTTCCACTGAGGTCATTCTTCCAACTGAGAATGCAGGTTTGTTGGGTTTGGGAATGTTCATCACATCAGTTGCCAACAATAACATGACAGTGGACATGATTGGTCTAGCTGTTGCTGCTTCTTGAACACACAATAAACCAATCTGTACAAACTTCTCAACTTCATTGGATATGTAGGAATTTTCTAACACTGGATCCATCAATTCCAAACATTTTCCTGCGCACCACATTCTCCAACTCTACACCAAATTTTGATTTGTGAACATTGTTACAACTTTAGATAATATTGTTTGTTAAATCTATGGATCAATTAAGAGAGATAACTCACATATAAAAGAAGACTTTGACCATGTTTTGATAGAAAAAATCCACTGTTCTTTTTCCCACAAATGATTTCTAGAACAAGTACTCCAAAACTGAAAACATCAGATTTCATTGAAAACAATCCTTCCATAGCATACTCCGGAGCCATGTATCCACTGCATGATCAAAATTAATGTAACTTTCTTATCTCTATCATGATAGAACATATAACAGATTGCATGTTTCAAAACTACATTAGAAAAGAACAAGTCTTACTAAGTGCCCATTACTCGCTTTGTATTTGCCTGGTTCTGACCATTTTCAAATGCTCTAGCTAATCCAAAATCTGATATCTTTGGATTCATTTCATCATCTAACAGAACATTGCTAGCTTTGAGATCTCTGTGGATTACCTTGAGTCTAGAATCCTCATGAAGGTATAAAAGACCTCTTGCTATTCCATTAATAATGCTTGACCTTAGTTTCCAATCAAGTTGCTTCCTTTTTTCATCATCTGACACCATACAGAGTTAGGTTTCTCCGTAAAAGTATTGGTCATAGCATGGAAAAAATTAGTGTATTACCTCAATTTTTGAAGAAAAAAGCAGTGAAAAAAAACAAAAGGTAAAATCATACCAAATAGGTGAAAGTCAAGACTTCCATTTGATAAATACTCATAAACAAGTATCTTTTCATTTTCCTCCAAGCAGCATGCCACAAGTCTTACAAGGTTGCAATGTTGCAATTTGGCTATAAATGTTACTTCATTCTTAAACTCCTCTGTGCCTTGACTAGAAGCTTTTGATAGCCTTTTGACTGCAACTTGTCTTCCATCGGGTAGAATTCCCTGATAATATGTTGCAATATAATAATAAGGTTTTTTTTTATATATATATTGAAAATTCATATGATATTAAAGAAATAGTTATCGGAGAGTTTCATGTTCAAGAGAAAAGAAAATAGTTTCAAGAGGTTTGTTCACAGTTACTCACTACCACAGCAATCTTCTTACATGAAAATGTAACTCTCAAGAGAAAATAATGAGATTATTATTCAAAATAAAAAGAAAATACAATTTACAAATCTAAACGTGTGTTAGTCAAATAATGAAAAAAAAATTATAAGAAATTACATCCAAATTTCAAAATCAAATACCTTGTAAACTGGGCCAAATCCACCTTCACCTAATTTGGATGCTTCTGAGAAGTTATCAGTACTCTCAAGAATAGTGATTAATGGGATTATAGGCAAATTTGTATATGCAGACAGAGGAATAGTATCAGTTATCAACCCATCTACAAAGACAAGTTTTGAGTTATGTATATATGAACTAAATGGCCATGTTTAAGTAGAAATAATATATGAATTCTAGCATTGTGTTATTGCTAGAAATTATTACCTTTTCTTACTCTATTCCAGTAACATAAGCAATATATGCTCAAACACAGAGCTACCAACCCTACCACACTCAATCCAATGATCAAGTTTCTTGACTTAGTATCATCCCCATGTTTAGCTGTAACAATATAAAAGAAATTTTTGACAAATTGATCAAATTGAGTAAACAGTCATGAAATTTTGTATGATTGCAAATCAAGAAAAAGTAACTGAAGTGTCGTACCTGTTAAACCAGGCACAATATATGATTGGTTGTTGAAAAGGTAGAACATATAATCATCATACTTTATGTGACAACTTGCAGTTCCTACAAGCCACCCCAACTTGTGTTCACAACATTTTGGAACCTGTGCTAGCATTGCCTCCAAGCACTGTCTGCAACTCTCACTGGTGAGGTCTCTGGTGCACTGCACCAAACCATACCTTCTCTGAGTGGAGCTCAAATTGAAGCCATCCATGTAGTACAACTTGTTGGTCTCCACAGTTGCTTTTCTGATCAAACTTCTCATGAAATCCTCACCCTTTTGAATCTCTTCTATATCAGACACAGTTTTGTTCCCAACATGATGCCTTGGATGGTTTATTGTGACATTCCCAATGAAGTTCTGATCGGAGTACCTGAGAAGGCAGAAGTTATAGTACATTACAGCAGAAACCCTGTTAGGGCAGTGCTGAAGGACTCTTCTGGAAGCAGCGGAGACACAGAATTGGCAGAAGTAGCCAACCACATCACCACGGCAGTCATAGAGGCCATACAAAGGGGTGGTGTTGCCTATGCTTTTGTAGTTATAGCCTCTGCTTGTGGCTGCATCTGAAGATAGCCATGAGAGGATGTTGTTAATGTTCGATTTGTATGCATTGCTGAGAGGCTTTTGAGGGGTGAAATCACAGTCATCTCCCAAATATAAGGGTGGTTGTGCTTTGGTAACTAGTGATTTGAAGCTTACCAAGAACATGAAAACAAAGAAATATACTGATCTCACATTGAGCTGTGTTTTTCCCATGAATAACTATGTGAATTTTGCGTTGGTGCCAAGTGATATACATATATATATATATGAATAATATAGTGATTATATATAAATATTTGGTTTAATCCTTTTCGACATCCTATTTGTGTACGAATGTCTGAGATAGGTCCTCGTTTTCTAAAGTATATCAAAATGGTTCTTAATTTTGAAAATTGATATCAATTGAGTCCTTCCCTTTAAGTTGGCTGGACGGCGTTAAAAAAATCGCTGGTGGACGAGCGTTCGTTCGTCATCTCAACATCCCACTCATCAATTTTTTTAAAGTCGTCCAGCCAACTTAACGGAAAGGACTCAATTGATATAAATTTTCAAAATTAAGGACCATTTTGATACACTTTAGAAAACGAAGACCTATCTCGGACATTCGTAGACAAATAGGATGTCGAGAAGGATTAAACCTAAATATTTCTTTTTAAGGGAGACTTATTAGACACTTTTTTTTTCTTAGAAATTTTTAGAAAAAGTTTTTTCCAAATAATTATGGAAGCAGATTTGGTTCATACGAAATCAAGAGAGTGAAAAATGCACTGATTCATGTGATTATTGTAGGTGGATGAAAGAGATATCAAGAAAACTTTAGAGGGTCCAATCTTGTGATATATGTAAAAGTAAGTGAAATTATTAAAACTAGATCTCAGTCAATGGGGAACGGCTTTAATTTGAAAACGTCTATAATAAATAATTTATTTTATCAAGTAGAACAGATTTTAATTTCTTAAAGAATAAATAATTAAGATAATTAAAATTATTACCGATAAATATAATATTTCATTATTAGCCTAAGATTTTAAATAATTATATTTATAATTAAATAAATTAAAATATCGTACATGTCAAAAAGATTTAAATTAGATATTTGTAATAATAAAATCATATTTTTTTAATATTATAAGTGTTTTATATTTTGTGAATTCATCTTTTACTATTTTCAATCTTAAAATGTAAGGTTTAAGACTTTAGTAACAAATCAATTGTTTTAAAATATAACATTAATATAATATTGGACATACATTAATTAGACAAGTTTAACAATAATTAATAAATGAATTTCTCTATTAACTAACAACTTTGTATATTTTATATATTGATTATTCGACTCTAAGCATACACTAATTTGACAAGTATAGAAAAAGAGTTAAATATGTCTATAGTTCCTAAATTATAAAGTGATTTTGTTTTTAGTCCTTCTTTCAATAGTACACTATAATTTTTTGTCCTCTAAAACCAACGGTGTTAAAAAGAAGCTGAGGTGGCTAAAGTCTGGACACGTGTGATTAAATGTTTCATTGTTCACGTTTGCCACGTTGGTATGTTTCAATGCAAAGTCAGCCACGTCTGGCGACACCCTCCAGGAGGTCGTCCGTTGTTTCTTCCGAGTCTCCACTACCATTCTCTCATCCACAATCGGCGAGGATGACGCCATGTGTCTTTGGGGGAGTTGCTGACAACATCTTCCAACAACAGGTGAGGATGCGTCAAGCTGTTAGGGTTTGTGGTTGAGAGAGGTTGAGTCGCCGTGAAGGGCAGGGTTTCTTACGCTGGAGGCGTCGGTGGTGGCTGACCTCGCTAGTGACAGTGAGGACGTGTCACGGAGGGGAAGGGTGTCTCCCTCTCACGCGCGAAGAGAAGCTAGGAGAGGAGAGCTTTCGCGGTTGCCGACGATGACCTTCATGACGTGCGGTGTCGCCGACGACGCCTTGGGCCGGGAGGAGGTGTGCCACCGTGTTTGGTCCGGTGACGCTACCAGAGATGCACGAAACCTGTTTGATACAATGCTTGAGAGATGGGCATCTCTGCATAAGCAACTTGATTGCTTGGTGGTATGGTTGTATCTACAATAGCCATTAGAATCCTCACACGCAGTGCCTCACCTAACCGTGTCCATTTTCAACTTCATCCCCAGCCAGAAACACATAAGACTGATTCTTATGATCATGTTGCTGCATGCACCTTATGTGCTCAACAGATGAAGGGTAAGAGCTGCAGTTGAAATAGAAACTCAGATTGAAATCTAGAGAGCTGAAAGACAAAGAAAGGTTGTGTAGGGAAACATTGTGTCATGCCCTAGGAAATGGTTTGGAGTTGGATGAGAATGGGGGAAGAGTAGATTCTCCCTCCTATTGGCCCAATTTGCTATCATTGTTGCTTTGTGTTGAGTTGCACATTGTAGTTGTAGCTGTAGGCCCCAAACAACTTTTTGTTAGCAGAGTTAACTTGGTCTGATTTAATATCAGGATATGCACAACAAGAGAAAACAATTGGACATGAATGATAATTAAATAGATCAGTTGACTTAGGCCCTTAATTCATCAACCAGTTTTGATCAGAGGTACTACTGCAACTTGACATTGGGACCATAACAGAGAAAAGTGGCGCTTTCTGCGTTCAAAGTTTAGGTTGAAAGTGCAAGAAATAGAATCATCATAATATCCCCAGTTAATATAATACGTGCACTGACCCTATTGTTATGGAAGGATTAAAAGGCATTGTCTTTTTGTCACTAATGAAGTTATTGAAGGTACTAAATTGTTTTTATGTGCATGGAGGATGTTGCAAGTAGATTGGATACTGTAGTTGAGCAAGGGAGTCGTTCTGCAGAACAACACATTCACAAAGTTTAAGGAGAGGATTCAATATACAGAGTATGTGACAAGTCACGGTTTACAAAATCGCCCTGCTTCTTTTCCATAGAGTTAAGCCCCTTCAAATGTTTATACTTCGTTTTTTCTTGATCCTCATAACATGATGTAGTTGTTTCCCAGATACACCAATTTCCTTCTTCTGTAATTTATTTTTAAAAGCCATGATGTTGTAAATTTTGGATAAAAGACCAGATATGACATCTTGACATGATGTTGAATATTCAATTCAACAGTGTAAAAGAAACACAGGAAAAAAAGGTGTAGACTGAATATATAATTTGATCAATCATGGAAAATGATTCATTAAGAAGAATAGAGGCAAAAATATTATGTTTGATGGTTTTTTCATTCAATAAAATTAATGGTAATGATAGAAAGTAATAGAAATGCTAAGCTACTTTGTTTTTCAGTTCAAGTCATTTCTTTCATTCCATTTATATTTAAAAAAGATGAAGACATCATTTCTTTCAAACCCAGATTCAATGAAGACACCAAAGATAAAGCCACCAGACATGTTTGACCTTCCAAAATTGTACAAACATTTATGACAACAAATTAAGAGATGAATCTGGCCATCTAGTAAGCATCTCCCCCAACCTACCAGTCCCATAAAAAACCACTAATATAATTTCCTACCCCACCAACAGAGGCAAGTAATTCTGAATCTGAATCTTCCTCAACACATCATCCATCTCTATCAACTGAGGATCAACATTGGTGTAGCCAAAACCCAAAACGTGCCACGATGGATCTAAAGGCTGAGTTAATCCATAAAATGTCAACAGTCCAGGCGACAAGTACCAAGTTTCCCCAATGTCCTGTCCACAAAGGCGTCAAGACATCATTCTCCTCCATGTCGCGTCCTCACAGTCACTAGCGAGGTCATCCACCACCGACGCCTCTAGCGGAAGAAGACTGATGGACAAATTTATGAACACCAAAATATGATGTCACAAACTTGTTTTTCAATCGGCAAGTATGACCGAATCGTTCAAGTAATAAACTTGGTAAGACCAAGTATCGTTCTTCCCAAAGGACTCACGGCCTAGTTTAGTTGTGTGGTTTCTTGATTAGCTAAGACTTAAAGACGAAATATTTGGATTTAATATGCAAAAGACGAAAATTAAATATGTATGCATGAAGTTTTTGATCAATGGCAAAAAGCAAAAGATAAACACTTTCAATGAAATTTATGTATGAATATGTTGTTGGGGGTCAATTTCATCTTATCCACTCTCATATATTTTAGGAATTCAACATTCAAATCATCATTGTTAATGTCACTCTCTAAAGTACCTTTCAAGAAGGCTTCTCCCTAATCACGAGTTCATACAATTCCTAGCATTCCTAATGATCAGTTCATAAGTGCAGGAGCTTAACGACAACCAATATCATATTGGGAGAAATTCCCCGGATCTAGACTTCCCCGTACGCGCCCGTATCGACAAAACCAATAATCATGCATCGAATGAGTTAAACAATGCAAGCATTAAGCAAAGAGGAAAAACTCTAACTAATGATGAAAGAAAGCATAAGTCTTAATTAAAAGATGTAAAAACAGATTCCATATATGAGAGCTTCAAAAGATTACATTGATTCCCCAACAAACATACAGAGTTTAGTTCACCATATTCATGGTGAACCTAGATGAATTACAATGAAAGAATGAAAGATAAAACCCTAAAAAGGTGAAGAGGAAGCCTCAGCATCCAAGATCCTCCTTCAAAGGGGTGGAAGAGAGAGTGTTTACTTCGTTCCAGCAAAAGATACCTAACCCTAGGAAACCCTAAAGCTTAAATACCATTCGTAAATTACAAAAAATTAGGTCCAAGCCCATTAAAGTGCCGCTCAGTGGTAAAATACCGCTCAGCGGTAAGTGCGTGTCTTGTTTTCTCCCCTCAGCGGCCATTTTGCCCCTCAGCGGATCTCCCGTAAGCTCCTGAGTGCCGCTCAGCGGTAAACTGCCGCTGAGCGGTGACTTCAGCTTCTCCTTTTGCACTTTTTGATGTCTTTTCTGATTTCATCTCTCTCCTTCTTCACTTCTTTCACCAAATTCACCTTAAAACCTGCACAAAAACACTGAAATCAAGCATAAACCTGTCCAGCTCTCTTATTTCTAAAAATATGAAGAAAAGCATGATTTCAAGCTAGTTTCTAAGTGTAAAAGTTGCTTTTAGTGTCAATTTTAATCATAAAAATAACAGTTTTTCAACTGTTATCACAACCCCAAACTTAGAACTTTGCTTGTCCTCAAGCAAACAAGATGTAACTCAATCTTCAACCAATTCATATGATGGTTCACTCATTCAAAAATCCTCTTTTTCAAGATAAGTAACAACTTCACTCAAACTTATGACCAAGAGTTCAATCAAGATGTGCACATGCTTTAGTGTTCACAAAGTCATTTAAATTCCAACAAATGCTATTTTTCATGAATGATCAATCAATTAAGCATGGATGTTCATGTGCTTATGGAATATTCCTCACTAGGTAAAGTGTTTCACTCAACACACAAGTGTATAAGAGGTAAAGTGTTTCACTCATTCACTCCACTATCACAATGTTACATGAATCAACTTTGCCTTTCATTTGACCACAATCAAAAACATTCACAAGCATGCATCATCACAAGGACTTTTCAATGGCTTATAATGTGGCTGGGCTAACAAGAAAATTGGTTTTTCTGGATCACAAAATCCTTGAGTTAAGATAATCATAACAACACAATTATTCTTATTTTTTCCCAACTTGCCTTTGCATTTGCATTGAGCTTTGCTTCTTTTTCTTTTCTTTTCTTTTTTTCTTTTTCTTTGCATATTCTTACTTTTTAGCTCTTAGCTCAATGCTTTTCATATTTTCCCAACAACCCCAAACTTGAACATTTAACAATACCACACAAGATCTTCTACTTAACTCAAGGTAAAGATTTTTCAATCAAGGGTTTCAGTGTATGTTCAAGGCTAAGGGTTCAAAAGGATAGAACACAAAGTGTTCTCTTTTAGTGGGCTAATTTTACGAATTTGGCCAATAAAAAGGTTCCCAACAAACGGCCTTGATCATATGATGCAAAACAAGCAATTGATTCAATCATAGAAAACCTGGGCAAAATCATTCATGCTTTCAAAGTAATAGCATTCAACAATAACAACTCTGGAGCTCAAAACCCCACATATAAGCTCATTCACATTTGACATACACATCCTGCTTAATTTCACAATCACAATCATGATATCCTGCATTTGTTCACAAAACTTGTGAATCACCTGTATAAGCATTTTAATGTGCACATCATCTCAACATCAATTAATCATAAGCATCATTCAGCATTACTTATCACACAACCACAGTTAAAAGCAAACCATCATAACAAAACAGGTGTTCAATAGAGTAATCAACCCTAATCTAAAAACAAAAACAAATAAGTTCAGAAGACTTAAACCACAAAAGCATAATCATATGATAGCATTTATCAGTAAATGCTATCTCAGCTCCTCATCAGTCTGAGCTGTCCTCTGTATCTTCCTCTTCCTCTTCATCTTCATCATCTTCAAATGCATCATCCTCATCAGCTTCATCTTCTTCCATATCTCTAGCTGAAGCTTCAGCTGCTCCAGCTCCTCCTCCATGCACTGAGCAAACTGGCACTGCTCACCAGCCCATACAGTGTCCAGGAAGTTATTAATAGAATCAAGATCATACCTGATAGCATGGCCTTTGACATAGCCCAAATAATTCTCAGCTGGATAATCACCAATCTTCTTTGCATTGGTGTAAAATTCCTTTACCACAGCTATGTTGGCAGGTGTAGGATAAGTGGCTAGCTTTCCCCAATCATTCCCTAACACTTGCTCTCCAAATTGAGGAGCAAAGTTAGGTATCATTCCAACCTTTCTCTCCATCAGAAGTCTCCTGTCCTGAACCACCCTAAAGTGCTTCTCATGTTTCCTAGAGAGGAACCTGCTAGATTGGGGTTGCTATGGTTCCTTTTCCTTTCTCTTGGTTGCCATGGTTTTCAATCTTTTTCCTGATGAGGATGCCATTCCTACCTTCAAAACACAAACAAAACCACAGAACATGATGTTAATCATTAGTAAAACACAGAACACAACTCCTTTCGAAGCTAAACCACCGCTGAGGGCCAGAATTTCCCCTCAGCGCCACCAGTGCCACATTCCAACACGCAAAAATTCAGAAAAACCCAATCTGGCAGAGTGCCGCTCAGCGGTAAACTGCCGCTCAGTGGTAACTCTGCAGATTTTTGAAAAACTCATTTTAAAGCTATCCTAACTCCACCCAAATGCAATTTTCAGTTTTCCAGTTCATAATCATGCAATTTAATCGGTTCAAACACCAAATATATCATCAAATCATGCAAAGAAATCAAAACCCCTAAATCTTCATGCTTTGACAATCATATTCAAAATCAAAAACCCTAGAATGAACAAAATGCATTTTACTTACTTGGGTGGAGATACTAGATGCAATGAGAATGCTTCCAAGCTAGAATGCTCTCTTCCAACCCCAAACTTTGATGGCACACTAGTGAACAATTGAGTGGAAGAGAAATTTTCTTAAGAGGGAAGAGTGAAAAGATGTGGAAAACCTTGGAGAAGGTATGTGGGAGTGTTTGTGCAGAGAAAAATCTGAAAGTGTGAAAGAATACGCAGCTTAGGGTTTAAAAATACCCTAATGGGCTCGGGTCCCGCTAAGGGGAACTAAAACCCATTCTGCGAGAGTACCGCTCAACGGTAAAGTACCGCTCAGCGGCACTTTCGTGATGTGTTCTTCTCCTTCTTTTCTTAACCTACGTGCCTCCCATATGTGCCCCTCACTAGTTACCTGCAATTTAATGTTTAAAATGCTTATGCAACCCTAACTAAAACAAACCAACAAAATTATTCAATCAACTGGGTTGCCTCCGAGGTAGCGCTTGTTTAACGTCACGAGCCTGACCCAAAATCCACCAACACCCTTCAGTAGGTGCAAAATTTTCTTACCAACACCCATCAGTAGGTGTTACAGCCATAGTATCCTTCAGTAGATACTTAACCACCTAGCATCCTTCAGTAGATGCTATTTCCAACAAAATAATTACAAAAATAATGTTCACAAATTAAAAATTACAAAACCAAATCAAAAGTTTTTAAATTCACTGGGTTGCCTCCCAGCAAGCGCTCTTTTAATGTCATTAGCTTGACCCAATAAAGTTCAAGTTCCATCTTCTTTATAGTTGATGTTGTCATTCCACCAACTCCTCAGTTGTTTCCTTTGAACTGTTTTGGTCCTTCTAGAATATGGAGACTCTATCTTTATCATCTCCTTTTCTTTAAAGCCCTTCACAACCCACAACTTGTTCTTGATTCTTACAGGTGTGCCAAGTTGGAGTCTTTTTTTCTTCCAGTCACTAGGAATTTCTTCTCCTCTTCCAATCTCTTCTTCCTTGGGTACCTGAAACAACAAACAATGGTTACCTGAAACCTCAAGATTTTCATCTTTACGGCTAGTCATGGGTGCATCTCGAAATGCAGCTTTATAACTAGCTTCTTCCTCCTTTGCTTGCGTCTCATCTTTGAAGACATCTACCACCACTCTCTCCTCTCTGTCCTGGAGCACCACTATACCTTCATTTACATCTATGATAGCCCTGGCCGTTTTCATAAACGGTCTTCCAAGTATGATAGGTATCTTCTTGGTCTCCATCTTCATCACCACAAAGTCTGCCAAGAACTGAAGTTTGCCAACACAAACTATAATGTCCTCTACAATCCCACATGGCTCCTTTGAAGATCCATCGGCCATTACTATTTTAACCTTTGCAGGTTTCACTTTAACATTGCCGATTTGCTCCAGTAAAGAATAAGGTATCAAGTTAACACTTGAACCTAAATCAAGGAGAGCTTTCTTTACCTTTTTCTTCCCTATTGTACAAGGGATAGAAAAACTGCCTGGATCTGACGCTTTAGGAGGGAATGACTCTTTCTTAACAGTTATACACTCTTTTGCCTCATCTTCTTTGTAGAGATTTCTTCATCAGATTTTGTGTAAACTGCAATTTTCTGTAGAATCTGTTCCCAAGGTGCTTCATTATCCACCATTCTGAATAATTCTGTGAAGTCCATTTGTTTCTCTTGATTTATTGGAAAAGGAAAAGTATTTTTGCTCTCTATTTCTCTTCTTTCTTTTGTTTCTCCTTCTTCTAACTCAATTATCTCTTCATTCACACTCTTTACCACTTTGCACTCTTCTCTGGGGTTAACCTCAGTATTAGCCCCAAAATTTCTATTTGGCCTTTCTTCCAATTGCTTGGTAATCTGACCCATTTGAATCTCCAAATTCTTTATAGCAGCTTCAGTGCTCTTTTGAGAAGATTCAGTTTTCTGTATGAATTGCTGAAGAGTTTCTTCCAACCTTGTTGATCTTTCATTAAGCATAGATAACTGTTGCCAAAAGGTTGGTTGCTGCTGCTGCTTATTATATTGATTAGCTTGCCCAGTTTGTCCTTGACCAATGCTTGGATGTGGTTTCCACCCTTGATTGTAATTCCCTTGACAGTATGGAAATTGATTAGCCATGAAATTAACATCCTCCACGGCTTCCACTAGAAAAGCACATTGACCATTGATATGATCACCTCCACATAATTCGCACAACTGGGTTTGTACCTGTGCAGCAATTTTCAACTCTTTAGGTAATTGTGCAAGAGTTTTAGTCAGAGTCTCCAGCTGTTGAGTTAGAATTTTATTTTGAGCTAGCAAGGCATCATGCGTTTGTAATTGAAGAACCCCTTTTTGTTGCATAGGAGCTCCTCTCTCACTTTTTGCAGCTCATTATCACTAGTAGCCATGTTTTCTATAATTTCTGTGGCTTCCTCTGGAGTTTTCCATTTAATATTGCCTCCTGCTGAGGCGTCCAGCATCATCTTGGTTTGTGAACCAAGCCCTCCAAGGAAAGTTAAGACTACTTCCTGTTCTTCAAAGCCATGCGTGGGTGTTTTTCTTAATAGACTTTTGTATCTATCCCATGCATGCCCCAATGATTCTTCCATGCCCTGCTTAAATGAAGATATCTCTTGCTTGCCTTTTGTCACCTTTGATTATGGAAAGTACTTGTTCAAAAACTTTGTTACCACTGCTTCCCACTCTGTGAAACTTCCTTCTGGAAAAGAATTCAACCAAAGCTTAGCATTGCCTCCCAATGAGAAAGGAAACAAACTAAGTTTGATCGCTTCATCTGGCACCCCATTAATTTTGACTGTGTTGCAAATTTCATTGAATGTAGTAAGGTGCTCATATGGGCTTTCATGAGATAACCCATTAAATTGATTGCTTTTCACCAGTTGGATCAGTGCTGGTTTGACCTCCATATTGGCTGCATTGACTCTAGGTCTAGCTATGCTGTTAAAGTGCTGAGGTCCAGCTATATTGGTGTAATCAGCAAGAGTTCTTCTGATATTATTGTTCTCCATATTTTCTGTGCTATTGTCAGAACCTTGTGGTGATGGTTGCAATAGAGTTTCCGGAGGAGGAAAAAGTTCTCTAGATGTTCTGATTCTTCTCCTCCGTCTACTGTCTTCTAATCCTTCAAGCAGAGGTTCTGTTGTTTTCTTGCTCCTAGTTCGAATTGCCTCCTGCATACACAAGAACACAAAACCCTAGAAAAGATTTGGTTAGCACAAAAAGATATAAGATTCAGAAAATAAAAACAGAAAACAGAAAAACAGAAAACAGAAAAATAAAATAAAATAAAATCAAATAAAATTCAAAATAAAATAAAAAATAAAATATAAACAGAAAAATAAAATAAAATAAAATAAAAAAATTAGAAATTTAAAAATAAAATAAAAAAAAATAAGTCAAAGATAATCAATAATCACACAAATTAACCAGTTAAACCACGAGTCCCCGACAACGGCGCCAAAAACTTGATGGACAAATTTATGAACACCAAAATATGATGTCACAAACTTGTTTTTCAATCGGCAAGTATGACCGAATCGTTCAAGTAATAAACTTGGTAAGACCAAGTATCGTTCTTCCCAAAGGACTCACGACCTAGTTTAGTTGTGTGGTTTCTTGATTAGCTAAGACTTAAAGACGAAATATTTGGATTTAATATGCAAAAGACGAAAATTAAATATGTATGCATGAAGTTTTTGATCAATGGCAAAAAGCAAAAGATAAACACTTTCAATGAAATTTATGTATGAATATGTTGTTGGGGGTCAATTTCATCTTATCCACTCTCATATATTTTAGGAATTCAACATTCAAATCATCATTGTTAATGCCACTCTCTAGAGTACCTTTCAAGAAGGCTTCTCCCTAATCACGAGTTCATACAATTCCTAGCATTCCTAATGATCAGTTCATAAGTGCAGGAGTTTAACGATAACCAATATCATATTGGGAGAAATTCCCCGGATCTAGACTTCCCCGTACGCGCCCGTATCGACAAAACCAATAATCATGCATCGAATGAGTTAAACAATGCAAGCATTAAGCAAAGAGGAAAAACTCTAACTAATGATGAAAGAAAGCATAAGTCTTAATTAAAAGATGTAAAAACAGATTCCATATATGAGAGCTTCAAAAGATTACATTGATTCCCCAACAAACATACAGAGTTTAGTTCACCATATTCATGGTGAACCTAGATGAATTACAATGAAAGAATGAAAGATAAAACCCTAAAAAGGTGAAGAGGAAGCCTCAGCATCCAAGATCCTCCTTCAAAGGGGTGGAAGAGAGAGTGTTTACTTCGTTCCAGCCAAAGATACCTAACCCTAGGAAACCCTAAAGCTTAAATACCATTCGTAAATTACAAAAAATTAGGTCCAAGCCCATTAAAGTGCCGCTCAGCGGTAAGTGCGTGTCTTGTTTTCTCCCCTCAGCGGCCATTTTGCCCCTCAGCGGATCTCCCGTAAGCTCCTGAGTGCCGCTCAGCGGTAAACTGCCGCTGAGCGGTGACTTCGGCTTCTCCTTTTGCACTTTTTGATGTCTTTTCTGATTTCATCTCTCTCCTTCTTCACTTCTTTCACCAAATTCACCTTAAAACCTGCACAAAAACACTAAAATCAAGCATAAACCTGTCCAGCTCTCTTATTTCTAAAAATATGAAGAAAAGCATGATTTCAAGCTAGTTTCTAAGTGTAAAAGTTGCTTTTAGTGTCAATTTTAATCATAAAAATAACAGTTTTTCAACTGTTATCAAAAACCACAAACCCTAACAACTTGACGCATCCTCACTCATTGGTGGAAGATGTTGTTGGCAACTCCCCAAAGACGCATGGCGTCATCCTCGCCGATTGTGGATGAGAGAGTGGTGGTAGAGACTCAGAAGAAACAACGGACAACCGCTTGGAGGGTGTTGCCAAATGTGACTGACTTTTCATTGAAAAATACCAACGTGGCAAACGTGAGCAATGAAACATTTCATCACTCCTGGCTAGACGTTAGCCACCTCAGCTTCTTTTTAACGCTGTTGGTTTTGGAGGACGAGAAATTATGGTTTCCTTAAGGAGAAGGATCAAAGTGTACCAAATTTTTAAAGAGGGACTAAAAACAAAACCGCTTGATAGTTCAGTGATTGAAAACATATTTAACCCTAAAAAAATATTAAATGAGTTTGTGATAGGAACCTAGAAATAGTTAGGCCCAAACACAATATCTAAGGTGTATGTTAGACAAAGAAGGAATGGCAAAGTAGGGGATTAAAATGGCAAGAGAGAGAATGAGAAGAATCCTTTCATGTAATTCTGTTGTATGGGTAGAAGGCGTGGAAAGATAGTGGAGAAACGAGGGGATGGAATTGGCTGGGAATTAGGAGAGACTAGACGCTTTCTAATTGTCTAGAAATACGTTTTTACTTGCTTAACAAATTTGGATTTTCTTCCTAGGATATGTACTCTTTTTTTCTTTAATAATAAAGTGACTATTAAGCTATTGTGTGCTTCCTTATTTATGGTATCTATCAATTGGTATCAGAGCCTACGATTCTTGGGGTTTGGATGGTTACTACAAGAAAAACAATGGAATCAAGGATCGAAAATCTAGAGAAAAGTATGCCTGAATGGAAGCATGAGAGTCAAATCCAAATGGACGAAATCAAGCAGCTGTTGAATGGATTCCAATATTTGGTTGTGATGATGCTTATGGATGGATTCACAGAGTTGAACGCTACTTCAAGGTGAACGATATGGATGAATATGAAAAGATGAGTGCGGTGTTGGTAGCATTAGAGGACCGGGCATTGAATTGGTACCATTGGTGGGAGGAACAAACACCTTCACCAAGTTGGGTCCAGTTCAAGGAGGTAGTGATTCGGAAGTTTAAATCGAACTTAGTACAGAATCCTTTTAGGCCATTGTTGAGCATCAAGCAAACTAGGACAGTAATGGAGTATAGGGAAAAATTTAAGTTGATTTCAGCCCCTTTGAAGAACGCAGACCGGGTGATGTTAAAAGGAATCTTTATAAACGAACTCTATGTAGAACTGCAAGGCGAACTGAAGTTGTACAACATATAATCATTATCACAACTCATGGATCAGGCCCTATTATTGGAAGAGAAGAATTGGGCTTTGAAGAAGAGGGTGTTAGGCTCGGGTGAGAAAGTAAGCATGGGGGAGAAGGAGACTTCTCCAATGGTGACCAAGATGGCTAGATCGTATACTGCAACAGTAGATTCTATGAAAAATAAATTGTATGCTAAGAAGCCTAATTATGGAAGTTCAGGTCCAACTGAGCCCAAATCGCAAAATGGGCCTAGCGGAGAAAAATAAATCACTATGGGTAGGAGGCTTTCACAAGCTAAATTGTAAGAATGGAGTAAAAAGGGGTTGTGTTTTAAATGTGGGGAGAAATGGGGGCCTGAACATGAATGCAAGCTGAAGCATTATTAGTTGGTTTTGATGGAAGAGTAGGGGAGGAAGAATCGGAGGATGGGGATGAGGAAGAGGAAGAAAAAAATAGAGTTGAAGCATAAGACACTTCAATTATATTTGAAAAGTAAGGTGGGGCTTACCTCTCACAAATCTTTTAAGATTTGGGGAACTATTGGCCAAACGAGTGCTAATATTGGTGGATCGTAGAGCAACCAACAACTTTCTTTATAGAAAATTAGTAGTTGAGTTTGATTTTCCAGTGGAGAATACCCCTATTTATACCGTGGAGGTGGGAACGGGTGAGAAGGTGAAGGGTAGAGGACTGTGTAGAGGAGTTGATCTTGAGGTGCAGGGAGCCAAAATTAAACAAGATTTTTTTTGTTTAATTTGGGTAGAACAGAGGTAGTATTAGGTATGGACTGGTTGGTGGACCTTGGTGACATTGAAGCTAATTTTTAAAACATGATCATTAAATAGGGAGATGAAGGAGGCAAGAAGGTGTTAAAGAGAGACCCTTCCCTAAGCAAGGCGCAAGCATCCTAGAAGAGCATGATTAAAGCCTTACAGGACTAAGGAGTAGGTTATTATATTGCATATCAGTAGTTGGAAGATACAGAGGAAAATCAACAAATGTTATCTAATGAGATCAAGGTTATCCTAGAGGAGTATAAGGACATTTTCCAGGACCCACAAGGGCTACCACCAAGGAGAGAGCATGATCATGCAATCAATCTTAAAGAAGGTATTCAAATACCAAATATCAGACCTTACAGGTACCCCTATCATCAGAAGAATGAGATTGAAAAGATAGTAGGTGAGATGCTGCAGGCAAGGATTATTAGGACTAGTACTAGCCCTTATTCTAGTCATGTTATCCTTGTAAGAAAAAAAGATGGTGGGTGGAGATTTTGGGTGGATTATAAAGCACTTAATAAGTTGATAATACTTGACAAATTTCCCATCCCTGTAATTGATGAATTATTGGATGAAGTAGGATCGGTTATACTATTTTCCAAACTGGACTTAAAATCTAGTTACCACCAGATTCGAATGAGGGACGAAGACATTCCAAAGACAACTTTTAGGACACATGAGGGGCACTATGAATTCTTGGTCATTCCATTTGGGTTAACCAATGCCCCTTCTACCTTTGAAGCTCTTATGAACAAGGTCTCAAAACCATATCTAAAGAAGTTTGTGTTGGTATTCTTCGATGACAGTTTAATCTATAGTCCGGACGAGGGAAGTTATCAAAAACACCTCAAACTGGTGCTTTAATTGTTGCAGGAAAATAAATTATTTGCAAATTCCAATAAATGTAATTTTGGGCAACAACAGTTGAGATATTTGGGACACTTGATTTCGAGAAAAGGAGTTTCGGCAGACCTAGACAAGGTTAATGAAATGATAAATTGGCCGGTTCCAAAGGATTTAAAAGGGTTGAGATGATTCTTGGGGCTCACGGGATATTATAGGCGATTTGTTAAAAATTTTGGCAAGATTGCTTGGCCACTCACACAACTGATCAAGAAGGACAATTTCAAGTGGGGAAATGATGCTCAATAGGCTCTCAAACAGCTCAAGGCTGCAATGACCACTTTACCTGTCTTAGCTGTTTCGAATTTTGAAAAATATTTTGTATTAGAGACAGATGCTTCTGGCAAGGGTGTAGGAGTTGTGCTAATGTAGGAAGGCAGACCCATAGCTTACATGAGTCAATCGTTGTCAAATAGAGCTCAACGTAAGTATGTCTATGAGAGAGAATTAATGGCTATAGTGTTGGTTGTTCAGAAATGGAAGCATTACTTGATGGGTAGCCATTTTGTGGTGCTCACGGATCAGCAAAGTTTGAGAGTTTTGGTTGACCAGAGGATTATGGGGGAGGAGCAACAGAAATGGTTTTCAAAATTAATGGTTTTGACTTTGAGATAAGGTACAAACCTGGTTGTGAAAATAGGGCAGCAGATGCCCTCTCTAGGAAGCTACAATATTCAGCACTTTCCACTGTACAATGCAATGAATGGGACGGGTTTGAAGATGAAATTCAAGTTAATGTTAGATTAAGGGGGATCATCTAGGATTTATTGAAACAACAAGATTCACATCTGGGGTTTCAATTAATAAAAGGAAGATTGTATTATAAAGGACGGATGGTAATACCAAAGAATTCCTCTAAAATTCCTCTAATACTTAAGGAATTTCATGATTTAGCGTTGGGTGGACATTCTGAATTTTTCAAAACATATAAGAGAATTTCTGGATTTTTATTTTGGGAAGGGATGAAGAAAGAAATACAGTAGTATGTGTTGAGCTATGTAGTTTACCAACAAAATAAGTATCAAGCCTTGAACCCAGGTGGGTTGTTACAACCTTTGCCAATACCTACTCACACTTGGTTTGACATTTCGATGGATTTTATAGGAGGATTGCCTAAAACCTAAGGGGTTGACACCATTTTAGTGGTCATAGACAGGTTAACCAAGTATGCACATTTTATAGCTATTGCTCATCCCTATACTGCTAAGGACATTGCTGAAATTTTCATCAAAGATATTGTCAGGCTGCATGGGTTTCCCTCTTCGATTGTGTCTGACCGGGATAAAGTTTTTATTAGTCATTTTTGGATGGAACTATTTAAAATGCTTGACACCAAGCCAAAATTTAGTTCTGCCTATCACCCTCAAACGAACGAGCAAACTGAAGTGGTGAATCGCTGCTTGGAGACCTACCTTCGGTGTCTCACTAGGACTAAGCCTAAATAGTGGCCTAAATGGCTCGACTGGGCAGAGTTTTGGTACAACACTAACTACAACTCATCTACTAAAATGACTCCCTTTAAGGCCTTATATGGGAGAGAACCTCTAGTATTAATTAGAGGAGATATGATACAGTCTTCAGTGGAGGAGGTCAATAGGCTGATGACAGATAGGAATCATATGTTGGATGAGTCAAAAGAGCATCTAGTCCAGGCCCAAAACAGAATGTGCAAGCAAGCCAACAAGCACCGAAGGGAGGTGGAATTTAGAGTTGGAGATGTAGTGTATTTGAAGATGCAGCCTTATAAATTAAAGAGCTTGGCTAAAAATTTCAATCAAAAGTTAATTCCGAGATATTATGGGCCTTATGAAATTGTGGAGAAGTTTAGTCCTATTGCCTCTAAATTGCAGCTACCTTCAGGAAGCAAAGTGCATCCAGTTTTCCATGTTTCTACACTTAAGAAATCCATCGTTGCAACCATTACCAACCAACCATTACCTTTATTTTTAGCAGATGATTGGGAATTAAAAGTTCAACCAACAGAAGCACTTGCTATTAGAAGGAATCAACAAGGGGATCTTGAAATTCTTATTAGGTGGAAAGATTTACTAGATTTTGAAAATTCGTGGGAAACTTTATCTACAATCAAGGAGTATTTTCCTGATTTCCACCTTGAGGATAAGGTGCATCTTGTGGAGGGGAGTGTTGATAGGAACCCGAAAATAATTAGGCCCAAACCCAAAATATCTAAGGTGTATGTTAGACAAAGAAGGAATGGCAAAGTAGGGGATCAAAATGGCAAGAGAGAGAATGAGAAGAATCCTTCCATGTAACAAACTGCTGAGTTGGCACATTAAGAAAGGAGTAATTCTGTTGTATAGGTATAAGGCGCGGAAAGATAGTGGAGGAAGGAGGGGCTGGAATTGGGAGAGACTAGACACTCTTTAACTGCCTAGAAATATGTTTTTACTTGCTTTACAGATCTGTATTTTCTTCCTGGGATATGCACTATTTTTTCTTTAATAATAAAGTGACTATTCATCTATTCTGTGCTTCCTTATTTTTGGTATCTATTAGTTTGTCGAAGCACTAATTAAACAAGTCTAAAATATACATTACATGAATTTGTGCATACAATTACTAAATAAGTATAGAAAAAAAATTCTAGATGAATTATTCCACACATTGATTAGACGAGTCTAGGAATACCTATTAGATGAGTTTGTCCATATACTAATTAAACAAGTCTAACAGCAAACACTAAACAAGTTTGTCCATACACTGATAAGATAAGTTTGGAAATATACATTGGACAAGTTTGTTTCTCCATATGTAAATTATACGAATATATTAATACACAATAGACGAGTTTGTCAATTCACTGGTTACACAAGTCTTGTAATACAATTAAATGAGTTTGCAGATAAATTGATTGGACGACTATGTCCATACACTAATTAAATTATTCTAACAACAAACACTATGCGAGTATGTATATACACTAATTAGACAGGTCTAGCAGTATACATTAGAAAATTTTGTCTGAGTTTGTTCATTCACTAATTATATGAGTCTTGCAATATATGTTACACGAGTCTGAATATATACTTATTAGATGAATCTAGCAATATACATTATAATAATGTGTCTATATACTGATTAAACAAGTCTAGCAATACATATTACACACATTTATCAATGTATTGATTAGATGAGTCTATCAATACACATCAAATGAGTCTTTCTATACACTAATTAGAAGAATATAACAAAAAAAAGTTATACGATATTGCCATAAAATAATTAGATGAGTATAATAAAAAATATTAGATAAGTCATTTCATACTTTGATTAGATGAGTATAATAAAAATTATTAGAAAGTCTGGTAATACATTGATTAGATGAGAAAAGAAAAAAAATAGACAAGATTGTCGATCAACACTAGCTCGACCAACACAAGCTTAGTCAACATAGGCTCGACCAAAATCAAAAAGAGGTAACAAGAATTTTGTAATATATTTATAACACATGTTTGATAACAATTCCCCACTTATTACAAATATAAGAAAGAAAGATTTAAAAAATAAAATCTTGGGTCTCATAAGATGTAATACATCAAAACTAGTATAGCAAGCTATATGAATTAATCCTAGATTAAGAAACTTAACACACAATATAGTTGATATAGCAAGCTATATGAACCAAAGACACTTGATATGTGTTAATGGTTTATCAATCACAATACACTCCCATAATCCTTACTGTTACTGTTGTGTTGCGCTTACTAGGTCATGTGTGTGCCCGATATTCATGAGTGCTCTAAAGATCAAGTCAAGATCTTATACAAGTGGCCTTACTTGACACTCATATAGGTGATTTCATTAAAGGTACACCACTTGTAAGCTCCTCATGAATATCATGCGAAAGAATCCATTGTTGAACAGGAGAGATAAACCTTAAAGATCCAAGATTCTTCAATCAAGGCACCTAAAAGAAGAAAAAGAGCGACATCAACACTTTGAATAGCTGCCTGAGATGAGACGAGACGTGTGACCACACACAATGAACCTAAACGAGGAAAAAAAGCGACCTCAACGCTTTAAATCGTTGCCAAAGAAAAGACAAGACGTGCCACCACGCATGACAGAAAATGGAGCATATCCACAACTTCAAAAGGTGTTGAAAGCGCGTAAGAGCACCGATGAAAGCGTCATTGATGACATGTGATCATAGACCGAAACTAAAACTCTGGTAGTGGTAGCAATACATGACAGTGGTAGATGAAGATGTCGCCGACAACGGTAGACAACACCATGCGAGCAATGACACGTGTAGTGGCAAAGGCAACAAACAAATTTTCATCAAAAGAACCAGACTCTAGATACCATGTTAAATATAGTAAATACTATGTATGAGATTAATCTCCTTTGTGTTGAATATACACATAAGATTCTCTATTTGTAATAGAAGAAATATGAGTATAAAATATAAATAAGAAATCATAATCAACTAACTAAAGATAAAAGATAAAGATAATATATCTAACAAAAAGCAAGAACTTTATAGATGAATCATAATAAATTTTAAAAAAGTACATTCTCAATTAAATATTACTATATCATGTCTATTCTTTTACCTCTTATATAAAATGAAAAACTAATTAACCAAAGTATTTTCTTGATTAATTCTTGTTAAAGTTTCCACCTTTAATCAAAATACATTCTTAATTATTGGTAAAAACTCATTTAATCACATGAAAGTTTCTAACTCTAATCAAAGTAAATTCTCAATTAAAATTAAAACTCTTTGACTCATGTGATTAGTAACTTGCTAGAATGAAAAAATCATTAATTTTACTTTATTATGAAGCAAAAGACATAGAAAAATATAAATTACAGCAATCATAAGAAAATAACAAACCAATTAGTCTATTCTAATCTTAGAATCCATTAAGAAATTATAGCACAATCAACCTTAGAGGCTTAACACTCCATGGAATTAGAAATAACATAAAAATAGAAGAAGAGAAAGTGGAGAACATGAAAGATGGTAGAGAGGACAAAATTAAGTCCCCCAAAGGGTTCCTATGCTCCCTTAATGTGTTTCCCTAAGCTTTTTATATAGAAATTAGACTAAGCTTTGTTTTGTACTTTTCTAATGTAATATTCTTTTTGATAATGTAATCTTATCTAGTTATCTTCTAAATAATCCAATATCTTCAAGATATATTTGATTTTTGTAGAGATCTAAAAATATTTGGGAAGATCTTTGCTAGATTAAAAAACAATAACAAATAATATCTTTCGATATTTACTAATATGGTTAAATAAGATAATTAATATCAAATAAAATATCTAAAGATATATTTTCCCCATATTATCTTTTATCATGGACATTTATCAATTATCAAAGCCCTTTTTGTATGAAGAAAATAGAGAAAACCACAAAGTCTAATTTTTGTTGCTTGTTGTTCCTCTTGGCTTAGCCAAATTTCTTCACTTTTTCATGCTTTTCTTGCCATCTTCATGCAATGTTTGGCTTGAATTCTCATGGTTTTGATTATTTGTTATTTATGGATTTATCTTTAAGCTGTCATGAAATTTTAACCAATTTATTTCCACATTTCTATGAGCTCAACTTAGTTGGAGCTGCAATAACACACCTCAAAATATCTAAAGAACATTTATGAAACTAAAAATATATTTTTAACATGTTTTTGCATCTCATGCTCAATAAACCTAATTATAACTAATCCTAATTAAAATATTCTTTTAAGGTATAAAAATCAATTAAGAATCCAAGAATAAAGGCTAAATGATGACATAAATATGCACTTGTATCCCAATGTTCTTGATTTGGAAATTGAGTGTCCATACATAATCTACTAGTGTATAAGCAATATCAAGTTTAGAAAAACTCATCAAATATAGTAAGTTTTCAATTATCTAGGCATTCTGAGGTTCAAAAATAAATTTTTCTCTATTTTTTTTAATTTAGAGTTAGTATCAGAAAGATCGACTCATTTGAAGTCATAATACCCAAGCTTCTTAAAAAATTTCTTAATGCATTATTCTTAGGAATAATATATGATCTTCTTTCCTTATAATTCTAATACCTAAATAACATTGACTTCACTCATCTATTTCATTTTAAATTTCAATCCTATAAATAATTTAATTGTAGCGATAATCTTATTACATGTACCAAATATTAACATAAGTCATCCACTAATTTAATTGGTTAAAATAATTTGGGAAGTATTAGACATGATTAACAAGATCCGCGCATAATTTTAAGCTGGGAAATAATTGTAATAATTTGGGGAGTGTTAGAAATTTTTTCATTCCAAAACTTTTACTTGAAACTTGATAAAAACTTAACACCTCTGAATTTTAGTTTTGCGACTATTGAAATTTTAATACCATAAAAGTGTTAAACAAAAGAAAAATTCCAATAAGTTCCAAAAATTAGGTTCTAATCGGAGTATTTTAAAAAAAAACTAATGCATATATTTGGAAGATTGCAGAGAAAAAGATAGGTGGTGCAAATGGTGGTCCCAAACTTATTGAAAAGGGAGCAAGAAAAATATGGGATTACGTCCCCAGGCAACAGGTCGAGAACTTGTGTTTTTCTTTTTTTCAAATTTGTACACTTTTTAAGAAAACAAATTCTAAAATATATTAGAAAGTTCTTTTTTACACATTTCAAAAGCATTATAAAAATTTATATATTTTAAAATAAGAATTGTGGTAAATATTCTAAAATACATATTCTAGAAGAGTTCCTTCCGTTTATAATAAAATGTTTCATTGTAGAATAAATTAATATAATAGTTTAAAACGTATTATGAGAATTTTTAATATGTACTATGAGAATAATCTAAAATATATTATGAAATATTCATTACCAAAAACGTAAAATTTAACACTTTCCAAAATGAGGGCGCAAAGTTAATGTACACTTCGCGCGTTTTATGTTGGGAAAAAGAAAAAAGAAAAAAGAAAAAAATACCCCACTTTAAATTTGTGCAATTCTTTTATGGTAGAGGCTTTCAATTCTAACGTAAATTCGACTCATGTACAGCCTAACGAATGTATCCACGTTGACCCCGAAAATGTCTCAGTTAAATTTGTTTACTTTCCCGAAAAATACTAATAATAGGACGACATATTTTTATATTTAAAATAGTTATGAAAAAATAAATTTTTAATATTTAAAAGAAATATGTAATATCAAATGAGTAAAAGTTTTTTGTGTGAAGTATATTATAAGTTTAATATTTTTTAGATTCCTATTTATAAAAAAAACATTTTAAATAGATTTTTCAGTTATTTTTTTAACTCTATTATATATATTTTTTAGTTATTTTCTTAACTCAATTATATATTTATTTGTGTAAAATTGATTCCACTGTACTCTTGTCTATCCTTGTTGTTAATTTGACTAAACAACGTTAAAATTTTAACTACATGACATATTGAGTTTGTAAATGTTAACTATGTGACAGATTGAAAATAGCATTAAATAAGTGTGTAATTTTAAATAAGATTGCTTTAATTAAAAGAATTCAATAGGTATTTTTAGATATATGTTTTTTTTTTATTTACTAATGATGAAAACTAATATTTTTAATTTTTGCACATTTACAATTTTATCCTTACCTATTACTTTTTGTGTTTTAGAAATTACTTGTAGTATTTCTGGACAATTATTTATGTTGTACATAAAAAATCTAAGATTATATTAAAAAGTTACTAAATTCATCTAGTTATTATTAAGAAAAACAAAAACAAGAGTAAAACATATCCACTTTTTCTTAATAAAGAAAAAGAAAATATATTCCATTTAAAAAATGATAAAAAATGGGTAACCAAAGAAAGAAAATGTAAAAAAAAAATGGACAGAAAGGTTCTTTCTCACCTCCGTCCCCACTCTACAACACAATTGTGATCCATTACCTTTTTGTTTTTATGTGTTTCTGTTTGGGGTCGAGTCACCTAAATCTGTGTACTTTATGCTGTCTTTGTCTGGTCTTTTCGTGATTCTTTCTTTTGTTGGTCAAAGTCTGTCCGTCCTGGACGTCTGAGAGGGTACCTGTTAAAGGTGTCCCGATGCCTAAGTCAATAAGGGTCCAATCGGTTGTTTAGGTGCTACAATAAATGCGTAATTAATGAATCTGCCTATCTCTTTCCTTCGACCTGTATTTATAGTTTTGGTCATAGACCTAGGCTTAGCAAAGCCTTAATCACGTCCCAATCCTTTAATCAGTATTTTACCTTAATCACGTCTGAAGACTTACCTGTCACAACCGTCCAATATGGATGATTGAGACGTCTCGTCCGTCCCATGTGTTTGTTTGGGCCGTTCAAGGTCATCTGATACACTATGGAATTAGATTGAAACAGTTCGCAATTAGGAGCTGTGGTAATACAACATTTTAAAATTGGTTTGGACTTTCGAGATGATTCCATACCTATCTCTTTGTGATTTGATGTACATGTACACTTAATTTTCTACAATATTATGGACATTGTTTTTATAATTGACCCAAAAGCACCTCTATAATTAGTTTGTGATGGTTGCAGCTTTTAAATCCTCCTTATCTTGTATAATCTTAAATTTTAGGTTTAATCCTTTTCGACATCCCTATTTATGTACGAATGTCTCAGATGAGTCCTCGTTTTTTAAAGTGTATCAAAATGGTCCTTAATTTTGAAAATTGATATCAATTGAGTCCTTTGCGTTAAGTTGGCTGGACGGCGTTAAAAAAATTGATGAGTGGATGCTGAGATGACGAACGAACGCTCGTCCACCAGCGAACGAACGCTCGTCCACCAGCGAACGGACGCTCGTCCACCAGAGAACGAACGCTCGTCGACCGTTCGTTCCACACTGGATGATCGTTCGTTCGGTGGTCGACGAGCGTTCGTTCGCTGATGGACGAGCGTTCGTTCGCTGGTGGACGAGCGTTCGTTCGTCATCTCAGCATCCACTCATTAATTTTTTTAACGCCGTCCAGCCAACTTAACGGAAAGGACTCAATTGATATCAATTTTCAAAATTAAGGACCATTTTGATACACTTTAGAAAACGAGGACCCATCTGAGACATTCGTACATAAATAGAGATGTCGAAAAGGATTAAACCTAAATTTTACGAGTTAAATCATATACAAATATAATAATGTTATATTAATTGAAATCCTTCCACTTTCATTGAACTATTTCCATTCTCAGATACCCATATGATTAACAATACTACTACCATCAGATAAAAAACCTACCCAAAAATTACTTTCTTAAAAAAAATAGGTTTAATACCCTATTTTGTCCTCATTTTCGTTCGAAAATGTCAAATTAGTCCATCTTTTATAAAATGTGTCAATTACGTCCTCACTTAATAAAATTTGCATCAATGAAATCTCTTCCGTTAAATCCGTACAAACGACGTTAATTATTTCTCTCTCTTCTACTTGAATAATTAACGCCGTTTATACGGATTTAACGGAAGGGATTTAATTGATGCAAATTTTATTAAGTAAGGACGTAATTGATGCATTTTTTAAAAGATGGACTAATTTGATATTTTCGAACGAAACTAGGGACAAAATAGGGTATTAAGCCAAAAAAATATTAATGTGAAGTTAAAGTAATTTCTTTTTGCAATTGTTTTCTGCCCTTCGCCTAGATTACTGAAAGATGAAATTTTTTTTAAATAAATATCACGTTAAATAATTTTATTAGTCTCATTTGTAGTGAAATCATAAATAGGTTTCTGTTTTTTTATTTATTTCAATTTAGTTTTTAATTTAGAAAAATTGATAAAATAAGCTTCTTTTAGTTATTATTACACTAACAAAATTAAAAAGTATTAGGTGTCAATTTGTGTTTTTTTTATTTTTGTTAAATATTTTTATTTTTTAAATTTGTTTAAAAATAAAAATTTATCATGTGCCAAATTGACTTTTTTTTATGTGATAGTGATATGTTGTATTATTGTCTTAGTCTCAAATTGTTTATTTTATTTTTATTTTATTTTAATTCAGTCTCAATTTTTTAAAAAATGAAACAGTTTCGTTTTTCTCTAAATTAAATTAAAATTTAATTTTTGTATAAATTCTATACAAATGTTTTTATTAAAACTAATATTGTAACATCTCATGTTAATAGTGTAAACCTACTGAAATAAAACGTACATACATGATAATAGAGCAAAAGATTCTATCCTTGAAGAACAAAAACTATTTATCACGTTGCTTCTCTCTCGACCAACTGTCGAATCAACTGAAAAGATGTCCCCTTCCTAAGCTCACACCGGTTAAGGTGATCATTGCAAAAGAGAAAACAACACACATACAGACAAACAAAATGCAAGGATAAGTTAGTGATAAAAAAAAGTTTAACATGAAAAATTAAAATTCAACATACAATTTCAATCACACAATTAGTAGAACATCTGTCACCATTAACACATATCAAAACATTTTTCCCATTCACACCACTAACTCAGACTTGGCCAAACCCTTTACCATATAGTATAAATGTCGAGCCATGGAAGGTTTTGCACTTGTGTGGTGGAACAACTGACTCATTCAAAGTTGTTACACAATGTTAGTCCTTAAAACGCCCTTTGCCACCATGAAGAAAGGCCCCCAAGCTAGGACCTCCTGCTCATCTCATGACATGACTCATCACTCTGTAATTGAGCATGGATGATCATTAGATTGTTAAGATAACTCCATATCGACTTCTTACAATTTATACTATTTATACACATGAATCCCCTGATAAAATATTCCTCCTAGGAATTCTCTTTTTTATTCCAACCTTGAAAACCATTTGAAATCATACATATATTCATATACTTTCACATTGAATTCCCATATATAACATTACTGATCATATACATAATCTTGTTTCCAATTCATATTACAATTCAATTCATACTCCACAACATGTAGTTGAAACCAATCATTCAAACACTCACATATATTGCACACACTTTAAGAAAACTATATAAAAACATAGTTGAAAATCTGATATTTTCGCTCAGCCACCAAGTCTGTTTGCTCAGCTAAAATTGTCTGTCAGCCTACTCGCTCAACGCACCAAGACTCACTCAGCGAAAACAGAAACAGTTGGCTCTACGCGCTCACCTCTTGCTCAGTGAGACTCTCGCTCAGCTAGAAGTGTTCTTCTCGCTCAATAGACACTTTCTCGCTCAGCGTATAATTCTACAGCACCGAAATTGCAAAATTTGCACCCCTTAACCACTCATGACCTATCCTATGCATATTTTCCAACTTCTAACACCCCTAAATTATATTATACACTCAAATGGACCAAAATAAATGTATCTAAACCAATCTAAACTCATTTTAAAGTTATTGATCACAAGATTCCAATCCAAAATTAACCAAAACCTCACCTTATAGACCCAAATTGAATTCCACCAATTATGGCTTATTTTCAAACAACTTAGGGACTCCAACAAGTCCTAAATGACTTACTAACACCCTCCAAAATGACCATTTAAGCACAGAACCCACAATTCAAATTCTCACTACTCTAAACCCCCGAAAAACTAGTTCTAAACCAAGCTAAACTATACCTATCCACCACCAAACACTCTTACATCATATTTCCTCCATTTCAATGCTTAGACAAGTCACAAATATCTCATAACATACCCAATTTCCTCAAACCACTTTACCATCCTTCTCTCACCATTTTATTACCTAAGACCTCCTTTTTTCCTTCAAAACACTATTAAACTTCAACTATAAACTTCACTTTCACTATAAATCATATTTCAATCCCCAATATACATCTAACAAGTCCTAATCTACTCATGACAGTACCTAAACAATGGTTCACTCTCAAAAGCCTCTATTTCTCCAACTCACTCATGCAAACGTCTCCTTTTTAAACTTAAAAATAAGCATGTAACCATTTCTCATCACAACCACTTTGAATTCAGTTTCTATTAACAACACAATTTCACCAAACACCTTCTTAACAATATAACACATCACGATCACACAATTTTAGTTACACTCAACATCATACCATCCAAATTGATAATTAACAAACTTATAAAACACCCAATCATAGTAATTTCTTCAAAATCGACAACCATTCATAGAAATACCACACTATTAATATAACCATACTAAAGCAAGAATTCTAGCTTCCTTACCTCTAAAAGAAACTACCCAACTCTTAAAACGTTCCTTTGATTACTTGAACCGCAAGAAATACCTAGACAAACCTACGAAACATCAAATTGAAAACAGATAGAGTCCTTAGAACTCTAGATGAATCAAGAATGTGTAGGAGATGCATAATTAGACATGCAACAATACAAGATTCCTCTAAATCAGATTTAGGAACGGAAGGGGAAAAAGGAGTCGAAACTTACTTGCTCTATTGAAGAAATTGATCGGGTAGAAACGTAGACCTCATCCCGTGGTCAATTAGGTACCTCCTAATCGTCAAAGAGATAACTCAGGAGTTAGAACCCTTAAAGAGAAGGTAGATAATTCTAGAAAAGTGGTTTCTAGAGAGATGATACGTTTTAAAATAGTGAAACTCGTTTATAACAAAACTATTTATAAATAAACCATTTAATAGTAAAATAATCGAGTCTCATTATTTTTAGACTACCACCACTTCTAAAATACCATTTTCTAAGATTTTACAGATATTTTTATTAACCATTTTTAATAAGATTAAATTTATTTATATTTATATTTCATATTGAATTTTATTTAAAATTATTTTTAAATTTTTTATTTTAAATTGTTATAAACTTTTTAAGATTATTTTTAAATTTTACATTTGAATTTGTAAAATTATTATTTTTAAACCAACTCAAACATTTAATAGAATTTATTAAATTTTACATATTTTAAAAATAAACAATGATTTAAAAGAATTGAAAAATATGATAAATTTATTTTATTTCATGAAGTACAACTGATAAATAAGTTTAGCATTCGTTGAAATGATTTTTTTTCCTATTAGTTATTTCCTATTAAAAAGTTTAAAACAATTTTAAATAAAGTTTAATGTAAAAAATATATATAAATAAACTTAATCCGTTTAAAAATATTTAATGAAAATATTTGTATAACTAATTAAATTTAATTTCAATTTAGAAAGAGAAAAATTACTTCAACTTTTTTAAAAGAAATTAGAACTAAATTTTAACAAAAAAATTATATGAACTAAATTCAAACTAACCAAATGACTCTTGACATGACAGTAACACATAACACTATCATATATATATATATGATATTGTCATTACCATGTCACATAACATTAATTTGACACATAATAAATTTTTATTTTATTTAAAAAAAATAAAAAAATATATTTAAAAAAGAAAAACCGTGAATTGATATATGATATCTTTAACTATATTAGTGTATTGCTAATGGAAATGACATACATTAATTTTTCTAAATTGACAAATGAAAATACAAAACCAATTTACGATTTCCTACCAAAATAGGATAATAAAATGATTTAACTAGTGATGTCAAAATGAGTTGTAATCGTCAGCCACCTCGGTTCACCACAAGTTTTGGGTTTGAAAAAAATGTATTTTTTATGCGGGTTAGTTTTCAACCCGATTCACTTATAACCCGACTCACCTGGACTGAACCCGTGGTGAGCCGGGTTGGCTCCGACTCACCAACCCACCAAATTTAATTTAATTATTTATTATTTTATGTTTCAATATTATTAGTTAACATTTTTTTTATTATATGATAGATGTGATAAAAAAATAGATGTTTCAAGAGGGAAAAGATATTATAGATTTATCACTCTAATATTATAGATGGACAAGTGATACAAAAATTATCAATATTAAAAACTTATTTGTTCGCTTTTTTGCTTGTTTTTCGATTACGCTATGATTGTATGATATTTTATTTATTTATTTTGAATTGTCTTTAAAACTTAACATCATTTTAGAGGGAAACTTATTTAAATTTGAATTAAAAAAAATTATAGTTTTTTATTTTAAAAAAACTTATAATTAAGTGAGCCAGTGAGCCAACCCGTTTAACCTATCAATCAGTGGTCCACTAGGAGTAGAGGGTCTGGTCCACTGTCTAGTGAGTTTCGCTTAGCTAGAGATGTCACGGAGTGCGAGTTAAGGGTATGGTACCACTAGGAGTTTAATCGCACAACAACCCAACTCGTTGTGCAAGAAACCTTTGTATTCGCTCGGCGAGGGTATGCATTGAGCGACTGCTTCATGTTATCATGCAATCTTTCTTCTTTGTTCTTTATTGGTTGGAATAATGCAAGTGATTTGGTTGTGGTTAATGTATGACTATGTATGAGTATCAAAGTAAGGTTTATGATTTCAAAATGGTATGGAAGAGAATTCCAAAGTGGAATTACTCAGTGGTGATTGTCAAAGTTTGTAAGTATAAATATAGGAAGCTCAGTCTTGGAGTTCTTCCTAACATTCTAATGGTCGTCTACTCTCAAGTAGAGAGGGGTGAGGCATGTCGTGAGAATAGCAAGAGGTCCTAGCCTAGGGGATTTTCCTTAGCCTAAGTTGAGTGATAACAGATTAACCTTGTGTGGTAGCTTGGGGTGGGCCAGTTATTTCACCACAACAAGTGCAAGAACTATCATAGCTACATATTCATACTAATCCGGATTGTCGAGTCAAGGGTTGTTCAAACACAAAGTAAATTGGTTTTGATGCTTTGTGTATGTATCTTACTGAAATGTTTAAATCATATTTGTATATCATTAATTGTTTTCTTTTAGTTTACCCTTCTATCTGTGTTTGTGTTGTATGTTTTCTTTGTTTTTCTCTCTTTGCTATGATCATCTTGTGGGTGAGAGCAGAGAGAGATGGGGTGACTTTGGAGTAGGCTATTGAAGGAAGTGACGTTGTAGAGTAGTTTTCCTTATATTAGCACTTGTAAATAGTTTTGGATTAGAGCTTTTGTATATTAAAGTTTAAAATTTATGCTTATTTTGGAGGACTGTAAAAGCCACTTTATGATCTAGTTTATGACTGTTCTATAGTATCATGTCTGTGATTACTCTTTGATATAGTAATATGCTATATTTTTGGGATGTTACAAGCTACACTATTTCTAAATTCTTGGCTTAGTAATTATGTTAATCGAGATCTAAGTGTTATTCCGAGCTGTGTAGGTGCCCCACCAAGGTAACAAGGCTAGCTACACTCTCTACCAAGCTAATTGATAACAGTTCAAAAATTGTTATTTTTATACTTAAATTTGACCTTAAAGACAACCTTTATGACTTAGAAACTAGCTTGGAATCATGTTTTTGTTGAAGTCTTGGAAATAAGAGAGTTGGACAGGTTTTATGCTTGATTTCCTTGTTTTTGCAGGTTTTTTGAGATGAATTGAGTGCAAGAAGTGAAGGAGCTAGGAGTTGGATTCAGAAAAGGGAGAAAAAGTGCAGAAAAGGAAGAAGCCGCAAGTACCGCTCAACGCCATTTACCGTTGAGCGACACTTTGAAGACCAGCAGTCACCGCTGAGGGGCAGAATAACAGTTACGCACTTACTGCTGAGTGGTATTTACCGCTGATCGACATTCTTATGGGCTTGGGCTTACTTTTCTGTAACTTTTAGAATACTATATAAGGTTTTAGTTAACCTAGGTCAAGCATATTTGGCTGGAACAAAGCAGAAACACGTTCTTTCACCCCTTGGAGGAGGATTTTGGATGCTATAGCTCCTTTCTCACCTTTCTAGGGTTTTATCTTCCACTCTTTCATTGTATTTCATCTAGTTTCACCATGAATATGGTGAACTAAACTTTTATTATTGTTGGGGAATCAATGTAATCCTTTGAAACTCTCATGTATTGAATTTGTTCTTCAAGATCTTTTAAAGATACATGCTTTCTTTCATTAATTGTTAGGGTTTTTCCTCTTTGCTCTAAGCTTGCATTGTTTAACTCATTCGATGTCATGATTATTGATTTTGTCGATATGGACACATACGGGGAAATCTAGTTCTAGGGAATCTCTCCCAATAGTAGTATAAACCTAGACATAGGAGTATGATGGTTGGTTGCCTTTAAGCTTCTGTGCTTTATAATGCATGAGTAATTGCTAGGGAGACAAGACATTGTAAACTAGTGATTATGATTAGGCTTTCTTCGCCGAGACATCGGGTTTAAGATAATTGAGAAAGTGGTATTAACAATTAATGAAGAAAGATGAATTCTAGAATACATGAGAGTGGATAGGATGAAATTGATAAACCCCAACAACATATTCATTCATATATTTCATACCACGTGTTTTGTTTCTTCTTGTTCATTGATCAATTCATGCATTCATATTTACTTTTTAGTATTTTGCATTTAAACCTACAATATTTTGGTCACAAGTCTTAGATAATCAACCAATCACATAACTATCTAGGCCGTGAGTCCTTTGGGAGAACGATACTTGGTCTTACCAATTTTATTACTTGATACGATTCGGTCACACTTGCCGAGGGTTTAACACTAACCTCATCCGTCATTGAGTTCTCAATGTTACTTTTGGGATATTCGAGATCTTTTCCATGCTAGTGACGAGCATGTGGCTCAAATTCCCATCTTCGATCGTAGTGTCTTCTAGTTGCTTCACAACCTCCTTCATTTTGCAAATGAAATTGTCTTATAGACAGCCAAACTCATTGTGCTTCTTTATAGCCTCATGAGCCAGTGTCTTTAATCGGTTGAACGAAACCTGCAATTTTGACTTTGTATTTTCTGCGGCAATGCACGCTTGACACTCCTGATCGAGTAATGCAAGAACCTCATGAAATATCCTGATGGAGACATAACCCAAGGAGGGAGTCTTTGTCGCTATAGGAATCAAATCATAATAGTCATCATCGTTATCATCCTCGTTATCGTCTTCGACATCATCAACTTCATTCTCAGAATTGTACTCTTTATTATCATCAACATTTTTAAAATAATTTTGTGTAACAAAATTTGTGAGAAATATATGATGTAAATATTTTAATGAAAAAATAAACATGAATGAAAATAAGTTCAAAAGATTATTAAGATTTTTATAAATTTTAACAATTATTTGATATTTAAATATTTTTTTTAATACGATGATAATTGAATGCTTTATTAAAAAATTTTAGTAAATTTAAATTATCTTATAAAAAAATATTTGAAAAATCAAACAATTTGAAACGAGAAGAATTCAAATTGGAATATGTAAGATTGTCTAAAATAACATTATGAGAGCGGACTTGTAAAGATATGTTGACAGAAGACAATGACATTTTGGGTTGACTATAAAACATGTAATATCAAAATGAAAGTTTTTATTTCATCTTCCGAGAGAATAACCGAAGAAAGTCTATATATGGATGCAACATGGTGGGAACACAACTAAGCGTGAGATCAATATGCTTTGGTTTCTTGTTATCTTTGAGTTGCAGTTCGTTCAGTTTTACAAAGGCACAAACACCAATTTACCAGGGAAGTTACTGCCAAAACACCACCCAAGAACATCTCACCACTGCATACAAAAGCAATCTTGAGATAATCCTCTCATGGATGTCCTCAGATGCAGCCACAAGCAAAGGTTATAACTACACCAGCATAGGAAACAAAAACACCGTGTATGGCCTCTACAATTGCCGTGGTGACGTGGTTGGATACTTTTGTCAATTCTGTGTCTCTAATGCTGCCAGAGAAATTCCTCAGCACTGCCCCAATAGGGTGTCTGCTATGGTGTGGTATGATTTCTGCATTCTGAGGTACTCAAATGAAAACTTCTTTGGGAAAATTCTTACACACCCAATATGGCACGCTGTTGAAACAAAAAACATTTCCAACAAAGAAGAGATTAAGAAAGGTGAGGATTTTATGAGAGGCTTGATCAGAAAAGCAACTGTAGAGACCAACAAGTTGTATTACATGGATGGCTTCAATTTGAGTTTCACTCAAGAAAGGTATGGGTTGGTTCAATGCAGTAGAGATCTCACAAATGATGGGTGCAGAGAGTGTTTGGAGGCCATGTTAGCAGAAGTTCCGAAATTTTATGAACAAAAGTTAGGATGGTTCATTTGGTCTGGAACTTGTATGATAAAGTATGATGACTATATGTTCTACCTTCTTAACAACCAAACATCTTCAATTTCTGTGTCAAATCCGGAAACAGGTGAATCTGAATATGATAACAGTACATTTGGAATATTTTTTATTTAGTTTTAAAAATTTATTTTTTATGTTGTTGCAGATAAACATGGAGGTAAAAACAGGTCAAAAATCTTAATCATGAGCTTCTTCTCTGTGATGGGGTCAACAACCCTTCTATGTTTGGGTGCATATTTCTTTTGGTACAGAAGAAGAGGTAGAAAAGATAATTTCCTGCAGTTTCTCCTACTTAAATATGGCTATTTTGTTCAAATAAGACTCAGACACTTGTCTGTGTAGATGGGATCCGGCTGTCATCATTTCATAAAATTCAGACTGAGGAAATGTTGAACACTGACCTGCCTATAATCCCATTAATCACAATTCTGCAGAGTACTGATAACTTTTCAGAAGCATCTAAATTGGGGGAAGGTGGATTTGGTTCCGTTTACAAGGTTTTCATCATTTGAATTTATGAAAGATATTATTTATTGCTTCCATCTATTTCTATGATTCTTTTATCCCAAACTTTTATCAGGGGATTCTACCAGATGGAAGACAAATAGCAGTCAAAAGGCTGTCAGAATTTTCTGGTCAAGGTTCAGAGGAGTTCAATAATGAAGTAATGTTTATAGCTAAATTGCAACATCGAAACCTTGTAAGACTCTACGCATGCTGCTTGGAGCAAAACGAAAAGATACTTGTATGCGAATATATGCCAAACTCAAGTCTGTACTTTCACCTGTTTGGTATGTTTTCAGATTCCTTCAATGATTCTTTAGTAAAAGTGCCTAAGGTAGTTTGTGTAGTCTGTACTTTCCTCTTAAACATAGTTTAAGTTCAAAATTTGTATCAGTTAAAACGTCAACTGAGGGTTTTAATTGTTGGGTTCTTTCAAAGGGAAGAGTGGGAAATGCTATAATATATTTGATTTTTTTTCCGTGCTAAGGCAAATACTTAGCATTTGCTGTTTTGCTAAATGGCTAGTGTTGTTTAAATCCTTCTATCTTCTTGAGTTGACAGATGATGAGAAAAGAAAACAACTTGATTGGAAACTAAGATTAAGCATTATCAATGGAATAGCAAGAGGTCTGCTATACCTTCACGAGGACTCTCGACTCAGTAATTCATAGAGATCTCAAAGCTAGCAATGTTCTATTAGACCATGACATGAATTCCAAAATATCAGACTTTGGATTGGCAAAGGCATTTGAAATTGGACAGAACCAAGCAAATACAAAGCGAGTAATGGACACTTTGTGAGTTTTACTTATACCAAACATAACCTAACAGTTGGACTTGTGAATGCTTATTTCAGAAAAGATTAAATTCCTTGTTATAAACTTGAAACAAGAGACATTAACAAATCTCTATTGACTTGCATTAGTGGATACATGGCTCCTGAGTACGCTATGCAAGGATTGTTTTCAGTGAAATCTGATGTTTTCAGCTTTGGAGTTCTAGTTCTGGAAACCATTTGTGGAAGAAAAAACAACGGATTCTATCTGTCAGAGCATGATGAAACTCTTCTTTTATACGTGAGTCATCCCTCTGGTCTGATTAACAGTTATCATCAATACTTACTAACAGAAGTATAACAGTATCATTCACAAGTTAACTAAAAATAATTGCAGGCTTGGAGAATATGGTGTGAAGGAAAATGTTTGGAATTGATGGACCCAATGCTGGAAAATTCCTTCAAAGCCAGTGAAGTTGAGAAGTGCATACACATTGCATTGTTGTGTGTTCAAGAAAATGCAACGTACAGACCAACCATGTCAGATGTTGTTGTAATGCTAGGGAGTGACAGATTGACCCTTCCAAAACCCAAGCACCCAGCATTTTCTGTTGGAAGAAGGTTCTCAGAGGAAGTACCAAAATCAAAAAGATCCAAGAATCTTCTTAGTACTGTTGTAACAATCTCTATTACTTTACCTAGGTAATGTATAATTACAAAAATGATTTGTCTCCTCAAAAGTAACATTAGAGCTGTATTTAACAGAAATATAAATGTAGTATCACACGCATCATTGTTATCAATGATTGAGATTTACACGTGTAGTTACTTATTTAGACATATAACACTTCAACAAATAAGAATATTGTATAATCATTCAGCATCTCTTATTATATAGTATATATATGAATACTATGGGATATTTTAATGGTAGGACTCTTTTATTCTTCGAATAATATGAAGAGCAGTCACATCAACTAGTGTGATGTGCATCTCTTCTCAAAATTCTAATAATTTGTATGTGTTCATTAGGTTCAATGTGTGTTCCAATAAGTGCTCTCTGTATATATATGCTTGGTGATTGTGTTTGTCCTGATATATGGTATAGTAATGTTCTTCTAACTTTGTAACTATACCCTGTATTAGATCCTTTTAACTCTTTTGGTTACTGATTTCAGTTTATAAAAATTCACTGGGGAATTATTATGAGATTAAATAAGCATTCAATGGTTTGTGGCACTTGATGAGAACTAGTGATTACAAAATTCATCCGAACTGAACACTGATTCATATTCTATCTGTCTCTTTGGAATTGCATCATCGCCTTTCAAATTCCTTTGTTTTTCTACATATTGGTTCTCTCAATGGTAGTTGCTTTCTTCAATTTTTTGGTCACTTTTCAAATGATATTGGTATCACTTTTCTTCCGAAAGGAATCTAAAAGTTTTTGCGTGCCCATAGGAAATAGGAGTCTCATTTTTTGATTAAAACAACTTCACACATTCATAATCTCCTCTTTTTCTTATAACCCAAATAAGTATGAGTTGGTGGTGGCTGTCGCCTGTTTGTGAAAATGATTGGGAGAGCCATGGAGTGGAGCACAATAGCCATGGGTTTGCAAAGAAAAACAGGATATGGTGATGCTTATTACAAAATATATATGAAGTGAGTTTTTCGTGCCTGAAAATTGGGGGATAACACTCTTTATTAAGAGCTTCATATTCGTGTTAAGTTACCCTGTTTGGTATTGTAAATATTTTCTTGTTATTCTGTTATCATGGTATATCCTGTGAGTTTGAGGCTATTTTGTTCTCATAACAATTTTTTCCTTCTCTGTTTTCAGGAGCAAATATTGGGCTATGTTCATTACTGACAAATATTTTTGTTTCCACTTCCTACTTGAACATATATGAATATTTGTTTTTTGATTTTTCTCCAAGATTGCTCTTTATGAAGTGTACATCAGCTTGAACCTTAAAAGAGTACATTATTGATAATGGAACTGTGAATAGGTTGTAGATGTGCATGCTGGCTGGAACAAGTTTTGCAGGTTATGACTGGTCAGGTGGTGGTGTGTCGATGCTGAAGATTTGTGAGGTGACACGCAATGTTCTACGAGGAGAATAAATGAAATCAAATACAGAATTGTTCATTACCTCGGTATAGTAACAGAGGTTGTTACATCATTAATGGAAAGATTCTTGGAACTGTTTGATGTAGAGAATTCCACTAAGGTCATTCTTCCAATCGAAAAGGGTTGGTGCTTGGGTTTTGGAAGGACCATCCCCTCACTTGCCAACATCACAACAACATCAGACATGGTTGATCTATCTTTTGCATCTTCTTGAACACAAAACAAACCAATCTGTATGCATCTCTCAATTTCACTACCTACGAAGGAATTTTCCAGCGTTTGTTAATATTCTTCAAGCCTACAAGTATTTCAAGTTTGTTAATATTGTTAAGCATTAACTTGAATTGTTGAACAGTTTCTTGGCCATGTATAACTGAGGAGACTTACATACAAGAAGACTCTGATCTGAGAGATAGAATCCGCTATTCTTTCTCCCGCAAATGACTTCTAGAACTAGAACTCCAAAGCTGAAAACATCACATTTCATTAAAACCAGTCCTTCCATAGGAAACATGTATCCACTAATTCAAATCAATAGAGCTTTATTATTTGCCATGTCATGAAAATAAAGAATTTACTTTATCAATATTACATGCTTAATGATTCGTCCATAAACCTTTGTTGGAATTTTGTAACTCAAACAACATTTGGTTGAAAGAGTCAAATTAGTTAAATAAAAATATATTTCTATCATATTTTTTAAGAGGATTTTATTAATTATTTAATTAATTAGTTTAAGAGATATTTCTCAAAATCAGTTACAAATTCTGTAGTATAAATATTTATTGTTTATATTCAATAAAATATATTAGTTTCTCTTTCATTCTTTTGTCTCTTATACTTTAAAACCCAACAATTGGTATCAGAGCAAAAAGGATCTTACGGGATCTGTGATATAACCCACAAACATCTACAACCACAAAATAGCCACCACACATACGATGGAATCTCAAACATCCTTTACTACCGTTTTTGTGCCTGTATTTGATGGACTAAACTATCAAATGTGGGCTGTCAAAATGGAAGCAAATTTAGATGCTAACGATGTGTGGGAAGCGGTAGAAGAGGACTACGAAGTACCTCCCTTGCAAAATAATCATACATTTGCTCAAATGAAAAGTCACAAAGAAAAGAGGCTTCGAAAATCCAAAGTCAAATCAATTTTGTTCACAACCGTATCTCTAGTCATTTTCAACAGAATAATGGCGTTGAAAACGGCATATGAAATCTGGAAGTTTTTTTTACGGAAGAGTATGAAGGCAGTGAGAGAATAAAAGGAATGCAAGCTTTGAATCTGGTTTGAGAACTTGAGATGCAGAGGATGAAAGATTTGGAGATAATCAAAGATTATGCGGACAAGTTTCTCGGCATTGCAAACAAAATACGTCTTCTTGGCACTAGGATTCCTGATTCTCGAATTGTTCAAAAAATACTTGTAACAATTCCAAAAAGATATGAAGCCGCATTGACTTCCTTGGAGAACTCAAAAGATCTTTCTACTATTACCTTGGCAGAACTTTTGACCACACTTCAGGCTCTAGAACAAAGAAGACTCATGAGAGATGAAGATCATATTGAAGGGGCTTTGGTAGCTAAATTTCTAAAAACAAGGGTAAGTTAGGAAGTTTCAACCACAAAAATGATAGCAAATCCTCTCATCTTTTTCCATCTTGTCCTTTTTGTAAGAAAAACAATCATCCACATATAAAGTGTTGGTGGAGGCCAGATGTGAAATGCCATAAATGTGGACAATTAGGGCATGTGGAGAAAAGCTCCAAGTCATAGAAAACACAAGAGAATGTACAAGCTGCTATTGAAGAGAGTGAAGAAGAAGAACTTTTTAATGTTTCTTGCTTTGCTACTGCAACATGAACAGAAAGTTAGCTAATTGATAATGGTTGTACGAACCACATGACTTACGATCAAGAATTATTCAAAGATCTTGATGCAACATACAACACAAATGTTAGAATTGGAAATGGAGCAAAAAATAGCAGTGAAGGGCAAAGGAACCATCGCGATCGAAGGTTGCACAGGTTTGAAATTAATTACTGATGTTTTATATGTTCCTGAAATTAACCAAAACTTGTTGAGCGTTGGCCAACTTCTAGAGAAAGACTATAAAGTTCTATTTGAAGATAAAACCTGCATGATTAAAGATTCAGATAATAAAGAATTATTCAGAGTTCAAATGAAAGGCAAAAGCTTTGCATTGAATTTGATTAATGAAGAGCAGTTTGATGTGCACAAGGTTGAAGACAACATGCAAGTACAAGGGTTGCCTGAATTGGAAGAAAAATCACCCGTATGCGCAACTTTGCAATATGGAAAACAAACAAGGTTGTCTTTTCCAAAAGACAAATCTTGGAAAGCAACAAACTCCACACTATCTGAGTTCAACAACCATTTCTAAATCTCATCCCCAACTAACTGTATGGTCTACCATTCATCCACTGACACAACGAAAGATGAAGAAGGCAAATGATTCAAGTCAAAGGATAATTTAAATGTGTGAATAACTTCACTAGCCAATACCCCACCAGTGTGCCATCGCCGACACTCATCCACTAGTTCCCTATTTTCTGGTCCTGATATTGGTGTTACAAAAGAAAATGAACAAAACTGAAAAAGTTAACACGTAATTTGCATGTGGAAGAAGAAACATGAACCTTCCAAATCAGGATGGTGATGTCGTATTGGTTAGAATCGTAGGATGAAATGGGGGAAATGACAGCTCCAATGGCTATTCTATTGTTTGCTTGCACAAAACCAGCATAGAAAAGGTTATAGCATCTTGTTGCCTGATATGAATCACTCTGCATAATCCACAAAATCATCACCCTCACAAATATTTTTTGCATCTAAACATCATTATGATAAATCAGAATAGAAAATCTTTAGAGTGGTTAATAAAATGATTATAGTGTGATTAAGGGAGAGATGCTGATCGTCCAATAAGTGAATAATATTGGCCTGGTCAGTCGCAGAGATGCAAGCAAACGAACCATCAGAGTAGAACCTTGAACCTCGTCATCATAATCCTCTTGAATCAAAATCGCAGGCTGGTCAGTGATGTAATCCTACCCGACGTAGTCCTTGTTTAGTATTTTTACCTTTTATAGGTTAGCTTGTAAGGAGCATGGGTTACTATAAATACCCGTCTCCATCACTGTATCATTCACTTTTGAGCTTAATGAGAATTTGATTTTCTGACCTTCAGAAATAATTCTCTCTTGAAAGTCACATGCTAAAGAGTCCAAAGACTCCCTCTAGCCATCTTCCAAGCACACTCTCTCACTTCCATTTTCCCATTTCCACGGTGCTTCTCTCTCATCACACAACACCTCCATTGCTCCAATCCGCTTCAGTGGCGTCAGCGCCTTAGCCACGCGTCCTCCTTTGTCTCGCGTACAACATCACTACCTCTTCATTTCACTGCCACGAGGAATATTTCATTTCTCACCACTTCTCTCTCACAGAACCACGTCTCTCGTCCAATTCTCTCTCGAGAGCTCATCCTCGCGAGCCTTCTGCTTTCATCACAGTAAGCTTCAACACTCATATATTTTTCTCAGGTTTGCATTCTCTCTTTCCGCATCTCCTGACCACATCTAAACCTAGGGTTTCTTCATCATTTTGTCTTTTCCTGCCATTATCACCATTTGTTTTTGATTTCCACCAGCTAAACCCTCCTTTGCTCCGATCAAACCCTTTTCCACCATTCAATCTCCATTTATCACCGTTTAATCCGTCCAAATGGAGTCTATTCCCACTCCTAGGGTTTCATTCGTGCCTCTCGGTTTCCTTAGATTTCATTCGAGTCATTCTTCGATTTCGAGTTCCTCAACATTCCGCTGCATCCTTCTTCGTCAGAGAAGCTTCGAGGATATCAGGTTCGTGTTCGCATAGCCTCTATCATCATCACCTCGGACGTTCATCCATCAAGTGGTATCTAGAGCTTTGGTCGTCCACGCGTCAAAGGTAAGTATCGTGTTTCTGTTTCCTTCGTTGTTTGAGTTTTGTTTTCTTGATTCGGTCTTGTCTGAGTCATGTTTCGTTCATTTGATTCTGAGTCGTGTTTAATTTTGTTCATTCTCTGCGTTGTTTTATGATTCCTTTAATGTCTTGTGTTGTTTCGCTATTATGAGTTTCCTTCACTTATGCGTTGTTCATTACATCTCTCTATTGTCTTGATTTGTTATTCTGATTAGAGTTGTTGCGTTTCTTCTCTATTAGTGTATCGTGCATCTTCATTTAGTGAAATTTGTTTTCATGTGTTTAGGTTTCATAATTCTGATAAGGTTTCTTGATCTACGCTTATTATGCTTTGAATATTATTTTTCATCATTTTATTCGGTCCAATTGTCTTGTTTGAGTCATTTTTGTTTAAGCATCTTTTCCTGTATTGTTCTGTCATGTGAATTTGCTTCTACTGTTTTCAAATCTGGTTTAAACTAGTTTATCACTGTATCTGTGTAAACTGAATGTGTGAGCACTATCTGCACATTATATTGAGCTATGACAAATTCAATGAGAGCTCAAGTGCATGAGTGGTGACACCAATTTCAATTTCAAATTCTTGAGCAGTAGTTTAAATTTTGTTGTGTTCATTTGCAAGCAAGTGGTGATTTGAATCTGTGATTTAATGTCTAAGAAGAGCTAGTCCTTGATGCATACCATATAAGCAATGAAATGCTTCTGCAAAAAGCTTGGTAGCATCATTCGAAGACTCTCGTTGCACCAATTCTGCAGTTGACCGATCTGCATAATTCCTTGCTTGAGTCCTTTTCTGATTTTAAATCTGTTTGGCATTTAGATCATGGTTGAACATCTTCCATCCATTTCATAGTGTTTTGTTCAACTTTTGTTTGCTGTTTTTTAGTCCTGTGACTTGTTCACATGTTGTTTCAACATTTGAGTCAAACTTTGGTTGGTTGAGTTGCTTATTTTGAGTGAGTTGGTAGCTGAACAATTGCAATTTTTGAAAGACTTTGTTTCTGCATCTTTAAATTGTTTAAACCAGTTTTAATTCATGCTCTAAAATTGTTGATGCAAAAGTATGATGAGTTCTAGCTGCCATACATATTTACACTCTTGAGACCACCAAGTTTTGACCATTTTCCTTCACAAGTTGTTGCATAATTTTTGTGTGCTAAATTATGATTTCTGGAATCTTGTATCTGGATTGTAGCAACAGGTTTGACCATAAAAAAAAAATTGAGAACAATCAATAAAAATAGTCATTGAACAGTTTTAAAAACCAATTAGGTCAGTGTAGTCTAGTGTGTGTAATTTTTTTGAAATACCAAAATCAGAAATTGTTGTTAGAAACTGGATTTCTCTTAAACATTTCAGCAGCTTCTTGTTTGGTTTTATTTGCTTTTAAAATCTTTTCTAGAGCTATTGTTAGGTTCAGTTTGAGTGCTCACTTTGATCAAAAGCTTTGTTTCTTGCTTGTCATTGTTGAATGTTCTGGTTTTGTCTCAATGCATGTGTAAACTCTGATCTGCTGTTCCTAATTGAAGTTTTTGTTTGCTTTTGTAATCTAGTCTAGAGTTGATCTTGAGTCAGTTTCTCTATTGTGCTGTCAATTCCTTTGCTTTAGTGGCTGTCCTGTTCTGTTCTACCTGTCTGTCCATTACTTTGACCTTAGCCTAGCCATTCTTGATTGAGAAGCTTTTAAACTTTGGTTTTTGGAATTTGAAAAAAGGTTTGTGTGCTTCGTAGCATCTTAGGTGGTGGTGGTCTGAAAGACTTTCCAGCTCTGTACTGCCAAGGGAGAATCTCCCTTCCAAACCTTTCCATTTTGAGTGCTTTAAGCTTTCAAAGAGAAGCCTGAGTGTAGTGAGTTTAGTGTGGCTAACTTGGCCTAATTCCTTGGCACTTTGAAATAGAGAATTCATTGTTAATCTAACTGTTTGTGATTGTTCATTGTGCAGGGAAAAGGAGTTTGAGTGATCAAACTAGAGCAATTGTGATTGTTTTCATTTTAATCTGCTCTTGCATTCATTTTAGATTATAAACTGCTTGCTGAAATCATTGAGATATTATATGTCTAAATGTGAATGCTGATTTTGATTTGATAAGACCTATGGGAACTTGGTAGATGCATCAGGAATTGCAAATGCTGCTCTGAATTAGTTTTGAGCTTCTTCATTTATGCATCAACACTGTTTTAACTGCCAATTTCTGCATTGCATCATGTTAATCTTTCTCCATTGATTTGATTAGCTTGGGGTGGTTGTTTAATCAGTTGGACTAAGGATTGAAATCCATATATTTGAATCTGATGAAGATTGAGTACATTGGCCTATGAGTGCATATCAAAATTTCAATGTGATGATTTGAGAGCTTAAACAGCTGAGATTTATTTGTGCAGATTTCCATTCTGTTTAAATTCATTGTTTAATCTTAGCTGAATTTTCTGCATTACATCATATCATTTTTTGCCCATTGGCTTGATCAGGTTTTGATTAATTTGGAATGATTTTTTAATCAGTTTGGTTTCAGCCTTGAATTACACCCATTTGCATCTGGTTTAATATCTATGATTATGTGTATTTTGCTGGAATTGGTGTAATTTCTGTGTGCATATTTGAACTAAATCAGTGCAGGGAGAAAGTGTAGAATAGGTGTGTTGTTGTGTGCAGAGTTGATAAATATTTGGAGTCAAGAATTTTTAGCAGCAGCAGAATCTCAATAGAGTTTAGAGCAAGCTAGACCAACCATTTAATTAGGGGAGTTGTTTAACTTTCTTACCTCTGGATTGCTTAACTGTTTCTGTTTTAGCTGGAAATTGATAGCATTGATGGTTACTCTGCTGAATTGAGTGTGAATATTTGATTGTAGTTTGTCATTTTGGAGCAAAAGCAATTCTATTCGCTGCCAGGATTAACAAGTGTGCCGTGAAGGCCAGAGAATAAAAGGGAAGTTCTTACTCTTATATGTTTTCATTGTGCAATTTGTTCTAGCTAAGGGAATATTTGATTGCAGATCTGCATTTGCATTTGTAGGATTGAACTGATCAGGAGATTCAAGAGAGTTGATTCCAGCAACAACAAAGTTGAGCAACAAAGCTGAATGAAGTGGATCAGGACCATAGTAGCCTAGCATAGTTGTTTTCTTTTGTAATTGTTTTCTTCAATTTGTTTGTAATAGGCTTGTGTTAGCCTACTGTTAGCTTTAGCTTGTTTTGTAAAAAGGCCTTTTATAAAGTCCAAGTTCTTTGGAAGAGTCCTTGGTGCTCTTTCAAACTCTTGGCAACTTTACTTGCTTTAATTTAGCATAGCTAGACAAGTGAGTGTGTCTTGTTAGCCAAAGCTACAAGCCTCACCATAAGAGTAGACTTTAATATTGACTTGATTGGTGTATCTCGTAGGGGTCATTAGAGTCCGCTGGTTTCTTAAGTGTTTTGTTTGTTTGATTTTGTGTTCACGTTTAGGGGTGATTAGGCTAAAGGGGATTAAACTGTAAGTCTTTTCACATTAGAGTCCGAAGAGTCTAGTCTTTTAGTGTTTAATTGTTTGTGATTGTTTGAGTTGTGTACTTTGTTTCTAAAGGTGATTTTAGTTTAAGGGGTAATTAGTTAGTAGCCTAAGACATTTCTGGCAAGGCAAGACTTGGTACTTAAGCAGCTCTTTAGCTCACCTCTCTTACCTGGGACTTGTCTAAGTGAATGTTTTGAACCCTTTAGATTAAGAAAACTTTTAAAAACAAAGATGTCTTCTTATAGTTCATATAGGTCTTCTAGGTTAGATAAAGTTGATGAAATGTTTAAACAAGCTAGGAATCTTCCATCCTTTGGTAAAGACATAGGTGCATTAACATACCTAGCTTGGGAAAAATAAATTGATAAAATAAATCCTTGGTTTTATGGAGAAAGTGAATATTATGTCCTTAGCATATATCTCTCTAAGTTAGAAGAGCATGCAAGTGAGTGGTGGGATGAAAGACAATATCATGTTAGGAAAGGTAGAAAGTCCTCCATACATAATTGGCATGATTTAAAAGCATGCATGAGAAGAAAATTTGTGCCTTCAAGCATTAAAAGAAACCTAGAACTAATTAGGGATTGCATTGATGATGGAAAATTATTTCTTGAGCGTTTAAATGATCATGGGTTTCTTCGTAGAGAATTAGAATTTGGGGCAAGACTTAAAGAGCTCAAGAATAAGAAAAGAGAAAGAGAGATTGAGAGAAAGGAAGAGGAAGAAAGGAAAGAAGAAGAGAAGAGAGAGAGAAAAGAAAACAAGAAAAGAGAAAAGAGAAGAAGAGAGGAATTAAGAAGAGAAGAAGAGAGAAGAAGAGAAGAAGAGAAGAGAAAAGAAGAAGAAAGAAAAGAAAAAGAGAGAAAAGAAGAAAAGAGAGAAAGGCAAGAAAGAGAGAAGAAAGAGAAGGAGAAATTGTTGCTGATGACAAATTCTATTCTTTCCAAGACTATGGAACCTAAAAGGGAAGGTTTCCAAATCTTTACTTCTTTTCCAATCATGGTTTATTCTTCAAATATTGACTTCTCTTTCAAACCAATTGTCATTATATATTCTATAAAAACATTTTCAAAATATGACAATTCAAATCTTGAGTTATTCTTATCTTTAAGAAAACAATTAACTCAAGACAAAATTGAATTTGGACTTCTAAAATTTTCAAAGATTACATATCAAAGTATTAGAAGTTCTTATTCTCTTGTTTTTAAAGAAAATTTCTTTCTTGGATTGATATTAACTGAAGATATATTTGATGTGTATTGCAGATTCGTGTTTGATCCAGGAGGAAGAAAAATAGATCTAAAGTAATAAGGCCACTTCATGGCTCTGCTCCCAAGACTACGTGGAGCTTCTTCATAAGGCGATGCCAGATTTGAGGACGAATCTTTTTTTAAGAGGGAGGGTATGATGTAATCCTGCCCGACGTAGTCCTTGTTTAGTATTTTTACCTTTTATAGGTTAGCTTGTAAGGAGCATGGGTTACTATAAATACCCGTCTCCATCACTGTATCATTCACTTTTGAGCTTAATGAGAATTTGATTTTCTGACCTTCAGAAATAATTCTCTCTTGAAAGTCACATGCTAGAGAGTCCAAAGACTCCCTCTAGCCATCTTCCAAGCACACTCTCTCACTTCCATTTTCCCATTTCCACCGTGCTTCTCTCTCATCACACAACACCTCCATTGCTCCAATCCGCTTCAGTGGAGTCAGCGCCTTAGCCACGCGTCCTCCTTTGTCTCGCGTACAACATCACTACCTCTTCATTTCACTGCCACGAGGAATATTTCATTTCTCACCACTTCTCTCTCACAGAACCACGTCTCTCGTCCAATTCTCTCTCGAGAGCTCATCCTCGCGAGCCTTCTGCTTTCATCACAGTAAGCTTCAACACTCATATATTCTTCTCAGGTTTGCATTCTCTCTTTCCGCATCTCCTGACCACATCTAAACCTAGGGTTTCTTCATCATTTTGTCTTTTCCTGCCATTATCACCATTTGTTTTCGATTTCCACCGGCTAAACCCTCATTTGCTCCGATCAAACCCTTTTCCACCGTTCAATCTCCATTTATCACCGTTTAATCGGTCCAAATCGAGTCTATTCCCACTCCTAGGGTTTAATTCGTGCCTCTCGGTTTCCTTAGATTTCATTCGAGTCATTCTTCGATTTCGAGTTCCTCAACATTCCGCTGCATCCTTCTTCGTCAGAGAAGCTTCGAGGATATCAGGTTCGTGTTCGCACAGCCTCTATCATCATCACCTCGGACGTTCATCCATCAGTCAGTCTCCAAAAATCGCCAAGGGCAATAGCAGCGCGTTCTCATCGACGCTATCATCCTCAACGCCGAAGCGGAGCCGAACAGTCTCGTCGCAGCTTCATCCACTAGGGTTGAGGGCTCGAGAGCGGGCTGGACCGGGTGCTAGGCCAGCGGCTCCACCACTAGCGTGGGCCGCACCAGGTGGTCCACGAACAACACCAGATGATCTAAGAAACGAACAAAAAGGGAGAGAAAGGGGATAACATCTGAAGCAATGTAGATTTGAGAAAGGGGGTAAAACACTAAAATTGGGGATGGGGATCTCGATTAGAACCATAGGAGCTGTTATCGAGAAGCTGCTTCACTCCCAACGACCACCGCTTGGTCTTCACTACAGAGGCGACGCACTCGCAGGCGAGGTGGAAGTCACGCTCGCAGCCGTCGCACACGACGAGGTGGTGGTGGCTCCCGACGGCGGCGGGGCAGGGCTTAGAGCAGGCAGCACAAGGAGCGATATTGGAGCATAGAGATGAGAGAGAAACAAGAAAAAAAAGGAAATGAGAGATGAGAGAGGAAGAGGCTCTTGCACGAGAAGAATAGTGCATAAAATATCAAGGGATACTGACTCAGTTATCTTGTAATCGATGTCTAAAGTGTTCGAAAAAAATTCAAAATAAAATATTTAATGTGTGCAGGAGGACACGTAAGATTTTGCAGGCTTTTATGTCTCGGTTCTAAAGCAACCGAGGTAATAAAAACTTTTCTTGTTCAGTTCCCCTTGAACCGAGACCTATAAGGTCATTGAAATTACAAAAATGCCACCGCATTTTCTTATGCTTCAATTTTCTAAAAACCTTAACGTATTGTCCGCGTTAGAATCCTGGTTTTACACTGGTGCTTGCATTTGTAGTAAGGCTTGTCAAAGAATGGTGTAGTTGAATCAAACGTAATGATGTAGTGGAGTGTATGAATCAAACATTGACTAAAAGAGCCAAAAGTTTGTGTTTGTGGTCAAGCTTAGTAAAGCAGTTTTCGATAGAAGCAGTCACCACAACAACTTATTTAATTAATCAAGGTCCATCGGTACTATTGGAGCACAAAATAATAGAAGAGGTATGGAGTGGAAAAGATGTAAAATTCTCACATCTTAAAGCTTTTAGTTGTGTAGGATATGTGCTATCAAGGAAGGAATAAACTTAATCCTAAATCTAAGAAATGTTGCCTATAGTGAAAATGAGTTTGGCTACCATTTATGGGATAATGAAAACAAAAAGATTATTAACTAGAGATGAAATCTTCAATGAGAAAGTCATGTACAAGGACAAGGAAAACACATAAATTAAAACCTAGAAAAGACTGGACCAATGTATGTAGAGGTTGATGGTTTCCCAGAAACTCTTATAATTGATAGTCCTCGGCTAGAGGAATAATTGAAAATAATAATGACCAACATCTTGACACACCATGATGACATAAACCTTAGCCATAGTCAAACATACTTAATAAGAGTTAGAGTCATATGTGAATGGTTACCCAATCTCTTATCATCACGAGTGAGTTTTTAGTAAATTAGGTTTATTTGCTCAATGTTCAATTAAACCATGACATGAAATCCAAAATATCAGACTTTTAATTCGTAAAGGCATTTTGAAATTGGACAGAACCAAGCAAACAGAATGCGAGTAATGGGTACTTAATGAGTTTTATTTATACTAAACCCAAACATAACCTAACAATAGGATTTGTTAATGCTTATTTCAGAGTTTAATTATTGAAAAAAAAGATGAAATTCCTTGTTATAAACTTGAAAGAGGAGAAATTAACAAAGCTCTTTTAACTTGCATTAGTGGATACATTACTTTTGAGTAAGTTGTGCATTAGTGAAAAATTAAATAAAGAATGAAAAATGAAATTTATGAAAATTTTTTGAAACTAAACTTAAATTTTAAAAGTTTATTAATAATTTTGTTTCAATTTTATTTTATTTTGTTTATTTGAGTTTAATAATATTTAGTTTGATTTTAAATAAAGAAAAATAAGAATGAGTAGTTTGGTTTTCAATTTATTTAGACATAATATTATTCTATTTTATTAATATAAAATAATATAAATTATAAGTATTTTTATTTTGAGTGATTTGATATTTTGTTTTTAACTTTTATTATTCATATTTGATTCATTACTTATTTAAAAATTTTCCAAAAAAATTGTCCAATTCAATAAAAACCATCACAATGAATTCAATTTACCTTTAATTTCTATAGACGAGTCATATCAACTGGTGTGATGTCACTCTTTGCAATTGCATCACCGCCTTTCAAATTTCTTCGTTTTTTCTAGAATTTGGTTCTCTATGATAGTTGCTTTCTTCATCTTGGCTCACTTTTTCAAATGACTCTGGTATAACTTTTATTGGGAAACAAATCTAAAAGTCTTGGCGCACTTTTCAAATGATTCTGGTATCACTTTTGTTCGGAAACAAATCTAAAAGTTTGTGCATGCCCATAGGAAATAGGAGTCTCATTCTTTGAATAAAACAACTTCACACATTCATAGTCTCCTTTCTATTCTTATAACCCAAACAAGTATGAGTTGGTGTTGGCAGTCTCCTGTTTGGGAAAATGCTTGACAGAGCCATTGGAGCACAACGGCCACGGATTTGCCAAGAAAAAAAGGATACGGTGATGCTTATTACAAAATGTATGAAGTGAACTTTTCGTGCCTGAACATTGGGGGATATGCCACTCTTTATTAAAAAGAGCTTTTTATTCGAGTTAACTTGCCCTGTTGGTATTGTAAATATTTTCTTCTAAACATGCCACTCTTTGAACTAGTTTAATTACTCTGAAAGAAAATATTTGGGACGGGATTTCCTCCAACCACTTTTTCTCTGATATTAACAGCTCCACCAATTGAAGAATATCTTCTTCAGCGAGAGATTTTAAAACTGGGGGTCTATCCTTTAGCAATTTATACGCCATATTCTCTCTAATACAAACAAATGAGTATGTTAGTAACTCTTTAAAGTGGTACCTACATAATGATATCATATAATAAAATATCAAAATGGTCATAGAACTTATAGAAACAGCTACAGAAGGGAGGAAGGGAAAGCAAGGGATGACAGTCGAGGTGTTCGAGATGCGTAATGATAGTGAATTTTTGGAAACCCAATTTTTAAAATGTTTTTTATCAAATGCCACATATAATAATCTCTCAATGCCACATTTAAAAAATTGTCCACGTCAATATCACATGTCATAAAAAATTTAACCTCATTAAGCTAATTTAACGACAGAGACCCAATTAATTCAAATTAACACTTTTTAGAACTAAATTGGGAATTCTAATAAAACAGAGATCAAACTAGTAAAAGCACAAAATTAAAGGAATTTAAGATATTTTATTTTGTTATATAAAATAGAGATAAATTATACTTGTTTTTATATTTTGTTTTTAGATTTTATTATTTGTATTTAATCTAACATTCTATTTATATTTATTTAAAAGTTTTCAAAGTTTAATAAAAATCATCGCAATGAATCCAAGAGTCTTGTTATAGTGTGTGTCACGTTTGTAGACGAGCCACGTCAACTGGTGTGATGTCTTTGCTATTGCATCACCGCCTTTAACATTTCTTCGTTTTTCTAGAATTTGGTTCTCTCAATGGTAGTTGCTTTCTTCATCTTCTTGGCGCACTTTTCAAATGATTCTGGTATCACTTTTCTTTGGAAAAAAAGTCTAAAAGTCTTGGCTCACTTTTCAAATGATTCTGTATCACTTTTCTTCGGAAACTAATCTTAAAGTCTTGGCTCACTTTTCAAATGATTCTGGTTTCACTTTTCTTCTGAAACAAATCTAAAAGTTTGTGCATGCGGAAATAGGAGTCTAATTTTTTTGAATAAAAAAACTTCACACATTCTTAGTCTCCTTTTTGTTCTTATAACCCAAACAAGTATGAGTTGGTGTTGGCTGTCTCCTGTTTGTGAAAATGCTTGGGAGAGCCATTGGAGCACAATGACCATGGATTTGCAAAGAAAAACAGGATATGGCCCTCTTTATTAAGAGCTTTTTATTCGAGTTAACTTGCCTTGTTGGTATTATAAATATTTTCTTCTTAATACGTTATCATGGCATAACCTGTGAGTTTGAGGCTATTTTGTTCTCATCAGAATTTTTTCCTTCTCTCTTTCTAGGAACAAATATTGAGCTATGTTCATTACTGAGATATTTTTGGTTTCCACTTCCTACTTGAACATATATGGATATTTGTTTTTTAATTTTCCTCCAAGATTGCTATTTATCAAGTGTACATCAGCTTGCACATTAAAAGAGTACATTATTGATAATGGAACTGTGACATAGGGTGTAGGTGTGCATTCTGGCCAGCAAAAGAGTGGCAGGTTATGACTGGTGTAGGTGCGGTGGTGGAAAATTGTTACAGACCTTTGACTAGGGTGTCATGGTGGCGTGTTCGAGCTGACGACTTGTGAGTTGACACGCGATGTCTCATGAGGACAATAAATGAAGTCAAATACAAAAGTGTTCATTATCTCGGCATAGTAACAGAGGTTGTTACATCATTAATGGAAAGGTTCTTGGAACTGTTTGATGTAGAGAATTCCACTAAGGTCATTCTTCCAATCGAAAAGGGTGGATGCTTGGGTTTTGGAAGGACCATTCCCTCACTTGCCAACATCACAACAACATCAGACATGGTTGATCTATCTTTTGCATCTTCTTGAACACATAACAGACCAATCTGTATGCATCTCTCAACTTCACTTCCTACGAAGGATTTTTCCAGCGTTGGATCCATCATTTCCAAACATTTTCCTTCACACCATATTCTCCAAGCCTACAAGTATTTGTAGTTTGTTAATACTGTCAAGCATTAACTAGAATTGTTGAATAGTTTCTTGGCCATATAAAACTGAGGAGACTTACATACAACAGAAGGGTCGGACCATGCTCTGAGAGATAGAATCCCCTATTTTTTCTCCCACAAATGATTTCTAGGACGATAACCCCGAAGCTGAAAACATCAGATTTCACTGAAAACAATCCTTCCATAGCATACTCGGGAGCCATGTATCCACTAATGCAAATCAATGGAGCTTTATTATTTGTCATGTTAAGGTGCATGAAAGCAAAGAATTTCTTTTTTCTAAATGAAATGCTTAATAATTCCTCCGTAAACCTTATGGTTTAAGAAATGTTTAGTATGAGTAAACTCACTATGTGCCTATCACTCGTTTCGTATTTGCCTGGTTCTGTCCTTTTTCAAATGCTCTTGCCAATCCAAAATCTGATATTTTGGGATTCAATTCAGGGTCTAATAGAACATTGCTAGCTTTGAGATCTCTGTGAATTACTTTCAGTCGAGAGTCCTCATGAAGGTATAAAACACCTCTTGCTATTCCATTGATAATTCTTAATCTTAATTTCCAATCAAAATGCTTTTTTCTCTCATCATCTGACAACACAATAACAAAGAAGAAATTGAGCATCAAGACAGTATTTGAAGCAAAATCTATCAAATAGCAAATGGGTTTGGCCTTAACCTTGGAAAAGAATTACTGAGAATTATGTAGTGTTTATCCTTAAAGATGATCTAAACATGATTATTCATTGCATGTTATAACTTGAGTTTAATATCAGGCTATGAAAGTAGAACTGATAGGTTCCTAAATTGGGAACCTAATCAAAAACTCTCTTTCTCACCAAAAGACACAAGAAAGATAGGGAAAACTGAATATTATTCACAGAAAAAAACCAGAGGCTTAACCCTCTTCACAGGTCAGAAACTATCAACAAACAATTCAACAAAACATCCCCTTTTACCAACTAACATGCCTCTATTTATACCCCCTCTCCCGCCCACTTCTAACTATCATAGGCAGTTAGGCTATTACAGCTAATTACCCTTATTCCTATCGATACCCTCCCCTTGAAGACCAACCTTGTCCCCAAGGTTGAAATCGGGGTACTGCTCCCTGATAGTCATTTCATCTTCCCAGGTGGCCCCTTCCTGCCCTCCTTCTTGCTATTCTACCAGCAATTGTGGCACACTTTCCCCTTCTCCCTGCAACTGTCTTCTTCCTAAAATGTGCACTGGCCAGAATGAAAGCCCTTCTGTCTGCAAGTCCTGTGGCAATTCCTTTTCTACTCTTTGTTCTCCTATTGCCTTCTTCAATTGTGACACATGGAAGACGGGATGAATTCGTGTTGTCTCTGGCAACTGCAACTTACAAGCTGCCTCCCCTACCCTCTGAATAACCTGGAACGGCCCAAAATATCTGGCTGCCAACTTTGGGTGAAGCCTAGTTGGCATCGAGGATTGTCTATGGGGCCGTATCTTCAAATATACCCAATCCCCCACTTCTACATCTGCAGCCTTCCTCCTTTTATTAGCTTGTTGGACCATTAGTTCTTGTGCCCTCTTTAAATGAAACTTCAATTGTTTCAGGGCTTCATCCCAAGTTTGAAGCTCTTGACTCACTGCCTCCACCAATGATTCGCCAAGAATGAATCTATGCAAAGAGGGGGGCGTTCTCCCATACACGGCCTCAAAAGGGGTGCACCTTATAGCTCCTTGATAGCTTGTGTTGTACCAATATTCCGTCCACGACAAAACAGTCATCCATCCCCTTGGCTGCTCTGAATAGAAACACATGAGATAACCTTCTAAAACCCGATTCAGAACCTCCGTCTGTCTGTCCGTCTTAGGGTGGTACGCGGTGCTCATTTTTAACTGCATTCCCTGACTCTTGAACAACTCTTTCCAGAATATACTTAAGAACAATGGGTCCCTATCTGTCACGATGGACTGTGGAATCCCATGCAGCCTTACGATGTCTCTTATGAAGACTTCAACCACCGTTCTTGTTGAGTAGGGATACTTGAGCGGTCGGAAATGTGCATATTTGCTCAAGCGGTCTACCACCACCAAAATTGCATCATACCCCTTGGATCTGGGCAAACGAACTATGAAATTCATGCTTAACTCTTCCCACACTGCATTCGGAACAGGAAATGGCTGTAATAATCCCCGAGGTGAGGATGTTAGGTACTTGTGTTGCTGGCACATAAGACATTTATCCATAAATTTTATCACGTCTTTTTTTCATTCCGACCCAATATAATGATTGGGCTATCCTCCTGTATGTCCTATGTACTCCAGAATGGCCTCCCATTTGCGTTACGTGAAACTCCGCCATTAACTTGGGAAGCCAGGAAGACTTTGCTGACATTACCATCCTGCCTTTGTAGTGCAGCCTCTCGTGTTCCAGTGTGTAGGCAGGGTGGGAGTTTGGTCTTTTTTAATTTCTTTTATCACTTTCTGGAGTCCCGGATCCTCTTCAACTTCCTTTGTTATTTCTTCAAAGTCTTGCCAGTAGGGCCTGACCACCACACACAATTCCCTTTCCTCCCCGTTTTCGCCCTCGTCCCTCTTTGACAACGCATCAGAAGCTCTGTTAGCAATCCCTGTCTTGTACATGATCTCAAAAGCTTGGCTATCCAATTTTGCTGATTCTGAGTCGTAATTCGTTGTTCCAGCAGGTATTGTAAGCTCTTCTGATCAGTGTGGACTACAAACTTCTGCTCCAACAGATAGGGCCTCCAATGTTGTATGGCTAATATGAGAACCATCAGTTCTTTCTCGTAAATCAACTTGTTCAGTGTTCCTTCGGATAAAGCCTTACTGAAAAAGGCTATGGGTTTCTTTCCTTGCATCAAAACTGCACCCACGCCTTTGCCCGACGCGTCACATTCAATGTGGAAGGGTTGCTGAAAATCAGGTAAAGACAACACGGGGGCCGTTGTAATGGCTCTCTTCAAAGTTTGCCATGGCTCGTTTGCCCTCTCATTCCAGGCGAATCCCCCTTGCTTCAGCAGGTTCGTTAAAGGTCTGGCAATTTTGCCATAATCCTTTATGAACCTCCGATAGTACCCCGACAATCCCAAGAATTCCCCTTAAGCTCTTTACCGATTTTGGTCTCTCCCACTCCACGACGGCATTTATCTTCTCATCATCCATCTCCACGCCTCTATGCGAAATAATATGTCCCAAGTATTTAATTTGGGTTTTCTGAACTCGCACTTCCTTCGGTTAGCCACCCACTGATCTCGTTCCAAGGTTGAAAGGACGCTTCCGACGTGCTCGAGATGCTCCTTCCAAGTTCGACTGTAGACTAAGATGTCATCAAAGAAAACCAAAACGAACTTGCGTAAATAGGGTTAGAAAAGGTTGTTCATCGCACTCTAAAACGTCGCCGGCGCGTTGGTGAACCCGAAGGGCTTCACCATGAACTCGTAGTGCCCCTGGTGCGTTCAGAACGCAGTCTTCTCTATATCCTTCTCACCCATGCGAATCTGGTGGTACCCTGCCTTCAAGTCCACCTTAGAGAAGTAGGAAGCCCCTCCCAACTCGTCCAACAACTCCTCGATCACCGGTATGGGAAATTTGTCCGGCACCGTAGTTCAATTCAGTGCCCTATAGTCTATGCAGAAGCGCCAACTGGCGTCCTTCTTCTTCACCAAAATGACAGGACTCAAATAGGGGTTATGGCTTGGTCGGATCAGCCCTGAACGGAGCATCTCGACAACCTGTTGTTCTATTTCTGCTTTCATCACGTGTGGGTATTGGTAGGGCCTCACATTGATGGGATCTACCCCCTCTTTAAGCGGTATATAATGCACCATCCCTCTGCTAGGTGGCAGCCCCGTAAGATCCGAGAACACCACGTCATGCTGGCCCAACAACAACTCCATCTCTTGCTTTTGCTTGTCGGTGAGGCCCACAAAATTCTGAGTATTTTCCTTGCACTCTAGTGAGCCCAATTCCCATACCATAAGCGAAGCTTCTACTTTATCCATTTTTAATAAGACCCTAGGTCCCACCACTTTCCACTCCAACGTGGGATCCCTCTTCACTGTTATCTCCTTCTCTCCTTGTTTGTACACCATAGTCAACTTCCGCCAATCCACCGTCACCTTTCCTAGTTTCTCCAACCACTCCACCCCAAGGATTACTTCCACTCCTCCGAGTTCGAACATGTAAAATCTTTCGACAATTTTTTCATCTCCCAACTCCAAAGCCACCTGCTCACAACAACCACTGATTCTCTTCTTCTATCCGTCCCCCAGACTTACAATATAAGGTTGGGTCTCCACTACTGCCAACTCCAATTCCTCCACCACCCTTCGACTGATAAAATTGTGGGTCGCACCACTGTCAATCAAAACCAACACCTCTCGGCATCCAATTCGTCCCCGTAACTTCATCGTTTTGGGAGACGTTAGACCGCCGGCGGACAGTGTTGATAGCTCCATCGTGGCGATATTCTTCTCAGTTCCTGCCTCGCCTTCCGTCTCATCCTCCTCTTCCGCCAAGATTAGCATCCTTAAACCCCTTTGAGGGCAGCGATGGCCGGGGCTGAAAGGTCCACCACATTTGAAACATCTCCCCTCCTCTCTCCGTTTGACATACTCCGAGTATGGTAGATTGCGAACATTCCTCTCTCTCCCGTCGCTGTTAGCTCTCACGTTACTTCCCCCTTAGGTTGCGTCTTTCTTTACAGACTCTATACTCTCCGCCGGTCCTCCTCGCACCGTCGTATCGCGATTTGATTCCGCCCACACCACCGCTCCTGTCGTTTTTCCCCAAGAACTTTGATTCTTGGACACCCATCCACCTCCCGCCTTCGAAGACGAACATAACTTTTCCACATCGCGCGCAACTCACATTGCGGTCAATAGATCACGTGGGTCATGCGGCCTGACATGATCACTCACCTCTACCCGTAGGCCTCCCATGAAGTAACCCATAACCAGCTCCTCGGGTACCTTGGTCGTCTGCCCAACCAGTACTTCGAATTCGCGAATATACTCTTCCACCGACCCCGCCTGTTTTATGGTCGACAACCTCTCATAAATCGTCCCTCTTGTTCCTCCCTCGAATCGTATTCCCAAAGCCCTCTTCAATCCATCCCAAGAATGGTTCTTGGTTTTCTTCCGCAAAAAACGGAACCAACTTCGGCATAACCCTCCATACTAATAAAAGCCAATTGTAGCTTCTCCTCTTCAGCCACCCTCTGGACCTCGAAAAACTTCTCCGCTCTGCCTATCTAAATCCATGGTTCACCACCTTCAAACACGGGCTACTCGACCCGTTTCCTCCAATTAACCATTCCTTCTTGGTTACTTTCTCCTCTTCTTCCCCTATCGTCGTCGGGTCTGCCCCCATTATCATTCCCTGACGATTGGCTCTCATCCTGATGTTGGCCCCTGTGATTGTGGTTACGTTCTCCAAGCACCTTCAAGATTGCTTGGATGTCCTGTCGTATTACCGTCGTGTCTGCCTTCGTCTCGGCTATTGCAATCTCGACAGCCTCCAAGTGCCCTTCGACTGCCACCACTCTTCCCTCCATCATATGTGTGCTAACGTCTCCTTTACTAATGGGATCTGGCAGGTCAGACCAAGGTTCCTAAATTGGGAACCTAATCAAGAACTCTCTTTCTCACCAAAAGACACAAGAAATATAGGAAAAACTGAATATTATTCACAGTAGTGTATCTGTACAGAAAGAAACCAGAGGTTTAACCCCCTTCACAGGTCAAAACCTGTCAACAAACAATTCAACAAAACATCCCCTTTTACCAACTAACATGCCTCTATTTATACTCCTTCTCCCGCCCACTTCTAACTGTCATAGGCAGTTAGGCTATTACAGCTAATTACCCTTCTTCCTTCTCTCATAGACTAACCATTCCTTCTTATTCCTATCAAGAACAGAACGCTTCTATAGGTATTATTAATGTGTTTTGCTGTTCTTATTCTTTAAATAAAGAGTATCCCGTTTAGATCAAGTACTTTATAGTCCATAATTGAACAAATTCACTTGTTAATCCAGAGTAATTTTTTTAGACAAAATGTAAAGAAACAAGCAAACAATCGCAGAGAAAGCATTTGACTTTTCCTTAAAGGGTCAAAGCTGTGTAAGAACATACCGAACAGGTGATAGTCGAGGCTTTTATTAGGCAAATATTCATAAACTAGTATCTTTTCATTTTCCTCCAAGCAACATGCAAGAAGTCTCACAAGGTTGCGATGTTGCAGTTTAGCTATAAGCATTACTTCATTATCGAACTCCTCTGAGCCTTGAGCAGAAAATTGTGACAGCCTTTTAACTGCAATTTGTCTTCCATCAGGCAGAATTCCCTGACAAACATAGCGATCAATCAATAAAAGTATATTGAAAGATGATAAAAATAATAATCTATATCCAGAATTCGAAATCATTTAAACCTTGTACACTGGGCCAAATCCACCTTCCCCCAGTTTTGATACTTCAGAGAAGTTACCAGTACTTTGTAGAATTGTGATTAATGGGATAGTAGGAATGTCTGGATTCAGTGTGTCCTCAGTTTGAATATTGTGATATGATGATAGACGAATGGCACGAGCTATCAGACCATCTACATAGTCAAGTTTGCGAGTTATTATGTGAACTAAATAACCAGATTTGAGTATGGGATGGCAAGTAAGCCATAAAAAAAAGTCATGTATTGTTCAGGGAAATTACCTTTTCTAGTTCTACACCACCACCCATATACACTCAGACATAGTAAAGTTATTGCCCCTGTCACACTGAAGCTAATAATCAAGATTTTTGACCTGTTATTACCCTCTTGCTTAGCTGTAACAGTATAAAAGAAGAATAATTAATTTTCCAGAGAAATCAACTTCAATAAATAAACAAACAAGTATTACCTTTGTCACAGAAAGTCACTACTATTCCAAATTACAATACAACAAATGAAAAAAGTGTTACTGTAAGATCAATGAATCACCTAATTTCGGATTAGGCTCAGCAACTGAAGATGTTTGGTAGAACATATGATCATCATACTTTATCGCACAACTTCCAGTCCAAATCACCCATCCTAATTTCTGTTCACGACATTTGGCCACTTGGGCTAATATTGTCTCCAAACACTGTCTGCACCCTTCGTTTGTGAGATCTCTAGAACATTGCACCAAGCCATATCTTTTCTCTGTGGAACTCAAATTGAAGACATCCATATAAAACAACTGGTTAGTTTCCTTTGTTGCTTTTCTGATCAAACCTCTCACAAAATTATCACCTTTCTGAATATCTTCCCTGTTGGATATATTTTTCTCTCCAAGAACATGCCATGATATGTTTGTTAAAACAGTCCCATAAAAGCTCTCATTGGAGTACCTTAGAACACAAAAATCATACCAAACCATAGCAGAGACCCTGTTGGGGCAGTGCTGAGGGGCTTCCTTGGCAGCAATAGAGACACAGAATTGACAAAAGTATCCAACCACATCACCACGGCAATCATAGAGGCCATACACAGGACTGGTTTTACCTATTCTTTTGTAGTTATAACCTTTGCTTGTCGCTGCGTCTGAAGATGCCCATCTGAGCATGCCATCAAGATTTGTTTGGTATACACTGCTGAGGGGTTCTTGGGTTGTGTTTTGGCAATTACTTGCCAGAAAACTCGGTGTTTGTGCCTTCGTAACATGTGGTCTGAAACTCAGCAGTAAGAAGAAACCATAGCATATTGATCTCAGCAGTAGATTTTTTCCCACCATAACTCTGTAGTTGCCTTAATTATTTGATCAGATAATGATTATACCAAAAATCAAAAACATTATGCCAACAAATGCATTTGATTATACTTGTATATTCGGATCAAAAGGTATACTATTTCCACCTTGTGTCAACATATATCTCTGCAAGTCCTATTTTCAATTATGTCGAAATTTTCTCTGAAGGAACACTGTTTTAATTTTTTTTTCAAACCGTTTACTATTTTTAATATGGTATACTTTTCCAAGTCAAAATTTGAATTTTAAACTTCACGTGGTAAGAATATGTCAAAAAAAAAAGAAAAAATCAAAGGCAACCGAATTCTGAACTATTTTTAATTTTGAAAATTTTGAAAACACCGAAAATTATGAAAAGTTTAAAAAATTAAAATTATAATAGTAAAAATAAATAATGTTTTAAGCATTACTAATATTTGAAATTTATTTTTTAATAATTTAAATTAATTGCTAAATTTAGTAAATATATATTTTGCTAAAAAATGTTAAATAGTTTATAATTAAAAATTAAAATATTGATTTAAACCTGAGGGTCATTACTATGAATATTATAATCTCGAATTTTTTTTTTGTGTTTAACTGATAAATCATTGTCTTTTTAATGATGTATCATCAGACATATTCTATAGTTAAGGAAGATAAATAGCCTCCCATAACTCTATATAAACTTATGCATGCACATGAGAAACAACACTGAAATACATACTAATATTTTGATACTCAGAACTTCTTGATTCATTATTGGCTTAAGTGTGGGTGCACAGCCGAGTGGTTAGGCATCGCGGTTAACCCATTGAAGAGCCTGACTGAAGGACTTAATTACTAAAAAACTTGGTCGAAGGGTCTAAAGAGCACGACTAAACAACCCATGTATTAAAGAGATCAGCCAACAACCAAGCGAGATAAGAGATTGACCTCAAGGCTAGATTATTTGGAAAATTGGATGGATTAGTCATTAAGTGAGGATGTCCGTGAGGATGTCCTTGAGGACAATATACTTGCAAAACGTGGCTGAACAGTTAAATGATATGAAAACTCGCCCTCTATGCCAATCCACATGCTAAACGAAGTCAACTCGAGCCTAACTAAAAACCTAATATAAAACTCAAACACCAAACAAAACTCCCGAGACTAAAAAGACCAGGCGTCACAACCCATGAGAGGCTCATTATTATAATTATTATAGTCTCGACAATTTATCCTGTGTTTAATAGATTGTCCCAACCAGAATCACGACGGGACAACGATTAAAAAAAAAATGAGGTTTTGGAAAAGAGATTTGGAGACGACTATAATTTATTCTGGAAAACTACGGAAAAATCATAAAAGGATAAGGCATGGTCTAGGAAAAACCAGATTCTGGGTTCGGGAGTCGGTTACGCGTAGGGAATGTATTAACACCCTACAACGCCTGCCCAAAGGCAATACCTTTAATTACATACGCGAAAATGATGTGACTTTCAAAATGTTTAACTATCCCCTAAAATAAAACTTTAAAGAAACAAAATATATTTTTTAGTTTTTTGGGCCCGACAAAGATTGACCTTGCTCCTACGTATTCTCATTCAGGAAATCAGGGTTACGTAGTTCTTTTGAAACTATTTGAGAAGTTTGTTTGGAAATTGTTTGAAAATTTGTTTTGAAATGATTTTGGATTTTTGGGAAGTGAATCTGACAAGGATTAGCCTTGTTCCTATGTATCTCCACTTTTGATGGAGAATCAAGGATCACATAGTTCTGGCTGAGAGATTGTTTGTTGTTTTGAAAATGTGGATGTTTTTAGTTTTTGAAGGTTTTTTCATTTTTGGTATTTTTTATAAAAGAAAGAGAAAAAGGTTTTTAGCACAAGGACGATGCGAGTGATCACACGTGTGCTTAACCTTTAGAACATATTTTTGGTATTTTTCTATAAAAGAAAGAGGAAATGTTTTCAGCACAAGGACGATGCGAGCGATCACATACACTAGTATAGTCAGGAGAAATGACAGCGATTGTTTTTTCTTATAGGCAGCGGTTCTCAAACCGAGGCATATTCAGGCGAGGCAAAAAGTGTAATACTTTTGGCCTCGGGTGTGAACCGAGGCATAAAGGGAGAGGATTTGGCATCGGTTCAGGGGAACCGAGGCCGTAGAGTTTTTGGTTTTTTTATTTTTTTTTGTAGGACTATATGCCTCGGTTCAGGGGAACCGAGGCCATATTTGAAACCCTACTGCCTTGGTTGTAGCTTGAACCGAGGCAGTAGATCCCTTTATTTTTCTCATCCGCAAGACTTTCTACTTCTGGTGTGGTTATAACCGAGACCAAAATGCTTTTCTACCTTGGTTTTGACTTGAACCGAGGCATATATCTTTTTTTTTAAAAAAATGAGGTCTGTTTCTGCAACATTCCCAACAACAGAAACATACCTGCATATATATTTATAGCCAGAACAGTTCAGAATAATCCAGAAACGTATATTTTGAATGAAAATTATAATAAAACATAAATACATTCAATTGAATCATAAATCAACTTCTTAGAAGCATAAATCAATCCAATGTAATCATAAATCAAGTTTGAAGCATAAATTAATGTAATGTACAAAGTTAAACGAATAATAATGTAGAAAAGCATCAAACAACTTAGAAACATAAACTTAGAACTTACTATATCCTAATATCTACTACATACTATTATATAAATGAATTACATATTTAGCTAGTGCTTTCCTCACAAGTTGAAGTGACTTCTCTGGAATTGGAGCAGTCCTATTGAATCTCTGCATAAAATACAATGATTTCAATTAGTGTATTTGAAATCTAAACTATAGGGAACATAAAATTCAAACCTAAATAATATCGTTTCCCATCCACTTGTGTAATGTGCACGAATAATGGTCATCATCCAAAACATGACGTAGTAACCACATTCATATGACCCCGTTTGTCTATTACACTAAAATATATCATCATAATTATAAAATGTTAAGTAACATCATTTGAATGGAACCAAATGTAACAAAGTATGGACTAAAATACCAAACCTTAAGGGCAACCCATGCAAGCTTTTTAGCTGTAGCAGTAGATCTCCCAGATAACATCATATGTGTTGCAAGGGAACTATTAAGAAAATTCATTTAACATATATTTATATAACAAAAAAGTCGAAACATCGAGATTCTTACCAATCTACTACATGTCTAAGAGGGATAGGAGGAAACTTCTACAATGAACAAAACTAGACAGCAGTGTTCTCCAGTATGGAGATCACAAGTAGCTGCCATTGACACCTGAAATTGGTAATAACTTATGAATCATATACCAAAATTAATAAATGAATGTGTTGAAGTTAACAAACTTCACTTACCCATGTATATAAGGGAGAAAATATATCTCCTTCCTCATTCCAAAGCAGGTGGTGATGTATGTTTGGATATCATCAAATTTATTTCTTTCATGAGTCATAGAGGGGTCAACGAACCCATATACATCGTTGAACCCTTCTTGTTACTAACATCAAACATATACCTAAAATGAAGAAATAATCTGATATAAGTAAGTTGATAAAATAGAATTATATAAAACAATTTTCATAAACTTACATAATCCACAGCTGAATGAGTGTAATATTAATTTATTCTCTACCCGACGCAAGCTCCCTAGCATCTTGATGATGCAAGTACAATGGGATCTGAGGTTTTCTTCCAAATGTAGTAGAATCCCAGTGTACATTCATCGGCACATCTGAAATGATTTTAGCAAGCTCGTCTAACGCACCAAGAGGGTCATCCTCAGATAAATGATTCTTCTTCGGTGTAGGACTTCCCTCTTGACCTATCTGCTGTTAAATGCAAAAATGGTTACGTTATAACGTCAATTAGAAGTAAATATTAAAATTGAGAAGTATATAGTACGAGTGTTTACCGGGGATTAGATACATCACCAACCAAATGTCTAGGCCAGGCGACAAAGGACTTAAATGCTTCTTCCACAGTGAAGAACTCATCTGTAGGGACAAGAAGAACGACATCCGCTATGACAACTTCATCCACCGTGACCTTGAACTCATCTTGTGAAAGATGTACACCATGCACTAAGTGGCTGTCTCATAAACTGTACCACGAGCCACTAGCATTGTCCCAGTATCTGAAAGAATATATAACTGACATGGACGAGTTTCATCCATGTCGTCCCCTGGGGCACCGGTAGCTGAACAACTTCCTTTACCGCTTCTACTTGTCAAATTAAATGTTAGGCTATGCAAAAAGTAAATTAGTAACCAAAAATAAATAAGTTTACCTGTAGGGGGCACAACATGTTCCGCTACAGGAGATGGCGGAGGACGATTGCCATAATCCTCATAATGCTGCTAGAACTGGCGCGCAACCATTTCAGCAACTTCATCATACAACTTTGCTCGAACCTTCTTTGTGATCTCCTGCGTCATCTCTTTTCTTATGTCCTCCTTCATCTTTTCGTATGAATATGGACGCGAGGAAGACCCAAAAAACTGTCGTATGCCTATGCCAGTCCCAGCACCACACACCCGTCCTGGGTGCTCAGGTCGTCAAATAGCTGTGGCAAGAATATCCTGACGACCTTCTTGTGTGAATTAACCTTGGGAGCTCTGCTCAACCAAGGAGTCCTGTCACATAAAAAAAGTTCAAAATCATTAGAAAGATCTATGTAATATATATAACAAAATTAATGTAAAAATATAAGAAATGACATCTTGCAATTCTTTCAGATATTTCTTTGGCAGACTCGGAAGTGTAGGAGCCCGATGGTCTTATACGGGTTAACTTCCACTTCTCGTGCCGAGTTGGTGGTGAAGGAGGAGGAGGAGGGTCACCACCCTCAGAAAGTAGAAGTCTACTATCTGACTTCTGCTTCATTATTTTTTCTTCAAGCTTCCTATATCCATCACGAGACAGTAGGTGTGGATTTTTATTCTGAGCGCTTATTCCCTGTGCTTTTGACCTTTTTTCCTGTGACAAAATGAAACAATTGTCATAGTAGAGAATTATGAATGATGATTTGAATGATTTTACTACACTTACCTGCCACGCCTCGGATGAACGAAGCTCTACAAACTAACGCCATGTTTCTTCGTCAATTGATGAATATTTGGAACATGGATTTTCATTGCTTTTTGGTCCAAATATATATCTAGACGTCAATTTTGTCTTAAACCCTCGAAATCTTTCTGCAATTGCAGATAAACACGTATTCCTTAAGTTCTCGACATTTGGCATATCAAATGTTATCTGCAACAAAGAAAGTAATAACCTTATATCAATACAGATTTATCAATATAATGAATATAGAATTTGGAGCAATATTGGTTAACTTACCAATAGATCTTGCCAGATGAGATTCCGATCAGCCTCAGAAACATAGTCAAGGGATGGAGTAAGTATAGAGATACGATCACGTACTAGTACTCCAAGGTAAGACCTAAATACATCTGCTTTTGGGCCAGATGCAACTCCAGTGACCACGTCAATAATGACAGGTGTCCTCTCACCTGCATTTCTTCTAAGTATAAGTTGTCGTAACCTCGTTGCTACTCTCGTCCGTTTAGAAGTGGTGGGGACTTCATCGCCTGACGAATGAGGTGACTTAGCCATATATCTGTCACAATAAATAAGATGAAAGATAAATAAAACACTTATAAAATAACATATATTATAAAATAACAAAAGCCATAAATATTTACACAAACATGAAATTCATACATAATCATATGGATTGGTCATATTGATAACAGTTGAAAAACTGTTATTTTCATGCTTAAAGTTGATACTAAAAGCAACCTTTAGACTTAGAAACTAGCTTGAAATCATGCCTTTTGTTTATATTTTCAGAAATAAGAGAGCTGGACAGGTTTATGCTTGATTTAAGTGTTTTTGTGCAGGTTTTGAGGTGAATTTGGTGAAAGAAGTGAAGAATAAGAGAGAGGACATTAGAAAAGACAAGAAAGAGTGCAAAAAGGAGAAGTCGAAGGCACCGCTCAGCGGCAAACTACCGCTGAGCGGCACTCAAGAGGTGACGTTGGAACCGCTGAGGGGCAAAATGGCCGCTGAAGGGAAGAAAGAAGACGCGCAATCACCGCTGAGCGGCACTTTTTGGGCTTGGACTTTTGTAATCTTTTGTAACTCTAGATTAGTATATAAGGGCTTGCACGTCCTATAGTTAGGCATCTTTGGCAGAAACGAGGCAAACACTCTCTTTTTCACCCCTTTGAAGGAGGATCTTGGATGCTCAGGCTACCTCTTCACCTTTATTGGGTTTATTCTTTCATACTTTCATTGTAATTCATCTAGGTTCACCATGAATATGGTGAACTAAACCTTGTATGTTTGTTGGGGAGTCAAAGTAATCTCTTGAAGCTCTCATATATGGATTTGTTGAGTACATCTTTGAATTAAGACATATGCTTTCTTTCATCATTAGTTAGGGTTTTTCCTCTTTGATTAATGCTTGCATTGTTTAACTCATTCTAATGCATGATCATTGGTTTTGTTGATACGGACACGTACGGGGAAATCTAGATCCGGGGAATTTCTCCCAATATTATACTGACAATATTATATTGGTTGCCTTTAAGCTCCTGCGCAAAATAAACTAATCATTAGGAATGCTAGGAATTGTATGAACTATTTGATTAGGGAGAAGCCATCTAGAATGGTACTTTAGAGAGTGGCATTAACAATGATGATTTGAATGTTGAATTCCTAAAATGTATGAGAGTGGATGAGATGAAATTGACCCCCAACAACATATTCATTCATATATTCCATTGAAAGTGTTTATCTTTTGTCTTTGCCATTGATCAAAATTCATGCATACATGTTTATTTTCTGTCTTGCATTTTAAACCCAAATATTTCGTTTGTAAGTCTTAGTTAATCAAGAAACCACATAACTAAACTAGGCCGTGAGTCCTTTGGGAAGAACGATACTTGGTCTTACCAAGTTTTATTACTTGAACGATTCGGTCATACTTGCCGATTGTGAAACAAGTTTGTGACATCATATTTTGGTGCTTACAAATTTGTCCATCAAGTTTTTGGCGCCGCTGCCGGGGACTCGTGGTTTAACTGGTTAATTTGTGTGATTATTGATTATCTTTGACTTATTTTTTTTTATTTTTAAATTAAATTTCGAATTTTTTTTTATTATTTATTTATTTTATTTTATTTTTCTGTTTATATTTTTCAGTTTGTATTTTATTTTATTTTATTTTTCTATTTTTCTGTTTTTCTGTTTTTCTGTTTTCTGTTTTTATCTTCTGAATCTTATATCTTCTCTTATATCTTTTATTTGACTTTAATTTTGAATTTCTGTTTTTATATTCTGTTTTTATTTTTTTGGTTATTATTTTATTTTATTTTATTTTCTTTTCTTTTTTTATTTTATTTTATTTTATTTTATTTTTCTGTTTTTATTTTATTTTATTTTTCTGTTTTTATTTTTCTGTTTTTATTTCCTATCTTTTTATCTTTTCAATTATATCCTTTGATTTTTTTATTTTTTTTTCTCTATCTTTTTGTGCTAACAATTGTTTTTAGGGTTTTGTGCCTAATGTCTGTAGAATGCAATTTGGTCAAGAATTTAACTATAGGGGCACTCAATTCTACCAAAGTAATCTCAACCAATGGTGGGAACCTCACTCAAGCATGGATCAAAGCCAATTTTGGCAAGCTGCTGGACAATTTGAGAACCAACCACAACAACAATGGCAGCAACAACCCTTTCTATCAGGAAGTTTGGATAGGTTGGAGGACACCCTTCAACGATTTTTGAAAAATTCTGACTCTACTCAGAAAAGCATTGAAGAATCATGTAAAAGAATGGAGATGCAACTTCGTTACATCAATCAGAGATTGAATGATGATGTTAATACTGAAGTTAACCTTAAGGAGGAAGGGCAAGTCATTATCACTGAAAGTGACAAGATTCTTGATGAGGAAAAATTAAAAGGAGATGAGGAAAGGGTAGAGAGAAAAGAGAAAGAAGAGTTGAGTGAGAAAGATAAAGATGAAGAAAAAGAAAAAGAAGTGGTTGAGAGAGAAGAGAGAAAGAAAATTTGTGTGAAAATAAAGAAGTTGAGGAGAAAAAGAAAAGGGAAGAAAAAAATAAAAGAAAAGAAAAAGAGAAAATTTAGGGAGAGAAAAAGGAAGAAAAAGAAGATGAGAGGAAAGAAGAAGAAATCACATGAAAAATCACATCCTCATCTAAAGAAGAATCATAGGAAGGAAAAGAAATTTAAGTGCTTTATGGAAATCTTCAAGAAATTGGAGATTGAAGTTCCTATGATTGAGACATTGCAACAGGTTCCTGGTTTGATCAAATTTCTGAAGAAGTTCAGTAGAAAGAAGAAAAAGAAGAAGGAACATGAGCTTTACTAGGTCAAGCTAATGACGTTAAAAGAGCGCTTGCTGGGAGGCAACCCAGTGGATTTAAAAACTTTTGATTTGGTTTTGTAATTTTTAATTTGTGAACATTATTATTCTGTAATTATTTTTGTTGGATCCAGCATCTACTGAAGGATGTTAGGTGGTTAAGCATCTACTGAAGGATGCTAGGTTTGTAACACCTGCTGATGGGTGTTGGTAAGAAAATTTTGCATCTACTGATGGGTGCTGGTGGATTTTGGGTCAGGCTCGTGACGTTAAACAAGCGCTACCTGGGAGGCAACCCAGTTGATTGATTATTTTCTGTTTGTTTATTTTTAGGATTTGCATAAGCATTTTTAACATTGAATTGTAGGGAACCTATGAGGGGTATGCTAGGAAGGCACGTAGGTCAAGAAAAGAAGGAGAAGGGCACATCACGAAAGTGCCGCTGAGCGGCAATTACCGCTGAGCGGTACTATCGCAGATGGGCTTAAGTTCCCCTTAGCGGAACCCGAGCCCATTGGGGTATTTTTAAACCCTAAGCTGCGCGTTTTTATATTCTTTCAAGCTCTTCTCTGCACTAAGACTCCCACATATCTCCTCTTAGGTTTCCCACATCTTTTTACTCTTCCCTCTTTAGAAAATTTCTCTTCCACTCACTTTTACACTAGTGTGCTATCAAAGTTTGGGGTTGGAAGAGAGCATTCTAGTTTGGAAGCATTCTCATATCATCTAGCATCTCCACCCAAGTAAGTAAAATGCATTTTGTTCATTCTAGGGTTCTTGAAATTGACTGTGATTGTCAAAGCATGAATATTTAGGGGTTTTGATTTCTATGCATGATTTGATGATATATTTGATGTTTGAACCGATTAAACTGCTTGATTATGAACTGGAAAACTGAAAATTGCATTTGGGTGGAGTTAGGACAGTTTAAAAACGAGATTTGCAAAAATCTACAGATCACCGCTGAGCGGCATTTACCGCTGAGCGACACTCTGCCAGATTTGCTTTTTCTGGTTTGTTGCGTGTTTGAATGTGGCACTGGTGGCGCTGAGGGGAAATTCTGGCCCTCAGCGGTGGTTTAGCTTCAAAAGGAGTTTTGTTTTGTGTTTACTAATGATTAACATCATGTTCTGTGGTTTTGGATTTATGTTTGAATGCAGGAATGGCATCCTCTTCAGGAAAGAGATTGAAAACCATGGCAACCAAGAGAAAGGAAAAGGAACCAGAGCAGCCCCATAATGGCAGGTTCCTCTCTAGGAAACATGAGAAGCACTTTAGGGTGGTTCAGGACAGGAGACTTCTAATGGAGAGAAAGGTTGGAATGATACCTAACTTTGCTCCTCAATTTGGAGAGCAAGTGTTAGGGAATGATTGGGGAAAGCTAGCCACTTATCCAGCACCTGCCAACATAGCTGTGGTGAAGGAATTCTACACCCATGCAAAGAAGATTGGTGATTATCCAGCTGAGAATTATTTCGGCTATGTTAGAGGCCATGCTATCAGGTGATAGCTGATGAGATTAGTGTGTGTGCTAACACCTCAAACAACAAAGCACCACTGGGACATCCTTCTTTGATCACTCACCTTTGCAAGCTAGCTGGGGTGGACACTTCTGTTCCACCATTTGAGAGGCCAAGAAAAGCTATAGATGAGGCCTATTACAGACAGTACTGTGGAGGTGAGGAGGCAGCCCAGCCAGTGCCACCACACCAGGCTCGTAGAGAGAGAAGGCCAGCACAGAGCAGGACTTCTGCTGATACTCATGAGGCAGAACCATTCCAGATGAGGGACATGTATATGTCTCTTATAGGTGCTCAGTTGCAGTCCATCCACAGAGGGCAGGTGGCCACGGCTGAGATGATAGTGGGGATGTATGATACCCCTCCAGCACACAGGTGGACTATGGATGAATTCCATAATGTAGTAGCTTGGCCAGAAGAACCAGTACATGGAGAAGGAGCTGAAGCAGCTGAAGCTTCAGCCCGAGACATGGATGAAGATGAAGCTGAGGAGGAGGATGCATTTGATGAAGATGATGATGAAGAGGAAGAGGAAGATACAGAGAGCTCGGACTGATGAGGAGCTGAGATAGCATTTACTGATGAATGCTATCATATGATTATGCTTTTGTGGTTTAAGTTTTCTGAACTTATTTGTTTTTGTTTTTAGATTAGGGTTTGATGTACTCTATTGAACACCTGGTTTGTTATGATGGTTTGCTATTAACTGTGATTGTGTGATAAGTAATGCTTGATGATGCTTATTGATTGATTGATGTTGAGATGATGTGCACATTAAAATGCTTATACAGGTGATTCACAAGCTTTGTGAACAAATGCATGATATCATGATTGTGATTGTGAAATTAAGCAGGATGTGCATGTCAAATGTGAATGAGCTTATATGTGAGGTTTTGAGCTCCAGAGTTGTTATTGTTGAATGCTGTTACTTTGAAAGCATGAATGACTTTGCCCAGGTTTTCTATGATTGAATCAATTGCTTGTTTTGCATCATATGATCAAAGGCCGTGTATTTGAAACCCTTTTTATTGGCCAAATTCATAAAGTTAGCCTTCTAAAAGAGAACACGTTGTGTTCTATCCTTTGAACCCTTAGCCTTAAATATACACTGAACACCCTTGATTGAAAATCTTTACCTTGAGTTAAGTAGAAGATCTTATGTGGTATTGTTAAATGTTCAAGTTTGGGGTTATTGGGGAAACATGAAAAAGGAAAAAGCATTGAGCTAAGAGCTAAAAAGTAAGAATATGCAAAGAAAAGAAAAGAAAAAGAAGCAAAGCTCAATGCAAATGCAAAAGCAAAGGCAAAAGAAAGTTGGGAATGAATAAGAAGATTGTGTTGTTATGATTCTCTTAACTCAAGGATTTTGTGATCCAGAAAAACCAATTTTCTTGTTAGCCCAGCCACATTATAAGCCATTGAAAAGTCCTTGTGATGATGCATGCTTGTGAATGTATTTGATTGTGGTTAAATGAAAGGCAAAGTTGATTCATGTGACATTGTGATAGTGGAGTGAATGAGTGAAACACTTTACCTCTTATACACTTGTGTGTTGAGTGAAACACTTTACCTAGTGAGGAAATATTCCATAAGCACATAAACATCCATGCTTAATTGATTGATCATTCATGAAAAATAGCATTTGTTGGAATTTAAATGACTTTGTGAACACTAAAGCATGTGCACATCTTGATTGAACTCTTGGTCTTAAGTTTGAGTGAAGTTATTACTTATCTTGAAAAGAGGATTTTGAATGAGTGAACCATCATATGAATTGGTTGGAGATGGAGTTACATTTTATTTGCTTGAGGACAAGCAAAGTTCTAAGTTTGGGGTTGTGATAACAGTTGAAAAACTGTTATTTTCATGCTTAAAGTTGATACTAAAAGCAACCTTTAGACTTAGAAACTAGCTTGAAATCATGCCTTTTGTTTATATTTTCAGAAATAAGAGAGCTGGACAGGTTTATGCTTGATTTAAGTGTTTTTGTGCAGGTTTTGAGGTGAATTTGGTGAAAGAAGTGAAGAATAAGAGAGAGGACATTAGAAAAGACAAGAAAGAGTGCAAAAAGGAGAAGTCGAAGGCACCGCTCAGCGGCAAACTACCGCTGAGCGGCACTCAAGAGGTGACGTTGGAACCGCTGAGGGGCAAAATGGCCGCTGAGGGGAAGAAAGAAGACGCGCAATCACCGCTGAGCCGTAAATACCGCTGAGCGGCACTTTTTGGGCTTGGACTTTTGTAATCTTTTGTAACTCTAGATTAGTATATAAGGGCTTGCACGTCCTATAGTTAGGCATCTTTGGCAGAAACGAGGCAAACACTCTCTTTTTCACCCCTTTGAAGGAGGATCTTGGATGCTCAGGCTACCTCTTCACCTTTATTGGGTTTATTCTTTCATACTTTCATTGTAATTCATCTAGGTTCACCATGAATATGGTGAACTAAACCTTGTATGTTTGTTGGGGAGTCAAAGTAATCTCTTGAAGCTCTCATATATGGATTTGTTGAGTACATCTTTGAATTAAGACATATGCTTTCTTTCATCATTAGTTAGGGTTTTTCCTCTTTGATTAATGCTTGCATTGTTTAACTCATTCTAATGCATGATCATTGGTTTTGTTGATACGGACACGTACGGGGAAATCTAGATCCGGGGAATTTCTCCCAATATTATACTGACAATATTATATTGGTTACCTTTAAGCTCCTGCGCAAAATAAACTAATCATTAGGAATGCTAGGAATTGTATGAACTATTTGATTAGGGAGAAGCCATCTAGAATGGTACTTTAGAGAGTGGCATTAACAATGATGATTTGAATGTTGAATTCCTAAAATGTATGAGAGTGGATGAGATGAAATTGACCCCCAACAACATATTCATTCATATATTCCATTGAAAGTGTTTATCTTTTGTCTTTGCCATTGATCAAAATTCATGCATACATGTTTATTTTCTGTCTTGCATTTTAAACCCAAATATTTCGTTTGTAAGTCTTAGTTAATCAAGAAACCACATAACTAAACTAGGCCGTGAGTCCTTTGGGAAGAACGATACTTGGTCTTACCAAGTTTTATTACTTGAACGATTCGGTCATACTTGCCGATTGTGAAACAAGTTTGTGACATCATATTTTGGTGCTTACAAATTTGTCCATCACATATATATATATATTCCCTCATTGTGATCTTCTCGTATTGCTTGTATATCATCAATTAGAGGGTCGTCATCCAAATTTATTGTTGTTTTAAATGGATGGTTGTCAGCGATATGAAGATTACTTAAATTCTCTTCTTTATCTTCAATTTGCCTTTTTCCTTGGAGAGCAACATACCAATGGTCAGACGCAGGATCTTTGACATAAAAAACCTGACTTGCTTGATATGCCATGATGAACGGTTCATCTCCATAACCAACCTTTCGAAAATCAACAAGTGTCATACCAGATTCATCTATTTTGACACCACTCTTATTGTCTACCCACTTACATTTGAAGAGTGCAACGGAAAACTTAGTGTAATCAACTTCTCATATCTCTTCAATTCTACCATAATATCTCATGGATCCAACTACAGGATTTTGATCTTTGGATGTGGAAAACTGTAGCGACTCAGCTTCTAGACTGACGCCACTATTTTGTATTGTGCTTTTATCATCCAAAGTCTTTGTATAGAATGTGAAATTATTAATTTCATAGCCTGTATAACATACAACATCAAACTTCAAGCCATTTGCTAACCACAACAAAGTCTCAGAGAACCGTGATTCTTTCGAAACTTCAGATTTGAACCAGGACAAGAATGTTATGTTATGCTCCATCAACTGCCATTTTAGTGATTCTCGTGGATAGTTGTCCTTTACAACGACTTTGTGTGCTTCCAAAAATGAGATCACTTCATCTGTGTTGTTTAATATGTACAAATGTGCTTGCATCAATTCTTCACGACTTTTCGTCACCACATTCACACCTCGGATGCTTTTACTTGTAGAATATCTACTCAACCATGATGTCCGAGGGACTCCTATCGGATTTGCTTTAGTCATATACTCAGAACAAAACTCAATACTTTCTTCAGCAATATATCTTTCAATCATTGAACCTTCTCGACGATATTGATTTTTGACGTATCCTTTCAAAATCTTCATATAACGCTCAATAGGGTACATCCATCTTAAGTATACTGGTCCACACAACTTTATTTCTCTAACCAAATGAACAAGTAAATGCACCATGATGTCAAAAAAGGATGGAGGGAAAAACATTTCTAGCTGACACAAGATGATGATAATTTCGCTTTGAAGTTCATCTAACTTTGTAGGATCGATGACTTCACTACAAATTGATGAGAAAAATGAGCACAATCGAGTTATGGTCTGCCTAACTTTTTTGGGCAAAATTCCACGAATTGCCACTGGTAACAACTGTTGCATTAAGACGTGGCAATCGTGAGACTTCAGTCCAACAAGCTTTAAGTCTTACATTGACACTAAGCTCTTGATATTTGAAGAGTATCCTTGGGGTACCTTGATACTCTTTAAACAAAGACAAAAACTTATCTTCTCTTGTTTGGACATTGTGTAACATGCAGGGGGCAAATAAGTACATTTACCAATCTCTCTTGGTGCCAACTCTTCTCGGATCTTCATGTCAACCAAATCCAAACGCGCATTCACTCCATCTTTTGTTTTTCCCTGGATGTTTAGTAGTGTACCAATCAAGCCATCACAAACATTTTTCTCAACATGCATGACATCTATGTCTAACATCTAACTTTAACCAATATGGAAGATCAAAGAATATTAATTTCTTCTTCCAAGGGGTCGTTACAGAAGACTTCTTCGATGTTGTCCCAAATATATGATGTACTCTATTAACTTTCTCAGCAACTTCAAGTCTAGTAAGTGGACTGGGTTCATTGTCTTTCTCTTCTTCTCCATTGAATGCTTTCTTTAACCTTCGATATGGATGATTAGATTGTAAAAATCGTCGATGACGCATATACACTATCTTCGTTCTGTGTTTTAGTTGTTGAGCTATAGTGTTTTCTTCACATATAGGACATGCTTTATGACCCTTCACATTGTACCCCGACAAATTACTTTAAGCTGGAAAGTCATTAATGGTGAAAAATAACATGGCATGCATCAAGAAAGTTTCTGAAGCAAAGGCATCAAATATTTCAACCCCATCAACCCACAACAACTCAAGTCTTCAACTAGTGGCCTTAGATAAACATCGATGTCATTTCCAGGCTGCTTTGGACCAGATATCAACATTGACAACATCATGTACTTTCTTTTCATGCACAATCCAGGAGATAAGTTGTAAATTATCAGTATAACGGGCCAACAACTGTGATTGGTACTTAAATTACCAAATGGATTCATTCCATCAGTAGCTAAGCCAAACCTAAGATTTCTACATTCTTCACCAAATTGGGGGAATTCTTGATCAATAATTTTCCATTGCTTTGAATCAGTTGGATGACGAAGCAGCCCATAAGTTGTTCTCTCATCTGCATGCCATCTTAGGTTTTTAGCGTCTTTGGGATTCGCGAACAAACGCTTAAGTCTGGAAACTAGTGGAAGGTACCAAACTACTTTCAAAGCAGAACCATTCTTTTTTGTGTGACCACCATCTTCACCGTTGTTTTTTGACTTGTATCGTGATAACCCACATTTTGGACACTTTATCAAAACTTCGTTCTCATTTCTATATAATATGCAATCATTCGGACATGCATGTATCCGTTTATATTCCATACCCATCGGACAAAGAATTTTTTTTGCATCATAATTACGATTGGGTAACGTATTTCCATCTGGCAGCATTTCATTCAACAACGACAACAATTATGTAAAACTATTGTCACTCCATCCATTGGTCGCCTTTAAATTCATGAGCCTTAACACCGCTGACAACCGTGTGAACTTAGTTGAACCCGCATACAAAGGAGTCTCCGCATCAGTGGACATCGTTTCATACACATGCGCTTGGGCAAAAGCTTCTACGCCAACATCGCGGATCATGTCCTCTAAGTTGTCTTCTTCTGCTTGATCTTCCATATCCATTGTGGAATCATAAACATTTTCAGTTGGAGAGACAGTTGGAAAGTCTGTTAATTCGTCGTGCCATATCCATGTTGTATAACTTCGTATGAAACCATCACAGATAAGATGTTCCCTAATATCAGTTGTGTTCAACTTCCTCCCATTCAAACAGTTCACACAAGGACATCTGAACTTGACTTCATCACCACTTGTACTCGCATTACGTTGCGCAAACTCTATAAATTCTTCTACCCCTCTCTCGTACTCAATGTTGATGCGTGGTAAATTAATTCACCCTCTATCCGTACGCATGTTTACTGAAATTGTGTACACAATTTCAATAATCTTGAATGATCACTTTGATCGTGTTTGTATTCAAGGTGTGACCCTATCCCATTCAAGAATATTCACTTTTTTTAGTTTATTAAACATATCAATTTTAAACAACATATCTTAAATTTCACGAAATTTTGCCAGCATTTCGCATTGGTCTTCAAGTTCCACGAAATGAAAGTGATTATAAATCAAAATCAAATATGCACCCGAAGATCAATACAAAATACAACGACAAATTTTCATGAAATTTAAGAGATGTATATTAAAATTGATATGTTATAATAAACTATGAAAAAGTTATTACTCTTCTTAAACTGTCCAACCAGACAATTCAAGATTCAATACTTGTAAATTATTATTACCATGTCCTCTATTTTCATTTGTAAAAAGTACATTTGTTCAAAAAATCTGGAGATAGTAAATAATTTTTGTATTAAATCTCAAACGGGAAACTAAGGCTAAATCACAACAACAATATATATTCAAGCAAACAAATAATTACATATGCAACATGCAATATATTCAAGCAAACAATATATTCAACCAAGAGTAAATAACGTCAATTGGTCTCAAAATCTATCTATCTTGTTATTTTTTTTGTCTTATATTTTGTTAACTATCTTGAGTTACACTCTTTGAATCAATTCCTTGAAAAATACTCAGTCTTTACTTTTTTAACTAACTTCACTTCCATTCTTTGAATTCCTTTCTTCTAAAAGACTTATTCTTTTTTTTTTAAATTCAAAAATAAATAAAAACCTAAATACATTTTCAATCACTTAACACCAATTAATCATCCCCAATTCCCAGCCTTCAAAGTTTGTTAAAAAAAACAACGCAGCTTAAATTTTATTAGGTAACAATGCTACAATTCAACGTGTCAATCACTACACTGTACATTTCTAAATATATAATTAAGATTTCACCGTTTTTCCCTATCAATTGTTTCTATTCTTTATGTCTTAATCCAACTCCCAAACCCCCAATACACAAACTACCGAAAAAACTAACAAAGGAAAATTGCCAAAATTCCAAGCAGGCACCAATTTTATTATCAAACACAGCAAATGAAGACTACCCAAACATTACCAAATGAAAACAACCCAAACGTTAAATTTATATATGAGCTTATGCCTCCACCAATTATTATCAACAAGAACACAATCAACCAACCTCAATGCAGGTAGCAAGATTCAAACAGCTTCGGAGGAAGCAGTGGCGGAGGTAGCAGCGGTGGGCACTAATGGCGTGACGACGAACGAAGGAGGCGCGACCAAAAATGACAACAAGCAGGGCCTTCCGTGAACACTGATAAGAAGGAGGCAGGCGAGACTAAGCAACACAGTGGTGGCAGCGCGACGAGCCAAAGAGTGGCAGTGGTGGTGGTGGTGGACGTGAAGAGGAAGAAGGCGTACGTAGAGGAAGAAGACGCGCAAATGAAAGGTTTGGTTTAAAATATGAATTGGCAGAACCGAGGCAATGGAGCTTTCTCAAAAAGCTGTCAAAGAGAACTATCTATTCTACAGTGCGCTGTTCAGAGGTATAGGCTTCGGTTCTTGTTTCAACCAAAGCAATATGGGCATTCCGCCACGGGCTCTATTGCAACCGAGGTATACACTCTTATATGCTTCGATTTTCCCATGGCCGAAGCGTATATGGCGCGTTTAAAAGCGAAATTTGTACTAGTGACATGTGCTTAACCTTTAAAACATTTTTTGGTATTTTTTATAAAAGAAAGAAACCACAAACATAACAAAAAGAGGGGTGCACCAAGTAAACAAAGCAAAAAAGGAAAGAAACCAACGAGTGAAGGTGTATGGCCTAAAATCGGATGGTGCATCAGGAAAAACTAAGCCCACTACGCATGGGGTGTTTGCAGAAAAAGGTCCAAAGCCTAAACTCTTTTATTATAGTTTTCAGAAATGCAAATGGGCTTAAGGCCCAACCAGAAAAAAAACGAAGGGGTGTGTGAATGGAATCAGTGTTTCAAACAAAAATGAGCAAGACTGCCCATTAGATAGGCCCAAAGCCTTCTTCAGTCCCTAGCCTGGCACATTACGGGTCTGCTCAAACCTTCTTCATTCTTCCATCTCACTTGACAACCACGAGACTCAAGTCTCTCTTCTCCCAGCCAGGAACCCTAATGAAGGGTCGTCTTCCCTGCGCGCACACTGTCGCCTCTGCCAAAACGGCCACCGCGTGTCGCCGCCCAAGCCGTCGCCAGCTCCAACGCCCACTGTCGAGACCATCGCCGGCCGTCGCTCCAGCTCTTCCCCTCTTCCTTTTTCACGTGAGAGAAAGGCGCTGTAATTCATCGCCGGCCGCCGCTTACTATAAGCACAAGAGACAGGCCTTCATTTGGCACCGCCCAAAGGCAGGGGTTTCCCCTTTCTCTCCCTCTCTTCTTCACGCACGGCTTAGACTCACCGTTGATACACGCGACGAAAGGATAGGAAGATGATGGATCAACAAAGGTGGATTTCTGGAATTTGGGCTACGATGTGGGATATCAGTTTGCAGGTTTGGGTTATGCAAAGGGAGTGCTACTCTTTAATTGTTGAAGGTGGTGATGGCGTGATTCGTGTTGACTGAATGGGATGGGTTTCAAGAGCAGAGAGATTGAGATCAGTGATGGCTGGGGAGGATGATAGTAGCATGGAAGAAATACTGATTCACATGTACAAGACCAATTGGGACTAGCAAGCAGACACAAAAATGCTAACTCTTAAACTGAAACACATACTAGCTGGAGTAGTAAGACTTACCTCTATGGACTGATTTCACACTTGTGCTATGGCTTGTAGTCGTCGGTCAATGCTCCTTACTTATCCTCCTTTCTGAACATGGCCTGTACTCTTTCTTTGTTGTAGGTGAAGTTAGCTGATGAATGATGAATGGTATTGGAGGTGAGGGGAGTTAAAAGTTTCTGGTTAGGTTGTGGTAACGAGAGTGGATTATGGTTGAAGGTGGAGGTGAGGAAGGTTCAAACGTTGTGTAGCCAGGCTCTCCCAATGGGATGTTCGATGGAAGAATCAAAATCGAATGGTCATTAATGGGTTCAAAATGATTCTTCCTTTTTCCAAAAAAAGCTTGGACAAATTCAGGGGGAGCAAAAAGCCTCTGACTTGGGATTTCAACTTGTCTTTCCTCTTTCGTGTCTTCCTTGCTGGTCAAAGCCATCCTTATTCAGACGCGGTTTCTCCTTTGATGTAATTGTTGGTCTGTAACTTTTTGGCTTGTATAGTGTAAGCGGCTTGTACACTGTAAGCAGCTTGTACACTATAAGCGGCTTGTACACTATAAGCGTTATCGTGCACGTTGTTGCAGTACGTTAAGCATGTTGTGGTATGATGCAGAAAGCTTAATTCGTGCTTGCATAGCCTGAAAATGGGGAGAAGCACAACTTTGCTATTCCTAAAAGACTTAGACTTAGTTGACTATTACATTTTCCTTTTTATTATTTTTTTATTTTACTAAAAACGATCAACTGTTTTATTCACGTATATTTTAGAACATTTTTCTCTTCTTTTTTTAGCACAAAAATAATAACTAAATGAATAAAAATAAAGATAAAAAATGCAAAATAAAAGAGAAGAAAATTAAGAGAAAAAGATTTTTTTTATTTATCTATCCGGACGAAATTGGGTATTGACATAAACAAATCGTTGTCTTTTAATGGTCTGCCTCTAACAAACATATTCCACAATTAAGCCACAAAAACAGCCTTTGATCCCAAAGTTCTATATAAACTTATGCATGCACATCAGAAACACACTGAAGAACACATTAATATGTTGATACTTAGAGCTTTTTGATTCATTACTAACTTGGGTGTCGAAGCACCTTTTTGTCAACTCATTGGCAAGTGTACCAAATTGTATCAAGTAATATAAATTGGTAAGACCAAGTATCGTTTCCCAAGAGACTCGTGTTACTAAACAATCGTATAATCACTTAACTAATTAAGACTAAAGAACGATTCCATTGAATGAAATTGAATTGCAGTAAAAGTAAACATAAAAACTTGAATGTAAAATTGATCAATTGAGGCTAAAACAAGAATGAATGAATGATTTAAGATGATATGATATGATGATGTTGTTGGGGTTCACCTACTTTACTTTCATGCATAATAGAACTCATCTTCTTCATTGGAATGTTAATGTCACTTACGAAATTACTTAGAACCCGATCCCTCGATGTAAAAAGCCTAGTCTTAATTATTAGACCTCAATCCCTTGAATCCCTAATATAACCAATTCTGCATTAAGAAAAGAAGCTTAAGACAACCAAACGTCCTATCCCTATCCCTAGGCAATATTCCCTTTGGATGAAATCCTCTTGATCATGATTCATAAGATATTTTCAAATAATCAAACAAATCAAACATCAAGTCATGAATGGCCAAAACAAGACAAACATTAAAAATAGGAGAAAATCACTAACATTCAATGAAAGAAGCATAAGATATTTAAAACATGTTCAAATACATGATAGTTTAGAGGTTACATCATCCCCAACAACAAATGAGTTTAGCTGTCCATTGTCATGGAGAACCTTGGTGTACAATGGAAGAATGAATGAATGCAAATCCTAGAAAGTGAGAAGGAAAGCTCCCGCATCCCAATCTGCCTTCAAAGGGTCAAAAATTCTGTTTAAGTGCTTCATTCGTCCAAAGATACGAACCCTAATGTGTAAAAGCCTTTAAATAGATCAAACATGGATCATGGGCCAACGTCGTTGGCGCTCAACGCCCTAAGTGGGGCAACCAGGCGATCTGCGTGACATGTAGCTGGTGCTGAGTGCCCTGGATAGGGGCAAGCATGCAACACTGCAAGAAGAGTGGCGCTCAGTGCCCCAAATAGGGGCAAGCAGGCGCAACTTCGAGAATACTGGCGTTGAGCGCCCCTAGGAGGGAAAGTAGGCGATGATGCGTGAATGATAACGGTTGATTTCACTATTATTTGGGATTAAATTTTGATAATAAATGAACCCTTTTTGACTTAGAAACTTGCTTGTTCTCTTGTTTTTAGCTTATTTTGGTGAATAAAAGAGTTGAGGTTATACTTGAAGATTTTATCACTAAATTCCCTTGATTTTGTAGGAAACTGGGATGAATTAGAAGAGGAGTTAAATGTCAAGAAGTTGGAACTCAGAAAGGACAAAAAGAACACTAGAAGAGAAGGTTGCTAAAGGTCGTAGGACGCTTGGGTGCCCTTTTTTGGGGCCCTCAGCACAGGATGCCTCACACTCACGCTTGAGCGCCCTTTCAGAAACGCTGAGCGCTAATCTTCAAGTATCATAATGCATAATTCATAGATTAACTACAAAAACCAAGATACACTAAAATAAGTCATATTGCAAAAACAAGCAAAACAACATCTCTAAGTTCATCTTGAAACAAATCAACATTAAGATTCAAAAACCTGTTGGAACAATTTTCCAAGAACTTAGGGAAACAAGATAACAACAATGTACACTTGATATAATCTTCTAGGCGTGAATACACACTTTCCTAAAAACAATATTTCGTCCCTTATAAGAGTAAAGGGGATCACGAAATCCGCTTTTGAGATACAAAGAAGAAATACAACGATAGTTCTCACTCTTAGTATTAACATCAAACAAGAATAAAATTCTCACGAATTGATTTGTGTTAAGTGAATGACATAATGAAGAGAAAAAGTCTCTTATTCAATAGAGCATAGAATCCCTTTATATAGATGTTGATCGGACATCTTTCAAATCCAAGAGATACCAGATTTTTATTAGTTACATTTCTTTATTGTAACTCTTCATGAATAATTGTAACTCTTCATGAATATGAAAACTGTCTCTAATACTCTTAAATTCCAACAATCCTCCACCATTTGAGAGTATTGTATAATTACTTAACGCAAACATCAATTAATAATTGCAATCTTACACGTAAATGAAAGTGTACATAGACTTGAACTTTTACTTAGTAGAATACACATTTTAGGAATTCATATTTTATTGGTGTCGAAACGATTGAACCAACATAATACATAATGAAGTCTTAAAGATACTCTACATATAAGATAAATTACATATTCTTGTTATACTTGACACAATAGGGCGGCCGTGTGTCTATATTTAATCATAAGTGCAACAAAGTCATGCCCCCTTGACTTCTTGAAGCGGCCAAACTTCACACTTACATAGGTTGATTTCTTAGCTAAACATGTTTCTTTAACAAAACAAAAATTCAAGAAATCAATTAAGAATTAGTCAACCTCCTAAGCATCACAAATCTAAAGCACTCTTGAAATAATTATTTGTGCTTTCAATCATCAAATAAGAGATTTAATCTTATTGAACTTAAGACTCAATGTCATATTAAGCGTTAAGTTAAGATTCCCTTACTTGTGATTAATCATGGGCTTCATTCCTATTCCAATTGTCATTCTGGAAATGGAATCTTTAGCCAATGCCTTAGTAAATCCATAAGCCAAATTAAACTTTGTTCGTATGAAATCTAGTGTAATAATTCCATCTTTGATGAGTCCTTGGACATAACTATGTCTCACACCAATATATCTTAATTTTCCATACTTGACTATAATCCTTTTTCATGTTGCAACATTATCACAATGTATTGCTATTGGTGATATTGGTTTCAAAATGGTATTCCGAACATGAGATTCCTCAACCATTCAACTTCCTTTCCTGCCGAGGCTAGAGCTATAACCTCTAAAGCCATAGTGGAATCTGTAATGCAAGTTTGTTTCTTGGACGACCAAGAAATTTCACCTCCCCCAAGGAGGAAAATCCAACCACCAGTTGAAGAGTGATCTTTTGCATTTTTAATCCAACTTGCATCAGAATATCCTTTCAAAACTGAAGGATAATCACTATATGTTAATGCATAATTAATAATTTTCTTTAAATACTTAAGTACTCGACGTACTACTTGCCAATGTGATAGACTAGGGTTATTGGTATATCTACTGACTTTGCTTACCACAAAAGCAATATCTGGCCTTGTACTTGTCATTGCATACATTAAACATCCTATTACCCTTGCATATTCCAATTGTGAAACTGCTTTACCACCATTAGGTAATATCTTTAAACTAGGGTCCATAGGGGTTGAAACAAGAGAGTTTCTTGAGTACTTTCTCAATGTAATGAGATTGAGACAAAATTAATTTCTCATTTTCTCTCATAATCTTTATACCTAGTATGACATTTGCTTCTCCCATATCTAGGAATTTTTTGCTTGATGCATCTTCAAAAATGTATTTACTTTCAAGTTGATCCCAAAGTTCTTTTGCAGAATGCACATATTGATATTTGTCAAATAAAGGATCAGACATACCGTTCAGAATGTGACTACGATAGACATAATCATCATTGTCCCATTTGTTCCTTTTTCGTTGTTCCTCCAATGTCTCGGTTTCGCTTTCTTTGGGTTGGGGAGAACATAGAACATATGTCACGTTTAGATCCGAGAGAAGGAAATGCATCTTCTTTTGCCATCATCGGAAAGTAGTGCCTTGAAACTTGTCTAATTTGTGAAAGTTTGCAGACATCTCACAAATTATTGTCATCTTAGAGAAGATATTGTTTTTAAACTGTTAGAACAATTTTCCAAGAACTCAAGAAAACAAGATGAACAATAATGTAGACTTGATATAATCTTCTAAGCGTGAATACACACTTTCTTAAAAGTGATATTTCGTCCTTTATAAGAGTGAAGGGGATCACCAAATCCACTTTGGAGATACAAAGAAGAAATACAAAGATAATACTCACTCTTAGTATTAACGTCAAACAAGAATAAAATCCTCACGAATTGATTTGTGTTAAGTGAATGACAGAATGAAGAGTAAAAGTCTCTTAATCAATAGAGTACAAAATTCCTTTATATAGATGTTGATCAAGCATCTTTCAAATCCAAGAGATGCATGATTCTGATTAGTTACATTTCTTTATTGTAATTTTTCATGAATGGTTGTAACTCTTCATGAATATTATAACTCTTCATGAAGCTAAAAACTGTCTCTAATACTCTTAAATTTCAACAAAACCACCCTAATAAATTTAAAGTATACTGTCATGCCATTTAATCCCAAATTCCATTACTTACACAATCTTCAATTTGGGTTGGGTTGCAACCCAAAAACCAACAATAAGTCAATATTATAACAAAGAAATTGATTGGGTTCAGGAGCATCAAAGAGTGACCCAGTGTCAACCATTTGCGCATGCAAACTCTGAGCTACAGATTGGAACCACCCTACTTGAGAAAAACACCAGAACAATCGCTTGTTACTTGTCTCTATGGGTGACCTTTTGCTCAGATTCCAATTTGGTAACAAGTTCATTAATCTTATCATTGTAATAATCTATGTTATTGAACTTTTTACCAACAAGTCCAAGGAAGCCAGTCTTGTTCTTAGGTCTTGTTCCTTGTAGTTTAGTTGTTGTTTTAGACCTTTTTGTTAAAGCAATGCAATAGAATGGTTGGCGTGAACAACAAATTAAGAGGGGGTGAATTGGTTTCTTATCACAAATTGTGCCTTTAATAATCTCTTATAATTCAAATTCCTTAATGATAAATTGAAACAAATAAGAGAGTAAGGAAGAAAGAAAATTGCACAGGTAATTTTATACTGGTTCAAATCACAAGGATCCTACGTCTAGTTGTTAATCTCAAATAAGAATTAACAATCCACTATCACATAACCAACAAATTGTTATAATCACAAAGAAATAAACAAGATTAAGCTTTAGAACACTTCTCTTGTTACCCCAAGAAATGAAACTCACTTCCCTGAAATGCCCCCTGGAGTCTTGCACTTGATATTACCTCCAACTGAGGTATCTAGCACCAATTTAGTTTGTGAGCTTAGACCTCCAAAGAATAGAATGACTATTGTAGGCTCATCAAAGCCATGTGTGGGCATCTTTATCAATAAGACTTTAAATCAATCCCATGCTTGACCTAATGTCTCATCCATGCCCTGCCTGAAAGAAAGAAATTTTCTGCTTACCTTTTTTTCACCTTTAACTGTGGGAAGTATTTGTTCAGAAACTTTGCAACCACGGCTTCCCACTTAGTAAAGTTGTTCTCTGGAAAAGAGTTCAACCACATTTTAGTATTGCCTCCCAAAGAGAAAGGAAACAAGCTCAATCTAATAGCTTCATCTGGCACACCATTGATTTTTATAGTATTGCATATCTCATTAAATGTGGTCAGATGCTCATATGGATTTTCATGTGATAATCCATTGAATTGGTTGCTCTTCACCAGTTGAATCAAAGCAGGCTTCATCTCCATATTTGCAGCATTAACCCTCGGCCTTGCAATGCTACTAAAATGATGAGGGCCAATAACTGTTGCATAATCTACCAGGGTATGTCTACCATTCTACTCTTCAGCCATATTTTATGTTTCTTGGTCGGATCTTTGAGGTGATGGCTGTAAAAGAGTCTCAGGAGAAGGTAAAAGTTCTCTAGAAGTAACTGTTTCTCCTTTTTCTTCTACTGTTGTCCAGACCTGCAAGAAGAGGTTCAAAAACTTTCGTGCTTCTAGTCTGAATTGTACACTGCATACACTAGAGAACAAAACACTAGAGCACCCAATTAACACTTAACAAATAAAATAGATAAAATTAAAGATAAAATAAAAATTAAAGATAAGAAAAAAATAAAAATAAAGATAAAACGATAAAATTAAAGATAAAGTCTAATCTGTTAAGAATCACACAAAAGTATAGTTTAAACCATGAGTCCCGGGCAACAGCGCCAAAAACTTGTTAAGATGTCGGCAAGTGTACCGAATCGTATTAAGTAATAATAATTGGTAAGACCAAGAATCGTTTCCCAAGAGACTCATGACACTAAATAGTCATGTGATTACTTAACTGATTAAGACTTTTAAGAACAATTTATGGTTTTGAATGCAAAAACAAGAAAGTAAATATGAATGCACTTTTGATCAATTGAAGAAAAACACAAAGGTGAATGAATGATATTGTAATTATGAGATGAGTATGTTGTTGGGGTTTAGATTTCACCTAGTCTACTCTCATGCATATAAGAATTCATCTTCTTCATTCAATTGTTAACGTCACTTTCTAAAGTACTTAAAACCCGATCCCTCGGCGAAGAAAGCTTATCCTTAATTACTAGACCACAATCCCTTGCACCCCTAATAATTAATTCTACATTACGACTAGAAGCTTAAGACGACCAAACCTCCTATCCCCATCCCTGGGCAATATTGCTTTTGGAGCAATTCTCCAGATCTAGGTTTCCCCATATGTGTCCCTATCACGAAAACCAATGATCATGTCATGAATGAGTTAAACATAACAAGCATAGAGCAAAGAAGAATAACCCTAACAATTAATGAAAGAAGCATAAATAAATTGGAATCAATTCAAATACATGAGAGTTCACAAGGTTACATCATCCCCTAAAAAGAATTGAATTTAGTTCCCCCTTGTCACGGAGAAACTAGATGAACAATGGAATGAGAATGAAAGATAAACCCTAAGAACCGAAGAGGAGAGCTTTCGCATCCACTTCTACCTCGCGAGAGTTGGAAAAATATGAATTTGTGTCTATTCTATCAAAAGATACTCCCTCTAGGACGTCCAAGTCCTTATATACAACTGAATTGGATCATGGGCCAACGTTGACACCGTTCAGCGCCCCAACTCAGGCGCCTAGGTGAGCTTGCGAGAGAAGTGGCGCTCAGCACCCCAAGAAGGGCGCCCAGGCGTGAAACATTACTTTAAGACTGGCGCTCAGTGTCCCAAAAAGGGCACTCAGGCGTGAGTGCAAGGCATCCTGCGCTGAGGGCCTCAAAAAAGGGCGCTCAAGCGTCCTGCGACCTTTAGCAGCCTTCTCTTGTAGTTCTCTTTTTGTCCTTTCTGAGTTCCAACTTCTTAACATTTAACTCCTCTTCTAATTCATCCTAGTTTCCTACAAAATCAAGGGAATTTAGTGATAAAATCTTCAAGTATAACCTCAACTCTTTTATTCATAGGAAGTGATAAAATTTTCAAGTATATCTATAACCAATTAACAACTGTCTGTGCTCCTAATCTTAAAAGCCATTTTTTTAACTATATGTTATAATTAAGCAATTTCATTGTTCATAATGATTAAAAATGAAATCTTAGATGTACAAACCTATAATATATATACTATAAAAATGGTAAATAAGTTATACTTGTATATATTGATGTATACAAGCTTCATTTGGATTAAGGCATTTATATTGTTAGAGTTAAAGTGCTAGAGTGTTGGATTATAAGTATAGAAGTCTAAAGGAAAAATGCATACTTGTTGAATTCAAACAGTCAAAAAGATAATCTGTGTAGCTTGAAACTAATCCGATAAAATGATGTCCCAACCACATCTCATATCCCATAAACTTTAACAGTACCATCTAATAATTGTAATTTGTTTTTCTAAAAGTCACTAGAAACTCTGAGTACCTTGCAACCCTTATCCGGTATGTGTCTTAGCTCTGAGTGGTTGATCCATTGCATCCTTAAGATATGCATGGAGAACAACCCTATTTCATCAACAAGTGATAGAAAATTGGTTGAGAGGAATAGAAGAAATCAAATGAAGGATCTTTTCTCCAAAGCTCAACTTAGTTCTGCCATGGATGCTTGAGACTAGACTTGCTATGGGTTTTGTTGGCCAACTTTTTGCTAGCCTTTGATACTTTAAGTATGCATAAGCAATTTTTTTAATTTATAAACTTCTATATAAATTTTGTATATATAAGCTTTTATAGGATTTCACTTGTGAGAGAATCTTAATTCATTTCTCTTCTTTTACTAGTGTTTTAGAGAAGTTTTAGGTTCATATTGTTTTCTTTCAGTTTTGTCCACCTACTATTTTATTCCTGCATTAAAATATTCTAAACTATATTTGCACCACTACAAAAAAGGCTTTTAACGTATGTTATTTTTGACATTCAACGTCCAATCCATATCCGACATCTTATTGGGAGACATCAATTTGACGTCGGATCCCATTCTTCGGACATCAATTTTGACGTCAAACCCCTCCAAAATCAACTATCATTTTTTTTTAAAAAAATTAATTTGGTTTTACAATATTACCACAACTGAAATACAAAACACGATTCCATCACATCACAAAATTATATATACTATGAGTTTCAAGCAATGGAGATTGGACACTCAATGTCGTCGTCGAGATCCATCGTGCACAAAACTACATCATAAGCCAAAATTCATCAGTGCAAACGAAATTTAACCGGTGCAAATGAAATTTAAGTGGTTGCAAATGAAATTTAATCGGTGCAAACTAAAGTGAATCAGTGTAAAATAAATTAATTGGATGAAAAGCAATCAAACATACTTTGCAGCAGCAATGATGAACACAAACGAAATGAAAACCCAAACAAAAACACGAAAGAAAGCAATGCTCACGTTGTGAGTTTTTGGGGTTTAAAAGGACATTTGACGTTTGCCCCCCTCCACCACTGACATCTAATTGCTAAAAAACTTCATTTGGGCACTACTTTTGGTGTATTTTCGCAACTTATTAATATTTGGGAAACGGGGTCTAACGTGTAATGTCTAAAAAAGTGACCTTTCAATTCTGATTTTGAAACTTCTAGTACAGGGTTTGATGTTTGGTCTGAGGGGTCGACGTCTATGTCGTAAAAAAATAATATTGGCCCTTAAAATGAGGTATTTTCTGATCTTTTTTACGGGAACCGACGTCTAATTCGAGTTAAACGTCGGGGGGCCTGTAGCCAACGTCTAATGGCAATAAAATAGTGACTTTTTAGTTCTGTATGCAGACCATTTGACGTCTGATCTTGGGGGAACCGACGTCTATACCTTATTTGACGTCTGACCTTGGGGAACCGATGTCTATAATGACGTTTTATTTACAAAACTATCACCGATCATTTTTTAGGTTGGATTTTCGTTAAACGTTAAATACATGACGTTAAACGTTATCTCTACACTAGTGCTGCTATTAGATGATCCAGTTCTTGGAGGTTATGAAGGTGCAGGTTGCCTATTTTCAAATAAATTTGATGTTTTCTTGTAAATATTGGTTTGAATGATATGTTTGTAGTATTTCTCTTGAACAGTTTCAGGTGCCACTTACAAGTTCTCAAACGCTAGGGGACATGGTGGATTCCTTCCCGGGACAACATTGCTAAGTTGTGATTTTTTGGCACAATATGACTCTAGATAATCCAGCATTGTTCCTAATATATGTTTATTGATATATACAATACAAATGATTTACATCTTAAAAGAAAACTCTTCAAGTCTTATGTTCTGTCGAAAAGAAAAATACTTACTGAAGATAAGAAGCCAATCTTTCAACCCTTCACCTAATAACAAAATACTTTAAGGATCTATGCATTAGTGGTCTAGAGTTTGATCTTTGTTAGTCATATATTTTTCAAATTCAATTGAATTTGTGGAGGGGAATGTGTTAGTCCACCTGACAAGCACAAAAGTGTTCTTGCATCACCAGGAATGTTAGAGACATAAAACCTACTTGTGGATTCTACTATGACATTATGATCGATCTTTTATTGTATGAAGCTCAATCTGTCATGAGTTCTCTCTTTTAGTCTAACAATATCAATACTTTATAATTCTAGTTAATTAATTCAAATGTTAACCTTCAAGTTATCCTTTCATTTTTAAGTTTTTGTTAATTTGATAAATGAAATGGCATTTCGTCATTAATAATTAATTTGAAAATTTCGAAGGATGCTTAGCTAATACTTTGATAATGTTAATTAGTGTCCTTACAAATAACTTGGAACCTTTTCTTTCTGTAATGAAAATAATTTTTTTCCAAATTGCATCCTGTAACCGGAGGGATTCCTTGTCAAAATGTTGTACATTTAATAGATTTGTTATCCATGCTATGTAAGAGGAAGGAAACAGCAATAAGTCCCTACCCTAGGACTAACCTATTTTGCATTTAATATCAAGCGAGTATTAAAGAAAACGTACACCACAAATTCGTTTTCACCTTCATCGATTCTTCTTTTATTTAACGAAAATGCTTCTTTAACACGAAAATTTTGACACAGTTTTGACAACGCCACGTGGTGGTTGTCCATTGGCTCAATTTGAAAAAAGAAATTCAATATTCAATTGATCAAGGGAGGGTATTATCGAAAGGGAAAAATACGAAATTTCATTTCACACTTTCCCTATTCTTCTTTCATTCGTGGTTTCGCTCTCTCATATCTCTCGTTCTCTCATCTCTTTCGTCTTTCTGTGGAACCCTAAAACCTTGGCCCACCTTCGTCTCCACCGTTCCTCTTGGTTGGTCTCTCACCTCTGTTATACTCTTTGTTTTTGGCGCGATCCAACACCTTGTTGTGTAGAATTGAAGCTGTCTTGGACGCCCATATCCATCATTGGTATTGTGCCTTCTCGGTGTCGTGTTGTTTTGTGGTTTTCGTGTGTTGCGCGAACCCTAACCATCTTATCGAGCATGGGCGTTTTCATGTTGGACGAACCCTAACCTTCGTGTCCACCATTTTTCCATTGTGCCTTTTTGTTGCAAGCCACCCAGGATTGAAGTTTTATCCAAGGTTGGTAGCATTATTGAGAGTGGATCCTGGACAACGAGAACATTAGAAGAATGGAAGCGCTAGCGCAATATGGATTGTTATAGGATTAGTTTCATTTGTAGAGACTTTGTTTGTATTTAGACAAAGATGGATTTTTTGCTTTGTAACAAACAATGATATTTATGTAAAAATTGTTATTGCAATAAGATTATAGCTTTCATGATTACTTAATGTGTAATGTCATTTCATTTACGTTGTATGTGTTTTGATGACAAAGTAACGCCCAATATTAATAAGTTTTTGACATTAATCCAATGGTTTACAATTGATTTTGGTGTTTAGGTGTGAGTAGAGTGTGAGAAGTCATGTTTTGGAACTCCATCATGGAGGAAGGAAACAATGTTTGTGAGATTACAAACTTAGGTGAAGTCTTAAAACTTGTGGAAGCCAAAAACACACTGGTAATCGATTACAACTGGCTCGTAAACGATTACACGTGAAAAATCTTGGTTTTGTACAGAAATTTGTACTACAGGAGCCAACTGTGGTAATCTGGGTGACCATGGTCAATATATATAAGTTTTTGACATAAATTCAATGTTTTTCACGTGATCTTGATGTTTAAGTGTGAGTAGAGGCTGAGAAGTGATATTTGGGCACTCCATCATGGAGGAAAGAAACAATGTCTGTGATATTACCAACTTAAGTGAAGACCTAAAAGTTGTGCAACAAAGAACACACAGGTAATCGATTACAACGGGCTCGTAAACGATTACACGAGTAAATTATGGGTTGATAGTAATTTGAAAGTTCTTTGAGTCTATATTCCAACAAAACAAGAATCAACTCATTTGGAGTTCGGTGAAGAAAGTTATTAGCAAAACAACTAGCAAAGGTCAGAGGTGACAAAAATGTGTAAAACATTAACTTTAAGGAATTAACTGCACCTACTCAGATGTCCAAAAATCACAAATTAGTTGTCCTTGGAAAGAGTTTTGACTGTAATTTATAATAAAAAAAGAATCACATCATTTGGAGGTGTGTGGGAAAAGTCATGATTAAAACAGTCAACAAAGGTCAAAGTTGACAGTATGTTATCTCACTCAAATTGCTTGAGTCTTTCCTCCACCATGCGTTGCCCAAACCTCATCTTTTAGTCTCCTCTCACACTTAAACACTAAAAATAAGTCTCATCCATTAAAAAAGCATGAAAAAATTACCTAAAATTTCTTTGGCTACTTATGTGCCCACAACTGGCTCTTGTAGCACAACTTTTTGTACAAAATCAGCTTTTGTTTCGTGTAATCATTTACAGGGTCCCTGTAATCGATTACAATGGCCAAAATGGACTGAACTGGATTACCAAGGCATAACTTGGGCAAAAATGGTCACAGACTTCACCTACTTTGGTTCAAAAACATATACAGGGTTTGACGTTTGCTGACTATTTTAATCATAACTTTTCTCACAGACCTCCAAATGATGTGATTCTTTTTTTATTAGAAAATAGACTCAAAAGGTTTTCCAATAACTACTAATTTGTAATATTTGGACACCTGAGTAGGTACAATTAATTCCTTAAAGTTAACATTTTATATATTCCTACCACCTTTGACCTTTGCTGGTTGTTTTGCTTTTAACTTTCTCCACGGATTTCCAAATGAGTTGATTCCTTTTTTATTAGAAACTAGACTAAAAAGGGTTTCTAATGAGTACTAATTTGTAATTTTCCCATCTAAAATAAGAAACATGAAACAATAACTTGAAAGTAAACTTGTTTAGGAAGCTTAGAAAAACGTTGTTTTTGGGAAATTAACTGCATCTACTATAGTGGTCATCAAATTATGGGTTTGTAGGCATTTTAAAGATATTTGAGTCTAGATTCCATAAAAAAAAAGAATCAACTTATTTGGAGTTTGATGAAGAAAGTTATGTGCAAAACAACTACCAAAGCTCAAGGGTGGCAGGAATGTGTAAAATGTTAACTTTAAGGAATTAACTGCACCTACTCAAATGTCCAAAAATCACAAATTAGTAGTCCTTTGAAAGAGGTTTTAGTCTATTTTCTAATAAAAAAAGAATCACACCATTTGGAGGTCTGTAGTAAAAGTTATGATTAAAATAGTCAGCAAAGGTCAAAGTTAACAGCATGTTATCTCACTCAAATTGCTTAAGTCTTTCCTCCATCATGGGTTCCCCAAACCTCAGTTTGCAGGCACTTTTCACACTTAAGAACTAAAAAGAAGTCTCAACCATTAAAAAAGAACGAAAGAAATTACGTAAAATGTCTTTGTCTACTTATGTGCCCACAGTTGGCCCCTCTAGTACAACTTTTTGTACAAAACCAGATTTTTTTTCATGTAATCGTTTACAAGGTCCTTGTAATCGATTACAACGGCCAAAATGGCCTGCACTGGATTACCAAGGCATAACTTGGGCAAAAATGGTCATAGCTACCTTGGTTCAGAAACATATACGGGCTTTGACGTTGCTGACTATTTTAATCGTAACTTTTCCCACAGACCTCCAAATAATGTGATTCTATTTTTATTAGAAAATAGACTCAATGCTTTCCAGTGACTACTAATTTGTAATATTTGGAAACCTGAGTAGGTACCGTTAATTCCTTAAAGTTAACGTTTTATATATTCCTATCACCTATGACCTTTGTTGGTTGTTTTGCTTTTAACTTTCTCCACGGAACTCCAAATGAGTTGATTCCTTTTTTATTAGATAATAGACTAAAAAATATTTCCAATGAATACTAATTTGTAATTTTCCCATCTAAAATAAAAAACATGAAACAATAACTTGAAAGTAAACTCATTTAGGAAGCTTAGAAAAACGTTGTTTTTGGGAAATGAACTGAATCTACTACAGTGGTCTAAAAATTATGTATTGGTAGTCATTTTAAAGATATTTGAGTCTAGATTCCAACAAAACAAGAATCAATTCATTTGGAGTTCGATGAATAAAGTTATGAGCAAAACAACTACCAAAGGTCAGGGGTGGAAGGAATGTGTAAAATGTTAACTTTAAGGAATTAACTGCACCTACTCAGATGTCCAAAAATCACATATTAGTAGTTCTTGGAAAGAGTTTTGAGTCTAGTTTCTAATAAAAAAGAATCACACCATTTAGAGGTCTATAGGAAAAGTTATGATTAAAATAGTCCACAAAGGTCAAAGTTGACAGCATGTTATCTCACTCAAATTGCCATTGGCTACTTATGTTCCCACAACTGGCTCCTGCAGAACAAGTTTTATTACAAAACCCACTTTATACTCGGGTAAGCATTTACGAGAAAGTTGTAATCGATTAACAATGTGTTTTTTGCCTGCACAACTTTCAGGACTTCACTTAAGTTGGTCATTTCACAAACATTGTTTCTTTCCTCCATGATGGAGTTCCAAACTTGACTTCCCAGCCTCTACTCACACGTTAACACTAAAATCAAGTGAAAAATATTGGATTTATGTCAAAAAGTTATAAATATTGACTTTGGTCACCCAGGTTACAACATTTGGCTCCTGAAGTACAAGTTTATGTACAAAACCAAGATTTTGTTCGTGTAATCGTTTACCAAGCAGTTGTAACCGATTACAAGTGTGTTTTTTGGTTGACAAGTTTAATGACTTCACCTAACTTGCTCATCTCATAAACATTGTTCCTTTCCTTCATCATGGGGTGCCTAAACATGACTTTTCACACTCTACTCACACTTAAACAACAAAATCAAGTCAAAACCATTGGATTTATGCCAAAAAATGAGAAATTTTGACAATGGTCACCTAGGTTACCACAGCTGGCTCCTGCAGTACAAGTTTTTGTACAAAATCCAGATTTTGTTCCTGTAATCATTTACCAAGCTGTTGTAAACGATTACAAGTGTGTTTTTTGGTGCAGAAGTTTCAGGACTTCAACTAAGTTTCTCAACTCATAGAAGTTGTTCCTTTCCTCCATCATGGGGTGCCCAAACATGACTTCTCACACTCTACTCACACTTAAACAACAAAATCAAGTCAAAACCATTGGATTTATTCCAAAATATGAGAAATTTTGACTATGGTCACCTAGGTTACAACATTTGGCTCTTATAGTACATGTTTTTGTACAAAACCAAGATTTTGTTCGTGTAATCGTTTACCAAGCAGTTGTAAACAATTACCACTGTCTTTTTTGCAGCAGAACCTTCACCACTTATTCTAAGTTCACTAGTGCAGTCAGAGGAAACGACACCGGTTATTTTCACCCATAGACAGCGGTTCTTAAACCGAGGCATATTCAGACGAGGCAAAAAGTCTACCCTTTTATGCCTCGGTTGTGAACCGAGGCAAAAAAGTAAAGGATTTCGTCTCGGTTCAAAAGGAACTGATGCAGTAGGTTTTTTCGTTTTTTTTTTGCCAGTATGTCCTTCATGTTCCTATGGATATATTCCTACAAATTGTTAAAGTGGATACACAATTAAATGCTGCCACCGAATTTAGGTTGTTCAAAATTCTTTTGATGAATCTCCCTGCACCAATATTCCTACGAATTTAATGTTAGTCAAAGTTTTCTCATACTTCTTTACCCCGCCGTAAAAGGTTGAAATTGAGTTTTAGAACATCATGTTACTAAGAAAATCCCTTAGCATAATATTTCTTACAATAGAAGTTCAAGTTAATTTTTATTAATATTTTCTAAATAACACTAAAATTGGAAAAGAAAATAATGACGGGATTCTCCCAAAAAATATATGTGATATATAATAGAAGAAAGAAAAGCAAAAGAAAGAAAAAAATTATGAAAACATACTCTGCAAACGCCCCAAATGTCACCACGAATATTACATCCCAATTAAAAAAATCATGATCATCTAAATAAGAGAAACCTTAACTGTTATTTGCTCTTACGATCATACGATGCCCCAATTTTCAAATGCAGGTGAAGATTTACTCCCTCCATCAAATTCTGATTTAGCATACATAAATGAAACCGTGGAAAACTTATTATCATTGAAGTCAGTTGTTGCAAATGCATACGACTTCTCATAGCTATGATCATCTGCCTTGGTTGCTTTCTGAAGACCACTGCACTCATCAGATAAATCCCCATCGATATCCATATTATCAAGGTTTCCTTTTGTAGCTAATATTGCAGAGGAGGTAGAGGGACCTAAATCTTCAGTCGAATTTTTTGAGCTTCCTGTGCATTTTGCTAACTCTAATTCTCCCTGTTGGCTCACATGAGTTTGTTTATTACTAGGAGAAAACAAGTGATCAATTGCTACACAAGGTTTCCAATCAGCAATCAGATTCATCAATAACAAATCTATTAACTTAGCTATGAATTTAACATTCTGATCAGCAAGCTCAAGTTGCTCAACCATTTCGCTTGAAACTGAGACAACAGTGTCACTATCAAGGTAGAAAACGAAATGGATACAGAGTTCTCATCATTTTCTTCACCTTTTAGGAAGAAAATATCACCTCTCTTCTGCCTTCTTATCTCAACACTTGTAGAACGTGATGCATCATTAGTGGATTATCAAATATAGTGATCACTGGAAGCTCATAGGCGTCACCAAGATCCATTGAAATGTCTCCATTACAAGCACTAGAAGGACCTTCTGACACCATACAACGATTTTGAGAGGCTCCCAATTTGGGAAGAACAATATGCCGCAATGGAGAATAAAGGAACCCTCCCTCCTTGGCCTTCTGAATAAGATTTGGCGACATCTGAAAATAAAGGAACCCCACATCTGTTAAAAACGCAAAAAAGGGAGAAACTTTAAGCCACCCATTTGAGAAAAATAAGAAGATATGAGGACCCTGAAGCACATTTGAGAATAACACTTCTCCGGCCATTAATGGTGATAGCCTTTGAACCCTACGTACTTCCATCCCTGCGACGGCGGAAGCCCCTCACGCTGCGAATCGTTCTCCGCCATCTTCCTCGCGAAGAAGCTTTCCTTGTTCGTCGCCGATTGACCTGCTCTGGTTGTCTGCCGAACTCCCCTTCGCGTCTACATCTGCGTCAACAGCGGCTTCCCCTTGCCTGCTGTGAGGTTTTCCTTCACTAGCGGTAGATTGCGCAAGGGACGACCGTCAGCAATGGCCTGTATCCAATACAAGAAGAGATAAGAAAGAAGTTAGAGTTTGAACCCTCACAGAAACACCACCGCTGCAGGACGCCCTCGTCGCGACCTCAGTGTGCCTCGCCGCGACCTCACCGTGCCTCGCCGTGACCTCACCGTGCCTCGCCGCGACCTCTTCGTGCCTCGCCGCGACCTCACCGTGCCTCGCCACGACCTCGCCGTGCCTCGTCGCGCTCGTCGTGCCTCACCGTGCTCGCCGCCAATGTTGAGTCTGCCGCGATGAAGAAAAAGTGTAGAAGCTTCATGCTTCTGATTTTGCATGATGAAGAGAAAGAAGAGGAGAAAGAAATGGAGATACCAAGGCTCGCGTGAAAGTAATACCTAAGGCCAACGGTTTTCATTTTGAAATCTGAGAACCTTTCGGCCTCGGTTGGTTAGAGGCAGTAGGGCAATAGTCAGAACATTACGGCTCGGTTTTGTTACTAACTGAGGTAATTCCACTTTTATGCTCCGGTTCTTCTACAACCGAGGCGTATAAGTTTGTTGAAATTGCAAAAATGCCACCGCCTTAACATATGCTTCGGTTTTCTGAAAATCGAGACATATGACCCGCGTTCTTAACTCCGTTTTGCACTAGTATGTCACAAGAATTGTTTCATTCATCCATCACAAACATTATTACTAAATCAAAGTGGCCACTTTATTCATTAACATTCCAAACAAAACCTAATTTCACAATGACAATAACGAAGGGAATTCAATTAACATTAACAATATGCATCGCAAGCAAAGATGCATATTTTATAACGTTGAATAATAAAGGTTACATTACACACATTTGTTCATCTATGTACAATGTTCTATTACTTTCTTTTAACAAATCAATACAAATATCACTTATAAATTATTCTAAGCAATCCAGTGTACGGTTTCCTAAGCGTTCTACACGAGGCACACTTTGTCCACCATCATCTTTATTACTTCTTCTAGCTTTCTCTTCAACCAACTTTGCCACCAGGACAACAACCCTCCTTTTAACATTACCACTCAAATCTAAAAACCACCTAAATGGAGTCTCCGCAAGGAGTCACCAGTGCGCGTTTGTCAAACGTTTGTTCAAAGTACAAATATACTTTGTTGACAAAGTCTTATGAACGGTCAACTGCATCAACAAAAACAAAATAAGCAAAAGGGCAAATCCCAAGAACGAAAACAACAAAAATTTTAACACAACATGGAAAACCCAAAAGCCAAATCGAAAACGCAATGACGAAAATGGAGCAAGAACGCATTTACCTTGCTCGAAGGACCATGGCCACCGAAACTTTCCATTTCGCACAATACCCTCAACGAAGACCGACAACGACAACGAAGAGGGAGAACGAGAACGAAGAGGGATAACGAGAACGAAGATGGAGAACGAGAACGAAGAGAGAGAACATTGATTTTTAATGAAACAGGGCAAAGGGGTATATTTGGAATCCCAAATTTCTAAAACCCTCCTCCATTTCAACGTTACATTTTAACAATAAAAGAAAATTAAAAACGGACCAATGGCAAGGTAAACGCGTTCTTGCTCCATTTTCGTCATTGCGTTTTCGATTTGGCTTTTGGGTTTTCCATGTTGTGTTAAAAATTTTGTTGTTTTCGTTTTTGGGATTTGTCCTTTTGCTTATTTTGTTTTCGTTGATGCAGTTGATCGTTCGTAAGTCTTTTTCAACAAAGTATATTTGTACTTTGAAACAATATAAAGAACTTCTAAAAAGAACATAAACAAAATTTTTGAGGCCGATAGAAGGATCAACACCATTGTTTATATTGGTTCGTTGATGCAGTTGATCGTTTGTAAGTCTTTTTCAACAAAGTATATTTGTACTTTGAAACAATATAAATAACTTCTAAAAACAACATAAACAAAATTTTTGAGGCCGATAGAAGGACTAACACCATTATTCTTCTATCCTTTACGATAGAAGGATCAACACCGTTGTTTATATTGGTTTGGCCTCAATGCCTACATCCAGACTACTTTCGATCAACCTGAGATTGAAAAGTCATCCACTATGTGGATCAAGTTCTACAACAACAAATAAAAAAAAAAAGACACCATCTTAATGTACTCTCTTCTCTAGGAGTTTGTGTCATGGTTGATGAAGATAAGGTTCGGTGAGGAGGGTCTCGAGGAGAAAAGGCAGTGTGGTGAATGATCCTTCGAGAAGCTGAATGAATGAAGTGTTTTGGTGAGGCAGCGTCACGATGACGAGGTGGAAGGATGCTGACACGTATGTAATGAAACATGGACAAAATGGCGGATGTGGCCGCTGGTGAGTGGTGTTCATGGAAGAGTGAGAAATATTAAGTGTAAATGGAGAGTGAATGGAAGGTGGCCGGGGAGAATCTCTTGGATTCTCCGGCCTTGACTTTCAAGGGTGAATTGGTTCTGGAGTCATCTCTACAAAAATGTAATTCAATATTCTCAAAAGTGTCTTACAAGAGATGGTAGCATGTCTATATATAGGACTAAGAGTCTCTCCTATCTACCACATACCTAACACCTTTTACACATGCTTTAATAAAAATAAAAGAAATATTACATTAAGATAATTGGGCTTGGACCTCCTCTATCACAACCCCTTTGAGATACCACATTCAAAGTAACCAAAACTCCACAAGTTCTCTTCCTGGCCAGCAACAATAGGGAAACCACAATCACAAATGATTGCAAATGATTCTGATCTTCCAGTAGAACACCTTAGTGTAGATTGATCAGACTCTGAAAGTTCAACAACTCTTCAAGAATCCTTGCTTTGATTTCTTTCCAAATAAAATTCTTCTTGATTCTTGGAGAACAAACAGTCCTGCAATTTAAGAACTCAACAAACATTCTTAGATATGAAATTTATGATTCAAAAAGTTGTTTAATGCAAAGAACTATACATCAACTTAAGATATGACTCTTTTAACAAAGTTGTTTTAAAATATGACTCTTAAGATAGTTATGGCTTATTCAAGAAAACAATTTTCAATGCACATGTGTTTTAACATATTAAGAAAAGAGTGTAATCGGTTAAGTATCACACTTTGAAAACTTTTTCATCCAAAAACTCATCAATGCACTCAGTAATCAAGTATATGCAAAGACACGAGTTTTAATTGATTTTCCACATAATGTAATTGGTTAAAACTAGCAGTTTGTCATATTTAATCATGTATTGATACCACATGAATTGAAACAGATTTTATAAATTGTGTAAACAATTTATTCATCCAGATATACAGGGTGCAAAGAGTTTTATCAATCTTTAACCAATGAATATACATATCACAGATATAATCACATATCACAGATATAAGCATGACGAATATGCATAATATATAGTTCAAGCACAATCAAATGTATAAACAACAACTTTACTTAATGTGTGCAAGAAACTATTAAAACATTTATGTTGTTGTCATCATCAAAAACACATATGAGATATATGGGTTTAACTTTCACATAGCTCCTATTGTCAATAGTAATTGTATGCTTAATAAAAATCTTGGACCATAAAATTTCTAATAAAATTTTAAATAATTCTTATAAAATTACAAATGTAAAAGGTTTATAATATATAATTGTACTTTAAAAAAATAATTAAAACATAAAAACTTTTTTAGATGACTCATAAATAAAAGTCACGAAGAAATATATATATATATATATATAATTGTTATTCTTTAACAAAATTTTAAACAAATAGATTAGTTTACAAATAACAAACCCGTTATACTTTCTTCAATTCTTTCTTATCCTCAAAAGGTCATATATTAGTTTAAATCTTATTACCCATATATGATAGTGTGTGACATTCGAGCCTTCAATTTCAGTCAAGCTGCATATCGCTAGCCATAGGCTCTCTTGTTCCATGAACGTAAACATTCACTCCAGCACATAGTTATAACTGGTCACTGAGAATGGCAGATAGTTGAAATCAGAGCCTTTAGATATCTTACGATACCCATTGGTATAAGATCTTCCATGCATAATGAAAACTGCACTTGTGATAGAAACTAAAGACAAACAAAATATATTACAATACAATGAAAATAGAGAACCAGATAGGCAAAGATAGCAAAAGAAATGAAGCAGGTCATACTTGACGGGTGACTAATATATAATATCTAATATACAAAATAGATTGTTTACTGGTGATGCGCAAAACACACAAATAGTTAAGCTCCCAAGGCTGCTTAAGAAATACATTTGAAGGGTGTAGGAGAGCCTAAAGCAAATAAAATGAATAATTCGTGAAATTCATTCTAGTGTTTTTATAGACGTAAAACTGATCCACTTAGGTTTGGAAATGTTAATATAAAAGAAATGAAAATTGAAAAGAGAAAAGGGGACTATAGGAATCCACGCGAGTACAAGTACAAAACCGAAAACAAGGAAAATAAATCAAAGTCCTAGATTACAATTTTTCCCCATTGATAAATCAGATGCTAGATTCTTCAAATTCAGGACCAGCTTCTCCTTGGGTCGTGATTGTGCTCATATAAACTGTAAATCCATCTCTTTAGCAGTAAATTCTTATCACCTAATTTAACTAAACCAATCTTAGTAATATTATGTTAAAGGTAACAAGCCAAATTGTTGGTTTAAAATGACACCAGCAAGAAAAACAGAGAATATTAAAAATAAAAGCCCAATAACTGAGGCCCAAAGCCCTCAGGTCCAAGAGCCTAAAACTAAAACTCAATTAGAAGCTTCCTCGCGTCAGAGAGTTGGTGGAGTCTAGTTTCTTGTGTTGCTCGCGAGAAAGAGAAGGAAAAGGGAGAACCCGTGACGGAACACCGACGGAACCTGTAGCAGTGAGGGATGAGCGGAAGCAAAACGTCCATTGCAGGGAAGAAGTGTGGTGACAGAGGTAAGAACAAAGAAAGTGATTAAGAAATAGTTAAAGTCCCTAACAGAAAACAGAAAACCCTAATCTCAAATAACCCTAAAAGACAAAATAATGCTCTTAGGAGCATTAATTACAATAACAGAAACATTAATACTCTCCCCTCAAGCTGGATGGTGGATGTTCACTAATCCAAGCTTGGGGATGATAGATTTGAAACACGTTCGGTGAGGAAATTTGGTGAACACATCAGCGAGCTGCTCTTCTGATCGAATGGGAAGAAGGCGTAGAAATTTGGCTTGAATCTTCTCACGAACCACGTGGCAGTCCAGCTCAATGTGCTTGGTTCGCTCATGGAAACTCTGGTTGTAAGCAATGTGTCTGGCGGAGTTGTTGTCGCAGTAAAGGACAACAGTAGCAGTGGGCTGAATTTGAAGGTCTTGTAGGAGGTAGTCAAGCCACTACATCTCACAAACAGTGACAGCAAGGGCACGATACTCTGCTTCAGTAAAGGATCTTGATACGGTGCTTTGTTTCTTTGACCTCCATGAAACCAATGAGGATCCTAGGAAAACACAGTAACCAGTAGTTGACCTTCTTGTGTTAGGGCAAGTGGCCCAATCCGAATCACTGAACCCTTTAATATGTATGTCAGAGTCAACTACAAAGAAGAGTCCTTCTGAAGGGCTGGATTTGACATATCTTAGAATATGTTGCAAGGCTTGATAGTGATAATTAGTAGGCTCCTGCATAAACTGACTTAATAAGTTAACAATAAAACACAAGTCAGGCCTAGTATTAGTCAAATAGAAAAGCTTCCCTATTAATCTGCGATAGGCATTGGGATTATCCATATAATTCTCTGTTTTATATAATGAGTTTGTGTTGCTCAAAAAGGGTGTAGAGCATGGTTTGCTTCCCAACATTCCTGTTTCTTCAAGGATGTCAAGAGCATACTTTCTTTGACAGAGATGTATCCCCTTTTTAGATCTAGCAACCTCAAATCCCAGAAAGTATTTGAGTTCTCCTAGATCTTTTATCTGGAACTGTCGATGTAAAAGAATCTTTATGTGAGTGATCTCATTCATTGAATTTCCTGTTAGGACAATGTCATCTACATATACAAGTAAAGTTGTGAAATCTGTGGAGGTTTTCTTGACAAAAAGAGAGTGACCAGATTTAGATTGAACATAGTTAGCAGAAATAAGAAAGGTAGATAAATTTTCAAACCATTGTCTACTAGCCTATTTCAACCCGTATAAAGACTTAGTCAATTTGCAGACTTAGTCAATTTGCAGACTTAGTCAATTTGCAGACTTGTCCCTTGGTGTTAGTGTCTAATCCAGGTGGAAGATCCATGTAAACATCTTCTTTTAAATCTCCATGCAAGAAATCATTGTCTACATCAAGTTGATGTAAAAACCAATTTCTTGAGGCAGCAAGACCAAGTAACAGCCTGACAGAAGTAAGCTTTGCAACAGGGGAAAAAGTATCCAAGAAGTCTATCCCCTCCTGTTGGGTGTAGCCCTTGGCTACCAGCCGAGCTTTATACCTTTCTACAATACCATCTGCTTTGTGCTTTACTTTGTAAACCCATCTACATCCAATGGGTTTCTTTCCAGGGGGGAAGTTGAGTCAAAAACCAGGTAGAATTGTCTTATAGTGCCTTGATTTCTTTTCGCATAACATCAGCCCATTCAGGACTGTCCCTACCCTCCTCATAGGAGCTGGGTTCTTTGTTAGCAGTCATGGCAAGAGTGTACCTTAAATGTTTCTTGGACAAAGACTCATAAGATAAAAAATTAATGATAGGATAAGGAGTTTTTAAACCATTTTTGACACACAAGGATGCATATGAGAGCTGATCAGTTTGATGTATGTAATCCTTTAAGTATTCAGGGGTCTTTCTTATTCTGTTAGATCTTCTCTAATTCATTCCTTGTGGCTCTTCTATTAGATTAGTGCCTTCAGTAGTGGCATCAGTGCTCTTAGCTGGCCTTTCATTGTTTCCTCTATCCTCAAGTAAGTCCCTTCTACGGCTGTAGGGCAAATTATCAAGGAAAAACATCTTGTCTTCACTGCCATTGTTTTTATCTTTATTACTTTGCTCACTCTTATAGGGAAAAATGTCTTCATAAAAGATAACATTTCTACTAATGAAGATTTCCCTAGTATTAATATCAAGAACAATATATCCTTTAACACCATTTTTGTAGCTCAGAAATATACCCTTTCTAGCTCTAGAGTCAAGTTTATTTCTATTACTTTCCAAAGTAGAAGCAAAGCACAAGCAACCAAAAACCGTTAGGTTAAGATAAGTAGGAGAATTACCATGTAATATATCATAGGGGGTTTTATCTTTAATAACAGAAAAGGGAAGTCTATTTATCAAAAATATACCATGAGACAAGACATAAGACCAATAAGCATAGGGAATGCTAGATTGAAAGATCAAATTATGGGTAACATTCAATATGTGTTGGTGCTTACGTTCCACAACAGAATTTTGTTGTGGAGTTTCAACACAGCTTCTTTGATGTTCAATCCCATATGAATCATATATGCTGGAATAGTTGAATTCAGGTCCATTGTCAGTTCTAACGATTTTGACAGTTTTATTAAACTAGGTCTTAATTTTTATGATAAAAGCTTGTAGAAATTCCCTAGTTTGACTCTTATTATGCATGAGAAAAGCCCAAGTATGCCTACTGCAATCATCAACAATAGTGAGGAAGTATTTATGCCCATGTATAGATGGGATGGAGATAGGACCCCATATATCACAGTGTATGAAATCAAAGCAATTAACAAACATAGAATTATTCTTAGGAAATGGCAATCTGTGTTGCTTAGCATAATGGAAAATGTCACAAGCATTATCATAAGTAGTTTGAACATAAGGAAAAATCTTGCATATTCTTTCAACAGTTTTGTGTCCAGGATGGCCTAGCCTATAGTGCCACAAATTTATATTTACATGCTCATATGAGAAAACAAAACTGGGTGTCTGGTTCTTTCCAAAAGATTGCAGGTAGTAAAGCCCCTTGTACACATTAGCACATCCAATCATCCTCAATGTACAGTTGTCCTGAATTTGACACATCTTAGAGGAAAAAGTTAGTGTGCAATTTATATCTCTAGTTAGACTTTGGACAGATATGAGATTGAAAGTAAATTCAGGTATATATAAAACATTAAAGATTATGAATTCATTGGAAAATTGTACAATTCCTGCATAGTGGGCTGTAACAATGGAATTGTTTGGCATTCTAACAGATATTGGCTTGATTTTATTGAATGTTATGAATTGATCATGGGTCACATGATTAGTGGCCCCTGTATCAATAATCCATGTGAACGTACCTTGTTTGTTCTCTACAGTATCTTTGTGTATTTGGCTGACACTGTGAGAAGGACTATCCACCTTTTAAAGCATTTGTAATAATTTTTGCATTTGTTCTGGAGTGAAAGAACTCTGAACAAAACTCTGAGTAGGATTTTGTTGACTGGTCTGTGAGACAGTAGATGTACAACAAGCATTGGCAGAACCCGATTCACTTTGTCCCACATTACTCTTACTATTATTGTCATTTTTCTTGTACCATGGTGGATATCCATGTTTAGAATAACATTCATCAACTGTATGGTTCATTTTATGGCAATGGGAACATTGTTTCCCATAATTTGGGTTTCTTCCTCTCCCTCTTCCCTGGCTATGAGATGCAGATCCACGTCCATGATCTTTCCAATTCTAGTCACTCTTCCACTGATTCTATTTTTTAGTGGTGCTGGCAAGGACCTTAATATCACTTTGATTGGTGAGGCCAGAGTCATGTTTTTCCTGTCTTTCTTGCTGCATAATGAGAGAAAATACACGGTTGATGTTGGGTAGAGGCTCCATCAATAATATTTGTGTCCTCACAGTATTGTAACAATCATTTAGGCCCTTTAGGAAACAAATAACATGTTCCATTTCTCTGTACTTATGAGAAATTTTAGACAATTCACAGCTGCAGGGAATCTTGCAGCTGCAACTTGGGATAGGTTTGAGAAATTCTAGTTCTTCCCACAAGATCTTTAGATCAGTAAAATTCTGACTTACACTCCTTTCTCATTGTTTAATAGAGTGGATTTCTTGGAGCAAATCTGAAAATTTAAAGTAGTCTCCTTTAGAGAACCTTTCTTTCAATTCTTCCCATAGTTCTTGAGCATCTTCCACATATATAACACTTTCTGTTATTTGGGCAGAAAGGGTCTTGATGATCCAAGACAATACCATCATGTTGCTTCTTTCCCAAGAATCAAAAAGGGGGTCATCTCTTGGAGGTTTCTTGATCCCTCCATCTATGAATTTTAGCTTGTTCTTGGAAAGGAGGGCTCTTCTCATATTTCTACTCCAAGACGTGTAGTTGGATTCATTAAGAATCTGAGAAATAAGGGAGGTGCATGGATTCTCTCCTGGATGAAGATAAAAAGGGCTAGAAGGATTGTTGGATTGATCCATATTTTCCATAAGCAAGAAAGACAAGAAAAGATTAGCACCAAGAAAAACAAGAAATATTTAAACACAACAGAAACAGGGGCAGAACAGGTACAAGACCTGCTCTAGTACCATATTAAAAATAAAAGCCCAATAACTGAGGTAAGAAAGCACTTTTATTATTACTCTTATTGATAGAATAATATTGTGGAACTGAATATCTATTCTCTTACTTTAGACAACACACTGGAACCCTATATATATAGGGTTCCATTAAGAACAAGAAAGTAATTAAGAAATAGTTAAAGTCCCTAACAGAAAACAAAAAACCCTAGTCTCAAATAACCCTAAAAGACAAAATAATGCTCTTAGGAGCATTAATTACAATAACAGAAACATTAATAGAGAATGAAGGATTGAAACAGGAAGAATTTATAAATTGAATGAAAGATGATTGGGAACTCTTATATTATTCAAATGTCAATTGCGTACATTTATAATACTTGCCCTAACAAACAAACTGACTAGGATAAAACGGAATTGCTTTCTCCTAAAGTTTAGGAATAGAAAAGACTTATTCAATTAACAAAAATAATAAAGATAAATTAAATAAATTTGTCACGTGCAACAATGTGCAGTTCAAAAACAAATATCTAACACACCTCCTTGATTTTGCAACTGCGAACTCCAATCTTCTGTCTTAAGAACTCAAACCTGTTGACTGGAAGTGGTTTGGTGAACAAATCTGCAACCTGGTCTTCAGTTTTTCGATAAACAAGAACAATAGCTCCATCTTTCTGTACTTCTCTTAAGAAGAACAACTTAATGTTGAAATGTTGGTTTTGCCATGAAAGACATGATTATGGGAAATAACTATTGCAGCTTGGTTGTCAACAAAAACTTTTGTGCTTTCCTTCTGCTCCATGTTAAGATCAATTAAAATTTTTCTCAACCACAAGGCTTGGTTAGCAGCAACTATAACAGCAACAAACTCAGCTTCTGCTGTAGACTGTGCAATAATTTCTTGTTTCTTCGAGCTCCACGAGAAAACACCCGATCCAAAGCTAAAACTATACCCTGAGGTACTGATAACAGTTGAAAAACTGTTATTTTCATGCTTAAAGTTGATACTAAAAGCAACCTTTAGACTTAGAAACTAGCTTGAAATCATGCCTTTTGTTTATATTTTCAGAAATAAGAGAGCTGGACAGGTTTATGCTTGATTTAAGTGTTCTTGTGCAGGTTTTGAGGTGAATTTGGTGAAAGAAGTGAAGAATAAGAGAGAGGACATTAGAAAAGACAAGAAAGAGTGCAAAAAGGAGAAGTCGAGGGCACCGCTCAGCGGCAAACTACCGCTGAGCGGCACTCAAGAGGTGACGTTGGAACCGCTGAGGGGCAAAATGGCCGCTGAGGGGAAGAAAGAAGACGCGCAATCACCGCTGAGCGGTAAATACCGCTGAGCGGCACTTTTTGGGCTTGGACTTTTGTAATCTTTTGTAACTCTAGATTAGTATATAAGGGCTTGCACGTCCTATAGTTAGGCATCTTTGGCAGAAACGAGGCAAACACTCTCTCTTTCACCCCTTTGAAGGAGGATCTTGGATGCTCAGGCTACCTCTTCACCTTTATTGGGTTTATTCTTTCATACTTTCATTGTAATTCATCTAGGTTCACCATGAATATGGTGAACTAAACCTTGTATGTTTGTTGGGGAGTCAAAGTAATCTCTTGAAGCTCTCATATATGGATTTGTTGAGTACATCTTTGAATTAAGACATATGCTTTCTTTCATCATTAGTTAGGGTTTTTCCTCTTTGCTCAATGCTTGCATTGTTTAACTCATTCTAATGCATGATTATTGGTTTTGTTGATACGGACACGTACGGGGAAATCTAGATCCGGGGAATTTCTCCCAATATTATACTGACAATATTATATTGGTTGCCTTTAAGCTCCTGCACTCATGAACTAATCATTAGGAATGCTAGGAATTGTATGAACTATTTGATTAGGGAGAAGCCATCTAGAATGGTACATTAGAGAGTGGCATTAACAATGATGATTTGAATGTTGAATTCCTAAAATATATGAGAGTGGATGAGATGAAATTGACCCCCAACAACATATTCATTCATATATTTCCTTGAAAGTGTTTATCTTTTGTCTTTGTCATTGATCAATTCATGCATACATATTTAATTTTCGTCTTTGCATATTAAACTTCAATTATTGTGTTCTTAAGTCTTAGCTAATCAACAAATCACATAACTAAACTAGGCCGTGAGTCCTTTGGGAGAACGATACTTGGTCTTACCAAGTTTATTACTTGAAACGATTCGGTCATACTTGCCGATTGTGAAACAAGTTTGTGACATCATAATTTGGTGTTCATAAATTTGTCCATCAAGTTTTTGGCGCCGTTGCCGGGGATTCATGGTTTAACTGGTTAATTTGTGTGATTATTGATTATCTTTGACTTTAATTTGAATTTTTGTTTTTATTTTTCTGTTTTTATTGTATTTTATCTTTTTATCTTTTTAGATTAGATTTTATTTTATTTTATTAGATTTTATCTTTTTATCTTTTTAGGTTAGATTTTATTTTATTCTTATTCTATCTTTTAGGTTAGGTTAGATTGTATTTTATTTTATCTTTTAGATTAGATTTTATTTTTTAGATTAGGTTTTATTCTATTTTATTTGATTCTATCTTCTAAATCTTTTCAATCTTTATTTTCTTCTATATCTTTTTGTGCTAACAAATCTTTTCTAGGGTTTTGTTTTCTTGTGCATGCAGGAGGCAATTCGAACTAGAAGTAAGAAAACAACAGAACTTTTCCCTTCTCCTGAAACTCTCCTACAATCATCACCACAAGGTTCTGTTCATAGCACAGGGAGTATGGAGAACAATAATAATGCTAGAAGAACTCTTGCAGATTACACTAATCTTGCTGGACCTCAGCACTTCAATAGCATAGCTCGACCTAGAGTCAATGCAGCCAACATGGAGGTCAAACCAGCATTAATTCAACTGGTAAAGAGTAATCAATTTAATGGGTTATCACATGAAAGCCCATATGAGCACCTTACAACATTTAATGAGATCTGTAACACGGTCAAGATTAATGGGGTGCCAGACGAAGCTATCAAACTTAGCTTGTTTCCTTTCTCATTGGGAGGCAATGCTAAGCTTTGGTTGAACTCTTTTCCAGAAGAAAGTTTCACGGAGTGGGAAGCAGTGGTTGCAAAGTTTTTGAATAAATACTTCCCACAATCTAAAGTGACTAAGGGAAAGCAAGAGATATCTTCATTCAAGCAGGGCATGGAAGAATCACTTGGACATGCATGGGATAGGTATAAAAGCTTGTTACGTAAAACTCCCACGCATGGCTTTGAAGATCAAGAAGTAGTCCTAACTTTCCTTGGAGGGCTTGGTTCACAAACCAAGATGATGCTAGATGCCTCAGCTGGAGGCAATATCAAATGGAAGACTCCAGAGGAAGCAACTGAAATCATTGAAAATATGGCTACAAGTGATAATGAGCTGCACAATGAAAGAGGAGCTCCTATGCCACAGAAAGGGGTTCTACAATTACAAACGCATGATGCTCTGCTAGCACAGAATAAAATTCTAACTCAACAGCTAGAGACTCTGACAAAAACTTTGGCTCAATTACCTAAAGAGTTGAAGTCTGCTGCCCAGATACAAACCCAGTTGTGCGAACTATGTGGAGGTGATCACATAAATGGCCAGTGTGCTTTTCCAGTGGAGGCCGTGGAGGATGTTAACTTCATGGCTAATCAGTTTCCATACCGTCAAGGGAATTATAATCAGGGTTGGAAACCACATCCAAGCATTGGCCAAGGACAAACTGGGCAGGCTAATCAGTATAATAAGCAGCAGCAGCAACCAACCTTGTGGCAACAATTATCTATGCTTAATGACAGATCAACAAGGTTGGAAGAAACTCTTCAGCAATTCATCCAGAAAACTGAATCTTCTCAAAAGAGCACTGAAGCTGCTATAAAGAATTTGGAGATTCAGATGGGTCAGATCACCAAGCAATTGGAAGAAAGACCCAACAGAAACTTTGGGGCTAATACTGAGGTTAAACCCAGAGAAGAGTGCAAAGTGGTCAAGAGTGTAAATGAAGAGATCATTGAGTTGGAAGAAGATGAAACAGAAGAGAGAAGAGAAGAAGAAAGAAAGGACACTTTTCCTTTTCTAACAAATCAGGAGACACCAATGGATTTCACATATTTATTCAAAATGGTTGATAATGAAGCTCCTTGGGAACAAATTCTACAGAAAATAGCAGTTTACACCAAATCAGATGAAGGAACCTCTACAAAAAGAAGACGTAGAGAGGATGAGGAAGAAAAGTGTATAACTGTTAAGAAAGAATCATTCCCACCAAAAGCAGCAGATCCAGGCAGTTTTTCTATCCCTTGCATTATAGGGAAGAAAAAGGTAAAGAAAGCTCTCCTTGATTTAGGCTCAAGTGTTAACTTGATGCCTTATTCTCTATTGGAGCAAATTGGCCATGTTGAAATAAAACTTGTAAAGGTTAATCTTGTAATGGCTGATGGATCTTCAAAGGAGCCATGTGGGATTGCAGAAGACATTGTAGTTTGTGTTGGCAAACTTCAGTTCTTGGCAGACTTTGTGGTGATGAAAATGGAAACCGAGAAGATACCTTTTATACTTGGAAGACCGTTTATGAAAACGGCCAGGGCTATCATAGATGTGAATGAAGGTATAGTGGTTCTCCAAGACGGAGAGGAGAAAGTGGTGGTGGATGTCTTCAAAGATGAAACACAAGCAAAGGAGGAAGAAGCCAGTTATAAAGCTGCATTTCGAGATGCACCCATAACTAGAGGTAAAAATAAAAATCTTGAGGTTTCTGATAACCATTGTTTGTATTTTCAGGCACCCAAGGTAGAAGAGATTGGAAAAGGAGAAGAAGTTCCTAGAGACTGGAAAAAATTAAAACTCCAACTTGGCATACCTGTAAGACTCAAGAACAAGTTGTGGGTTATAAAAGGCTTTAAAGAGAAGGAGATGATAGAGATAGAGTCTCCATATTCTAGAGAGTCCAAAACAGTCCAAAGGAAGCAGTTGAAAGGTTGGTGGAAGGACTACATCAATTATAAAGAAGATGGAACGTGAGCTTTAACAGGGTCAAGCTAGTGACGTTAAAGAAGCGCTTGCTGGGAGGCAACCCAGTAGATTTACAAACTTTTGATTTGGTTTTATAATTTGTAATTTGTGAACATTATTCTGGACATTATTTTGTTGGTGAGAAGATTTTGCACCTACTGATGGGTGCTGGTAAGTTTGAAACACCTACTGATGGGTGTTGGTGGATTTTGGGTCAGGCTCGTGACGTTAAACAAGCGCTACCTGGGAGGCAACCCAGTTGATTGATTGTTTTCTGTTTGTTTATTTTTAGGATTTGCATAAGCATTTTTAACATTGAATTGCAGGGAACCTATGAGGGGTATGCTAGGAAGGCACGTAGGTCAAGAAAAGAAGGAGAAGGGCACATCACGAAAGTGCCGCTGAGCGGCAATTACCGCTGAGCGGTACTATCGCAGATGGGCTTAAGTTCCCCTTAGCGGAACCCGAGCCCATTGGGGTATTTTTAAACCCTAAGCTGCGCGTTTTTATATTCTTTCAAGCTCTTCTCTGCACTAAGACTCCCACATATCTCCTCTTAGGTTTCCCACATCTTTTTACTCTTCCCTCTTTAGAAAATTTCTCTTCCACTCACTTTTACACTAGTGTGCTATCAAAGTTTGGGGTTGGAAGAGAGCATTCTAGTTTGGAAGCATTCTCATATCATCTAGCATCTCCACCCAAGTAAGTAAAATGCATTTTGTTCATTCTAGGGTTCTTGAAATTGACTGTGATTGTCAAAGCATGAATATTTAGGGGTTTTGATTTCTATGCATGATTTGATGATATATTTGATGTTTGAACCGATTAAACTGCTTGATTATGAACTGGAAAACTGAAAATTGCATTTGGGTGGAGTTAGGACAGTTTAAAAACGAGATTTGCAAAAATCTGCAGATCACCGCTGAGCGGCACTCTGCCAGATTTGCTTTTTCTGGTTTGTTGCGTGTTTGAATGTGGCACTGGTGGCGCTGAGGGGAAATTCTGGCCCTCAGCGGTGGTTTAGCTTCAAAAGGAGTTTTGTTTTGTGTTTACTAATGATTAACATCGTGTTCTGTGGTTTTGGATTTATGTTTGAATGCAGGAATGGCATCCTCTTCAGGAAAGAGATTGAAAACCATGGCAACCAAGAGAAAGGAAAAGGAACCAGAGCAGCCCCATAATGGCAGGTTCCTCTCTAGGAAACATGAGAAGCACTTTAGGGTGGTTCAGGACAGGAGACTTCTAATGGAGAGAAAGGTTGGAATGATACCTAACTTTGCTCCTCAATTTGGAGAGCAAGTGTTAGGGAATGATTGGGGGAAGCTAGCCACTTATCCATCACCTGCCAACATAGCTGTGGTGAAAGAATTCTACACCAATGCAAAGAAGATTGGTGATTATCCAGCTGAGAATTATTTGGGCTATGTTAGAGGCCATGCTATCAGGTATGATCCTGACTCCATCAATAACTTTCTGGATACTGTGTGGGCTGGTGAGCAATGCCAGTTTGCTCTTAGCATGGAGGAAGGTGCTGACTTTGAGGATGTTGAGAGAGTATTGTGCATACCTGGAGGACACTTCCAAAGGAATAGATCTGGCTCAGTGGTTAATATTAGGAGGACAGATTTGACTCCTCTTGCAAAGTATTGGATGGCATTTTCTCATGCCAACATTCAGCCATGTTCACATGTGTCAGATATTACTCTCAGCAGGGCACTCTTCATCTACTGTGCTATCAGAAACTTGAATGTTAATATTGGGCAGGTGATAGCTGATGAGATTAGTGTGTGTGCTAACACCTCAAACAACAAAGCACCACTGGGACATCCTTCTTTGATCACTCACCTTTGCAAGCTAGCTGGGGTGGACACTTCTGTTCCACCATTTGAGAAGCCAAGAAAAGCTATAGATGAGGCCTATTACAGACAGTACTGTGGAGGTGAGGAGGCAGCCCAGCCAGTGCCACCACGCCAGGCTCGTAGAGAGAGAAGGCCAGCACAGAGCAGGACTTCTGCTGATACTCATGAGGCAGAACCATTCCAGATGAGGGACATGTATATGTCTCTTATAGGTGCTCAGTTGCAGTCCATCCACAGAGGGCAGGTGGCCACGGCTGAGATGATAGTGGGGATGTATGATACCCCTCCAGCACACAGGTGGACTATGGATGAATTCCATAATGTGGTAGCTTGGCCAGAAGAACCATGGCATGGAGGAGCTTAAGCAGCTGAAGCTTCAGCCCGAGACATGGATGAAGATGAAGCTGAGGAGGAGGATGCATTTGATGAAGATGATGATGAAGAGGAAGAGGAAGATACAGAGAGCTCGGACTGATGAGGAGCTGAGATAGCATTTACTGATGAATGCTATCATATGATTATGCTTTTGTGGTTTAAGTTTTCTGAACTTATTTGTTTTTGTTTTTAGATTAGGGTTTGATGTACTCTATTGAACACCTGGTTCCTTATGATGGTTTGCTATTAACTGTGATTGTGTGATAAGTAATGATTGAATGATGCTTATTGATTAATGTTGAGATGATGTGCACATTAAAATGCTTATACAGGTGATTCACAAGCTTTGTGAACAAATGCAGGGTATCATGATTGTGATTGTGAAATTAAGCAGGATGTGCATGTCAAATGTGAATGAGCTTATATGTGAGGTTTTGAGCTCCAGAGTTGTTATTGTTGAATGCTGTTACTTTGAAAGCATGAATGACTTTGCCCAGGTTTTCTATGATTGAATCAATTGCTTGTTTTGCATCATATGATCAAAGGCCGTGTTTTTGAAACCCTTTTTATTGGCCAAATTCATAAAGTTAGCCTTCTAAAAGAGAACACGTTGTGTTCTATCCTTTGAACCCTTAGCCTTAAATATACACTGAACACCCTTGATTGAAAATCTTTACCTTGAGTTAAGTAGAAGATCTTGTGTGGTATTGTTAAATGTTCAAGTTTGGGGTTATTGGGGAAACATGAAAAAGGAAAAAGCATTGAGCTAACAGCTAAAAAGTAAGAATATGCAAAGAAAAGAAAAGAAAAAGAAGCAAAGCTCAATGCAAATGCAAAAGCAAAGGCAAAAGAAAGTTGGGAATGAATAAGAAGATTGTGTTGTTATGATTCTCTTAACTCAAGGATTTTGTGATCCAGAAAAACCAATTTTCTTGTTAGCCCAGCCACATTATAAGCCATTGAAAAGTCCTTGTGATGATGCATGCTTGTGAATGTATTTGATTGTGGTTAAATGAAAGGCAAAGTTGATTCATGTGACATTGTGATAGTGGAGTGAATGAGTGAAACACTTTACCTCTTATACACTTGTGTGTTGAGTGAAACACTTTACCTAGTGAGGAAATATTCCATAAGCACATGAACATCCATGCTTAATTGATTGATCATTCATGAAAAATAGCATTTGTTGGAATTTAAATGACTTTGTGAACACTAAAGCATGTGCACATCTTGATTGAACTCTTGGTCTTAAGTTTGAGTGAAGTTATTACTTATCTTGAAAAGAGGATTTTGAATGAGTGAACCATCATATGAATTGGTTGGAGATGGAGTTACATTTTATTTGCTTGAGGACAAGCAAAGTTCTAAGTTTGGGGTTGTGATAACAGTTGAAAAACTGTTATTTTCATGCTTAAAGTTGATACTAAAAGCAACCTTTAGACTTAGAAACTAGCTTGAAATCATGCCTTTTGTTTATATTTTCAGAAATAAGAGAGCTGGACAGGTTTATGCTTGATTTAAGTGTTCTTGTGCAGGTTTTGAGGTGAATTTGGTGAAAGAAGTGAAGAATAAGAGAGAGGACATTAGAAAAGACAAGAAATAGTGCAAAAAGGAGAAGTCGAGGGCACCGCTCAGCGGCAAACTACCGCTGAGCGGCACTCAAGAGGTGACGTTGGAACCGCTGAGGGGCAAAATGGCCGCTGAGGGGAAGAAAGAAGACGCGCAATCACCGCTGAGCGGTAAATACCGCTGAGCGGCACTTTTTGGGCTTGGACTTTTGTAATCTTTTGTAACTCTAGATTAGTATATAAGGGCTTGCACGTCCTATAGTTAGGCATCTTTGGCAGAAACGAGGCAAACACTCTCTCTTTCACCCCTTTGAAGGAGGATCTTGGATGCTCAGGCTACCTCTTCACCTTTATTGGGTTTATTCTTTCATACTTTCATTGTAATTCATCTAGGTTCACCATGAATATGGTGAACTAAACCTTGTATGTTTGTTGGGGAGTCAAAGTAATCTCTTGAAGCTCTCATATATGGATTTGTTGAGTACATCTTTGAATTAAGACATATGCTTTCTTTCATCATTAGTTAGGGTTTTTCCTCTTTGCTCAATGCTTGCATTGTTTAACTCATTCTAATGCATGATTATTGGTTTTGTTGATACGGACACGTACGGGGAAATCTAGATCCGGGGAATTTCTCCCAATATTATACTGACAATATTATATTGGTTGCCTTTAAGCTCCTGCACTCATGAACTAATCATTAGGAATGCTAGGAATTGTATGAACTATTTGATTAGGGAGAAGCCATCTAGAATGGTACATTAGAGAGTGGCATTAACAATGATGATTTGAATGTTGAATTCCTAAAATATATGAGAGTGGATGAGATGAAATTGACCCCCAACAACATATTCATTCATATATTTCCTTGAAAGTGTTTATCTTTTGTCTTTGTCATTGATCAATTCATGCATACATATTTAATTTTCGTCTTTGCATATTAAACTTCAATTATTGTGTTCTTAAGTCTTAGCTAATCAACAAATCACATAACTAAACTAGGCCGTGAGTCCTTTGGGAGAACGATACTTGGTCTTACCAAGTTTATTACTTGAAACGATTCGGTCATACTTGTCGATTGTGAAACAAGTTTGTGACATCATAATTTGGTGTTCATAAATTTGTCCATCAGGTACTCTTTATGTCATCAATTGAACCACCCCAATCACTATCTGAGAATCCTGTTAACTTAAATTCTTCAGTCCATTTGAACTTGATGCTAAAGTTGTGAGTGCCTTTGACATATCTAATCACCCTTTTTGCAGCCTTGAAATGCATTTCACTTGGGGAATGCATAAACCGGAATAAAATGCTTACAACATTTAAGATGTCAAGCCGAGTTGCTGTAAGGTACATCAAACACCCAACCATGCTTCTGAAATATGCTTGATCTATTTTTTCAGTTCCATCTTCCTTGCATAGCTTTTCCTTTTGATTCATTGGAGTGCTCATTTCTTTGCATTCTTCAAGTTTAAACTTCTTCAAAATCTCCTTGACATATTTCTTTTGACAAATGAAGACTTCATATTCTCCTTGTTTGATCTCCATGCCAAGAAAGAAGGTCATTAAACCAAGGTCTGTCATCTCAAACTCCTCCATCATTTCTTTCTTAAACTTCTCTACAAGCCTTGTGTTGCTTCCTGTTACAAAGAGGTCATCCACATAAAGTGAGATGATAAGTATGTCAGTTCTATCATGCTTAACATACAGTGTTGCTTCAGCTATGCTTTTGACAAATCCAAGTTCAGCAAATGATCATCAATTCTGCTATACCAGGATCTTGGGGCTTGTTTCAGCCCATAAAGAGCCTTTTTGAGTAAATAAACCTTATCTTCTTCTCCTTCTTTCACAAAGCCTTGGGGTTATTCAACATATATTTCTTCTTGCAAAAAATCATTTAAAAAAGTTAATTTAACATCAAGTTGATAAACCCTCCAATTCTTTTGAGCAGCTATAGCAAGTAACAACCTAATGGTGTCCAATCAGCAATTGGTGCAAACGTATCTGAGTAGTCTACACCAAAAATCTGTGCATAACCTTTCACTACGAGTCTTGCCTTGTGTTTGTTGATAGAACCGTCAGCATTTAATTTAGTTATATACACCCATTTGACCCCAATTACTTTTCTGCCTTGAGGTTTTTCCATAAGAATCCAGGTTTGGTTCTTCTCAATCATTGACAACTCCTCCTTCATTGCAGCCCTCCAATTTGGACTTTTCTTTGCTTCTTCATAATCTGCAGGTTCACAAAACAGAAATATTGCATCTTTCATAAATCTCAGATAGCAATCTGGTACCTCTTACTGGATCACCATCTAGTAATTCATTTTGCCAACTTTCATCTTCATTTTGTCTTGTGTTTGAAGATTTGAACTTCACATCTGTAGAAACCAGATTTGTCTTCCTTTTATCATCCTAATTCCATTCTTCATCTTCCAGAAAGTGAACATCCCTGCTAATAATTATTTTTCCTGTTTGCGGCTGAAAGATTTTATAGGCTTTGTTGACTGTACTATAGCCTATAAAGATACCCGGTGATGCTCTTTTTTCCATCTTATCTCGCTTGCTATATGGAACATGAGTAAAGCACAAACAACCAAATATTTTAAGAAATTTCAGAGATGGTTTGTAACCATGCCAAACCTCAAATGGTGTTTGATCGTTCAAAGCTTTGGTGGGGAGTCTATTCTGAAGAAAAACATCTGTATGTGCTACCTCTGCCCAAAATTATGTTGGTAAATTCTTTTCATACAACATGCATCTCGTCATCTCCAAGATGTATCGATTTCTCCTCTCACTAACCCCATTTTGTTGTGGGGTATAGGGAACAATTAGTCGATGTTTAATGCCAGAATCCTCACAAAATTGATTAAATCTTTCAGATGTGTACTTAGTGCCATTGTATGTCCTCAAAATCTGAATTTTGAAACCAGTTTCGTTCTCAACCTTGGCTTTGAACTTCGAAAACATTCCAGCCACCTCTGATTTGTTCTTGAAGGAAAAGATCCAACACATTCTGGTAAAGTCATCAATCAAGAGAACATAATAAAGATTATCTTTTAATGAAGGTGTTCTTTGAGGCCCTGCAACATCTGTGTGAATCAATTGCAACTTCCTTGATGCTCTCCATGTTGTCTTTGGAAAAGGTTTTCTGCTTAGCTTCTCAAATTAACAGACTTTGCAGTTTGAAGTTTGATTCTCAAGCACCGGAATATCAAGTGCTAGCTCTTTTCCACTCATTTGCAATAGTCCTTGATGATGATAGTGTCTGAGTCTCTTGTGCCAGATTTTTGTGACATTTTCCTTCAAAGAAAAAACAACCTACTCCTCCTCTAATGGATTTAGAGCAAAGCTCTTTCCTTTCATTTTTACCTTAAACATATCTTGACCAGCTGCATCTTTAATCAAACAATATTTATCTTCAAAAATAACTTTAAATCCTTTTTTAATCAATTGACCAACACTTAATAAGTTCTGGTCAATTTCAGGAACAAAAAAAACATCATGAATGAACTTTATGCCTATACAGCTTGTGATTGCAATTGTCCCCTTTCCTTTGACTGAGATATGATCACTGTTACCTATTTTGACTTTAGTGACATTAGTTGGCTCAAATCTATGAAAAGAGCCTTGTTGAAGGTCATGTGGTTGGTACAACCGCTATCTATCAGCTAGCTTTCACTCGATTCAGTGCTCAAGAAACAAGTAGCTACAAATAGTTGGTCCTCCTCCTCCTGTTCAGCAGCCTTAGCTTCTTCCTCTTGTTGTTGATTTTTGCTCTTGCATATGATTACTTCATGTCCCATTTGATTGCACTTGTTGCATTTAGCATCAGGTCTTTGCCAGCATCTGAATGGAGGGTGACCCATTTTGCCACAATGCTGACAAGGTGGGTAACTTTTCTTTCCACCTTTTCCTTTATCGTTATTATTTGTATTGCTCCGACTATTGGCTGGATGATTCTTCTTGTAGTTTTTGGCTTGTTGGCTTTTGACTAGAAGAGCACCTTCAACAGCATGATCTTCCCTCATCGAACTTCATTGCTCTTGGGCTTGGAATGCATGTAGCACTTCTGCAAATGTGATTTTAGGCAAATCCCTTGTGTTCTCCAACGAAGCAATATATGCTTCATACTTTTCTAGCCCCGTTACCAGAATTTTCTCAACAATTCTGGAATCAGGAAAATTGCTGCCCAACAACCTTATCTTGTTGGCAATACCCAACAATTTGTCTAAGTATTCTTTGATTTTTTTCACACTCTTTCATCCTTTGCAATTCAAATTCCCTATTAAATTAAGCACATGCGTGCTTCTTATTCTTTCATCCCCAGCGTACTCTTCCTTTAGATAATCCCAAATTTCTTTGGCTGATTTAAGAGTCATAATTCTTGTGAAGATGGTTTGAGAAACACCAGCAAATAGACATGATTTGGCCTTTGCTTTTCTAGTTTTTCTCTCCTTATAAATTTTGATTTGGGTCATGGTAGGATTATTCGGCAGCGGAAGAACTTCATACTCTGCTTCTACACCTTCCCAAAGATCTAAAGTCTCTAGGTAAGTTTCCATTTTGAAAGTCCAAAGATTGTAGCTTTCTCCATCAAAGACTAGAGGTGCAACTTGTGAGAAATTTGATTCAACATCCATTTTCACAGGTCCTTAAGAAAAGGGCTCAGGATACCAATTGTTGGTTTAAAATGAGAGTAACAAGAAAAACAGAGAATGAAAGATTGAAACAGGAAGAGTATATAAATTGAATGAAAGATGATTGAAAACTCTTATATTATTCAAATGTCAATTACATACATTTATAATACTTGCCCTAACAAACAAACTAAGATAAAACAAAATTGTTTTCTTCTAAAGTTTAAGAATAGAAAAGACTTATTCAATTAACAAATATAATAAAAATAAATTAAATAAATTTGTCACGTGCATCAATGTGCAGAAACAAATATCTAACACAAATCATCAAACAATTTGCATTAATCAAGTGCAAGAAGCAACTATAATAAAAGTTCTTCCATGAGAACAAATAAAGCATAAATTGTAGCAGTTATTATTTATTGACGTGTAACTTAAGCAGTAAATCAGAACTTTAGAATTTATCCGTTTATATGTCTGAAGAGCAGCATACAAATGTTCAAGAATACATCTATCTCCAGTTTCTTCCAAAACATCAGATAATTCCTAATGCAAAGTAATATATTTTCCAGAACGTTCTGGTAAATTAATCTAAAGGGTTTTCTTTTTCAACAGAACTTGGTGTCTTATTGCAAAATAAACAAAAAAAACACTAATAATTTAGGACAAAAATATAATTTACCTTGTTGTAGAATATATTTTTTGAAGCAGCTAAAAATAATGTTTAGTATTTTAATAATTTTTCTTTTGTACCTGCTATAGCTGCAGGAGATATTTGTATGTGTGCTCATTATTCCAACTTCATATGTCATCTTCCGATTTTTGTTTTTGACCTGAATCATGTATTCTTAGGTGAAGAAGGATAAAAATACCCCACGTTACATATAATTAATTATTTCGCTTCATTTCACTCTTTAAAACCTATATAATGAAAAATAATATTCACATGAATTCAATTTTGATCAATTCATGGTAAATTAAAATTTATTATACTATCATGAGATCAAAACCGGCAAGATAATATAAAAAAACTGTTATTTAATCCTGCATAAAAAGAAAGAGTTTGTAAGAAAAGTATGTTAAATAAAGGATCCGATGTTTTGACACCAAAATTTTAACACAATTTTGAGATCTAACCAATATAAACAATGGTGTTGATTCTTCTATTCTTTCACTCTTTTATTTTTTTTTCATTCTTTATTTGCTTGCATTCCAAGAAAAGGTTAAATATTTTTAAAAGATTTTTAAAAAAACAATTTTTATTAAACAAAACCAATTCACCTCTTTTGGTTGAGAAAATAGACCAATCCTTTTCTGCAATTACTAGAAAATAAATTATATATGAATTTATCTGTATGTAATACATACAAATAAATCTGTAAGTAATCACATATGGATAAATTCATAAGTAATTACATACGGATAAATTTGTAGTAATTATTTACGAATTTATCCATATATAATTACTTATGATTTATTCATATGTAATTATTGATAAATTTATTTGTAAGTCACATTACTTACAATTATTTTATTTATAAATTTTTGCTTGTAGGTATTCTTAAGTAATATAGTGTTATCTATAAATTTTTTGTCTTATGTACAAATTTTTACTGTAGGTTTTTCTTATGGTGGGAGTATAATCATTCCTCATATGAACTAGTCTAACTCACTAGATGGTTAAACTTATAAGTATTTTACTTCACTTCTGAAAGAAAATAGCAAAGATTTCATAAATTACAAAATCTTTATATGTAGCTCTCCCGTAGAGAAGATTTGAAATCAATACAAAGAACTTCTAAAAACTTGTAAAGAACATTTTTTTTTTTCAAAAACCAATCATTAGATGATTTAAGCTGAGAGAATAAACAATAAGAGAGTATGTACAGATAGTTTTTCTTATATCTCCTTTTCATTCAGTCCTCTTTATATAAGTTTCTTTGAAAAAGATTTGTTACTCACAACTTTTGACTTTCATGTAGAGATGTTGCCTTTTGTATTAGATTAGAAGCTATGTTGCGTCTTGTAAAGACAATTGTGCTATATACAGAAGAGACAAGCAAAAAGAAGGAAGGAAACATTCGTAGAATATCTTCATGTCTCTAAACACTCTCCTGATTCTAATATAGCTTTTGAATAAAAGTAGTATACTGATATGATCTACACAGAAAAAAAAAGCACAACACATAGATAAAAAATGTACTATTGCATACATATAATAAGGCGTTAAAGGTTCCTAATTGTTTAGACAAATATATGTATATTGTCTATGTGAGTAACTTAACATTTATAATATTTTAAATATATATAATATATATATATATATATATATATATATATGATTTAAACATTTGTGTTTAATATAGACAATTTACATTATTAGATATTATTTTGTTCAGACACTTTGTTAATCTTCAAAACTAGGTTCGTTTAAACGATTCTATCTTACATATTTTTAGACAAGTTTGAAACAAATAAATTCAAAATCAAAGTTTGAAACAAAAGAATTCAAATTTGTCTAAATTTAGAGATTATAAAAGTATTCGTCCGAAATCTTTATTACATTTTTAAAAAGTTTGGATTTCTTAAGTAAATTTTTAAGACGAAGATATTTTCTTCTCATCTTGTAAGTTAACACTTTCAAATATATTTAACATAAAAGAGTTAAACATATTTTAGAAAAAGGTAAACAAAACTATCTAATTGTTTCAATTCTCTTTTCAATCAATGTCGGTGCTTCAATCGCTTATACCAGAATACGCTATAAGCAACATTAATGAAAAAGCTATGCAAGTACTACACGCTTGGGGACCTCACAACCTACACGTGGCCCATTCGCAACTGGCAACCTGCAGAGAACACTCCTAAATCATGCGAACCTCTACACACAGTGCACAGAGAAGTGACGGGTAATTGTAAGTTTCCGGTAGAAGCTGGACCACGTGTTTTAAATGATATTAAACAGAAGCAGCAATTTGGGGTCCTTGTAGGGTAACGTCATCATTGTGGCTTGGAAATTTGCTAACCCACGTCACTGTGTCACAAACCTTGATAGTTTTTTCTTCTTTTCGTCAAAACGACGCAAACAATTATCATTCATTGTTGGTTCTTATTTTCTCATATTATAAATTTTAACCTTTCATTAAAATTAATAATGTTATCCTCTTTATGTAATATGGAAGTGATAGAGGATATAGAGCAAGATAATAATACTTCATTACAACGAAGTGGTGTGCCTTTTTCATCTGTATTTTTTTTTATAAACTAAAATTATAAAGAGAATTTAAATACATTTTTATGAAGTTGAGGGTATAGCGTAAAGAATTTAAATACATTTTTATGGTGATTTTTATTTTTAGTCTACACAACGTTTTTTTTTTAATTTTATTTTTTATGTAACTATTTTTTAAAACTAAAATAATTATTTAATTTTTTTAATCTTTTAAATAAAAATTAATTAAAATTTAACTGTTTTAAAACTAAAATAATTATTTTATATTTTTTGTTATTTTAAATAAGTACTTATTTAAATTTAATTATTTTTAAATTAAATTAATGATATATAAAAAAAAACACAAATATACTATAGGCATATGTGTCCACTAATTTCTTTAAAATATTTATGTAATAGTAAAACTTACAAAACTTTAATTAATATATATAGAATTACTCTTGTAATAAAGATATTCTTAGTAACAACTAAGACAAATTTTAATTGAAAATTACCATTAAACTAAATTAATTTCATGTTAAATCATTTATGAAAGGCTTATCATGTATAATAAATTAGTTGTTATCCTAGATTCAGTTTCTATGTACAAAATTATTTATTTTCTAAAATATTTATAATGCATTTCATATTTGAGAGGCTTTAGGTTTAAAAACTAAATTTTTAACAGACTTTATTATTAAAACGTATTCATATAATGTAAATTTATGATATTAGATTTTAAATAAATTTTGGATTTACGTTAATAACTACGTTAATTGTCTAAGCCGTCATTTGTTTCGAGTGAAACAGTGTTCCCATGAATCAAAAAGTGAGTTGCTATTATGTTTGTTTGAAGTTATTTGATCTAATTTATGACCATAGAAGTGCAGGCATATTTGCAACCATAGATTTGCGTGAGAGTGAGTGAGTTTCCTCTGTGAGGGTGATGGGAGGAGAAGGGAAAGCCAACTCAGGTTATGTGAATTGAAACAAGTGCTTCAAAATAGTAAAAATCAATTTAGAGAATTCACTTTGTAGACTAGAATTGATTATTGGACTTACAGAGAATTGATTATTGGAGAATTGTTGTACAAAAGTAGGGATGGAAATGTGGAGAGACTTGCTCCGTTTTGGCTCGCTTTGCATTTGGTTTAAAAAAAAGGCTTAATACCCTCTTTGGTCTCCACTTTCGTTGGACAATGTTATTTCAGTCCTCATTTTTAAAAGTGTTTGAAATATGTTCATAGTTAGTAAAATTTGGGTCTAATTTGTCTCTTCCGTTAAGTATAACCTAACGGAGTTAGTGCATTGATGATCTAGCACCAATTATGGCAGCGTGTCAATATATTGTTTTGTACGGTGCTGACCTATTAATAAAACACCATATTGAGGTTTTTTAAAGTTAGGATTTTTATATTAGGGGAAAAATTCCCAGAGCATCAAAAGGAAAGGTCTTAGGGGATATTTCTGGAATGGCATTAAGCAAATGCTTGGAAGATCAAATTCAATGAATGGTAATCATTCAGTTTCCAAGAAGAAGCTTATGTCAAGCAGTGAGATTAGGCATGCACGGCTTCAAGAATTCCTTAGATCGAGTGACACAATAAGGCTAACGTTAAAAGCATCAACTGTGAAGCTATCTTCTTACTAGGCATGGCCAAATATGCACGACAGTAGGTTTGCGCTTTACAAGTTGCCATTGCGAGTTCCTAGAGATGACCAAGAATATGCTGGTTTATGAGGAGGAACTTTTGGTTGGCCTCCTGGAAAACCTTCTGAAGACAAACCTGGAAAGGCTTTGTTCTTTCTCCTACTCTCTTATGAGGAGTTCCAGGGACAACAGCTTCTCATTGCAACCAAGATTTTGGAAGGCACACACTATGTTTTGCATCCTAATGGTTCAACAATGTTCACAGCAAATATCAATGAACCTTCGTCCGAACCCTTTCCCTGGGATACCGATGCAGATTTGGTTCCTGTGAATGTCGACCATGCCATGACCCATACTTCACTAATTGTATTGTCTACCAAGCCAACAGCGACACCTGCGGGTTCAACTCATCCTCCCAGAACAAACCAGTCATCTGCTTCTGCTATCGCTCCCAATCCACACTTACCCCAACATGGATTGGCAAATACAAACCGAACAAAATGGCTTTCTTCGCTGCCGCTACCCACAACGTCGACCCCAAGCGGAAAATCAGGGACAGCGAGTTTGGGTCCGTCTACCTTGCGCAGCTTTGTGATGGTCGCCTTGCGGCGGTGAAGTACCTCCACCGCAACCACTCCTCCGTCGTGTTCTCTATGAAGTCCTTCTGTAATGAGATCTTCATCCTTTCCTCGATCCACCACGCGAACCTAGTGAAGCTGCACGGTTACTGTAGCGACTTGAGGGGAAGGAGAGGAAGAAGACCCACCCTGTCTATGCCCTAAATCACATTTTCCCCAAATTAAAAAACCCTAAAAAATTATATCTTTTTTAAGCCAATTACAAGTCAGCACCGTACAACAACAATATATTGACACGTTGCCATAACTGGTGCCAGATCATCAATGCACTAACTCCGTTTGGTTATACTTAACGGAAGGGACAAATTAGACCCAAATTTTACTAACTGTGGACATATTTCAAACACTTTTAAAAATGAGGAGTGAATTGACAATGTCCAACGAAAGTGGGGGCCAAAGAGGGTATTAAGCCTAAAAAAACGAGCCAGATTGATTCACTCTACATAAGAAATACATATTAATTTCTTTAACCCATTTAATGTAATACTTGTCCCATGGGTTTGCAGGCAGCGACCCACACAATTTTTATAAACATTATTTTTATTTAATTAAATTAGTAGAAATAACATTTTTTATAAACCCATTGAAAATAAGTTATATTTATGATTTTATAATTTATAATTTTTAAGGACAAACCTACTGAAAATAGAAACCACTTTGAACTGGACTGAAACACAAACGAAGAAACTACTTTTGGATAGACAAAACACGAATCAACAAGTTAATTTTGGATGAATGAGAAAAGATACGGTCATGAGGAAGATGCTTAGAAGAAACACACAAGACATGTTGTATAGATGATAGGAAGATGCTTAGAAGAAACACACAAAACATGTTGGATAGATGACGTGAAAAAGTTGTGAGATGATTAGACGTTAGGTTTTAATAATATGAACAAATGGAAAAGGATCTAGATAGAGAAATAATAAATCACAATTTTTTATACTGATTCACTCAACCTAAGCTACGTCTAGTTCTTTCTTAAGAACTCTTAAGGGTTCCACTAATCTTTTCCAAGATTACACAAGTTTTGCCTCTCTAGGATCTCATCGAGTATTCTCACCACTCCTAGTTACGAGGAGTATTAGCACCACTCTTGGTTCTCTAGTAAACCTAACTAGACCGAGTTTAGCCTCTCTAGGATTTAACCCTAGACAAATTTCTAGACGTTCAACTCAACCTCAGCTAAACAACCAAGTATTTGAGTTCTCTCCAGAATTTACAACAAATCCACAAATGGATTTTCTACAAGATACAAATGAATGAATTTGAACGAGATGATGTGTTCAAATACAATACAATCTACAACACTTGAAAGTGTTTCTCTTTTACAAAGATTTTCTCTCAAAAGATATTGAGCGTCAGTCAAAATAAGAACATTGTAAGCTTTTTTCTCTTTCCTTATTGCTACTTTTCTTATGTTATTATGCCTTTTTCATCAACAACATCTTTTCTTCAAGCTTTCTTCTATATATAGCTTCCTTTGCAAGATAAAGAGTTGGTAGCTTTTCGATGTGAAGTCTAACATAAATACGAAGCCTCAGGTTATCAAGTTTTGGAAGTACTCTTTATGGTAACTCTAGTCCATTACTAGCACCTAATACTTAGTATGTTGCCTACTATTCAGTGTGAAATTTGTCAATGACTGCGTACGACTCACCTGCATTATGATTAAGACTTTATTCTAGCTACACACCCTAAATCTATTCATATGATCCTGTAAAACAATTGAAATTAGGATAAATATAATAGAATTTATACACAATCAAAGCAAGGTAAGTACTAATTTAGCATTGAAAACTACTAATATCAAACTCTTATCAGTCATCTAGGGAGGAAGTCTTCTACAACTTTTTGTTGTTAGTAATGAAATTACTGTGAATATGTGTACGTTCATATGGTTGTTCAATATTGATAATCATTTATGTTGTTATGTTGTTATGTTGTTATTGGTAAACATTGTGGATATGATGGTTTAGAATGATCTGTATTATTTTTGGTAGTAAAGGATATACCTATTTAGTTACTGTGCAAAATTTTTGTAAGAAAAGATTATGGTTTTGTTATTCAGTATATGGATAATAGTAGTTATAGTGATATACATGTTCAATTATTAAATTGTGGGCTAGTGTATGGAGAATTGCATAATGGAATAAAGCATACTTGGTTTTAAGAAAATAGAGAGATTGTCGAGCAAGTTTATGGTCATAATGAGTTGTTGATAATTTGATAACGGTAATTATTACCATTATCTAAGGTACATTTCAGAGACATAATCAGATCCCCTTTAGCTTATTACTTGCTTAAATCCTCTATTTTATCTTATTTTAATGTTATTTATATTTTGGGCTACATTGATATAAATTCATCACTAATCCCCTTATTTGGTAGCTAAAATGTGCTTGGAAGAATCTCCAACAATGTAAGAAACTGAACCAGCCACAGAAGCAAGTACATCTGTAGAAAAAGAGAAAAAGATGCAGTGCAACAGAGTCAAGCTGAGCGCCCCTGGGTTAGGGGCGCTGAGCACCACCTGCACAATATGCATAAAAGTTGATTTATGGTGTGCTCGCGCTGACCGCCACTTAGCAGAGGGCACTAAGCGCCCCTTAGCAGAAGGAGTTGAGCACCATCAGCCTTGTAGTCTCGCCTAGGCACCCCCTCAAGGGACGCTGAGCACCATTGCTTCGCAAGCTCGTCTGGTGTTAAGATGTCGGCAAGTGTACCGAATCGTATCAACTAATATAAAATGGTAAGACCAAGTATCGTATCCCAGAGGACTCAGGGCACTAAACAGTTGTGTAATTGCTTAACTAATTAAAACTAAAAAACAATTTTTGGGGTTCTGAATGCAAATGCAATAAAAATAAACATGAATGCAATTTGATCAATTGAGGCTAAACACTAAAATGAATGGATGAATTTGATAATATGAGATGATAATGTTGTTGGGGTTTAGATTTCACTTCTCATGCATATATGCATTCTTCTTCTTCATTAAATTGTTAACGTCACTCTCTAAATTACTTAAAACTCGATCCCACGACGAAGAGAGCCTATCCTTACTAGACCACAATCCCTTACATCCCTAATAATTAATTTTGCATTACGATTAGGAGCTTAAGACAACCAAAACTCATATCCACATCCTTGAGCAATACTGCTTTTGGGAGAAATTCTCCAGATCGTGATTCGTAATATATCTCCCGATACTCAAACAAATCATAAAACATAACAATTTAGCAAAGGAGAAAATCCCTAACAATTAATGAAAGAAGCATAAAATAATTTAGAACAAACTCAAATACATGAGAGTTTACAGGTTACATCCTCCCCAACAACAAATAAGATTAGTTCTCCATCGTCATGAAGAAACTAGGTGAACAATGGAATGAAAGAGATAGAAAAACAATAGAAATTGAAGAGGAGAGCTCCCACATCCCCAAATCTACCTCCAAGGGGCGAAAAGTGTGTTTCTAAACTCAAGCCATCAAGAGATACCAAATCTAGGGCGTTCAAGTTCTTAAATAGAGCAAAAATAAAGTCCAAGCCCAATAACGCTGGCGCTCAATGCCCCTACTTAGGGCAATTGGACCAGCTTGCGAGAGGAGTGGCGCTTAGGGTCCCTAACAGGGCGCCCAGGCGGTGTGCGGTAAAAAGAAGCTGGCGCTCAGCACCTTTAATGGGACGCCGAGGCGGTGATGCATGACATCCTGGGTTGAGGACCCTCTAAAGGGGCAACCAGGCACGATGTGACCTTCTTCAGCCTTCTTCTCTTGTACTTTATCTGTCTCGCTTGAGTTCCAACTCCTTCATACTTTTGCTCTTCTTCCAAATCATACCAATAACCTACAAAATTAAGGGAATTTAGTGATAAGATCATTAATTATACCCTCTACTCACTTATTCACAAAACTAAACTAAAAACATGAGTTCAAGCAAGCTTCTAAGTAAAAAAGGGTTGATTTAATATCAAAATTGCATAAGAGATAACGATATTTTCAATCGTTATCACCTAGGCACCCTCCTGTCTGGGCGTTGAGCATGATACTTGCTAATGTGGCACCCTAGACCTATTTAAGGCTACCATGCAGTGAGGGTGCCATCTTTTGGTGGCTGAAGCACAAACCTTAGAGTTTTGGAGCTCTTTGAGCAAGTCTGGGTGTGTGGGAGCTCTTCCTTCTTCTTCTATGGGTCTTCATTGCTTTCCATTTCTTCCATTGTAAGCTCAAGCTCTCCATGAAAATGGAGAGCTAACTTCATTTCTTGTTTGGGAATGATGTAACCTCTGAACTTCATGTATGTGAACATGTTTTGAATATATTAAGCTTCTTTCATTGAATGTTAGTGGTTTTCTCCTACTATTAATGTTTGTTAAGTTTTGACCATTCATAACTTGATGTTTGGGTTTGTTTGTTATTGGAAGATAGCTCATGAACCATGACTTGAAGTAAGCTACCCAAAGGAAATAGTATCTAGAAATGAAGCTAGGACCTTTAGTTGTCATGAACTTCTTTTCTTAATGTGGAGTTGACTATTAGGGTTTTCAAGAGATTGAAGTCTAATAACCAAGTCTAGGCTTTTTACACCAAGGAATTGGGTTCTAAGTAATCTAGTAAGTTGACATTAGCATTTTAATGAAGAAGATGAGTTCTAATATGCATGAAAGGGAAGTAGGTGAAGTTTAACCCCAACATTACCATTCCATATTTTCAAATCTCATTCATTTCCAAGTGTTTTTGGCTACAAAAGGTCATTTTACGGTTCACACACGTTGTTTACTTTAAGTTCATTTAAATTTTACTTAATGGAATCATTCTTTAGTCTTAATTAATTAAACAATTATATGATCATTTAGTGTTACACGAGTTTCTTGGGAAACGATATCCGGTCTTACTGGTTTTATTACTTGATACCATTTGGTACGCTTGTCGAGGTCTTAACAATAGTTAATATGTACAGTTAGGTGTTGAATTCATGCTATAAGCTTTGGAAGTTGTGTTGTTTTTAGTCTAGTATGGGTTTTCTTTAATTTGGTCTATGTTGCTCAAGTGTGAAACCATGTTGTTTAAGTGTTGAATCAGGTTGTTGGAAGTTTGAGTAGAGATGCCTATATTAAATTTGTGTTGTTAAGAATGAATCTGTGATTTTTTTTAAGTTGAATTTGAAATGGTTTTAGGATTGAATTGAGTGGTTTTATGTTGTATTGAGGTGTTGTAAGCAAAAATCTTGTTATGTTGTTTTTTGACTAAGCTATTCTAGGTTTTTGCTAGGTTGAGTTTGATTTTTCGTGATGGGTTGCTTTTTGTCGAGTTGAGTTTGTCTTATTTGAGTTATGTTATCTTTTGGCCAGGCTGTGTTGATCTTACTCGAGCTGTGTTTTCTTTTGGTCGAGTTGTCAGGTTGTGTTAGTGTTGGTCAGGATGGTTGGTATTTTGTTGGGCTTGCCGTGATGTGTTGTTTTTGTGACATGTTGTGTCAAGTTTGACCAAGCTAGATTAGTTTTGACCGAGATGGGTTGATTAGGACCAAGTTGATTTTGGACCTCGGTAGAGAGGTTTTAGAACTCAAAGAGGTTTTTTAGGTCAGTCAAGAGGTTTCTAAACTTGGTCGAGCTCTTTTGTTGTTTTGGTTGGGCTATTATTTTTTTTGCTTGGTTGTTTTTGAACTTGGTTGTGTTATATAACTAGTCAGTTTAGTTGGTGTTGGAAGACGTGGTTGTATGCTTTCTCTCGTTGATTTAGTTGATGCCGGAAGACGAAATTGTGTGTTATGTCTTTTTTGGCCATAATTGTAAAGCCAAGTTTGTTTTCATTTCACTCAAATGGCTTTGCTTAGTCGGGAAGGCTTATAGAAGTAGGGGAAACGAGTCCTAAGCGTAAGGCTTTGGGCTTAAACTAATTTTTTACTCGTAAGGCGTATGAAAGAAGACAAGATGACTCTAATCGTAAGGATTTGGTTAGTAGGTAAAGTAATAATAGGTTACAAGGAGGCAAATACATATTGTTTGGTATTAGTTGGTTGTAATATGACTTGGTGTTTTTCATGAATATGGTTTTGCTTCATAGATTGGAATGATTGATTTGAGTAATGTGGGTATGATTATTGTATATTATCTTGTGTTGTTTTCTAGTTAGTTTACCATTGCTTATTTGTATTTGTGCAATAATAGTATAACTCATTTTGTTATATGGGAGCATATGTTGTTTTAGATGACGCTGAAGATGCTTAGAGTGAGGAGACATGCTGAAAAATCTTTTGGGATTTTTGAATGTATTAGAAAAATGTTCTTTTAAATTGTAATTTTTGAACGTTGCATACAAACAATGAGACATATTCCTAGACTTTTAAGCATGAAATGTACTTGTGACAATTCCTTTGAACATCTTTCCTCATATGGGGCTAATGGAATCTCTCTTAAAGAATGCTTAGAGTTTTGTCAAACTCTAAAATGGCCCCTCTAACCCCCTACATGTGTCCCCTTGCTTAAGAGTTTCCTATGGAAACCTTGAGGCACACACAACTAACCCTCTTTAAACAAATACCCCTTGAACGCATAATAACCCCCTTTATGCTTTCTTTTGGCAACTTGTAAAGATGCAGGAGAAGAAATCATCTTGTTCATAAACCTCTCCCATGTGATAAAAGCTAAGAATTTTAGCTCTAAGTTTTACGAAAACGTTGTGCCTTCTGCTGAGAGCATCAACCACAACATATTTGTTTTTCACTTTTTACACTCGATTGCATATGGGGAGTTATTTTAAATATTTCATCCACTTTGCATGCCTCTTATTGAGCTTGTGTTGTTTGCTCAAATACGGGAGTGACTCATGGTACTATGAATCACAAACTCTTTGGAGACTAGATAGAGCTCCCAAGTTTGAAGGGACCTCACAAAAGAATACAACTATTCTTACACTAGTCCAAAAATCGCGTAAAACTTCGAATATTTTGGGCTTTTAACGACTAATTTGCGAACGACGTCATATTAGGAGACTTGAAATTGACGTCGAATTTTTTAAATTCGATGTCAAATTAACGTCGAATTTTGTTAATATACGACATTAATCAATTTTTTTTGTTTTTTTAATTACTTGTGATCCTTTTTTACAACTCTACGAGACCTGAAAAGCAGAAAAACAACAAATTATAGTTTTTGGTATTTTATAAAGAAAAAACTATGAACCTAGGATCAACAACAAACAACAATAACCAACAACAAACAAGTTCAATCAAACAACAACAACAAACAAGTTCAACCAAACACCAATAAACAAGTTCAACAAAAAAACAAAAACAAGTTCAACAAATAAGTTCTTCAAAACGAAAACCAAAACTAACCTTCAAAAGGTGGGTTCGTCGGAATAAAGTGTCGTCACCGGTGACAGAGAAAACAGAATGCGCCTATGAAGAACAAAAGCATGAAAATAATCGGTCAAAACAAACGAAAATCATAAATAAAATGCATTTGTATCAAATGAAAAAAAGATTACACGTGATGGTCGTCAAACTTCGTTCGAGAAAAGTTTAAGAAGAGAAGAGGGTCTCACGCGCTAAGATAAAGTGAATGAATTTTCAATCTCCCACTCAAATTTTTATTGAATTCACAAACCTTTTGACGTCTAACACTGGGGCATTCGATGTTTTATATCCTTTTACGTTGAATTACAATTCTAAACGACGTTTAATAATTTCATTTATTTACAAAAATGCCACCGGTCATTTTTAACGTTGACTATTCAGTGGTTAGACGTTAAATGTGTGATGTTATACGCTATTTTTATACTAGTGTTACACCGCTTGCATCACATTCTATCTTAAAAGTATTTGAAAAGAAGATGCTCTTCTTTTTTAAATATATTTATTTTTCCTGGATCTTACACTGATGTTTAGACATTGTTTGGAACCTAATCATGTCCCATTGGGCCATAGGGAGAGGATAGCATCTTCCCTTAATTGCAACTGCAGGTTCCCTTGATGAACACTCATGATAGTAGCAACGAACATGTTTGAAGGTTAAATTAGCGAAAGAAAGTAAAAGTAAGAGAGAAAGAGAAATAAGACAAATAAATGTTGGATGTTCACATAATTTGACCTTGTTAGGTAGGAAGGAATATATTTATTATTTTCCAAAGTTGAAAGACCAAAAACCTATTTAATCATATATATTCTCGAACACGTACATATTCTCGAATTTCGTGTATCAAGTCTAAATCAACTCAATGATCCTCATCATTATGCTTTTCGTCAAAATGTTGAATTTTCCGTGATATTTCTCCAACGTCTACTAAAATCATAGCGTCTGCTTCATAAGTCATCCCATAAGGTCTTTCTCGATTTCCCCAGTTCTAGATTTCCTCATATGTGTCCATAGTGACAAAATCAATAATCATGCAATTGAATGAGTTAAACAAAGCATGCATAGTGTCCAAAGATATCCACCCTAGGTCGACTAAACCCTTATATAGTTTATTAAAAATACAAAAAATTGGCCCAAGCCCAATTAAATAGCACTCAGCGGTAGAATTGCGCTCAACGGTAAGTGCGACACTCAGAATGACACTCAACGATGACGCTTAAGCGTGAAACAATGGTTTTTCACCTCTAAACTGGCGCTCAACGCAACTTTTTCTGCACTCTGGTTGACTTTTTAGCACTCTAGTTGACTGGTTGACTTTTCTCCATTCTGGTTGACTTTTCTGCATTCCAACAATTCGATACTTTAACTCTTCTTTCAAATAATTCCAATAGCCTACAAAATCAAGGGAATCTAGCACAAAACCATTAAATTCACCTTCAACTATCTTATTCACAAAACTAAAGCAAAAACATGAGTTAAAGCAAGTTTCTAAGTCAAAAAGGGTTGATTTATTATCAAAATTAAGTATAAAAATAACGGTATTTCAACCGTTATTAGCACCCTCATATTCTCACAACCCAGAAAGTAATCCCAACTTTATGTAACCTTAGAGTACTCATAACTCTAAGAAAACCTAAAGAGAAATCCCAACTCTCAACGAGAACAAACACAATTTTCTCCCTTTGGCACAAGCGCATAGAAACTCAATCTACAGATTGAAAAAGATAAACCTGATCTTCACAGCAGACACTCTAGTAGTGTAGATATGATGAGAAACCTTTGAGCACAGATCTTGATAAAATCTTGATGTATTAACCCAGATTTAATCCTTGATTCTTCAATATGGTTCTCGGACGATTTTTGTAATCAACACTTAATCAAATGTTAGGTTTGAAACAGCGCGCAAGACAGTTATTTGTAGGATTTTCATAATCCCGACACATTTTAATCGATTACCAAATTAATGTAATCGGTTACAGTGCTACACCAAAATTACATTAAAACAGATTTAACTGATTAAGCAATTAATGTAATCGATTGCAAATATATTGTAAATCAAAACAATTTAAAATCTGACCGTTATGACAGTTAAGACTTAACATGAAAACAATTTTCAATGTATACTAGATTTAACCGATTAAGGAAATTGTGTAATCTGCTAAGTATTACACTTAAGCAATTTTAAAACCTTTTTCTTCTAAAAACTCATCACTGCACACAACAAACATATGTTAGCAAAGGCACGAGTTTTAATCGATTATGCATATAATGTAATCGGTTAAAACTTGTAGTTTGTCAAAGTTAGAGCATTAGCTGATATCTGATGAACTTAATTGATTACATAAACACTATAATTGATTACGTCATACAGATATGCTTTGTGCAAGTGGTTTTGTCATTTAAAACATGAGTATGCATATTATAGATATAAACACATGTATGGCCATAGTAAATATGCAAACCAATCAATTCAAGCACAAACAAATATGTAAATGCAGCTATGCATATAAAAAACGTTTAAGTTGATGTGCAAGAAACATATAGAAGCATATAGAAACACTTCTGTTGTTGTTATCATAAAAAACAAAACACACAAGGGATTGGGTTTAGCTATCACATTGTTCCTCCTATCAACAGTAACCAATGAATGAGGTAAACCATTGATGGTGCAGGGAAACACTAGAAGGGGGTGGGGTGGGGGGGGAGGTTGAAGAGTGTTTCCATAACTTTTCTGCAACTTGCAAATTTGATCGTGATGTACGTGACACTTGAAGTTGATTAAGCTTGATTAGTAAACGCTGTCCTAGAGGGATCATTTACTTGGCTAACTTAAACGTATCCAAGTTGTGAATGTAGGCAGTAATCTTAAGTGGAGTAGTGCATATTGTTAAAGAGATAAAGCGTAGTAGAAGTTAACTAGACTACATCGTTTATAAATAGACTAAAATACACACAATGTTTTATATTGTTTCACCTGTTAAGGCTCGTTCAGTTATCCTCTAGGTTAACTTAGAGGGTTCCATTAGATATTCAAGGAAGTACAATGGAGTTTAACTCACTCTTAGTATCCTTAGACGTTCTCAATACCTTTAAGAAACTACGTCTAGTTTAGTTTTCCCCACTTCTGGTTGCGTAATATCGTTCACCACTCTTGGTATCCTTGATCAGCGAGTAACCTCTAGTTACCTTAGATCATTTGAGTATTCGAATCACTTCTGGTACTCAGCTTCCATGCCGAGATTTTCTGAGTATTCACACCACTCCTGGTATTGAGCAACATGTCGAGATTTCCTTTGAGTATTCGCACCACTTTTGGTACTCAACAACCCGCCAAGATTTTCTTTGAGTTTCACACACTCCTTGTTGTGCAGTATTCTTCACCGTTCCTCGTATCCCTATGATTGAGGTTGTACCCGAATCAAATTAATATTCAATTAAAGTGCAGTATATACTAGGAAGTGACTCCTAAGTCGTCTCTCAAGGACCAACATTTGGTTTACTCGTTAGATCAAACACGTAGTGGTGGGGTTTGGACAATTTTACGAATTGAAATTAATAATTAAATGACTTAGATTAAAACGATGATTAAAACAAGTTGGTTACTAATCAGATTGCAATGTTCCCAATCACAAATCATAAATAAATCATTTGTTTCTCTCAACACCAATCCAACTCGAATCAATCAACTAAGCGGAGACTAAAACGAGTTTTCATGACTACGAATTAAGAAAACGCACACAACAGATTTAATGATTTCTATGTATCACAGAGGATACCTCTAAGCGTGAACAAATAAGAAATGCACACAATTGATTAAATACAATGCAGATTAACAAGAACGAAATCACAATAATAGTCCAATAATCTCAAGGAAACATCACAACTTTCATAGTTACCAACCCAACAGAATTCAAGCTACCATTTAAACTAAATGCAAAAGCCAAAACACAAGTGAAAACATGAAAACAGAGGCAAAAAAAAAACTGGAAAAACGTCAAAGAAATTGCAAGGACCAATACAACACAGAACTAAAAATGAAACTCAACCTAGAAAACAAACTCAACCCAGAAAACGCAAGCAAACACGCACACAGAATGGAAAAAACAAACAAAACTACAAACGAAATTGCTATGTGAAATTTAAAACGAAAATGGAAATGAAAGAGCACAAACAAGGAGTGAAAAACGGAAACGAAAATGAAGAACAATGGCAAAAGATAAACGAATTTCAATCAGACTTACATGAAAATTAAATTCAATACATAGAAAGGGAGAAGATAAAACAAAAATAAAACCTCCATGGGAGCTCTGGTCTAGAAGCTAAAAACGAGAATGAATAGAGTGAAGAAGAAACTAAGAGTGGTGGCTACTGGGCACAAGACTTTAGGTCAGTCCCTAAAAAAGGCTCTTCCCAATCTGCCCAAAAATGGGCCCAAAACCTAAATCTGGTTCGATAATTAAAATTTGTCCAAAAATACAATAAAACAAAATAAAATTTGGATAAACAAATCTGAGGTGGATAAATAACGTGGCAGCTCTCTTAATTATGTCCCAAAATACAATTCCTAAAATTGCCCTAAAAATAATAATGGAAATAATTAAGTTTAGATAACTGAGGGAATATTGGACGATTAAGCGCAATTCACTAGATAAATTGATAAAATAATGATTCATCACCCTAATCAGCGAATAACCTTCAATTATCCTAGATCAATTGAGTATTCGCACCACTCCTAGTACTAGACGATCTCGCCTAGATTTCCTCAGCTTCTTAAAGTTAAGTTGTAAGTGTTTTGATTTTCTCTAGAATTGCAATCATAGATTGCTTACAAGTCATTCGAAACTTAACCCTCACATAAAGGATATTCTTCAATACAATGTAATCTAAACACTCGTAGGTTTTTCTCTCATCTCTTTTTCTCACCTAACATAAGTAAACAATATGACAATGAAGTGCTACAGGGATGCTTTACTGCACTATTTCTCTCTTTCTCTCTTGTTACAAGCACAAGTAAATATTACAATGAAGCTTTGAGAGATTTCTTCTTTTCTTGAGCTCTTCTCTTTTCCTTTTGATAGTAGAAATTTGGCATTGATAGCTCAAAGAGATTTCCTCGCTCAATGGATGATGAGATATCTTTACATCTTCACATTGTGTCTCCTCTTCATCCTCACTTTTCTTCTTTCCTCTTGTCTTTTATTTTTACATCTTGAGGATATAGCCGTTGTAAAGATGCTTGTCTTGAGATTTGATAATATGATAGTTTTGACGAAGTTTGTCTTGAGATTTGTTGTCTTTTGCCTATTGGTGTAGGTGCAGTCATAGGATGATGTCCTTTGTTAGAGCAGACGTGTTTTTCAGAGCTTTTATCAAAAGTGATCTTGAATTCTCTTTTTGGCACAAATTTTGATAAAATGATAAGTGCTCCTCATTGTCTTTTTTTCAACGTTCACTTGGTGTCTATAAGATGAAAGTTTGTAGTGATTGTCCTACACAAGATAGATACATGTATAGCAGATCTATTTATTTTTACTTTAATGATTTTAGATGTTTTCATCTTTTATTAAGATTCTTGTGTTTTGTTATTGTTTCAACTTAAGAGTCTTTTAGTGTTTTACTTCTTTGATGATTTGTTTCTACACAGGTTTTATATTATTGTTTCCTAGGGAGAGAACATTCTGATTCGATTCGATTTCGATGTACAATCAGTTTATCAGATATCACTTTTTGTTGCTTTTGAACGTTGAGCATTTAATGTCATTTAATGCTTGCTTAGAACAACAAACTGCCTTTTGAATTTTCTTCAGTTAGGTGGCATCTTGCAACTAAGCTCTTTTCTGAAGACACGAAGTGTATATAGTTACTTCGTCGTTAGATGAGGTACTTGTTAAGCTCATGGTATCGTTTAGTCAAGTAAACCTTTCTTTTGGTTTTGTTCCTTTTTAGATAGATAACATTTAGCTTGTTTAAGCTTTCTTTCAATGTTTCAATTTTTATGTCTTTTAAGATGTTTTGTCAGAGACATTGTCTCTACCTATTTTGTCCTCGAGAGTTACGTTGAGTACCTTTTTTAGGTATCATCAAGATTTTGGTTTCAACTCTCTTAAACACTTTAGGCATACCAACGTTTAGTCATGCGTCTAGGTGTTTTGACCTAAATATTTTTCTATTTCTTAAGAACCTAAGTGTTTTCCTAAGATTTTCTATGTTGGAGATTCTGGTTCTAGGTTTTATGTGTTTGGGATTTAGGCTCTAAGTTGTTTTCTTGTTTCCTAGAGTTTTGAGATGTTTGTTTTCAATTGGTGTCTTAAGTTTTCTTCTTCTATTTTTCTCCTAAATTCCTTAGCTTTGTATTTCTATTGTTCACTTCTTTCTCCTAGATGGTCATCTACAACTTTTGGGTATGTTTTTCTAACTAGAGTTGTGTCCTATTATTTCATACCTTTTGTTTTCTATTATGTTTTCTGAGTGATTATGATTTCATTAGCCCTTCTAGGCTCAGGGTTTTTCTAACATGTTCTACCTTAGTGTTCATTAATGTTTTCTATCTTAAGATTGGTCTCCTAACTTGGGGCTTTTCTATTCTAGTATCTAAGTAAAGGTTGGTTTTCTAACTTAGATTTGGGGTTTTCTATCAGTTAACATTGGTCTCCTAACTTGGGGTTTTTCTATTCTAGTATCTAACTGAAGGTTTAGGGTTTTCTATTAGAGTGTTTGTTTCCTTAGTTTAGGTGTTTCTAAACTAGTTGGTTTCTTAAGTATTTTTCTAGTTTGCAGTTATCTTTCCATGCACAAAGGCTTCTTCGTTAGTTTTTCATACATAAGGTCTTCTTCGTTTCATGTTATTTAGTTAAACTTCAAAACCAAGACCAGGGTGTCTATCAAATGATCTTGTGTTGAAAAGAGTTTGTCATAACTTGGCAACTATGTCAGCATAACTTGTACTATAACATTCTTCTAGAAAATTTTTTGTACTAGTTGTACAATGATAATGACAAGTGGTTCCGCCTCTACTAAAATATTATTGAAATATTATATGAAGCTTATTATTAGATCCTTGTAGATTGGGCCTATTTTGGGTCTAAACAAATTATATCATTTTGTTATAATAATGGGTTGAATAAATATATTATCTTAAGATTTCATATAAAAGATAATTTAATACATATTAAAAAATTAAAATCAAATTTTTAAGTAAACTTTCTAAATAAAGTAAAATCAAGATTCAAATATATTTAAATAAATATTTTCTATGAAACATATGCTTTGTGATAAAATTGAGGTGGTTTAAATAGTAGTAAATTCAATTTTTTTAATCAAAATTTTGAATGTGGCACTATTACATAAAAAAAGGCAATTAAAATGAATATTTTAGTGAAGATGTTGAAAATCTTATGTCCGAGTGGAACTAAGGTCAAATCACAATAAATAAGAATGTAAATATCATTTTAGTTAGTCTTAAATTTTACTTCATAAGATGGTATTAAAATCATTTGAAATCTATCCTAGCAAAAATATTTATTTGTTAGATTTATCGTGTCACACTCTATTGGATCATCAATTGATATATAGTTTATATAGAAATAGATACTAATCTCACCTTATAAATTAGGTTGACTTAGACATCAAATTTACTTTTTTTAAAAAATATGATTTTTCATATTAATAAGGAAATAAGTAAAATTGTGAAAAAAGAAGATGATATAAAAATATAAGAATACACAATTCAAAGAAGGTTTAAATATATTTTGGTCCGTTAACTTTTAGTGAAAATTGGAATAAGTCTTCTTCAAAATTTTGACTCAATTTAGTTCTTCAACTTATGAAATGCGCTGATTTAATCATTTTAAGAATGTGTCAAATGGCGTAAACACTAAAGTGAAAATGTGTCAAATGGCGTAAACAACTCAAATGTTATCATAAAACACATTTAAAACATCAAATAAACTTAATAAATTTGGTTAAAAAGACTAAATTCATAATTTTCTAAAGTTAGAAAATTAAATTAAACCAAAATTTATAAAAAAAGGACTAATTTTAATTTTGACTAAAACTTAAAAAACCAATAACATATTTAACCCTTTTAAAAAGTTATTTGTTTTAATAGAAAGAAGAAACAAGAAAGAGAAAAGCAGGAGGAAATTAGTTTGAAGGTAGTGTGGCCCAAACCTTATAATCATGAAAAAGTAAACTACCTTATGTCTTGCAGTAGTATCTCCATGAAAACCACATCGTTTTGAGATATATGTCCAATTGTCCATTCAAGTTGCAACCACACTATAACTACTCATAACCACACAATGTTTGTCCACCATAAGACGGATGCGTTTCACCAAGTTCGCGCAATTTCTGCAACTTTGCCTTTTGCCCTTCGTATCATTCATAGCAAAGTTTTAATATTTATTCCAATACGTTTAATATTTTCTCATTCTTAAAAAAATTGAGGTAAAAAACAATTTAATATACTTTTTTTCTTCTTAATTTCATGACATGTCTTCTAAAAATAAAACTGTCTCTCTAAATTTTAAGAAGAAAACCGTGATGAAATTTGTAATCGTGAAACAGATAATACCTATATTGTCATAGTGTATGCCACCAGCAACAAGCATATCTAAGGTTACCTTTGAAGAGTCTAAACCAACAAAAAAATATATAGTCTGTTTAATATACTTTATTCATACGTATGGAGAATGTTTAACTTAAGGTGAGCTGAAACCTTTTTCATATCAATTGAGTCATGGATATCTATATCATATAGACAAAGTATTGACTATTATTATAATTATAATTATAATAATAATAATAATTAGTTGTTATTATTTATTTAGGTAGATTTTGAGTTGTTTGAAATATTTGAACTTTTGGTTGATCACTTTGGATTTTTTGTGCTTCTTGGGTGCAAAGTTACAATTTTTTAGGTGTGTGGTTGTTGGGTTATTTAGACATATTTTTTATACAATGTTTGCTTTGACAATCATGGATACCATTAAACAACAAGGTGTAAACAATGTAAGTAAATATGTTGTAGTGAGTATTTATTAGTTTCTTTCAATAATGTTGGTCAATGGTTGTTTATCTTTTAATAATGTTGTTGAATCATTATGAAGAAAACAAACCATCATTTCAAGTACAACACGTGCACACTTCAATCCAACCTAACACATAAGTTTTTAGTCTTGGTATTTTTTATTATAATATTTATTTGTGTGATTGAAGTAGTATGACATTATTTGTATTTTAGACTTTGTCTGATGTAGGTATGATTGTGGAGTTATTGTTATGAAATTTATGGAGTTGTGGGATGATATTAATAAATACGAAGGGAAAACAATGCCCCATTACCCAAGCGCAAGTAAGGAAAATTGTTATTGTTGGGACCTGTGATAAAAGATTTAGTATTTTATTCATTTTGTGTGCATTTTATTGCTTTCAAGAGGAGCTACAACAGTTTAGGGAGAATGTTGTTTGTGATTGGATTCTGGATATTGACAATGTTCGCAGGGATGAAGTGTTGCAACAATTAGCGTTATTGTAGATGTTGTTGTACAATAAGTATTGTTGCAATGTCATTTTTGGTTTTGTTAGAACTCTTTGATAACCTATTGATTACCTTTGAATACCTAATTTTTGTTAGAAATATTGAAAGAAATGTATTTCTTACATTTGTTGATAATAAAATTGCACTTTTCTATATTTTAGTGTTGCTTTGAATGTGTTCCTGCATTTTGAAGATAAGAATTATCATTTGATGTGTTACACATTGGTGTATAACAAGGTTGTATTTGAAACAAGGTTGTCGTTGTGGGTGATGTATTATTTTTTATAATAGAGAATTTGGGTGCAAATATATCTTTAGATATTATATCTCATATTTTAAATAGTTATCTTAATTAATTATATTAGTAAATATCAAAAGATAATATTTGCCAAATCCTTTTGAATCTAGCAAAGATCTTATTAAATATTTTTAATCCCAATAATAATAAAATATATTTTGAATATATTGGATTATTTAGAAGATAATTAGAGGAGATTGCATTATTGATAACGGTTGAAAATACCGTTATCTGTGATGTAATTTTGATACTAAATGCACCCTTTTCTACTTAGAAACTTGCTTGAAATCATGATTTTTTGTTAAGTTGTGTGAATAAGAGAGCTGAGTTTGAACTTAATGATTTTATGACTAAATTCCCTTGTTTTAGTAGGTTAATGAAGTGATTTGGAAGAGGAGTCAAAGTATGAAGGATTTGGAACTCAAGGAGCGACCATAACTACAAAAAGAGAGAAAAAAACGTAGTGCTAAAAAAACCTGCGAGGCTTGGGCGCCCTTCAAGGGGGCTTGAGCGCCAGAAGTGCACCCCACTCAGGGCGCTTGGGCGCCCCACTCAGGGCGCTTGGGCGCCCAGCAAAATGGGTCAGACCTTGTTTCTGTTATGATTCGACTCTATTTAAAGGATCCAAACGCCCTAGGTTTGGTATCTTTGGTAGGAGGAGCGCAGCAACACACTCTTTCACCCTCTAGAGGCGGATTTGGATGCGGGAGCTTTCATCTTCTACTTTTAGGGTTTCTCTATCTCATTCTTCTCCATAATTCATCTACTCTATTTGTTGTTGGGGGATGATGTAACCTTGTAAACTCTCATGTATTTGAATTGATTCTTAATAATATATGCTTTTTCATTAATTGTTAGAGTAATTCATCTGTTACAACGCTTGCTTTGTTTAAATCAATCAATAGCATGATTTATGAATTGCATGAGTGTTGGGAGGTTCCTTACAATTCAGGTTCTTGTTGAATTACTCCCAAGAGTAATATTTCTCAAGGATTAGGGTATGAGTCTTGGTCGTCTTAAAGCTCTTGATCTTCACATTTAATTATTAGGAATGCTAGGAATTGCATGAACTAGTGATTAAGGACATGCTTATTTCGCCCAGGGATCGGGTTTAAGTGATTTAGGGAGTGAGGTTAACATTAATGAATAAAGAAGAATTCTTACATACATGAGAGGGAACTTGGCGAAATCTAACCCCAACAACATACTCATCTCATATTAAACAAAATTCGTTCATCATTGTGCTACTATACTATCGATCAACTTGCATTCATATTTAATTTTTTTTCTTTGCATCTGAAACCAATGATCTCGTTTTCTCTAAGTCTTAATTAATCAAGTTATCACACGATTGTCTAGTGCCGAGAGTCTCTTGGGACACGATACTTGGTATTACCATTTTATATTACTTGTGCGATTCGGTACACTTGTCGATCCATCAACAATTATAAAAAAAAAATTACAATAATAGGAAAGTCTGAAACAAAGTCAATCCAATTTTTAATAAGGAGACCTAGGGGAAGTAGAAAAGGAAGCTTAGGGACCTTTTGAGGGACATCATTTCATCCTTTCCACTATCTTTCAAATTTTCCCCTCTATTATCTTCTATTTTTATGTTATTTTATGTTCCATGAAGTGTTAATCTTCTGGAATTGATTATGTTGTCATTTCTTAACTCGATTCTGAAGTTAGATAGAATTTTTTTTTTGTTCTTTTTTATTATTATTGTGGTTTATGTTTATCTTTTTTCTTTTTTATATTGTAGCAAGTTAGCATAGTGTTAATCTACATTCATATTGATCATATGAGTCAAATATGTTTAATTTTAATTGAGAATATACTTTGATTAAAGTTTGAAACTTTCATGTGATTGAATGAGTTTTTACCAATAATTGAGTATATATTTTGATTGAAGGTATTTTAACAAGAATTAATTAATGAAGAATGTATTGATTAATTTACTTTTTATTTGTTAAAGAATGAATATGATTAGGCCTACTAATTAATGAAGAATGTACAAGAATTAATGAACAATGTCCTTTGATTAATTTAATTTTATTTGTTAAAGAATGAATATGATTAGGCCTACTAATATTTAATTGAGAATGTATTTTGGTTAAATTTATTATGATTAATCTAAAAAGTTCTTACTTTTAATTGAGAATGTACTTTGGTTAACAGTGAGAAAACCAATAAAATTAATGGAGAGTTTACATTGGTTAATTTGAAAATTTAAGACAATAATTAATTGAATAATAATTTTTACATAACCAATGATGAATCCTATTTTGAAAAAGTAGTACATTCAACCAATTTTCTTTACTATTATTTTTTTATCTATTTTTAGTTTTTTTCTAATTTTATTTATTTCTTTCATTTATTATTTTATTATCTAATTCCTTATTTATTTTGTTTATCTTTATCTTCTTGTATTATTTTAACAAATGCATTGCTTAGAAATTTATTGTATTTGTCTACCTCTTTTGTTTATTTTTGTCTTTTGGCTACCATCTTAGCAATTCTGATGGCTATAGTTTAATAATATTAATTTGATCACATCAACAACATCATTATGAGATGACGTCATTGCCAAGGAACACAATTAAATTTTTTAAATTTTATTTCTTAGTTTTTATTTTAATTTTATTTTTTGTTTATCAATAACATTTTCTTTTTCTTTATTTTTCCTTTTATATTATTTTCTTTATTTATTTTAATTTTTGAAAAATTTTTATTTTATTTTATTTTTTATCATTGTTTTTATATAGTTTTTTTTAAAAAAAAATAAATTTCATGAATATTTGTTTTCTAGTTTAAATTTTAATAAAAACAAGTTTAAATATTTATTTTTATTTTTAATAAAGATAAAAATTTTGTAATTAATAAAATTTGTACATGCTAACTTCTTTTATATAAAATTAAAGAAAATAAATTTTGACATATGATAAGATTGATCCAAAAGTCACAAAAATTGTTCTCTTCGCAAAATAAATCCATCAACAACAATTTTTGAAATAACTGTTGGAGAGATGTTTTTGAAATAACTGTTGGAGAGATGAATCGTAGTTAGGATTTCTACTTTTTTTTCACATCTGTCAATTTCTTTTTATTTTTTTCATTTAAAAAAAAACTATGATTTCATTTGAGAAATTTTGCAAGTATTACTTAAGGAAAGTTCTAATTATGAAAGATAAGGTTTTTAAGTACTTTTATTGTGACTACACCTCTCTTTTTTGAGCGCGTATTTGGTAAAACTTTTAAACAATAAAACATATTTATCATAATATTGAAATAGGAGCCATGTTTTATGTTAAATGGATTGAATTGATTAAAAACTAACCTAATTGATTCATAATTATAAATTAGTAATTGAGTTGATTTAAGAAATACTTGGTTTAAATCTTTTATGAAAGAGGTTTTAGCCTTGTAAGTCTTGAGCCTAATTACGATGAATGGGCCATAATGTGTCATTCCTATCTTTCTTGAGTGACATGGTAATGTTTTGATTATACTTTAATATTTAATTTCATTATTTTGTTTTGCAACTTAGGTAGACATGCATAATTTGATATGATTGAGGCATTTCTAATTTTTAGCTACCTCGTCAAATAAGTCCACCTTGATATTAATTTATGGTTAGCCCTTTAAGCCTTAAACCTATTTTTCTTGTTTTAAGTCCATTGCAAAACCTTGAAAAAAAAAAGACCATATTTTCCCTTGCCTTAGGAAGAAAGAAGGAGCTAATGGATGGTGTTAAGAATGACTAATAAATAAAGTGTGCGGGTGAGTACCTCACCCATAGAAAAATAAAAATGGCAAAAATGATGAAAGAGTTTTGAATAAAATGTAGAAAGCTGAAAGATGATTGTTTTCTCAAAGAGAGCAACAAAGGAAAAAAGAGAAAAAGAAATTGTGCTCCTTTATTCTTTCTATACCTTAGCCTAAAAAATTTTCCTACCTATGCCTAGGCCTCATTACAACCTGTAAAAAGTGATCATGATCTTTGAATTCATTATAGTCTTTTTAAATATCAAAAGTGTTTATTTATATCTGTTTTTGAGTGAAAATACAAGCTCACACACTTTGGTGAATTTTGGTGAGAAAATAAACATCTTAACTTGAGTGGTCTATTTTATATTTGATTTTCTTGTATATTCAAAAGATTAACTCATGCATATGTGATTGATAACTTAATTTTTTTCCATTTGTATGTGTATGATAACTTTTTCTTTTTTAGAAATTTGATTTGTTTATAGTGAACATCTTTTCTGTTGGTTTAATGTAGATATGAAAATTTATCTAAAACAAAATGTGAAGGTGTGATGAGTGTACATTTATGCCCTAATTTAGTCTTTAATCTTGGATTCTTAATTCTTTTTTATATTTTAGAAGATTCCTTAATTAGGATTTGTTACAATTGGGTTTATTGAACATGAGATACAAAAACTTGTTAAAAGTAGTCTTTTAGTTGGATAAATGTTCTTTGAATATTTTTGAGGTTGCAACTAAGTAAAACTCATGGAGGTATGAAAATAAAATGATTAAAGCTTTATGACTCCTTAAAAATAGATAAATAATAGAAAATAATCAAAACCATAAAAAGTAAAGCCAATCATTGCAAGAAGTCAAGAAAAGCATGAAAACGTGAAGAAGTTTGGCTAAGCTAGGAAGAGGAAACAAGCAACAAAAATTGGACATTGCAATTTTCTTTATTTTATTTCCACATAAAGAGTTCGATAATTCAAAAATATTTATGGTAAAAGATAATTTAGGTGCAAATATATCTTTAGATATTATATTTCATATTTTAAATAATTATCTTATTTAACTATATTAGTAAATATCAAAAGATAATATTTTTCAAATATTTTTGAATCTAGTAAATATATTCTTAAATATTTTTAGATCTCCACACTAATCAAGTTTCTCTTGAAGATTTTGGATTATTTAAAAGATAATTGGAGGAGATTGCATTATTAGAAAGAATATTACAACATAGAAAAGCTTGAAACAAAGGTTAATCTAATTTATATATAAGGGTACCAAGGGGAAATAAAAAAGCGAGCTTAGGAACCCTTTAGGGTACCTAATTTCATCATCTCCACCATCTTTCACATCTCTCCCTCTATTCTCTTCTAGTTTTATGTTATTTTAAAGTTCCATGAAGTGTTAAGTCTTTGGAGTTGATATACTATAATTTCTTAATTGGATTCTGAAGTTAGATGGAATAAATTTATTTATTCTTTTGATTATTGTTGAGATTTATGTTTATCTATGTCTTTTTTTTCAAATAAATTAAAAGTAATGATTTTTATATTGTAGCAAGTTAGCAAAATGTTAATCTACATGCATATTGCATATTGATCATAAGAGCCAAATAGTTTTTAGTTTTAATTAAGAATGTACTTTAACTAAAGTTAGAAACTTTCATGTGATTAAAAGAGAATTTTCAAGTAATTGATAATATACTTTGACTAAAAGTGAAATCTTTAACAAGAATTAACAAAGAATGTAGTTTGGTTAATTAACTTTTTACTTAATAAAAGTGCTAAAAGAATACACATGATTAGACATAATATTTATTTTATGATATCCATTGGTTAAATTTAGTATGATTAATCTAAAAGGTTCTTACTTTTAGTTGAGAATGTATTTTGGTTGATGGTGAGAATCCTAACAAATTAATTGAGAATTTACATTGATTAATTTGAAAATCTAAGACAATAATTAATTGAACAATAATCTTTAGATAGCCAATGATGAATCATATTTTGAAAAAGCAATGAAATCAACATATTTTCTTTACTGTTGTTTTCATCTATTTTTATCTTTTCCTAATTTTGTTTTGTTTCTTTCATTTATTATTTTGTTATCTAATATTTTAAAGTGGGAGCCTTGTAAGTACTCCATGTTTTGTTATCTAAAATTCATCAAGAAGCAATCATGAGGGTTTTGGTTTTATGCCTTGAACAATCTACTTCTATTGGTATTTGGTATGCTTTGAATAGTTTGGTTATAAGTGATATATGTTTTTGCATAATATATATGCCATAGTAATCTTATACCTCAACTTTTTTTCCTAATGTCTGAAGGGGAGGAAGGTATATTTTCTTGATAGCAGGATAGGTTGGCCATCATAGAAAAATGGGGAGATTATTGAAAGGGAAAGTTGTAGAAGAACTCTAAGTTTTGGTTTTTGATGATGCTCATCTATTGATTAAGTTTAGATAAGTAAATTGAGTTTAAAAAATGTTGTAAGCTAAGCAAAATGTTCATAAAATCAAATTAGTCAATTAAGATCAGTTTTGGCGTGAAAAAGATTCATTTCAAACATTGTACCTCTAACTAATCTGTATTAATCGATTAACTCACTAATCTAATTGATTATAACATAACACATTTATAGGATTTCAAAACTACTGCCACTAATCTGTATTGATCGATTATGTTAGTTTCATAACATGAATATCATTAGTGAACAAATTTGTATTTAAAAGCTAGCCTCTTACACATTGTGAAAACACAAATTTTGATATCTAAGAGTTGGTATTATGATATATAGGTATTCTTAAGTTCTTGAAGAAAGCATTGCTGAGTTTTCTAAAATTCATCAAGAAGCAATATGATGGGTTTGGCTTTAGAACTTCTTGCTTAATAATAGGAGAATTTTATAACATCTACATTCCAAGTGTTTTCGTTTCATTTTCTTTTTTCACTTTTCTATTCTTTGTACTATTATCACTATGTAGGTAATAGTCTTGATGCAAGTGTGTGAAGCATTGCATTTATAGTGTGTTTCTTGATAAATGTACCAAGTTCATCATGTTTTGGGGTTTAAAATTATTAAGGTGCACTTGTAGTTTTGTGATCTCTTTTGACATGTGGAAATCTTCTAAGCTTAGGTTGCTTAAAAGAAATTTGTATGTAGATTTTAATTGAATTGAACATGTATAAAATTGTTGTGTTTCTTTCTCTCTTCAATCTTACTTTTTCTTTGGTAGTTTGAAAAAGTCCAAATAATCAGCATCTCAACATAACTTGGAAATTGATAAAAAAGATTTGAGTTTTTTGAAAAATCAATTTACCTCCCTCTTGGTTTGTGAATACTAGTTGTAACAGTTTTAACAATTGGTGTCATATAGTTGGTTTTTCGATAGATAATTGATTAAAAGATCCTATGTTATGGCTAATATTTCTCAAACTTTTGTTGAAGGGGCATCTATAAATAGATCACCTTTATTGCTTAAGAAAACTACCCATTTTGGAAAATTAGAATGAAAATATTCTTATAATAAATTGACAATGGTGTATGGGATGTTATGGTAAATGGACCTTTTCAACCTACAAAAATAGAAACTGGTAAAACTATTTCCAAAATAATTCTCTTCATGGACACCGGATGAAAACAATAAAACACATTATGATGTTACGACTAAGAATATCATATCTTATGCACTAAATTTGGATGATTTTTATAGGGTTTCTGTTTGTGAATTAGCGAAAGAAATGTGGGATGTCTTGGAGGTGACCCATGATGATAGAAAATCCCCTAACCATGATCAAGCACTTTCAAGAGAGTAAAAGTCATCCATGAAGATGACATCAACTCTACCCTATGGTCCACCTTTGAAGCCATCATGGAGCATGGTTTGAAGAGTAGTGTAGGAATATCTTGGCCATGTATTAGGCCATAATATTGTAGGTTTTCTAAGGCTTGCATTAAGTCTTAAGTAGCATAGGATTTTCCTTAAGTTAGACATCCAAACCAAGTGGAAAGCGTATGTCATGTGTCATGCTTCCATTGAAGAGGATTTACTTTTAGTAATGGCCACATGGCACTCTAAGAATAGAGAGGATTGTGTTTTGTGAGTGGCCACATGTCCTTCCATCACTGGAGAGGATTTGTGGACACTTGTCCACTCTTTAGAAGGCCTCTTTTTTTGGCCAGTGAGAGCAAAGGTTGGAGATCATGCTTTTAGGGTTAAAAAGAGACACCCTTGACCTATAAATAGAGGTGTCTTCACCCTTGTATTTCATCTTTGATGTTGAGTAATGTTATGCTGCTCATTTTTTGTCATACTACTCATCTTAGATCAAGACTAGAGCAACCCATGACGCCCCTTTAGTCACCTTTCTCCTTGAGTAGGCCTAACCTCTCTTGGAGCCACCAAAACACTGTACCACCACCACCATATCTCCTAGAGTCCATGAGCTTCTACCCCATCCACACCTTAGCTCATCATAATCTTTTTACCATTTTTGTTGTTTTTATGGTTCTACTTTGCTCTACTCTTGGAACCATTCATCTTTTCCACTAGGTGTTCTTGTGTTTTTTTATGTTATATGTGCCTTTTCTATTTTTGAATCATTCTTCACTTTTTTGTGGGTTATATATGTTATTTGGTGTCCTTTTAACTTTTTAATCTGTCTATATTGTCTAGAAGTCATGTTTAGTCCTTTACTTGTCTTTATTTCTAAGTTAAACCTTGAAAAAATCACCAAAAATACATGTTTATGTGTTTTTCGAAACTGCACCTTTTGGGAACCTTTGTGTGCTTTTTTTTTTTTGCATATTTGAGTTCATGTTTGTTGTTAGTTCATCAACAAATTCATAGATTTAGGTTTCATCATGTCATTACGAAGCCAATGCGAAGTGTGTTGTCGTATTGTCACTACGAGTATCTTTTTTCTTTCCATTTCTAAAGCGGTTAGAGGTTCATTCTTTTGTCTTGCATTTTCTTTTATGTTTCATAATTTGTTTTTCCTAATACAAATATATTTTTAATCTCTTTTGTTTAGTGTGGAGGTGAGAAAAGTGGTGGTGGCTCTATTTGTTGATGGTGGTTGAGAGATTATATTATGACTATTTAATATGTATATATTTTTCCAATAAAATTGTTCAATGATAAAGAAATTTAATGACCCTTCTTGTTTATTTTTTAATATATCTATTAGATCGAATAAATATTATATAGACTTAAACCAGGAGCTTTAGAAATATTACAACAAAGTTTAATTTTTTTACTTTTAGTCTATTACATCTACGACGCTCTGACTTTAATAATTAACAAATGACAACCGCTTATATACAAAGCTCATGACGCTTCTTACTGGCTTTGAATAAAATGTAAGAATTGTATCAATATATACACTATATAGAAGAGAATAAAATAAGACAAGTTGAGACTTGTGAAATTTTGGTTAAATAAATTTTTAATTCTATACTGGTATCCAAATAAAGTCAGATTTAATTGACATATTTACTAAATTGAGATGGATTAATTTGAAGGCCATAAAAAATTGTTAGTTTAATCATTTTATCTATTCTGGTTTTTGGTTAAAAAGTTGTATATCGAGTCATAAAATTTTTTTTCTTAATTATATCTTTAATTTTAAAAAATTAAAACAATCATATTCTTGCTATTAGTATTGTATTAACATAGTTAAAGATGATGTTGTGTGTCAATTTGTCATATTTTTAAATATTTTTTAATTATTTTTTTTATATTTAAAAAAAATAAAAATATGTCACGTTTAAAATTGATATTGTGTCACGTGACGCAGAGACAATGCTACGTGTTATTATAATGCCACATGCTATTATATTATAGTTTCAATTTGGTGTCTATATTTTTATTCTCAATTTAGTCTTAATTTTTTTAAAATTAAAAAAAATTTCCTCTCTCCAAATTAAAACAATATTTAATTTGTATATAAATATATTTTATTAAAAATGATATTTTTATTAAATATTTTTAAAAAGATTAAGTTTTATATTTAACTAATTATATAAATATTAATTATGTTATTTAAATATATCTATAAGAGTTAAAAAAACAGTAACACGCCATGTTCGTGTGAATTTTTAAAACTTCAAGACTTAGTGAACAAATTAATAATATGAAATTTATTTTTTTTAAATAAAAAGTTAGAGAAAATTCCATGAAATTAAAGGTCATTTCTATTGTTTTTCTTCTTTTTCGTGTTCTTCCACATTTTTTCACATTTTATTTTAATTCTTACTTTCACAAATCACGTCATTTTAACTCTTATAGATATATTTAAAAAACATAATTAATATTTATATAATTAATTAAATATAATTATAAATAAATTTAATTTTGTTTAAAATATTTAATAAAAGTATTAATTTTAACAAAAATATTTATATAATATTTATATACAAATTAAATTTTGTTTGAATTTAAAAAGAAATAAAATTATTTAATATTAAAAAAATAAAACTAAATTGAGACAAAATAAAAATTCAGAGATTAAATCATGACAGTGACACATACCACTATGTTGCATATCAGATTTACACGTGATAATTTTTAAAAAATATATATAACAAAGTAATTAAAAAAATTTAAAAAGATAAAAAAAAGTTGTGAACTAACACGTGACGTGTTAGCACTGTATTAACAATAAAAAAGAATCAATTTTGAAACCTAATTAAAAGAAGAAAAATTGAAAGATCTGATTTGTGAAAAAAAAACGGAGAGAACTTAAATTATTAGTGAAAATTACATTTGTTTTATTTTATTAATGAGAGGCATCAGGTCATAGGTTGATGGATTGAATGCTACAGGAATAGATTTGCAGTCTGAGACTTTTAAGAGAGACAGAACCTTTTCCCACAACCATGAAAATCCTAAATGACCGTTTCACCCCCAATGAAAGATGCTACTTTTCTGACCTTCTCTGTGCCTTCTCTGACCGTTATTCCACACAGTCTCATATAATCCCTCAACCACTTTGTCTTCATCTTCTCAGTAAACTACCAAAATACCCCTCTTCATCATCTAACCATGGTTAATTTTTCTCCCTCCATCATTATGTCTTGCTTTCTATATTAGTCTTGATTATGGTTTCTTAATGCACCTACTTTGGCTGTAGTCATTCATAATATCCTCTCTCAATTTCCATCCATTTCCATCATGCAACCCAACTAAATAAATAATAGTGCCATTTCATATCATTGGGCCACATAAATTATTAATGCACATTATTCTTATTTCCTATTTTATGTGATTCTCAACATACCCCATATCCTATACCATATCTTTAATTATATACCACCTAAAATATACTTTTTCACATGTATTTTACTTTTCAAGTCTTTCACCAAATTATGATTTTGAAAATTATGCAATGTTGATGCATTTTTTTTTAATTTTCATCCAATTAAACTTTAGAGGCAACATATAATTTGAGGTGCTATTAATTGTGGATATAAAAAATAAGTATTACTTGTATTATTTTATATTTTTATCAAAGTCATCTTCTTCAATAATATTTCAAAATTGATATTTTCCACATACATGTTCAATACAAAATTGATTAAAATAAATATAAACCATTGGATTTGTTTTGTAAGATGAAATCTAATACTTATTAAATTATCATAATCAATTTTGTTAAAAACATGGAGAAGTTTGTCCAAAAAGATATAAATATAATTGATTATGTAAGAATAGTTTCTATTATGTAAGATTTTTAATTCTTATTCAAATTTTTATCTAGTTTTCTTTAAATAAGAGTTGTATTTTTGTTTTTGTCTAAACTAATCATTAAAATAAATAATTGATTTTGACCTCACTAAGTTATCTGTAACACAGACATAATCAATATTTATATTTTTTTATATGATTTAATTTTTTTCATTTTCATTCAATTTAAAACTTTTAAACTATTTTTAGATTCATAACATTATTTATATAATATAATAAAAGGTATGAAAAGGTGAGCTGGTGACAATAAATAATATGAATCGATACTCCTTATAATACGGAAAGAAAAATGTATGCATATATAAAAAGGGAGTTGGCTGAAGATGGTGACAATAAATAATATAAATTGATACTCTTTATAGTAAGGAACGAAAAATCAAAAATATTATTCTTGTGTCTCTTTCTTTAGCCTCATGATGTAGATATACCTTTAAGAAAAATAAAATAATAATAATCAGTTTTGTCATCACGTATACCTAATAGCTTGAACATCATACATAACAGCCTATGCAACTCCAAACTTGATCTGAGTACAGACCACATGTATTTCTTATAGTTAGACTATGTTTCAGGTTGTTCTAACATAGCGTAATCTTAAAAATCTGATTGAAAATATAATTTTTTAAACATTAGGTATTAATGATAATAAAAATTTAATAAAATACATTTTGAACCTGACATTGTATTAAAAATAAATTGTATAGGACAAATTTAAACAAAATATAATATATTCTATTGGAATTATTATCTAAGAAACATTGAAATTTACCTACAAAACTATAATTTTGGTGAAGGGAGAGCATAGTAGTAAAGATGAAAGTGGTATTTTGCTTTTAGTTTGGGGCAAGGGCAATAATTAAGGTGAAGCAAGGGTGGTAATTATTTGAGCATGTACTAACAATGCTTGGAACTTTCAAGATAAGTAATAACATACATTGAAGCAAAGACCAACAACTACATTTATAAGCATAAAACAAATAACCTCAAGATGTAGATGAGATAGATGGAGTATAGCAACTAGAATCAAACCACAAAAGCCATCAAACACAACACAACCAAGGGTAGCATTGTCATTCCACACCCTCTAACCTTTTCTTAAACAGTCTCTACATTTTCCAGCCTCATCAAAAGAACCACCTTAACTTAAGCCCCCTCATGTTCTTTTCTCTTTTTGGTCTAAGCAAGCAGCACCATGGGAGCACCAATCTTTAACACTCCCTCCTTCACACTCTTTGTTTTTCTCTCTCTCCAACTTTATCTCTCTTTGTCGTCCTCTCCCTCCATCCATGACCTTCTCCGTTCAAAAGGACTACCCCCTGGTCTCTTGCCAGAAGAGGTAAAGTCCTACACTTTCTCCCAAAATGGCCACTTGGAAGTGTTCCTAGACGCACCTTGCTTGACCAAGTACGAGAACAGAGTCCTCTTTGAGCAAGTCGTCACTGCCAACCTCACCTATGGTAGCCTCATAGGCGTTGAGGGTCTCCAACAAGAAGAACTCTTTGTCTGGCTCCCTGTCAAGGACATAATCGTAAACGACCCTTCTTCAGGGTTGATACTCTTTGACATTGGCCTTGCCCACAAACAACTCTCTCTCTCCCTCTTTGAAGATCCACCTCACTGCAAGCCCGAAGGTAAACTCAATTACTCTCAATTCGATCACCTCTTTTTTTCCTAACCGAGATCTGTCACTACCCTTTTCAAACTAAACTCCAAACACAACATATGCACGATCTTGCTTCACCCTACATACAATTGACTTCTTTCATCGTATCAATATACTGTTTATCCCTTCTGATTCTACCTTTTTTTTTCTTTAAACCAATTTTGGGTGTGTGAGCGAGAGACTGAAATTTCCTTTGGATTTTTGTTTTGATTGAGGTTTATGTTATTTTTGTCTGATAAACAGCTGTTCTCACAGCTACATTTTCACAAACCGAATACTTTCCGAGGTACAATTGTATTTAGTTTTTTATAAGAAACAAATTTTGTTTCTCTAATGGTATTCTAATACAGCAGTACTTAGGTAAAATTCAGGAACTAAACTAACTTTTCTTTCGGTATTTAAGAAACTACTTTGCATAAGTTTCAGTAGTTTAAATAGAATTTGTTTTGTTATTCAGGAGAAAGGTGGTTTTTAAAGGATTAATTTGGAAATTTGTTCTTAATTTTTTAGTGGCTTTGGATTTTCATTTGCTTTCTCTGGGTTTGTCTCTCCTCGTGTCTTCACATCCCAATGACCACACTAACATCAAAAAAGAGTCTCAGACAAGAACATCCTACTCAACCTTTTCCATTTCACATGCCACAGACAAAAACAATTAAGAGGAACTTTCCTATGTTCAAAGAGGAAAAAAGTACAATATTCTACACTATATGTCAGTTCCTGAGCCTCCTGCATCATCACAGTAACGTTTTTAGGCCGGATATGCAGTGCAAGGTTCAAGGGGGTGGGGTTAATTACCGATTTCATTATCTTATCTGCTTTGTTGTTTCTAGTTGGGCTTTTTTGTCATTATTTTTAACTTTGCATGCATTTCCAAGGCTTAAAAAGATTTTTTTTATATGCAAAATTGGTGGTTGAGGCTGATTGTATGGTTGTGCAGGTGGGTTGAGGAATCATGTGAGGAAGGAAAAAGGTTTGGAGGTCCTGAGGTAGAAAAAGATGCCACCCTGTGTTTCAGGCTTCACTTGTTGTCTTTTTCTATGTCATGTTTATATAATTTTAGCCTTGCAATGCAACTATAGTTAATGAGTAGGTGCTTGAAACGTAGAGGTTGAGCATGTAAAAATGTGAAGAGAGAGAGAGAGAAAAAAAAACTAAGGAATCTGATGTCGTAATCAAATTTACAAGTTGTAATTTTCTTCTAACATTTGTGCATTATATTCACCGGTTATTGCAATGTTGTTCTGTTTTTAGATTAAAAGAAAAGAAGATATGATAAGTTTCAAAGCAAAGGATCTAATCTAGGTTTTTGAATTGGCAAAGCAATGACTAAGAAACTTCAAAAAATGGGAAGAAAAAGTTATTTGGAATATGTTAATTGTCCCCTTCGTTTTTGCCTTTCTGGCACATTCATATCACAACTGGGTTTTCTTGGCCTTACTTTTTGTTTGTTTAGGGAATAACAGATTGGAAGAATTGATTAGGATTCTTTGAAAGAAATATATTCTTCATCTCTCAAAACATTTCGAATTGTTAATTGTAATGCAATCCGTATCAAAAGTTAATATTCTTTATCATTTACATTTTAATATAAAAACATGTGATTTTACTCTTGCAGATTTCGAACACCATCTTTCTAACAATATGGAAACTAAAGTTGTTAAACTTTTTTTAAGGATTGAAGTTAAGTTTCAAAATATTTTGAGGAACTTAAAGACAAAATTGGCTTATGCTATATTTAGATTATAATTATAAAAAAAAAATCAAGTTTTAATATCGATATGAATTTCTTTTCAAGAATGAAAAGATGATTGTTTTTTAAGAGTGAGAATAAAATAAAAATACTTTCTAGTTCTAAAGACTTGAACGAAACTTGCAGTTTATTGTTTAGGCTTTCACTCTTGCATGTTTGTATGCCCAAGAGAATATCTTCAACTTTGAGATACCTAAAAGGAGAAAAGTTTCTTTGAAAAGGGATCGGTGTTCTAGTGTCGATGTTGCATTGAACTCCCCTTAAAATATTTTAACATTTGTTATGCCTAAACTTGTGATAAAAATATATCAAATTGAAAAAATATTATTTTTTTAAAATGTAGAGAACATTTTAAAATACCAACTAAAAAATTGCTAAAAATATATTTAATTTGGGTTTGAAGTCAAAAATCAGCATAAAGCAACTTGATTGCTTTGCTGGATGCAACATGAGTTATTGAATTGTAACGGCACAAACTTACAATTTCTTCCATAATAAGTGCTTTTATTTGGAGTTTAGCTTTTCTTTTCGGTGTAAAGTTAACAACTTTCTTTGATAATTATTATTATTATTGTTATTAATTAGATAGAGTTTGCCAGATTGGAATTTGGAAATTAGGTCCGTGGGGCGAGAGAGTAAAATAGGAGAAGTATGAAACTCTAAAAGTAAGTTAGTATCATTAAGCTTAATTATTACTTTGAGTTAATGTTTATGATACGGTTTTTCTCTTAAAAGATACATTATTGAAGAAGATTACTTGTATAAATTATTATCAATTTCAAATGTAAAACTTTTGGAGATATATATCAAAATAAGTTTTTAATAGAGAACTAAAATATAAGACAATTTTAGAATTATTTTTTATATTTCGCATAAAAACTAAATTTTTATAATAATATAGTTAAAATCAACTATTACATATAAGATATTGTTTATTTTAATGTATTAATGTCTTTTTTTGCTAAAATTTATTTTTAAAAGGAGCTTTAAATAATATTAAACTTTTAGATTATTTTAATAAGTTAATTTAGAAGATTGACATTCTCTATGAGAATAAAAATGGAAGTTACAGAGAAAATCTCATATTTGAACAAAAAAATAGTATAAACAAAGAAAAAAACCACATGTTGGGAAAAAATAACTATAGAAGAACTTGACTTTATTATAGTATGTGGAATCACATCTTATAATGTTACTTTATGATACTACAATATGAAATCTACAAATGAATGGTGGAATTAAATCTTATAATACTTTATGATATTACATTCCTGTATTATTTTGATTCTATTTTTATTTACAATCAAAATCATCATAATATTATTTGTTCTTACCAGTTGAACATTTGTTTTTATGGGTGATAAGATATCGGGAGTTTGAAGATTCTTGATTTTTTTATTTAGTGTTAAAACACAAAGGAAAATTCATCTTTAAAGAGAGTTTTTAATCTACATGAGTGTATGAGTGAGTACGAGAGTGTGTGTTATTTTCTAGTAGAATGACATTTATTTATAAAATTTATGGACCCTTAGAAAATCAGTTATAAAATCCATAATATCAATAATAATAAAAACTTACCAGATATCTTATAGTTAATATGATAATAAAAGATATTATAAACCAATCAAATATAACATATTATGTTGATATACGATATTAAGAGATATATAGAGTATAATCAAACTACCGATATTTAAACATATATTCTATTAATATACTGTAATTGAGCCAATAAATATATCTTTAGATATTATTAACTACTTTAGGCCAATAACGTTAAATGGGCCTTGTTGGGCCATGTTCTTTAGCATATTTGTTGGGTGAACTAGGTACACAAGCCCCCATGCTTAGAAGTTTGATTAGTGTACCTTTTGTGACTTTATCCAACCCTTAGGACATGTTTTGGTTGACTTTATGTATTACAGGTGGATTGCCTACACGACCAAGCATAAGTGATTTGGTCAGTTACCTAAGGTCATGTCTAACCGAGCTGTGAGTAGTCATCTTTTGACCGAGCTGTGCTTATAGTAACTTGTGGTTGTCTAACTTTTAAGATCAACTTGCTGAGTACTTGGTTCAATGTGATTTTTATGCACTTTTCCAATTTTTGTGATGCATTTATGAAGGGTTTCCTTTGGGCGGGGTGTTGAGTCATCGTAATGATTACCTTGGATCGTGAAACATTGTCTCACATTAAATGGTTCTGAGAATGTGGCTGACATGTCCGCATCCTAATGACTAAACTAAGAAAAGATGAAATGTTAAAAAGTTGGGATATTAATGTCTAAGCATCCTAACAATTAAACTCGGAAGAGGAAAGAATGTCAAAGGATGTGTTTATCTTCGGGGTTTCGAATCCTTCGATCATATTCGTTATTTCTTTTGTTTCTCTTTTTCACTTCTGTATTTCTCAATTTTCGAGTTTTTATGCTTCTTCCCACCTTTCCCTATTTCGCTCTCATCATATGAGTTTGTCATGTTCTCTATTCAAGTCTTGTTGTTCATCTTCTCTGATCAAACCTATTCATCTTCCTCCTTTGAGTCTAATCGTCATCTCTTTACTAAAGAGAGATAACCCTTGTGGGTGAGGGTTCTGATGTCGAATCCTCTACTTCTCTTTTTGGAAACGAGAACTATTCATTGGAGCCTCTCGCTGCCATGCCCTCAATAGTTGTTTCCTTTAGGGTAGTCATTATTACTTCGAAGAAGTTAAAGAAGAAAAAACTATTTAGGGGGAAAAAGGTTGTGCCATTTGAACTAGTGGTCAAGAAGCATGACTAGTTTCCCCTATAAAGGATTCCAGATATTCAGGAATTTTATACGAGGTCACATCTTATGCATCGAAGTTTGTTATTGTCGAGACAGTTCTTTACCTTCAATTTTTGTCCTATTGAGCTCACCACCTTGTCTTGTTCTTTTTTTGGCCCCAAGAGAAATAATATAACTATGTCCTCATCTATGAATGTTTTAGAGAGTTTAACATTTCTTTCTCCTTGAGAGAATTTAAGATCTATCTTCTTTATGTTCTTTTTGTAGCACTAGTTAGCTTCACCCTAACAATTGATCGTTCACGAAGGCCTTTCAAATTTTTTTTTTGTAACTAACTCGATCTTACCCTTACTCTTGATCTCTTCATGTATTTCTACCAATTGAAGCACAATCCCAAGGTTGGTTGGTTATCCTTGAATGATGCCTAAAATGGTTCACCATTTACACCTAATCTTTTAAGAATCATAAAGTCCTTAAAGTTGAACGCCTCCTCTACTAAGGTTGAACATAAATTCTTCTTTTGTCCTTATACTTTGAGGACGAGGTTTCCCTTGTACTAGAGTCATCCAGAAAAGTTTAAGTCGGTGATAAAGCACCTGTTGAGTGTTAAGGAGAAAAAAGGTGTTGAACTGCTTAGTCAACTTCCCTGGGTACTCAACTGTGGGGAATTGCTTTGTGTCGCATTTGTTGAGGACCCCACCTCTCTCTTCGAGGGTAAGGTGCTTGGTGATTTTTTATTATTTTATGTATATGACTTCTAATAGTGTGATTCTTCGTTTTCTAGAGATCATGTCAAAATCTTTTGAATACAGGAAGTGGTGAGCTACCTCTGGCCTTACTAAGAAAAAGAGAGGTGGTTCAAAGAAGACGGTTGATGCGACAACTTCCCCAGCCAAAAAGAAGAACGTTGATTCAACGACCCCGACTTCTACACTTTCTACAACAAATCATATTCTTGAAATAAAGGGTTTTCTTATAATCTGGGACCTAATTGTTGGTGACTCCTCGAGTGAGCTTGTGGGAGACACTTTAACTAAGAAGGGGGGATCCAAGGGTACTGTGCTGGAAAATGATCCCTAGGTTGAAGAGATCCCCCAAGTGTAGCTTGAAGCGTTTGTGATCGAACCTCTAATCGATGAGACACCTTCTCTTGGGCGTTTTCTAGGGCTTCTTTACTAAGGAATAAGGCTGACTGTAAGACCCATAAAATATATAAATATTTTTTATTTTTTTTTATTTTTATATGTTGTGGTCTTAAATATTTAATTATGGTGTGTATTGGTGTGTAAGAAGTATTGAGAAAGTGAATAAAATTTATTAATATTAGTTTTCATATTTACTTTTTGAAATTTACATGAAATAGGCTTAAGTGGTATTGTTTGCACTATATTATCAACAAAATGGAAATGGTGCAGTATGTGCAAGGATGTTAGAGACCATGGATTCAATTCCTACCCAAGGCACTTCTTAGGTTCGTTTCTCCATTTTTATGATTGGTGGACATGTGAGACCTACATAATGTAGAAAAGAGAAATATTGTTTTTAGTGAAGATTTGTTTTGTGCACGTAATTATGCAGAGGAGTTTGATCTCCTTTGGCTTCATTCTTTCTTAATTTTTCCTTGCATAGTTAGGTTAAGGTAAAAGGTGAGGGTAAGTCTAGGTTTTTTTTTGTACCTCTATGTGGGGTTGGTCATGTAGAGAAGGGTAGAGTATTTGTTCTTTTCTTCTTTTACTAGTTTGTATTATGTGATTTTGCATGAGATTGGAGAGTTTGGTCTGTGAAAAACAAAACCCCTGCATGATATGTTTGGGTTGGTAGCGAGCAAAGAAATCTCATAGGAGACTTTTATGGCTTATGAGGGGCTCACTGCTTGTTGTTGTTCTGAACACTTACTCTTCCTAAGCTTAAGTTATAATTGGCGAGATTGTAGAGGAAAAAAATGAAAGTTAATTTAATAGGGGATTTTAAAGTAATGTATGTCAGAGAAGAACATAGCTACACAAAAACATAGCACCTATGAGAGGAGTGAAGAGTCTTTATTCTAATACTTTCAATGGTGTGTTAGAGAGGATTCAAGAGGTGTAGATTGACCTTGGTATTGCAACAAGAGGAGATGAGCTTTTGTTCATAGGTATAACATCAATGAACCCCTTGAAAAATTCTCTACAATTAGAGGTAGGGAAAATAACTATGAAATATATTTTGCATGGGGTGTGTGGGTTAATTTTAATCTCTAACATGCATGGGTACTTGATAGGTATATGTTTTGTTGATGTATGTGAAGGGAGAACCATGGGTATACATATATATTTTGAGAAGGGTGGATTTTGGTTCAAAGTAATGCTACATATGTGAAAGATGGGATGCTTGTATGAGTTGTATTTTGTTGTTGCATGTAAAAGGTGAACCATGTTCATGTGCAAAGTATGTATCATGGGTATTTCAAAGCTTGTGGTGATGTGAAAGTGTGCATGTTTTGGTTCCTTGTGGTGTTTTTAACGTTTGAATGTATATATTGTGTTTCTTTATTATATTTGGAATTTTTCATGTTACGTTTTATATGGTTTGCATGTGGGGTACATTCGTACACTCTAAATCTAGAATGTGTGGGGGGTGTGAAGGGGTGAGTTTTCTCTTCTTTTTAGTGGAAGAGATGAGTAAGTAAGTGAGAGTGTTAGAAGTGTGGTTTGGGTTGTAAGTTTATGAGTTTTGGGGTATAGGTTAGATCTTTGTATTTCAGAGAGAATGCTGGTGGTTGTGCATGGAGTTTACATAAGAAGTTAGATAGGTGTAAAATCTCATGAATGTAAGACGAAATGGCCATGGATGAAGGAGTAGAAGAACCCAAGAAGACGAAATGAGTGTTTCTACGTACCCTAGCAGCCCTTTAGGCCCTCCTCTCAGTGGTAGCATGTCCCTAAACCATGAAGGACCTTTCCCCATAGAGTTTTCGAATCTTAGAAAGTCATATTTGTCAAAACAGTAGAGGTGGCGCTCAATGCCCTATTAGGGGCACCCAAGCATTGAAATTTGCAAGAAGAATAATGCTCAGTTCCCCAAAAGGGGAGAATTCTAGTTTGTTAGCCTTGATTGCGACTAGAGGTTCAACTTTTCACCAACAACATACATTTACCATCATTCTGGACCCATCTAAACTATTTACCATTTCTCGTTTGAACTAGGTTGCACCAGCAGAACTTGAACGACTTCTTGTTTCTCACCCTGAAATACTTGATATTGTTGCCATCCTGTAAGTTTCACAAGCATGATTTTTATTTAATTATTATGTGTATAGAAGGAATATAACTTATGTTATTAGTAATTTGAATTCATAATTGACTCATTTTCATTCTGAAGATATCCTAATGTTGAAACTGGTGAGGTTCCAATTGTTATGTTATTCGTTCACCACATACTTTGTTGACTAAGGAAGATATTCAAAATAAAGTTAAGATATTGAAAGAATACATTTTTGTATTAGTTCTGCATATACCCATTTTTGTTGAAAGTGAAATCAAATATAAGAAAGCTTTAGAAATTCTCAAAGTGGTTGAGAGAAATTATAAAAATTGTCCATCTTGTGAAGAATGGAATAGAGGAGAGAAAATATGTCGATTCTTAGAACCATTTTATGAGATTACAAACATGATGTTTGGTTCATCTTATCCTACTTCAAACTTGTATTTTATGCAAATTTGGAAAATTTAGCTTCTTATTGGAGGAAATTTGTTAAATAAAGATGTCACCTTAAAGGATATGACTTGGAATATGAAAGAGAAGTTTCAAAAGTATTGGAAGAAGTATAGTATTGGGTTAGCTTTTGGAGCTATTCTTGACCTACGGTTAAAGGTTGATTTTATAATATATTGTTATTAAAAATTGAATCCGCTAACCTATATAGAGTAAAAAAAGAAGAAAGTATTAGAGAAGTTTAATAGGTTGTTTAAAAAATGTGTATAGAACTTTTGTATCCCTAGTGTTTTTCTTTCCCAATCACCTATTGAATCCATCTTGATGTCTTAATCCAATATCGAAGGGAAAAAGTTGAAGAGATCAAGGATTATTTCAATAAGTATTTTATACCTAGTGTTCATTGTTTTTGTTCTTTCTAGTTTCATTTTAATAATTAATATATAATGCATTGTTGCATTTTAAAATGTATTAGAATGAACCAAAATCTATCATTTGTAAGAACGATAAAAGTTTTGATAAAGCACTGTAGCTCTGTAGATATGAGTATGACTGTCCACCTAAAACAAATTGGAATAATTTAATTTATGTCTAGAAAAAATATAAAAATTATTTATAGATTATTTTATGTCTATAGAGGGGCATGTATTATATTTAAGTCGTAGTTTTAAAAAGATAAAGAACTGAAAATTAGAAACAAAAGGAGATAAAAACAGATTTTTTTTTAAATTATTTTATCGGGGATTTTTTTTTATATATATTGGATATATTTTTAGCGATATATTAAAGGGAGGGGAAGAAAAAAGAAACTAGGCACGTGAGACAGATTTTGAGAGAGTGAGAATTTTTGCTTGTCACACTAAGAACTAAGGGTGGATGTGTTTGGAGGTTGATTAGGAGGAAAGTTTGATTTGATTAGAGATAAGGGAAGTTGACATTGTTTTGTTGTTGTGGTTGATGGTGTTTATGTGAATTATAGGAATGGGTATATGTGTAAGGCAATTTAACTTTATGTGCATGACCTTTTTTGTATGATTTTGAATACATCAATCAGTGAATTTGAATGGAATTCTGAATGTTGTTTCATTGATTTTTTTTTTTTAGTTATTTTACTCACGTTTTCTGACCCACGGTGTTGATGCATCAAATGCAGTGGTGTTCTTTTATCCTATTGACAGTGTAGTTTTTCCTTCCCAATTAATATACCCCTATTTAATTGTTATTATGTTAAAAAATATATATATTATATTTTTTACGAACCTATTAAAGCATAAGGTGCAGTGTTTTTTTTTATGCCATTGTATTTATTGTAGTGTTTCCAAATAATTGTCCCTATTTCTAAATAATTCACTGCGGGACCATTTCTCATCATTGCCAATGTTATTCCAAAATATATCGCTTTTATTACTTTTATATGATATGGTTTTCACGTTCTAGTTTCGGTTTTCTTTAAATAAAATGCTATTTTTTTTAGATTAACAATATAAAATATTTTAATTTTAGGTTTAAGCGCCGCGTCGTTTTATTTGCTATAGATATTGTATATCTTTTAAATATAATGTTTTAAAAGGGAAATTTGATTGATTTATATAAAGTAAGATAATATATATATATATATATATATATATATATATATATATATTTTATATAATGTTATGGATAGAAAAAAAATAAGGTATTATTATATATGTTTAGTAATAGTGTGTTGACTATTTTATGTATAATTTATGGGTGACTACTTTGTGCATTTTTAATTGAGTTGTTATCATTATGTTGTTAGTTTAGTTATTGTTTTGAGACTGTGATATGTGGGTTGTTGCTTGGATTGTGTGTCGAGAGGAACATAAGTTGTTATTTTTCATAAGGGTTGTTTGATAAGTCATGTTAGTGGATGACTATGAATCATCTGTTTTCTTACGTACTCAATGGATGATGACACAAAGAAATCATACGTTGGTGCGTATATCTGGTTTTGTTACCAAGAAGCTTACTGTTATGTTATCTCTCTACATCGTCTAACACTTTCATTTAAGAGAGAACGTCTTATCAAGTAGTGAGATCTCATTTTATTGAATTTATCCTCTCCTCTAAAGTTATTTGAATTTGTACTTGTATTTAAAAACACTTTAATTTTGTTTGTAAATTCAAGAGTGAATCAAAACATTTGTCTGTTTAATTCATGTGAGCTAAACGATTTAGTCAGGTATACTAGTTGAAACCAGGAGTGTGTAAAGTCGTACAATTCAGTTTAGATTATGGTAAACTAAGAGTGGTTGATAATACTTGTTTTAACCAAGAGTGATTGATAATATTCGTTGTAAACCAAGAGTGGTTGATACTCTTTGTAACCTGTGTAAAAGATTAGTAAAACTCCTTAAGAAGTTTAAGAGAGAACTAAACATCACTCAAATTGAAGCGAGTCAGTATAAAAATACTCATGTTATTACTTTTTTCTTTAAAACATTTTCCTAAACCCTCTATGAAACATATACGTGTCTTGTAGATCGTCATTAAGCTTTGATTTGCGAAAAAGTTTTAAAACACTATTCAACTCCTTTTCTAGTATTTTTCTGCTTTTCAAAAATGATAAAAATAAATGTTTATGTAATTTAGTTATTAAAACCTATAACTAATTGGTTAGATAGTTTTGAGAAATTGATTAATTATATTCAACAAGAGCTATAAGCGTAATTTTTTCCTTTTCTATTTTTTATTTTTATGTATTTTTTTATTTCTTAATTATTTTTGTTTGTAAAACTTTAATATTAAGCTTTAAAAAAAACTCATAATTTATCGACTAAATGCAGAAATTTTGTATAGCTCATTAACCTACTATAGTTCTTTTGATTGAGTTTGTTAAACAAGAGAGACTATATAGTTTCACAAGAAATCTTTAACAAGATAAATATAACACTCAAATCCATTATTCATACCCATGAAATTTGATATAACCTTTTTCCATCTTATTCTCAAATCAAATTATAACTTAAAATTTAAAATATTAAAATTTTAAATTTTTTCTAATTCAATTTCCTATTATTAGTTTTATTTTTAGAATTTTTATCCTTTTTATTCTTTCTTTTTTATCTCATAGTGGAGTGGGATTCAATTCAAGGTTAATTACTTTCATTTTCTTTCTTCTAACTAATCAGGAAGTTTGTGATATACATGCAAAAGTAGATTTGTCCTATCATTATTATTTGTTTGTTTTTGAAAAGCCTTATTCCAATGTATTTTTGCAATAATTGAGGTAAACGAAAGTTCCTTACTGTCATAGTATAGAGAAAGACAACAGTGTGAATATATAATTGATTTGAATAATTGGACTTGTGCACACCGCTCCTATTGTGTCGTATATGATGTCTTGTGTTATGTTTCTCAATATAAGAACTTTGGTATATGTGCATTGGTTTGGTTTATGTACATTGGTTTGGATAGGCTAAATTTTTTAGAAGAATTAATTATCATTTAACTAAAAGTAATTAATTAATTAGTTTTTTATTCTTAGATGTTATTTTAGTTTGGAGGGGATTAAAATGTTCAGAGAATGTTTCATATTCAGTATGCTTTTTTTGTGTGAATTGTTTTATAAAATTTGTAAAAGTTCAAATTTTTGCAAATTTTTATATATAAAATTTTACGGAATATTCATAAGAATTTATAAAATATAAAAATTTGTAGTATTAATATATTTTTTTAAAAATTATTTTTTAACTTATGTATATTTTTTTTTATAAAAAAAGGTTATGTTAACTTTTAATTCAAAAAGTATTTATGATATGACTGAAAATACATTATTAAAGAAAATAGAATATAGAAAAAGAGAAAGTTTTGTTATTGGTTTCGATTTCTAAAATGAGTTTTAAGTCATGACATATATACTAAGTTGGATTCCTTTTTGGTCATTGCAAAACTCTCAAGTAAAGAATTTGTCTTCTGACTTTGGATTTGAATTTGTGAAAAAATGAAAAATAAAAGGATAAAAAAATGGGTGGAGTTGAACATTTAGTCATATCAAATAAGCATGAGTGGAGAATGTTGTTACCAGTGGGTAAAAAGTTGCTATCAGATCGTCACTAACCTTGAAATTTATGTGAGTAAAAATGTCAACTAAATGTGAGGCAAAAAGTTGCTATCAGAGTGTGTATTACCAATTTCTAATAATTATTTGAAATTAATTTTTGAACTCCCCTTAAAATATTTTAAAAATACCTTTTTTTCTCTTTTATAATGAATTGTTAGTCAAAATTGCATTTCTTAATTTTGTTAAATGAATTATTTTACTGAATATTGGCTAGATATATATATATAGTAAATTGACTACTGAATATTGTATTATATCTATAAAATGAGTAACAAGATATGAACCCACGTACATAAAACGTAGATGCAAATAAGATTAAACTTTCCAATCACATTTTAGTTTAGACTCTAGCTAATTCACTCCATCCGTTATGCATACCTCTTTTTATCTCGTGGAAATCATGTGTGTGATTGTGAATAAGAATAATACAATTTCAATATTTCTCTTCCTATCTCACCTTTTCATTTTATATTCTTATTGAATAAGTGCAAAAACTAATAATAACTCGTTGAATAACGATATTTTTGTTGTTGGCTGGTATTGTAATTAAGGGAAACAATTTAATAATAGTTTTATAAATAACTATTATTATATTTGTAAAATTAAAAAAACAACGATGATTGGTATAACACTATTGTTATAAATGGCGAAACAATGATGGTTAGTATTACACTATCGTTATAAATGGTGAAACAATGATGATAAGTATAACATCATTGTTGAAAATGTAAAAAAAACAATGACGGTTGGCAGTTAAATCGTCATTATAGAGTTTTTAACAGCTACACAATGACAGTTTAGTGAAAAAATCATTGTTGAAAAGCATGTCAGGGTTAAAAAGTTTTCACTTTCCCGCACATGAACAATTGCTTCGTATTCAATTCTCATAGTTGACGCAGTGCTGCTACCACAATTTAGAATTGTTTTTGGCACGCCCCTCGTCACCATTCATTGTCGCACTATTCACATTTGAGCTCGTTGTTGTTTGGTCGTTCATTTCTTACATTTTAAGCCTTCAAAGGCGCTGTTCATTGCACCACCACATTACAAACCCGTGAAAGTCCTTAGTGATCCATGTAAGTTATGTGTAGGAAGTGTTCAAAAGATGGAGGTACAACGTTTAGAAAGCGCGAACTACTCTTGTGATGAGTGAACCACTACATTTGAGAAGATTTCTATTGCATAAACATAGTTTACATCTAAAAATTCTACATTAACTTAAAGCTATGAAAGCTTTAACGTGATTGTTGAAAAATAATGAAACATTGATGTTTTTCCAACTTGCATTGTTTGGTGAGGAGGCAATTGTTGTACTATATTCATGGACCAACCTTTTGATTATCTATATGTTTATTAGTTTAAGATTTTATACTTGTTTGAGGGCAAACAAGGTTTAAAGTTGGGGATGTTGATAAGTGTCCAATATGAGTTGATTTTAACGTTGAATTGGCCCTTATCTTGTTATAATTCAGTGAAATATCCATCATAATCACCTCAATTTTACTTATTTTGCAGAGTGCAAAAACAACGTATAACGTCAGGCATTTAACGTCCAATCACTGAATAGCCAACGTTAAAAATGACCAATGACATTTTTGTAAATAAATGCAATTATTAGAGGTCATTTAGAATTGTAATTCGATGTCCATTTGTTATATTGGATAAATTTTGCGAAAATGCTTGGCACGAAGGTGAAAATCTATTTACGTAAAACATAGAATGCTCTAGTGTTAGAGGTTAAAAGGTTAGTGAATTCAATAAAAATTTGAGCAGGAGATTGAAAATTCATTCACTTTATCTTAACGCGCGATACCCTCTTCTCTACTTAAACTTTTCTGGAACGAAGTTTGACGACCATCACATTAATCTTTTTTTCATTTGTTACAAATGCATGTTAATTAACTACTTTAGGTATGATTTTCGTTTGTGTTGACCGATTATTTTCGTGTTCTTGTCCTTCATAGGCGTATTTTAATTTCTCTCTCATTGGTGGAAACACTTTATTTCGACAAACCCACCTTTTGAAGGTTAGTTTTCATTTTCGTTTTGAAGAACTTATTTATTGAACTTGTTTGTTGTTTTTTGTTGAACTTGTTTGTTGTTGTTGTTGTTTGGTTGAACATGTTTATTGTTGTTGTTTGATTGAACTTCTTTATTGTTTGTTATTGTTGTTTGTTGTTGATACTACACTACACGTTCATAGTTCATGCTTTATAAAATACCAAAAACTAAAGTTTGTTATTTTTCTGTTTTTCAGGTCTCTTAGAGTTGTAAAAAAGATCACAATTAATTAAAAAAATTTGATTAACGTCGAATATTAACAAATTTCGACGTTAATTTGTTTTACTATGAACGTCAAATTGTTCTATGTTCGATGTCAATTTAACGTCTCCCGATATGACGTCAACCTCGAATTTGATGTGAAAGGCCGAAAAGCACTAACGTTATACGATGTTTTTGTACTAGTTAGAAGAAATTTGAGAGTCAAAGTGGAAAACTGATGAAAAATAGAGAAATTCTAAGCAATTTTCAGCAATATGTCTACAACAATGTTGTAGCACTAAACAGGGGCTTGAGCCGCAAAGAAAAAACCTATTATGAAAGATTTCCTCAAGCCCTTACTTGAGGCTCAAGCCATGGAGAATCCTTCATCGTGAAGTAATCTTAGGAAGACTCCAACCTAGGAAGCACAACTTAAACCTTATAGGAAACCCACCTAGGAAGGAAACCTCATGGTTGGAGCCATGAACCCAAGTTGGAGCCATGCTAACAAATTCTATACAAATAGGATTGTTAGACAGTTTTTAGAGATTTGGAAAAGGAGATCTTTTTGGGACCTTTTTAGAGGAATTTTAGAGAGATTTAGAGAAAGAGTCTTTGGAGAGTATCCTCACTTACTTCCTTTGTATTAAATAGAATATTTTTAGAGGGTTAGGAGATATAGTTTCTTTCTTGTTATTACTGTTAGAAATTGTGTCGCAAAATGTCTCGAGACTGGGCAATAACCAAGAGAAGGGTGGATTGGTTACGTTAAAAAAATCTTCTTTTTCTTTAAAAAAAATCTTCCTTTTTTAAGAAATAACTTCACAATACAGAAAATAACTTTAGATTAAAGCAAGTAAATGAAAGAATGTAAGGAAAAAGAAACTTGCATAAGTGAACTTTATACTGGTTTAGATCAAAAGATCCTACGTGCAGTTGTTAATCTCTCTAAAAAGAGGGATTAATTGTAACACCCCAATTTTAGGACGTCATGATTACGAGTAAAAATTTAAAATTTTTAAAATTATAATACCATTGCAGAAATCCAAATTCAAGAAGTCTTTATAATTAAAGAAAAATAAACCATAATTCCAATTTAATTACACAATAAAACTCCAAATAAAACAGTTTATTCAAACAACCATAAATTCTCTAACTCTCTCAATACACTCGTCACGCTGTACAACATCTGATTGATCATCTACTCCAGTATAAAACGATTATCACAGGTGGAAACCACAACCACAAACATAGGGGTAACCTAACTGAGAATCAATCATAAGTAGAATAACATAACATACAAATGATAAACATTCATCACAATAATAAACACAATAACAACACACTAAAAACTTAAATATGGTCATGCATCACCATCACAAACCAGTGGTATATCCCCTGTACCCTACCATACCATTTGTTCATAAAAGCCAACCAGTTTAGTCATCCTATCATCCTACATCAGACTTATCATTTTCCCGCATTCACGACCAAAATAATCATCATCACTCGAACTCATCCTCTTCCCACATCCACGACCAAAATCTATTTCGCGCATCCACAGTCGAAACCACTCGAACTCATCATCTTCCCGCATCCACAACCAAAAGAGTCACTTTTGGATTTACTAGGTACGACAAGAAGACCACACAACAACTTATCCTATTTTCACACGCATATAACCAACCAATAACTCAGATTCTCAATGTTACACTAAAAAACATGTCTCATATATAACTCATTCAACAATCATTCCCAACATAGTGACTTTCTCACACAAATATTAAGCAAATTATCATAATAATTTAAAGTCAACCCAAAAACGCATACAATAATCAAATTTATACAAAATAAACCCTTTTTTATTTGAAACACATCCCAAAGCCAAGCTATATCTTTACATGAAACCAAAGCCCCATTCTAAGTCAATTTCCAAATGCAAACACATGTTTCCAATTTTGAAACATAACAATGCTTCCAATTCACGTTTTTGATTAAAAATTTTGTTGCACTCTTTGTTTTCTCTTTCTCCCGTTTTAAAAGCCCATGCACTATTTCACATGAGAATCCTTCTTCTAATCATTCCTTTACAAATTTGTGGGCCCCATGTAGCCATGCATAAAAATATACTCATACTAAACGATTTTGTCTTAACAATCTCTCCTTTTTTGATGTTTAACAAATACTCATACTAAACAAAATATGTTGTATAGTAATTTTGAAGACGTATGGATATGTCAAAGTTTTTCTATCTTACTAAATAATGTACATTTTAAATGTGCTCTCCCTTTCTCCTAGCTGCCCTTGAATTGTTTGACCTATCATGCTATCTTACTATATTCTTCTTTGTGTGTTTTCTTACTACCTATGGTTTTTGAAAAGATTTAGCATCTTAATCTTCTAAACCAGATATACTATGAGTGATGTGTGACTACCATAAGTCAAAATCATCCGAGTATGTTTAATGCTTTCATCTATCAAAGTGGTCATTGAAGTAGATATGAAACAGATTTTTCTATATTGACAATTTTTGAAGGATTTAAGGATTGTACTCCCCCTAATTCTGATAGTCTATATTCATCACAACATTTAGGCGTTAAAGCATTAGTATTAATCAGTTAAATATGCTATGAATGATTTATGACTTCTATAAGTCATCATCATTGGATTGAATGAATACAACTAAATTACCAAGGCAAATATATATAGCACGAATGTATATAATTGTCAAGATGAACCAATAAAAGTTGATAAATAAATAACCAGAGTAATGAACCATCTAAATAATCAATGTAGTTGTGAAATGCAGAGTTTTAATTCTAGGAATTTGATGTTTAGCACACTTTCTTCTAAATAGGCTCCTTTAACAATGTTGATGAAACTCCTTGATGAAGAGATGAAAGTGTGAAAGCATGAAGAAGAAGTGTTGAAGTGGCTTGATGGTGCGGTTTGGTGATGAATCCTAGAAGAAGGTTTGATCTGAACCAGTATAAAATCATCTATGCAATTTTCTTTATTTCCTCACTCTTTAATATTGTTTAATTTATTCGCTAAGTAAGATAAAATTGAGAGAAAATTAAAAAGGCACACATTTGTGAGAGGAAACCAATTCATCCCCCTCTTGGTTTATTTGTTCACGCTAATCATTTCGCTGCATCGTTTTGAAAAAAATGTGATTAGATGAAGGAAAGACAAGATGTGATGGGATGAATGAAAGACAAGAAGTGATTGGATGAAAAGGAGGCAAGAGGCTCACATTCATCCCCTTTGGGTAAATAAGCTTCTAGGCTATTTTCTAATGCATGTACTCTAGCTCTCTCCTTCAACTATAAAAGGAGAAGCACCCCTCTTGTATTTTCTTAGAACTTGAATGATATTAGAGCCATTTTATTGGTTCATCTTGACAATTATATACATTCGTGCTATATATATCATTCAAGTTCTAAGAAAATACAAGACGGGTGCTTCTCCTTTTATAGTTGAAGGAGAGAGCTAGAGTACATGCATTAGAAAATAGCCTAGAAGCTTATTTACCCAGAGGGGATGAATGTGAGCCTCTTGCCTCCTTTTCATCCAATCTCTTCTTGTCTTTCTTTCATCCCATCACATCTTGTCTTTCCTTCATCTAATCACATTTTTTTAAAACGATGCAGCGAAATGATTAACGTGAACAAATAAACCAAGAGGGGGATGAATTGGTTTCCTTTCACAAATGTGTGCCTTTTTAATTTTCTCTCAATTTTATCTTACTTAGCGAATAAATTAAACAATATTAAAGAGTAAGGAAAGAAAGAAAATTGCATAGATGATTTTATACTGGTTCAGATTACAAGGATCCTACGTCTAGTTGCTAATCCCAAACAGATTACTTATCCACTATCACAAAATCAATAAATTGTTACAATCACACAAAAAAACAAGTTTAAGGATTTAGAAACACTTCTCTTGTTACCACAAGAGATGAAACTCACTTCCCCTAAATGCCACAAGGGATGAACACCTCCTTTGAATGTTTCACGAAGGATGAACACTTTCTTTGAATCTTCACAAAGGATGACAGGCTTCACTTAGCCACAATAGCAACACTTAATCACACTCCTAGTGAAAATTCTCACTTTTGCGAACACCAAGTTCTCAAAGCCAAAGCACAAGAGTTACACAAATCCTATATCACACTTTTCTCAATTTAAAGCAAACAAATGTGTGTTAGAATGAGAGTCCAAAACATCTTTATAAATATCCCACTCAAGGACACCTCCAAAAATCTGTTGTCAGCTTTTTCTCGCGTGATAATCAATTATTCACTTATGGTAATCGATTATGCATTTAATGAATGCACAACAATAAAAAAACATGCTAAAAAAACTCCAACGACTAGTTGTGATAATTGATTATGGTAAGTCATAATCGATTATGGATAATCGACTATCATACTCTGGTAATCAATTATTTCATAGCCAAAATAAGTTTTTAACCACCTTTAAAAACCTCTTTGAAATAATTGATTATCTTAAGTGACTAATCGATTATTGTAGAGCTTTTTCATTCCAAAACGAATTTTAAAGCATAACATACATGGAATCAACCAACATATAATGCCCTATACATAAAACTACTCATTGCAAAAGCTTTAACACATAAAACAAGTCTTCATGAAGGTCTTCTTGCAAAGTAAACACTTGAGACTTGATTTGGACATCATTAAAACTTCTATGCTTCATGATTTTGCTAACAATCTTACCTTTTTTTTTAGCCAATCACATGCAAGGGAGCCTTTCTCCAAGTACCTTAAGGCTTAAAACAAGCTGGATCATGTCTCATGCAAGCCTAACTCAAGAAACAAGCCGAAAACTCGTTCAAGACATCATCTTGTCTACTTCGACCTTTGTTAAGGGTTTTACTCATAACTTTCTTCACATAACTCTAAATGAGATGATTTTTTTGTTAGAAGCTAGACTCATTGACTATAATCACATATCTTTGTTTTTATCTTTGATATAGTTGTAGTTTAATTTTAAAAATCGTTTACGTGAAAGCAAGTCTAGAAATGACAAGATATCTTGGTTAAAATACAAGGCCCAAAACAAATACTTATATATATATATATATATATTTATAGGCTTGAGGGAAAGTAAGAACAAACTTGAAAACACCATGTTCCACAAGAGTGGAAGTCTTTGAAGTCCTTCTTTTTCTTCCATTCTCCTAATTAACAATTTTATAATTTTCTAATCTTTATATTTCTTAAATAATATATCAAATTTTAATAAAACAACATAAAAAAATAAATTACTTAATTAAATATTAGAATTATATATAATTTAAAATAAATATTTAAATTTAATAAAATTAACTAACATTATCTTTTACATATATATATATATATATATATATATATATATATATATATATATATATATATATATATATATATATATATATAATTCATTAACGCTTTGGCACACAACTCTATGTGATTTTTTGGTAACGCCACGTGTCATCCATTCTTATCCACAGCACGGCTTAAACTTCTAAACTAAGGAAGCCATTTCACTTATAGTGGTTTCTTCCCCTGCGCGTGTGAAGGGGTTTTCTCATCGAACAAATGGGAGGCGGAGGAGCTATGAGGACGGCGGCGAAGATCGCCGGCATCGGCGTCTCAAAGTCGGGTCTCCGGGGCTCGACGGCAGCGCTCCCGACAGAGCAATCGGTCCGCAGCGCGTCGCGATCCTCGTCGGTCGCCGGAGTGTCTGCACAGGGCGCGAAGACTGCCGAGGTTGCGCCGCTGCATGCAGCGTCGCCTTGGGACGACTGGGACTTCGCCGACGATAGCGATTTCGTTGCGCCGAGGATGGTGTTCGGTTCTGCTCCCACTTTCGAGGAAGCTAAGGAAGCCACCACGGAATTGAAGGACGCTATTGATCAGTATATTGATTTTCTCTATAATTTTTGACGATAGTTATGCTTGAAATTTATTTTATTTTATTTTATTGTCTTGATTTTGTGGTGTTTTGGTTTTATTGGGCTGGGTTTTTTTCTATGCTCTTAGTGTGAGTTTTACATTTTTGCTGGTAATAAACTAAGGGTTTTAAACTGAATTTCGTCAAGGTTCAGTGCCAAACTTTGAGGGAATGTGGATTCTTTAATCTTCTTCATGTTGATAGTGTAAACGGCACTGTAAGAGGATTGAATTTAAATTCTGTATGAAGATCTCTGTTTTTTCTTTTTTAATACAGAAACTTACATCATCTTGATGAAAATGATATCTGTGTTGCTCTGTGTCACCTTTGTAACGTAAGTTTGAGCATGATGATAGCATAAATCTAAGGAAAAGCACGCATCTTGTCTCGCTGATTTTCTCGGTTAGGGTTACACTATATTGGCTTTGTTATATTTGCCTATCATTCCTATGGTTTTTTAGGTTAAATTGCTCATTCAGTATTTCTTTGTTTTTAAAACTTTACGTTTTGCCCCTTTACTTAAAACTTAATCATTTTTAATTTCATTTATCTATACCATCTAAAGTTATTCGGACTCAAGAGATGAAAATAATATGTACAAGGATTAAAAAGGATAATTTTTTTAGTATGGTGACTAAAGGTTGAAGTTCCGTCGTTATAACCCCTTCTTTCATCTTATTTTATCCTTATTCTAAATGTGGTTATTTCTCAGTAAATTTGGGTAATATTAAAGTTATTGGCTTTTGGAAGTGTAGGACTTGGTGCATGTTTGAACGTTGAACCCACTTTTGAAGAAAAATGCCTCTAGTATCTATTGTTTTGGAATGAGTGCAATAGGCATCCAAACATGTTCTTGTTCACTGTCTATCATCAGTTCAATCCCGCATTTTGTTATGATCTTGAAGAAGTTATTGCTTGATAAAGTTATATCATGCGAACTCCATCTCTTGGGTCAAGAATGTAATAGAATCTGGTGATACTTATCGTTGTCCTCTGATCATGTTTATTTCTTTTCAGAATATATCTTTCTCCCGATTCTTCGAAATTTTCATCTCCTGGCGATGAAGTCTCTACTCTGTCTCCTACTCTTTATGAGCCAGTGAACAGATCTTGTGTCATTGATGCTATCTCAAATCCTTCAGTTCCAAAGCATGCTATTCAGGCTTTTAATTTGCTTAGCACAAGTCATGAAGCGCAGGTGATCTGATGTTGTTTTAAGTCAAATTTACAGTCTCTTGAGCAATCTCGTTTAGGGAACAATATCTAAAATTGCTTATTTAATGAATGCATTGGCTCATTTATTGAATTAATACATAGAATTCACTGACTTTGGTTTCAACTAGGCTGTTGTGGCTTCACTTGCTTCTGATCCAAATGTATGGAATGCAGTCATGGAAAATCCTGCTGTCTACAGGTTCTTCCAATCACAGCAGACAGGTAATCCTAATTCCAATTTGATGTAGTTATTTTGTAGGATAAAACGTAATAAACCAAATAAAACTTGAAACTGAATTTTTTTTTTATAAAATCAGAACTTTTGGTAATGAATCCTATTATTTTTAACTTTTACATAACCATATAATGTGAAAATTGTGTCTATATTTCTCCCTTTCAAGTTTAATAACTGAAGCCATATTTCAATTTAAAATTTAACTATACACGGGATTAAGAAGTGAAACAATAGACAAGTTTAAATTTATATGATCATGTGAATACTGAAAGTGGTAGGATCTATTCTTATGAGCTGGACGTTAATGAAAACTTTGTTGCAGTGTCTGATTCTGGAGCTGTGGAAACTACTGAGGAAGTGGAAAAGTTATCAACTTTTTCTTCTGAAGGAGATGAAACACTTGAAAAGATGGAAGCCACGGCCGAGTCTGACTCGGGAAGCATGTTTTCGGATTTCATGGGTTTTCTGCAGAACTTAAAGCTTACTGTTACTGAATTGGTAAGTAGTGTGTCTAGTTTCCTTCAGAACATATTCCCGTCACCTGATACTCAGAAAATGGCTGCTGATGCTGATGGGAACATCAAATCAAGTTTCATGGGAGGAACCTTCATAGGTTTGGCAGTGTTGGTGATAATGGTGATAGTGACAAAGAGAGTTTAGTCTCTTGGAAGCTAATGCAGATAATTACAAAGAGAGCCTAGTCTCTCGGAAGCAGAACTTTAATTTGTCGACTTTTCTAATCGTTTTGGAACCCTGTAATTATCACATATGATATGCTTTTAAAATAACAGTGTGGTCCTCAGGTAATTTATTTCTCTCTACATTTGGAAGCCTACCTGGTTTTTAGTTTTTCTGACTTTCTCTGTTATTTTCAAAACCGGATTTAGTTAAGTTGGAATTGGTATTAACAAAATTATTTTGGTAGTTAAAAATATATAATTTATATTAAATGTATAATATGGTGATTTTTGTGTTAAATTTAAGATAAAATAAAATGATTGATATTTTTAGTTGATTTTGTTGAGATTAGTATCACGCATGAGAACGTGATAAATAGACAATAACCAAGAGGGTATGGCTAAATTGGTTTTTTTAAAAATATGTTTTTCTTTCAATAATTTAATTAAACAGTTTATAAACAAAGAAATAGAGGTAGAGAAAATCAGACAATAAATTTTATCCTAATTCGAATCAACATATTTTAAGTTCAGTGTTTAATCACTATAAAGAGTGATTAAACCTTTCACTAAAAATTAGTAACATATTATAATATAAAAATAAGGATTGAAATTATAAATTATTCCTCTTAACATATAAGAGATTGACGTACAAAAGAATGAACAATTTGAACATATCATTTTCTTCTCCAAGGTTTCAAGTTCATCATCATCAAAATCTTTTTAAAGCATCAAAATCTTTTCAAAGCATCAATACTTTTCATTGATAACAATCTCTTCTTTTTATAATAATAAAAAAAATTAATAATAATAAAAAATTTGTTGAAGGCTTGTGATATGTTATATTCTTGAAGGTCTTGTTCTTAATTGACAATTAAGAAAAAAAGAGTAATTAATCTATAATAGAGATAAATAACAAGATATCAACAAAATAATATATCTCCTATGTTAATACAAAATTTCTCTCCCTTTTTTCTCCTAATAAAAAAACAATTTAATCTTCATACTCTCCCTAAATTAGTTAATTCAAAAAGAATTTAGGGGTCCATTTAAATTATTACTTTCCCTCAATGTAATATTTCTCTTAAAATCAAAATCAAATTCTTAAAATATTTTTTTTAACGCTATAACTTAAGATAATCAATTATTACTTTTGATAACCGATTATTGGTGATCCAAATTGTCAAAATTAAAATTTTGAGGCCTTGATAATTGATTATTACCCTTAGTTCGATTATTGCGCTTTAATTTTCAAAAAACGCAAATTTATGCCAAATTTTCATCTTAAGACATATCTAACATTCATAAATTATTTCAAAGCTCTTAAAATTTACTAGGATACCATATAACCTTCTTTTTCTTTTGAAAATTTAACCTGCAAAACAAAAACATGTGACAACATTTGGGTTTCTATAATAAGATGTTCCTTTTTCAATCCATACCCAATGTGTTCTTTTAATTTGGTTCTTACTTTTAAGAACACTTTTATTTTTATAAACCTTTTTAACATGTATAGGCATTTTAACATTATTATATCTCGTTGCCACTTCAAGCAGATTTTCAAGAATATCAATATCAAGCATGTGACTCTTACATAAAAGGCATTCAACAGGATGTTCAACATTTGTAATTTCTTTCATTTCTAAGTTGCATATTTTATTCCTTAAAATAACTTCTTCATCTAATGCCTTCTCATATTTAACTTTCAAATCCTTAAACTCATTTTTCAAGTTTTTATGAGCAGCATCCAATTTTTCAAATTCATTAAGCAATTCAAGAAAAGCTTTTTGCAAATCCATTTCACAAGTTTCAGAATTATAGCAACTTACTTGGCTTGCAGTGTCATCAATATTAATCATCAAGTACAAGTTGACTTCTTCATCGGAATCACTTGAACTAGAGGTGCTTGATGCATTATCCTTCTAAGCAATGTAAGCTCTCTTCTTCTGGAAAAACTTCTTTTCTTCACCATTTTTGAGGTTTGAACAATTACCATTAACATGCCCTTTTTCTCCACAACCATAACACCTGTAATTTGAAAAAGATCCTTGTTTCTTCTTTCAATCATTTTTAAATTTTTCCTTACCTTTAGATTTCATGAACTTGTTGAATTTTCTAATCATGTGACTCATATTTTCTTCATCTGAGTCTTCATCTACAAATTCCTCATCCTTCTTTGAACTCTTGTCTTTTGAAATTTCGATTTTGAAGGCCAATGTTTTCTTCTTTCCTTGGTCTTCCTCAGCACTTAGTCTATTCAATTTGAGCTTATGCTCTCTCAACTTTCCAAAAAGCACAACCATAGACATGGACGTCAAGTCTTGAGACTCATTTATCGTAGTAAACTTTGGCTGCTACGTCCTGTTCGAAGATTTCAAAATTTTAACATTTAATTCACCAGTGTCAAATTTCTTACCTAAACCAAAGAGATGATTGACAATGTGTGTGAAGTGTTTTTGCACATCAATGATAGTTTCACCCTATTGCATCCTGAATATCTCATACTCCTGTATTGGGATCTTCTTCCTAGCACACTTCACATCGTCAATTCCTTCATGAGTTACTTGAAGAACTTCTCACATCTCTTTAGCCATTTTGCAATCTGAAATCTTGCAAAATTCATGTAATACCAAAGTAGAAGATATTATATTACGAGCTTTTACATAAATTGAGCTTGTTTGTTTTCTTCAGCAGTCAGTTGCAAAAATGGTTTTTCTACCTGCATATAATTTACAGTAATAATAGGAACAATTGGTCCATTCACAACAGCTTCTCAAATACCCCTGTCAACAAACTCCAAAAAAATTTGCATTCTTACTTTCCAAAAAGCATAGTTTTCCCCATAAACAAAGGAGGTTTGTCAATTGAAGCACCCTCTGCATACATTTGGTTATGTCCATCCATTTTCGAAAGATTTGAAAAACTATCAAAGCAAGCTCTGATACCAATTGTTGAGTTTGATATAACACAGCAGAACGTTTAGAGAGCGTGATAAATAGACAATAACCAAGAGGGGAGGGGTGAATTGGTTCTTTTAAAAACATGATTTTCTTTCAGTAATTTAATCAAAAGGTTTATAAACAAAGATATAGAGATAGAGAAAATCACACAAGAAATTTTATCCTAGTTCGAATCAATAGATTCTACCTCTAGTTGTTAATCACTATAAAGAGTGGTTAACCTTTTCACTAGAAATCACTTAAAGATTACAATATAGAAATTAAAAACCACTTCTCTTAACAAATTAGAGATGAAAGACGCCTCCTTTTGGCACACAAAAAGATGAACAATTTGACTCTGCTTTGTAGGTATACTCTACCACTTAGACACACCAAGAAAGAGCACTTCCTCCTACAAGCACCAAGTTCACAAGCTCCTTTTCATACACAAAGAATTTCCCTTAGGCACAAAACTTTAATACTCTCAAATGAAAAGTTACTCTCTAAAGTTGTGGAGAACTCTATTTATAAGCCAAGGTTTGTGCAGAGTCAGAAACTGAAAAGGTAACTCCCAACTGTCAGTAATAATCGATTATCAAAAGTGATAATCGATTATTTCAGACCGTTATGGGTTTTGGAAACCGTGATAATCGATTATCTTTAGTGATAATCGATTATTGCAGAACCTTGGACAATATCAAAATTTGCGGTGATAATTGATTATCCTTAGTGATAATTGATTATTGCCGCGACAAAGCCTTTTCTAATTATGCATGTGACAATCGATTATGTCTTGAGATAATTGATTATTGCCGCAACATAACTATACTAAAAAGAAATTTACAAGTCTTCTTATGATGTACAAGTAAAAACAAAAAGCCTAATACAAGGTTTTCTATAAAATAAGCTTTAACAATAAATGTAAATAACTCTTCAAGGCTTCAAGTGCATCATCATCAAAATCTGTTCAAAGCATCAATGTTTCTCATTAGTAACAAATTTATCTATATTTTTAGAAATTTAGAATTGTGAGTAAATTTTTTTTTCTATTGAACTAGTTTTTTATTGTTTTATTACAAATTAACTTGTTTGATATCTATTTACATTACTAATTTTGTATCATAATAGAAATAGTTGGAGGACTATTTAATTGAATTGGAGGACTATTTATTGGTTGAATTTGTCAATTCAACTTAGTTTTGAGAACCCTCAGGTTATCTATATTTGTTCAAACATGAATTAAAACTCGTATGTCACATTCTCTTTCCTCCAATGATTGCTTATCTTTAGAATGATTGCTTATCTTTAGAATGAATAATGTGGAAGAAGAAACTTATCTATATGTGTATTTTTAACTATCATTATTTTATAATTATTGCTTTCTAATTTTTTTTATCACATTCTATTATGTAAAGTGTAACATCCCAAAAATATAGTATAAAACTATATAATAGAATAATCACATGTTAATAATACTACAGATCAGTCTTACAAAAGATAGGACGTACGCTTATGGCCGAACGGCCTTACAGAATAACGAGAAAGTTAAAACTGTACAAATAAGCAATCTAGACCAAACAGTTTACAAAAGACCTATACCGAACGGTCATACAAAAGAAAAAGGTAAAAGATGATCGAACGGTCATCGTACAAATAAACTAACTACTGACCGAACGGTTCTACTGTTCGGTCTTAACTTCTACCTCGACCAAACTTTCTTCTTCCAGCGCTTCTTCCAGCAGCTCTTCTCCTTCTGCTCACATCCACACAGATGATCATTGCAACAGGACAAATGACCGAACGTACAAAATGGACAAGACAGGAAAATAGGGTAAGCTTATGTAATTTAATTCATGTATCAACATATATTTCACACAATCAACTAAACAAGATAAATCATTAACTCTTTCATGCAAAGCCTAATACTAGACTCTGACTGTCCGGACTATATGAATTATGTGTAGCTACGATGTTCGTGCACCCGGGTGATGTAGTAACTGGGATACCCTCAACAGCTGCCACCCGAGGTTAGTCCTATCTGTCTAAATTAACCATAAGGACTAGGACCTCCTGTCATTCCCATACATGACTTACCCTTCTCTACGTGAGAACAAGTAATCACATAATATCAGGATGAACCGCCAGCTTAGCTTTATCCACATTCATACTTTACCAATTCCAATATTCATTCATGAGATATTCCTCCCCGGAATACTCTTTCATAATCAAAGTCATTTCATCCATATCATATTCCATCATCTTTCATCATTAAAACCTCAACTTAACCAATTTGAATAAAGATCTCGTAGGATACCAAATACCGAACGTTAGTTTTTAACCTAGAACGAGACTGAAAACTTGGAGTGAGACCGAGATGTCTCCAACTCAAAACTAATCAAATCGAGAGAGTTACTCACTTGTTGTGAAAGGGACCGAATACAATAATACTCCTCAGAGACCAATAGAATCGAACGTTATTTTTAAGTGAGCCAATTTAATGAACTGACTCTTGAGAGTTCAAACCAAACACGTAAAGCCTAGGCCGAGTACTAAGACTCTAGGCCGAAACCAATTAAGACAGATATTGTAGGACGTCAAATAATAGCACTTGACGGAATCATATGAAGAAACCGAACGCCAATAAATACTTAGCTTCTTAATGAGTTAAACATCAAGGAAACCGAATGCCAGTCGAAGACCGGGCACTATAAAGAGCGAATGCTATTGAGTTTGGACGAACGCTCTGATTATAAAGATAGATTTCGGAAATGAGAACGAGCGCCTAGTGTAAGTTCGAGCACTTACTTAGTACGAGCGCTTGGTGTAAGACCGAGCACTACTTAGTACAAGCGCTTGGTGTAAGACCGAGCACTACTTAATACGAGCGCTTGGTGTAAAACCGAGCACTACTTAACTTATAGAATAAAGGCTTGATAAATATAAGATATCATTTAACTAATGTTCAAGAACGAACGAAATATACAAATACATATAGATATACTGAAGTTTATAATCAAATACCAAGGAATGAATATCCTTGGTTGAATGCTTAAGTACAAATATTACAAAACGAAACGAAGATGCTAGTCTTCAACTAGAATTCTCTCCAAATGAAATAATCCAGTTCCAACCGAGTCTACAAGAAAACCGAACACTATATCGAACGAGCGTTGGTCTAATACCAAACACTTATTAAGAACGAACGCTACTGAGACGAATGCTTGGTCCAAGACTGAATACTCAAGTATAACTGAATGGTCAATACTGACTCTCGACGACATCCTTACCCATTTCATGGCTTTCATTAATCATCAATACTTTTAAACAACATACAATATTTCATCATCAACCAAAGCATCAACACAATATCATTCCATTTTCTCATCTCTTAGATTCATATACTCATACAACCAACAATGCAGTAACAACCATATTTCATATCAACGAACATGCATACATTCAAAGCAACAAAATAAATCAAATTATATAAGCTTCTCTTACCTCTTAACGTGACCGAACGCTCACAGATATGGTTACTGGTTCACCTCTACCAATCCTTCTACCCTCAACGCTCGACAACTTCCGAAACTAAACGAAGATGCTAGTCTTCAACTAGAATTCTCTCCAAATGAAATAATCCAGTTCCAACCGAGTCTACAAGAAAACCGAACACTATATCGAACGAGCGTTGGTCTAATACCAAACACTTATTAAGAACGAACGCTACTGAGACGAATGCTTGGTCCAAGACTGAATACTCAAGTATAACTGAATGGTCAATACTGACTCTCGACGACATCCTTACCCATTTCATGGCTTTCATTAATCATCAATACTTTTAAACAACATACAATATTTCATCATCAACCAAAGCATCAACACAATATCATTCCATTTTCTCATCTCTTAGATTCATATACTCATACAACCAACAATGCAGTAACAACCATATTTCATATCAACGAACATGCATACATTCAAAGCAACAAAATAAATCAAATTATATAAGCTTCTCTTACCTCTTAACGTGACCGAACGCTCACAGATATGGTTACTGGTTCACCTCTACCAATCCTTCTACCCTCAACGCTCGACAACTTCCGAAACTAAACCAAACAGAAAATCCATAAACTCTCATAATCAAATTTATAGAGATCTCACTCAAGGATACCTCCAAAAAATCGTTGTCAGCTGTTTAGCATGTAATAATCGATTATCCTATTATGGTAATCGATTACGCATCATTGAATGCACAATGGTAAAACAACTTTCTTAAAAATTCTCATAATTGCTCATGATAATCGATTATGGCAAGTCATAATCGATTATTGATAATCAATAATCATAAGTAGTAATCGATTATCTTGAGTATAAAATGAGGTTTTCTAATTCAAAACGATTTTTAACGCATCCTAAGACAAACAATACATAGAATCAAAGATAAACCACATCCTATACATCAATATACTAAATTACAAAAGCTTTTATATAAAAACAAGTCTTCATGAAGATCTTCTTGCAATAAGATCACTTGAGACTTGACTTTGAGACATCATCAAAATTTCTGCTCTTCAGCTTTATGCTAACATTTCCAAAAAGCATAGTTTTCTCCAGTAAACAAAGGAGGTCTATTGATAAAGGCACACCCTCAGCAAAGGTTTGATGTTGCCCCGTCATTTTGAATTACTATCAAACAAAGCTCTGATACCAATTGCCAGAGAGGCGCAGCGGAATGGTTAATGCGTTCAACAAACCAAGATGGGGTTAATTGGTTTCTTATCGCAAATCGTGCTTTTAATAATTTTCTCACGTAAATATAAATTCCTTAAAACAATTTAAACAAATTAAAATAGTAAGAAAGAGAGAAAATTGCACAGATAATTTTTATCCTAGTTCGGATCACAAAGATTCTACATCTAGTTGTTAATCTCAATCGAGAACTAACGCTACACTAGCATAAACCAACAAATTGTTACAATTATGAAGAAAATAAAATATTTTAAGGTTAGAACACCTCTCTTGTTACCCCAAGAGATGAAACTCACTTCCCTTGTAACCCACAAGGAATGAACACCTCCTTTGAATCTTCACAAAAGATGAACACCTCCTCCGAATGCTTCACGAAGGATGACAAGCTTTCAACTCAGCAACAACAACAACACTCAATCACACTCCCTGTGAAAGTTCTCCATCTATGCCAACAATAATAGCACTTAATCACACTCCCTGTGAAAGTTCTCGCTCTATGCCAACACGCCAAGTTTTCAAAGACACAACAGAAGAGTTCAACAAACCCTAGAACACTTATCACCGCACACTGCAGATAAGAATTTCGAAAATACACTTTTCTTGTTTGTTTCGTATTGTCGTATTTTAGAATGAGAGTCTCAATCTAATTTATAGAGATCTGACTCAAGATACCTCCAAAAGTTCGTTGTCAACTACTTAACGTGTGATAATTAATTATTCAATTATGATAATTGATTATGCATTTAATGAATGCACAATAGTAAAAAACTTGCTTAAAAATTCTAATAATTGCTCGTGATAATCAATTATTGGCAAGTCATAATTGATTATTGATAATCGATTATTATAAGTTGATAATTGATTATCTTAAGTATTTATTTTTATTTATGATTCAAAATAAATTTTAACGCAACCTAAGACAAACAATACATATAATCAAAGATAAACCACATCCTATACATAAATTCTACTAAATTACAAAAACTTTAATATAAAAACAAGTCTTGATGAAAGATCTTTCTGTAATAAAAGAACTTGAAACTTGACTTTGAGACATCATCGAAATTTCTCTTCTTTAGCTTTATCCTAACAATGGGAATTCGACTAGAAGTAGGGAGCTTAGCTGGATGTAGGAGAGCTCATTGGAAACATGAGAGCTTGGTTGGAAGCATGGGAGCTCGGTTGGAAGGATGGGAGCTTGGTTGGTTGGAAGAAGGGAGCTCGGCTGGTAGTATAACCAGCTTGATTATATGGTCCAAAAATACAAGATCTGTGAAAGAAAAACCTATACAATTATATATTATTTATATATTTAGAGACAAGGAAACTAAAGTTGGACCTAGTCATGCACCTTGTAAGCCCTTAAGATGATTGCCATCATGTTATCTTAATTTAGTTTCGTGGTTTCCACTTCTATAATTATTACATGGAAATAGAGAATATTATAGGGGAAAGTACTCCGTAGCAAGGAGCTCAGAAAGGTTTTGTGATATAGATATTTTGTATATGTATATATTTATAATGTGTTTATGGCCCTATAAATGATATGTAAAAATATTTTCAAAATTTTCAATAAGAGGACGATTGTAAACATAATTAATTATACGTATATGAATTATTTACAAAGATGTGAGATATTTAGTAAAGCGATAAATGGTAATATAACTTTAAAGTAGGAGTGTTACATTTTTTGTATTTCATAGTTTATCAAGGGTTTTAAAATGTTAGTATATCTATAAAAAAATAAAAAGTATAAATAATTTCTTTTTCTTATATTTATAAAAACTAAATAGAGAAATTGTTAAAATTTCATCTCTTAAAGAAAACAAAAATGTCATATTTTTCTAGTTGAGCTTATAGTAAGAATTTATAAAATAAAAAAAAGAATAAGAATTGGCATAGTGAAGGATACATGTCTTATTTTAGAACGTAATCATAAATAACAACTAGTTATTCATGTAGTTCTCACGAAAGTAATAAGACCAATGTACTTGAAGAAGAGAGAGTAGACTATTGTTTTCAAATTTTTTTAATCAAAATAACTAAAAATTTATTCAAGCCTTATCAGAATTACAATACTTGATTGAAAAATGCTCTAAAATATATCAAGGACTAGAAAGGAAACTGGTAGAGAAGAGAAGAGGAATACCATGCAGAGAAACAAAAGGAGAGAAACAAAACCAGAGTTCTGAGTTAATCTGGGTATAACTATGAGAAAATTATTTTGGTAGAAGTGCAATATATTAAAAACCATAATTTTATTTGTCAAAAATTTTATAATTATTGACCTGACACTATAATTTTGTAGCTTAAAATCTATATATCATAAATAGATATCTGTTTAAAATATCTTAAATGTTAAGACTAGAAAATAAAGTAGTATCAAACAAAATTTTAAAACTTGAATTTTAAAAGGCTGATTAAGACCAGACTAACATGGTCCTTTCACATTCTCATAAGTTTCTCACAACTCTTTCGTAATTAACTGTAACAATTTAAGACAAGAAAAGATTAGACAATTCAGCATCAAACTGAGATGACTCAAAAACAAGTTTTATATTTAACATATTCTTCCCTAGAAAATGAAGAAAACCCGATTTCTATACATTATAAATTTCTTGAAAATTTGAAATGCTAAATAAGGATGGTTTTTCAATATTCACTGATAGTCTCATCTGCTGAAACAGGGAAGAATATATTAGTGTGAGGGAGTTTGCTAAAATAAACTGCCACATGTCTAATCCAGAACCAGAAGCTAATACAAATTTGGAGGTACAAATTTTGTTTTGAATAATTTATAGTGCACCCTACAAAAATTCAAGCAGCAAAAAGGTTGCTAGAGGTCAAGATTGTGAGATCAAAAGTAATGGCATCTTCATGCCCTAATCCATTCCATGCTAGAAATTTGAGAAACAGGTTGTAGTTTGTTCAGTAATCAGTAATGTACATGATGTCTTCCTCTGCAATGTGCATGGACCCACGATCCCTTCTGCTACCCTGTTGGCTTTTGTCAGGTTGACCTCGCTGTGTCATTACATCAATACCCCCATTTCAGCTTTCTCTCTAATACCAGTTTTCCTTTAAATTTGTTTATCCTAAAACATAATCTTATTTTCTTTTAGTCCTATTCTATCTATATGTTTTAATTTTACTCCTTATAATTTGTTGTTCCTTTTGAATTAGTCCCTTTGAACAATATTACAATAATACTAAAGAAACAAAAACAACATATATTAATAAAACATTCTCTTAGCAAACTCCACATGGAATGTTTTCATGTCATAGACAAAATTCTTCACAATATAATATAACCTCCATGCCGTTTGATGGAGACAATGTTTTACATTATTTTCATAAAATGCAAGAACAAAATAAATATATAGTTTAGTTTAGATACGGAACACAATTTTTAAATAAAGATGAAAAACATATTTAGCATTTACTAAAAAGCCTACAAAAAAAGAGAGACCAAAACGTAAATCAAGAATTTTACAAGGGCTTAGAGTCAACAAAAATTTAGGAATCAAAAAGCCAAATATTATCAACATGCAAATTTTTAGTACTCCCAGATCACCTACTTGTAGTTTATCCTTTTTCTATGTATAAACCACCAGTATCTTATCTTTCACTCAAGGCAATTTTGTTCAAATCAAACAAGAACGCTATAGATAAATTAATTTCGAGCATTTGACATAATTTGCATTCTTAGGAATACATTTTAATACTTGGCTTCCATTAGAGGAAAAAAGAAAACAATAAAAAGGAAACGAGGAGTAATGTGGAGAGGATGTATTATTTAACAGATAAAAATAAAGAAATAGGAAATTTTTTTACCATTTCTTTGGATGAATAGAAGGGAGTGAAAATAAATATATAAATAAATTATATAAAACTCTTATACTAACTAAAACTAAATAAATTTAACAAAAAATATTCTTTTTACTATAACTTTTTCTTCTTACTTCTTATTTCTACTCTTAAACAGAGTATGAAAATTTGGTATTTCTATTCCTGTCTTAGTTATCTCACTTCCTTTCTCGAAGATAAAGAAGGATTGAAGTTTTTCTTTTTAAGAGCCAACTCAAGTGCTTGTTACTTACCTTTCTCAATACAAATGACATGTATAAATATGCTGCCTCCCATTCATCAGCTGAGAGTGTACCTGATATAGAAGTATGCACAAGTACTACATTACTAGGATTCCCACGAACCACAACACCTAAAAATAGGATTTCACACAAAAGAGACTGGGAAACGCACTGTTCCATGAAGTTAAATGGAAATTGAAATGGAAAACAGTAGGCACAAAGGCTTACTATTATCTTGGTTTCCATCTCCCAATGCACCTAGTCTTCGCATGAGCTCCACAAATTCCGGTTTTTTCATATACTCGTGCACAAATTCGTGCGAGTTCTTTGCGAAAACAAGCTCAAAGTCATACTGTAAATGTTAAGTTTAAATAAGTAGTCTATGAAAACAAGTCATTGTAATCAACACTTACCCCAGAAGAGCTAGAAATTTGGCAGGTTATCACAGACAGTGTGCTACATACCTCTTCAGCTAACGACTTGAATATGTGGAAGGGAACAATCCATTCAGGACAATCAACAGCATCCTGAAACAAAGAAATTATGTCTTAAATGTAGGGATAGAAATTAAAAGTATAGAAATTTTAAAGTGAACTAAATAAGAGACAAGGTCTTTGAATGATAAAATCATAATACTTGTTACACAAAGGTTCTCCATTTATGCATGCACAAAGTCATATATCGCATTGTAATTTGACAAGGAAACTGCAAACCAACTTGTGTAATGAGAAAACAGCTACTTGATATTCAGAAAAGGAAGATTAGAAAGAAATTATACCTCCAAATGGAACGTATACTTTATTCCAAAGGGGCTGGAAGATTTAAATTTCTGAATCACATAAGTAGAATTTCAAGTAAGTAGAATTCACAAAATCATTTCCATAATTATAGAGGTTTCTGGCCTTAAAAAATGAAAGATGGCGCAAAGATCAGGAGGACAAACTTACCTTATCAGAAAATTCTTCATCAAAACGCACCCAATAGACACTGTTACCGAAATTTAATCCTTCAGCTGCAAATCACAGTGAAAATAGCATCTTCAATCAGGAATGAGGAAATAGATCTGCCATACCCAACAAAATCCCCCACTTATATGAAGCAAATGATCAAAGCGTGTTATTGGTGAAGCACATGTCATTCAAAATAATTTATTAGTTCAATTCCAAATAGGAAATTTCGCAAGCAGAGAAGAAACCCCAGAAGTGCAAAACTCTACCGGTGAAATTATCGTTTCTATTCTTGTTGATAACATAAACATGTCGAGGGATGAAGATTTCTATATGCATTGAGACATTTTAAATGACAAAGTACCAAATTCCTACACATACTATTGTTTTAATTAAAACTATTAACACAAACATTAAACATACCAACAAGTCAACATGAACTGTTTTAATAAAATGTTATTAATTTCTATCAACTTTTTTAAAATAAAAAAATGATTTCTTATTTCACTACATGAGGTCAGTCACAAGACAAAGCATTGCAAAGGACTTCATTAAATACTAAATTTATTTTAAAAGAATAATAATAATTGAACATGCAAGAAAAACCTTCTCTAAGCTTCTTGACAATCACATTGGCATCAGGCATAGTTCCAATGAAAATGCCTCCTGGGCGAAGTAAAGCTGACACATTAGCTAATGCTTGCCGGGCACGAGCTTCTGTAGACCATGAGTAATGCAATGCAAACTGCACATTTAAAATGTTTAAGACTAAATCCAACATTCACTCTCAAGATGTAAAGAAGTTCATAATTTATTGAGACAATGTAGTATTAAATGGTATGGTGATGTCGCTTCTACTGACAAAACAGTACAGTGGTTTTTCTTATTAAAAGAAAAAGGGAGCAGTAATCAAGAATATAAATAACGGTTGACGCATAATTTAATTACACTTTTATTTTTGTATCAAAGAAACTGCAGTAAAACAAGGGCTTTGCAAGAACAAAATTAGATTTTGTTAGATATATTATATTTATCTTATCTTTATCTTTTATTTTTAGTTTGTTACTATTTCTTATTTGTATTTTGAACTTAGCCCATATTTCTTTTATTACAGATAGACCCTATGTGTATATTCAACAACAGGGAGATTAATCTCATACATAGTTTTTTTACTTTCAACATGGTATCAGAGCCTAAGGTTCTTTTGAGAAATTTTTTTTTTTTCCTCTGCCACTACATCCACCGCTGTCGACGACAGCGCCCTCTACCACGGTCGGCAGCGCCATCTTCTACTACCGTCATCTACCGGTGTCACTACTGGAGTTTCAATTTCGACCGACTATCACACAGTTTTGATCGTCTCGGTTAAGCGACCACCGTGTCGTCAACGACACCTTCATCGGATCTCCTATGCACTCTTAGCACCTTTTGAAATTGTGAATCTGCTCCATTTTCCGTCGTGCGTGTGGCATATCTCGTCTCCTCTTAGGAAGCTATTTAGAGCGTCAAGGTCTCTCTTTTTCCTCTTTCAGAGTTGTCGTGTGTGGTCGCACCTCTCAAGCAGCTATTCAAAGAATCAAGGTGGCTCTTTTTTCATTTTTCAGGTGCCTTGATTGGAGAATCTTGAATTTTTAAGGTTTCTCTATTCTTTTCATCCATGCCTTCTTCCGCGATTGTCTCTTCTGACCTCCCTTTTGTCACCATTGCGCTTGACCCGTCTATATATGTTTTTTCTCCAGTGGCAAAGATAGTTTTTGTTAGTTTATTTATAGCTGTGGTGGCTCTTCAATAATGATCTCTTTATCCACTGGATGTCAACAATGCATTCCTTAACGGCGAATTGTAAGATGAGATTTTATATGGAGCAACCTCTGAGATTTGTTGCTCAGGGAGAATCTTCTAGGTTGGTATTTTGTCTTCTATCTTCTATGTTGTCTTTGCAAATCATTAATAACTTGGTGTCAATCAAGTGCAGGTGTAGATATTTTCACTAAGTCTTTATGCATTATATTAGTAACAAGATTGGTACATACAATTTGTATGCACTAACTTGCGGGAGAGTGTTAGATATATTATTTTTATCTTTTCTGTATCTTTTATCTTTAGTTAGTTTGTTATTATTTCTTATCTGTATTCTGGACTTAACTCATATTTCTTCTATTATAAAAAAGGACCCTATGTGTATATTCAACAAAAGGAAGATTAATCCAATATATAGTTTTTCACTATATTCAACCGATTCCAAATAAATGTTTTTAAATGGAATAAAAGAAATCATAAGGGTATATAGTTGTGTTTTAAGAGTATCATTTACCTGGCAACTACAAATATCAAAAGGAGCATCATCCGCAAGAACTTTGTCCAAGCGAACCTGCAATTGCAAATGATATGAACAACGAGACCTTCTTTCAACATCTAAACAAAATTCAGAACTTGCTAACATCTAAATAAAATTCAGAACTTGGTATTGAACCCATTGAATTTGAATTATCGTATGCTGAATACTTTTGCAGATAGAACAAAAACAAAACAAAATGAGATAAAAAAAAAGGTTACTGAGAACAAGACATAATTAACAGATCAAAATATTCTGCTTAAACTTTGTTTAGTTTGACTTTGAGGGAAGGAATCTGATTTTAAATTGTGGTTTCTATTGTCGTTTGGTCATAATCCTTGATATTGCAAAAAACAGTGGACAAATGTAGTTGATGGGCGAACATAACTGTGATTGAAATATGATTGTGGCAATCGTAGCAGTAGATCGTTTATCAAACCTAGTGAATATCCCTCTATTTACAAATTTCTTCCCCCTCCTTTCATTCCCTCTTTAATTTGTTCCTAAAACTATTAAGAATTGTTAGGAACCTACAAATCCTAACACCACCTACTCTGCTATCAAAACAAAGTAACAAAGAGAAGTTTGGATTCCTTCACAACTGACACTAGGGTTAACAAAATTACACCCAAAAAGTGCACTCTCCTTTTCATTCTGGAAAATCCCTGTACATCAACCTAAAATATAAGCTGAAAAAACTCCACTACGACAGAGCCTATTTATTAGGTCAAACCGCACACAAACTAACCAGATACAGCTAATTACAATTTAGCCCCTTTTACTTTTTCCTCTTCTATAATAGATCGGTGAAAGTTGTTCCACTTCATTTTGGTCCTGTCTCCATTTCTAACAATACACCCTTCCTTTGAATCAATGTTGTCCTCAAGGATGAAATAGTGAAACTAAATACACCCTTCCTTTCATTCTTATTCATTGTTCAATTATTCAATGTTTGAATAGGCTGAAAAAATTTGTTGAACTCCCCCTGTAACTCTGTGGCAGTTCTGATTCCACTAGATGGTTCCCTTCAACTTTATTAAGTTCAGAAACATGGAACACAAGGTGAATCTGAGCCTGCTCAGGTAGTTGCAAATTGAATGTGACTGCTCCAATGTGCTGAAGAACAAAATAAGGTTCATAATATCTAACTACTAGTCTAAGGTCTTTCATAAACTACCAGTAAGGAGTGCAGTGTTTGCAGCACCTTGTTAAGTACTATTATACCAATACTCAGCCCATGCAATGAATTATACCCAACCTCTACGTTGTTATGAACAAAAAGAACTCAAATAGGTTTCCACTATTCTATTTGAAACTTTTGTTTGACCATTGAATTCCATTTGATTTGCTATTAGGGAAAGCAAATAAACATATCCACACAGGTACTTTCCAAACTCGTCCCAATTTTGATAAGGATTTCTGCATTGTCCAAATCCAAGAATGGATATCGGTAATACTGAATTTTTTAAATTGGATATATGACAGAAAAGGCCATTTACATAGCTGCCCTATCCCCGTCCTCATTCCTAAAACACCCTAGTTTATTAGGTAACCTAAAAAAACTTATATTCAATATTCTCTTTCAACTATTCAATCTCGAAATTCACAAAGTTCATTTAGATCCCCAAGATATTTTTCCTCTTATTGTTTACATATTTTTCCCTTTGTGTGTAGTTTCATCCAAGAGGTATATTGTATTTCAAAACACCAACCTCAGAATAAAAAAGTTTCTAGGACACATTTGATTTCTACTCCTTTTTAATATTTTCATTTATTGTTTATTTTTTTCACATGAAAATGTTTGATTCTCAAATTCAAATGGTCAATTGCATAAACCCTTAATTTATGAGTAACATTAAAAAACTTCTATTCTCGTATCTCTTTCGACCCTAGTTTTGTTTTATTTGAAGAACCTTTGTTTCACTAAAAAAAACCATTCTCTCTATGGTTCAACATATTTGTTATCCACCAAGTTTATTTAAATCTCCTAAGTATTTCACCCCTCATCACAACCTTGATCACACATTTTTTCTTGGTGTAATTTCATTCAAATTATGTATTGCATTTCAAAAACTGCAATCCTTAATTTCATCAAATCAACAAATTCTATCATTTTCACTCTTTTCTACAATTATTTGACCTTTATCCAATTATTATATAGTACTTTGATTTGATATTTACACAATTATAATTTCTTTTTTTGATATTTGACACTGAAAATGAATATTCAATATCATATTTAGTTTGCTGTGATTTTTATTTTTTTGTAAAAAAATATTGAATTAATATTTGGAACAATAAGTGGTTGAGAACAAACACAAGTCCAGGTATACTTTACAAATTTGTGTTTTAAGTTGTACCTTGTAACCTAAGTAATCCTTTCCAAAAGTGCCTCATAAATGTATGATCTCCTTAACAAAATCCTCAATAATCATTTCTTCAAAATCCTCATATATTCTCAATTTGTCCACCACCACTAGAACCACATCAAATCCTTTTGATTTTGGGAGTCCTGTAATGAAACCCATTCTAACTTCTTCCAGCTCGTATTTGGGATGGGCAAAGGATACAGCAAGCCCATGGGAGAAGATGCTTGGTATTTACTACTTTGACCCACTGACCTTTTTCTTCTTCAGAGGATTGATCAATCAGATTCACTAAATTATCCTCTTCCACATGATTTTTCTGATTATTGTCTCAAGAGTAACTTCTTGATATATTCAAGATTTGCCTTTTAGTTCTGAGATATCAGTTCTAGCTCACTAACCAATCTCTCTAAAGTTCCCACTCAATTCTCCATCATGATCAAATGCAGCAGGTCAGATCAATTGTTAGGAACCAAGAAACCAAAATCCTAACACAACACCAACTCTGCTACAAAAACAGAGTAACAGAAAGAGTTTGTATTCACAACACACACACCAGGGTAAAATAAATTACCCTCAAAAGAGACACTCTCCTTAGAAAACAGCAGTACATCAATCTAAAAAATAAGCTGAAACCCCCCCCACGACAACAGAGAGCCTATTTATTAGGCCAAACCGCATAATAACTACCCAGTTACAACTAATTACATTTAAACCCGTTTTAAGTTATTCACACTTCCTTTCCGTTTTGTCACCATTTTTAACACGAATAAATAGACATGAAATGTGAAGTACAAATCAAAACTTTAGTAAGTTAAATCTTACTTTTGGGATCTAATGAAGTTATCAATAAAAAATCATAGAATTTATTTTAAAAGCATAGAAATGATAATTACCTCATAACAATCTCCACATATAAGGCGAGCAGGAAATGTAAACTTTTTACGTCTCTGATGATGGTCAGCATCACCATTGTAACGTGTTCGACAGTCTTTGATCTGGAAAGATTGTTGAATTCAATAAGAAAATAGTGTGGACACATACATCATAATAACAATTAGTTTGACAAGATAAGGTATACAATGTTTCACCATGTAATGGGCATGGATTTGAACAATAAAATATAATTATAAGTGATCACCTAAAGTTGGGGAAATACATAACCAAAATGACAAATTTACTACCAATAGCAAAGGGATGATCTTAGGATCTAACTGCAAGGTCCAACTAGTGGATTACATTAGGAAGTTTTGATCTGTGGCTTATGAGCTCTTGATCTCCAAACTACAATGAATAGCTTTTGTCTATGAATGAAAGAAATGGGAATAATATCAATCTCAGACCACCTTCTTGAGCATCATCCATAAAGAGCACAGCTTCCATTTTTGGTTCATCAAAAGGCGATACTTCTATGTTTCTTATTGAAGCTGCTATATCTCATATTTGGCTACAGTTTTTCATAACTTTATTTCTTTGGATACATCACAGATACATACTAATGTAGTATTTGAGAGCATAGTTATAAATCTCAGATGGCAGTGGTAAACTCTGAAAGTGTAATGTCAAGGGGCGGGATGACTTTATTTTAAATAGTAGAACACAAACTTAAAAATTTATACTACACATGATAACACTAAAAAAAAAGAAAACCAAAATTAAAGAAATTCATGATAAATAATAGGGGACAAGTTTAATACACAATTACCACCAATCTTTGAACAACAAAAGAAAATAGTGATGAGATTAAAAAAAATGAAAGATGGTGGTGAAATTAAAATAAAAAGAACATAATAAGAAAGATAAAACTAGTAGAATGTGAATTGGGAAATCTAAAGGAAGAAGAAAAAATGTAACGGAATACATTAAAAAAATGGGTTTTTGATGCCTATATTATGGTAGCGCCACTATAGCAAGTGAAAAAGCTACCAATCCAATCCACTACAGCTCCAATATACCACGCTATTGACAACCATTATAGACAGTATTGGCATTGGATACACTAAGAAAATGCAAATATTGGTGTTTAATTTGCAAGATTGTACCCCTAATTCATCCCTATAAATGATATGATTTGGTGGAAGTCAATATGGAAGCATGATAAGAAAACCAGTGCAGGCTAATACTCACCGAGCCTTCGGCAATGTCAATACCAACATAATATCCAATTTTGGCCTTGTCCCATTTGATAAGATCACCACCCTGATAAACATTCATGAAACAAAAAAGGATGCTTGGCTAAGAAACTGGGAATGACTAGTGGCATTTAAACAACGACTGAAAACCCATTAACACCTTGCCACAGGCTAGATCAAGTACTGCATCTCCTCGACGAGCATAAAGCTGAATTAAAACGCTCTTAATCTGTTGAATGGAAGAAATTAATCTGCAATCATGTAGTAATCTGTGGGTAACACATGATATATTACAGAACACAAAACATACCCAGTTATTGAGTTTCTTCAAATGAATTATTGGACTGGCCTCCCGTTCTTCCAAAGTCTGGTTGGACCTTGCACTGTAATGATCAGCTACTTTCCGAGCAAAAATCTTCGTGCTTTCATCCTCAAGAAAATTTGCACCACCTAAACACAACTCATCAAACGATAATTAACACTAGAACCACAACCCCATATAAACCTGTTACAAGAAAAACATCTGCAATCACGTTTGCATATTCATCGTGATTCTTGATATTATAGAAAATTGTTAGCAGCTGATGCAGCCGCGGTTATAGTTGTGAACTAAGTTCCAGAACCTTCCAAAAAGTGGAAACAAATCCTCTAATGCCCACGATTGAATCATACAAACTCTTCTCACAATGACACGTCGCACCTCAAATTACTGTGAAGTTCATTTATATTTAATTGAGCAAGTTCATTGCAGTATTGCTTCAATCAAAATATGCAAGCAACTTTTTTTGAGCAATATGCAGTTAACAACCAGAAAAAACTCTACTTTTAACCACAATTCTCAAACTGCAACCCAATATTTCAAAACTAGGGGGGTGCACTTTAACTTCGTTCAATTGTCAATTGTTAACTCCGTATTTCAGACCAAACCCAATACAAAAGCCACAAAATTTTCCTTTAACCCCATTCCTCCACTTGGAAATTCAACCAACCTACAGTCTCAAACCCAATCAACCCCAGATCCACAAACCTTTCAAAACGGTGAAATAAAGATGAAAGAACAAATGGGCTAGTGCCAAAACACTAAAATATTTACCTTGAGGATCATGCCTAGCTTTGGATTGAGGTGGACCTACCGAGGTCGAAGGAGATTCCTGGTACCCACGTTTCATTGGGAGCAATAAATTGAAGAACAATGACACTCACTCACTCTGCGTACCAGAAGATGCTGCAATAATCGTTGAAGGATATATCAAAACAACAACCGAAACTGTTCCCAAGTTCTTCTTTCTTTCTTTTTTGCCAAAAACTGAGAGAATTGGGTGTGGCTTTTGCGTAGGGTTGTGTTCCTGTGGTTTATGTTCGATTTGAAGAGCGAAGAGTGGGAGTAAAAGTGAAAGATACTCAAAAAGCAACAAAATTTCTGGTCTGTGGAAGGATATATAGCGGTATGTTAATCGTGGTTCTGAAGGAGGCTGGGTTTCCTTCCCAACATGCTATTCAATTTGTGAATAAATTAATTAGAACCAAACCCTCAAATAAAGAAGTCAATTAAATAAAGATTAGTACTGAAGAAAATACCTAAATAACACAATTTATTAATTTTCTTATTTCCCCAATTTATCCATCATTTTTTTATAATAAAATAGTGCAATTTTATCGAAATTATTAAAATAGGTAAAATTTAAAAGAATATTAGAATTGGTATACTATGTTTTGGAAATTGTCTTTTTGTGGGCTCTATTTTCCTCTTATGATGTAAAATTAAACCAAAAAAAACATGTTTGAAAAAACTAAAGTGAAGTTGTTACGGACACACTATTTTAATTTTACTATTGCAATAAATTAAATTAATACGAAGAAAAATTGTTTGAATTTAAAGAATTATGACTTCAATTTTGTTATAATAATAAATATTATTACTAATTATAATAATATGATCAATTATAATAAAAATAATAATAAATATTACTGATAATTACTAATAATATTCATAATAATCTAATTATTATAAAATGTTTTATTATGTATAGCTATATATAGATAGATGTTCTTTTTAGATTTTACTTTCTAATATACAGAAAATTACCTTATTTATTTTTTCTTATTCTCTATGAAATGATTTAAAAGTGATTCTTTCTGTTGACTATTTCATTTGATTTCATCACTTTCGAAGTTTTCTTTTTTCTCACGTTCAAATTATTTTCTTTGATGGTTTCAAATTTTTCTAATTTTAAATTTAAATTGCTTAAATAATATCTTAAACTTAAATAAAACAACATAAAAATACATATATTACATAAATGGATATATTAAATTTAAAATTAATAAAAATAATATTCTTTTATACATATGCATAAATCTCTTTGTTTTCAGTAGTTATTATAAAAAGAATAATATTATTAATATTTTCTGTAATTAGTGATAATATTACTATAATAACTAATATTATTATTGTAATAAAACTGAAATTTTATGAAGATTATAGTTAAATTGAAATCCTACATGACTTCATGTAAGTTTTATAAAAATAAAAATAAAAATCTTTGAAATATTTATGAAGATTTTAGTTAAATTGAAATCTTATTAACCATGACTTCATATAAGCTTTATAAAACTAAAAGTAAAGATTTTTTTTATCGAAACATAATTTACATTTGGTAATATAAATATAGTTGATGAAAAATGTCAATCCTAAAATGTAGACTCTATGCTTGTTATATGTCGTTACTATTCACTAACCAAAGACTAAATAACTAGTTTAATCTCTAGCCTCTTCCCATAAAACAAATCTTCAACAAGAATTATGAGATGTCTTTTTCCCAAACCATTTTGGTTGATTTTATATTAGTTTTAAAAGGTTGTCTCTTTTATTTGACACTAATGTGATTAGACTTACCATAGTCAAATCACATGAACATTATCTTTTTCAAAAACTTTCTTACTCTTCAAATCATACATAAGACTAGACGTATCATATGCATATATTTGAAAATATAATGTTTAGAGCTTTAGAGATCTTAATAAACTTTTCAAATATAATGTTTAGAGCTTTAGAGATCTTAATAAACTTTTCAAATCGGCATGTGAATTGTCCTTTAAAACACTTAATTTTCTTAATGTTTGATAATTAAGTCTATTTTAAGGTTGACAATATTTTATCAATTGCAAGTTTATCTTTCTTGATGTTTTCATTTTCTAGAACCAAGATTTTAAATCTTTTCTTGAGTTTTAAGTATTGCTCAAAGATAAAGTTGTAACTATGGAAAAGATCCTCATAAGAGAGATAGAGTTGAACATTTCCTTTTATATTTGTCCTCACACTTAGGTCGCATGTTCATATGATACTAAGTCTCATCTCAAGTCTAAGTCTTCCCAAGTGATTATTAAACTCTTCTTTCTAAACTTGGGCTTTCTTTATAGCTTAGGACATTCAATTCACATGTGCCTAGGTTTCACTCATTTATAGTAGATGATATCTTGTAAATATTCATCTTTCCTTTGTCAAATGAAGCCTTCCTTTATCTTGTGAAAAATTTGCTGAAACTTTTAAGACATGAGTGATATTTCCTCATTGGTTGAGTTTTTAGACTCAACTTTAGATGCATCCACTTCTTACTCTAGAATTTTAAAGGCTCATTTCTTCGAACAGATGGTAAATTGACTCTAACTTAAAGGCTAATGTTGGATGAAGTTTATGTTTCCTTTTGACTTCAATCTTGTAGGCGCACTTCATGCATTCTTAGAATTCCCAAAATCTCATTCTAGGTGAGTTTCTTTACAACTCGAGCCTCTTGGTGGTTAGTGTTTTGGGTTGTCATACCTTAGTTATGTTATCTAGCAGCTTCAAGTTTATTTAAGCTTTAGAGAAGTAATTGTTGTCATTTTTACAATCAAATAAAAATTCAATCGGCTAATGCATTATACTAATCATTTGGAGTACAAAACTTGGTATTCTAATACATTGTAAATATAATAACAATATACTATAATAGGTTAGTCAATTCAAGTAATCTCCTAGCGAATTTAATTAATAGTTTCACATAAAACAACATTTATAAGAATTTTAAACAATGTTAGAAGCATAAAACAATAAAAATGAGGTTTATGGAAATAATAAACGATATAAAGAAAAAATATATATAAAGATAGGTTGATTTTCCAACTCTTCCACAGAAAAAATCTTCATTGGTTATCATATGATTACCATTCATTTAATTTATCAATGAAAATCTCAAATTCACTAAATAAGCATAAACTAATTCATTAAAACTCTCCGTTATTCCATCGTCTACTATGAGACTCCATCCAGATATCACTTGTTCCATCGGTCACATTTTCACGACAAGATTTATCAAACGAATGACTAACGTTGATATTTCTAATTATTAACAATTGTTTAACATTAAAATAATTTTTTGTATTATGTTGTAATTAAAATATTTTATTCTAACAAGACAACTTAAATTCAATAAATTTAAATTATTTTATTTAAACAAAACATTTAAAATATAAAATAATTTAAAATGAGATGAATTTAAATTTAATGGATTTGAATGTATAAAAAAACATAAAGTTTTCTATCTAAATATAAAGTGAGAATTTCCATTTCAAACATAAATTGAAACACTTAATCACGTAGGGTTGAATCGAATTGGGCACACCTCGAGTTAAAACGAATTGGATGCACCTCACACCAAGTAGGATCCACTCAAGTCCAATCAAATCAACTCAAGTAAAGTTGGATCAATGTCGGGCCTAATTAGGTTAGACCCACCTCGCACTAAGTTAGGTCGGGCAATATCAGGCCGAGTAGTGTTAGGCCTACCTCAAACAGAGTCATATTAGGCCCACCTCAAGTAGAGTTGAGTTTGGCCTTAGGCCAAGTCAAGTTAGACCCACCTTGGCCTACCTTAGGTTGAACCAAATTAAGCCCACCTCAGATTGAATCGATTCAAGTCCACCTCATATAAAGTCGAGTTGATCCCACCTTTACCAAGTCATGTCATGCCCACTTGTGGCCAAGTCAAGTTGGTCCCATCTTCGATTGAGTCAAGTTGTGCCCACGTTCTGTAGAGATAAGTTGGGTTTTCCTCGAGCTGAGTCAAGTTGAGTCTAAATCAAGCCTCGACGAGTCCATCTTAACCCTAGTTGAGTCAACTCTATGTTAGATTAAGTAGATCCATGTTAGGTCGAGTAGAATTGGGTTAGGTCAGATCGAGTTGAGTTGAATCTAGTTAGACCTATATCAGATCGAATTGATTTAACTCCCCATAGGCTAAGTTGAGTTAGAGTCAAAACTTTGGTTAAGTCAAGTTGGACCCACTTCGAGTTGAGTTAAGTAAATTGATATCGAACAAAGTGGAGTTGAACCCATGTCAAGTCAATGCCAGGCCAAGTTTAGATCGTGTCATGTTAATTCATCCTAAGGCAAGGTCAACCAAGTTTAGAACCACTAATGAGTGCATATTTATGCCCCCATGTAAGCTTTAAGTTGATTTACATTAGCTTTTATTTTCTCCATCCTCTCATTCATGCCCTCCATCATTTTCTTCGTTTCAACATTTTGTTCAACCATCATCTTCATAAATTTTTCTATCATCAAATCATCATATGTAACATTTGGTAAAGGTTGTTGTCTCATTTGGGGTGGAACATAAGTTTATTTGTGTTGTTGATTTTGCTGTAATGACTATTGATTAACCCATATCAGAATTGGATTATTTCTCAAACTTGGATCATACCTATTGGAGTTATCTGAGATGTTTTATTTCCTTCAAGCATGTTAGCAGCAAACACTTGAGATGGTTTCTCCATATTAGTTTATGTTAAGTTTAAACATGCATCAATATAATTGTTTGTTGAAATACAAATTCCACACACCCTTGTAACTTATGGAGTTGAAGTCTTGAACAAGTTTAAAGGATCATCTATCTTCTTCTCTATTTGATGCCTTCCATTATATCAGTTCTCTAGCATCTTGTGGCAATTTGTCTAGGAAATATCCTCTACTTGCAACATATGCCCATTACTTGTCTAACGATTTCAAGCCTTCATAAAAGTATTGAATGAGGGCATGTTCTTGTGTTTAATGTTGAGGACAAGATGCACATAGTTTATTGAATCTTTCTCAATATTCACTAAGGGTTTCTCTATCTCATTACTTAATTCTAAGAATCTCTCTATGAATGGCAGCCACGCACGATGCAGGAAAATATTTCTTAAAGAAAAATATTTCCATAGTTTCCCTTGATGATTCTTGTTAAAAGGTAGTACCACCAATCTTGAGTTGTTCATTGAAAAGTAAAAGGGAAAGCTCTCATTTTTAGATTTTTTAATGCGATCCTAGGAGATCTAAAATTTTCACACAACATTTGGAGTTGTCTCAAGTAATTTATGTGGATTTTCCCCTGATAACCCATTGAATTTTGGCAAGGCATTTAGTAGGTCAGCTTTGAGCTCACACTCCTCATTTGGATACTCTATGTTGGCGTTTGTGATGGTATTGTTAGATGTGGCTAGTTGTCTGATGATTTTTTGAGCCATTATGTTTGGGTTTGGGTCAAGTGAAGGATCAAAATATATGTTTATGAATGGAGGGAATGAAGGTGTTATGGTTTCAGATGTCGAAGATGTTACCTCAATATAACACCCAAATTGCAATCTTTTGCAAGTTTACACAAGTTTTGTTGAACTTTTGGATCAATTTGATAAAAGTCACTCGAGTTGACTCGAGTCATGACTACGCAGTCCGCCTGAAAGTGTTCCTTTGTTTTTGACATGTTTTTTTGTCCTATTCCTACTTTAGAGAAAGATTTCGAGAAAGAAATAAGTTAAGATGTTGTTGGGTTCACTCCTAGGAAAGAAAGGTGTGTCACAACAAACAACTTAAAAACCAAGTCTTTCCTAGCTAGAGTATTCTCCAATTAATCTAAAAAATTTCTCAAAAAAAAATTATTAATCAAAACAAAATCAAAGACTTTGCTAGCAATTCAAAAATAACTAAAAACTAAAACATCACAAACTAAATTAAATGTATATGTGTTAAACACAAAAAAAAATAAAAATTAGAAAATAAATAAGAATCAAAATATTAAAAATACTAATCATACTCTCCGACAACGATGCCAAATTTAATATGTTGTCGTTGATGATACCAAATTATCACTACTTGACCAAGACAACTTTTGTATTAAGTTAGTGACAAACTAGATAACGTTAAGTTAACCCTCAGTCATATACCAACAAATACAAAATTGATTTTCAACAATTGATTCTTATAAAATCTTAAACAAAAAGTTAATAAAACACAATGCAAATAATAAAAAATAAAAGCAAAAATCTAAACTTAATGGAATTAGTAAATAATATTGATATGAAAAAATATAAGTGTAATTTGATAATAATAAATGAAATAACAAATTAATAAAATACTTTAAAATTATTTTAGTAAAATAGATTAATTCCACTATTTTTTTAAAATAAATTCATCATGAGTTATTTATATATTATTGTTCAATTGATTATTATTATTATTTTCAAATTAATTAAAGTAAATTCTTAATTAACTTCTTGACATTCTCATTATCAATCAAAGTAGGTTCTCAATAAAAAACAAGAATTTTTTAGATTATTCATAATAAATTAAACAAAAGTACATTCTAAATTAAATTGTATTATGCTTTTGATCATGTCTATTCTTTTACCTCTTACCAAATAAATAGTTAATTAATCAAATTACATTCTTGATTAATTTTTGTTAAAGTTTTTAAGACTAATCAAAGTACTCAATTGGTAGCAAAATTTCATTCAATCACGTGAAAGTTCTTAACTTTAATCAAAGTATAATATCAATCAAAATTAAGAACCATTAGATTTGTATGATCAATATATGCATATAGATTAAAACACATTGCTAATTATGTATGATGTAAAAATCATTACTTTTTACATAATTTAGAGATAAAAGACATAGATAAATGAAAATTGAAACAATAATCAAAAGAAGAAAGACATTATTTTAATCCAAGATAAAAAAATGAATGTTTTGGTGAGGTGTAAAAAAAAGTGAGGATTGGAGTGGATGAGAGCTATATACTAAGGGGTGTGGGAGTAGATTTTGTGTGACTCATTAAAAAAGGAGAGTCTATAAGTAAATTATGTTGTACAACAAATTTTTCCATAATTTGCATTGTCTTATTTTGTAGCATGAAACAATTTATTTTCATATTTTCAATAAACCAAATTTAACTTTAATTGCATCAACAAACATTAAAATAACCAAAAAATAATTTATATGCAACTAAAAATAATTTTTTAAAACATTTTTATTTCACAAATTCAATAAGTCAAATTATCACAAATCCTATTTAAATCAGTATTTTAAACACAAAAATTTAATTAAAATTAAAATAAGAACATAAATATCCATTCACTACTTACTCCGATAAAGTCGAGTCGTGTTAAAAATATGAACCTTAATTTTTTCTAATAAGTTGCAAATAAAAATAAATATTAAGAACTAATTTATAATAATATAACATATTTGATGATGAATTTCCAATTTAAAATATTTAGAATTTAATTAAAATAGTGCAGAGTGGAGTTAAATCTACTTCAATCGAACCCAAGTGACTTTAAATGAAGACTTTGGAGACCAAAGCTTTTTCTATCCCTCATTTAGTAGACAAAAAAAACAAGAAAACTTATTTAGGAGTATATTAAAGTTTACTTATAGACCATGGATCAACTTAAAAGTTTTATTTACACAAGGCTTGAATCTTAAAAGTAGGAGTCAAACACCTGGTTGCTTCATTTTTTACTCTTTTTGCGTATTCATTTTCATTCATTAATTCCCGATGAACTTTTCAACTACTAAATGCTTTCTCATGTATAATGACAACAATTCAAATTTCACTACCCCTTTCTGTATCTATTCTGAGCATGTTTTTGAACCATTGCACAGAATCTTTTGGTATCCTAGTAAGATTGTTCTTGAAATCCACATAGTAAAGTCCAAACCGTACAGTGTATCCCATGTTCCACTCCCAATTGTCAAGCAATGACCATACAAAGTACCCTCGTACATTGCAATCATCTTCCCTGTATTGAATTCATATTATGTCAGAATAAGATGGCTAACAAAATAGTGTTACAAACCCTTGAGGACGAACTCAAAAGCTTCCAATAATATACCATATAGCAGCAGATAGGTTTGAAAGATAGTCTCTATGGTATCTTATCCTCTTCTCATCTTTTAAGGCCTTCTGTAAGGTCATAAAGGGTTTGCTTGGGTCATCCATTCCTGCCATCACAAACTAATAGATATTAAAAATGTCATGATTATTGAGAATTGAGATTACTTTAGTTAGATTTCATAAAAATGTCTTGTCATATTTTAGAATATCTTGTTATTCTTCTCTAATATTATTTCGTGTTTTCTCTTTATCAATAAACAATAGAACTTATGTTAGAAAGTGATTTTAAGCGTAATTCAACCTCACAAAACTAGTTTATAAAGTGATTACATTACAGTTATATATTATAATTTGACCTTATTTATATTACACCCGGGAATTCTAACAACTACTTAAAATAAATATGGTTAAAATACCTACAATTTGAAAAATATGATCCAAAGTGTTTACTCACCATTCTCTGTTATAATTACTGGTGTGTCCCCATATTTGTCTTTCACATGTTTTACCAACTTTCTGATGCCCCATGGAACAATGTGCAACCAACTTGAAGCTGCCTGAAAAAAAAAAAGACTTTTTTGATTTGGCTTGAAGTGTACTGAGTAAATGTGCATTGTGGTCTTAGGCTGTATTTAGATTCATAGCAAGGAATAGAATGAAATCGAGTAAAGTAAAATAGAATAGACTTACAATTCCACTTGTTTGTATATTGTTCAGTGGTAAAGGGTGTTTTAAATCTTTTTCTATTATTATAGAGGTGCATGAAGCAATAACCTGAATTCAACTCTGGCATATTTTAGACTACCAAACAATAGAACGTGGTGTCATTGCACTATATTTTAGTCCATTTTATGTTTTTCAAATTACAAAACACTGCAGTCTGAGCATACCTTTTCTCCAATTGCAGCTCCTCTTCGGTATGCTAGGATGAAGAACAAGAGAAAATATCAGAAACTTCCAATGAACTTCAGCTATGCTTGTTTTAGGCAAAGAAGATAAAAGAAAGTCAAGTTAAAAAACAGGGTCAGAATTAGCATTAATAGCTTACCGGTTGTAATAACTGCAGCATCAGAAACAGCATCTTGCATAACCAGTTTTTGAATCCTGGTCCTATCGTTACGAGTATATAATGAGGTGTAATGGTTTATGCCAATAAAATCCAAAGATCCCACAAGAAACTTTGAGGTTGCAGAAGAAATCTCTGGTAATCTCTCACCTACAAGTTTCTTCATCCAGAGAGGGTATTTTCCAAAGAAAAGTGGATCAAGGAACCTGATTCACATTGGTGTTTCTGGAAGATGAGTTCTTAGTTGTTTTCACTGAGCTATAAATTTTTTTGATAATCATTGTGCCACACGAAAGTTTACCATCCAAGTGAGAAGTCCATAGCTCTTGATGCTGCATCTCTGTCTTCATCAAGTTCTGTTATTGGTTCATACCATATAACATCTAGTGCTATTCCTATTTGTCCTCCTTGTTCTTCCTGAATTCTCCATCCAATTAAAAAAATATATATATATTATTGACATTTTTAGCTTCTCTGTAGACTTTTAATGATAGTATTATCAAGTAAACCTGCATCCTGATATGTAAATCTCAATCATAGTTGGCAGGAAAGATTGCACTTATCAGTAATGATGATACTAATGATATTTATATCCTCTAATTTTAAAAAAACATTTATGTCTATTATATTTTCAATAAAAATAATATTTACATTTTTCTAATTTTTAAATAAACACTTATATCCTTATGTTTTAATACCAGATATCCACTTTTGTTATTTTAATTAAAAATGTCATATTAACTAAAGAAAATAAAAAATTATGAAAATTAAAAAGTTAAAATATAAAAATGTAGAAAGTAAGTTTCTTTTAAAGAAAATTATTTTTTATAAAAATATAAGTGAATGACATTTATTTAGAAAATGAAAAAGAGTGAATGACATTTACTAGTTAATGACATTTATTTAAGAGACATAAATAGAATTTATCCCAAATCCTTGAAATTCAAAACTTTCCCTTTAATCTTTGATTTCTCCTCATGTTCCAAAATATAATTTATTTGCATGGTTAGTGTCATTTACCAGTTATTAAAGTGAAAGTCGTGTAAAATTAAGGACTAAAATTAACCTAACTTACAATCTCAAGAATCTAAGAATAGTTTCAGTTTATTTTTTGAAAAAAAAATGTTTTTTTTTAAAATGACTAGTGTGAGAAGGGTCTGTTTGGTACCTTGAAATGTAGTTGGTAGCTTCTGTAGGCAGCAGCATGAGATAAGAGAATGTTATGAGCAACAATGTATGGCTCAGTGGATGATTTTCCCTTCTTGCATAGAAGATGACCTAACAAGGAACATCTTCCTGGTGCTTGAATTCCTAAATCATAACCATGGAGTGCAAAATTATGAGGCTCATTGAAGGTAATCCAGTGCTTAACTCTGTCTCCAAAAGCTTTGAAGCATGTATATGCATAATGCTCAAAATCTTTTCTGCAAGTAAGTACAAGTGAATATGAAATTCAACCATAATTTCAAAACATCAAAACAACTACAGGTATGAGTATACACTCTGAGAAAAGAAAAATAGAAACAAAGATTTTTCATCAACTGACATTAGTTTATGCAGTTCATTCACATTTTTTCATCAACCTAATTTCTTACATGATTTGTGTGCTTAACCATCCTTCATATTCATCTTCAAGCATTTGTGGAAGATCCCAGTGATACAGTGTAACAAAAGGCTGAATTCCTGATTGAAAAAAAGAGCTAAAACTTCAATACTATTTTCTTTTATATGTTTGCAGATCAAATGCCTGAATAAATTCTTGAGTAACCTTTTTCAAGCAAAGCATCAATGAGGCTGTTGTAATATTTTATTCCTTCTCTATTGGGTTCCCCTGTTCCTTCTGTTCACAAATTTAGTTAGCTTTTGAATCAAACCACACAAAAACTAAATGGTTTTGAACAAAAAAAACTTACTTGGGAAAATTCTCGTCCATGATATGGAAAATCTGTAAGAATCCATTCCCAAATCCTTCATCAGGTTTACATCATTCTGTACGAAATGGAATTTGTGCAACCATCAATCAGTGTGAAATTTTCTTTCTCTTTTACTTTTGAGTATAGCTATTCGAAATTATTAAACAAAAGAAAAAACAACAGTTTAATTTTATTTCATACAGTCTCGATATAAAAAAATTACTAGCCAATAAAGGTCTATAATTTGTCAAAAATTGTTAATATGAATGTAAGGAAAGTTAATGTTCAAAAGTAAAATCTTGAGTTTAAAATTTATAAATAGAAAGAAAGTTCTTGTAAAGATTAATGATGGATAAAGAGGTGGTGAATAGTCTTCAGCGATAACATAATATAAACAAACAAAAGTATATAACTTCAGTATATACATGATATAATCAATGAGGGTATAGTTTTTATATTATCAATACATTGTAACAGATTAAAAGAAAAACAAATAAAAACAGAAGTCGCATCAACATGAATAACAGTTTTATAAAAGAATAAGTGGATTAACTGTGCAGTGGTATGTTCTATATTCATAAATGTATTAATATATAGTAAAAAGATCTTTTGCAACACTTTACACGCTTTTGGAACTTTATGTAATGTGTTACTTTTACGCTGATTTTCTATTCGGCGAGGTTGGTAAAACGTTGTCATCGTCATAAACATGGCGGTGATCGTTCGAATTGTTTACCATTTATACAATATTCTAATCCTAGGCATTTCAACATGGATAATGACCACATGCACCAAAAGGGGTAGAGAAAGAAAAATTGAAGCAACTAATGTGGGTAGAGTGAAGCTGAAGTCAACAAATGTTTTTTCTTAGTTCACCTGAAATCTGTGGTATTGATCCACTGCCATGTCTGCATTACTGAAATCCACAATTCTCCCTATCATCATAATGCAAAACAAGAAAAATCAGAATCTTCAAGTTCAAATCTTACCTTTATTGATTTTGATTTTGATGTGTTCTTATTTTCTGCAGTTTGAAATTTCATCACTACCTGGTATCCTTGAGAAAGTATCCCATATGCTATCTCCTTTGTTTCCTTCATCAGCTGCTCCCTCAAACTGTGACAGAAAACGTTTAATTTCTCTGTTAGACTGTCATTTCAATCAGAATTCGAAGTAGAAGTTTGTATTAAGGTTTAACATGAATTATGCAGATGAAACTAGAATTTTGGAAAACAGATAAATAGAAATGAAAAAGGTTTGTACAACTCTGTCTGAGTTTTGTGAGTTGAATAACAGAAGAAAAACTGAAATGCATACCTGGTGAGCTGAAGAAGCAGTTCCAAATATAAACCCTTTTGGAAAATCTGCTCTGCTTATTGATTCTGCTTTCTCAATTGTTACGAGGACAAGAGTTAGAGAAAAAACAATAAGCCTCATGAGGGTTGTTGATGTTGAAAAGTTTTCTCTAGTTGGATAATGAATCTTTGGTGGTTACAGTCTAAAATGCTTCGGTTATATATTTATATACACAAAAAATGTAGCTATCTTTGTTGTAAAGGTGAAGGTTGTGGCAGAAGAAGAAATAGACTAAATAAACAGGGTGAGTTTCTGCAGCAATTTTTTGTTCTTGGTATTCAACTTCTCTGAGGGACCATGCTCATGAATCAGACACAGATGAATTTGGATGGCATGATTGGCATGTAGTATCAGATTAGCAAGAGATCTTCCTATGTTCTTCTTATCTCAAAAGGGTGTCTTCAAATAATGTTGATGAGGAAACTTGAACCTGAGGGAATGGTGCAGTGTGCTTGAATAACAAGGTTACAGTTGCGGGGAAGACATTATAACTGATGTTGTTTTCTTAATACCACACTCAATGTGCCTTTCCCCTTTTATACTTCTCCATTTCTTCAGTATCTTTATGTTATTCGGGTGAGTGGGGTAAGTATTTCAACAAGAGCATTGAATTAGGCCACAATTATCTTAATACATTTTCTTGTCGTCTAGTTCATCTTCTTTCTCTCTCTAATCCACTTTTCTCTTCACGCAATGATATAAAATGTGAGTAAAAAATTGCAAATAAATTATTCAAACTTCTTTGTACTAAGTGGTCTTAGTGGATCACAATTTTTATACAAGTTGAATAATGATTTGAACATTTGTGTCACACTTTATGTTATGTACTAAAAGTTTCCATTTCTCGTATGGTTTGGAAAAAGTAATGGTGTTTTGACATTCCAACCTTTTTTATATGCACATTCTATATGCATCGGTAAAACCTCCAATTTCTTTTATATTTCTTTTCCTGTTACATTACATTCCTTATTGTAATTATATTTTTTTGGTTCTTCCTCTTTGTGGAATTAAATAAGTTGTTAGGTGTTGAACAATATCTTCTTTCTCAAAAATTTAGAGTACGACAACATTGTGGTACAAAAGGAGACAAGCCATTGAAAATTTTAATCGTTAAAATTTATATATATATATATATATATATATATATATATATATATATATATATATATATATATATATATATATATGCTATATTATTTTCATTTACTAAAATGAAAACAACACTCTGCCCTACGTAATTTGTAGGTTCATTTTAAGTCAGCTGGAAATGGAAGTAGAAGAAGTATTGTAAGAGATGATTGATCATTGACACGTATATTCTTGTCAATATTAGATAAACACAATTGTAAAAAAGAGACCAAATACGTTACGTGGTAGACAGAAACAAATCACACCGATTGATTTATGTAAACTTTACTCAAATAAATTATTGCAAAATTGCTCACCAAACAAAAGTAGTTTTATTAATATAAAACAAATCCCTAAGTTAATACCACATCATGAATAATAATAATAATATTTATGTCTAACTATTTATTTATCCAAAACTATATATATATATATATATATATATATATATATAATAATTTGTTTAATTTATTGAAGCTACTTTATTTATTTCGTTATATCTAATCATCTTTGTAACATCCCAAAATTATACAGTCATCAACCATATATTTAGAATAATTACACGTATCAATAACTCAAACAGTCTTAAAATATAAAGGGAACAGATTTAATAAATGGCCGAACGGCCTTTCATGCATTAATTAGCGAGCGTTTACAAAAGAAACAGGACGAACAATTTACAAAAGTTGATCGAACGTCCAATCTATTTACAAACAAGATAAGAGCGATCGCTCACGGTCGCTCGCTACTCTAATATACTAACTAAAATAACCGAACACCTCACTGTTCGGCCTTCACCTCAACTTCTACTAAATTTTCTTCAGCAACGAGTTCCTCTTCAATAGTTTGCTCCAGAGACGCATCTCCCTCTGCTCACATCCACACGGATGATCATTGCAATTGACAAGAAGGATATACATAGACAAGACAACACGAAGGAAATGCAAGGGTAAGCTTATTGAATTTAATTCAAGTCAAACATACAGTTTATACATATCAACATATACTTTTATTCACGAAACAATCATTCAAATCATACATTAATTCAACCAAAATCCTGATACTAGACCGACCGTCCGGACATGTATGAATTCTGTGTAGCTACGACGTCCATGCACCCAGGTGGAAGAGCTGGAATACTCGTCAGCTGCCACCTGAGGTTAGTCCGTTCTGTCCAAGTTACAGTTATGGACTAAGACCTCCTGCCATTCCCACGCATGACATGCTCCTCTCTACGTGAGAACGAGCACTCACGGAATATCAGGATGACCCGCCAGCTAAGCTTACCACATTCATACTTTACAAATCTCAATCTTTCAACCAAGAGTCGTTCCTCCATGGAACGCTCGTTCAATTTTCACAATCACAATTTCATTTCTCATAGTGTTCGCACATCTTAATTCATCCTCTTAAACACATTTTCATTCTTTGTTCCACTTTCGTAAAAAGACGAACGTTCACTCCCCTTCATAACGAGGACGAACGTCAAGAGCTAAACCAAGAAAGACTCCTTTGAATCAGTTAAATGAACTGACTTTAGTACGACACGAATAACACTTAGAATAATTTAAATTCAATAATTCTGGGACGAATCAAATGGATAGATATATCACAAATTGTTTAGATAAATAAACTGGACAAGAATTAATTCAGGAGACAAACTGCCAGTCAATGACCGAGCGCTAAAAATGGAAATTTTGGACGAACGTCACTGAAGTCTTTGGACGAACGTTATTAGAGATATTTGGACGAACGCTATTTAGATTGATGGACGAACGATACGTCTATTCAGGGCGAACGCTATTACCGTTCGTTGATAATTAATGAAGGAACGAACGTTCGGTATATGACCGAGCGTTCTTTTACCACATACACATTTGGACGAGCGTTCGGTATCAGACCGAGCGCTACTTATCATTTACTCTTTTGAGGACGAGCGTTCGGTCTAAGACCGAGCGCCACTTCAGGACGTACGCGCCCAAAATCAAAGAAGTTTTGGGATCTCTATTAAGATAAAATACTTAAATTTAAGTCTTACAATTTGACTAAGTGATAAAAAAGGATGATATCAAGCTTCTCAATTCTCACGCAACACTCATGAAGTGTACGTCTGGCCAAATGCTCAACGTAAAGCTATATATATAAGAGGGCGTTCGTCCTCAAAGGGAGTCCTTTCCAAATGAAAGGGTTCAACTACTTCAAGGAAATTACCAAGACTACCGAACGGTAAATGACCGTATCGATACGAACGTTCATTTTCATAGTCTTTACATATTCAAAATCATCTCACAGTATACTCTATACTTCTAAATCTTTGAATCAAAATCATATACCAACATCAAATATCAAGATCACATTACATACAAATTTACAGGACATTCATACCCACAAACGTACAGTTCCCAGTACATACATGCAACACTTTCATATATCATCTCAGAATCATATTCATATACTCAAAAGTCAGATATCAGAAATCATATTTTCAAGCATCACATACGCGCATGCAGTACAGACATCACATAAATTAAACCAATAAGCTTCCCTTACCCGGATTCAGAAATGTGCGTTCGTTCTTCAGAGAAAGAAAACAAGACTCCAGTACCCTCTTTTCTACCCTTTACGTTTCAACCCAAGATTTCCTTAAACTAAAATTTCAAAAACCCAAATAACGGTTCAGAGAGGACTCGTGCAGATTCAAAAGGACGTTTGCATGTTGAAATGGAGGGTGGTTGAGGACGTGAAACTTACCCGTTTCAGAATCCAAAACCAATCGGTTTGCTGGAAAGCTCACGGTGCAGGGACGCTTCTCACGGTGCTGAAATGCGAACGGAGCAAAGGATGGTGAGTTACCAAAGAGAGAAGAAAGAAAGGTTTTAGAGAGAGAATGGAGAATTTAGGAATTCAGAATTTGAGGAAGAAGGTGAAATGCACAGAGAAAGGGAAAGAGTTTTCCAGAGAATCATTTCTTTCCCCACGCAGGACGATCGTCCAACCGCCTGCTGCCACTTGGATTCCATTAACGTTTTTAGAACGTTCCAAAATGACACTTGTCAGCATGCATGCATTGTGAACGTGAGTGCGTTTTAAATGAAGGGGGTGGCCGTGTCAATGAAGGTGTAAGCGTGGCAAGGTGCATTTATGAAAGTAGAGAGGTGAGTCAGCAGAAAAATTAATGGGGCGCGACAATCTTTCTATTATATAATCGTTAAAATTGATTTTTCTCTTACTATAATATAATATTTATGTAAAATTTACTCAAAATAAAAGTTTTACATAACAAGAATAAAATAGATATATAACTTAATTTAAAAACAAAATAAGTTTTGGAAATAACTTTAAAATATAAATCATATTTAACCTATTACCATTAACTAATATTTAAGAATCAAAAGTAAAAGTTTAATTTTTTCTTTCAAAAATAAAAAAGTATTAAAAAAACTAAAATCAAAAGAGTCATCGTTTAACCACCACTAAAATAATATTTTGAAGCAACGAGGTTCAATATTTTGGGAGGAGCCAAGGTTCTGATAGTCAACTAGATCCATCTATCTAATCTTGCTTTATTTTAATCACATATGAGAAATAAAAAATCAGCGTTACGTGGAAAGCATACAAATGATTAGACAACAAAGACGTTTGAGAAATATTTTATGTATAAAGAAATATAAAGATAAGAATAACAATTAGCCATTGAGTATGGCAACTTCGTGATAAACTTCACAACAAACTTCCTCATTCTACTTTCTAAACAAACCCAAGAACTTTGGTTGGGTTCATACTCCAAACTATTTCCAAACACATGAGTGAGTGTTTTGGATAAACTTTTGGAGTTTTCTGTCTTTGATCATTAAATAATTTAAATTCAAGATTTATATACCTCGTGGAATCTCTTCCACCATGTATTCTTTATTGCTTATTGATGAATTCAATCATAACTAGTAACTTGTTTGTCTAAGATTTTAATAAAAAAAGAACTATCTTCTTCCCATGTTTATATATACTACAATAGATATACTTTCACTTTCCCTTTTTCTTTTTAGTATATATTTCTAATTTCATCTTCTCGTACTTTTATAAGTAAAAAATTATCCTTCAACCATCATAACAAACCTCCTTTATATATATATATATATATATATATGCCTAATCTTTATATTCACGTACTTATTCTTAAAATTTAATCATTTTAAAATTTAACTATTTAGAGATATTATATTATAATTTGTAAATAATTCATTGTAGAGTTAACATGTTATACATGTGACTTCATTCAAGCAAACTTAAATTCAACCAGTAGAAGTTGAAAATATGAAAGGTTTTATGGTATTTAATTCAATTATGAAGAGTTTCTTAAAGAGAAAAGTAAGGTCAACTCCTAAGAAAAGTAGTTATATTTATAGAGTTAACATGTTATACATGTGACCTTCCTTCAAGCAAACTTAAATTTAACATGTAGAAGTTGAAAATATAAAAGGTTTGATGGTATTTAGTTCAATTATAAAGAGTTTCTTAAAGAGAAAAGTAAGGTCAACTCCTAAGAAAAGTAGTTATATTTGTATAGTTAACATGTTATACATGTGACCTTCCTTCAAGCAAACTTAAATTTAACGTGTAGAAGTTGAAAATATGAAAGATTTGATGGTATTTAGTTCAATTATGAAGAATTTCTTAAAGAGAAAAATAAGGTCAACTCCTAAGAAAAGTAGTTTTATTGGTCTAGAAGAGGAGGTTAATTTAGAGAGAACTTCAAGGTAAGTAAAAGACAATTTTTACAATATTTTATTATTAATCTTAAAGTTAAAATACAAGAGGTGGATACCTTTATTTATAGGCCAAGAAACCCTAAAGTTGTCTAGAAAAAGAAGAGGGAAAATTCAAATTCAAACTTTCAAATTTAAGAGCCAAAAGAGTCATGCTTCTAATGTGACTTGTCAAGTGACAATGTCATGCTTTTCTTATGCATGTGCACATCAGGAGAAGCCTAACCCTCCCTGGGTAAAAGCTAGCTCATATTAGGGTTACTTGAGACCCAAACTAGTCTAAGTAAACCCTAATTCACATCTCACACATAAATCCCAACCCTTAGGCCATTATTACAAAGCCCAACACAAGGCCCACAAACTCTACACCACTTGATTCAAAAGTACAAGTCCCAAAAGAAACATATTCTACTATATACAAACAATGTTGGCCTACGAGAATAAGAGTTTGGGCTCACTCAACTTAGATGAGGCCCACTCTTCCTGTATGCCATTGGCCATGACTAGGGTGTTTGTCATCATCTTCCCTTTTGAGAAGGATTTGTCCTCAGATCTTCATGACTCTCCTTGACGACAACCATTTTCATTGGTCATGTCATGTCTCCTTCCTCCAAGATTAAAGACCATTCTACTACAAACACCAAACAACAAAGTAAGTGTTGTGTTGACAAACATCCAAAGAACGTAGCTCATAATGTTCATACACCTTTAATCAAATGAATGACAAAGATATTTTTTTTAGGAGCATTTTTATTTAGTTCCTTGTTTGTCTTATGTTGTGTCCATGTAATCTTGAAGTAACTTCCTTTTTCAACACAAGGTTTATTTTGGTCTTGTCTTTCTTCTTTAAAGGAAGAATTAATACTGACTCTATCTTGATTGACACATATAAGTCTTTGTCCCTTAAGATTATGAATTGTTTGCTAGGGCACTCTAAAGTTTTGTGTCTTCTACTTGAACACTTGGAACATGTTATTTTACTAGTATGAATGTAGGTAGAATTTTTGTTTCCTTCTCTTCTTTATTTTTCTCTTCATCTCTTTGTTTTTCATTTGTACTTGGTCTTTTATCACCTAGGTCGGTGTTAAAGGATAAAGTACAAACTTTATCTCCTTCGAAGGTTATTTTATTAGTGAAGCCATTATGCATGATTTTCTTGTCAAATTTTCAAGGTCTTCCCAATAAAATATGACAAGCTTACCTAAGGACTATATCACATAACACAACATCATCATATCTTAATGGAAAACTTGACCTTCGCCTACTAGTCAACTATCATGTCCTCATCTTAATTAAGCTAATGAAGTTTATTAGGTTTAGGATTAGGCAAGATAGTTAAAGTCAACTTATCAACTAGGCTAATGCTACAATAGTTGCAATAAGACCCACTATCTACAATGAGAAAACATGTGTTTTCTTAACTTTACATATTGTACAAAAGATGATATCTCTTTGTGAAAATTATAGTAGCCTAGGTTGATTATGAAGAATCCTTCTAATCATAAAAAGGTTCCCAAAATAAGGGTAGGTATCCTTATTTTTGTCCTCATATGGATCCTCACTCTCAGTAGAACTCTCTTCTTCTTGGCTACCATAGGTGTCAATGCTCTTAAAGGTTACAGTCTTTTTGGTAGGACATTATGATGCAATGTGACCTCTACCAAGAAATTTGAAATACTTGATATCACTAGTGTGAGTGTGTGATGATGATCCTTCCTTGGTTTTTCCTTTTCTTTTTCTATGTTCCAAGATTGGTCTTCTTTGACTTGTTTCCCCTCTCTCTTGTAGTCCTTCTTCACATAGGAGTTAGAGTGGCTGTCTTTCAATCCTTTTCTAAAATTTTGTTACTCTACCTTTATACAAAAATGTACCAAGTCATTCAAATCTTGGTAGGAAAAAAATTCCACTTTGTCTCTTATGTCAAGACTTATACACCTTAAGAACATAGAAATGGTGGTATCCTCATGCTCCTTAATTCACGACCCTCATCATATATAACTTCATCTTTTGCCTATATTCTCTCAATCCCAAGAAGCATGACACCATCTTGACTATGAATCAGAGAAGGGTGACTAGGGGCAGGACACAAAGCAACATTTTCACTTGTGTTGTTCACACATAGGTGCCTAACAAAGAGGATTGTACGTCCATCGATAGGTTGGTCTTAGAATGAACAATTTTTCAGCCACACTTGAGGGAAGCTTGCACTGTAGCATCTGAACTTGAGACAACTGTGACATGGAATGCACATTTGACCTTTTAGCTTCCCTTATATGCTTGTTAATAGATAGTTTTCTTCATACTCTTTTAATCATAGCTTAATACATGATTAATTGTTGATTAGGATCGCCTTTCGTGCTATAAATAGATAACAACACTAATATCATGACAACTTTAGAGCATAATAGTAGCAAAACTATGTTTGAGTGCATTTTGAACTTGTGTGTTGTGATGCAAAACTTTTTAACTTGAGCTTGTAGCCAAGTAGTAATTTTGCAGTTATCTTAATCCACTGAGTGGCGTGTACTTGCATCCAGTCTTCAATGTCTCAGTGATGTTCACCTACTTCGTGAGGAGTGTGATAAACAAATATGTTCGAATCCCTAGGACAATGAGGATTCTCTTCATGTTCATTGTTAAGCATGGATGCTACAAGTGGATACATTTTTCTCTCTTTTGTTTCTTTAATTCTTATGTTGAGTCTGAATCTGGTTTGCGTTGCAACCTATTTCACCAATTGTTTCTTTGTGACTATTTTTTCCATATGTTTTCGTAACATTTCATCGAACAATAACTCGTATAACTCAATAATTCATAAAAATGAATTGGAATAACAAGTTGAGAGTCGTATTGAAAAAGGTTGGATTCAAGACAATGAGTCCTTGTGTTATGCCGATCATTCTTGTCCCCCAAAAGGATGGGAGTTGGCGAATTTGTACTAATTGTTAAGCCATCAATAATATCACCATTAAATATAGGCACATCATCCCTCGGATGATCTCTTGGATGAATTGGATGAGTCATACATATTTTTCAAAATTGATCTTAAAAGCAATTATAGCTAAATTTTCATCAAACAAGGTGATGAATGGAAGATCGTTTTTAAAACCAAATTGATCTTAAAAGCAATTATATGAATTTTCATAGTGAAAGTTTCCATAGAAAATTATGAAAGAAGAAACCACTTTTAATTACTGTTTTCACCAAAACTTTCTCCAATTTTTTATTTTAAAAAAAGTGAAATTTCACATTAATAATTTGTTCAATGAGCTAATTCATTTGGAAAATTCACACCACCATGTTATGCCACTGTTTTTTTAAACCTTATAAGTATATTTAAATAACATAATTAATATTTATATGATTAAGTAAATATAAATATAATTAAACTTAGTCTTGTTAAAAATATTTAGGTTTAAACCCTCCCTTGGTCCTCAAGTTTGTATGGAAATCTCAGTTTGGTCATCATCTTTTTTTCTGTCTCAATTGGATCATATTTTTTGTAAAAATGAGCACATTGTACCATAACCGTTAAGTGGTGTGAGACGGCGTTAAATTGATGTGAGCTGGATTTTTTCATTTACTGACGTGGCATTGTGCACTAAAATTAAAAGGCCACGTGGTGATGTTTTGACTAGAACCAGATCTTCTCCTCCCTCCCCCTCTACTTCCTTCCATCGGCGCCACCCACCAAAGCCTCTGCTTGAATCAAAGTCAAACAGATCGAAATCATTCACATGCCAGAGAGGGATTAGAGAGTACCAAAAAAATTGCCAAGTTAGAATTAGAATGTCAGAGGCTGCGGCTTCTGGTCCGGAAACGGTTACCAGGTCCTGCTGCCCTGGCAAAATTGAAAAATGAAGTTGAAATGTTGGGACGGGATTCATTTGAAATAAGGAGGAGCAAATTGAGCACCAACAGTTTACTGGTTGAATCTTCAGTTGACACTTCTCCTGAGACTCCCATTACAAAAATCAATACTTTGATAGAGCAGTTATGTGCTGTGGAAGAAGAAAACAAGGTTTTAAAAGAATCCCTAAATAGGAAATTGAATGAGCTTCAATTCTCGAGAGTAATGCTTACTCGAACAGCTTCCAAACTTTTGCATCTTGAGTCGCATATTGAAGATTTACATAAAGGGCATTTAAGTGTACAACATCATATAAGTAACGATGCATCATATAAGCTTCCAATGTCTGATCACATTTCAGACCTCTCAAAGTCAAAGAGGGATATCCCTCTCCTCATTCCGGATCTCAAGTTCCTTCTCAAGCACACGAACCTCATATGTCAGAGAGGGATATCTTTTCCTACAAGAATCTAGGAATGCCAACTGGCTACATGGTCCGTGTTTTCCAGTGGTCTGTGATTGTGTTGTAGATGGTGGGTGGCGCCGATGGAAGGAAGCAGAGGGGGAGGGAGGAGAAGATCTGGTTCTAGTCAAGACATCACCACGTGGCCTTTCAATTTTAGTGCACAATGCCACGTCGGTAAATGAAAAAATCCAGCTCACATGAATTTAACGCCGTCTCACACCACTTAACGGTTATGATACAATGTGCTCATTTTTACAAAAAAATATGATCCAATTGAGACAGAAAAAAAGATGATGACCAAACTGAGATTTCCATACAAACTTGAGGACCAAGGGAGGGTTTAAACCAAATATTTAATAAAAATATCAATTTTAATAAAAATATCTTTTAAAATTTATATACAATTTAAATTTTGTTTGAATTTGAAGAGGGACAAAATTGTTTAAGTTTTAAAATTAAGACTAAATTGAGACAAAATAAAAATACATGGATCAAATTGAGACTAATGCAACGACACGTGGCCTGACAATGACACGTGGCACTGTTAGTGCCATGTCACACTATCATTGCCACGTGGCACAATATCAATTTGACATGTGGCATTTTTTTTTTATGGGTTAAATATGTTTTTAGTCTCTAAACTATTGGCCGTTTCTGGTTTTCGTCCCTCTTTCAAAGTAAGGTACAATTTGGTCCTCATTCTTTTCGAAACGTTCGTTTTAGTCCTCGAAATTTTGATTTTAGTCCTCATTTGTTAGAGCCGTCAAAATGGGTTGAAACCCGTGAGCCAACCCGACTCACCACGGGTTTGAACCGGGTTGGGTTGGAAAAAATGTCAAATTTTTTATGCGAGCCAATTTTAACCCGGCTCACTAAGAACCCGGCTCACATGGGTTGAACCCGAGGTGGGTTGGGTTAGCTCACCAACCCACATATTTTTTTTTAATTAAATCAAATTAATTAAATTAATTATTTAAATTCTATTTTTTTTATTAAAATTAAATTAATTAAATTAATTATTCAAAATATATAACTTTTACTTAGTAATATATAGTTTTTTCACAAGTTCTCCTCTGCAAATAAAACCCTAAGTTCCCCTACCCTTACGCTTCCTTCACTCGACGCAGCCTTTCCCCTTAGTGCAGCAAAAAATTCGTCTTAGTAGAGCCGTGCAGCAGACTCTCCTTCCCCTTCGTGAAACCCTTGCTGTCCTCTCAAATATCTCAGGTAAGAAACGATTTATATTTTTATAGCTTTCAAATTTCGTTTGCTCATGTTTTTGCCATAATAAAGTGTAATGTGAGGGGTGCTTTATTTTGAGAGTGAACCGTGCATTGATTCCAGGAACTTAGTGCTTGAGATATTTTGATTTTGGAGCAATGATAACCATACGGTCATAGCAGTCCAATCCTAAGTCTAAAAGGTCACAATTTCATTTTTTATTTGGTTTCATTCTTTGAATGAAATATCCTCCCTGCCCTTTGTTACGTAAGACCCCTCCATCATGCATAAAAAAAATGAAACAATAAAACCCTTTTGCCCCCACACATCCAATCAACTACCAAAGAATCATTATTGGCCCCACATGAATATTTCTTTTCCTTTTCTCATTCCAAACCCGCAGACCCCTAAACTAAGGGTTTTTAAACCCTTTTGTTTATTTACCTATTTGATCATTGAATTTAATGTGGAATAAATTGTTGTTTAAAAATATTGTGTGTATCTTTTGTTGTGATCATTATATTAATAATATTGTATAATTATTACAGAACAAAATGAAATCTGAAACAGTAAATGATGAAAGTGTTCATGATCATTTGAAAGATGGTTTGCCACCTAACATAGAAGACATTGAGAATGAGGATAAAGATTTTGATAGAGAAACTAAGAGACCTAGGTTAAGTACTTCAAAAGTTTGGGATCATTTTACGAAAATTGGTATTAAAGATGGTAAAGAAAAGGCAAAATGCAATGCATGTGGAACAGAGTATGTTGCTGGTGGTATGAAAATAGGGACCTCAACAATGTTGCGTCATTTGTCAAAGTGTTCGGTCCTAAAGAAATTAAAAGACAATGACATAGGGAAAATGATAATTGATCATGCTGGGAAATTAAGATCTAGAGAAATTGACCAAAAAGTTGTAAATGACCTTATTTCAATAGCTATTATTCAACATGGACTTCCATATAATTTTGTTGAATATAAATGGATTAAAGAATTACTTCTATATCTAAATCCAGAAGTAAGAGTTCCAAGTAGGAATATAGCTGTGTCTAATATTTCAAAGAAATTTCATGAACACAAAGAGAGGGTTAAACTTGCGATGTGTAAATCTCATAGTAGAATTTGTTTGACATCTGATTGTTGGACTTCTATAAATCAAGAAGGGTTTATTTGTTTGACTGCTCATTTTGTTGATGCTAGTTGGAGGTTGAATAGTAAGATTATTGCCTTTTGTAAAATGGAACCTCCACATACAGGTCATGATTTGGCACAAAAAATATTTGCTCTCTTGCTTGATTGGGAAATAGATAGGAAGATTTTTTCTATTACACTCGACAATGCTAGTGCCAATGAGGTGTTGCAAAAAATTTTGAGTGAGCAATTGAAATTGCAAAATAGTTTGATATGTAATGGTGATTACTTTCATATAAGGTGTAGTGCACATGTCTTGAATATTATTGTGCAAGAGGGATTAAAGGTGGCTTTTGATGCTTTGCAAAAGATTAGAGAGAGCATAAAATATGTGAGAGGATCAGAGGCAAGAAAAATTGCATTTAAAGAATGTGTTATGCAAGTGAGGGGTATTGATACCAAAGTAGGTTTGAAAATGGATGTTCCTACTAGATGGAATTCTACCTATCTTATGCTTGAGAGTGCAATTCGATATCGACGCGCCTTTGGAAGTTTGGCTATCCGTGATAGAAATTATTTTCATTGTCCGTCAAATGATGAGTGGAAAAAGGCTGAAAAAATGTGTGAGTTCTTGAAGCCGTTTTATGTAATGACTAATTTGATTTCAGGTTCTTCTTATCCAACATCTAATCGTTACTTCATGCAAGTTTGGAAAATTGAATGTTTGTTACGAGAAAATGTAAAAAGTGATGATATGACGATTAAAGATATGTCATTGAGTATGATGAACAAGTTTAGTAAGTATTGGGATCAAATTGTGACATTCTTGCTATTGGGGCTATTCTTGATCCACGAATGAAGTTTGAAGCCATTCGATTTTGTTATAGAAAGATTAATCCTTCTACTTGTGAAGAAAAAATTAATGTTTTAAAGGATAACATGTATAAGTTGTTTGAAGAATATGTCAAATTAAATTCAAATGAGTCAAATACTTCAAGTTCTCAAGTTGCTCCTCCAACACAACAACCTTCTTTTACTAATGATGAGCCAATGATGGATGCATTTGATGTAAGTCTTTATTCTTATATTTTCTTTATTTTATTATGTATATTTTATTTATTACTTGTGACTAATGACATATTAACTTTGTTTGATGTCTTAGGAATATGTTGATTATTTGAGCCAACATGTAAATGACACTGGAAGGTCTGAATTAGATCTTTATTTAGAGGAAGGGAATCTTGATCCAAAGTTTTTTGATAAGTTGGATGTATTAAGTTATTGGAGGGATCGTCAAGATCGTTATCCAAATTTGTCTAAGATGGCTTGTGATGTTCTTAGCATTCCAATCACTACAGTTGCTAGTGAATCTGCCTTTAGTCTCGGTTCTCGTGTGCTAACTAAATATCGTTCATCCATTCTTCCAGAGAATGTTGAGGCACTTATTTTAACTCAAAACTGGTTGCATGGTTTTGAACTAACAGGTAACATTATTGTTATTCTCATATGTCTTTAATTATTTATTACTTTGTGTTTCAATATTATTAGTTAACACTATTTTTTATTGTGTTGTAGATGGAGATAAAGAAGAAGATGCTTTAAGAGAGCATAATCCTATGGATTTATTCATTCAGGACTCAAATTTAATAGATGGATAATATTATAGATTGAATAATTTAGGAATATATCATTTGTTTTATCTTGTTTTTAGATCTATCTACAAGCATAACAGTTTTATCTTGTGTTATATATTTTTGTTAATGGCTATATGTAATTACGTATGTCTCATTAAACTAAATTGGCAAAATTGTATGCTTTATAGCTTAAAATATATATATATAACAATATATTTATTTTGTTTCATTTTCTTTTATATTAATTGATCATATTATTACTGTTTCAATTTGATCGATCAAAGTAACATGTTATAAGAATCTCGGTAGAAGAGAGTGAAAAAGAAGTTAATTAAGTGAGCCAATGAGCCAACCCGTTTAACCCACCAACCCGTGGTGGGTCGGGTCGGGTTCAAATTTTTTCGGCTCGCTAATAAATGAGCCGGGTTGGGTTGGCTCACTAAGTGACCAACCCGTGGTGGGTCGGGTTGGGTCGGGCCGGGTTACCCGTTTTGACAGCTCTATCATTTGTTGCTAAATGAGGACAAAATTCTTAAATAATGTTTAGTTTTCGAGGACTAAAACGAACGTTTCGAAAAGAATAAGGACCAAATTGTACCTTACTTTGAAACAGGGACGAAAACCAGAAACGACCAATAGTTTAGGGACTAAAAACATATTTAACCCTTTTTTTATTTTATTTTTTTAAAAAAATTAAAAATAAATAAAAAATAATTCAAAAATTCAAAAAAATCATGAACTGACACATGTCACCTCCTTTAACGATGTTAGTACGAAACTAAAAATTGATTCAATTTTTCATAATAAGAAACCTAATCGAGGACATTTACGATATGATGACCTATTTGAGAAAATCCTATATAAATAGGAATGTCCGAAATGATTAAACCTATTTTTAATTAAGTTACTATTAATTTTATTTTTTGGTATATTGACTTCTAAAATTTGTTATGTTTTTTTAATGATTTAAATATGTTTTTTTATTCTGAAACTATTTTAAAAAATTGTGTTTCATCATTAAGCTAACTTAATATATTATTTTGTCCCAGAATGATATGAAATTCGTGTAAAATATTTTCAGTAAACAAAACATGTAATACGTTTTTCATTGATAAACAAAATTCCACGTTGAACTTTCACATGTTATTTGTTTAAGGTGGATGTTTTGCGTAACTTTTATAAATTAAGGGGACGAAATATGTATACAGTGTAAAATATGAACGAAACAATTTTTTAAAATAGTGTGAAGACGAAAAATGTATTTAATTATTTTTAATTTAATTTTTATTAGTTTAATTTTTTTGTTAATATGTGACAATAATTTTATCTTCTATTTTGCTACTAGTTTTCATCTATTAAAAAAAATAAATATTTTGTAACTAATATAAAAATAATATTATGGTTAATGTAAGACTGTTATTATTTTTATTGAAACGTATTAATAACATAACACTTCGTGATATTTTCCACGTGTTGAGAAATTGTCTCGGTCACCACTTAAGGTGAAGTTGTTCTTATTATTTAACATTTGAAAACAATAAAAAATATTCATTAATTTACATTAACCACATAATTCAAAATATTAAATAATAGAAATTCAATTGCAAAATATAATAATCTTTTTTTGAATGATGAATATATCAAAATAATTTATTAAAGTCTCAACGGAGTAGAAGAATGCGGGAGTGCAAACAGCAATTGCCTCGTACCTATTTTTCTTATAAATAAACGCCTTGGCTTCGCCCTACTCACACTCCATTCTCTCTTCAATTCTCAACGAGGGTTTTACTTCTAAGCTTAAACCCGCGGCCATGGCGACGAGAGCAGCAGTGGCGGCGCCACGCGTTTTGCGACGCTTTTTCTGCTCAAACTCTGCTTCTTCTACTTTCCCTTTCGTTCCTACGCCGCCTGCGGGCGCTGTCGCCACTCCTGCACGACCCACGGCGGAGCCCAACACCAATCTCTTTGTCTCTGGTTTGTCTCTCAATTTTCCTCTACTTTTATTTATATTTATTTCATGTTTTTTATTGTCATTGTTATCGGTTATTGATTTGACTGCAGCAGAAAGTTCTAGAGTCATTCGTTGCTAAATAATTTGATATAGTGTGAATTGTGAATTGGATGTACGTGTTTTGATGTAGTTCGAGTTTTAGGTTTGACGTGGTTAAAGGTTGATTCTTTATCGTGTTCTTTGGTTTTGTTATTCGTATGTGCGATTTTGAATTTTCAATGACATAGACTCCATATTAGAAGGAGTTAGATTTTTGTGCTTTGTAAATCTTATGCGTTTGGTAAATATGATTTAGATGTGCCGCGTCAATTAGTAAGATGGCTAAACAGGTCTATATTAGGGTGTTGGATATCTCATATTGAATACTTAATATGATCAAATTAGATGGATACAAGTGGAGACGGTTTTGTAAGATAAGTATTATACTTTCTAAATATATTTTCCTTTATTAATTGCTATTAGACGCCTTATTACGGGTGAGTTGCTGTCTTGCTATATTTGGTTTGTGTGCCTTTTCTTGTTCCTGTAACATTGTGGTGAACTCTTTCTATCCCCACAAGACCCTGGGACTGCGGAAGTTTAGTAGGCTTATCTGCTGTTTCTGATAGATAGTCTGTAAGAAAGGAAGAAGCAGAGAAAAGAGAAGAGAGAAAGCTATATTGATTGCACAATAATCTGTCTTACAAAAGATAAGGAAAACCGTAATTATATAGGAAAAACCAAAGAAATAAGATTGACTGATAAAACAATCAGTTAATCTTGTGATGTGTTATCATATTGTCATATATGAGCCGATTTTGGTCAAGAGACAATGCTAGATGTATCGTTATATCAATCTAAAAAAAATGCAATTTTTAGTAATCTTTTCAACCACCGAGTAAACTAATTTACCTTGGAAAGCTCCTCCCTAATGTGTTTGTGAAGAAGAAAGATTAGGTATTTAGAATAGTGAGAAACTGAATGAATGTTTAAATACAAAATACACTGGGGGAGTTGAAATACTCTTATAGCTCGTTAACTGATGGGGATAAGTAGTAACTTGAAGGGCTGTACTTCTTTAACTTTTAATTGTCAAGAGAGAGTTGTGTAGATATTAGAGAGATGATATAAGCTAGACAAAGCCTCTTGGAAGGAACTTCCAAAATCCCTGTCCACTAACCAACCCAAATCAAAGAAATGTATTCCATACAAACAAACACTACCAGCACTGAAGGAATTTCATTGGTTGCTGTGATGGCATCCCCTACCTATTTTGATTTAATCTACACTTGCTCTAACTGTTTTGTTTGCTCAGATTAAAATAACACGTAAAGCACTGGTAGTGTAAAACCAGCATGTCATTGCTATTAAATTTTGATACACCATATTCCAGGACTAAAGGACACGTCATTGTTTCTCTTTGGAAATGCCATACTATTAGAGTTGTATCTTTTAATTTTTATTCCCTGAAAATTGTTAGGTCAAAGCCTTTCTTCATGCAATGTGTCATAAATGTGGCTAAGTCCCTGTTTCATGTAATATTTGGTTGACTCTGTTGATTTTTAATGTATCTTTCTTTTAGGGCTTAGCAAACGGACTACAACAGAAAAGCTTCGGGAAGAATTTTCAAAGTTTGGTGAAGTCGTTTATGGTTTTCTTCTGCCCCTCCTAGATATTTTAATGCAGCTATATATTATGCTTTTATAATTTGTGATTATATCTTCAAAATGTACCTGAAACACAATGGTTTTATGTTTTCAGCAAGGGTGGTAGCTGATCGAGTCTCAGGCTACTCTAAGGGGTTTGGTTTTGTGCAATATGCAACAATAGAAGATGCTGCAAAGGGCATTGAAGGAATGGATGGCAAGGTAAGCTAGATCTGTATGGGGCGACTCTAATTTCTTTCATAACATTGTTTGTCTTCAATTTGTGTTTGCTTGTGCTTGTTCATTCAAAATATGACTTCAACATATAAACCTTTGATAATTATGCTTAAATGCCAATGAAACAGTATAGTCACACATTAGAAGATAAAATGTTATTTTTTAATAGTGCTAGCCATGATAGTCAAAACCACCTTTTGGAGTGTAAGATCAGAAATGTCTACAATTTTCTTCATTCTTAATTGCATCTGGGTCATATTTTGGATGATAACAATGGATCATCGATGGATCCTCACGAGCCAGTTTCTATGGGCTGAGCAGCTAGGATTGTGACCCAGTCTAAAGCTGAACTGACTCAGTCCCTTAAAAGCCTAACTCTGATGCCCAAATCCAGCTTCCTTACTCCCTCTGTTGCCTAACCCCATGTCTCTTTGGACCTAAAAAATGAAAGTCCTACTCTTCATTTGTTAAATAACTGAAAAGTTACGCCCCTTTCTCACCTAAAATCACTGCTCTTTGTTTGGCAAAAGCGAAAAATAACTGCCACCCTTTTTATCTTTAAGAAAACCTCAACTGCATTTTTCTCTTTCTCCCTTGAGACAAAGCCCACTGTCTTAATTGTTTTTACTGCAGTCTTCTCTCATATTTGTGATTCTGCCCCTTTCTCTGTTTTCACTGTGGTCTTCCCTCGTCTTTGTGATTCTGTCCCCAACACACTATTTCTTCATGTTTCTTTTTTCAGCCCGCAGACCTCTGTTCTACACCATTAAAATGACTTTCAACTTCAACTCCATGTTGGAGAGGATGAAACTACACCACTGCCTTAGGATTATTTGGACATTATTCATTTGAAATGTGAAACATCTGGAATTGATGATCTCATGGCTGGTCATGATTTCAACTTGCAAGGTTATTTACTTTAGATGAGTTGAAGATAATACAAAGGATTTAGAATTAATTTGAAAGTGTATATTTCCCTCTCTTAGGATTTCATACTTCTAATCACTTTGGTTACATTAGATTAGATACAATATGAGAGGGAAGGCAAGAAAATGAAAAAAGATACATCCAGGGATTAGGTCCAGCTCAAGCACACAACTCCTTACAATAAATCTTATTTATTCTAACAAGATGGATTGGTGTTTTGTAACTAGATTGGATGGGGTTCCAACATACTAGCTTGGTGTTCTGTAACTATTAAACTAGGATGGGATTGGTATACTATTTTGTAAATTAGTGCAATATTACATATCATACATGATATTATATAAGCACATTGTACTGATTTTTGTTTATGATGTTTAGAATAGAATTTTAATTATGTCTTTCAAGTGTCATATTCTAATTTGTTACTTTATTTGTGCATATGTATGATCCTTCTAAGTTTCATAGGATCATGATCCCCTGATTTATGATTTGTAATTCCCTTTGCGAGATCTTGGGTAAGATCTTGATTTTGACTACCACGGTGTTAGCTATGCATTCACAATTCTTGAAACACAAGTTTACTTACAATTTCTCTCGACTGTACACAAACTCATCATTATTCTCTGAACACAGTTTTTCTCATTCCCCCTACTTCACGTGGAAACTAGTGATCATTCAACTCTCTAATATGCCTTTTACCCATCCTAAACATGAAATCTTGCGTGGATTTCTAAACTGGTTTAAATGTGCATAGTTACATACAACTATAAATGCGTGTTTCATTAACAGTTTTCTGTTGGTTTAATGATAATTATCGCTTTCTACATCTTAATGTGTTCCAGAAACCGTTGTCTGTATTATTCATCCAAAGATTGCTGTTACCTTAAGTTTTGGCATTTTTGTGGCTGTTCCTGTAATGGTGACTGATAATTCACCTACCCAATGCAGTTTTTGGACGGTTGGGTTATATTTGCAGAGTATGCTAGACCAAGACCACCTCCAGCACATCTAAATAACAACAGTCCTCCGTTTGGCCGGCAGTGATTCTTGTTGTTTGTCTGAAAACATTATTATGCCTCCTTGAGCTCATTGTCTCAAGTAGCAATTGAAAATCATAAATTTTTATTTAGATGCGTATGTATGATGAGGTGGTCGTTAATTATCTATAAATGTTTTAGATTATTGTAATGCAAGGATAACCTATAACGTCGTAATGCCAGATTTCCCTTCGATAGCCTTTTAGTAGTTTGTGGTTATGTTGGGTAGTCCAAAGTAGCTTCATTTTTGTACCAGAGTATCGAAGCAGATGTCTGTACTGCATGGATTTACTATTACTTCAAAAGAGATGAAAACGGGTATTTGTCTACGATATATACTTTATAATCATGTCTTTATATTCTTCTCTGGGAATTTATTTGTGGAGTTTATGCTTTTTGCATAATAGCTGCAGTATTACTATTCCTTAACCGTAAACGGTGAAATTGCATGGTAGCAGGTGCTACCGTCTTGAAGAGTTGAAATAGTTGTCGTGTTATGAGGATTGTCTGACTCAACTATAGAAACCTTCTTTAAAAAAATTTAGGAGTAATCTAAAGAATGTGTTTTTTTTCTTTTTTATATTTTTGTTATATCTAAGGAAAAACGAAAGACATACTTTGTTAATGATCCTTTTATATTCCCGTGTTTTCCCGAAACTTGAAATGCATTTATTTATATCTTCCATGATGTTGAACACATGGAAGATTTTGTATAAGGTCTTTGAAAAATAAAAGGAAACTGAAACTAGAACAGAGTCAGAGGACGAAAGAGGTCACGGGAGGTAGAAAAACGCAAACTGCATAATTGGTCCTTCAAAATTTGTAATTGCTGTTTAAATAAATTGAATTGTGCCAGAGATTAATAGAAGTGTTATTTCGTTCATCTGAGCCGAGTCTGAGATTTCAGGCTAATACTATGGCTAGTATCAAACCATGTCTAAAATTCTTGCTGATAGACTTGCTTTAATAGTCAGCAAAATTATTTCTCCATATTAGAATGATTTTACGTGGAGATGGCAAATTAAAGATTCTATCCGTATCATTTACGAAAGTATAAACATGTTATCCAAAAAAGTGAAGGGTGGTATCCTTGCCTTTAAAATTGGCATTAAGAAAGCTTTTGATTGTCATCAAACTTTCAATGCTTGGATTTTCAGACATTTTGTAGTCAACTCATCTTTTTTTAAGGGTGGATGACAACAATCTTACGAGGTATTTGTCTTGTAATGAGGAGTTAGACAAGGATTTAATAAGGGAGTAAGACAAGGATGATGAGTCTCTTGAGAAAGAATTGTGAGAGAGATATACTATCAAATGAGATATGAGTCTAATTCACATATAAATGATTGACATCATCTCTACCTTAAAACATTAAGTCAATATGTTTATGAGTTAATGATGTTCAATTTATTTACTTTTAATCAATGTGAAACTTAGACTTACTCATCAAGCTAATCATGAGTACCTTTATTTATAGTGTCATTCATCATAATGGAACATCTTTACCTAATTTTTTATTAGAAAAACTTTTGATACAAAGACTTGTCTAAGCTGACGACAAATATTCAATTTTGATACCACTAATGAGTCTTTTGAGGAAGGATAAGCAGAGAGACAAACACCAGACATGAGCCCAATCTACGCATAAAGGATTAACACCACCTCCAACTCAAAATCTTAAGACGATGGGTTTATGGATCTTTATCCTTATATGTGATAATAGTTGAAAAATTGTTATTTTCATGCTTAAAATTGACACAAAAAGCAACCTTTACACTTATAAACTAGCTTGAAATCATGCTTTTATCCATATTTTCAGAAATAAGAGAGCTGGACAGGTTTATGCTTGATTTCAGTGTTTTTGTGCAGGTTTTAAGGTGAATTTAGTGAAAGAAGTGAAGAAGGAGAGAGATGGAATCAGAAAAGTCAACCAGAAACCAGAAAAGTCAACTAGTCAACCAGAAAAGTCAACCAGTCAACCAAAAAGTCAACCAGTCAACCAGTCAACCAAAATACGAAAAAAAGTCAACCAGACGAGTTTTGGGCCAGTTTTATGCGATTTTATGATCTGTTTGGGCCTGGACCCATTTTCTATTATTTTTATGTCCTATTTAAAGACCTAGATGTCTTAGGGTTGGTATCTTTGGCAGAAATAAAGCAAACACTCTCTTCTCCACCCCTTTGAAGGAGGATCTTGGATGCTCAGGCTACCTCTTCACCTTTCTAAGGTTTTATCTTTCATTCTTTCATTATTGTTCATCTAGGTTCACCATGAATATGGTGAACTAAACCTTGTATGTTTGTTGGGGAATCAATGTAATCTTTTGAAGCTCTCATATATGGAATTTGGGCTTGCATCTTAATATAAGATTTATGCTTTCTTTCATCATTAGTTAGAGTTTTTCCTCTTTGCTTAATGCTTGCTTTGTTTAACTCATTCAATGCATGATTATTGATTTTGTCGATACGGGAACGTAGGGGAAGTCTAGATCCGGGGAATTTCTCCCAATAGTATATTGGTTGCCTTAAGCTCCTGTGCTAAAAAAACTAATTATTAGGAATGCTAGGAATTGTATGAACTCGTAATTAGGGAGAAGCCTTCTTGAAAGGTAATTTAGAGAGTGGCATTAACAATGATGACTTGAATGTTGAATTCCTAAAATATATGAGAGTGAATAAGATGAAATTGACCCCCAACAACATACTCATCAATATATTTCATTAAAAGTGCTTGTCTTTTGTTTTAGCCATTGATCAACCTCATGCATACATGTTTATTTTCGTCTTTTGCATATTAAACTCCAATTATTTTGTTCTTAAGTCTTAGCTAATCAACAAATCACATAACTAAACTAGGCCGTGAGTCCTTTGGGAGAACGATACTTGGTCTTACCGAGTTTATTACTTGAAACGATTCGGTCATACTTGCCGATTGTTAAACAAGTTTGTGACATCATATTTTGGTGATCATAAATTTGTCCATCAAGTTTTTGGCGCCGTTGCCGGGGACTCTGGTTTAACTGGTTAATTTGTGTGATTATTGATTATCTTTGACTTTAATTTTGAATTTCTGTTTTTATTTTCGGTTTTTATTTGATTTGGTTTTATTTTATTTGATTTTATTTTATTTTATCTCATTTGATTTGATTTTATTTGATTTGATTTGATTTGATTTTATCTTATTTGATTTGATTTGATTTGATTTGATTTTATTTGATTAGATTAGATTAGATTTTATTTGATTTGATTATATTAGATTTTATTTCATTTGATTTGATTTGATTAGATTAGATTTTATTTTATTTTATATTATTTTATCTTATCCTCTGAATCTTTTATCTTCTGAATCTATATCTTCTCCTATATCTTTTTGTGCGAACAAATCTTTTCTAGGGTTTTGTTTTCTTGTGCATGCAGGAAGCAATTAGAACAAGGAGCAAGAAAACAACAGAACCTTTGCTTCAAGGTCTAGACGAGAGTAGACGGAGGAGAAGAATTCGAACATCTAGAGAACTTTTCCCTTCTCCAGAAACTCTCTTACAATCATCACCACAAGGTTCTGTTCATAGCACAGAAAATATGGAGAACAACAATGTTAGAAGAACTCTTGCTGACTACACCAATATAGCTGGACCTCAGCACTTTAACAGTATAGCTAGACCTAGAGTCAATGCAGCTAATATGGAGGTCAAACCAGCACTGATTCAACTGGTGAAAAGCAACCAATTTAATGGGTTATCTCATGAAAGCCCATATGAGCACCTCACTACCTTCAATGAGATTTGCAACACAGTCAAAATTAATGGGGTGCCAGACGAAGCTATCAAACTTAATTTTGACTGTGTTGCAAATCTCATTGAAGGTAGTGAGGTGCTCATATGGGCTTTCATGAGATAACCCATTAAATTGGTTGCTTTTCACCAGTTGAATCAGTGCTGGTTTGACCTCCATATTAGCTGCATTGACTCTAGGTCTAGCTATACTGTTAAAGTGCTGAGGTCCAGCTATATTGGTGTAGTCAGCAAGAGTTCTTCTAACATTGTTGTTCTCCATATTTTCTGTGTTATGAACAGAACCTTGTGGTGATGATTGTAAGAGAGTTTTTGGAGAAGGGAAAAGTTCTCTAGATGTTCGGATTCTTCTCCTCCGTCTACTCTCGTCTAGACCTTGAAGCAGAGGTTCTGTTGTTTTCTTGCTCCTTGTTCTAATTGCTTCTTGCATGCACAAGAAAACAAAATCCTAAAAAAGATTTGTTAGCACAAAAAGATATAGGAGAAGATATAGATTCAGAAGATAAAAGATTCAGAGGATAAGATAAAATAATATAAAATAAAATAAAATAAAATAAAATCTAATATAATCAAATCAAATAAAATAAAATCTAATCTAATCAAATCAAATAAAATCTAATCTAATCTAATCAAATAAAATAAAATAAAATAAAATCAAATCAAATAAGATAAAATAAAATAAAATCAAATCAAATAAAATAAAATAAAATAAAATAAAATCAAATCAAATAAGATAAAAGAAAATAAAATCAAATAAAATAAAACCAAATCAAATAAAAACCGAAAATAAAAACAGAAATTCAAAATTAAAGTCAAAGATAATCAATAATCACACAAATTAACCAGTTAAACCAGAGTCCCCGGCAACGGCGCCAAAAACTTGATGAACTAATTTATGATCACCAAAATATGATGTCACAAACTTGTTTAACAATCGGCAAGTATGACCGAATCGTTTCAAGTAATAAACTCGGTAAGACCAAGTATCGTTCTCCCAAAGGACTCACGGCCTAGTTTAGTTATGTGATTTGTTGATTAGCTAAGACTTAAGAACAAAATAATTGGAGTTTAATATGCAAAAGACGAAAATAAACATGTATGCATGAGGTTGATCAATGGCTAAAACAAAAGACAAGCACTTTCAATGAAATATATTGATGAATATGTTGTTGGGGGTCAATTTCATCTTATCCACTCTCATATATTTTAGGAATTCAACATTCAAGTCATCATTGTTAATGCCACTCTCTAAATTACCTTTCAAGAAGGCTTCTCCCTAATTACGAGTTCATACAATTCCTAGCATTCCTAATAATTAGTTTTTTTAGCACAGGAGCTTAAGGCAACCAATATACTATTGGGAGAAATTCCCCGGATCTAGACTTCCCCGTACGTTCCCGTATCGACAAAATCAATAATCATGCATTGAATGAGTTAAACAAAGCAAGCATTAAGCAAAGAGGAAAAACTCTAACTAATGATGAAAGAAAGCATAAATCTTAGATTAAGATGCAAGCACAAATTCCATATATGAGAGCTTCAAAAGATTACATTGATTCCCCAACAAACATACAAGGTTTAGTTCACCATATTCATGGTGAACCTAGATGAACAATAATGAAAGAATGAAAGATAAAACCCTAGAAAGGTGAAGAGGTAGCCTGAGCATCCAAGATCCTCCTTCAAAGGGGTGGAGAAGAGAGTGTTTGCTTTGTTTCTGCCAAAGATACCAACTCTAAGACATCTAGGTCTTTAAATAGGACATAAAAATAATAGAAAACGGGTCCAGGCCCAAACAGATCATAAAATTGCATAAAACTAGCCCAAAACTCGTCTGGTTGACTTTTTTCGTATTCTGGTTGACTGGTTGACTTTTTGGTTGACTGGTTGACTTTTCTGGTTGACTGGTTGACTTTTCTGGTTTCTGGTTGACTTTTCTGATTCCATCTCTCTCCTTCTTCACTTCTTTCACTAAATTCACCTTAAAACCTGCACAAAAACACTGAAATCAAGCATAAACCTGTCCAGCTCTCTTATTTATGAAAATATGGATAAAAGCATGATTTCAAGCTAGTTTATAAGTGTAAAGGTTGCTTTTTGTGTCAATTTTAAGCATGACAATAACAATTTTTCAACTGTTATCACAACCCCAAACTTAGAACTTTGCTTGTCCTCAAGCAAACAAGATGTAACTCAATCTTCAACCAATTCATATGATGGTTCACTCATTCAAAAATCCTCTTTTTCAAGATAAGTAACAACTTCACTCAAACTTATGACCAAGAGTTCAATCAAGATGTGCACATGCTTTAGTGTTCACAAAGTCATTTAAATTCCAACAAATGCTATTTTTCATGAATGATCAATCAATTAAGCATGGATGTTCATGTGCTTATGGAATATTTCCTCACTAGGTAAAGTGTTTCACTCAACATACAAGTGTATAAGAGGTAAAGTGTTTCACTCATTCACTCCACTATCACAATGTTACATGAATCAACTTTGCCTTTCATTTTACCACAATCAAAAACATTCACAAGCATGCATCATCACAAGGACTTTTCAATGGCTTATAATGTGGCTTGGCTAACAAGAAAATTGGTTTTTCTGGATCACAAAATCCTTGAGTTAAAAGAGTCATAACAACACAATTATTCTTATTCTTCCCAACTTGCCTTTGCATTTGCATTGAGCTTTGCTTCTTTTTCTTTTCTTTTCTTTTTTTTCTTCTTTGCATATTCTTACTTTTTAGCTCTTAGCTCAATGCTTTTCCTTTTTCATGTTTTCCCAACAACCCCAAACTTGAACAGTTAACAATACCACACAAGATCTTCTACTTAACTCAAGGTAAAGATTTTCAATCAAGGGTTTTCAGTGTATGTTCAAGGCTAAGGGTTCAAAGGATAGAACACAAAGTGTTCTCTTTTAGTGGGCTAACTTTATGAATTTGGCCAATAAAAAGGGTTCCAACAAACGACCTTGATCATATGATGCAAAACAAGCAATTGATTCAATCATAGAAAACCTGGGCAAAATCATTCATGTTTCCAAAGTAATAGCATTCAAAAACTCTGGAGCTCAAAACCTCACATATAAGCTCATTCACATTTGACATACACATCCTGCTTAATTTCACAATCACAATCATGATATCCTGCATTTGTTCACAAAGCTTGTGAATCACCTGTATAAGCATTTTAACGTGCACATCATCTCAACATTAATCAATTAATAAGCATCATCAAGCATTACTTATCAAACAATCACAGTTAATAGCAAACCATCACACAAACCAGGTTTCCAATAAAGTACATCAAACTCTAATCTAAAACGAAAAATAAATAAGTTCAGAAAACTTAAACCAAACAAAAGCATAAGTCCTGCTCTAGTTATGATAGCATTCATCATTAAATGCTATCTCAACTCCTCCTCAATCTGAGCTGTCCTCTGTATCCTCCTTCTTCTTGGATCTTATAGTCTTGATTCTTTTTGCCCGATGAGGAGGCCATCCCTGCATCAAACATAATTCACAAAACCAAAAGATACATTGTTAAGCATTAGTAAACCATAATGAAGAAATCAGCCCCTTCAATGATGCTCTCTCCCAACCCCAAACTTAGATGGAAAACTAGTGAGCAAGTGAGTGGAAGGGAGATTTTCTTAAGAGGGAAGAGTGAAAAGATGTGGAAAACCTTGAAGAAGGTATGTGGGAGTGTTTGTGCAGAGAGGAGTCTGAAAGTATGAGCAAATGCGCAGCTTAGGGTATAAAAATACCCTAATGGGCTCGGGTCCCGCTAAGGGGAACTAAAGCCCATTCTGCGAGAGTACCGCTCAGCAGTAAGTTGCCGCTCAGCGGCACTTTCGTGAAGTGCTCTTCTCCTTCTTTTCTTAACCTACGTGCCTCCTAGACATGCCCCTCACTGGTTCCCTGCAATTCAATGTTTAAAATACTTATGCAAACCCCAACTAAAATAAAACAAACAAAAACAATCAATCAACTGGGTTGCCTCCCAGGTAGCGCTTGTTTAACGTCACGAGCCTGACCCAAAATCCACCAACACCCATCAGTAGGTGTTACAACTTACCAACACCCATCAGTAGGTGCTAAATTTTCTCACCAACACCCATCAGTAGGTGTTACAACTTAGCATCCTTCAGTAGATGCTATGTCAAACTAGCATCCTTCAGTAGATGCTATCTCCAAAAATAATGACAAAGGAATGTTCAACAGATTAAAAATTTACAAACCAAAGAAAACTTAAAAAGTTCTTAAATCCACTGGGTTGCCTCCCAGCAAGCGCTCTTTTAACGTCATTAGCTTGACCCAGTAAAGCTCAAGTTCCTTCTTTATAGTTGATGTTGTCATCCCACCAACTCCTCAGCTGTTTCCTGTGAACTATTTTGGTCCTTCTAGAATGTGGAGACTCTATCTCTATCATCTCCTTCTCTTTAAAGCCCTTCACAACCCACAACTTGTTTTTGATTCTCACAGGTGTACCAAGTTGGGGTCTTCTTTTCTCCCAGTCATCAGGAATTTCTCCTCCTCTTCCAATCTTTTCTTCCTTGTGTACCTGAAACAACAAACAATGGTTACCTGCAACCTTGGGATTTTCATCTTTATGGCTAGTCATGTGTGCATCTTGAAATGCAGCTTTATAACTAGCTTCCTCCTCCTGTGCTTGCGTCTCATTTTTGAAGACGTCTACAACCACTCTCTCCTCTCTGTCCTGGAGCACTACTATACCTTCATTTACATCAATGATAGCTCTGGCCGTTTTCATAAACGGTCTTCCAAGTATGATAGGTATCTTCTCTGTCTCCATCTTCATCACCACAAAGTCTACCAAGAACTGAAGTTTGCCAACACAAACTATAATGTCCTCTGCAATCCCACATGGCTCCTTTGAAGATCCATCGGCCATTGCTAGATTAACCTTTTCAGGTTTCACTTTAACGTTGCCGATTTGCTCCAGTAAAGAATAAGGTATCAAGTTAACACTTGAACCTAAATCAAGGAGAGCTTTCTTCACCTTTTTCTTCCCTATGGTACAAGGGATAGAAAAACTGCCTGGATCTGTTGCTTTAGGAGGGAATGACTCTTTTTTAACAGTTATACACTCCTTTGCCTCATCATCTCTACGTCTTTTCTTTGTAGAGATTTCTTCATTAGATTTAGTGTAAACCGTAATCTGTTGTAGAATCTGTTCCCAAGGTGCATCATTATCCACCATTTTGAATAATTCTGTGAAGTCTAGTTGTTTCCCTTGATGGATTGGAAAGGGAAAAGTGCTTTTGCTCTCTATTTTTCTCCTTTCTTCTGTATCTGACTCAACTTTCTCATCATCAACACTCTCTACCACCTTGCACTCTTCTCTGGGGTTAACCTCAGTATTAGCCCCAAAATTTCTATTTGGCCTTTCTTCCACCTGTTTGGTGATCTGCCCCATCTGAGTCTCCAAATTTTTTATAGCAGCTTCAGTGCTCTTTTGGGTAGACTCAGTTTTCTGTATGAAATTGTTGAGAGTTTCCTCCATCCTCATGGACCTTTCATTAAGCATAGATAATTGTTGCCATAAGGTGGGTTGCTGCTGCTGCTTATTATATTGACCAGCTTGCCTAGTTTGCCCTTGACCAATACTTGGGTGTGGTTTCCACCCCTGATTGTAGCTCCCTTGACGATACTGATTGGTCATGTAGTTTACATCCTCTACGGCTTCAACTGGAAAGGCACATTGACCATTGATATGGTCGCCTCCACACAATTCGCACAACTGGGTTTGTACCTGTGCAACAGTTTTCAACTCTTTGGGTAATTGTGCAAGAGTTTTGGTCAGAGTCTCCAGCTGTTGAGTTAGAATTTTGTTTTGAGCTAGTAGGGCATCATGTGTCGTTAATTTGAGGACTCCTTTTTGCATAGGAGCTCCTCTCTCATTGTGTAGCTCATTATCACTAGTAGCCATGTTTTCTTTAATCTCTGTTGCTTCCTCTGGAGTTTTCCATTTAATATTGCCTCCTGCTGAGGCGTCCAGCATCATCTTGGTTTGTGAACCAAGCCCTCCAAGGAAAGTTAAGACTACTTCCTGATCTTCAAAGCCATGCGTGCGTGTTTTTCTTAGCAAGCTTTTGTATCTGTCCCATGTGTCAACACCCAATTTCGTCCGGGTGACTAATAAAATTTATTTTATTTTATTATATGTTATTCTAATTATTTTACTTTGTTATTTTGAGTTATTGTATTTTTGTCTATTTTATTATATTGTATTTTATTTATTTTATTTTAATCTTATTTCAAAAAGAAACAAAAATAATGGCAAAGTTCAACTCTCCCGTCTGTTTCTTTTTTCCATGCTATCTCCCATTCTTGTGCAAATTCTCTGTTGCGCCATGCATGCGTCTACACTGCCTTTAGCTAGCTTACCTTAAGGGGAAACGCAGTAGAGCAGAGTAGGGGTGGTGGCAGGAAGCAACCATTGAACAGGCACGCTTTTGACTTTGGTTTGATCGAACCCGTGAAGATGGCTAAGGGGGAGAGTCGTTTAGGGGGATAGGAATTCTTTTTTTTTTGACTGGATCCTATCAGTCTCACAGCAGATACCAGGGCCGAACTCCAAACTCTGGAGGCCCCCTCGCTTCCAACACCATTATCATTCACTCTCACACGGCTCTGAGAAGGGAATTCTCCACCAAGCAGGAAAAGGCCCAGAAACATTTTCACAGAAAAAAAAGAAAAATTGACCCCTCCCCATTCACACAATAGGACCCTCACTGTCCACTGTCGTTAGTATCTTCATCTATCCCATCTCGTTAGCGTCTTCATGGTCGTAGCTCGCAGGCACTTACGAAGAAGGAAAGCTAGAACACGCAAGGTAAGTCTTCACTCTTAAACTGCTCATATACTATGAATGTTTGGGATATTGATGGTTGTTATGTGCTTATTGGGTTGATATCTGTTTCCATTTGACTTGATAATGCCTGGCTTTGTCTGCTCGTATTGAACTTGCAATTATATTGAGTATACATGATTTGCTTCTGCACATTGTTTGTTATTCATTCATCCCAACAAACAGAAACCCAAATTTGCTTAAGCTGATTCTTCCATTCTCTGTCAACCCCCACGGTCCATATCCATCCACCAACCACCAAGAATCCAAGAGCCAAACCAGATATTGATACTAAGCCTTCAAGCCTCTGTTCATCTCCAATCATCAATACTGAAATTGAAACAGTAAACACAAAACGCACAACAGAAAAATCATGTAACAGAGACCATAGAACCGTGTCTTCATCCTCACTGAACCTCCAACACCCATCATCATCAACCCTAAATTAATACACAGAGCCTGAAATATCAGACAACACTGAAACCAATCAAAAATTAAAAAAAAAAAAGAAGAAGAGTGGGAGGAGGATAGTGACGCCGCGGCAGCTCGCGGTGGTTGGCCTCACCGGGGTGGCGTCGGCGTGGTGCGGAGAGGCGAAAGTTTCTCTCTCGCGCGCGAAGAAGCGGAGAAGAAAGGGAGGGGAGAAGCTTGGCACGGCAACCGGCAGGGTCTGTGGTGGCAATCGACGCACTGGTGGTGTCCTGGTTTTGCGGTTGGCGGCGGCCGTGTTGGCGGAGGCGGTGGCGCGTGTGCGCGAACGGGCGGAGGTCCACTTTTAGCTGCCTCGTTTGGGAGAGGGGCTCTAGGTCTCTAGGTTTTCTGAATGTTTGAATGGGAAGAAGAGTGGCAGAACCCCTAATGCTTCTGCTTGGAAAAATAACCTTGGGCCGATCCAAATATTTTTAGAAACAAAAAAAAAAAGAAGACTCTTTTCTTTCCTAGGCGCACCCCCATCTCTCACCCTTACACCCATACGTCCATCCCCTGCCTTGGGCTCAGGCCCGTTCTGTTCCTAACAAACAAAAACACTGTCTCCTTCACGCAGCCCCCGTTTCTCACCCACGCACCCCCATACGTTCTCTGGGCCTGGGTTTAGGCCCATCCTGTTCTTAAAAAATAATAACAAAAGAAATAAAATTATTTTTCTTGCCTGTACCCCCTATTCTCACTTTCTCACCCCTTTCAGTTTGGGTTTAGGCTTCATCCATTTATAAAAGGAAAAGTAGTTTAGACACCCCAGTTTCTCATTTAGGCACCCCCACTTTTTGTTTTATTTTTATTACTTATTTATTTATTTGCTTTTCTTTGTTTATTCTATTTTGTTCCCTTATTTATCTTATTCTATTTATTTTTTTATTTTATTATTTTTATTGTTGTTATTGTTTTTTTTGTTTTTTTATTTTATTTTATTTATTTATTCTAAATATCTATTTATTTTAAAATGCATATTTAATAATACATAAAAAAAATAAAATATTTATATATATATATATACAAAATACAAAAACATTTTAAAAGGTTTAGGCACACGTGTGATCGCACGCATCGTCCTTGTGCTAAAACCTTTTCTTCTTCTTTTCTCTTTCTTTTATAAAAAATACAAAAATACGTCTAAAGGTTAAGGCACACGTGTGACCGCTCGCGTCGTCCTTGTGCTAAAAACCTTTTCTTCTTTTTTATAAAAAATACAAAAAATACGTCTAAAGGTTAAGGCACACGTGTGACCGCTCGCGTCGTCCTTGTGCTAAAAACCTTTTCTTCTTTCTTATAAAAATTACAAAAAATACGTTTAAAGGTTTAAGCACACGTGTGACCGCTCGCGTCGTCCTTGTGCTAATAACCTTTTCTTCTTCCTTATAAAATTACAAAAAATGCGTTTTAAAGGTTAAGCACACGTGTGACCGCTCGCGTCGTCCTTGTGCTAAAACCTTTTCTTCTTTCTTAAATAAAATTACAAAAAAAAATATTTTAAAGGTTGAGCACACGTGTGATCGCACGCATCGTCCTTGTGCTAAATACCTTTTCCGTTTATTTTATAAAAATATCAAAAAATATAAAATTTTCAAAAAAACTAAAAACATCAACAATTTCAAAGCAACAGACAATTTCCAGCCAGAACTACGTGATCCTTGATTCTCCATCAAAAGTGGAGATACGTAGGAGCAAGGCTAGACCTTGTCAGGTTCACTTTCCCAAAAATTCAAATTTATCCATAATCATTTTCCAAACAAATTTTCTAAACAATTTCTCAAACAAGCTTTCCAATCTCCAAAAGAACTACGTAACCCTGATTTCTCATTCTGAATGAGAATACGTAGGAGCAAGGTCAATCCTTGTCGGGCCCAAAAAACTAAAAAATATATTTTGTTTATTTAGAGTTTTATTTTAGGGGATAGTTAAACATATTGAAAACCACATCATATTCGCGTATTTAGTTAAAGGTACTGCCTTAGGGCAGGCGTTGTAGGGTGCCAATACCTTCCCTACGCGTAACCGACTCCCGAACCAAGAATCTCATTTTCGCAGATCATGCCTTATCATTTTATGGTTTTTCCGTAGTTTTCCAGAATAAACTATGGTGGCGACTCCAAATCTCTTTTCGAAACCCGTTTCTTTTTGGATCGTCGTCCCGTCGCGATTCCGGTTGCGACAGATGGCGACTCCACTGGGGACCCTTTTTAGAGAGTCAAGCCATTTAACTATATGCGCGAATTCAATGTGGTTTTTCTTTATGTTTTTCTTCCCTTTTTCTTTATCTATATTTGATATTCGAATAATCGCATGTGAATAAATTTGTTGGTTGGATATTGAACCCTAGGGTAGAAACCATGTTTATATCTGCCTTGGAATTTTTCTGGTTGTTTTGCAGGTGAGGGTTTGGGTATGCATTGCATTCTCCCTTCACACACGCACCTTATGCATATCATGAGTGAGGCCCTATACCCGGGTCTGAGCGCAACTTAGAATTAGAGGGGTTGTGTAGCGGTGTCACTCTGGGATGTACTTCCTGTTTGGCTATCGTGAGAACCCCAGCTAGAGTCTGTTCTCTTCATTTGTGTTTTTACATCTAGTTGATTACTCGACTGTTGTGGAGATGCTGTGAAGGGGGCCATAGCTCTAGTGACCATTGACCTTTAGGCTCAGGGAACCATCCTTGTGAGATTGCATATACTTAACCTTGAATCTTAAGTGTCGGACCTTCTATAGGGCACAAAGGGAGATGTGTGCAATTTTCATAACCCTCATGTTTGCTTAAAAAAATCACGCACATTGAATATATCATCATATCTCTTTATACAGTTTTTTCTTCTTTCTTCTTTTTGCCTTCTTTCTTTTTAGCTCGTGCTTTTTATGGTCTTGTCACACTTTGTGGATTATAGTCGAGAAATTATAAATTTGTGACTAAGCCTTTAAGATAAAATGGAAATTAACATGAGATCTGAAGTCAAGGGGGGTTCAAGTTCAGACATTTTAAAGGAAATGTTAGCCATTGAAGTAAAGGAGGGTAATATGGATGGCCTGAGAGAACTGCTGAAGAAAATGAAGACAACCCCAAAAGGATGCATTCAGGAAGGAGTATGGGAATCTGTTGAGCCTGTTAAAGGTGAAAGTTCAAACACGGCCATTACTATTTTAGCCCAGTACTACGAATCACCACTGAGATGTTTCACTTTCTGGGATTTCCAATTGGTGCCTATGGTAGAAGAATTCGAGCAAATTTTAGATATACCTCTCAAGGGAAAAATTCCCTACAACTACCTGGGGCAGTATACCCCTATCTTGCAGCAAGTGAGAATCATAAGAGTGCATCCAATGAAGTTGGAAAGAAGATTCATGCTTAAGGGTAAAGCGAGGAACCTTCCTCAGGGTTACCTAGAGTGGTACCTGTATCGTTCAGACAAGGGGGAAGAATGGGAAACAATTACGAATGTGCTAGCTCTTGTCCTCTATGGTGTCACGCTCTTTGCTAATATCTCGGATTTTATCGGCTATGTCACCATGAACGCATTTTGTGGGATACAAAGTTTTCTCTAAAGAATCCACTCACTATTGTCTTAACTGAAGTTTCCAAGACCCTTAGTCAAGTTTATGATCCATGTAGAAAGAAGATCTCTCGCATGAGTAAGGTCATTTTGAATGCCACATGTCACGTGGAGGAGTTGTTGCGGTGTAAACCAAAGATGAAAGAGGCAAATGAATGAGCGCAACTCTGTGCGGGCTTAGAGGAGGAAAGGTTTAAATGACGTGTTTTCTGGGCAGCAAGGACCACACATCATATATCATTGCGGGAAGTACCCTAATGTACCCCTCATGGGTATTCGATGTTGTACTAATCACAATGTTGTGTTAGCACAAAAGCAATCTGGGTAGCGCCCATGCCTGCATCTCTGGCCATATCGCAGATCTTAAGAGGAAGGAACCTTTGCTGAATTGCTTCATCAGGTTAGAGACACTTGGGGTAATGGTCGGAGGGAGGCTCAAGATTATGGATTATTAATGAAAGTTTTCCTTAGGAAAGGGAACGTAGAAAGGGTTAAGACAATCAAGTTGTAATTCACGTTAATTTCACCTACCCAAATTGTGAAAAACAATTTCAAAATGACGAGCAGTGGATAAAAGCAGTAGTGACAAAACTGAAGAAGGAACGTTGGCATCGGGCTGGATCAGAGAAGAAACATAAAGAATTGATAATTCAGATGAAGAAGCATATTGTTGAGCAAGGGGGAATTGAAAGAAAGTCTCTCATAACTAGCTTCCCTCGCCAATGAAGCCATTGAAGGTCTTCTAAAGTTATTAGCTGATGATGAGTCTGCAATACCGATCTCTAACCCACCCAAGGGGATTGAAAATTTCCTCAGTTGTTGCAAGAATCTGATGGATGAGGCCCGAGTCAGTTGACCAAGACTTCCTATGACTCACTTTTTTGGAACTTCTGAACGATGAGCCATCCTATTGCTTTTGTTTCATGTTAATTTCCAGATTATACATTTGGCAATGTTTTCACATCTTTATAATTTCTTACTATAGTAATTGCGTTACTTTGTCTTTTCTCTTTTTCTTCTCGTTTTTATTTTCGTTTTCTTAATTTATTTCATCTAATGAAATTCAGATTTAAAAATAATAATACGGCTAAATCTCCAAAACACCCTAAGGGACACGAACCAGTGAAAAAATCATGGAGAACCAAGGAGAAGTTCAAGAGGGGATGAAAGCCGATATCCAAGAGCTGAAGGGACAAATGAGTCAAATCTTAGAGGCCCTGAACGCCTTACAAAGCCCTGGAGATTCGTGCGCACAACGACCACAACAAAGAGTTCCAGAGGCACAAACTTTCCCTTCCTATGGTCTTCCCCCGAATTACACTCCACCCTCAGGAGTGGACTTGGAAGATCTTGACGCTCAAAAGGCCGAAGATAATGCAGTTGAAGTAGAAGACGAGCCTGGGGCAACCACTTTCACAATTCCAGGGAAGACGATCCAACCAGGTATTGAGAGCGTGATAATGAAAGAACAACCTGAGATGAAGTCAACATCTTATGTCGTTACACCAGCAGATTTTAAGGACGACAAGGGTAAATTAGAAATGCTCGAGAAGAGGTTGAGAGCCATAGAGGGCGAAGGAAGTTTTGAATTTGGAGATGCTAGAAAACTATGTTTAGTTCCTGATGTGGTGATACCTCCAAAGTTCAAGTTGCCAGAGTTTGAGAAATATCGAGGAAATACTTGCCCAAAGAGCCACATAACCATGTACTGCAGAAAAATGGCAGCTTATGTCCATGATGAAAAACTTTTGATTCATTGCTTCCAAGAAAGTTTAACTGGTGTGGCTCTAACTTGGTACGTGCGCTTAGAAACTACTCACATCTACTCATGGAAAGATCTGGTTGATGCATTCCTAAGGCAATATGAATATAGTAAAGATCTAACACCTGATAGAGTACAACTGCAGAACATGGTGAAGAAAGAGTCTGAATCATTCAGAGAATATGCCCAAAGGTGGAGAGAAATTGCTGCTCAAGTAGAACCGCCTTTGAGCGACAAGGAGATGACTACCATACTTTTGAATACTCTACAACCACCATTTTATGAACTCATGATAAGCAGTGTCTCCTCGAGTTTTGCTGATATAGTAGTGATTGGAGAGAGGGTTGAGGGTGGCATAAGAAATGGAAAAATTGCACTAGGCCCAAAGCTAGTAGCAAGTTTAAATGAGTATGGTCCTAGACATGAAGAACGAAGAGCTAATTCACATTTTACTGCCTATCCTCAAGTGTCACATTCCTATGGGTCCAATCAAGCCATTCAGCGAATGAATTACAATCGTGATGAAAAGGTCGCCAACTTTACTCCTATCCCCATGACCTATACAGAGCTACTGCCAGATCTTCTCCGCAACAACCTCATAGAGGTTTGTCCCACCAGGCCTGTGCGACCTCCTTACCCAAAGAACTATGACATAAATGCCAGGTGTGATTATCATGAAGGAGCGCGTGGACATTCAACAGAGGCATGCAAGGCTTTAAAGCATAAAGTGCAATCTTTGATCGATTCAGGATGTTTAAAGTTTGAAGAAAGTCAATCCAGCACTTTGACAAGGCGTGAGCTCGCCTCTACAAATGCCATGAACAAATGAAGAGGACTCTAGGACTATGTGGGAAAGCATAGGTTATTGTAAAAGGCGAAATTGATGTTGTTTTGCTCGTGTTTTGAATTGTCTTGCTATGAGGGCAATGCCCGTTGATATCATGTTTCCATCCATGACTTTTAATGTGAACTTTCATCACGAGGTATCTCCAAGGTTTACTGGAAATCATGTCCTAATAGGGTGTCGTGGAGAACGAAAGCCGCAAAGAACAAATTGAAAAAACAAAAATGATGAAGGCAATCTTGAGTCACTCGTCTTTCTTGTAAATCATCAAACTCTTGTTTTTTTTCAAAAATAGCAAAAAAGGAATAAAAAATGATAATCGAAAACAAAAGTTGCAGTGTCAGATTATTCCGAGGTCAAATGTTGAATCAAAAATAACAATTTGACGTTTTTTGTCGAGACGTTTGTACGCATATTGCTTAAAAACCTTCACCATTTACCTTTTCCAAAATAAAGGATTTTCCCCAACAAACACTATCACTGCCCTCACTAACAAAGTGAACCTTTACACTGGGGCAGATTGGTTTGACCAAAATTACTCTCGCTTGTGCTAGTTGGGTGATCCCTGAATCCATTGAGAGAAATAAAAGAACTTCCAAAAAGAAAATAAGCCCACTAGATTGAAAAACCGAAAGGGCAGTCTAGAAAGGAAAAAAGAACTCATGTTGAGGTCATCTAGTCGTAGAATTAATCTTTTGAAAATAAAGCAATCAGAATTTGAAATGATGTGTGGCCATCTTTCTTTATCTAAAAAGCAAAAAATATATATCCATTGTCACCCTGTTTGAGCCAAAAATAAACTCTTTTTCAAAATTATCCCCAAGCAAGGGTTGTCATCAGGTAGGAGTGAACTCATGATGCAAATGAAGAACACTCAATGATCAAACGAAGAAATTTCATCCAGAAGAGTGAACAAAAAAAAGAACAAAAAAAATCACAAAGTGATGATGAAAAAGAAAAAAACGAAAAATGGAGATTCAAGAAAACCAAAATGCTCAAAAGGTCAAATAGTTGACGCAATGCCAGATGATAACCCTTGTTTCAAAAAAAAAAAAACCGACAAGCATTCATTTGGGCCTTATACCCTTTCTTCCAATACCTTTTAGACCTTAGCCACATTACAAGCCTAATAAAGTCCACACAAATTGAATAATGTTTGCTCAAATTTTCATAAAGTTTAATTTTGCGATAAGACGAAATGACTTGCAATGTGTCCAAGAAAAAACAAACAAAAAAATTTGAAAATGAATGAAAAAAAAAAGAGAAAAAACTAATGTCTCAAGAAGAGGGGATCTCCCTGCCAACTAGCCAGAAGCATGCAAAGGAAAATCAAAGCAATTGGGGTCATCCTTTTAGCCAGTCCTTTTCATGCCCACCACCTCTTCCAAACAAAACCCCATGCAAAAAAAGAAAACAACAACAAAAATTGGGGCAGCTTGGTGGACCTCACCACACATTTTTTTCTTGAAATTCATCAACCCATAATCTCAAGATTGGGGCAACTTTGCGGATCTTACTTGAATTTTTCACCCGAATTATCATGGATTCATCATCATACTCATTACACCAAACCGGGGCAACTTTTGGGTATCTCATGTTTCCCCTTTACATTTCCATATTGCATCTCCTTTGAGGAGTGTAGGAGGTGACTTGCCCGCATGGCTATCTCATTCTCTTCCAAACTGTCTAAACAGCTCCCATTTTTTCACTTGCCCGTAAATTCAAGCATGTGTGCATTGATGTCTCGAAAGAAAAAGTCAAAAATGTAATAATCTCAAAGTTAGATCTCGGACGTATGACATTCCTCACTTTTAGAAGCATTGAAAATAATGACCAGTTTGATGATTGCAAGTAAGACGTTTGACTCAAGCAAAAAAAAAACACACAAAACAAAACAATCGTTTTCATATGTGGCGTCGATCCACTCAAAAAGAAAGTCCTTCTGATCGAAACCTTCTTCATTCATATGAATGGTTATCGAATCTCTCTTAAAAAACACAAAAAGAGTAACATTCAGATTTTCTCTCTCAAGCCATATTATTTCAGGTCGATCAAGCTTTTTCTCTCATATTAGGGTCTTGACATCCTGATCTTGCATCAAGATTTTAACAATTTGTAATGAAGGGTTTCAACACCTTGACGTCTTTTCAAAAATCAAATTTCTATCAAAATTACAAAACATTTCACAAAATTACAGCTTTCAAGAATTCCGAAAATATCAAAGCCCAATTTTCACATTGGCCCCCAAAGCCCAGTTTCTACACTGGCCCCCAAAGCCCAGTTTCAACACTGGCCCCCAAAGCCCAGTTTCAACACTGGCCCTCAAGCCCAGTTTCTACACTGGCCCCAAAGCCCAGTTTCTACACTGGCCCCCAAAGCCCAGTTTCAACACTGGCCCCCAAAGCCCAGTTTCAACACTGGCCCTCAAGCCCAGTTTCTACACTGGCCCCAAAGCCCAGTTTCACCTGGCCCCCAAAGCCCAGTTTCTACACTGGCCCACAAAGCCCAGTTTCCACTCTGGCCCACAAAGCCCAGTTTCTGCACTGGCCCACAAAGCCCAGTTTCTACACTGGCCCCCAAAGCCCAGTTTCAACACTGGCCCACAAAGCCCAGTTTCTACACTGGCCCCCAAAGCCCAGTTTCAACACTGGCCGCCAAAGCCCAGTTTCAACACTGGCCCCCAAGCCCAGTTTCTACACTGGCCCCCAAAGCCCAGTTTCAACACTGGCCCCCAAGCCCAGTTTCTACACTGGCCCCAAAGCCCAATTTTCACATTGGCCCACAAAGCCCAGTTTCAACACTGGCCCCCAAAGCCCAGTTTCCACACTGGCCCCCAAAGCCCAGTTTCAACACTGGCCCCCAAGCCCAGTTTCTACACTGGCCCCAAAGCCCAATTTTCACATTGGCCCCCAAAGCCCAGTTTCTACACTGGCCCCCAAAGCCCAGTTTCAACACTGGCCCCCAAAGCCCAGTTTCAACACTGGCCCTCAAGCCCAGTTTCTACACTGGCCCCAAAGCCCAGTTTCACCTGGCCCCCAAAGCCCAGTTTCTACACTGGCCCACAAAGCCCAGTTTCCACTCTGGCCCACAAAGCCCAGTTTCTGCACTGGCCCACAAAGCCCAGTTTCTACACTGGCCCCCAAAGCCCAGTTTCAACACTGGCCCACAAAGCCCAGTTTCTACACTGGCCCCCAAAGCCCAGTTTCAACACTGGCCGCCAAAGCCCAGTTTCAACACTGGCCCCCAAGCCCAGTTTCTACACTGGCCCCCAAAGCCCAGTTTCAACACTGGCCCCCAAAGCCCAGTTTCAACACTGGCCCCCAAGCCCAGTTTCTACACTGGCCCCCAAAGCCCAGTTTCAACACTGGCCCCCAAGCCCAGTTTCCATACTGGCCCACAAAGCCCAGTTTCCACACTGGCCCACAAAGCCCAATCTCCGCACTGGCCCCCAAAGCCCAGTTTCCACACTGGCTCATAAAGCCCAGCTCGCCTGGCCCCCACAGCCCAGTTTTCTTTGGCACCCTAAGTTCAAGTGTTCTTTTTGTATTCCAGCCTTCTGCTAGGCAATGGTCGAACCCAATGATCACGCTCGTAACATTCATCCAGAGGGTTGTTACACCCTCCACGAGGTTGTTACACCTCATTCCTTTATCCATAGGGTTGTTACACCCTCCACGAGGTTGTTACACCTCATTCCTTTATCCATAGGGTTGTTACACCCTCCACGAGGTTGTTACACCTCATTCCTTTATCCATAGGGTTGTTACACCCTCCACGAGGTTGTTACACCTCATTCCTTTATCCATAGGGTTGTTACACCCTCCACGAGGTTGTTACACCTCATTCCTTTATCCATAGGGTTGTTACACCCTCCACGAGGTTGTTACACCTCATTCCTTCATCCATAAGGTTGTTACACCCTCCACGAGGTTGTTACACCTCACTCCTTTATCCATAGGGTTGTTACACCCTCCACGAGGTTGTTACACCTCATTCCTTCATCCATAAGGTTGTTACACCCTCCACGAGGTTGTTACACCTCATTCCTTTATCCATAGGGTTGTTACACCCTCCACGAGGTTGTTACACCTCATTCCTTTATCCAGAGGGTTGTTACACCCTCCACGAGGTTGTTACACCTCATTCCTTTATCCATAGGGTTGTTACACCCTCCACGAGGTTGTTACACCTCATTCCTTTATCCATAGGGTTGTTACACCCTCCACGAGGTTGTTACACCTCTTACATTTATCCATAGGGTTGTTACACCCTCCACGAGGTTGTTACGCCTCATTCATTCATCCATAGGGTTGTTACACCCTCCACCAGGTTGTTACACCCTCCACGAGGTTGTTACACCTCATGCATTCATCCATAGAGTTGTTACACCCTCCACGAGGTTGTTACACCTCATGCGTTCATCCATAGAGTTGTTACACCCTCTACAAGGTTGTTGCACCGCTTTTCTTTTATGCATAAGGTTATGACGCCCTCCATGAGGTTTACACACCTTAATTTCTCTTGGCCCTGTTCATTTTTTGTTTAAATTCCCCTTTGTTCCTTGTTCATTTTGAAATCCGGACGAAATTAGTGTTTGTTTCTTTACTTAGCTTTTACTCCAATAATACGAAAATATAAATTTTCATATTATTCAGTAATATCTAAGTAAAGAGGGGCAGCTGTCAACACCCAATTTCGTCCGGGTGACTAATAAAATTTATTTTATTTTATTATATGTTATTCTAATTATTTTACTTTGTTATTTTGAGTTATTGTATTTTTGTCTATTTTATTATATTGTATTTTATTTATTTTATTTTAATCTTATTTCAAAAAGAAACAAAAATAATGGCAAAGTTCAACTCTCCCGTCTGTTTCTTTTTTCCATGCTATCTCCCATTCTTGTGCAAATTCTCTGTTGCGCCATGCATGCGTCTACACTGCCTTTAGCTAGCTTACCTTAAGGGGAAACGCAGTAGAGCAGAGTAGGGGTGGTGGCAGGAAGCAACCATTGAACAGGCACGCTTTTGACTTTGGTTTGATCGAACCCGTGAAGATGGCTAAGGGGGAGAGTCGTTTAGGGGGATAGGAATTCTTTTTTTTTTGACTGGATCCTATCAGTCTCACAGCAGATACCAGGGCCGAACTCCAAACTCTGGAGGCCCCCTCGCTTCCAACACCATTATCATTCACTCTCACACGGCTCTGAGAAGGGAATTCTCCACCAAGCAGGAAAAGGCCCAGAAACATTTTCACAGAAAAAAAAGAAAAATTGACCCCTCCCCATTCACACAATAGGACCCTCACTGTCCACTGTCGTTAGTATCTTCATCTATCCCATCTCGTTAGCGTCTTCATGGTCGTAGCTCGCAGGCACTTACGAAGAAGGAAAGCTAGAACACGCAAGGTAAGTCTTCACTCTTAAACTGCTCATATACTATGAATGTTTGGGATATTGATGGTTGTTATGTGCTTATTGGGTTGATATCTGTTTCCATTTGACTTGATAATGCCTGGCTTTGTCTGCTCGTATTGAACTTGCAATTATATTGAGTATACATGATTTGCTTCTGCACATTGTTTGTTATTCATTCATCCCAACAAACAGAAACCCAAATTTGCTTAAGCTGATTCTTCCATTCTCTGTCAACCCCCACGGTCCATATCCATCCACCAACCACCAAGAATCCAAGAGCCAAACCAGATATTGATACTAAGCCTTCAAGCCTCTGTTCATCTCCAATCATCAATACTGAAATTGAAACAGTAAACACAAAACGCACAACAGAAAAATCATGTAACAGAGACCATAGAACCGTGTCTTCATCCTCACTGAACCTCCAACACCCATCATCATCAACCCTAAATTAATACACAGAGCCTGAAATATCAGACAACACTGAAACCAATCAAAAATTAAAAAAAAAAAAGAAGAAGAGTGGGAGGAGGATAGTGACGCCGCGGCAGCTCGCGGTGGTTGGCCTCACCGGGGTGGCGTCGGCGTGGTGCGGAGAGGCGAAAGTTTCTCTCTCGCGCGCGAAGAAGCGGAGAAGAAAGGGAGGGGAGAAGCTTGGCACGGCAACCGGCAGGGTCTGTGGTGGCAATCGACGCACTGGTGGTGTCCTGGTTTTGCGGTTGGCGGCGGCCGTGTTGGCGGAGGCGGTGGCGCGTGTGCGCGAACGGGCGGAGGTCCACTTTTAGCTGCCTCGTTTGGGAGAGGGGCTCTAGGTCTCTAGGTTTTCTGAATGTTTGAATGGGAAGAAGAGTGGCAGAACCCCTAATGCTTCTGCTTGGAAAAATAACCTTGGGCCGATCCAAATATTTTTAGAAACAAAAAAAAAAAGAAGACTCTTTTCTTTCCTAGGCGCACCCCCATCTCTCACCCTTACACCCATACGTCCATCCCCTGCCTTGGGCTCAGGCCCGTTCTGTTCCTAACAAACAAAAACACTGTCTCCTTCACGCAGCCCCCGTTTCTCACCCACGCACCCCCATACGTTCTCTGGGCCTGGGTTTAGGCCCATCCTGTTCTTAAAAAATAATAACAAAAGAAATAAAATTATTTTTCTTGCCTGTACCCCCTATTCTCACTTTCTCACCCCTTTCAGTTTGGGTTTAGGCTTCATCCATTTATAAAAGGAAAAGTAGTTTAGACACCCCAGTTTCTCATTTAGGCACCCCCACTTTTTGTTTTATTTTTATTACTTATTTATTTATTTGCTTTTCTTTGTTTATTCTATTTTGTTCCCTTATTTATCTTATTCTATTTATTTTTTTATTTTATTATTTTTATTGTTGTTATTGTTTTTTTTGTTTTTTTATTTTATTTTATTTATTTATTCTAAATATCTATTTATTTTAAAATGCATATTTAATAATACATAAAAAAAATAAAATATTTATATATATATATATACAAAATACAAAAACATTTTAAAAGGTTTAGGCACACGTGTGATCGCACGCATCGTCCTTGTGCTAAAACCTTTTCTTCTTCTTTTCTCTTTCTTTTATAAAAAATACAAAAATACGTCTAAAGGTTAAGGCACACGTGTGACCGCTCGCGTCGTCCTTGTGCTAAAAACCTTTTCTTCTTTTTTATAAAAAATACAAAAAATACGTCTAAAGGTTAAGGCACACGTGTGACCGCTCGCGTCGTCCTTGTGCTAAAAACCTTTTCTTCTTTCTTATAAAAATTACAAAAAATACGTTTAAAGGTTTAAGCACACGTGTGACCGCTCGCGTCGTCCTTGTGCTAATAACCTTTTCTTCTTCCTTATAAAATTACAAAAAATGCGTTTTAAAGGTTAAGCACACGTGTGACCGCTCGCGTCGTCCTTGTGCTAAAACCTTTTCTTCTTTCTTAAATAAAATTACAAAAAAAAATATTTTAAAGGTTGAGCACACGTGTGATCGCACGCATCGTCCTTGTGCTAAATACCTTTTCCGTTTATTTTATAAAAATATCAAAAAATATAAAATTTTCAAAAAAACTAAAAACATCAACAATTTCAAAGCAACAGACAATTTCCAGCCAGAACTACGTGATCCTTGATTCTCCATCAAAAGTGGAGATACGTAGGAGCAAGGCTAGACCTTGTCAGGTTCACTTTCCCAAAAATTCAAATTTATCCATAATCATTTTCCAAACAAATTTTCTAAACAATTTCTCAAACAAGCTTTCCAATCTCCAAAAGAACTACGTAACCCTGATTTCTCATTCTGAATGAGAATACGTAGGAGCAAGGTCAATCCTTGTCGGGCCCAAAAAACTAAAAAATATATTTTGTTTATTTAGAGTTTTATTTTAGGGGATAGTTAAACATATTGAAAACCACATCATATTCGCGTATTTAGTTAAAGGTACTGCCTTAGGGCAGGCGTTGTAGGGTGCCAATACCTTCCCTACGCGTAACCGACTCCCGAACCAAGAATCTCATTTTCGCAGATCATGCCTTATCATTTTATGGTTTTTCCGTAGTTTTCCAGAATAAACTATGGTGGCGACTCCAAATCTCTTTTCGAAACCCGTTTCTTTTTGGATCGTCGTCCCGTCGCGATTCCGGTTGCGACACCATGCATGCCCCAGTGATTATTCCATACCCTGCTTAAATGAAGAAATCTCTTGCTTGCCTTTTGTCACCTTAGATTGTGGGAAGTACTTGTTTAAAAATTTTGTGACCACTGCTTCCCACTCTGTGAAACTTTCTTCTGGGAAAGAATTCAACCAAAGCTTAGCATTGCCTCCCAATGAGAAAGGAAACAAGCTAAGTTTGATAGCTTCGTCTGGCACCCCATTAATTTTGACTGTGTTGCAAATCTCATTGGAGGTAGTGAGGTGCTCATATGGGCTTTCATGAGATAACCCATTGAATTGGTTGCTTTTCACCAGTTGAATCAGTGCTGGTTTGACCTCCATATTAGCTGCATTGACTCTAGGTCTAGCTATACTGTTAAAGTGCTGAGGTCCAGCTATATTGGTGTAGTCAGCAAGAGTTCTTCTAACATTGTTGTTCTCCATATTTTCTGTGCTATGAACAGAACCTTGTGGTGATGATTGTAAGAGAGTTTCTGGAGAAGGGAAAAGTTCTCTAGATGTTCGGATTCTTCTCCTCCGTCTACTCTCGTCTAGACCTTGAAGCAGAGGTTCTGTTGTTTTCTTGCTCCTTGTTCTAATTGCTTCCTGCATGCACAAGAAAACAAAATCCTAGAAAAGATTTGTTAGCACAAAAAGATATAGGAGAAGATATAGATTCAGAAGATAAAAGATTCAGAGATAAGATAAAATAATATAAAATAAAATAAAATAAAATAAAATCTAATCTAATCAAATCAAATCAAATAAAATAAAATCTAATCTAATCAAATCAAATAAAATTTAATCTAATCAAATAAAATAAAATAAAATAAAATCTAATCTAATCAAATCAAATAAAATCTAATTTAATCAAATAAAATAAAATCAAATCAAATCAAATCAAATAAGATAAAATAAAATAAAATAAAATCAAATCAAATAAAATAAAAAATAAAATAAAATAAAATAAAATAAAATCAAATAAAATAAAACCAAATCAAATAAAAACCGAAAAAATAAAAACAGAAAATAAAAATAGAAATTCAAAATTAAAGTCAAAGATAATCAATAATCACACAAATTAACCAGTTAAACCAGAGTCCCCAGCAACGGCGCCAAAAACTTGATGGACAAATTTATGATCACCAAAATATGATGTCACAAACTTGTTGAACAATCGGTAAGTATGACCGAATCGTTTCAAGTAATAAACTCGGTAAGACCAAGTATCGTTCTCCCAAAGGACTCACGGCCTAGTTTAGTTGTGTGGTTCGTTGATTAGCTAAGACTTAAGAACGAAATATTTGGAGTTTAATATGCAAGACAGAAAATAAACATGTATGCATGAGTTTTGATCAATGGCAAAAGCAAAAGACAAGCACTTTCAATGAAATATATATATGAATATGTTGTTGGGGGTCAATTTCATCTTATCCACTCTCATATATTTTAGGAATTCAACATTCAAGTCATCATTGTTAATGCCACTCTCTAAATTACCTTTCAAGAAGGCTTTTCCCTAATTACGAGTTCATACAATTCCTAGCATTCTTAATAATTAGTTTTTTTAGCACAGGAGCTTAAGGCAACCAATATACTATTGGGAGAAATTCCCCGGATCTAGACTTCCCCGTACGTTCCCGTATCGACAAAATCAATAATCATGCATTGAATGAGTTAAACAAAGCAAGCATTAAGCAAAGAGGAAAAACCCTAACTAATGATGAAAGAAAGCATAAATCTTAGATTAAGATGCAAGCACAAATTCCATATATGAGAGCTTCAAAAGATTACATTGATTCCCCAACAAACATACAAGGTTTAGTTCACCATATTCATGGTGAACCTAGATGAACAATAATGAAAGAATGAAGGATAAAACCCTAGAAAGGTGAAGAGGTAGCCTGAGCATCCAAGATCCTCCTTCAAAGGGGTGAAAGAGAGAGTGTTTGCTTCGTTTCTGCCAAAGATACCAACCCTAAGACATCTAGGTCTTTAAATAGGACATAAAAATAATAGAAAACAGGTCCAGGCCCAAACATATCATAAAATCGCATAAAACTGGCCCAAAACTCGTCTGGTTGACTTTTTTCGTATTCTGGTTGACTGGTTGACTTTTCTGGTTGACTGGTTGACTTTTCTGGTTTCTGGTTGACTTTTCTGATTCCGTCTCTCTCCTTCTTCACTTCTTTCACTAAATTCACCTTAAAACCTGCACAAAAACACTGAAATCAAGCATAAACCTGTCCAGCTCTCTTATTTCTGAAAATATGGATAAAAGCATGATTTCAAGCTAGTTTCTAAGTGTAAAGGTTGCTTTTTGTGTCAATTTTAAGCATGAAAATAACAGTTTTTCAACTGTTATCAATATGGTGCTAAACTTTCTCACTTTTGTTGAATGTGAGACTTAGACTTACACTTGGATTCTTAACAAAGAAGATTTTCTTTCTCTCATTCTTTTTTGTGTTGTTGAGGAAGTTTTGAGTAAGGGGATATCAACTTTAGTGGATGCATAGAAAATGCTCCTTATGGTTAGTCCTAGAGGTTATTATTTTTCATCTCATGTTTTGTATAGTGATGATATATTTGTTTTCTATAAAGCAAATAAAAGCACTATTGGTAATCTTATGAAATTCCTTCACTCTTATAGAATGGCTTATGGGCAATGGTTGAATTATGCTAAAAGTAATTTTGTATTACATATGATTATACATTTTATACATTTTTCAATAGGAGAATTAAATGTTTGCTTGGTTGTCATAAAGGCTCCATTCCCTTTTCTTATTTAGGTGTTCCCATCTTTTTCGAGATCTTTATAATTTGGTATTTTCAGTCGTTTGTTGATAAAATTGGCTTAAAGCTTGTTTCTTGAAAAAGGTAAAGCTCTTAGTATGAAAAGTAGAATACAATTGGTGAATGAATCATTGTTGGTGCTCTTTCTTATGGTTTTTGGAGGATATATGAATTATAAATTTCATATGGACTTTGGATATTAATAAGTAAGATTTGGTTATTGTTAAATGAACTTTATTGTGCACTAGTAAACTTGAAGGTAGTATGTAGGTTGTGAATATTCATGTGAAAAACAAAGTTTACTTACTTAGATTGACTTTGGACTTCTCTTATAGCTTTATGCCTTGGGCCTTACTATTGAGTGTTAGATTCTTAAAATCTAAATATGAGAGATTGCTTTGAATAAGTTCTCTTTGATCTAGTTTGATATGCATAAGTTACATGCACCACACGATCGATGAGAACCTCTTTCTCGCATCGCACGACTGAAAAAGTCACCAATACTTGAATTCATCCTCTTCCTACATTGCACGATTGAAAATAACCCTTTTTCCGTATCGCACGATTGAAAGAGTCATTAACACCTAAACCCATCCGCTTCTCACATCGCACGACTAAAGAGAATCTCTTTCGCGTATCACACGATCAAACATAACCTTTTTCCCGCATCACATGGTTGAAAGAGTCATCTTTAGATTTACTAGTTATGGTGAGACAACCCCACAACAACCTCTCTTTATTAACTTGCACATATCACCTCACAAACCTCATATAACCTCGTCATCTTTCTCAAATTATATTGTCCAACAACCTTGTTCACATATTAATTTTTTCATATAAGCATTTCCAAAACAATTTTCACTTAAATATCAACACAACCAAAGTCAAACTAAAACATAAACATTTAATTTTATACTAGGCGCACCCTCCCTTTCTTCTTAGTTCACCTTGTTGCCAAAGAAAATAAACACACCAACTTCACTTTTCAAGCAAGGAAATGGGCCCATATATGTACTTGAAATAGTCTATCTTTTTCCATCAATAAATCCCACAAGCCCCATCCCAAATGGTCATTTCACAAGGCACCAACCCATACATCACACCTTGCTATCAATCACGTAAACAAAGAGGTTTAACCTCTTCACTTCTTATTTTGCCAATAAAAAAATAATTACAAAGTACAACGAAAATATCATAACCTTAAGCGCCGCGAGTTGCACTCAAAATATAACTTATAAACATAAAACCACGCACCATATCTTTACCATGCAACACGTAAAACCATGTGGTCCTCACCTCTGCACACACTATTGCCACACAAAAAAAAAAATACTATCTCATTACATAAATATTTTATCACCTAAACTAGACAAAACAGAGACCATCAAAGACGTATACCAAGAAGGAAAAAAAACGCAATGATATGATCCTGTTCAGGAAAGAGTATATCTTTTCAAAGTTTGAATCTTCAAGAGGCACAACAAAAATAAACCAAAGAATAATGCAGAATAAGACAGAGATGAGGATTTCATAATCTAACAGCTTGATAAGTCAAGTGAAGATTCGTCACAAAAATGTTAATTTTTGATAAAAAAATCAGAGTTCTAATTCAAGAATCATGAGAATCCTCTTTAAAAAATGCAAATGCATAATATATTATGACATAAAAGTGTCTACATATGTATTTGGTACTGCTATATATAGACACAAATGTTTAAGGTATCTAAGAAACCCTAAAAGAAAGTCCAAAGACCTTGGACCCAAAAATAACTTGAAAATTAATGCAAAAACAAATGTTTGCAATTAAAAGAAATTTACAAATTATTGAATTTCCAATTCAAAGAATGAACTTTACCTACCTGTAAATGATAACTAAACATGAGCATGGCAAACACAACACAATGAACTTTACCTACCTGTAAATGATAACTGTTGGACACTTGAGTGCAACCCTTTTGCAACCAGCTTTAACCCACTGTGTTGGAACCTTCCACACGTTTTGTGACTCAGTCCCTTATCAAAACCCTAAAACCTTGTAGAATAATGGACAAATTACATTAGAAAAACGTAACACCAATAAATATTAATCATCAAACACCCTCTTACGAAGAATAGGGGCTCAGCACATTCAGGTTCAATAAGAAACCTACTTACCTTGATGGTAGGGGAAGTAACGCAACACAAAACCTCCACCGTAGGGATTGTCCACACCCTCCCTCCAACATAGCCTCCTCGACAGCGAAACAAAAGGCAACAAGTAAGCCTCTACCGTAGAATAGCCGTCAACGAAAACCCCTAACGAAGATGAGAGAAACGCACCACCCAGCCTCTCGTAGCGACAACACCAAACCAGCTCCAAGCCTCACCTCACCACCACCAACCGAAGAAGGAAGCCAATGTTGATTGGGAGCAAAGGCGAAACAATTTTCTCGGACTCAAATGGATTGGGGAATGAAGAAAGGGAGTAGTGTTCAAAGAAAGAAAGTTTAGGTAAAGGGAGAAAGAAATACTTGCGTGAAAACAATTTGGGACAATGGGAGAGGGAAATCCCAAATTCGCATTTCATTAAGTCGATGCTTATACCGACGGTCGTAAGCCTTCGGTAAAATCACTCAGCCATTATCAACGGTCACAATTCTTCGGTAATTACCACCTCACATGCCCTTCGGTAAAGCCTTCGGTAAATCAATATTACCGACGGTCAAAAAGCCTTCGGTATTTATCCTTCGGTAATTACTGCATTTCTTGTAGTGATTAAGATATGAGAGGAAAAGTTGAATTAAACACAAGAACCCAAGGATTTGAACTAAAAAACCAATAACAACATAGATAATAGTAGAGTTAAAAGGAAAAACTATAATTGCAAATTAAAACTGGAATTAATCTAGAAAAATTTGAAAAAAACTTGTATTAAACTGGAAATATTAAATGGAAGTTACAATTATCGAAGAAATCGGACTTTCCTCTCACCAAAGCTCTTGATCTTCAAGCACACAACTAGATAAGAGAAAAAACTAACCTAAGTAATATGAAAAACTTGTAGAATAATCCTAAATTCCCCCTTTTCTCCAAGTTATTATGCTTATATACAGTGATTAGCCTTGATTAAACTATCTCAACTCACTTAGAGTTACCTAAATAACTTCCTAAAGTTAGAAAACCAACTAACTAGTCTAGTAACTAAACATGATAGAGACAATCAAGTGCATCAACTTTTTCAATAGCTCTCCAATCCTTAAGCTTCCATAATGTGTAATCAAGTGATATTTAGGGTTTCCAACAGCCAAAACTTGATTTGGAACTTTCACTTGAAAAGTCAAGCTATGGGTCAATTATGCATCTTTAATCCTTTTGAGCGCTGTTTCAAATAGACATCCTTATTGGATGTTTTATTGGTCAACCTCTAATCACCTTTAACTCACTGAATTAGAGTTTTTGAACTGCACCAAAGTCACACTATATGAGTTAGTATATTAGTTTCTTAAAAAAAACCAAAACTAGACTAAACCATGCTAACTAGTTATTATACTATGTTCTAAACTATGCTAGACTAATGCAAACTATAAACTAAGAACATTGAGCTGATATTATCCTTCAATTACTAACTATAATAACCTCTAATTCAAAAGCTAGCTATGTTTTTCTATTATGGCTAAACTAATTAACCAGTCAAGGTTAACTATAACTAGCTAACCTTAATGAAACTAAACTAAAACAAGTAAGCTACTGATTTTAGAAATTAAATTCTAGAACTAAAGACCAAAACCTACATTAAATCCTATTTCTAATACTATATATGCTATATTATCTTATCTAAAACTAGAATCTATAAAACTAACAATCTACAAGCTATAATTAACTAAGAATTAGATAAACCAGAAATTATGAGTAAAAATATCTTATAAATACAAATTCCTATTGAGAAAAGAAAATAGAAGAAAAGAGGAATCTAACATAACATATATTTGGACCAAAAAAATCCTTAAAGAAGGCCGTTAACACCTAGATTTATGTAAAAAAAAAGCCGTAATAATCAACAGGATAAATGTGAGAACCTGATTTAATTAACACACAAACCCATTCTCTGATCATCATTTATTGCACCGTGCCACGTCAAAACCCACTCACTTCCACTCTGCATGCGCCTGCCAAGTGTCAAGGCTGGAACCTTGGGAAATTTGTAGTGGAAGACAAGTGGCATCCGTGAATTGGATACTCGTCCTACGAGAGAAGGGAATTGATTTTCTGAAAAAAAAAACCTTCTCCCCATTCACGCATACACCTTTCTTCTTCCTCTGAACCAAACGTTTCAAATTCTCCAGCTTCTCTCTAAACCATTTTCATCTTCTCTCTAAGATAACTCACCGTCATTCTCTCCAATCTCATTTCAGACACCGTAGACACACTCCCTGCACCGTGAGCATCATTTTGATCCGAACAGAACTGAGAACTGAACTGGTAAGTTCTCGTCTCTGCACCTTCGTTCATTTAGTTCATGCGAACCAAAGTTCTGGTTGCATGCATGGGTTAGAAGTCTGATCTGTTTATGATTTTGGTGTATTAGATTAAGTGGAAGTGGTTGAGTGAATTTCTGGATAGAAAGCCGTGAGAGCACTAGAGAAACCATAAGCATTTGGAAGTGCACTACTAGACCAGGTAAGGGAAGCTTTAGTAATTTAATTTAATACTGGTTTGATGTCTATGACAGTAATGAAGTGTACTGGTTGTCTAAAATGTATGAAATATATGAATTTTGATTGTGCCTGAATAAGCATGGTTGCCCTGGATGTATATTATGAATGTTGTTTGAACCGTATGCAGAGAATGAGATGCATGATTTGGAATATGATTGAATTTCTGTATGATTTGGAATGATAATACTTGGAACTGGATGTTGATGATGATACGTTTGAAACTGGAAAATGGAAGATTCTGTATTGATGAAATGATAATATGAATTCTGTAATGTATGAGATTTGTGTTAAAGATAAATTCTAAGTTATGGATCGTATGAAAATTTTGAAGTTAATGTGAATAAAAAATCTGGAAATCTGATCTTTTCTGATTGATGATGTACGCTCGTCATCGAACGGTCTTATACCGTTCGGTTTCCCTGGAAAATAACTTAGAATAAGAATTCTTTCATTTGGAGAGGATTCTGATTGAGAACGAGCGTAAATTGTGTGAATGGTTAGGTCTGAGCGTTCGGCTCAGCCTAGTGTGTCCAACGATTGAAAATAAATTGAAGTGTATTAAGAACGCTCGGTTTTGTTTACCAGCGTTCGTCATAAGCAGCGCTTAGTATTAGACTGAGCGTTCGTCCAAATGAGCTCTCGGTCTTAGATTGAGCGTTCGTCCTAAGTTAGTGTTCGGTCCAATACCGAACGTCCGTTATAAATGCACGTCCGTGATAAATGTACGTCCGTTCTATTTAGTGCTCGGTCATTGACTTAGCGTTCGTTCTAAGCAGGGTTCGGTTCTATAACTGAACGCTCGTCCTTATCATTGCTTCGTGAGCGAACGTAGCTAGCGTTCGTCCAAATTCTTAATTTACGTTCGGTCATTGACTGGCAGTGTTTGTTTCCGAATTTAATAATACTCTGATTCTTTATTTAAATATATTTAAAATCTATGTATCCTTCTGATTCAACCTCAAGTCTTTATACTTAGAATTTTCCTAAGTATTATTCTGATCTTTTAGTCTTAATCTCAATTAAATTATTAAGTGTTCTTAACGTCCGTGAAAGGATAAGGGTTCGTTTCTTTTGTTCAGGAACGAGATTGCAGTGTACTGTAATTCGTTCGTCTTTGTTTATTAAAAGATGGACGTTCTTTAAATTAAGAGAGTGGAACATAGAATGAAAATGTGAATAAGAGAACTGGTTAATATGTGCGAATGGTATTTGAATGAACTTTATTGAAGTGAATTGTGAATGAGCGTTCCAAGGAGGAATGTATCCATGATGTGAATGTTAGAAGTTATGTAGTATGACCATGGTAAAGCTGCTGATGGCTGTTCATCCTGATATTCCGTGAGTGCTCATCCTCATGTAGAGGGGAGTAGGTCATGCGTGGGAATGGCAGGAGACCCTAGTCCTACTGAGTACTTTGGACTGATAGGGTTAACCTCGGGTGGCAGCTGTTGAGGGCATCCCAGTTACTACACCACCCGGGTGCAAGAACGCCTGTAGATACATGGCTTCATACAGTCCGGACAGTCGTCATTTATGAGAATTTGGATGAGTTATATTACGCTTTGTGTATGTATTGTTATTGATTTGTACGATTTATTTTATATGTTAAAGTTTATGTTGGTGATATGAATTAAATTACCTAAGCTTACCCTTGCAATTTCCTTGTGTTGTCTACTGTTTTTGTATGTCCGTCTTGTCAATGCAATGATCATCCGTTGTGGATGTGAGCAGATGGTGAGGCACCCCTTGAAGCAATGCTGGAAGAAGAAAATTTGGAGGATGCCAACTTGGTAGAAGTAGAGGTTAAAGCCGAACAGTAGAGTGTTCGTTCTTTAGAAATTGCTAGCGTTTATGTGCTGTATTTAGAGACGTTCGGTTATTTATTTTGTATGGCCGTTCGTCCAGATTTGTGAAGCCTGGTAGTTAGAAAACCGAACGCTGTATAACTTTGTACGTTCGTTTTTTTTTTATTTTGAGCAGCTGTTGCAAATATTAAGACTGCACTGTAATTTCTGTAAATGTGATTAGTTCTGATTAATAGTAATTACTATTTATTGGGATGTTACAATAAACTTCTTCAAAAATCTAAACAGAGATCATGTATTTCTTTATACAAAAAGAAGATAATTGAGACAAAATAATATCACACAAATTATTAAGAACCTAAACAAATATACTTTTTGTACCACACATTTGAAAAGATTTATAGATAGATGATTTTCCTGCTTGATCTTTATTCTATAAGCAAACCCAGGAATATAAATCTCAAAAGAAACCATACCTATCACTACAAGAAAATTGTTTGTTATTTATGAAAAATTATTTATAATTTTTTTTTCATAGATAATTTCGTTTTATCTATAAAAAAATTTCATAGATAGCATTGACGTCTCTGTGGGTACCAAAATTTCGTAAGTAAGCATGGTGAGTTTCGGCAGAGATTTTTCATACAAAAGGTTACCTATAAAAATGAGTGTAGAAAATAAATATTATAAAAATATATATAAATTATTTTTAAAGAAAAGTTACCTACAAAACAGAGGTTCGTATATGTAAGACAATTTTTGATTGAACAAAATGTAAGGATTTGTAGACAATTTCTAAAAAAAATTGCTTTGATATTTATTTTTAAGTAATTTTAAGTTCATTTAATTTCTAAAACAATTTGCAATGTCATGTCGCTCGAGAGAAGTCGTAGACGATTAGAACTACTTCTTGAGGATGTTGCTTGTGACTATGAAACATCTGATCAGCTTTTACAACCTTTGCTTCTCTCTTACGAATCTCTGGTACTCTCTCTTTCCTTGTTTTTCCTGAAGGGTTGTCCACAATTAGTATTTAACTCTCCATTTTTTCAGCATGTTAAACATGATTACACTGGAATATTTATGGCTTATAACCATTGGATTGGATTTCCGACGAAGCTACAGACGGGAGAAAAAGTACAGCATTAGGTTCAAGCTCTGTTTGTACATAGAATATATTTTAAAAATTTAGAATATTCTTGTGTAGAGAATAGAGACAATTACACTCACTATTGCGCTTGGGAAACAAAAGAAAATAAATAATTCTTTTTACAGTATTATAGTTTATCATATTATATATTTTTAAATACTTTTCGATAATATTATTATTCTTTTATCATCATTTTAATTGATTATAATTTATACTTCACGTAGAAAAAAAGTTGTTAACTTAAATGTTGGTCCAAAAGATCAATATGGGAAACTCAAGGGTCCAAAATAACATGAGGTTATTAAAACTAAAAGTTAAAACCCTAAAATGTTGTATTATCCACCTTAAAATTGAGGTGGAGAGAAAACTGAAAGGCTTAATAGTATTGATGGTCCCGATTTTTGTCAGCTTTGTTTGAAATGGTTCTAATGTTTTTTAAATATTCAATGTAGTCCTAAAGATCTTAATTTGTGTTTAATTTAGTCCTTTTTGCAAACGTTGTTTAAATCGTTAACGGTCAAATGTCCAGCTGTGCAATCAGTGAATGACATGTCATTTAACTACTGACCTGCCTTGACTGAAACATGACACATCTAATGAGGGATTTCCATGTGACAGCCCCTTCCCCACCCAAAAAATTAGGGTTTCTGAATGCAAGGGGGAAAGACTTCCTTACGCATGTGCCACCAGAGGAAAAATGAATGGTGGGTATGTCGAAGTTTCGCAAAAACGAGAGTGAACTCCTTTCTCGCGGCGCGGTGAGGGTTGTAGCGGTGGCGCCTCCATGAAGGTTCAATCTTCGAAGTTGTCGCGATACGAGAAGCCCACCGTTCTCAGGCAATTTCACGACAATAGAACTTGCGATTGAGGGTTTCAATTTGGGGTTTTTTGTTGTGTTATCTAGTTTTTGTAAATTGGAATATATGGTTTTCGTTTCAAAATTGATTTGGGGAATTCTTGGTTCTTCTCTGTTTTGCGAGTGGTTAGAGATTTTGTTCTTCCCTACAGGTCTGGGTTTTGCGAAGTGGGGGATGAGGGTTCAGATTGGGAATGTTAGGGTTTATGAACTTGGAATTTTCTTTTGGAGTATGTATTTGATTTGTTCTTTGGAAGGATGTTGGTTCTGGTGATCACGAATAGGGGTGATCCTTTCTTGATCCTTTTCCATGATTTTTTTTTTGTTTTGGGTTCATTTGATTTACGATAATGGGTTCCGTGATAGTTGTTGTTGGAGGCACAATGGCGCCAATGAAGCGCTCATACTGTTGACCGATCGGTTCTAGGTCGAGCAAGTGTCATGGACCGATCGGTTTTACTTTGTTAACCGTTCAGCCTCACACTGTTGACCGTTCGGCCTCTCCTTTCTCAAACCGTTCGGTTTGTCAACCTTTCTCTCAAACCCTTCGACAATTGTCTTCTTTCTCACACCGTTCGGTATGCATTCTATTAAATTGTTCGGTCTATCTCATTTCACCGATCGGTCTGCATTCTCCTCTATCACACTGTTCGGTCTATCTTCTTGAACCGATTAGTCTATCTTCTTGAACCGATCGGCCTAACTTCTTGAATTGTTCAGTCTTGATTCTCCTATTTCAAATCATTCTAATTTCCTACAAAATCATGAGAATTTAGTGATAAAAACTTCCAGTATAACCTCAACTCTCTTATTAACAAAACTAAACTAAAAACATGAGTTCAAACAAACTTCTAAGTCCAAAAAGGGTTCATTTAGTATCAAAGTTGCATCACAGATAACGATATTTTCAACCGTTATCAGGCGACTACGACATGGAGGCAATGACTTGTAATAGTGTGCGTGAAATCAAACAAGAGAGGTGCTTCGAAAATGAACTATTTCAAATTAAATGAAGGAAAACTGAAGTTAGGGATTTACACCAATTATGACAGGTAAGGAACCAATAATCATAGTAGAATCTTACTATGATAGGTCTCCTAAAACCTGTCAAAATATGTTTTCATCATAATATCAATTTTGTCACCACGTCCTATTTACTATGATTTACCTATCATGACACATGTAACTTTTATTACGAAAATGTCATCATTACACCTATTATGATAGGTTTTTTCAAGTACATCATAATATCTCTTAATTTTATTACGAAATTGTTATCGATTAATGTATTATGACAAGTGGATTTCACCGGTAATAAATTGTTATGGAAACCTCTATTTTCACTGGTGTATTGTTGAGGGAGGGTTTAGATAAGATGCTTCGAAAACCAAAGCATCGCCTTCAACTCAATTTCTGGCATGGAGAATGCTCATTAATAAGGTAGCCAGAAGAGGTAATGTACATACTAGGAGAATACATTTAGGAAGTGACGCGTGTGTTTTGTGTGATATTAATAATGAAATTGTAAGTCATCTCTTTTTTAGGTATAAGGTGACAATACACTTTTGATAAATTTGTAACTCTAGAGTCTATTTATCACAACAATGCAAAAATACATTTAAGTTGGCATCAAAACATGGAATCACAAATAAGTATCTAACAACTTTTTCTTACTCTAACAAGTGTTTATGTCATATTTAATGCTTAATATGTGTTTATGTCTTCGTTGTCGAATCAATTTTACATTATCTTTACATCCATAAATGAAGCCTCTAACATTTTTACTCCGTGCTTCGACTACTTCTTAAGGGTTGTTACAAAACAACCCCTATCTCTGCTATCCACATGTTTACTTATTGTAGGTTATTAGTGGAGGTGGAAGAACGTATTATGTTTGATGTTTAATCTTCTATCTCGTGTGTTTCTTGTTGGATTATGTTTTTACTATTTTTTGGGCTGAATGAAAATCTCGTCCTAGTCTGATAATGGGGTTTGATGTTATTATCTCTTGGAGGTTCATGTTTTGTTTGACTTTGTAGGGGAGCTACATGAAGAAGTTCTTCCATGACTTTGGGTTAACCCTATTACCTCTTTCCTTTATATTTGTTATTCTCTTAAAAAAAAACATGTATTTGAAATGTTTGTTTTATAAGTAAATTATTAATCTCTTAAATATGTTAGTTTAGTTTGTGTGCTTTGTGGTTGGTATCCATCTATTATGATACATGAGAAGAGAAAATGTTTCAAGTGGTAGTACTCGACAATAAGAAGCTCGTAGTTTTGTAGATATTTGTATATGTAGATATAATGTTTGTATTCTTCTATATGTATTAGTTAAATTTTATTTTGAAAAGTTTCCACCAGAAGAACGGTAATATGCTTATATTTATGTTGGAGTCATTTTATATGTGAAGATATTTGGTTTATGAAATTAGTATTTATGTAGTGTTACAAATTATAAACTCGTAAGATATATAGTAATTTTTGCATTCGTAATCCAGATTAATTGAACTAAAGCACCCTCTGTCAAATCACTCTAGTTGTTGCTTTCAAATGTTGGCTACGTTGATATTATTTTTCCAAACTTTGATTGGAGTGTCTAAGATGAAGTTGGCACAACGCAATTTCATAATCGAAGAAACTTCTAAAACCAAGCATTATTACCAAATCACGCATGGACCAAAATTAACAGAGCCCCATGAAAGCAATTTTGCAATGGACCAATGGTATTAGAGCAATGCCCTCTTGTCAAAGCAACATGAATGACAAATAACAGGTCAAATATTGAGAGTAACCGAACAGTGGATATTTTGAATTGCAAGTGCTTTGTCATCACTCCATTTGGACAAAGAAACGGTTATGTGGAAATGGAATCATCTCGTTGAAGCGAATTGGAATGATGAAATTAAATGCGTTTTCGTTTCTCAGCTGCTTCCAACTTCAACCTTATCTTAGCACAAGACAAAATTTTCCTAAAAGATTCATGTGGGCTCGTTTCTTCCAGAGATGTCAAATTTTCTATCAACTAAGTGTAACATATTTAAGTACATTATTATATTTCTATTATCAGTCTTCAACCTTGGTCTTTGTGTCTATTCTTTTTTGTCATCGAATATTCTTTTTCAATATTTTTATGAAAAAATTGGAACATCCTAAATGTTTATCATTAATATATTATTTTATCGTTGAAAAAAAAGAGCTTAAAAATAGTGTTGTGATTTTGGGTTCATTTTTATGTGCAGAAATATGTCCAAATATATCAAATTTCTTTATTATTTAGTTTATTTATATGGAAGAGAAACTGATTATCTAGAAATACTGCAGCAAACAATATTAGTGAGGAAAGAAGAAAAGTTACTGTGTTCTTTTTGTACAGTGAAATGCATTTATGTCAGATCAAGCAAAATATTGGACAGCAGATTCTGATTCTTTATTTTCAACGGATGGATCGACAATTGAAAATCTCAAAAGATATACTAATAATTTCCACAACGACTTTATATTTTTAGATTTTCTACATCTTTCTTAGTTGTAAATATTGTTATATATATAGTATTATAGACTCTCTTCCACCATTTTAATGATATATTATATTTATTTCTTTGGTTTGGACTATTAATTTTTATCCTTACATTTAGAGCTTTTTTCAAGTTAAATATATTTGTGGTAACTTATATATACATATTTTATCTGTCCTTCTCTATTATTTTATGTTCTTTACTATTCAAGCAAGTAAAGGGAATATTATTGCATTACTTATGGGTTAGTTAGACAAAAACCCAACATAAAGGACAAGTCAATTTTCTTGGAGAAGAGCTGGCAAAAGAAACGAACGATTGTTCTGAATGGAAAATGGTCACATGATAGATAGAACTACTCCTCAGCATGCATGTACATGTGTACGTTGATGTTGCGGTGAGAAATAGTTTTGGTTATGTTGTCTTTGTCATGACCCTAAAATGAAATGTTAATGGTCGAGTGAGAACAGAATCTAAAGAGAATCTTTTCTACCTTCCTCAAAAGGTAAGGGACAGGTGGAAAGTCTAGTACGAATCAAATCTCAACTATATATAATATAATATAATATATCTTTTTTTTATTCTTCAAGGCTTTAATTATTAACAAATTGAGCTGTGTATAAAATCATAATTGCTATACTTGATTGGGAATTCGAGTAAAGTTTTATATTAGTTTGAAGATGATACATTAGTTTGAGATACGTACCTCGAATAAAAGGTAGAAGTCATGATTTAATTAGAATAGACTTTATTAGTGCTAAGTTTTTAGTTATAGCAAGTGGATTATCCACTCGGGTTGCAAAAAGAGCCTTATAACTCCGACAATGATTACAAGATAATATAAAGCATTTTAAAGCTTTTTAAAAAATAACCATTATGCATATTGCATTTATATACTCTATATACTATATAAGTGTAGGGGAAAATTCAAGTTAAATTACAAAACTTAATTTAACACTGACAATATTGCAATAGGGTTATAAGAAAAACTAATGTAGATTTTGAAATATTTTTATTTTGAGCTATCTATTTGTACTATATAAAATATACCGATCGGAGTTAATGATCCTTCATGGGCAATCTTCATGGGCAATTATCAGGTATTAATAGGTCAGATTGTCTTACGCTTTACAAATATACGATATTAATAATTGATTATTGGGTTTAATTGCCTAAAAATATATTGCACTAATGGTTAATCAATGGACTTGGCTGTCAAAAGTCCTATGAATATACAATTGATGTCCAGGTACAATCATCTTAATCTATTATAATAAAATATAGACATCTTTATGAAACATATCTGACTTGAGCGTCGGAGTGTCTTCTATAGGTCAACCACCCATCGGAGTGGATTACGTTTTCGGAGAGCATTGGACAATAAAAAAAGAGCAGAGCAAGGAAGGACAACCGACCCTCAGACCAATTTAACCGAAACATTTTAGCACCCACCGTGGGGCCGAGCGACATCCCCATGAAACCACAAGGAACCAGAAGTGTAAACGTGCGCTCGACCTCAACATTGCTACTTCAGATCAATACCAGGTTTTGCAACAAGAGTACAAAATTCCATAATAATTTCTAAAGGCATGTCTTTTGTTTTGAGAACTTTCAGGAACGTTCAGCCCTACATCCAACCTTGTCAGGGTTCCAATACGTTTTATTATAATTTATAAGTTATAATTTTTATTTTGTTTAACTCCTATTTTTGTGAGTAAAAATATCCTCCTCCACATAAAGGTTCAGTCTTACGTTCAACCTTGTCAGGTTCCACATAAAGGAACTCCTATCACCGTAGGAAAAGGTTCTCGAGCTCTTAAGCTCAAAAGGGAATCCCTACCGTTCGTCGCTCAACGTGGGAAAAGGCTCTCGGGCTATTAAGCTCAAAAGGGAATCCCCACCGATCATTGCCCAACGTAGGAAAAGGCTCTCGGGCTATTATGCTCAAAAGGGAGTCCCTACCGTTCGTTGCTCAACATGGGAAAAGGCTCTTGGCCTGTTAAGTTCAAAAGGGAGTCCCCACTAATCATTTCCCAACGTAGGAAAAGGCTCTCGGGCTATTATGCTCAAAAGGGAGTCCCAATCGTTCGTCGCTCAACATGGGAAATGGCTTTCGGGATATCAAGCTCAAAAGGGAGTCACCACCGATCATTGCCCAACGTAGGAAAAGACTCTTGGGCTATTATGCTCAAAACGAAGTCCCTACCATTCGTTGCTCAACGTGGGAAAAGACTCTCGGGCTATTAAGCTCAAAAACGAGTCCCCACCAATCATTGCCCAACGTAGGAAAAGGCTCTCGGGCTATTATACTCAAAAGGAAGTCCCTACTGTTCTTTGCTCAACATGGGAAAAAGCTCTCGAGTTGTTAAGCTCAAAAGGGAGTCTCCACCGATCATTGCCCAGCGTAGGAAAAGGCTATCGGGCTATTATGGTCAAAAGGGAGTCCCTATCGCTCGTCGCTCAACATAGGAAAAGGTTCGCGGGCTCTTAAGCTCAAAAGAGAATCTCTACCGCTCGTCGCTCAGCGTAAGAAAAGGTTCTCGAGCTCTTAAGCTCAAAAGGGAATCCTTATCGCTCGTCGCTCAACATAGAAAAAGGTTCTCGGGTTCTTAAGCTCAAAAGGGAATCTCTACCGCTCGACCTAAAGAAAAAAGTTCAAAAAAGAACTCCTATCAATCAACTACTCAACAAGTCCAACCCTTTCCCGCTCGGACCACCTACGTTTAGCTTTATCAGGTTCCAATTCTCATATAAAAATAGATATTGAAGTGTTTACTTTATTTTATTTAACGCATATTTTTTGGAGTGAAAATTTCTTGCACAATATGCCGCTTGGTACAGAAAGGAATGACGACTTAAAGCACATCGAAAATAGACTCCCTAAATACAACGTGAGCAACCTCTTTTAAAGCTAATAATAATCCCTACACACCTCTTATATACTATATGAAATATACCGATCAGAATTAATTGTCATTATGTACAATTAACAGGTATTAATAAGTCAGATTGCCTTATGCTTTACAAATATTTGATTGCCTAAAAATATATTGCACTAATGGTTAATCAATGGACTTAGTTGTCACAAGTCCTATAAATATACAATTGATGTCCAGGTACAATCATCTTTTTCTATCATAATAAAATAGTGACCTGTCTTTATGAAACATATCTGACTTGAGCGTCAAAGTGTCTTCTGCAGGTCAAAACCTCATCAAAGTGGATTGCATTCTCGAAGAGGATTGAAGATCAAAAGAGAGCAAGGAAGGACGACCGACCCTCAGACCAATTTAACCGAAACATAAGTAAATATGCTCGATTTTTAGAGAATTGAAATTTATTCTCTCATTAAATTTCTAATCCGCACTTTTATGTTTTAGTTTTGGCAATAACCAAAACCTAATGTATACGTTTTTTTTAATACTTCATTTGTTTATCTTTTTGTCTAGACAACGAACTTGGACAGAAAGAAAACAACCAGAACCAACAGACATAATCTATATAACAATATATAAATGACAATTTTATATCATTAATGTAAGAACCTAGAAAATAGAATGTTAGAATTGGTAGGTGTTTTAAAATAATGAGACAAAGTATTATAAAGATTTAAAAATAAGTTGATTAAATAAATATAATTTCTTCAACTCGTCTCATTATTTAAAACACTCTTTATCTTTCTAAAACTCTTTCTCTTTGCTTTCTTTCACTTCTTTCTAAGATTTCTCATCTCTTGATCATCTGTTTGATGATCAAGAAGTTCCTAGAAGATCACATCTAAGTTATCTCCACTTCTACCCGATCAATTCTCTGTTTAGAGAAAGTAAGTTTCTACAATTTTTCCTTTGTAATTTAAATTTTTGGTCATGCAAAGAATCTTTTTTTTGCATGTATAAAAAGTGTTCCTTCCTTGATTCTTGACCAACTTGCGTTTCTAAGGCTTTTCGATCACCAATTGGTGTGAGTTGTAGGTTTTTCTAGAGTTCCTTGTGATGGAAGCAACAATTGAGAGTTTTAGAACCGTAGGAGTTATTTTCTAAGGTAAGGGAAGCTAGATTTTTTCTTTAATTGATGTTTGTGACATAAGTTTGGTGTTTGTATGTGTATTAAATTGATTTGATTTGATTTCTATTTTTATGCTAGTGTTAACTCATTTAAGTGATGAAATTCTGATGTAAGATATTTTGGATGATATTTTGGTCATGAATTATATGTGAATATGTTGTATTACTGATTGGAATGTGTGTTGCATAGTTTTTGGAGTAAAGAGTTGAAAATCTAGGAGTTTTGGTAGTTAAAATGGAGGTTTTGATATGCATTTTGGTGAGATAGTGTTTGGATGGATAAATCTGGTATTGCAGGTATAATTATATGTTATTTGAGGTTTTTTAGCACCTTGAGTTGATATAAATTTCATAGGGAAATCGGTATGGGCCAATGCGATGGTTTTAAAAGGTTTTATCAAATAAGGGGATTTTGACATGTAAATCTTGTTATAAGTTAGGAAGCAAACTCAAAAGTTTGGGGGTTAGATATTTAATCTTTTAGAACTGATTTTGATGTTAAAATGGGGGAAATTTGATGCAAGAGTGTTTAGTGCTGGATAGGTGGAGTTTAGCTTGGTTTGGAACTAATTTTTGGAGGTTTGGACTAGTGAGAATTTGAATTATAGGTTCTATGTCTAAATGCTGATTTTGGAGGGTCTTGGTAAGCCATTTGTGACTTATTCGGACCCCTAAGTTGCTCAGATATGAGCTAGAACTGGTGGAGTTTAATTTGGATCTCTAAAGTGAGGTTTTGGTAAATTATGGATTGGAATCTTGTGTCAAAACAGTTTAAAATGAGTTTAGGTTGATTTAGATACATTTGGTTAGGTCAATTTTAGTTTAGAATTCAATCTACGAGTGGTAGAAGTTGGGAAAGATGCATAGAATAAGTCATGAGTGGTTGAAGGGTACATATTATGCATTTTCGGTGCTGTAAAATTATGCAGTCTCGCTGAGTGAGTGTAGCCGCTGAGCGAGTAGACTATGTCGAACTGAGTGAGTGTAGCCGCTGAGCAAGCAAAACTCATTATTTCTATATTCGCATAGCGAGCTAGGGGCGTTGAACGATCAGTCCAGAACATGTTTTGATTCTTTCTTTATTTTCTAGTAACTTTGAACTATGATAGCACTTTGATGATGGGGTAGAAGTACCTGTTATATTATATGATGATTTATTCTGGAGGTTATATATATGCATTTTTTGAAGTATTGTTGATGGACATCATTCCATGACTTATGGAGAGGTTGCATGATAGTGCCTTGTATTGTTGTTGTATAAATGTATGGAGCTTTGAACCAGTGGTTTATTCTGACACTCTAATGGTCATTCATTCTCAAGTAGAGAGGGATGAGTCATGTGGTGAGAGTAGCGGGAGGTTCTTGTCTATAGGCTTTGATCATGGCCATATGCAATTGAAATGGTCTAACATTGTATGGTAGCTTGGTTTCAGCCAGTTGTATTACCATCACAAGTGCACAGATTACCAATAGTTCGACATTCATATCGAATCCATATGAGTCTTGTCTAGGTCTTTGCATGTATAAGATGACTAGATTGTTATAGTTAATTTACGTAAAAATGTTTAAATTTGTTAATGTAACATATGAATTGTCTTGTATCTCTAGCTTACCCTTTTTGTTTGTGCTTTATTATATGTTCTTGTACTTCTTTCCTGGCTATGATCATCTATGGCTGTGAGTAGATGGTGATGAGATGTCTGTAGAGCAGACTCTAGAGGAAAGACTGACTAATGTTTAGTCTTGTTAGACCGTGTAGATGTTTATAGTTTTGATAGAGGTTGGGTTGTATATAAAGTTTATTCTATAATTTTTTTATGATTGTATTAACTTTATATTCCTCGCTTGTCTATTGTTCTAGTTTTATTGATTTTGTGATGACTCTATTATTGTATTTGTACTATATTTAGGATGTTACAATTAACACCCCACTTTTATGAGTCATTAAAACGCCTTGAAACTTATAAACTTTTTGCAACATCATAAAAAAATCTCCAAAAACAAAAATTGCATCCATTTAATAAATTTAAATGTTAATTAATACTTACAAAACCAAAAATAAAATAAAATTATAAACCAATATATAAATTCTTAAAATTCTTTTCTTAAAATAGATACAATTCCTATGAAACTCAAGATAACATTTCCTTTCTCTCAAGCGTCTACTCAATACCTGAAATATCTGCATTGCTCCCATATAACACGTTATATGATCATCGCCACACACACAAACAAGTATGAGTGAGATAATAGAATAAATATCAAAATAAATACATCATTTATATCTCAATTGTTACGCATTTATCCTAATCCTATAAGACCAAATATCTTATGTTGATAGGGGGAGCCTAGACTCCACATATATTGGATTTTTTTTATGAATCATCCTTGCACAACAAAATGGCATAAGAAGTGTTTAAATTATTAACATGTTAGTGCTAGATGTATTAATCATAAAATGATTAATGAAATAAGCCTAAATAGATTCAAAATCTAGGTTTCTGGTAGAGATAATCGATTATATTAGTGATATAATCCATTAGATTAAGCCAAAACACTTAGAATGCAAAATAGGGCAAAATGCTCTATTATAATCTATTACATTAGTTACATAATCGATTAAAACATAGAGAAAGACATAATTTATTAAGAAAGGAAAATGGATGAGAAACAAGACATAGTGGCAAAATAATCGATTATATACGTTACATAATCGATTAAAACAGAAAGAAAGGTTTTATCCATTATATAGATAACTTAATTTGTTAGATTAGTTGAAAGAAGAAGTTATAAGCATAATTGTCAAAATAATCGTTTACATAAGTACCTTAATCCATTAAAATAGAAGGAAAAGCTTAATAAATTATGTTATTAACATAATCGATTAAACTGCGAAAGGATTTGGTTTTTCTATGTAAACCAAACTTGGGACCTGACTCTTTAATGTTTTAATTGGCATATATTAACATTCTCTCCGAGTTTTGAGTACAGGTTTTCTCAAGAAGCATTCTTGGAGGATTTCAAGCTTCATTGGTGATCAAGCAATCAGGAATTCATTCAAGATTCATTGGACTTCATATGTTATGATTATTTTGCATTATAAGAGCGTTATACAATGAGGTTCTTGTATCTTTTATTTGATTTAGCACTTTTGCTAGGTAGGCCAAGTTAGAGAATCAATGTTTCCTCTCTTGTATTGTTAGAGATTGAGTGTATAATCTCTTTTGTTGTTTGAGAGTGAGAGAATCCTCTCTTGTATTTGATGTTTCAAATTTGAGTGGTGTGAGGATAGCAATTGAGAGCATCATTGTATTCTTGTACTCAAATCTTGATTAGTGGATTGTCCCCTAACTAAGGTTGTTGAGGAAAGACTAGATGTAGGCTAAAGAAAAGTTGAACTAGTATAAATCTTTGTGTGCTTTGATCTTTCTTTCATCTTTCTTTCTTTGGTTGATTCAAATATATATTTTTTATTTATTTCAAGATTTAAAGATCTTCAAAGATTTCAAAAAGATTTTAAAATTCAATTCACCACCCTCTTGGCTTGAGATATTAGGGCTACATTTCTAACAACTTTAATACACAGTTAGACTATAACAAGCAATACAATAATCATCCATACATTCCCTTAAAAGGAATCATGCTCAACCCAATAGCTCTACACAACTTGTCCATTAAAGGTAACTTGTGTCTATATTAACCAGCTCTATAAACGTATGTCATCTTCCATACTTCACCGCATCATTCCTGTTTACCAAAACAGGATGATTAGAGTGGTCTTCCACTACAGCTTCACACCCTTCTCCCCTACTCCTTAAGACCTACGAGTAAAAAATCCAAGTTGCTCAGAGTGAAAGATAAATAAACTTTAGCATTTAGAAAGATTTAAAAACTTACTTTTTGTAAAGTTCAGATACATTCTCTCGCCTAACCAACACTTAGCTCATCCAGCTAATTAAGCATTGTTGCAATTTGTCCAATTGCCATTCTGCTCACTCAAGCAAAGGTGTCAGCATTATGTTTTATTAACCTTTCGTGTAGGATTTTATATGAATCTTTATTAAAAATCATTTTTGTATTTATTATGAAACGACTCAGGATTAACTTAATTGTATCTAATTTATTAACTATTAATTTGGCAATATTGAAGTTACTTATGTTAGGTAGTGATAATTTGATAGCGTTAAAGACAATCTATTAATAAACAAACTTTTTCAATTTTTAACTTTTTTATTCTGACCAATAACAAAATTCTACAATATGAAATTCTAATTTCCTTTTCTTTAATGAATTTAAAATTCTATTATTTTAATTATTTGAAATACTTCTTAAAATTCAATCTTCTTTTAATTTTTTATCAAAACAAGTCATTTTACTTAAAAAAAAAATAAATTCTTTAAATAAATGAATTATTCCCTAAATTGTTTCATCCAAACACAATATTAAGGTATTATTTAGTTTTATACAAGCAAAATATTTAATATAAGCTAACAAAATTTATTATCTAGAAATTATTATTTTTATATTCTATCAGTTGATTATATATATATATATATATATATAAAATAACAGTTAATGTGTCAAAATGTTATTTTATTAATATTTTATTTGAAACAAATTCACTTGGGTGATGTTATGATATCTTAATTTATTTTCGAAACCTCTTAAATATTTAACAAACTCACACATTTATTCAAAAACGGAAATACTTGACAATTAAATAAAAAGTTTAAATGAATGGTAGATAGGTGTGGGAATCAATTGTAATAAAGTTGAAAGTAAAGGGGCAAAATGATACTTTGCAATGGATAACGCCAAAATGGTTGACGGAGAATAGCTATAAAATTGGGTTTTCCAGTGTCACAAAGCAAAACCCGGTCATTCACAAACAAGAAGAAAATCACTTTTTTTCTTTTTCCTTTTTCCTCTTCAATTTCAATCAATATAACAAATGGGTCAATCCCTTCGATCTTTCTCCTTTCTGGGACACCGAATCTCTCCTTAATATCTTCCGATTCCACTGGTTTCTTTTTTCTTTTTCTTTTCAATTTTCTTCCCGCATATTAACAAAGGAAAAGAAAAAAGAAACGAGATGAGGTTTCTCTTCGAATTCGTTTCATGTTGTGGCTTGCCCACGCAGCGCACGCCGGAGCCAGCCGTATTGCCGCTCGAGGAGGAGAGGTCGTTTGTTTCTGAGGCGGCGCCCACCGTGTCTGTTCGCCGCCGTCACCGTAAGAGGCAGAGGATGGGCTCGGCGGAGTGGAGGCCGTCTCTGGGACCGATCTCGGAGGACGGCGCGACTCAGGCGAAGGAGAGTCCCCGGAAAAACACGGCGGCGTCCCCCGCGAGCGACGCAAAAAAGAGGACCACCGCCAAGGTTCGCTACCGCAGTTACAGTGACGGGTCAGTGAAATCGGTTTAAATTTAACTGAAATACAACCTCTGCCGTCAAAACATTACATTTAATTTAAAATTAAATAACTTAATAAGATTAATAAGATAAGAAACTGCATTAGTTAATTAAATAAAATTTAAATGGCTTCCCATCTAATTACTTAATTAAGGTAAAAAGTATATACATAGTAATAACACTTTATAAGAAGACTTAGTATTTCCGTCAACACTTGAAAAAAAATATATCAACTACTACTATTGTTATAATTATTAACTTTTCTTGAATATAAATTTAATTTTCTATAAATTAATTTAATCAATAAATAATATATTATTTTTTTATGTTGTTTTTCTGTATAATAATTTTTGTAAAAGATTCTCAAAACAAATAACAAATCAACTAATTTGTCAATTTTCATTGGCTTATGTAATTTTGTTATGAATATCATAAATAAAATAATTAATGAATTTTCACACGTTTTGAAAATAAATAATGACGAAAGCAAATAGTCTATTGGTTTTTTTTTTCAATGACTTCTAAATTGAAGAATCAGCTCACTGTTAAATATAGAATAGAAATTTTGAAAAAGTTATGAGTAAATGTCTCTGGGTATAACTGCTGTCACTTTTCATTAATTATTTTTTTGACAACTATTTATTTATGGAAAATGAAAGTGAATTATTTTAGAGATATAATTAGTGGGCCACTGGCTGCTATGTTCGAACTAAACATAAATTGTTTAGAAATAAATAAATTTTAGAAGTGAGTGCTAACCCTTTTTCTTCTTGGCCTTATTTGCAATATATATATATATATATATATATATATATATATATATATATATTTTACGCAGTTGACTTACACGTTAAAAATGTAATATTTTTTAATATCACTTTACTTCCACGTTATTTTTATTTTATGCATTGAATATATATTATTGTTAATAGATTAGTTTAACTAACACTAGCCCCTTCAATTTCACGCGAAAGTCTAATCCATTAATAATTTATGACTTTGTATATTATTAATGTCAATGTACAACTAAGATTAACTAATTAACACAAGCTTCTTTCAAAAGAAACACACACACTTGCATGACAGTTTAATACCATTTAATGGAAAAATATTTTTTATTTAGAAAAAAATGAGACAACCATGTTTACTCACATGAACTAAGCACAAATATTTATGAAGTTCCATTTTATCACCTTTCTTACATATATAGTCATACTCATTGAATCCATTTTTTAATAGTTAAATATCCTTGATAATGATTATTTATATAAACAGTGTTTAATAGTTTATTTGTTTATGAGTGACATGTAGACCAATGTCACATGTTACACCAATGAAATTTCATTTAAGATAGGCAAATGAAATTGAAAAAATCATTTTAATAAAAGGAAGAAGAAGAAGAACAAACTGTTAAATATAGAAACAACTTCATAAGATTTCATTGCTTGAGTAAAAAATGTTGAATCTTTTTTTTTCTTTCTAATTTGCAGGTCATCCATGCCCACGATGATACCAACTTTTTCTCCGACGCCATTTATGTTCTAAACTTTAGGGTTGGATTTCTAGCTGCAAATATATGTATATATTTACAAACTACATGGGTCCAGCTAATAAAATCAAAGCGTTGTGAAGATTTCAATTTGAACTGTTAATGAATGTAGGCTTTTTATTGTTTTAAAACAATAATATATTCTTCCTGGCCTTTCTTTTTTGCTTTCTTAATAACAAAATTTAAATAAGTCTGATGCAATATTGTTTCACCTAAAATGATTTTGTTACGTGATTCACCCTACTTCTTTTTAACTTACATTTAAATTTTAGATTAAAACTAAAAGTTAGAACATATAAGTATAAATTGTTTGTCAATTTTCATTATTTTTAGCGTAAATTCTCCTTTGAATCAGAGGCTATGTGATATTTTTCCGATCATCTTAAATGTTATTAAGTATTTTTTATAAATGTCAAAAGCTACTTTAATTAACAAAATTTAATTTTAGATGCGATTACAAATAAAATACATTGTTGTTCTATAATAACTTTAAGAGAATAAATAAAAGTAGATGTAATAAAATATTATTAAATTACATTAATAATGTTTTATAAAAAAAAAGGAAACAAGATCCATGAGTCTCAACCAAAAAAAATGAAGTATTACATAAGGAAATGCTTATTTAAAATTATTTTTTAAAAAACAAATATAATAATTCTATCCACCAGAATCAATGAAGAAGTTTGACTATTAGAAAAAAATCATATTTATAAAAAAATTATATAGAATAATTTAATTTACATAAAATAATCTTAATAATTTATGTAAATAAAAATATAGAAGTATAAGCATTTTTTTTACTGTTATACATATAAAAGAAAATGCATTTTCTAACATCTAATTATAACGTCAATTTTATGTTACTTTTATTTACAACGTCAATTTTTCTTTTCTAGATCTTTTTCTTTTTCTAAATTTTACCCAATATGATATCTTATGTAGTTAATGTATACTATAATAATAATAAAAACTTATTTTTCAATATATGTACTTTTTAACGAACATTTCTTCGAAATTTTATTTCTCAATATAACGAATACTTCAAAAGTATTTGATACGTTTCTTCATATCTAAAAGGTGTTATTATGAGAATCCTGAATCTTAAAAATTATGATTGTATAAGATAATATAGATAATGAAGACATTTCTGATTATTTGGCTGAAAATTATAGAGAAATTTATTTTGTGTATACTATAGAAAAAGAGACTTAGTATTTGCTAATCATACAATTTTAAAATTATAGAGACATTTATTTTATGTATACTATAAAAAAAATGGAATTAATATCATCATGAAAGAAAAATACATTTTAAAATAAATTATTAATTGTAATTATACCTTTAATTTCCCTTTGTTCCTTCTATTGACAACGTCAAACATATATGTTTTTTAAAGAATATTTTCTCAAGAAACGTTAATAAACGGGAAGGTTTTTATATAAAAAACTTTTAATTATGAAAATTATGATTATATTAATGATACATAATGAGAGATTCTAATTATGTAGAAAAATATTTTTGATACATTTATTTTGTTATACATGATAAGTAAGTAATTATTATTTGATAAAAGGTATCAATAGAATATAAATTGTTTGTAAATAGACTCTACAAGTATGAATAAATATGAATGTTGATCTTTGTAGACAGCTGATCTTTGTAGACAGCTGAGATAGGATGACCTGACACTAAAGTTATTAATCAATTTAAAATTTATTTTAATGAGGGAATTAGAGTCCGACGGATCCACATCATATGACATATTTTCATATTAACTAATGGGAAAATGATACTTGAACAACCATTTTTGACAACATTTAGACACGCGCACACGTGTCAAAATCTGAGTGGTCCATTTTCATTTAATTTTTCCAACTGGACCACTCAGATTTTGACACGTGTGCGCGTGTCTAAATGTTGTCAAAAATGGTTGTTCAAGTGTCATTTTCCTAACTAATGTACTATCGATCGACATTAACAAACTATATATAATTTTAATAATATAAAGAGTCACTAAAATAAATACTAATGAGATGTACATTATGACTTTTGATTAATGTAATGTCTATATAATTCACTTTATATAAATATATTTTAACATTTATTTAATATAAGGTGAATTTACCATATATTATTGAGATATATTTTTAATATTAAAATAGTAGTTTTAATTTACTATGTAAAATTTGTTTTAAACCTCATGCATGTTAGATTGCAAAACAATTAAGATTAAAAATGATCAATGATATTTTTGTTAATAAGATCATCTGACTATCTTTCCACTCACGCCATATTCTTTTTGACATTGAATTTCTAAACCACCATCGTTATATCATTTGCCATAACCATTAAACTAATTGGCATAAGATGTAAGAAACTATCTGGGTCGATGTTATATGGTCTAAAAAAATTAGAAAATCAACGCCAGCCATAGTGTTTCTTTGCGCCAGGTGAACCAACAACTTCGTTGACGAGTGTGCAGAAGAACACACGTCAGTTTTTGGTCATTTACTTCAAATGTACGTGTCTTCACTACCTTCATTGATTTTTTTTTAGTTTTGATCAATTGATTTTTTGTTTTTGTGTAGCAATGATGTTTTGAATGTTAGTTGAAGCTCCACCATTTACAACAGTGATAGTAAGTAAGCTCCACCACTTCCAACAACGAGGACGTGGAGCTCTACACTAACCATCGCAGTGACAACGAGTCCTTCACTCTCTAGAAGCGACAACGATCTTCGGCCTCTCTCACAAGGTTAGTTTCTCAATTTTCATACTTTGCAATGTAATGATTGGTTATTAGAGATGTGACTTTTAGTTTTCCTATTGTACTTTTTGTCCTTTTTCATGTATCTGTCATTGGTTATGTTTGTCTTCTTCATTATGGTTTTTATGTTAAACAATTTTTTAGTGTCATTTTTGGCATTTTATGTTTGATTAAATTTTTAAAATATTTGTAATATGAAATGATAATTAAGAATTGAGTGAAACTTAACTCTTATTTGAGATTTAACATAAAAGATTAAACTTTTCATCTTGTATTAAATCTCAAATTGTCCGATCGGATAGTTTAGAAAATTTATTTTTCATAATTTGTTATAACGTGTGCATTAAAATTTATGGACAAATTTGATAAAATTTTGCTTGAGATAATTTTGTATTGTTCTCAAGATACATACTTGATTATGGTCATGAATGATCATTTTCATTTTGAGTATTTTGGAGACCAATGCAAGATGCTATAAAAAATTTATCAAATTTATCATGTTAGACTTCATTTTATGTGTTAAAAAATTATGAAAAATATTTTTTTGCGAATGGGTAGGGCCTAACCTTGTGAGAGTTAACAATTTCAAATTGATGGAGTTTCTTACGAGCATAATATGGATTGAAGTTGGATGAATGAAGACCACATCAGTGAAGAGTATGAAAATGAGGTTTTTGAGTTACTGCAATATGTTCAAGAACATTCAAACTCTATGAACAAGACATATTTTTGTTTTTTTGTTTGTTGTCTTAATAAAATACATCAAGACTTAGGCAACATGCATGATATATTCATCTTTGGTATAATAAGGAGTTATACAATTTAGACCTTGCATGGAGAAATACTATACAAGCCTACAATGTCACGAGTAACCAATTATGTGGATGAATAAATGAGTGGTCATTTAGAGGACATGGTACGTCATAGAAAATTTTGGTTGAGATCCTTTATATGATTCTCTTAAGAACGATTCAGAGAAATAGTTGTATTCAAGTACTCTAACTTTAAAAGTTTATCGTCAACTGTGAAAATTTTCAAGTTAAAAGTAAGGAATGACTGAACACATAAAAGTTTCATAGAATTGTTGAAGTTGCTAAAGGAGATGGTTCCAGAAAATAACATGTTACCTATCCATAATTATGAGGCAAAAAAAAATCTATGTTCAATGGGTTTGGAATACCAAAATGTATATGCATGCCGCAATGATTGTGTATTGTACCAAGACAAATTTGCTGCACTAAAGGCATGTCCAACATGTGATTTATCACAATTTAAAAAGAAAGTTGATGAAAATAGTGGTGAAGACAATGATGGTCCACCAACTAAGGTGGTATGGTACTTGCTTATAATATCTAGGTAGAAATTATTTTTTTCCATTAAAGAAGATGTGAAGAACCTGAAATGGCACGTTGATGGAAGAAAGTGTGATAAGCTTCTTCGACACTCAATTGATTTTCCATAATGGAAGAAAATTGATGAAACATTTCCAAAATTTAGTACAGAGCGAAGAAACTTAAGACTTGGACTTGCTACAAATGATATGAATCCTTATGTTGATGTTTCATCCCCTCTTGGTTGTGCAATATTCTTCTCTACTCTTGGTATCCTTAGTTAGCGAATAACTTTTCGTTACCCTAGACTAGTTGAGTATTCACACCACTCCTGGTACTAGATAATCCTAGTATCCTCTGATACACTACCTAGATTTCCATAACTCGACAGTGTTTCACAACAAGTGTTTTAATTCTCTTTAGAAGTGCAATCAACAATGGCTTACAAGTAGGGATGACAAAAAAATCCGCGGGCACGAGTATCTGCGGGTAAAATCCACAGTAGGTAGTTACTATCCGTGGATATTTACTACCCGCGGGTAACAGGTAGCGAGTATTTTAATATCCACTTATAAACGGGTCGAGTAGGAGTAATATACTACCCGACCTGCGGGTACCCGTTACCCGTAAAAATAATAAAAATAATAATTTATATATATTTTTAATTAAATTTGATTAAAAATAAAATAAAATTATATTTTATTAGGTTAAATTTAATTAAAATTAAATTTTAATTTATATTTAATTTAATTTATATTATATATATATATTAATTTTATTTTAAAAATGTATAAAATATTTTTTTATTTTTTTCGGGTATCCGGGGTTTTAAAATACCAGCGAGTATTTTTTAAAGAAGTACCCATGCAGGTAGCGAGTACAGTTTTATCCAGCGACTCGGGTTGCGGGTAGGCACTATCTATGCCCGACCCGACCTGTTGCCATCTCTACTTACAAGTCGTTTACAATATCACTCTCGTAAAGAGGATATGTTTTCAATACAATAAAGTCTACAGACTCGTTGGGTGTTTATTTCTTTTCTCTTTTCTCTCTTCTTACAAGTAAGCAAATATTACAATGATGCTCGAGAGTATTGCTTGACTTTTCTTTTTCCCTTGTTTGATATTCTATTTTTTCTTGAGCTTCTCTATGTTTCTCTTCGAAACGTTTTTTGTAGGATTGATATTTATATTGTAACTTATCCTCTTGATTCTTTCTTTGAATGATCTTCTATTTAAAGGATTTTTCAAAAGGTATCTATTAGACTAAGCTTTTGGCCTTGATTCTTGTGTCTTCTCTGCCTTGCGTGTGAAGTAGCCGTTGGTTAAAGTCAACTTGTCCAAGCAGACATACTTTTTCAGTACTTTGCTCAAAGTAGGTTGTATTTTCTTTCAAACACATCTTCTTATGAAAATAACATTTCATGAATATCTTCTTCGTCTCGAACATCCACTTCTGATATATTTCAAATAAAGCAAATGATGCGGGTAATAGGTTATTTTCATAGAATAGAGTACATTGTGTTGAAAAACATTGATTGCAAAAGATAGTTGTATTGAAACGTTAGTATTTTACTTGACAACGTTAATATTTTATTAATTGTCAACGTTAAAATTTTAAGCGGCATTCAAATTCTTCAAGTGCTTCAACTTCAAATAATTTATTTTTTTAATTTTTTTTATTGATTTATTCTCCCTTAGCTCTATAAATAGAGAGTTCTTCCTCCATTCCAAAACACACCAAAATCAATCTTCTCTTATTCTCCTTTCTTCTTAGTTTCATCCTTTTTTTCCTCTTCTAAAAGTATTCTGACTGTTTTTAAATATCCTTGCTAGTTCTGAGATCCTCAGAAATTTTGAGAAGTTTCTGTTGTATCATGGGGAACTTGTATAACACACTACGGATAAGTCCTTAAGGACAGTGAACTACATGCCTCAAGAAATACTAATTTTTGTTAGTTTTTTTACAAGAATCTTAAGGACTTACGACTGACATCAACAACATGCCTTCTGAGAGCCAAACCTTTGCTTTTGGAACTAAGACGGTCTTCGCGAAATCACTTTCGAACGTGTCGAAAGTGGATTTTTTCTCTGGACAGAATTTCCGGCACTGACAAGAACACGTGTCCACCATTTTAATCATGTATGGAGCTTACTGCACTTGATGAGCTTTTCTGATATTTCTTATCCAGTAGGTAGACTGAGTAGCTACACTCAATGTCCAAATCAAGAACATTGGGATGCACTTGCTAGGCTTACGAGATGCTTAAGAGGTCCAATGAATTATGCCATTGAATATAGTGAATTTCCTGTTGTACTAGAAAGGTGTAGTGATGTTAACGAGATCTCTGATTAAGATGAGACAAAATTCACTAGTGGTTATGTATTCACACTTGAGGGTGGTAGGATTACATGGAGATCAGCTAGACAAACAATTATTGCAAGATCAACAATGAAATTTGAGTTTCTTGCTCTTGAGATGACTAGTAATGAGGCTAAGTGGTTGAAAAACTTCTTTTCGAACATTCCACTAGGAATGAAACCAATGTCATCGGTATCAATACACTGTGATTGCCAATTGGCAATAGCTATAATCACTAGTTCAAAAACAGCGTATAACGTCACGCGTTCAACGTCGAACCACTCAATAGCCAACGTTAAAAATGAACGGTGACATTTTTCTAAATAAATGCAATTATTAAACGTTGTTTAGAATTGTAATTCGACGTAAAAGGATATAAAACGTCGAATGTTGCAGCGTTAGATGTCAAAATTAGTGAATTCAATACAAATTTGAGCAGGAGATTGAAAATTCATTCACTTTATCTTAGCGGCGCGAGACCCTCTTCTCTGCTCAAACTTTTCTCGAACGAAGTTTGACGACCATCACATGTAAAATTTCTTTCATTTGATACAAATGCATGTTAATTTACTACTTTATGTATGATTTTTGTTTGTTTTGACCGATTATTTTCGTGTTTTTCCTTCATAGGCGCATTCTGTTTTCTCTCTCACCTGTGGCAACACTTTATACCATGAACCAAGGTTAGGTTTCATTTTCGTTTTCATTTCGAAGAACTTATTTGTTGAACTTGTTTCTTGTTATTTTTTGTTGAACTTGTTTCTTGTTATTGTTTGGGTGAACTTGTTTGTTGTTGTTGTTTGATTGAACTTGTTTGTTGTTTGATTGGAGTTATTTGTTGTTTGTCATTGTTGTTTGTTGTTGATACTATATTACAAGTTCATAGTTCATGCTTTACAAAATACCAAAAATTGAAATTTGTTGTTTTTCTACTTTTCATATCTCCTAGAGTTGTAAAAAAGGATCACAATTAATTTTAAAAAATAAAAAAATTGATTAACATCTTTTATTTATAAAATTCGACGTTAAATTTAACGTAAATTTTTTAAATTCGACGTCAATTTAACGTCTCCCGATATGACGTCGTTTTCAAATTCGACGTGAAAGGCCCAAAATATTCGACGTTGTACGTTGTTTTTGTACTAGTGAACTAAAAATAAGAATTACAATCGAAAGAACAAACATATATAATTGAAACACAATTTGGTGAAGTAGTTGCTAAATAGTGGACCTATTTCCATTGATTATGTGAAGTCAGAACGGAATCTAGCAGATCCTCTGACATAAGCCCTAGAAAGACAAATGATATTAGAAACATCAAGGGGAATGAGACTTAAGTCACTTACAAACAAACAAGTGATAGTAACCCAACCTTTTTTATTGGATATCTCATGAATAAGGTTCATACGGGTAAAAACAAGTCACTTGTTAGTTCTGATAGCACTAAATTGATTTTAATCAATTATGTCCCTTCTTATGGTGTGTGTTTGTAAGTGCTAAAGACTGCATTATTGAGAGTCTAATCTTTGTCATTTAAATTCTATGTGGTGAAAGAATTTTAGCTTAAACAAAGCTTTTAATGATTTTCATATCCCTTATGGGTGGTGTATGATTTGTAGCATGCACTTGATGAAATCACTTATATGAGTGTCGAATGGGGCTGCTTGCATGAGATCTTGGCATGATATCTAGAGCACTCATAAATATTGGGCATGCACATGACACAGTAAGTGCAACACATCGATAAAATCTAGGATTATGAGGGTGTATTGTGATTGATAAACCTCTAACACACGTCAAGTGTCTTTGGTTCATATAACTTGCTATGCCAACTATATTGTGTGTTAAGTATCTCAATTTAAGTCTGGTTCATATAGCTTGCTATACCAACTCAGATGCATTACATCCTATGAGACCCAGGATAAAAGTTTTTTATCTTTCTTTTAATGTTTGAACGATTTGAGTCAAAGACTTTTTCTTTCATCTTTCTTTTGCAATAAGTGGGGGATTGTTGTAAAACATTGATTGCAAAAGAACTTCGTATTGCAACATTAGTATTTTACTTGGCAAAGTTAATATTTTATTAATTGCTAACGTTAAAATTTTAAGAACGTTCAAAATCTTTAAGTGTTGCAACGTCAAATAATTTATTTTTTTTATTTTCTTTTATTGATTTTATTCTCCCTTAACTCTATAAATAAAGAGTTCTTCCTCCATTCCAAAACACACTAAAATCAATCTTCTCTTATTCTCCTTTCGTCTTAGTTTCATCCTCTTTTCCTCTTATTCTCTTATTTTATACTCAACAATGAAACCACACACCTCAAGAAATATTGTTTTTATCAATTTTTTATAACAAATTTTGCATGTAGTAGATATATCTTATCTCTTATCAATTTTATTATTTTTTAATGTTAAACATTTAGTGACATTTAATGCTTCTTCAGAACAACAAAGTATTTTTTACGTTTTCTATTATTGAAATAGCGTTTATCATTTAAGTTTTTCCTTAAGATACCATTTGTTGAGTAACAACTTCATCATTGGACAAAGTAGAGATTTTAGCTCATGGTACCGTCTAGTATATTATAAATGCTTTTTGGAATATTGCCTTTTAGATCTTGAGCGTTTAGCATGTTTCTTCTTCTATAATTTTTTTATCTTTGTTTAAGGCTTTTAGAGGGTTTGGTCAAATACATTGTCTCAACATCTTTTTGCTTCTTGAGTGTTCAACTGAATACCATTAGGTACAGTATAGGTTACGCGTTTAGCATAACTCTCTTTAGACGCTTTGACTTGTAAGTTCTTTAACATTGCGTCTGGAAGCTTTTAACCTACTTGTTTTCCTAAGTGTTTTCCTAAGACTTTTTTATGTTGATGGATGATTTGGGAATCTTGTTTCTAACACTTATGTTTCTGCTTATCCTATTTTTCTAGTTTAGGTGTTTTCATATTCTTGTCTTGTTTAATGTTATTTGATTAAATTTTAAAACATAAGAACATTTAGATATACAAGTCTTATAAAAAAATTTGTGTTAACAAGAAATACTTATTAATAAGGGCATATGCATAGAGCATCATATTTTGTTATAGTTATTTTATGGTGTCAATAAGAGATGTGTGCTACTTCATACTACACCATCCTCACTTTATCTTAAATATGAGCTACAGTTTCTCTATCTTGCATTTGATTTCATTTCCTTGTGATTAGTATGTAGTAACTATGATTGGCCATTTTGGACAAGCCGTAGATAGGCTCTGCCAGAAGCTAGCTGTGTTAGTTTTGCAGTTTGATTTTAGTCCCACCCTTCTTAGTATTGTGAGATGGTGTTCTTCATTTTGCAATATATGCAAGCTTATGTAAGGCTTACAAACGCACCAAAACAAACACTTCCTAGTGTTGTTTATTTCTCTCTTCTCTCTTTTATTATCTTGTTTCCAACAATTGATATCAAGAGCCAATTTCTTAGTATGCTCTATGGTTGCAGCAGTGTCTGATCTTCCGCATCAAAAAGGATTTGGTTAGAGTCACTAGTGCAAAAAAGACCTTTAACATCACCCTTTAGACGTTTGACCCTCGAATATCCAACGTAAAAAATGACCGATGACATTTTTCGTAAATAAAACAACTATTTAGACGTCGGCTATGGAGGGGCCCGACGTCTAAATATGCATATACGTCGGCTCCCCCAAATAGACACCAAAACTAAACGAAAGAGTTAAGAAAAGTAATTTTTTATTCTATTTAGACGTTTGTTATTGGGGAAACCGACTTCTAAAGCACTTAAGACGTCTGTTATTGGGAGAACCGACGTCTAAATACACAACCCAGAAATTTAAAAAGTCACTTTTTGACTCTATTTAGATGTCTGATCCCGCCACTCTGACTTCTAAAGCACTTTAAATGTCTGTTATTAGGGGAACCGACGTCTAAATACACAACCCAGAAATTTAAAAAGTAACTTTTTGACTCCATTTAAACGTTTGATCGCGCCACTCTGACTTCTAAAGCACTTTAAATGTCTGTTATTGGGGGAACCGAAGTTTAAATACACAACCCAGAAATTTAAAAAGTCACTTTTTGACTCCATTTAGACGTCTGATCCCGCCACTCTGACTTCTAAAGCACTTTAGACGTCTGTTATGGGGGAACCAACTTCTAAATCCCTTTAGACGTCTATTTTGGGGGAACCGACTTCTAAATGTCGGCATTAAAACACCGCGAATGCGAGACAACCATTACGCGCACTCATTGTTCATCATCTTCGTCGCGTTTTCTCTCTACGGTTACGCTTTTTAGGTTCGTTTTCTCACTTTTGCACCGTTATAAATTAACTTTACTTCAATTACATCACTCTTTGATGCATTATCTTTCATTTGAATCGATTAAAATGCATTTTCGTTGGGTTTTGGTGCAGTTATTCTCGTGTCCTTGGGCGGCGTTCTTCGGTGGCGTTCTTCTGCGGCGATTTCTTGCGTTTTGCACTCCTCCAATTCCGTTCACTAGGTTTTTAAAACCATCCAATAAAAAAATGTACAATACATTCTCTTCAACTAAAATATAAAAAACTCGAATCACCATGAGTCAGGAGCAACCTCAGAGACGTCTGACCTGTATGGATTGGACGTCTATATAGACGTCTGACCTATATAGGTTCGACGTCTATAGAGACGTCTGACTTAAAGGGTCCAACGTCTCATTAACGTCACCCATATAGACGTCGGAGAAAGATCAGACGTTAAAAGCCCAAAATAACAGACGTCTAAAGTCCTTTCTCCACTAGTAAGTAAATTTCTTAGTATTCTCTATGGCTACAGCTTTGTTTGATCTTCCACATCAAAAAATATTTTTTCACTTTTCTTGGGGATCTCAGTTTAGAGAACTAGTGGGGGCTTTCTTCAAAAGCAGTAGGAACAATGACAATGGACGAAGGAAAGATGAAGATTGAAAAGTTCGATGGTCCATACTTCAGTTTTTGGAAGATGTAAATAAAGGACTATCTTTATCGGAGAGGCATGTAAGAACCTATCACAAGCAAGAAACCAGAAGTTGTGAAGGAAGATGAGTGAAGCTTTTTAGACAGAAAAGCTATCGGAGGCATCCGATTGACATTATCTCATAATGTTACTTTCAACATTGCAAACGAAAAGACTATAGCTAGTCTCATGGCGGCTATTTCCAACATGTAAGAAAAGCCATTGGCCGCAAACAAATTTCACTTAATGAAGCGGTTGTTCAACTTACGGACGACAGAAGGCGCATCAACAATGGAATATATAAATGAATTCAACACAAATACAATCCAGTTGAGTTCAAATGGAATCAATTTCGATGAAGTACGAGCTTTCATACTTCTTTCTTTCCTACCAGAAAGTTGGAATGCTACTGTCACATTTGTGAGTAGCTCCTTAGGAAGCAACAAGTTAAAATTTGATGATGTTTGTGATGTGGTCCTTAGTGAAGAAATTCGCCGGAGAGAGACGAGTGAATCAACAACCTCTTCAATATTGCATACAGAGTCAAGAGGTGGGAGTTCAACTAGAGGAACCAGATGCAGTAAATCAAAGGAGAGGCAGTCCAAATATAAAAATTATCATAGCTCTAACAAATTGAAAACTATCGAATGTTGGAATTGTGGGAAGACTGGTCACAATAGATAAGTTGAGGCTTTGTAGTGCCTCAACTGGTCGTTAATGAATATAATTGTGATGAAGGCAACTACACTAGATGATAATCAAACTCCAAGTGGGAGAAATTTTAGTTTTATAGTTTGAATTTTGTCCCAATTTGCTTAGTATTATGAGATGATGTTCTTCATTTTGCTATATAATCAAGCTTATTAAGGTTTACAAATGAACCAAAACAAATACTTCCTAGTGTTGTTTATTTCTCTCTTCTATTTTATTGTTTAATTCCCAACAAGTTGCTACTCATCTGATAGAGAAAATGCTGAGATGGAATCACTTTTCTCTCGATTGACCTTGGATATCATTGGAAAAGCAGTATACAATTATGGTTTTGATAGTTTATCAAACGACATCGGTATAGTTAAGGTATATTTTTTTTGAGTATTCCCTTGTGTTTCTGTCTTTTGTATGTACACTACTCTAGTTTACAATTAACTTGCACCAAGGAAATTATTTATAGTGTACCAGCTTCACATTGTTGCACTTAATTTAATTGTATCAGGTTGTTTATATTGTATTGAGAGAAGCAGAAGATTGAAGTGTAGTTCTGATACGCTGTCGTTGAAGTTATCAAATTAATAATACTTTTCAAGACAACTTCAATATTGCCAAGTAGTATTCAAGAAAGTAGATAGGGTTAAAGTAACCCTGAGTCATCTCCCAATGAATACGGAATTGCCTTTCAATATTTCAATCTTATGAATGCAATGCAATGCTCAAGAATAAAAGTAATGTTTGGAGAATGTTTAAAGAACAAATAAGAAATTTAAAAACAATTATGATGAAATAAGCTAATTCCACTACTTTTCCAAGATAGATTCATCATCGGTTATTCACATATAATTGTTCAATTGATTATTATTTAAGTTTCAAATTAATTAAAGTACATTCTTAATTAATTTGAGGGCGATCATGCATTTAACCAAAGTAAATTCTTAATCAAATGCAAAACCTTTCTAAATTATTCACAATAAATTCAACCAAAGTACATTCTCAATCAAATCCTATTGTGTTTAATCATGTCTAGTCTTAAATCTCCTAACCAAATTAAAAGTTAATCAATCAAAGTAAATTCTCAATTGATTATAGTTGAAATTATTACTACCAATCAAAGTACATTCTCAATTGATAATAAAAACCATTTAATCATATGAAAGTTCCTAAATTAAATCAAAGTAGATTCTCAATTAAACCTAGAAACCCTAGAACTAATATAATCAATATGCATGTAGATTCAAACACATTATGATGCAAAAATCTTTGCTTTTAATTTGATAGAGAGATGAAAGACATAGAGAGAGAACAACTTAAATCAATAATCAAAATAAACAATTGCATTAACTCAACCTAATCTTAGAATCCATAATGAAATTACAACAAAATAGCCCTAGATGCTTTCTCTCCATGAATGGAGTTGAATACAAGATGAAATAAGAGAAACAAAAGTGGTGAATGAATGAATGAAGTCCTTTTCTGCCTCCCTTGGGTCTCTTTATATAAACTTGATTGGGCTTGGACTCTAAATATTCAGTTGACAGAATCTTTTATCTTATATCTTCCAAATAACTAAAAGATTTAGATAATTATAACATTATTTGGGAGATATTTTCGGTTGATATTCCTAAATTAAACTAATTCAACAACTTAATTTTATCTTTTATCTTTTCTAACTTTCCAAAATTTCACAAATGTCCTGAAATTTCCTCTATCTGCGCTTTAGCCCCTTCAGCATTCTCCAAAATTGCACAAAGGCCCCTGTTTGACCAACTTTGACCAGAGAAAACTTGTTGACTAGTTTTGACTGAGGGGGAGACGCGACCAATGAGGTGCTTCCACGTGTCCGCTCCCTTTCCACCCAAAATTAGGGTTCTGCAGATTGGGGGAAAATTGTTCCTCCTTCCATGCCACAAAGGGGAGATGGTGCACAGATTAACTCACGCAACGACCTTCGCGGTGGTGATGATGCTTCTGTCTCTGGCTTTTCTAAATGCAGGTCTGGCTTTGATGTAGGTTCCCATGGTGCTACGGTGATGGTGGATGGAGGTTTGAAATCGCCTTTGTTTGATGGAAATGCGATGGTGGTCGAGATGCGAAACCGTGGTGGTGTTGTGGAGATGGTGAGAAGCGTGAATCGTGGTGCGTTAAGGAGGATGGAACTCACGAGATGATGATGTCACTCAAAGATTCTCGCGACGCAGCGGAGGTGAAAATTGACAGTGGTGATTCATGGCGTCATGGAGTTGGCAGCACAAGGAGTTTCTAGACGTTCATAGTGGTCGGTGAGAGTTGCGGTGATGACTGTCGGCGAGGCTCTACAGTAGCGTGTTGATGGTGGTATCGTGGTGGCCATGGAGGTCGCGCTTTTGTGTTGGATGACGGTCCATACGGCGGCAGCTCGACGAGGAAGATGATGGTGGCCGTGGGTGATGGAGGCTGTGCATGACCTAGGGTTTGGATTTGGGAATTAGGGTTTCTGGGGAGAAGATGATGATGTGGCAGAGGGGAATGATGTGGCAGCATGTGGTTGGTCTATTTGGTGTGCAGAGGATTAATAACGTGGCAGCTTCTTAATGGTTAGATCTGTGTGTAGGGGATTTGTACACGTGGCAGAATCTGGTGTTGTTTGGCTTAGGAGGGGTAGGAACAGGAAACTTAGGGGGTGTAGGAGAAAAGGCTTAGTGTTCGGGCTTCGTTGTTGGCCTGTTTCAGAAATCAGAGTGTATGTAGGGATTTTAGGAGGTGCAAGGGTAAAGTCTGCCGGTTTGGCCCATTTGTATATTATTTTGCAATCAAAATATGATTTTGGGCCTTGAATTGCCATTTGGACCAATAAAACTTATAATTTCAACTGCAAAAATAAATGTAAGAATATCCAAGAATAATTTATGCAACTAAAAATCACTTTTTAAGTCTCTTTTATTTCCAAACACAACCAATCATAACAAATCCTCTTTAAATCACTCATTCAAGCACATGAATTCATCAAAAATTTGAATTTTAAAGCATAAATGTGGGCATAAATATGCACTCATCAAGTTCCAATTCCAATATGGGATATTCTAATATGAAGAGATATATCACTACGGTTAAGGAAGGTTAATGAAGCTCTCAAATTGATCAATGATTTGTTAGCATTATTTTAAATATAAAATAAATATTATAGCATTTTCAGTTCCTATTTTTAAGGAACATAAAGTGGTCCATTAAGCCATTATTTTTATCCTTTTATCTACATAGAGGTTATGGAGCAGTTATTAATTTTGTTTAAATGTAAAGCCCATTTATTTTGAACTTGTGATGGCCAGACTTTATATAAGGGAATGAGTTGCTCTCAGTTTTGATCACTAAGCCTACTCCTCTATTCAGAAAACACACCATCAAGTTTGAGTGAGTTAAGGTTTAGAAAAACAAAGCTGACTGTGTTTGGATTACAAAATTGCAATGGTAGGAGGTACGCACATTATTCTTTCATTTTGCTTCCGCTGTTTTTGATCTGAATGTGTTACTGTGATGTTAATATAACATGTTTAGGTCAATTTTATACTCTACTATTTTATCATTAGGTATCAGAGCAAAGTTTATTTCTCTGCCTTGCATATTTTCGTTCTTTTGGTTTTTCAGATTTATGGGTTTTATTATTTTGATTCATTTAATTCAAACAAAAATTACCAAATTAACGTAAAAACTTGATTACAATTTTCTTATAATCTTAAATAGAGTTTTACCTTTTAAAAGCGAATAATATTAGCGAGATCGTCGTTAGGATTCTCAGATTGACGATGAACCCTTTTGTTAACCGGTTGGTGAGCGACTTTTTTATGTTTATGCTTCTTCATCAGAGTATCTGTAGCGTTTTGTCCTGTTCGAGATCCTTTCGGCTTTCGGCTTACGGCCATTTTTGCTCTTGCTTGATGAAGGCAATAAAGAAGAAGTTTTTCTGGAATTTTCGTGGAAGAGAATTTGGTTCTTTAAACTTGCATCTTTAATAAATTAATAAAGATATAAAAAGGGTTTCTGCCATTGAACCCTTTTTCTTTTTTCTTGATTTGTGCGCGTTGCAGCTTCTTTCCAAGCACACAAACATTAATTGCTGGTGCTTTTATGTTTAAATAATATTATTATTATTTTTATTTAACATATAATATAAAATACGTTTTATTATGATACGCAAACATATCATCTTTTATATATATATATATATATATATATATATATATATATATATATATATTTAAATGTTTTTGGATTAATAATTATGTATATTTTATGGATATTATTTGTATGTATATATTTGTTGTTATACATGCAAATAAAATATGCATTATTATTACTATATTTGCATATTAAGAATTTTCTGTAAATATTTATGTATTATTAACGTTTTAGTAGTAATATAGTTTTAATAAATTAAAGAGTATCCACAACATCTTTAATCAATTAAAATTGTATATAAAGTTTTGCTACATGAGAAACATTAGTTGTAAATAATTATATTTAATATGATAAAATCTTCCCACATGAATGTTTTCATATTTATATGATTAATTAGGATAAAATATTAAATTATATTTCTTAATTTATCCGGAGGAATTAAGAAAAAGAAACATAATTTGATAGTTTTATCATTAAGATTCTAATTAAGTAAGACTTTAGCCCACAAGCAAGTTTTATGTTAATAAACTCATTGGAAAAGACATGTTTGCATTGGTAAAACATGACATTTATTTTAGTCTCAGATTATATAATAAGCATGTAACTTTGAATTTGTAGTTTCTAAATTTTGTAATTTTCTGATATCAAGTGTGGTATTCCTGAGTTGAAAGGAGATAATTATAAGGTTTGAAAGGAAAGAGTTCTTCTTCATTTAGGTTGATTGGACATTAACTATGCTATTAGAAAACCAAAACCATCGGGTATTACTGAGACTAGCACTCTAGAAGCCATTGATCTTTATGAAAAATGGGAGAGGTCAAATCGTCTCTCCGTAACGTTCATAAAAACCAACATTTTCGCCGGGATCCGGGGTTCAGTTGACCAGTATGAGAATGTCAAAGATTTACTAAGGGCTATTGATGAGCAGTTTACGACATCTGATAAATCTCTTGCCAACACCCTTATAATGCAGTTTTCATCCTTAAAGCTCACTGGAATTAAGGGAGTACGTGATCATATCATGCGCATTAGGGACATTGTGGCTCAATTAAAAGCTTTGGAAGTTACCATGTATGACTCTTTCCTATTACACTAAATTTTGTGTACTTTGCCTCACCATTATGCCCCTTTAAAATCTCTTACAACACACATAAGGATAAGTGGTCTATTAATGAATTATTGACCATGTGTGTTCAAGAAGAAGAAAGGTTATTGATAGAAGAAGGGGAGAAGGTGAACTTGACTACTTCTTTTGAGAATAAGAAGAACCAAGTGAATAAGAAGGGAAAGATTCCTGCTAAGCCCGTTATTAAGAAGGAGTACAAATGTTTCTATTGTAAAAAGAAAGGACACATGAAGAAAGACTGCTTAAAATTTAAGAATTGGCTTGATAAGAAAGGTACTCCATTTACTTTTGTCTGTTATGAATCTAATTTGGCTAGTTTTAATCATAACACATGGTGGATTGATTCTGGTTCTACAATCCATGTTTCTAATACCTTGAAGGGTATGCAAAACCTAAGGAGGCCAGTGGGAAGTGAGCAATATATCTACTCAGGGAGTAAGATGAGCTCACATGTGGAGGCCATTGGAACGTGCAACTTAGTTTTAAGTAGTGGTTTTGTTTTGCATTTGGAAAAGACATTTTATGTTCCTTGTTTTTCTAAGAATTTGATTTCTATTTCAAGACTTATTATACCTTTGGGTTTTTCTTTTAATTTTTCAGATTTTGGTTTTACCTTAATGAATAAATCTAAAGTTGTTGGTTTTGGTGAATTGTGTGATGGTCTTTATTCCATTATTTTGCAAAGACAATATCGCTTATGATTCTATGCACGTTACTGCGGGGTTAAAAAGATGTGTTATGAATGAGGATTCTTTTGTTTTATGGCACCGTAGATTGGGACATATCTCCATTGAGAGAATTAAGCGATTAGTAAATGAATACTTTGGATTTTACTTATTTTGAGACTTGTGTGGATTGCATAAAGGGTAAGCAAACTAACAAGTCTAAAAGAGGTGCTAAGAGGAGTTCAAGTTTACTAGAAATTATTCATACATATATTTGTTGTCCGGATATGGACGCAAGTAGTCCGAAATACTTCATCACCTTTATAGATGACTACTCACGTTATATGTATCTCTACTTACTTCGTTCTAAGGATGAAGCTTTGGATGCCTTTACAATTTTTAAGGCTGAAGTTGAGCTACAATGCGGAAAGCAAATCAAGATTGTAAGATCAGATAAAGGTGAAGAGTATTATGGTAGATACACGGAGAATGGACAAGCACCTGGTCCGTTTGCGAAGTTTCTTTAAGAACATGAAATTGTTGCCCAATACACTATGTCTGGTTCTCCAGATCAAAATAGTGTGGCAGAAAGAAGGAACATAACTTTAATGGACATGGTGAGAAGTATGAGGAGTAATTCAAAACTTCCTCAATTCTTGTGGACTGAAGCACGGAAGACGGCTGTGTATATATTAAACCGAGTCCCAACCAAGGTCGTCTTAAAGACACTGTTTGAGTTATTCAAAGGTTGGAAACCAAGTTTGCGACATATACGTGTTTGGGGGTGTCCGTCTGATGTGAGAGTTTATAATCCACAAGAGAAGAAACTAGACCCAAGGACTATTAGTGGGTATTTCATTGGATATGCTGAAAAGTCTAAGGGATATAGATTCTATTATCCATCGCATAACACTAGGATTGTGGAGTCAAGAAATGAAAAATTTCTTGAGAATGACTTAGTAAGTGGGAGTGGTCGGTTTCTAAACATTGGGAATGAAAGGGATCACTATGAAGCTCAACCCTCTAGCTCAAGTGATAGATTTATTGTCATTCACACCCCTCAAACGCAAATGGGTGTTAGAAAAACAATAAATGAAGCTTCACAACCTGCTGAAAATGACCTTACAAATCAAGTTGCTAATGAGGAACAACAAGATGATGTTGAACAACCTACTGAACAGTTGCTTGAGCAACAATTTTCTCAAGAAAATGATGATGCAACATTAAGAAGATCTACTAGAGTTAAAAGGCCAGCAATTCCTAGTGATTATGTAGTGTATTTGCAAGAAGTTGACTACACTATTGGAGCTGCAAATGATCCTGAAACGTTTTCAAAAGCCATGAGTTCTAAAGAATCAGACCTATGGTATGACGCCATGAAAGATGAGATGGATTCTATGGCATCCAACAAAGTTTGGGATCTCGTTTAGTTCCCTAATGGTGTAAAATCCATTGGATGTACATGGGTCTTTAAAACCAAGAAAGACTCAAAAGGCAACATTGAGAGACATAAGGCGAGACTTGTTGCCAAAGGGTTCATTGAGAGAGAAGGAATTGACTACACAATGACCTTTTCTCCAGTATCTAAGAAAGCTTCTTTCCGAGTAATATGGCATTAGTAGCTCATTTTGATTGAGTTACATCAAATGGATGTGAAAACAACATTCCTTAATGGTCATCTGGAAGAAGAGGTTTACATGAAACAACCTGAAGGATTCTCTTCTAAAGATAATGAGCACTTAGTTTGCAAGCTTAATAAATCCATCTATGGATTAAAACAAGCCTCCCACCAATGGCATCTAAAATTTCATGATGTTATCACGTCATTCGATTTTGAAGAAAACGTCATGGATCAATGTATATACCAAAAGGTCAGTGGGAGTAAGATTTGTTTTCTTGTATTATATGTGGATGATATTTTGCTTGCAACCAATGATAAGGGTTTGCTATATGAAGTGAAACAATTTTTCTCGACGAACTTTGACATGAAGGATATGGGAGAGGCATCTTATGTCATTGGCATTAAGATCCATAGGGAAAGATCTCGAGGCATTTTGGGTTTGTCTTAAGAGACCTATATCAACAAAGTTTTAGAGAGGTTTAACATGAAGAATTGTTCACCAAGTGTAGCTCCCATCGTGAAGGGTGATAAACTCAATTTGAATCAATGTCCGAAAAATGATTTTGAGGGAAACACATGAAAAATATTCCATATGCTTCAGCTATTGGAAGCCTTATGTATGCTCAGGTTTGCACTAGACTTGACATTACATATGTTGTTGGAGTTTTGGGAAGATATCAGAGTAATCCAGGTGTTGACCACTAGAAAGCTGCAAAGAAGGTAATGAGATATCTTCAAGGGACAAAAGATTACATGCTTATATATAGACAAACTGAATGTTTGAAAGTGATTGGCTACTCCGATTCAGACTATGCTGGCTGCGTTGATTCACGAAAATCAACATCTGGTTATATTTTTATGTTAGCTGGTGGAGTTGTATCTTGGAGAAGTGTCAAGCAGACATTGACTGCTACTTCTACTATGGAAGTTGAGTTTGTTTCTTGTTTTGAGGCTACCTCGCATGGTGTATGGTTAAAGAGTTTCATTTCTGGGCTTAGAGTTGTGGACTCTATTTCTAGGCCATTAAAGTTGTACTGTGACAATTCTGCTGTGGTGTTTATGGCTAAGAACAATAAAAGTGGATGTCGAAGTAAGCACATTGACATCAAATACTTAGCCATCAGAGAACGTGTTAAGGAAAAGAAAGTGTCATTGAACACATAAGCATTGAATTGATGATTGTTGATCCTTTAAATAAAGGCATGCCACCAAAGAATTGTAAGGATCATGTAGTGCAAATGGGACTTGGTTCCACGATGTAATTTCATTATCAGTACATTTATTATTTTCAATGAAACTCTTATTCAGTTTGATGTTTTTCTCATATGTTTTTGTGCACATTTATTTTGAGAAGATATCATTTAGTTTTGATATAGCATAAACATATGGTTTATGCATTAAGTTGGGGGCTAATGTTGAGAGAAATATATATTGAGGTACATGGAAGGTAACACTCACTATCCGAGGACCTATCGCCATGACTCATATATATTTTGTCACTTGTTGTGGTTAATAATTGGATAAATGGACCAAGTGAGAGAATGTTAGCTAGGGGTGGGCAAATCAAACTAAACTGCACTGCAGTACTAAAAACTGTATTGAACTAAAAACTAGTTCAGAAAAACTAAACTGCACTAAAAAATAGTTCAGAAAAACTGAATTGAACTGCTTTTGTTTTATTAAACTGTACTGAACTGAACTATACTTAACTGTACTAAACTACACTATAAACTGAACTGAACTACTAACTATACTAATTTTGAACTGAATTATACTAATTTTAACCAAGAACTGCACTAACTATACAACACTAACAACTACAGCACTAACTAGTAAAATTGCATTAATAAAACTACACTTCATCTCGTAAATTAAACATGAGAAGAGCATCATTAATAAAAATCAAAGAACATATCATAAATCAATCTTGACGAGTACATATAATATAATGCTAAATAAAACTTACAAACTGAAAATAAGTCTTTAGAAACTCTTCAATACAAAATAGAACTTCAAAACTCCAACACATAATCCTTTTCTAAAGACAAAAGGTATTAACACGCCATCACATGTATCATAAAGCAGTAGCCAACAAGATTAACTTGTCTCAACAAGACTGACCATATTTTGCGTGTAGCTTCATGCATTTCATTGTCACGTGCAGCAGAAAAAGAATCAATCTGTATCCAAAAATGTAAAAACACAAACAATACATAAAGTAGTTTTTCCAGAAAATCAACAAGTGAAACAAAGCAACTCTATATCAACATTCCTCATTTTGTTAGCTCATCCAGAAATATAATAGCATCATTAGGAAGATTGTTTGCAAGCGAAAACACTTTCCCTAGAAGATGTTCACTTTTACCATAGAACTCAGACATTATTGCCTTAAGTGGAACATATAGTAAAGGGACACCCTGCCAAATCAAGTTCACCGATTTCAGTTCACTCTATATTTACCCCTCATAATTAATACCATATTGCAGACAATGAAGAACCATATGCATAATTATTACTGCCCTTTATGTGATCATATTGAATACAACTCTTTACACATGAGCTCAGATGTTTTATAGCTGTTTTCAGTTAACCAAATAACATGAAAGAGGTTATATTCAGTTATGGTTAACTTAATTTACAACCAGTTAATTTGAACTTGCTGGTGTACTCCGAGACGGACATCCCACCTTGTACCAACTGTAAAAACTCCACTTCCTTGGCGAAACGAACGCTGTCAGGAAAATATTCTTCATAAAACTTAGTCCTGAATACTTCCCAGGAAATGGGACTTTGAGCGTCCGCCAAGATAGCCTTTATGCTCGTCCACCAGTGGCTTGCTTCCCCGGTTAGCAGATACTCCGTGAATGCCAAGCGATTTTCGTCCGGGCACCTCTTGGCATTATAAATTCTCTCCATATCATGCAGCCACTGATCTGCCTCATCAGGGAGGCACTTCCCACTGAATTTGGCTGGGTGGTGTTGAAGGAAGCTTTCCAAGCTCCACTCAGCCTGATGGGTAACGTTGGAAGAGGACGCTCCCGATGTATTCCTAGTAGCGGCAATAATCTCCATCAACTGCCTTTGTGTAGCTTCAAAGTTGGCGCGAGCGGCCTCCAAACTCTACAAGGCAGCCGCGTTCTGTTCCATCAATGTAGTGTTCTGCTGTTGTAACCTATCTATCACCGATTCCAACAACCTTGTGTTGTCGGACGCATCGCGCTCGGTGGGTTGAGGTGGAGGAGGGGGTCTAGGTGCCATTTGTTCTCTGAGAAATAGAGAGAAACGATCGTTAGTAAAGTCTAAAGAGTTCAAGAGTTACTCATTAAACGAACGTTGAGCACACAGCAAAAACACAGTACACTCATAACCTACAGTGTCCTTAAAAGAACAAAACTGCTCTGATACCACTAATGTAACATCCCAAAAATACAGTAATAACCATATAATAGAATTAATTACATTTCATAATCAATCAGTGCAGTCTTACACTAATACCAACGTTCAAAAACCGAATGGCATTAAGTGCAGAGTTAATTTACAATATTACAGAAATAAGAAAGAGTCAGGATCGAACGGTTTTACAAAACCAATTACCGAACGATCGCTTACAAAACAACTAACATCTAATACTACCGAACGACCTAAGGTTCGGCCTTAACTTCAACGTCCACCAGATTCTCCTCTTCAATCACATCTTCCAACAATGCTTCTCCTTCTGCTCACATCCACCCGGATGATCATTGCAACGACAGGACGAACGTACAAAACGAGACAACACAAGGGAAAACGCAGGGTAAGCTTATGTAATTTAATTCACACATCAACATATAAGTTAAACATTCCAACAACACAAGTATAGTTCAACATATATATAATGATACGAAAACTATCACTAGACGGACCGTCCGGACTGTATGAATCTGTGTAGCTACAAGCGTTCTTGCACCCGGGTGATGTAGTAACTGGGATACACTCAACAGCTGCCACCCGAGGTTAGCCCTATCCAAAGTACCCCTAAGGACTAGGACCTCCTGCCGTTCCCACACATGACCTACCCCCTCTACGTGAGGACGAGTACTCATGGAACATCAGGATGAACTGCCAGCATTAGCATAACCACAATCATACTTTACCAATCCCAATATTCAATACATGAGTCGTTCCTCCCTGGAACGCTCTTTCAAAAACCACAACCGTTTATTCATCTCATATACTGTTCATCCTTCATAATCTTCCACTTTATTATCAATTTCATCATCAGTTACAAGGACATAAAATAATGAACGTTCAGCCCTCTTCAGAACGAGGACGAACGATAAGAAAGAGATCGATGATTCTCCCGTTCAGAACAGAATAAGACGAAGAGAGTTACTTTTGGATTTACGAAATGAACCGAGTAAAATAGTGCAAATATGTGATGAACGGTATTTACCACGTCAGTCAGTTGAATGAACTGACTCTCTTGAGTTCAAACCAATACTTAAGAAATAAATCAAGTATGGAGGCCTTAGGCCGGATCCAATGCAAGAAGAATATTCAAGATGTTAAGGACCATATTTAGAATAGTTCACATACGGAAATCCAATGCCAGTAAATGACCGAACATGGTAAAAGAAAGTATTACTACAGTTGGACGAACGTTATTTTATCAAGATTGATTATACAATAGTACGAGCGCTTGATATAAGACCGAGCACTACTCAATACGAGCGCTAGGTATAAGACCGAGCACTACTTAGTACGGACGCTAGGTGTAAGACCGAGCGCTACTTATTACGAACGCTAGGTGTAAGACCGAGCGCTACTAATCTTAAAGTAAGAGGGTATATATATATGCATTACTCTATTTCAGATATCATGGTACAACTATGTTGAGCTGAACGCTCAAACATAGTATTTCCACATGAGGACGCTCGTTCTCGACTAGAATTCTCTCCAAATGAAAGAGTTCCATTTTAAAACAGTTTACTAGAACAAACCGAACGGTAGAGGACCGTTCGATTACGAACGTACATTATCATAATGAGAATTTCATATTCAGAATTTCATCTATTTTCAACTCAAGTTTTCAACATATCAGTTCATACCTTATAAATTCATATCAAATATCAATTTACATACTTTATAGAATTCCACATTAATAATTCATACTCCAAAATGATTACTCATATTCACATTCATACATATCAACCATCATCATACATATCAAGCAGCATGCATCATATTCATTCCTTCAAACAACGGACGTTCATACAGTAAGACAACATACAAATGTCAATTAAATTAAATAAGCTTCCCTTACCTCGATCAGTGAGTGAAACGTTCTAAACGTAAGATTTTGGGTTCGCCCGTCTACAGCTTTCTACCCTCAAAGATCACTTAATTCTTCCAACTAAATCTAACCATATAAAATCAAGAATAACTTAGACTATACCCCTTGCATGTAACAAAAGAACGCTCGACGAAGAAGAGAAACTTACCAGTTTCAGAATCTGGAACTGTTCGGTCCAGAATGAAGCTCACGACGCCGGGAATCCTTCTACGGTGCCTGAACGGTGATCGGAGCAGAGAAGAGTGAGCTACAGTAGAGTGAGAAGGGGAATTTCTAGAGAGAAGGAGGAGGAAATGGAAAGTCAGAGTTGGGAATGAGAAGTGCATGCAGAGGAGAGTGAACAAGGTTGTTCAGAAAATCATTTTTGTCTACCCCACGTCCAATGGACGTGCACTCTCCTATGGATACCTGTCCTCCACTTACTGATTTTCGAATCTTCCATTCTTGACACCTGGCGTCAGTGTGCAGAGTTTTGGGTGTGTTTTAAATGAATATGAACAGGGTTTTGGGCACATTAAATGAGATTAAACAGGTGGGGTTTGGGTTAAATTTCTGAGGTCTGACAAATGATGTTCTTGAAGAGTACCCTATGAAGAGGTAATTACAATAAATATTTGATCTTCTAAATATGTGATATGCTAGGCAACAAAATACTTGTATTAAAGTGACTATTTTGCTTTAATATTTTTTATTGTTATTTAGTAAGATGGTAAATGAGTCTTAGTATCTTATTAGTACAAGAGAATCATTTGGTGTTAGCAATATTTAAGAAATTTATAATGTTTTTTTAGGATAAAACTATATTTAGTCTAATATAGATTTTATGAAATTATAGATAAGTTGTAATTACATTTTAATTTAAATTACTTTTATGTTATTATGATAATTTTAAAAATGAAATGTTTTAATGATATATATTTAAACACCTTTGGTAAAAAAAATTTGTCATATCTTTTGTGTCCATTAAAGTATCTAAATATTGTTACAAGTAAATATTGTTGATATAAATATAAGCATAACATACATTGTCATGTAAAAATAATGTAAGTAAAATAAAATAATAAACCCATAAATTAAATAATACAGGTGAGACAAGTTAAAACCCTTAGAATATAATTGTCAATGAATAGAATATTAAATCCCAAAAAATGAAAAGAACGAAGGTAATTTTTGAAATAAAATAATTAAAAATAAAGGAGGTTTGAAACTTTTACAAAACAATAATCACTAATAAAAAAAGTTAAAATCCTTTGCGAAAAAACTTTTGCAACATAATTCTGATACCAAAAATCATAAAAGATCTTCTTGGGACTCTAATTGTGGAAGGTTCAAAAACCACTGCAAATTAATTTATAGAAGGTAAAAACTCATAAATTGAAAAAAAAAACTTTCACTAAACAATAGTTTTTTTTTTAATTTTTCTATATCTAGAATCAGTATAAAAAAACTTGTTTTATTTACCATAGTGTCAGCATGCTACTTTCTATATCTATAGAATTTCAATCAATATAAAAATTCGTTAAAAAAATTATATTTTGCACTGATAATTTTAATATCTTTTATTATATACGTGTCAAATATATTCTAACATAAAAAAAAAAATCTTATTTAATTTTAAATTCTCAAACTAACAAAATCAATGTAAGAGTAAAATGTGCTATATGCCTACGCATACCTAAAAACATAGTTGGTTATCAATCTTGCTACACCGTATTAGTTTCAACCTTTTTTTTTTTCAAACACGATGTTAAAATGATAAATAAATATTAGAAGAGTGATAATATTTATTTTTTTCTTCCTATTTTAATAATTAAAAATTTTTGTTGTCGTTTTATAAACTGAAAAACAATTTCCTCTCTTTCTATAATTCATGATGTAATATCCAATCGTTGAATGAATTACTAAATAATATCCACAGTATCAAAACTCTTACACTCGTTTTTGTTTTTTTTCTAAGCAAGTAACATTAACATCTAAAAGAACAATCAAAATGATGATTACGATGATAAAAACATCGATAAAGTATATGAAAAACAAAACTCATACACAGATTGCAACCGAAACAAAAAACTGTTATAAACAACACCTTGAAAAGAGAAAACTGTAGCACAAAAAAATCCACAAATGAAAGCACCGTCATACAATGGAAGAGGTAACGCTGTTTTCCGTAGCCTCCATTCCCGTTAGCGTATCATAAAGAGGCTGGTTCAATGTTTCCGGCAGATAAAATGCGAAAAATCCACCACCAAGTCCACACAGAGCAAAAATCATAAACGGAAACGATCCACCAATAACGACGACCAGCGGCGCCAGTATCGCACCCATCTGCGCCGCCTGCGTGGCGCACCCGAGCGCAGCGTTCCTTACCACCGTCGGGAACAGCTCCGCCGTGTATATGAACAGCAGATTATAGGTCCCCGCCATTCCAAAAATTCCCAAAATCCCACACATCATTCTCACACCCTTCCACACCCCAACATTTCTCGCCAAACTCCCAGCAAAGCAGAACACGCCACTGAACCATAACGTCGCTATGGTCAACGGCTTCCTCCCCCACCGGTCCAGAAAAATCGCTGTTATCATGAAAGCCGGCATCTCCGCCACGGCGTTGAGTATCACAGTAAGGTAGAGGTTGGTTTCAAGGTTGACCACGTTGAGGCTCAAGCCGTAGTACACAACGGAGCATAGGAAATTGATGACCACGGCTAGGATCAACCTCGAACGTGTCATTGGCGAGCGTATCACGTCGACAAGCGAACCAGCCACCGCCGCGTGGCATGTCGATCCTTTGGGTGAGCCCAGAAGGATAGAATCAGAGACTAATTTCTCTTGATTTTGGGACTCGCTTAAGGAGTTGACCTCTGCTAATACCTGTTCTTGAATGCTGTTGCATGATAAGGATGACAGTGGTGGTGGTGGTAATTGTGGTGATTGATGGTCTAGAATTAGACGAACCCCTTTTGGGATGTGAGTACCGTTGGTGGTAGCCATGGCAGTGATGACTTTCATTGCTTCGGATTTTCTTCCTCTAATGAGGTACCATCTCGGGGACTCTGAAATGAAGGGGAGGATGAAGAGAAGGAAGAGGAGGGAGGGGATGGAAGAGGCTATATAGAGTTTTCGCCACGTTGGAAAGATGTAGGCGATGACAGATAACATCGCGATGCCGGAGGAGAAGAAGTAAAAGGTGCACATGCCGGTGGTGCCGCGGGAACTGGGACCCACTGGCTCGGTGGCGAGGACGAAGGCGCAGAGACCAACGCCACCGGTGCTGCAACCAGTGAGGAAGCGAAAGAAGATGTAGAAAGAGTAGCTGGGGGAGAAGGCTGTCAAGGTGCCAAAAATGGTGTTTAGGGCACAAACCACTGTGAGAGAGCCTTTTCTTCCGAGCACTGAGTCTGAAAGGTGACCGAATGTTCCAGCACCTGAAATTATTGCTAACAGATGTTACATTACCTGTTAATTGTGAAAATGAAATTAATACCATTAAAAAATAACACTTGTTGCATTTTCCTACATTTTATCCAAAATTACGTTTTTCATCAAACTTAAAAATACGACATTTTTCATTTAATACTTATAAATTATTTTCTTTAGTTCTCATATTCAAGAAAAATAAGATCGGTTTCTTTAAGAAAATTAGAAAATTAAGATCTTTGCTGAAATGGGACGAGGATAACCGTCTTCCAAAAGTTATGTGTGTCGAACATCCTTTTTGCTCCAGCTAACCGATCGGTGAACGTCCTCCTTGCTTCTTACTCCAGACAACCGATCGGTGTATGGGATGACCTATTGAAGATACTCGGACGCTCAAGTCAGAATTTTTGTCTCTAGGCCTTTTGTAATTTAATAGTGAGTCAAATGTTAGTTTACCACGAAATTAAACCCATATTTATAAAATTTAAAGGAATCTGACCAATTAATTTACCTCTTAATGGTCATTAATGCAAACCTTAACTGTTTAACAGTAGTTGTTGTCACATTAACTGCGCATTAACTCTGCTTAACTGTTCTTGGGACCGAACGGTCCTAGAATGCTTTCTTGCGCCATCGACCGCTCGGTCCTTTCCACTCAGCTTGTTGTTGTACATCGATCGGTCTAATGTATGCCCATAGTAACATAGGCCCCCCAAGCCCTAGCATAATCTTAGTTATGCGTAGGGTTTATGAAGCTACGTCGATCAGTTGACAAAGTTGTGAATTGCTTATTCGCTCGGTCCATCGGCCTGATGAGTATCTTTGATGCACCTTAAGTCCCTACTCTTTTATGCACCGAGCGGTGACTCTAGGAGTTCATTTAGTGAGAGTTCACAAAGAACGTTCTTCACCAAACGGTCAGATTAAGGTAAAAGTTAAGAGAACTTTCTAGGAGTTCACTTGGAACGTTCCCTAGGTTGAAGAGACTCAAGTGAGAGCTACAGAAGCGTTCCTCCCCGAGCGAGCGACACTAGGAGTTCACTTAGAACGTTCCTTAGGTCCAAGAGACTCGAGCGAGAGCTACTGAATCGTTCCTCACCGAGCGGGGGACACTAGGAGTTCACTTAGAACGCTCACTAGGTCGAAGAGGCTTCGGTGAGAGCTACGAAAGCGTTCCTCACCGAGTGGCAGACAATAGAAGCTACGAAAGCATTCCCTAAGTCAAAAATACTTAGGTGAGAGTTCATGAAGAACATTCCTCACCAAGCAGTAGACTCTAGGAATTCACTTGGAACGTTCCCAAGGTCAAAAATGCTAAGGTGAGAGTTACGAAAGCATTCTTCACCGTTCATTCGACGCTAGGAGTTCACTTGGAACGTTCCCTAGGTCGAAAATGCTAACGTGAGAGCTACAAAAGTGTTCCTCACCGTTTGGTCGACGCTAGGAGTTCACTTGGAACATTCCCTTGGTGGAAAAGACTTGAGTGAGAGCTATTGAAGCGTTCCTCACCGAGCACCAAACAATAGACACTAGGAGTTAACTTGGAATGTTTCCTAGGTCGAAAATGCTTTGGTGAGAGCTACAGAAGTGTTCCTCACCATTCGTTTGACGCTAAGAGTTCACTTGGAACATTCACTAGGCCGAAAAGAGTTGAGTGAGAGCTACTGAAGCGTTCCTCACAAAGCACCGAACGGTCGACACTAGGAGTTCACTTGGAACATTCCCTAGGTAAAAAATGCTAAGGTGAGAGCTACGGAAGCGTTCCTCACCGTTCGGTGGACGCTAGGAGTGCACTTGAAACGTTTCCCTAGGTCAAAAATGCTAAGGTGAGAGCTAAGGAAGCGTTTCTCACCGAGCACCAAACGGTCAACACTAGGAGTTCACTTGGTACATTTCCTAGGTTGAAGAGACTCGAGTGAGAGCTACTGAAGTGTTCCTCACTATGAACCGAACGGTCGACACTAGGAGTTCGTTTGGAACGTTCTCTAGGTCGAAAGGACTCGAGTGAGAGCTACTGAAGCGTTCCTCACCGAGCGGGTGACACTAGGACTTCGCTTAAAACGTTCCCTAGGTTGAAGAGACTCGAGTAAGAGCTACTGAAGCGTTCCTCACCGAGCATCGAACGGTCAACACTAGGAGTTCACTTGGAACGTTCCCTAGGTTGAACATACTCGAGTGAGAGCTACTGAAGCGTTCCTCACTGATCATCGAACGATCGACCTTAGGAGTTCATTTGGAACGTTCCCTAGGTCAAAAATGCTAAGGTGAGAGCTACATAACCGTTCCTCATCGAGCACCGAACGATCGACATTATGAGTTCACTTGGAACGTTCCCTAGGTCGAAAATGCTAAGGTGAGAGCTACAAAAGTGTTCCTCACCGTTCAGTGGACATTAGGAGTTCACTTGGAACGTTCCCTAGGTCCTAACCATTTCATATAACATGCTCAATATTGTGATGAAAATCCTTTAATATTATTATAGCAGCATTGAGAATACATCATAATTTTTTAATTGAAACATGTCAAGTGGAAGACTCATCTCTATTCCTGGCCTGCTGAGGGTGAAGCATTCTCTTCATGCTACCTCTTTTGGACAACCCGCATCTCCCTGATTCGAATGAACAAAGAAGGCCTCTCCTGCACTTCTCCCAGGGTTTAAGGTGGCCAAGCAAATAAGCTATCTGCAAAGGAGCACGACCTTAAGTTTGTTGTATGAACTCCTTGCCAACACCCTTCACTTGTCGTGCGGTCCAGTTGTATCGGTCCGTGAAGTCCCTCAAGTCTTCATCTTTCCTCTATTTGATTTTAGTTAGTTCCATATAGGTAAGGTCTTGCGTCTTACTGGAAGCGAACTGTCACTCAAACAAGCGTCTCAAAGTCATAAAACTGTCAACAGTTTTGGGACGAAGAGAGTGAAACCATGCCAAAGCTTCTCCTTTAACCGATAGGGAGAAAACCCTGCACCAAACCTTTTGTTTGGGTGAATAGATTGCCATGACATCCATAAACGACCTTAGATTGCCATTATACTTTTCAAGAGCAGGAAGCATCCTATCTAGAATTCGCTCCTCCATAATTGCAGCTGTAAATGGGTGAAGCGTCGTGGTCCGAGCGACATTACCCGGGCAAGCGGGACGACTCCTGGAATTGTTCTCCCCCTGATTAGTGTCTTCCTTATCAGAATTTGGGAATTCCACTATGGGAGTCCGAGTGGGTGCAACCGACCTTTGATTTGACGGGCCCTTCGCCCCGCGTCGTAGTCCCTAAGTGTTGCATCCCACTTGACCCTCAGAGTTTCAATTTCAGTCTGCACGGATTTCATCCTTCTCTACATCTCCTACATAAATGCCATTGGGTCTTGAGCCATCCTTATGGTCTTGTTAGGGTGTCTTCGAAAATCCTCGGCCCCACGATGGGCGCCAAAATGTTTCTGCTGAAATGGGATGAGGATAACCGTCTGTCCGAAAGTCTTGTGTGCCGAACATCCTTCTTGCTCCAGCTAACCGATTGGCGAACGTCTTCCTTGCTCCAGACAACCGATCGACGTGTGGGGGTGACCTGTAGAAGACACTCTGGCGCTCAAGTAATAATTTTTCCGTATAGGCCTTTTGTAATTTAATAGCGAGTCAAAGGTGAGTTTACCTCAAAATTAAACCCTTATTTATAGAGTTTAAAGGAATCTGACCAATTAATTTATCTCTTAATGGTCATTAATGCAAACCTTAATTGTTTAACAATAGTCGTTGTCACATTAACTGCACATTAACTCTGCTTAACTGTTGTCGGGACCGAACGGTCTTAGAATGCTTTCTTGCGCCATCGAAAGTTTCCCTTAGCTTGCTGATGTACACCTATAGGTATGATGTATGCCCATAGCTAGTAACAAGATCTTTAATTAGAAGCTAAAATTACGTAATTCTCGACTATTATAAACAATTTTTTTCCATATAAAAGTTAAATTAGGAGGAACTAAGACTCTATATGTGTAAATAGTGTAATTCGATATGAGCTTGATTATCCATAATGGCAATTTGAGGTTTAAGAATCTTTGCAACATCCGGTACCTAATTGCTATTTTGGCTGTATTTGCATGGATAAGGTAGAGTCATTTGTAATAAAGCTTGATTTATTGTTTAGGAAATTTAATAAAAAGTAGTGAAATGGGTAGGGAGGAAATGCAAATCTCTCCAAACAATTATTTTAATGTTTAATAATTATTATAAACGTACAAATAAAATATTGAAAATATTACAATACACACTTTAACACGTGGTATTAAATTTATTTGTACTGTTGTTGTTCCTCCTTCAAGAATGCCACCCTAACATTTTCTTTTTTTATAATATTATTTTAGAAAATACCACGTTTCTGTGAGGAATATTTGTTGCCGAGGAATTTGGCAGCGACAGTGCTTCACCAGAACAGCTTGTCGTAGCGTACAAATTGGCGGGTTGTGTTATGACATGGCCTTTTGCTGCTCTTTCCTGGGATGAATTGTAGTTATTTGTTTTTACATTTAGATTCGATTTAATGAAAAATTATTATTATTGTTTTTTGACTCTTCTTAAATGTTCTCATTAATGTCATATAAATAAATAAAATGTACAAATGGTATAATGTAACTAATGTTCAGATATTAATAAAAGTTTAAGATATTCTTAAGAAAATATTAAGAAATAAAATAAAAGTAGTTGAAATGTGTTTATATTCAAAGAAATATATACATGTACCCCATTACTCCTTTTATTTGTTAGACCTATTTGTAGACTTTTTTTTTTTCCTTTGCAATGTGGGTTTGAAGCTATACTCTGTATTCTTATCTACTTGTTTTTGTTATTTGAATTGTGTTGGAGGGTGCTAAAGATTCGAACTCTAGCTAGAGATGAAGAAAACAAAGATAAGAATGGCAAAACAAAGACATATATTTTCTGACTGCTGCACATGCAGAGGTGAGAACATAATAAAAGACAAATGGCGTTAAATTCTCTTGCAAATGTGTTATCTAAGTACCTATTATTATGATTACATTTATCCTCACCTTCTTTTCTAGGAGTTTAATTTTTATATATTATTAATATGAAATATTTATATTTTAATTAATTAAAATTTCCCTATTCAAATAAAAAAAACATGCTTTTAGGCATTAGTATATAATTCTTATTATTCCAATCTCTCTGAGGAAACTATTTATAAAAGGGACAATTTTCGTTTATCACCCTAAAATATAATGTTTCTACAATTTATGTTTGATTTTTATAGTTTTAGATATTTTATAGAAACATATATCTAAAAGAGTATTGGTAAAGCTTTCAGTATTTCATAATGATAAAAATGAATATTAGTTTTTTAGAAAACTAGTTTAAGACCTTTATTCATTATCCAGTTAACCCCTTTTAATAGTGACTCTAAAAACCTTGGACCAAAATCCAAACCTTACTTAAAGAATATAAATATCTATTTTTTATAGATAATTAATTATTACGAAAGTTTAAAAACTAGGAATAAAAGCAATTTACATAATTTGTATTTTATTGTATTTATGTTTGCTGAAATTATGGTAATTATAACATAAGATACATCTTACACGACAGTTGAGAGAGAAACAGTAAACATTGAGAGAGAAAACTAACCGATCATACAGCCGCCGAAGAAGACGGCCTGAACCAGCCCGACCTTAAACTTACCCGCGCAAAACAACCCCCACTCCACAACGGTTGAGTCCCCCATCCACTCCCACGAACCCGGTTCGAACCCGCACACGCTTTTGGCGCTCGGGTCGCATTCCCAATCGGCCGCGCCGTCGAGGCACCGCCACTCTGGTTCGCGATCGGCGAAAATCATGACCATCGTGTGGAAGGCTTCCAAGGCCCACGCCAGACTGGTGAGCACGAAGTGCCTCAGTTGCCATCGCCCGAACTCGCCGCAATACTTCTGCAGTATCTCGTCGATGCAGAGTTTCTCCAATGAAGCTCCGGTGGCTTTCTCCGCCGCCCAAATGAAAGGCGAGTTGGACGTATCGGCGCCTTCTTCTTTGGATTCAGTGGACGATTTGGTGGCCATTTGGTAGTTTCTCCTTCCTCTATTTTTTCGTTGCAGAGGAGAATGTTAGAAGGGGTTGTAAATGATTATTGCATTGCTTTCTTTTAAATGTGGTTGAATTTTTATTTTTATTTTCTAAAATGTGAAAATGAACTCAGTGGGATTTGTCAAGCACAAAAGATCTATTATTAGATTTTATGTAAATTGTTTGTTTGATTGAATTATGATAGAACTAGAATAAAATATATATATATATATATATATATATATATATATATATATATATATATATATATATATATATATATTACCGTGGGCTCATCATTGAGGACAGAATGTTAAAGGTAAGGAGAACGTTGGCCTCATACACTATTTATGGCTAGGATTGTGAAAACTAGTAATCCGGCTTGACCCAACCCAATCCACCACGGGTTGGCAGTTTAGTGAGTCAACCCAACCCAGCTCATTTATTAGCGAGTCAAAAAAATTCAAACCCGATCTGACCCACCACGGGTTGGTGGGTTAAATGGGTTGGTTCATTTGTTCACCTAATTTTTTTTTTTTTCACCCTCTTCTTCTCAAATTCTTATAACATATTATTTTGATCGATCAAATTGAAATCGTAATAATTGGATCAATTGATATAAAAGAAAATGAAACAAAAGAAATATATTGTTATATATATTATAAGCTATCAAGCATAAAATTTTACCAATTTAGTTTAATGAGACATATACAACCATTTGACCAAGAAACTACATATAGCCGTTAACAAAAATATATAGCACAAGATAAAACTATCATGCTTGTAGATAGGTCTAAAAACAAGATAAAACAAATGATATATTCCTGAATTATCCAATCTATAATATTATCCATCTATTAAATTAGAGTCCTGAATGGATAAATTCACTGTATTATGCTCTCTTGAAGCATCATCTTCTTTATCTCCATCTATAATATTATCCAATCTATAATCTTAGGGTTTTATTTGCAAAGGGAAATTTTTGGAAAAACAGCAGCGCAAAAGGCTCTATTGCTGAGTAAAAGTTGTGCATTTTGAATAATTAATTTAATTAATTTGATTTGAATAAAAAAAATAGGATTTGAATAATTAATTTAATTAAAAAAAAAGGTGGGTTGGTGAGCCAATCCAACCCACCACGGGTTCACTCGTGTGAGCCGTGTTCTTAGTGAGCCGGGTCAAAATTGGCTCGCATAAAATATTTTGCATTTTTTTTCAACCCAACCCAGCTCAAACCCGTGGGGAGCCGGGTTGGCTCACGGGTTTCAACCCAATTTGACGGCAACCCGATCGGTTAGGATTACATACGATCCTAAGGAACCGAATGGTCAACGTGAAGGAAAGAGCCTCTGAGCCGTTTGGCCCCGACAATCGTTGATCTGAGTTAATATACAAATAAATGTGATAACGGCTACTGTTAAACAATTAAGGTTTTGCATTAATGACCATTAAGAGGTAAATTAATTGGTCAGATTCCTTTAAACTCTATAAATAAGGGTTTAGGATTCAAGGTAAACTCACGTTTTACTCACTACTAAATTAGAAAAGGCCTACAAAGAAAATTTCTAACTTGAGCGTCAAAGTGTCTTCTGCAGGTCACCCCCATTCGGTGTTCGGTTAACTAGAGCTAGGAGAAGCAGGACGCTCGGCAACGATAGGAGGACGTTCGACGAAGATCCTTGTCCCATTCCAGCAGAAACATTTTGGCGCCCAACGTGGGGCGGAGGACTTTTGAAGACACCCTATCAAGACCATAAGGATGGCTCAAGACCCAATGACGTTTATGCAGGAGATGTAGAGGAGGATGGAAGCCATGCATGCTGAAATGGAAATTCTAAGGGCCGAGCAGGATGCAGCACGTAGGGACCGTGACGCGGGATGGAGGGCCCTGCCTAGTCAAAGGTCGACTGCACCCACTCGGACGCCCATAGTGGAATTCTCAGACTCTGATCAGAAAGGCACTGATCAAGGGGAAAATAGTTCCCAGAGGAGTCATGCTCGTCCAGTTCATGCCGCTCGAGTCAGGGCACTTCATCCTTTTACAACTACAGTCATGGAAGAGCAAATGCTGGAAAGGTACGATGGATCGGGGGACCTAGAGGAGCACCTGAGGTCATTTGCTGACGCCATGGCAATCTATTCACCCAGTGAAAGGGTTTGGTGCAGGGTTTTTTCCCTATCGATTAAAGGAGAAGCTTTGGAATGATTTCACTCTCTTCGTCCCAAGATCATTAATAGTTTTGCGACTTTGAGACGCCTGTTTGAACGACAGTTCGCTTCCAGTAAGACGCAAGACCTTACCTACATGGAGCTTACTAAAATCAAACAGGGAAAAGAAGAAGACCTGAGGGACTTCATGGACCGATTCAACCGGACCGCACGACAGGTGAAGGGTGTTGGCAAGAAGTTCATTATCAGCATCCTGTCAACAGCCTTAAGGCCGTGCTCCTTTGCGGATAGCTTATTTTCTCAGCCACCTTTAACCATGGGAGAAGTACAGGAGAAGGCCGCTGAGTTCATTTGAATCAGGGAGACGCAGGCTGTCCAAAAAAGGCAGCACGAAGAGAATGATTCGCCCTCAGGAGGCCGAGAGCGAGAGGAGGGCAAGCGAGCGTGCACGCAGGAGCGAATGGCATAGTCGTGGCAAGAATAGAGATAAACTTTCTACTTGCTTTTTTCTAGTTTAAAAAAGTATAATGTAATTTGAAAATCTGATATTAGTATAAAATGATTTCCATCGAAATTTTGAACAAGTTATGTCAACCGTTCGACCAAAGGAAAAAGTTCTTAAACGAACTCTAATCAACCGTCCGACTCAAAGAAAGGGTTCTAAAAAGAACTAAGTTCTAAAGAGAACTCTTATCAACCACTCACATTAGCATCTTCGACCTAGGTAACGTTCCAAGTGAACTTTCAGTGTCGATCGAACGATGATGAACGCTCTTCGTGAACTCTCACTTTGATCTTAGGGCACGCTCCAAGTACACTCCTAACATCTAAACCAAACGGTGAGGAACGCTCTTCGTGAACTCTCACCTTGATCTTAGGGCACGCTCCACGTGAACTTCTAAGATCTAAACCGAACGTTGAGGAACGCTCTTCGTGAACTCTCACCTTGATCTTAGGGCATGCTCCAAGTGAACTCCTAAGATCTAAATCGAACGGTGAGGAACATTCTTTGTGAACTCTCACCTTGATCTTAGGGCACGCTCTAAGTGCACTCCTAAGATCTAAACCAAAAGGTGAGGAACGCTCTTCGTGAACTCTCACCCTGATCTTAGGGCACACTCCAAGTGAACTCCTAAAATCTAAACTGAACGGTGAGGAAAGCTCTTCGTGAACTCTCACCTTGATCTTAGGGCACGCTTCAAGTGAACTCCTAAGATCTAAACCGAACGGTGAGGAGTGCTCTTCGTGAACTCTCGCCTTGATCTTAGCGCACACTCCCAATGAACTCCTAAGATCTAAACTGAACGGTGAGGAACGCTCTTCATGAACTCTAACTTTGATCTTAGGGCATGCTCCAAGTGAACTCCTAAGATCTAAACCGAACGGTGAGGAACGCTCTTTGTGAACTCTCACCTTGTCTTAGGGCACGCTCCAAGTGAACTCCTAAGATCTAAACCGAATTGTGAGGAACGCTCTTCGTGAACTCTCACCCTGATCTTAGGGAACGCTCCAAGTGAACTCGTAAGATCGAATCCGAATGTTGAGGAACGCTCTTCGTGAACTCTCAACTTGTCTTAGCGCACACTCCAAGTGAATTCCTAAGATCTAAACTGAACGGTAAGGAACGCTCTTCGTGAACTCTCACCTTGATCTTAGGGAACTCTCCAAGTGAACTCCTAAGATCTAAACCAAACGGTGAAGAACACTCTTAATGAACTCTCACCTTGATCTTAGGGAACGCTCCAAGTGAACTCCTAAGATCTAAACCGAACAGTGAGGAACGCTCTTTGTGAACTCTCACCTTGATCCTAAGGAACGCTCCAAGTGAATTCCTAAGATCTAAATCGAACGGTGAGGAACGCTCTTCGTGAACTTTCACCTTGATCTTAGGGAACGCTCCAAGTGAACTCCTAAGATCTAAACCGAACGGTGGGAAACGCTCTTCGAGAACTCTCACCTTGATCTCAAGGAACACTCCAAGTGAACTCCTAAGATCTAAATCGAACGGTGAGGAACGCTCTTCGAGAACTCTCACCTTGATCTTAGGAAACGCTCCAAGTGAACTCCTAGTGGAAAAATCGCTTGGTCGGTAAAGAATGCATGGTATTGTATGAACCATCATGACCCTTGAAAACTCGTGTAAAATCCTGTGCCGATCGGTATAACTTGACAAACCCAACGCAATATCAAAGATTTTTCTAGGGCTTGGGGGGCTTATGTTACTATGGGCTCATTGCGACCGAACGGTAAAGTTGAGGAGTAGGGATGTGTTGAGACTTTGGCAAGTGTACCAAATTGTTCAAGTAATAAAACCGGTAAGACCGGATATCGTTTCCCAACAGATCGTGTCACCAAACAATCGTATAATTTCTAACTACTTTAGACTAAAAATGTGTAACAGATTAGCCTTCCATTGTGGTGCTCACAATACATTCAATCAATCAAATGCCACAGTTTATAAGAGATCAATAGTCATGGCAGAATGCTTTACTCAATTAATCAAACACCCAAGATAGTGTTTCACTCTAATGCTCTGGTGTATAAGGATGTGTATCTATCACTCTACTATCACAATGTCACACAAATGAACTTTGCCCTTCGTTTCAACCAAATTAAACACATTCACAAGCAAGTTAGCATCACAAGAACTTTGATTGGCTTGTACTCTGGTTGGGCTAAGAAAGAAACATGATTTTTCTGGATAACAAAGCACTTTGAGTTGAGAGATTACACAATTCAAATCACGCACATAAGTTTCTCTTTTGCTTCACTTATATTACAACAAATTTCAAACTTAAATCCCAACTTTCTTCCATTCAATTCTTTTTCTTTATATTTTTATTTCTTCTCTTTTTTTTCTCATTTTTCTATCTTTCTACTTTTCTTAATACACCCTTACAGAACAAACTCCCCCAAACTTAAACCATTCTCCTACAGTACAAATGATTGCTCTATTCAGCTCAAGGTAGGGAAATCATGGAATTTTCATTAGACTTGAGGTTCAAAGAGGGAAGACATCTTTCATTAAGGTTGAAAGGGTTAGTATTGGCTTATTTGGCTCAGAACATGTGAAAGAGGTAAAAGAGTAAGATGACCTTGATCATGTGTAATAAGCAAGCAAATGATTCAATTCAGAGAAACTCAGGCAAAGTCAATTGTGATCTAACATGATAGCACTCACAAGAAAAATCTAAGGCACGACATCTCACAAGGTTAACTCAAGGTTCCACAAACATCATCAAGCAACTGCCATAAATATTGATCGCAGTTAAACATAGAGCATTCTCAGAATTTTCATGAAGAAAGCAACCACAATTTGAACTAACCTGAACCATCTCAAGAATCATTTCATATTCAAGCATAAGCATCATGGATCAGCACAGCCTATCAAGCCAGATAACTTAAACATCTTCACACAAACTAAAAAGTAAAAGTCACACTCAAATTTAAAGACAAGTAAACAAAACATAAAAGCAAAATAAAAGGTCCTGCGAATGAACAGAGGAGTCTCCAACTCTACTCATGAAATGCTATCATCGCTCGTATCAGAATCCTCCTCCTCATTTGCATTATCTTCACCAGCTGTTGCTCCACCTCCCCCTACAAAATTGGTCTGGTCTCCAAGCCAAATGAAAAACTTATCAAGCTAACATCATGGTTAGTGTTTGAAAACAAGTTTGGAATAAAAATTTAGCACATAACCAGTGGTATAGAATCATGTACTTGATAAAACATGTAAAACCAAAAGCTAGCAGCAAGCCCCCTAGTAACATAACCAAATTGCAAAGAAAATAGGAATGTTGTCCTGGTGTGCCATAGTTGGGCTACACAGGTTTTGTGCAGCTGAGCGTAGAGTGTTGTCCTGGTGTGCCATAGCTAGGCTGCATAGTTTTGTGCAGCTGAGCGCCATATCAGTAAAATACAGAAAAAGTCCTCTGCTGGTGTGGCACGCAGGTGCAACTGAGCGGTACTCTGACAGTGTTTATTTTTGCAGTAGTTTAGGATTTTAGTCTTGGGTTTTTGACAATTATTAAGCATCCAAACACAATTGAAACTAAGTATTCATGTTTCTAATCATTAAAACACCAAGAATCCACCATGGAACAAATCAAATGCATGAATCGAAAACATGAATGTAATAGGCAATGCACTAAACTATAAATGGCAAGACCAAATTTTTGCAACAAGACACACCTAAACGTATCATAACATACCAAAGCATACTCACTCACACCAGAATACATCAAAACAAGCTAAAGCACTCCAATACACACCAATTCACAACAAAACCCAACAACTACATCAATGTAACTTGTCACACCCTAATAACTACCAACCAAATTCAAACACTCAAAAATCACCAAATCAAACTAAAACATATTGAACCAAATTCAAACAATCAAAACACACTCAAACAACAAAATCACACATAGAGAGGGTTAGAAAGCTGGGTTGCCTCCCAGTAAGCGCTTGTTTAACGTCATTAGTTTGACACCATTGTGCTCAAGTTTGATTTTTGATGTTGGTGTGCTTCTTCTTTTCATGACACCAACATCCTCTCAGTAGCTTCCTAGTTACCAACTTGACTCTTCTAGAATAGGGAGCCTCAATTTCAAGTACTCCATTTATCTTTATATCCTTGATGACCCATAACCTATTCTTGATTCTCACTGGTTTGCCAGGTTTGGGTTCATTGCTTTCCATCACAGGGTTTTGGTGATCTAGTTTCTCTTCCTTATCTTCTTCTTCTCCCTTCACTTTTGGAGAGAAGCAATTAAGGTTCATCTTGACCAACTTGGCAGCTTTCCCTGTTAGACTAGTAACTAATAGCAGTTCATCTGTAGCTTTAGAATTAGTCTCTTTTTCTCGATTTTGCTGCCCAACTTCGAAGACGTTAAATGTTACCTCTCTATCTTGGTCTTTTAATTTCAGTATTCCCTCCTCCATATGAATGACAACCTTAGTTGTCTTCATGAAAGGTCTTTCAAGGATGAGCGGTATATCCACATCTTCCTCCATGTCCATCACTACAAAGTCCACGGGGAATTGGAGCTTATCAATTTTTATTATCACATCTTCAACTACACCAAATGGATATTTGATAGATCTATCCGCCAACTGAAGCATCATTCTTGTTGGCTTGGCTTCAAGACCACCAATCTTTTTAAGGATAGAAAGAGGCATTAGGTTGATGCTAGCCCCTAAATCAATAAGAGCCTTCCCTATATCATGGTCTCCAATGGTGCACGAAATGGTGAAACTCCCCGGATCTTTAAATTTTGGAGGGAGAGTCTTCTTCATGATGACACTACAATTTCCCTGTACTTCAATTGTTTTCTCATTTAAATACTTCTTCTTCTTGCTGAGGATTTGCTTCATGTACTTTGCATAGGCAGGAATTTGTTGCAATGCTTCAGTAAAGGGTATGGTGATCTCAAGCTGGTTGAATATTTGCTTGAACCGAGCCAAATATTTCTCCTTTTCTCTATTGGAAAGATTTTTCGGATAAGGAAGATGTTTCAAAATTTCCTTCTCTTTTTTCTTTTTCTCTTTTTCTTTTCCTTTATTTTCTTCTTCTCCCCCAACAATCTCTTGATTAGTTTCTTTTTGTGCTTGAATCTCATCTTTATTGCTTCTCTTCTCTTTATTTGGCAGCTTTTTCTTGTAATCAAGACCAACCTCTTTTCCACTTCTTGTTGTAATGACATTACATTCCTCCTTAGGGTTAACTTCAGTGTTGGCCACAAAATTCTTTTCAGGTTTCTCCTCCAACTTCTTAGCAAGTTGACCAACTTGTATCTCTAGGTTTCTAATGGAAGCTTCAGTGCTCTTGTGATTGGAGATGGTTACTTGCATGAACTGTTGGAGTGTTTCCTCCAACTTTGAAGTTCTGTCAAACAAGGAAGGATGTTTTTGATATTGCTGTTGTGGTGGTCTATTTGATGGCCCGACTTGCCCTTGGCCCATGCTTGGGTGAGATCTCCACCCTTGGTTGTAGTTACCTTGGCAGTCTTGATTACCCATATAATTCACCTCTTGGAAATTGCCTTGCATGGCACACTAATCATTTACATGATCTCCACCACATAGCTTACAACCTTGATGTTGGGCTTGAGAAACATTCTGGAGCTCTTTAGGAAGTTGAGAGAGCTTGTTCATGAGAGCTTCGAGCTGTTGGGTCATTATCTTGTTTTGAGCTAACAAGGCGTCCTGAGATTGTAGTTGAAGAACACCATTTTGTTGGAGTTGAGCCCTTTCATTCTGCACTTCATTGTTATTAGCAGCCATATTCTCTATCAGCTCATGTGCTTCTTCAGGTGTCTTCCATCTGATGTTTCCTCTAGCTGAGGCATCCAACATCAATTTGGTTTGGGATTTAAGGCCTCCCAAAAACATATTCAGGACAGTAGGCTCATCAAACCCATGAGTGGACGTCTTTCTTAGTAACCCCTTGAACCTATCCCATGCTTGGTTCAAAGTTTCACTACCATCTTGCTGAAAAGATGAGATTTCCTGCTTCCCTTTGTTAACTTTTGAGTGTGGGAAGTATTTGTTGAGGAACTTGACAACCACATCCTCCCATGCCATGAAGCTATTCTCAAGAAAAGAATTCAACCACACCTTGGCGTTGCTTCCCAACGAGAATGGAAACAAGCTGAGCCTTATAGCTTCATCAGGAACATCATGAATCTTCACAGTATCATATCTCAAGGAAGGTGGCCAAATGATTCTACGGATTCTCATGAGAAAGGCCATCAAACTGATTGTTCTGCACCAAATGGATGAGAGCAGGCTTCATCTCCATGTTGATGACATTAACCCTTGGCTTAGTAATGTTGTTGAAGTGAAGAGGCCCTGAGAATGTAGACTAGTCCTCCAAGGTGCGTCTAGCTTGGCCATCACCATGACCATTTGGATTGGTGGCTATATCTTCTCCTTCCTGATCAAAAACAGGGATGAATGGTTGCTCAAGAATCTCAGGAATGAGAGAAGTTTCTCTGGAAGCCCTGTTCTACCTTCTCCTTCTACTGTTGTTTCTTCAGCCAGTTTTCTCAACTTCAGGGTCTAAAAGGAGAGGTTCAGATGATATTGTGCTCCTAGTACGAATTGTGCCCTACATACACTAGAGAACAACAATACTAGAGCACAAAGTTAGCCCAAAAGAATTAAAACAAAATTATACACAGTAAAAAGAATAAACGAATAAAGCCTAAATTGGTTAAAAATCACACAAAAGTATAGTGTTAAACACGAGTCCCTAGCAACGACACCAACAACTTATTGAGACTTTGACAAGTGTACCAAATCGTTCAAGTAATAAAACCGGTAAGACCGGATATCATTTCCCAAGTGAGTCGTGTCACCAAACAATCGTATAATTTCTAACTACTTTAGACTAAAGAATGCTTCCATAATTTGGGTTTTAGTGCAATTAAAGTAAACATGAAAGATAAATGATAAAAGTGATCTTAGATACTCAAACACTTGGAAATGGAAATATTAGAAATGATATGGAATGATATTGTTGGGGTTATGATTTCACCTACTTCACTGTTACGTATGGTAACTAACTTCCTCTTCATTAATATGCCAATGTCAATCTACTAATTTACTCAAACCCAATCCCTTGATAGAGAGAGCCTAAACTTCCTCATTAAGCTAAAATCCCTTGAAAAACCTAACAATTATTTTCGCATTAAGAATTGAGATTTAAGACAACCAAAGGTCCTAGTTCTATCCCTAGATATTATTTCCTTTAGGTGTTTAATCCAAGTCCAAATTTACCAAACATTTCCCAATATCAAGCAAACCCTAAAATCATGTCATGGGTAGTTGATGGACGAGCCTCCAAGGAGATGACGAATGTGCGTGTCGCGAGCTCCTTCGAAGCTTCCTCCAGAGATGAACGCAGCGAAAAAGATGAAAAATGATGACGAAGCTCTAAATCGGGAGCTGACTCGAAGGAAAACTACTAAACTATGAACAGACTCAAGAAAACCCTAAGATCTAAGGTTTAATCGGTAGATAACCCTAGAGACACGAAGGAAACCCTAGAAAAGGGGGAAAGCTCAAAATGAACCGATTAATCGATTCAAACTCAAGATTGAACGGTGGGAAAGCTAGATTGCTCAATGGAAAGTGGATTAAACGGTAGAAAAGGGAAAATAATCGGTGGAAAGTTTGGATCTAGGGTTGCAATGACAGAAACAATGTAGAATAGAAGTTGAATGTGGAATGGTGACGAAGGAGCTCTCGAGTGGACGGACTCGAGAAAGATGCAAGGTGAAATATGTGGTTGAAGACGCGAATGAAGCTGTGGTTTCTGTGAAATGAAAACTGATGCGCTGAGGATGATGTATCAAAGCACTAATAAGGAAGCGAAATGTTGACGCATGCCACTAAAGATGTGGCTGCAAATGAGTAGCGCTTCGTGCAGGATGACGTCGTGGATGAGAGAGAAGTATCGTGGAATGGAAAAATGGAAGTGAGAGAGTGTGCTTGGAAGGTGGCTAGAGGGAGTCTTTGGACTCTCTAGCATGTGACTTTCAAGAAAGAATTATTTCTGAAGGTCAGAAAATCAAATTCTCATTAAGCTCAAAAGTGCCAATACAAGAGAGGAGCTGGGTATTTATAGTAACCCATGCTCCTTACAAGCTAAAATACGTGCACAATAATATGTGAAAACTACAAAAAAAAGAACACAGAGAAAACACATCAAGCAGGATTCCATCATACCCTCTCTCTTAAAAAAGAGATTTGTCCTCAAATCTGGCAATCGCCTTATGAAGAAACTCCACACAATCTTTGGGAGCATGGCCATCTTGGAGTGGCCTTATTCTTTTATATTCACTTTTTCTTCCTCCTGGATCAAACACAAATCTGCAATAAAAATCAAATATATTTTCAATTAATATTAATCCAAGAAAGAATTTTTCTATAAAAACAAGGAAATAAGGACTTCTAATATTTTGTTTTATCACATTTGGAAATTCTAGAAGTCCAAATTCACTTTTGTTTTGAGTTATTTCTTTCCTAAAAGATAAGAATAATTCAAGATTTGAATTGTCATATTTTGAAAAAGTTTGCATAGAATATGAGATGACAATTTGTTTGAAAGAGAAGTTAAAAATTGAAAAATAATCAATTATTGGAAAAGAAGTAAAGATTTGGAAACCTTTCCTTTTAGGTTCCATGGTCTTTAAAAGAATAGGATTTGTCATCAGTAACAATTTCTCCTTTTCTTTCTTCTCTCTTTCTTGCCTTTCTCTCTTTTCTTCTTCTTTTCTCTCTTCTTTTATTCTTTTATCTTCTTTTATCTTCTTCTCTTTCTTCCTTTTCTTCTTCTCTTCTTCTTCTCTTTTCTTCTCTTCTTAATTCCTCTCTTCTTCTCTCTTCTCTTTTCTCGTTTTCTTCTTTCTCTCTTCTATTCTTCTTTCCTTTCTTCCTTTTCTTTTCTCTAAATCTCTCTTTCTCTTTTCTTATCCTTGATCTCTTTAAGTCTTACCCCAAATTCTAGTTCTCTACAAAGAAACCCATGATCATTTAAACTCTCAAGAAATAATTTTCCATCATCAATGCAATCCCTAATTAGTTCTAGGTTTCTTTTAATACTTGAAGGCACAAACTTTCTTCTCATGCAAGCTTTTAAATCATGCCAATCACGTATGGAAGACTTTCTACCTTTCCTAACATGATATTGTCTTTCATCCCACCACTCACTTGCATGCTCTTCTAACTTAGAGAGATATATGCTAAGGACATAATATTCACTCTCTCCATAAAACCAAGGATTTATTTTATCAATTTCTTTTTCCCAAGGTATGTCAATGCACCTATGTCTTTACCAAAGGATAGAAGATTCCTAGCTTGTTTAAAAATTTCATCAACATTATCTAACCTAGAAGACCTATATGAACTATAAGACATCTTTGTTTTTAAGAGTTTTCTTAACTTAAAGGGTTAAAAACTTTCACTTAGACAAGTCCCAGGTAAGAGAGGTGAGCTAAAGAGCTGCTTAAGTACCAAGTCTTGTCTTGCTAAAAATGTCTTAGGCTACTAACTAATTACCCCTTAAACTAAAATCACCTTTAAAATCAAAGGACACGACTCAAAAAACAAACACATTCAAAGACTGGACTCCTAATTACGGACTCTAATGTGGTAAGGCTTAGAGTTTAATCTCTTTTAGCCTATCCATCCCTAAAACGTGAACATATCAAAAATTCAAACAATCAAAACAATTAAGAGACCAGCAGACTCTAATAACCCCTACGTGAAACACAAATCAAATCAATATTTAAAGTCTACTCCTATGGTGAGGCTTGTAGCTTTGGCTAATCAAGACACACTCACCTGTCTAGCTATTCTAAAATTAAAGCAAGTAAAGTTGCCAAGAGTTTGAAAGAGCACCAAGGACTCTTCCAAAACACTTGGACTTTATAAAAGGCCTTTTTCAAAACAATCTAAAGCTAACAGTAGGCTAACACAAGCCTATTACAAACAATTTGAACAAATCAAATACAAAGAAAACAACTATGCTAGGCTGCTACGGTCCTGGTTCACTTCATTCAGCTTTGTTGCTCAACTTTGTTGCTTCTGGAATCAATTGTCTTGAATCTCCTGGCCAGTATAATCCTACAATCACAAATCACAATTGGAATCAATGTACTTTATCTACACACAGATATCAAGAGGATTAACTTCACACAATATAAAAGATTCTTCCCTTTTCTCCTAGTCTCGTGCACTTGATGCAACTATATAAATTTCTTTTTCTCTCAAATGACAAACTACAATCAAATATTCACACTCAATTTAGCAGAGCAACCATCAATGCTATCAATTTCCAGCTAAGACAGAAAAAATTAAGCAATCCAGAGGTAAGAAAGTTAAGCAACTCCCCTAATTAAATGGTTGGTTTAGCTTGCTCTAAACTCTACTGAGATTCTGCTGCTGCTTAAAATTCTTGACTCCAAATATTTATCAACTTTGCACACAACAACACACCTATTCTACACTTTCTCCCTGCACTGATTCAGTTCAAATATGCACACAGAAATTACACCTATTCCAGCAAAATACACATAAACATGGATATTAAACCAGATGCAAATGTATGGAGTTCAATCCTTAGTCCAACTGATTAAACAACCACCCCAAGCTAATCAAATCAATGGAGAAAGATTAACATGATGCAATGCAGAAATTGGCAGTTAAAATAGTGTTGATGCATAAATGAAGAAGCTCAAAACTAATTCAGAGCAGCATTTGCAATTTCGGATGCATCTACCAAGTTCCCATAGGTCTTATCAAATCAAAATCAGCATTCACATTCAAACAATTAATATACCAATGATTCCAGTAAACAATTTATAATCTAAAATGAATGCAAGAGCAGATTAAAATGAAAACAATCACAATTGCTCTAGGTTGATCACTCAAACTCCTTTTCCCTGCACAATGAACAATCACAAATAGTTAGATTAATAATGAATTCTCTATTTCAAAGTGCCACGGAATTAGGCCAAATTAGCCTTACAAAACTCACAACACTCAGGCTTCTCTTTTGAAATTTAAAGCACATAAATGAAAAGGTTTGGAAGGGAGATTCTTCCTTGGCAGTTCAAGGCTTGAGAGTCTTTCAGACCACCACCACCTAAGATGCTACCAATCACACAAACATTCTTTCAAATTCCAGAAACCAAAGTGTAAAAGCTTCTCAATCAAGAATGGCTAGGCTAAGGTCAGAAATCAGAAACCAGAACAGAACAGGACAACCACAAGCAATGGAAGCACCAGATAATGAAACTGACATCACAACAGAGAAACTGACTCAAGACAACTCTAGATTAGATGAATAAAGTAATTAAAAGCTTCAAATTAAGATCAGCAGAATAGATTGCACATGTGATAGACAAAACCAGAGTTATCAACCAAGACAAGCAAGAAACAAAGCTTTGAAGAAAGTGAGCACTCAAAGGAAACCTACCAAAGGATCTAAAATAGATTAAGAAAACAAGAAACAGAAACAAGTTGCAATAGCATCAAAATTTGAAACTCAAATGCATTTGACTAAAACTGTACCAGTTTCTAAAGACATTTTCCGCTTCTGTGTTTCAAAAAAAAATATGTAGACTGGACTGCATTGACCCAATTAGCTTTTAAACTTGTGCAATGGTTATTTTGATTGATTATGTTCAATTTTTTTTTATGGTCAATCCTGTTGCTACAGTCCAACTATCATGTTCCAGAATTCAAAATGAATACACATCAATTATGCAGCAACTTGTGAAAGGAAAATTGGTCAGAATTTGGTGGTTCAAGTAGTGAAAACACATAGGTCAGCTAAAACATTCATTTTCTTTGCTTCAACTCGTTATAAATGCTAAAACAAACTTGTTTGTATTGCATACGTAAGCAAAAACGTGCATTTATGAAATCTGATTGAGCTAACCTTGATATTTTTTTATTTCAAGCAACTCTACCACCCAAATTTTAACTCAAAGATTCAAATAACTTTTTATCAGCTAGCTAAACTCAAAGACAACAATTAAAATTCAAACAAGACACTAGGAAGTTAACGCAAGATGTCCAGCAAGGATCTAATGCTAAACCAGATTAAGAAACGCAAAGAACATAGACACGAGCAAAGTACTGCAGATCGGCCAACTGCTAACGAGACTCTATTGGAGTTTTCTCAGTGCAACCAAGCTTTGCCAAAGCAATTCATTGCTTATACTGGCTCAATCAATCAGATGCATCTCAATGCCAAATTCTCAGTCAAGTGCACAAAATAACCAGAAACAGATTAGGCACCAAATAAGTGTTGTGAACCAATGCAAAGCTGCATCTCATGTCAAACACTAAGCACCCGAGCTCTTAATGAATTTGTCATTGCTCATATGGTGTGCTGATATTGATCAAACAGCTAACATGCAACAAAAACCTTAAGAACATATTACAACTGAATTAAAAGACAAATCAGCAAATTAACATGACTTTGACAAAAACAGAAATAGATTTCAAAACATAAAAGACTCAAACAAAAACTTGCACCGAATTAAAATGATAATAAGACTAAAAAATAATGACTCAAGCACAGGACACACAACTTGGAAACCTAAACAGATATGAAGAGAATCAAAACACGAAACACAAACAAGATTCACAATAACTTAAATCAGAAAAACAAATCAAGACATTAAAGGGAAAATGATGAACAACATGTAAATGAAGAAAACGCAACAGAGACGCGAAACAGAAACTCAGAATCAAAATCAAACCGAGACAAAACAAGATGAATGAACAGAGACGCAAACAACGAAAGAACAGAAGAAAACCGAACAACTCAGAAATTAAAGAAAACTCAGAACAGAGACGAACCGAGATACTTACCTTAAACGCGTGAACGAAACCTGAGCTCTGGTGCCAACTAATGGACGAGCCTCCAAGGAGATGTCGAATGTGTGTGTCGCGAGCTCCTTCGAAGCTTCCTCCAGAGATGAACGCAGCGGAAAAGATGAAAAATGATGACGAAGCTCTAAATCGGGAGCTGACTCGAAGGAAAACTACTAAACTATGAACAGACTCAAGAAAACCCTAAGATCTAAGGTTTAATCGGTAGATAACCCTAGACACACGAAGGAAACCCTAGAAAAGGGAAAGCTCAAAATGAACCGATTAATCGGTTCAAACTCAAGATTGAACGGTGGGAAAGCTAGATTGCTCACTGGAAAGTGGATTAAACGGTAGAAAAGGGAAAACAATCGGTGGAAAGTTTGGATCTAGGGTTGCAATGACAGAAACAATGTAGAATAGAAGTTGAATGTGGAATGGTGACGGAGGAGCTCTCGAGTGGACGGACTCGAGAAAGATGCAAGGTGAAATCTGAGGTTGAAAATGCGAATGAAGTTGTGGTTTCTGTGAAATGAAAACTGATGCGCTGAGGATGATGTATCAAAGCACTAATGAGGAAGCGAAATGCTGACGCATGCGACTAAAGATGTGGCTGCAGATGAGTAGCGCTTCGTGGAGGATGACGTCGTGGATGAGAGAGAAGCACCGTGGAATGGAAAAGTGGAATGGAAAAATGGAAGTGAGAGAGTGTGCTTGGAAGGTGGCTAGAGGGAGTCTTTGGACTCTCTAGCATGTGACTTTCAAGAGAGAATTATTTCTGAAGGTCAAAAAATCAAATTCTCATTAAGCTCAAAAGTGCCAATACAAGAGAGGAGCTGGGTATTTATAGTAACCAATGCTCCTTACAAGCTATAATACGTGCACAATAATATGTGAAAACTACAAAAAAAAGAACACAGAGAAAACACATCAGGCAGGATTCCATCAGTAGTAATTTCACAACAAGCATTAAGAGAAGGAATTAAACACTAACAGTCAATGAAAGAGGCATATATTCATTCAAAACACAATAGTGTACATAAGAGTTCAGTGACTACATCAATCCCCCAACAACAATGAAACTAGCTCTCCATGAATGGAGAGCTCAAGCTTACAACAATGGTGGAAATGGAAGAATGAAGAAGACCCAAAGGTGAAGAAGGACTGTTCCCACAGCTCCTAGCTCGCCTCCAAGAGCTCCAAATGGAGAAATCGTGTTTGAGCAGCAAAAGATCCAAATCCCTTTGAGTTTCAGCCCTAAATAGACCAAATTTGCCACATCAGCATCGCCACCACTCAGTTGCACCCCAACTGCACCCCATCATAGCATTCTAGTAATAGAGTGCTCAACTGCACGCCAGTTGCACCCCAGCAGCAAAATTCCAGAGAGTTGGCGCTCAACTGCACCTCAGCTACAGCAAGCCAGGATGAATGGGGCTCAACTGCAAGCCAGCTGCACCCCAGCCACAACATTTATGTTCAATGTTCTTCTTTTCACACTTCTTCTTGCTTCTATGGTTCTTTGACATTTTTGGATTGGCACACAAGCTTTATGTGAATGATCTAAACATAGTAAAAAGTGGGGATTAGTGATGAAATTAAATCAATACAACTCAATCTGTAACTACTTAGAAACACAACAAATATAGGCATAAAGAAGGTAGAAAGCTAAGAAAGAGTTGATTTTGTTTCTTTATTCATACAAGAAATATAGGTAAAATTCAACATTACCAGGATGGCAATTTTACCAGCGGGTACGAGTATCCGCAGGTAAAATCTGCATTAGGTATTTACTACCCGCAGGTAACGGGTAGCAGGTATTTTAATACCCGCTTCTAAACGGGTCGGGTACAGGTAGTATACTACCCACCTCGCGGGTACCCGTTACCAGCAAAAAATTAAAAAAAAATTAATAATTTATATATCTTTTAATTAAATTTAATTAAAAATAAAATAAAAATATATTTTATTAGGTTAAATTTAATTAAAATTAAATTTTAAGTTATATTTAATTTAATTTATATTATATTATATTTTTTTATTTAAATTTTATTTTAAAAATGTATTAAATATATTTTTTTTGCGGGTATCCGCGGGTTTTAAAATACCCGCGAGTATTTTTTGAACGTGTACCCGCACGGGTAGCCGTCGTGTAGCGGGTACAATTTTATCTGGCGGGTCGGGTTGCGGGTAGGCACTACTCGTGCCCGACCTGCCCCGTTGCCTTCCCTAGTCAAAAGAGCCTCTACATTACTTTGGGCTCATACACTACGATCGGTTAGGATGACATACGACCCTAACGAACCGAATGGTCAACGTGCAGGAAAGAGCCTCTCAGTCGTTCAGTCCCGACAACCGTTGAGCAGAGTTAATGCACAAATAAATGTGATAACGACTACTGTTAAATAGTTAAGATTTGCATTAATGACCATTAAGAGGTAAATTAATTGGTCAGATTCCTTTAAACTCTATAAATAAGGGTTTAGGATTCGAGGTAAACTAACGTTTTACTCACTACTAAATTAGAAAAGGCCTACAGAGAGAATTTCTAACTTGAGCGTCGGAGTGTCTTCTACAGGTCACCCCCCATTCAGTGTTCGATTAACTAGAGTTAGGAGAAGTAGGACACTCGGCAGCGACAACAATACGCGCGACAGCGACAACAAGACTCTCGACAGCGACATGAGGACGTTCGGCGAAGATCCTGGTCCCATTCCAGCATAAACAATGTATTTCTATATTATACTCATCGATTGAAATTTACTCAGGTTATAAGATCAGTTATTTTATGTAATGAATGATACATGTGCTGAAAACAAAAAATTCTATAAAGGTATATTAGGAACAAAATTAAATAACATAATTTCAAAGGAACTGTGCATATCATTTTGTTTTAGTTGGTGAAAACGCATAATTGTTCGTATCTACAAAATTTTAAATAAATAATTCAAGTTATATCAATTTTATTTTAAATATATAATTTAAGTTATTATAGATCCTACATTTACTAGAGATAAGACAAGTTTATCCTTTATAAGTGGTTGCAATTTGAAATCACAAGAAAAACACTATAAATAAGTGTTTGAATAGTGTTTTGAAATTCATTTCGCAATATAGCATCTGAAAAATAAACGTGAATGAGTAGTTAAAGACATTGTTTAGACACTAGATTTTATAAGAAGTGTTAAGAAAAATTTCACAAGAAACATAGTGTATTCTTTAAACTTTAGTGATAGAAGGAAGTGTGAGTCTTCAAATAAACACTTTAAGTACCTCACATTTGAATAAAAGTGTACTAACATACATGTTTTAGTTCACATAATCAACGTCTAGTTAATATAAAAAAATTGATAGCTTAAACAACTTGTTCAAACGTTGATGACTTGGCCCAAACCTATCAATTAATCAAGAACCCATTACTAAAAGAATAACAAATAAAGTTTCACAATAACCTCGAAAGCAAACCAACACATCTTTGCACACTTCAAAGAACAACTTTAGGAGCATCCAACAAAGCTCATCACGGACCAAACCATCATGAGATGAAGGGTAGAAAGCTTGAAAAAAAGCAACCAGGTGGCGCTGAGCGCTCACTCTGCACTGTTCAGCGCTAGCGGCATTCATCCACTTCAATCAGCACGTGGTTCCTGTGATCCAGCACCTGCTTTGCATTTTCCACGTGGCCAATATTGCTTAAATCACAGCTAATTATTAGCATTTCATTTCTTCTAAAGCAAGGGGTGAATCTCCTATAAATTCACCCATCCCTCTTTGTAAATTTCACTTTTGGAAATATAGAAATAGGCTGTTGAATCTAGTCCAACCCCTCTATCTGAGAGTCACCCTTTTGCTATTGCTTATCATTGATTCCCTCTAGCTTCCTTTCAATGATGGAGGGTCGTCTGAGCTAGAGTCATATTCCCTAAGCACTTCGCGCCACACCTTCACCATAATCCTCCATTGATTCCGCTGCATTCAAGCTTCCTTCCACGAACGCTCACTGTATTACGGCTCTATCTGCATCTGTAATGACAGTCATCAAGTGGTAATCCGAGCCAAGTTCGAATGTGCATCATGAGCTGTAATGTGAGGAAATTTTATTACATAGTAAAAGCAAGGCATTGTTATATTGAGTATGGTTACAACTATAACATCAAGGAAAGGGAAACCCGATCACCCATACAGCAAAAGCAAAACCTGTAGCAGAGAATGAGTAGTATTTGAATAGAGAAAGAGTAGGGTCCAGAGAAAAAGGAGAAGAAGATTGTCAGAACAGAATTTACCAAAACGCATATCCTCCCTCACAGCACGTAGTCCTTTAATGTCACATTTTCCTTCTTCTGCCTCACGCTTTTTCTTTGATGCTCAACTTGTGGATTGCTTTCCACGTGTCCCCTTTCTTTACCAACTTTCTGTTTTGCTCCCGCTCATTTGGTGCGCACGTTACAATACTCCCTCCATGGAAATCCACCTTGTCCTCAAGGTGAAAATCTGGAAAAGTCTCCTTGATCTCGGTACCATCTTCCCAAGTGGCTGCTGACACATCCAAATTAGTCCATTGTACCAATACTTGTTGAAGTAGGTTTCCATTTCGCATAATGGTACGATGATCCAAAATTTTTAAAGGTTGAACCGAAGGGCCCATTTCAGTAGTTGTCAACGGTAAAGGGATAAATTGCCGTGAAGGACTACCTATAAATTTCTTAAGTAAGGAAATGTGGAAAACTGGATGAATTCTAGCAGTATCCGGTAATTTCAATTTTTAAACCACTTTTCCAATTTTTCCCCAAAAGCTCAAAAGGTCCAAAATAGCGCATGCTCAACTTTTGTGTTTTCCTTAAAGCAATTGAGTGTTGTCTATAAGGTTGTAGTTAGACCAACTCTGAATCTCCAACTTTGAATTGTATGTCCCTTCTTCTTTTGTCAGCTTGTGTTTTCATATATTGTTGTGCCTTCATCAAATTCAATTTCAGTTGTTGCAAAATCGCATCACGTTCACGTAGCAGTACTTGAACTGAAACTAGATCTGTAGAACTGATTTCATAAGGCATGACAACAGGTGCATCCTTGCCCAAAGCTTTAAATGGTGACATTCCAATGCTTTGATGAAGAGATGAATTATACCAATATTGAGCCCATGGCAATATGGCAAACCAACCTTTTGGGTTATCAAACACAAAACAACGTAGATACATCTCCAAATTCTTGTTCAGGGCCTCTGTTTGTCCATCAGATTGTGGGTGATATGAAGAGCTCATGGCAAGTGGATTTCCTTGAGCTTTGAACAAGTGTTTCCAAAAAGAACTAATGAAAACTCTGTCACGATCAGAAACAATGGATTGGGGAACACCATACAACTTTACAATATTTTGAATAAAAGACTTAGCTACAATCTTGCTGGTATACTGAACTTTTAAGGGAATAAAGTGCCCAAATTTTAATAATTTGTTACTACCATGATAGTAGTATAGCCATGTGAAGGAGGCAAGTTTGTGATAAAATCCATGGAAATATCATCTCATACATGCTGCGGTATTGGTAATGGCTGAAGTAAACCTGCTGGTAAAGCTTGTTCCACCTTTGCTTGTTGACAAATTTGACATTCACGTACAAATTGTCAAATGCTTTGTCGCATACCGGGTCAGAAAAATTGTGAAGCTATTCGAGCCATAGTCTTTGATACTCCTACATGCCCACCTACTTTAGAGGAATTGATAACAGTTGAAAAACTGTTATTTTCATGCTTAAAGTTGATACTAAAAGCAACCTTTGGACTTAGAAACTAGCTTGAAATCATGCCTTTTGTTTATATTTTCAGAAATAAGAGAGCTGGACAGGTTTATGCTTGATTTGAGTGTTTTTGTGCAGGTTTTGAGGTGAATTTGGTGAAAGAAGTGAAGAATGAGAGAGAGGACATTAGAAAAGACAAGAAAGAGTGCAAAAAGGAGAAGTCGAAGGCACCGCTCAGCGGCAAACTACCGCTGAGCGGCACTCAAGAGGTGGCGTTGGAACCGCTGAGGGGCAAATGGCCGCTGAGGGGAAGAAAGAAGACGCGTAACCACCGCTGAGCGGTAAATGGCGCTGAGCGGCACTTTTTGGGCTTGGGCTTTTGTAATCTTTTGTAACTCTAGATTAGTATATAAGGGCTTGCACGTCCTTTAGTTAGACATCTTTGGCAGAAACGAGGCAAACACTCTCTCTTTCACCCCTTTGAAGGAGGATCTTGGATGCTCAGGCTACCTCTTCACCTTTATTGGGTTTATTCTTTCATACTTTCATTGTTATTCATCTAGGTTCACCATGAATATGGTGAACTAAACCTTGTATGTTTGTTGGGGAATCAATGTAATCTCTTGAAGCTCTCATATATGGATTTGTTGAATACATCTTTGAATTAAGACATATGCTTTCTTTTCATCATTAGTTAGGGTTTTTCCTCTTTGCTCAATGCTTGCATTGTTTAACTCATTCTAATGCATGATTATTGGTTTTGTTGATACGGACACGTACGGGGAAATCTAGATCCGGGGAATTTCTCCCAATATTTTACTGACAACATTATATTGGTTGCCTTAAGCTCCTGCACTCATGAACTAATCATTAGGAATGCTAGGAATTGTATGAACTATTTGATTAGGGAGAAGCCATCTAGAATGGTACATTAGAGAGTGGCATTAACAATGATGATTTGAAAGAGGAATTCCTAAAATATATGAGAGTGGATGAGATGAAATTGACCCCCAACAACATATTCATTCATTTAATCCATTGAAAGTGTTTATCTTATTTCTTTGCCATTGATCAATTCATGCATACATGTTTATTTTCTGTCTTGCATTTTAAACTCAAATATTTCGTTTGTAAGTCTTAGTTAATCAAGAAACCACATAACTAAACTAGGCCGTGAGTCCTTTGGGAAGAACGATACTTGGTCTTACCAAGTTTTATTACTTGAACGATTCGGTCATACTTGCCGATTGTGAAACAAGTTTGTGACATCATATTTTGGTGCTTACAAATTTGTCCATCAAGTTTTTGGCGCCGTTGCCGGGGATTCGTGGTTTAACTGGTTAATTTGTGTGATTATTGATTATCTTTGACTTATTTTTTTTATTTTATTTTAAATTTCGAATTTTTATTTTATTTTATTTTATTTTATTTTTCTGTTTATATTTTTCAGTTTGTATTTTATTTGATTTTATTTTATTTTCTGTTTTCTGTTTTTCTGTTTTCTATTTTTATTTTCTGTTTTTTATTTTTCGGTTTTTATTTGATTTGATTTTATTTTAGGTTAGATTAGATTAGATTTTTTTTTTTTTTAGGTTAGATTTTATTTTTATTTTTTTAGATTAGATTTTATTTTATTTTATTAGATTTTATCTTTTTATCTTTTTAGGTTAGATTTTATTTTATTCTTATTCTATCTTTTAGGTTAGGTTAGATTTTATTTTATTTTATCTTTTAGATTAGATTTTATTTTTTAGATTAGGTTTTATTTTATTTTATTTGATTCTATCTTCTAAATCTCTTATCTTCTTATATCTTTTCAATCTTTATTTTTTTTTTCTCTATCTTTTTGTGCTAACAATTGTTTTTAGGGTTTTGTGCCTAATGTCTGCAGAATGCAATTTGGTCAAGAGTTTAATTATAGGGGCACTCAATTCTACCAAAGTAATCTCAACCAATGGTGGGAACCTCACTCAAGCATGGATCAAAGCCAATTTTGGCAAGCTGCTGGACAATTTGAGAACCAACCACAACAACAATGGCAGCAAAAATCCTCTCTATCAGAAAGTTTGGAGGACACCCTTCAACGATTTTTGAAAAGTTCCGACTCTACTCAGAAAAGCATTGAAGAATCATGTAAAAGGATGGAGATGCACTTTCGTTACATTAGTCAGAGATTGGATGATGAGGTTAATACTGAAGTTAACCTTAAGGAGGAAGGGCAAACCAATGTCACTGAAAGTGACAAGATTCTTGATGAGAAAAAAATAGAGGGAGATGCGGAAAAGGTAGAGAGAAAAGAGAAAGAAGAGTTGAGTGAGAAAGATAAAGATGAAGAAAAAGAAAAAGAATTGGTTGAGAGAAAAGAGAGAAAGAAAATTTGTGTGAAGATAAAGAAGTTGAGGAGAAAAAGAGAAAGGAAGAAAAAAATAAAAGAAGAGAAAAAGAGAAAATTTAGGGAGAGAAAAAGGAAGAAAAAGAAGATGAGAGGAAAGAAGAAGAAATCACATGAAAAATCACATCCTCATCTAAAGAAGAATCATAGGAAGGAAAAGAAATTTAAGTGCTTTATGGAAATCTTCAAGAAATTGGAGATTAAAGTTCCTATGGTTGAGACATTGCAACAGGTTCCTGGTTTGATCAAATTTCTGAAGAAGTTCAGTAGAAAGAAGAAAAAGAAGAAGGAACTTGAGGTTGGGTCAAGCTAATGACGTTAAAAGAGCGCTTGCTGGGAGGCAACCCAGTGATTTAAGAACTTTTGATTTTATTTTGGTTTTGTAATTTTTAATTTGTGGACTTTATTTTTGTAACTATTTTGTTGGATCTAGCATCTACTGAAGGATGCTAGGTGATTAAGTATCTACTGAAGGATACTAAGTTTGTAACACCTACTGATGGGTGTTGGTGAGAAGATTTTGCACCTACTGATGGGTGCTGGTAAGTTTGAAACACCTACTGATGGGTATTGGTGGATTTTGGGTCAGGCTCGTGACGTTAAACAAGCGCTACCTGGGAGGCAACCCAGTTGATTGATTGTTTTATGTTTGTCTATTTTAGTTAGGGTTTGCATAAGCATTTTTAACATTGAATTGCAGGGAACCTATGAGGGGTATGCTAGGAAGGCACGTAGGTCAAGAAAAGAAGGAGAGGAGCACATCACGAAAGTGCCGCTGAGCGGCAATTACCGCTGAGCGGTACTCTCGCAGAGGGGCTTAAGTTCCCCTTAGCGGGACCCGAGCCCATTAGGGTATTTTTATACCCCAAGCTGCGTTTTAGGGTTTATTTCCAGACTTCTCTCTGCACAAACACTTCCACACACCTTCTCCTAGGTTTTCCACATCTTTTCACTCTTCCCTCTTAAGAAAATCTCTCTTCTATTCACTTTTTCACTAGTGTACCATCAAAGTTTGGGGTTGGAAGAGAGCATTCTAGTTTGAAGGCATTCTCATTGCATCTAGTATCTCCACCCAAGTAAGTAAAATGCATTTTGTTCATTCTAGGGTTCTTGAATTTGAATGTGATTGTCAAGGCATGAATATTTAGGGGTTTTGATTTCTATGCATGATTTGATGATATATTTAATGTTTGAACCGATTAAACTGCAAGATTATGAACTGGAAAACTGAAAATTGCATTTGGGTGGAGTTAGGGAAGCTTTAAAACTGATTTTTCAAAAATCTGCAGAGTTACCGCTGAGGGGTAAATTACCGCTGAGCGGCACTCTGCCAGATTTGGTTTTTTTTGATTTTTGCGTGTTGGAATGTGGCGCTGGTGGCGCTGAGGGGAAATTCTGGCCCTCAGCGGTGGTTTAGCTTCGAAAGGAGTTGTGTTCTGAGTTTACTAATGATTAACATCATGTTCTGTGGTTTTGGATTTATGTTTGAATGCAGGAATGGCATCCTCTTCAGGAAAGAGATTGAAAACCATGGCAACCAAGAGAAAGGAAAAGGAACCAGAGCAGCCCCATAATGGCAGGTTCCTCTCTAGGAAACATGAGAAGCACTTTAGGGTGGTTCAGGACAGGAGACTTCTAATGGAGAGAAAGGTTGGAATGATACCTAACTTTGCTCCTCAATTTGGAGAGCAAGTGTTAGGGAATGATTGGGGGAAGCTAGCCACTTATCCATCACCTGCCAACATAGCTGTGGTGAAAGAATTCTACACCAATGCAAAGAAGATTGGTGATTATCCAGCTGAGAATTATTTGGGCTATGTTAGAGGCCATGCTATCAGGTATGATCCTGACTCCATAAATAACTTTCTGGATACTGTGTGGGCTGGTGAACAATGCCAGTTTGCTCTTAGCATGGAGGAAGGTGCTGATTATGAGGATGTGGAGAGAGTATTGTGTATACCTGGAGGACACTTCCAAAGGAATAGATCTGGCTCTGTGGTTAACATTAGGAGGACAGATTTGACTCCTCTTGCAAAGTATTGGATGGCGTTTTCTCATGCCAACATTCAGCCATGTTCACATGTGTCAGATATTACTCTCAGCAGGGCACTATTCATCTACTGTGTTATCAGAAACTTGAATGTTAATATTGGGCAGGTGATAGCTGATGAGATTAGTGTGTGTGCTAACACCTCAAACAACAAAGCACCACTGGGACATCCTTCTTTGATCACTCACCTTTGCAAGCTAGCTGGGGTGGACACTTCTGTTCCACCATTTGAGAGGCCAAGAAAAGCTATAGATGAGGCCTATTACAGACAGTATTGTGGAGGAGAGGAGGCAGCCCAGCCAGTGCCACCACGCCAGGCTCGTAGAGAGAGAAGGCCAGCACAGAGCAGGACTTCTGCTGATACTCATGAGGCAGAACCATTCCAGATGAGGGACATGTATATGTCTCTTATAGGTGCTCAGTTGCAGTCCATCCACAGAGGGCAGGTGGCCACGGCTGAGATGATAGTGGGGATGTATGATACCCCTCCAGCACACAGGTGGACTATGGATGAATTCCATAATGTGGTAGCTTGGCCAGAAGAACCAGTATATGGAGGAGCTGGAGCAGCTGAAGCTTCAGCCAGAGATATGGAGGAAGATGAAGCTGAGGAGGAGGATGCAGTTGATGAAGATGATGATGAAGAGGAAGAGGAAGATACAGAAAGCTCGGACTGATGAGGAGCAGAGATAGCATTTACTGATGAATGCTATCATATGATTATGCTTTTATGGTTTAAGTTTTCTGAACTTATTTGTTTTTGTTTTTAGATTAGGGTTTGATGTACTCTATTGAACACCTGGTTTGTTATGATGGTTTGCTATTAACTGTGATTGTGTGATAAGTAATGCTGAATGATGCTTATGATTGATTGATGTTGAGATGATGTGCATATTAAAATGCTTATACAGGTGATTCACAAGCTTTGTGAACAAATGCATAATATCATGATTGTGATTGTGAAATTAAGCAGGATGTGTATGTCAAATGTGAATGAGCTTATATGTGAGGTTTTGAGCTCCAGAGTTGTTATTGTTGAATGCTATTACTTTGAAAGCATGAATGACTTTGCCCAGGTTTTCTATGATTGAATCAATTGCTTGTTTTGCATCATATGATCAAAGGCCGTGTTTTTGAAACTTTTTTTTTTATTGGCCAAATTCATAAAGTTAGCCTTCTAAAAGAGAACACGTTGTGTTCTATCCTTTGAACCCTTAGCCTTAAATATACACTGAACACCCTTGATTGAAAATCTTTACCTTGAGTTAAGTAGAAGATCTTGTGTGGTATTGTTAAATGTTCAAGTTTGGGGTTATTGGGGAAACATGAAAAAGGAAAAAGCATTGAGCTAAGAGCTAAAAAGTAAGAATATGCAAAGAAAAGAAAAGAAAAAGAAGCAAAGCTCAATGCAAATGCAAAAGCAAAGGCAAAAGAAAGTTGGGAATGAATAAGAAGATTGTGTTGTTATGATTCTCTTAACTCAAGGATTTTGTGATCCAGAAAAACCAATTTTCTTGTTAGCCCAGCCACATTATAAGCCATTGAAAAGTCCTTGTGATGATGCATGCTTGTGAATGTATTTGATTGTGGTTAAATGAAAGGCAAAGTTGATTCATGTGACATTGTGATAGTGGAGTGAATGAGTGAAACACTTTACCTCTTATACACTTGTGTGTTGAGTGAAACACTTTACCTAGTGAGGAAATATTCCATAAGCACATGAACATCCATGCTTAATTGATTGATCATTCATGAAAAATAGCATTTGTTGGAACTTAAATGACTTTGTGAACACTAAAGCATGTGCACATCTTGAATTAACTCTTGGTCATAAGTTTGAGTGAAGTTATTACTTATCTTGAAAAGAGGATTTTGAATGAGTGAACCATCATATGAATTGGTTGGAGATGGAGTTACATTTTGTTTGCTTGAGGACAAGCAAAGTTCTAAGTTTGGGGTTGTGATAACAGTTGAAAAACTGTTATTTTCATGCTTAAAGTTGATACTAAAAGCAACCTTTGGACTTAGAAACTAGCTTGAAATCATGCCTTTTGTTTATATTTTCAGAAATAAGAGAGCTGGACAGGTTTATGCTTGATTTGAGTGTTTTTGTGCAGGTTTTGAGGTGAATTTGGTGAAAGAAGTGAAGAATGAGAGAGAGGACATTAGAAAAGACAAGAAAGAGTGCAAAAAGGAGAAGTCGAAGGCACCGCTCAGCGGCAAACTACCGCTGAGCGGCACTCAAGAGGTGGCGTTGGAACCGCTGAGGGGCAAATGGCCGCTGAGGGGAAGAAAGAAGACGCGTAACCACCGCTGAGCGGTAAATGGCGCTGAGCGGCACTTTTTGGGCTTGGGCTTTTGTAATCTTTTGTAACTCTAGATTAGTATATAAGGGCTTGCACGTCCTTTAGTTAGACATCTTTGGCAGAAACGAGGCAAACACTCTCTCTTTCACCCCTTTGAAGGAGGATCTTGGATGCTCAGGCTACCTCTTCACCTTTATTGGGTTTATTCTTTCATACTTTCATTGTTATTCATCTAGGTTCACCATGAATATGGTGAACTAAACCTTGTATGTTTGTTGGGGAATCAATGTAATCTCTTGAAGCTCTCATATATGGATTTGTTGAATACATCTTTGAATTAAGACATATGCTTTCTTTTCATCATTAGTTAGGGTTTTTCCTCTTTGCTCAATGCTTGCATTGTTTAACTCATTCTAATGCATGATTATTGGTTTTGTTGATACGGACACGTACGGGGAAATCTAGATCCGGGGAATTTCTCCCAATATTTTACTGACAACATTATATTGGTTGCCTTAAGCTCCTGCACTCATGAACTAATCATTAGGAATGCTAGGAATTGTATGAACTATTTGATTAGGGAGAAGCCATCTAGAATGGTACATTAGAGAGTGGCATTAACAATGATGATTTGAAAGAGGAATTCCTAAAATATATGAGAGTGGATGAGATGAAATTGACCCCCAACAACATATTCATTCATTTAATCCATTGAAAGTGTTTATCTTATTTCTTTGCCATTGATCAATTCATGCATACATGTTTATTTTCTGTCTTGCATTTTAAACTCAAATATTTCGTTTGTAAGTCTTAGTTAATCAAGAAACCACATAACTAAACTAGGCCGTGAGTCCTTTGGGAAGAACGATACTTGGTCTTACCAAGTTTTATTACTTGAACGATTCGGTCATACTTGCCGATTGTGAAACAAGTTTGTGACATCATATTTTGGTGCTTACAAATTTGTCCATCAGGAACAAAACTCATTTAGCACCTCATTGGTAAGGTCTTTCTTAACTGGTAAACAAACACATCCTTTCCAGAACAAAAGGCCATCTTTAAGCTTTAAGCTTCTCATCTGATCAAACAAAGCTTTAAGCTTCTCATCTGTTTGAATGCAAAGAACTACCTTTTGCAACCATTGATTACAAGCTTCTGACCATGCCAACATGAAACTCCTTGACAAGGCATCGATTGGAATATTTTCTTTTCCTGGTTTGTATTGTATCGTGAAATCAAAACCCATAAATTTAGGCAACCATTGTTGCTGTTCTGGGGATTGGAGCCTTTGTTCTAACAACTCTTTGAGACTTTTTTGATCAGTTTTAAGCACAAAGTGATGCCCAAGTAAATAATGTCGAAATTTTGCTAATGCCTCTGTAATGGCATAGAACTCACGCATATAGGCTGATTGTTTTTGAATGCGGCCTGACAACTTCTTCAAAAAATAAGCAATAGGATGGTTCTTCTGACTTAAAACAGCTCCTATCCCGGATCCTGAAGCATCTGTTTCAAGCACAAAAGGCTTAGAAAAATTTGGAATAGCTAGTACCGGAGCTGTCATCAAAGCTTGCTTCAATCTCTTAAAAGCTCTTGTTGCTGAATCATTCCACTTAAAAGCATTTTTCTTCAAAAGATCAGTCAAGGGGGCAGCGATTTGAGCATAATCCATCACAAAGCGACGATAATACCCTGTCAAGTCGAGAAATCCTCTTAATTGCTTCAAATTACCCGATTGAGGCCATTTTGTAACAGCTTGTAACTTGGCTGTATCCATTGCTATCCCGTATCCTGATATGGTGTGACCTAAGTATTCTATTTCTTGAACTCCAAAAGAGCATTTAGAATAACGAGCATACAATTGATGTTGTTGGAGAATTCGGAGGACTACCTCCAAATGATAAAGGTGCTCATTCCATGAAGAGCTATAAATCCAAATGTCATAGAAAAATACAAGAACGAATTTGCGCAAGATGTTCTTGAAAATATCGTTCATTAGACTCTGAAATGTAGCTGGAGCATTTGTTAAACCAAAGGGCATAACAAGCCACTCAAAGTGTCCATGATGTGTACGAAAAGCTGTTTTATATCTATCCTCTGGTGCTACTAGAACTTGGTGATAACCGGACCGCAAATCCATTTTAGAAAAGAAACAGGCCCCAAATAATTCATCCATCAACTCATCTACCGTTGGAATTGGAAAACTATCCTTGATAGTTATTGCGTTAAGAGCTCTATAATCCGTACATACTCGCCACGAACCATCTTTCTTCTTTACAAGAATTATTGGTGAAGAGAAAGGACTTTTGCTGGGTTGAATGATTCCTTCTTTCAACATACCCGCAACTAATTTTTCGATTTCCTCTTTTTGACTATGAGGATAACGATATGGTTTAACTTTTACTGGTTTTGAGCGTTCCTTAAGTGGAATATAATGATCTTGTGCTCTAGTAGGTGGAAATGAAGTGGGTGTATCAAACACAGCAACATATGATCGCAATATAAGGGCCAACTCTGGTTCCATCTCAACAGATAATTTGTGTAGTATACACTTGGGTAAATGGGGATCAACCAATTGCATACTGTATACTTCAGCGATGAAGTGTGTATGAACCATTCTGCGAATATGGTGTAGATGAGCTTGTGTAGGAACCTGATCTACATCACCCTGCAAGGTAACAAATTTTCCAGCATGCAAAAATTTCAAGTTCAAGGAGTCATAATCTGCCACATGCGGTCCAATTGTTTTTAACCACTGAGCCCCTAAAATCAAATCTGCTCCAAAAATTGGAAGAAGATACACTGGTAATTTAAATGTATTTCCTTGAGCCTGCACCACCACATTTTGTACCAATCCTTCTGCTGCCATATAGTTGCCATTTCCTACCATTACTTTAAACAGTGGAGTTGGTTCCACTGGAAGTTTCAAAAACTTTGCAATACGCGGCTGTAAAAAATTATCGGAGCTACCTCCGTCAACCAAAACAGTCACTGAAGCTTGCCCGTCAGGTGTACGATGGTAGTTAAAAAACTTTTCAGCCTTGAAAATCCATTTGAGCACTGAAGCTTGCCCGTCAAAATGAGGAAAACCAAGGGAAATGTCCTTAACCGGAAGAACTGTAGACAACGGAATAGCTCCGCAAAAGGCAGAGTTCGATGCTGAACCACTATGGGAGTGAGATTGCGCTTGTGAATTGAGCAAGAGATCCAAGGATTTTTGTATTTGATCCATCCGATTTTGAGCTTCAGTTTGGATTGACTGCGTATGAGCCCTCTGTTCACGATCGCAAAGCTTGTCCTTTAATCTCCGCTTGACCTTTAATCTCCACTTGTAAATCCTTTAAACGTGTATTCTCAGCCATAGCGTCAATGAAAGCACCAATGTAACGTGAGGAAATTTTATTACGTAGTAAAAGCAAGGCACTGTTATATTGAGTATGGTTACAACTATAATATCAAGGAAAGGGAAACCCGATCACCCATACAGTTAAAAAAAAAACCTGTAGCAGAGAATATGAGTAGTATCAGAATAGAGAAAGAGTAGGGTCTAGAGAAAAAGGAGAAGAAGATTGTCAGAACAAAATTTACCAAAACGCATATCCTCCCTCACAGCTTGTAGTCCTTAATGTCACATTTTCCTTCTTCTGCCTCACGCTTTCTCTTTGATGCTCAACTTGTGGATTGCTTTCCACGTGTCCCATTTCTTTAACCAACTTTCTGTTTTGCTCCCGCTCATTTGGTGCGCACGTTACATGAGCTAAGTCACTTCTTCTTCATTCTGCTTTGTTTGTAATTTTCCTTTCTCTGTTTCTCATTGTATTGTTGGTACCGTTTCATTCAAATTCTACATCCAGTAGGTTCTGTTTGTATATTTTCTTGTGTGCCAACCTGTCGTTGAGTGTAGTTTCTCATTTTAATCGGTGGATTCTTTCTTTGAGTAATTTGAGTTTTGAAATCTACATTTTGTTTTTGTCTAAGTCATGTGCATTGGTTCAACACTGGTGCAGTTTTTAATCTGTTATTAAATTTGATTTCATTTGTGCATTGATGTTCAAATTGAATTTGAGCCTTCGTATAAATTCTATCAAACCATAAAAGCCATGCAACATTCGAATGAATGACCTGGTTGATAGATAACCATAGGCCAATTTCATTATATTTTTGAATTTGTGTGTTGTTTAAAATCTTTTAAGTCATTTCTGGAATTTGAGCTTCTGTCCAATAGCAAGTTCATACTACAAGATCAATTAAAGGCCTAGCCTAGATCAGTTGCACAATGTGAAAACAGCCTAGCTTCTATGCAGCAGTTAGCCGAAACTGCACGTCCTAGTTGAGTCAATTCTTGAGTTTTCTAATCTGGTTTAGCATTAGACCATTGCTGAACCTCTTTATTTGTGGTTCTAGTGTTTTTCTCAAGTTTTGAGTGCTGTCTTTGAGCCAAATAACTGGTTCATAATCTGTTTCAGTTTCTAAATCAAAATTTGGATGGTTGAGCTGATTATTTGAAGTAAAATTGGGTGGAACATTGACTTTGTGATTAATTTGAGTTCTGTATTAGTTAGCTTATCAAAACATTTATAACCATATATTACGTGTGCTGATATAGAAAATTTCAGGTTCCAATTGCATTTGCAATTTTCACCTACTAAACCATCCTGTTTTGAAACTTCTTTCTTAATACAAGTTGTTGTTTATCTGATATATGTCCATTTGAAAATTTAATTAACTGGATTGTAGAAATAGGCTAGACCTTGAAAAGCAAAACAATAGCCAATTAAAATACAAATTTCATAAGCTCAAAAGCCAAATGGTCAGTACAATCTAGTGTGCAAATCTGTCTTGAAACACATAATCAACACTAGTACAAAAATGACATATAACGTCACGCGGTCAACGCCGAAGTACTCAATATTCAACGTTAAAAATGACTAGTGACATTTTTATAAATAAATTGAATCGCCCCACGTCTTTTCCTAAAACCGTGCGCCGTCTAAAATGTATTAACGTCAGACAAGGAGCATATGGACGTAATCTAGAATGTATTCACGTCACATAAGGCATATAATGACATCAAACAATGACCTTAGAATCACATAAAAAAAATAAAGAAATAGTGGTTTACTTCCAGCAGTATTACTCCTACCCACATTTGACGTCAACCATGACAAATATTCGATGTTTTATATGCCAGCATGAAGCCAAAAAGAGAATCCCTTTTTTATTCTTTATTTCTTTTTTCTTATAAACCAAACAGTACGTCAACTTTTTATGGGATCGACGTTTAAAACAATACCGAACATCGAACAAGTTGAGGTTGGATGTGGTAGTCAACTTTTTGGTTAACAAATAATACGTCACATGCCCGAGAAATCGGACGTTTATTGTTTGTTTAAAGGAAAAAGAAATGAAAAGGGAGTAATGTGCTTGACAATAATACATCGAAGTCTGAAGAATGACGTTAACCTCTCGTTTCTTAACTTTTCTATTAATATTACGTCGAGTAGCTTTACTAATCAACGTACTATTGGTGTTCTAAAAGAATAAATAAACAAAAAGAGTGCAAGGGTATATTCAATGTAATGATGTAACATTAAAAATTTCAATTACAATCATACAAGTGATTTAATCAATTTAAACAATTCAATCACCATTCACTAATGTTATTGCCAAAAGAAAATTTTATTAATATTTAAAAGATGATTGATTACAACCAGCAAAACAAAAGATGGCTTAAGAGGCCACTGATTACAAAATTAAAATCAAACAACGAAAATCCATATTCTTCTTTTGCAGAATTACTGTTGATCACTTTCTGGTTGTTCACATCACCTTCCTTTCCATTTTGTCGGTGATTTTTCAATCCTAAGAGTCTTTTGTCAATAATTGTGTTAACTTTCAATTTACTTGAGTCCCAAGAATCTTTTTAGCGATTTTGACATACAAAAGATGATTACAACCAGCAAAATAAAAGATGGCTTAAGAAGCCACTGATTACAAAATTAAAATCAAACAATGAAAATCCATATTCTTCTGTTCTAGTCAGCTTTCAATTTACTTGAGCCCCAAGAATCTTTTTGAGCGATTCTGACATACAATTTATTTTCACCGCATAACCATCTAGCCCACTCATCTTCTTCAGTTTTTCTTGAATCTGTTTTGTTTGCACTCCAAGAATCAGATATGGGATAGACTTGCTGATGATCATCCTTTTTTTCTCTTATGAATCCAATAAGTCCATGATAACCAATCCAAATCTGAAAGAGAAAGCCTTCTTTGCTGATTGGTTGATAAACGACAATCCCAATCCAAACCTCTTTGATCAGCTTCATATCAACCCCCTTGACTTTGTTACAAAATGTTTCATCACTCATCTTTAAGTTGGAGTAGAACATGGTCACCAGTTTCAGATATCTATGAGAACCACTATTTTAATCTTCCTTAGACAAAAAAGCTTTCGTCGAATGTCTTCATCAATAATCCAACCTGTAGGATTAGCATTCCTTGCAATCCGGGAAACCTTCCATTTTCTTCTTGATGATGAAGAAGCCATTTTTGATCAGATTTTGGAACGTCTTTCACATTTCTAGGGTTTGTAACTGTTCAGTTTAGAAAACACTGAGTGCCTTTTGAAATCTAGTATTTATAAAGTTGTGCATGACTTCTTATCAGATTCAGGCCCAACTAAAATTATCAATTTTATATATCCCATTAAAATAATTTCATCAACGACGAATGTCAAAAGGGTTCGACGTTTTATTATGCGGTTAAAGTTGAACTCTGACAATATAAGGATTGTCTTGATGGGCGACAAATTTCTAAGGGGTACGACGTTTTATTATGTGGTTGACAATATTTTAATATAGTTTCTTGTTCAAGTAAAAGATATAGGACGTCGAATAGAAATCGAATTGGACGACATACTTTAACAGGGAAATTAAAAGTTAATAAACTTCAAGGTTTAAAAATGAATACTTCTGCAGGCAAATAAACCGTCATATAGTTTGATTAAATCTATCATGTATCACTGCCATAAACTAAATTCTTAAACCCTTCCTGTAAATGTCTAAATCCTGTTCTCAGATGGCTTCTTCATCTTCACGGCGTGGAAAGAAGGCTGCACACCTTCTAAGAAATGTTAGTCCAAATGGGTGGATCAGTGATGCGAAGAACGATACAAATTTGGATGTTATAGAAAACTCTTCAAGGTGGTCCCTCACAAGTTCTTGGATGTGGAATTATTCAGAAGGGAGGGGTTTATCTTTCAAGAATGGCTTGTAGATGTTGGTCTTCTAAAATTTGTAGAAATGACCGGTGATTGCTATCCTGACCTGGTACAGGTCTTCTACCATAATCCAAAGGTTGTCGATGGTGTTATATGCTCTCGGGTGAAAGGTGTTGATATTAAAATTGATGACGAGATATGGCTATCTTTTACTGTTCTCAAAGCAGAAGGCTTCATGTCTCATGAAAGAAATTCTGAACTCAACCAATGGACCAACAAGAAGAAAATTTATAAGGAATATCTGAGAACTCTAACAAGGCTAAAGGTATACAAGTCGTATCTACTTGATGGTTTGAAAATGGAAGAAAAAATATGTGCTTTTGTACTTACTTGGGTAATACTACCTGGAAGATGTTTACGTGATCGTCTAACTACTGCAGATTTATTTTTGGTTCATGCCATAAAAACTCGGATACCAACCAACTGGGTTGCTGTTATGAGCGAGCACATGATTGAAATTGCAAGTAGTCATGGACATATTCTGCCATATGGTGTTTTGATCATTCGTGTATTGAAGCATCATCAAGTTAATCTTACTAGTGAAAAAAAAATTTGGTGCACTGAATCAAATGAAATAGGAAAAGCGGCATTGAGACATAATTGTCTAAAGAAAACAAAAGATGGTTGGGTGTTCAAGGATGTTGACGAAACTCCTTCTACCTTCACTCCATAAACTGAGTTTGAAAGATTTGTTATGGATCAATTTCGGAGGCTTTCAACAAGAATTTCAAAAGTTGAAAAATCTCTGATCATGATTCACAAGAAATCACATGAAGACAATGCTCTCATAACTCCCTCAGCAAGTGAATCTGATGATGAAGACGACACAACAGAAGATGAGTCTATGGAGACATCTGACTCAGATTAGGAAGAAGAGTCGATTTTAGTTTATTTTTCTGAAATGGGTTAAATATGTTTTTAGTCCCTAAACTATTGGTTGTTTCTGGTTTTCGTCCCTGTTTCAGATTAAGGTACAATTTGGTTCTCATTCTTTTCGAAACGTTCATTTTAGTCCTTGAAAACTAAACACTGCTTAAAAATTTGGTCCTCATTTAGCAACAAATGAGGACTAAAACCAAAATTCTGAGGACTAAAACGAACGTTTCGAAAAGAATGAGGATCAAATTGTACCTTACTTTGAAAGAGGGACGAAAACCAGAAACGACCAATAGTTTAGGGACTAAAAACATATTTAACCCTTCTGAAATTAATGTAATATTTTAATATATTTTAGTATATTTTTGTATGTTTGAACTCTGTTTGAAATTTTAATATATACTTTTCGTGGTTATATTTTCATATTTTTCTTTCTTTAATGTTCTTGTTTTTTTTAAATCCTTGAAGTTTTTTTACGTCAATTCTTAAAAACGTCAACGCTTTAAAAGATAAAAATAGGAAAAAGTTAATGTTATGTAACGTGTCACTTTGATATCATATTTTTTTATGTTTCCTCATAGCTCTTTCAAGGTCACAAAAGTTAGGGTGACGCATAGAGCTATAGAAAACATAAGAAATAAGTTAACATATTTGGATTTCGTTTCAAGTGATACAATTTCATTCATATTCATAGTGATTACAATCAGATTAGAAGCAAAACAGAAACAACAGAAACACAAAACCGACTCCATACTAAAATTCTAAGCCTCTATTCTCATTCAGAATATTTCCATTGAATCCTCCTTACTAGACTCTTCACTTGAATCTTCAGTTGGAGAATCATTTTTATTCTCTTTCTCATGTAGAGCGTCTATCTTTTGTTCGAGTCTCTTGACTTTTTCAACAACAAATCTTTCAAAATTGGTTTCAGGGACGAAGTTGGTGCGGTCTTCATTCAATGTAGGCGTGCTTCCAGAACTATTTGAATCATATTCTCTTCATCCTTCACCATCCCTTTGTGGTCTTCACAAGGCCAATGGAATTCAAGGTGTTTTGATTTATAACATTTGAGCAGTTACAAGAGCATTTCTTTTCACCACTAACATCCACACCTTGAAGGGTCAAGATTTTGTTGATAAACACAACATATGGTAGATATCGTGCATGTTTGGTTCCTGCATCAGTCATATGATCTTTTATTACTTCCACCCAATTGGTAGGAACATCATTCTTGATGGCATACAGCAGAAAAACATCTTCAGTTGTCATTATGTCTTGTACAGGCCTAGTTGGTAAAATCACCCAGGCAAGAATGTTGTTATCTTTTCTTCTTTATTCAGTCCATCATGCACATATAATCTTTCAATTGTGTATCTCTCAAGAAACCTTAACCAGTTACTGTACATGTCCTTTTTCTTCAGCCATCTGTTTGTTTCTGAGTACCGTAAGTGAGAGAATAACCCTTCAGCTTTTAATCTAGCAAGTTGAAACCAGACATCATTGTCAATTTGAACATTTACTCCTTTTACTCGAGAATGAAGGACACCATCTATGTTTCTCATATTGTTGTAGAAGACCCTTACTAAGTCAGGGTACCAATCACCCTTCATCTGGACAAGTGTAGAAAGACCTTGAGTTTCAATCCATTCTTGGAAGTGAAATCCCTCCTTTTTAAATAAGTCGAGGTTCAGATATTTGTGAGGAACAATATGCTTAAACTTCGTCCACCTCAAAAACTCTAGACGAGTCTCCTCATCACTGATCCACCCGAAGAGATCAGCATTTCTTGCAACCACAACAACCTTTCCTCTGTCTGTTGAAGGATGTGATGAAGAAGCCATTTGAATTTGGATACCAGATAATTTTCCCCAGTATTAGGGTTTACCAATATAGAAACAACTTAATGTACATAAGATTTTCAAATTCAGTGTATATAAGGGTGCACAACGTCATGCGTTCAACGTCAAATAAAATAACAGGCAACGTAAAATAAATTCAGTGAAAAAGTAAAAAAATCTCTGGTGCTTCTGACGAAAAAAACGTCAAAGATCTACAAAGCTTGGATGTTAAAGTGAGAGTTTAAAAGGAAAAAGAAAAAGTAATAAAAAATGGAGTGAATTTTGGCTTTTGGATGAAGATTAAAACGTCATATACCAGCTAAATTTGACATAACATTTTGTTCACACAATTAATGGTCCCAACCACTCCAATGCCCTTCACGTCGATAAATAAGTAGACCCTTTGAAAACCTATCCTACATAACTTCGGTAATCAAATTCATGTTAACTTTTTTCAACTGTTTCAGTTCTTTTCCTTCACTAAACAAAGACATTTCTTTGTTAACCATGAAAGAATGGGGGAAAACATAGAAAAAGTTAACACTAATGAATTTCAAGTAGACCCTTTCAAAACCTATCCTAAATTACTTCCGCAACCAAATTCAAGTTATCTTTCTCCCTTGTTTTTTTTTTTACTTCTTGGTTTTGGTTGTAATGTCTTCCATCATCTTTGGTCTTCATTTTAGATTAAGTGTTTTGTAAGAGGAGATTTCCTTTTGAAATCCTCTAAGTTATAGGATGTCGGTGATCCAAAATAGTAGACGTCAATACCCAGGCCTTTGCGTCCTAGCACCCCATATTCAACGTCAACTTCATAAATTTAAATTGCGTGGGAGTTGTTTCCACAATAGGAAATCAAATAGCTCTGAAATCTAATGGTAGAAGACAACTCCAAGACAATTTAAAAAAAATATTCATATATTGTTGAATGATGAAGTTGAACATCTTCTTTATATAATTATTTTAGATCGTAAAATTGTTTCACCATTAAACATGTTGTGAACCATTATTCTTTTTCCTAAGCGTTTCCCTTTCAGTAAGATAACTTAATCATTTTTGTACTATAAAAAGCATTTTGTTGACTTGAATTTCAAAGGCCACCTTCATATGAACTACAACCTGAATGCGGCACTTTGAAATTCAAGTTAGCAGATTGCAATTTGAGGAACAGAAATGCTTCAAAATCTAAGGAAAAGAAAACACAAAGGATATAAAAACCATGAGTCCTAATATGTTCAACATAGAAACAAGATGGCATGGATTACACGAAATTTAAGCTATATTTATAGATTAAATGACGACGTCAAGGAGTCGGACGTGAAAAACATTGTTGGAAACATGATCCCACTACTCCACCATAGAGTCGAACATGCTATTGAATGATTAAAAGTTAAAAAAAAATATTAAAAATTAGATGATCCGCTGACGAATATTAAATCATTATAAAAATAGTACATCGTGTAATTATGACTAGAAACTGCCACATCGTATGCACGTCGAAGCCCCGCATAACAAGACGTTCAAACATCATTGACCAAAAAAGTAAAAACATCTCTTTGGATTCGATATTATCTCCTTACTGACGAACACATTCTACGATAAATAATGATATATGACGTCATTGATCACAAATATTTGACCCAATATCCAGACCATTGCATAGTTTGCATTCTATACTCAACGTCAATTGTATAAATTTAATTTATATTTTAGTTGTTTCCACCATAAGAACATATTGACATCCCGCCCCCAACAAAAGACGTTAATAATATCATTGGAAAATGCACACCATTAATGTCCCACTGCTCCACTGAGTCGGACGTGCCACTGAATGATTAAAAATTAAAAAGAAAGAAATACTAAAAATTAGATGAGTCGCGTAGCAAAATTACATCATTTTAAAAGCATTACACAGGATTAATACCCTGCACGTCGAACCCCCGCACAATTCGACGTTCAAACATCACTGAAAAAGTAAAAGATCTCTTTGGATTCTTAAGACTCCTTGATGACTAAACGTAGACATTACTCTGATGAATAATGATATAGGACGTCCTCGATCACAATACGCTCAAACATTATTCACTGAAAAAGTAAAAAATCTCTTTGAATTCTTAAGAACTCCTTGCTGACTAAACGTAGATATTTCTATGATAAATAATGATATAGGATGTCATCGAGAACAAATATTTGACATTAACTTTTTGAACGTCGAAGCCCCTCCGAATTTGACGTTCAATCGTCATTAATTGAATAAGTAAAAAATCTCTTTGGATTCTTCTGAACTCCTTGCTGACTAAACGTAGACATGTCATTCGACGTTAATTTAAAAAATGATTCATACATAGTTAAATGTTCAAGTTGAACATCTTCTTTATATAATTATTTTAGATCATAAAATTGTTTCAGCATCAAACATATTGTGAACCATATTTCTTTTTCCCAAGCAGTTTCCTTTCAGTAGGATAACTTAATAATTTATTTACTGTAAAAAGCATTTTGTTCACTTGAATATCAAAGGCCACCTTCATATGAATTGAGATATGAATGAGGCACTTTGACATTCAACCGAGCAATTTGCAATTTAAAGAACAAACATGTTTAGATATCTAAGGAAAAGAAAATGCACAGGAGATAAAAAACATGAATCCTAATATGTCAAATACGGAAACAGGATGTGAACAATGAATAAACTCCAAGTCTTTGCATCCTGGGTACTCAACATTCGACGTCAACTGTGTAAATTGATTCCAAATTAAAATTGCCCATAAGTTGCATCCTCTCTTAGAAAAAAGATAGCTCTGAAATCTAATAGAGGAATGTAACTGATGGACAATTTAAAAAAGAATCATACAATTTTAAATGATGAAGTTGAACAACATTTTTTTCTAATTATTTTAGATATCAAAATTGTTTCAGCATCAAACATATTGTGAATCATATGTCTTTTTCCTAAGAACTTCCCTTTCAGTAAGATATGTAACCATTTCTGTACTACAACAACATTTTGTTAAGTTGAACTTGAAAGGGCTCCTTCATATGAAATGATGATGAACGAACCACTTTCAAGTTCAAGTTATCAAATTACAATATAAAGAACAAAAATGCTTAGATATCTAAGGAAAAGAAAATGAAAAGGAGAAAAATACATGAATCCTAATATGTTGAATACCGAAACAGGAGGCAAGGATTATGTGAAATGCAAGCTATATTTATAGATGAGTGGACGACGTACATCGTCTAATTATGATTAGTAACTGCCACACTGCACTTTCTTATATGAACGTCGAAGCCCCTCCGAATTCGACGTTCACACATCATTCAGTAAACAATGAATAAATTTCGTTGGATTCATTTAAACAAATACAATTTTATTCTCTTTAAATTTCACCAACAAAAGGGCGGGACGCTGATTAAAAAAACCTCGAATATTGGTAACGTTGCAATTCTAATGGGGGAGGTTATCTTAAAATGTAAATATTATATTGAAATATAATGGTAATGGGAGTTCATGAGCAGTTCTATAAAGGAAAAAGAAAAGTAGGAGGGGGAGGATGAAAAAGAAAACGTCAAATATCCATAACCGTGACGTCTTTTCCTAACTCTTTGTCTTCTGGATGACAATTATGACGTCATTACACTCTATAATTCGACGTCTCCTCACACTTATCAAATTAAGAAGTCGATATTGTGAAAGACGTTCCTAGAATTCTATTCAAAAATGGCTTCTCCATCGTCATCATCAAGAGGAAAAGAGAAGGTTGCTCGGGTTACAAGAAACGCAATCTCATCTGGATGGATAAATGATCGAGACACACGAATAAAGTTTTTATACTGGTCACATATAAAAAATGTAGTTCCTCGCAAGTATTTGGACATGCAATTGTTCAAGAACGAAGGGTTCCTTTTTCAAGAATGGATTGCGTATCAAGGGCTTACTGATTTTGTGTAGATGAAAGGACATTGCTATCCAGATTTGGTAAAGGTTTTCTACACAAACCTAAGGGTTGTAAATGGGGTCATTCACTCAAGGGTCAAAGGTGTTAACATTACTATTGACGATAATGTTTGGTCACATATTGGTGGACTGAAAGCTGAAGGTTTGGATTCTCATGTCCGTGATTCTGAGTCAAACAAATTTTTAACAAAGAGAGCCATATATATAAACTGCTTAAGATATCCAGGAAGGTACAGGGAGGATAAGCAGTACCTACATGATGGCTTAAACAAGGAGGTGAAAATGATTGCTTATGTACTGACTTTCGTACTGTTGCCTGGAAGATTGAACGAGGACAAAATGTCAACAGAAGATGTATTTCTATTGAATGCTATCAAGACTATAATCCCAACCAACTGGATTGCGGTACTCAAGCACCACATGATTGCTGTAGGAGATGATTATGCACGCAAATTGCCATATGGAGTATTTATCAGGAAGGTGCTAGAAGAATTGTTTGCAAAAGATCAGAAGAAATTGGTATACCAAGTCTGTCATCTATTGGGCTGAAAAAGACTGTGAATGGATGGTTCTTCTTTGATGAGGAAACTGTTGGAAGTCCACCTACTCTTGATCAAGATCATACTGAAGATTCTGATGATGAAGATTCAATGGAATCTTCTTGATAATTAATTTAGAGCCTACTTTTCTATGTTTTTTGTTTTTAATTTTGTAATCAAGGATAGTAAGCCAACTATGGTTTCTGTATTTCTTTCGGTTTTAGATTTAAATGAAATGAATATTTTAGTTTAGTAAACGATCTTTGAATTGTGAATGTTGATTGTGATGTATACGGACTAACCCTCAATCTAGTTGAGAAAGAAGATTATGCTGTTCTGATATTGATCAAAAACTGATGACTGGTTTAAAGTGGAAATTTCAGTACACTACTTATTTGAATCAATTAAGGAAGAAGTAAAAAGAAAAAATTCCATGTCTGATTTTAAAGAAGAAAGAATCTTTAGGAAAAACGTCGAAGCCCTATCTTAGAAGACGTTCTATTAATGTGAAGTTAAGTGGTCACCATAATGCTCCCACTATACTGCAATTCCCTTCACGTTTATCGCATATAATGGATGTTAACAATGAATAAACTTCAGGTCTTTGCATCAGAGGTACTCAACATTCGACGTCAACTATGTAAATAGATTCCAAATTTAATTTGTCCTTAAGTTGTCTCCTTCGTTAGAAAAAGATAGCTCTGAAATCTAACAGAGGAGTGCAACTTATGGACAGTTTAAAAAAGAATCATACAATTTTAAATGATGAAGATGAACAACATTTTTATACAATTATTTTAGATCTCAAAATTATTTCAACATTAAACATATTGTGAACCATATTTCTTTTTCCTAAGCGATTCCCTTTCAGTAAGACATGAATGAAATTTAAAGAACACACATGTTTCGAAATCTAAGGAAAGGAAAACGCCAAGGAGATAAAAAACATGAATCCTAATATGTTCAATACCAAAACAGGAGGCAGGGATTATGTGAAGTGCAAGCTATATTTATAGATGAACGGACGTACATCGTGTAATTATGATCAGTAACTGCCACACTGCACTTTCTTTTATGAACATCGAAGCCCCGCCGAATTCGACGTTCACACATCATTTAGTAAAAACTGAATGAATTTCGTTGTATTTATTTAAAAACAAATTGACGTCACGCTCCCCAGAAATTGTATACTTTTGAATCACCCGCGAAGAAGGGGATATTTGGAGGGCTCGAAGTTAAAAAGTTTGATGTGCCCCTCTATATTCATATAATTCCACTCTCAAAATTTCTAAGTTAATATAATCGATCCTACATAATAAAGAATCGATTGAAAGCGTTATAAATTAAGAAATGCAAATGAGTTTTTATAATGATTATTTACGGTCATATTAATGACAACGGCTTGATATTGATCACATGTTTGTTAAAATACTAAAAAACGAAGAAATAATGTATGAGAGGGGTCAAATTTTTTTTTCTAATAATGTTAATCATAGTATTTTTTAATATCATGATCATTTATACTAATAACTATTTATAATTATTAAATTATTCGAAATAATTTATTTCAATGTGGCCAATAAAAGTTCTTCTAATTTCGTTTGATCTTTGATCGTCGTCGATTTTTTAAATTCGAGTCTTTCATAAACGCTTATGTGGTAGTCGTGATCGGTCCGTTTCAAATATACAGATCCATCTCTTTCATTTCCTGACCCATCCATCTCGACTTTTTTATATTTTTTCTCGAGGTTCGTAAGACCAACATGGAAACACCACAATATATATAGGTATAAATGTTTAAGGCAACCTAATAAACCGTAAAATAAATATTTGCCACAAAGATGTTAATCTTTGACAAGAATCAGAGTTGAAGACCAAGAACCAAAAGAATCCTCCCTCAACATTGCAAATGCATATTTATGACTTCCAAAATGTCTACATATGTATTTGGTGTCCCTAATGTACAAATATAGGTATAAATTTTTAAGGCACCTAAAAAACCCTAAGAGAAAGATTCGCCACAAAGATGTTAATCTTTAATAAGAAAAATACAATTTATTTTATTTCCTATACTAATTATTATTCAGGAGATAGTCCTATATCCTACCTTTGGCTCGGGTCAGCCCATCCGTACCTTTGGCTCAGGGCGACCCCGTTTCGACCTTCAACTTATGTTAGTTTGTCTGGACCTTAAGTCTTACTCTCCGAACATTCATTTTGGGTCAAAGTCTCCACCGTCAAACTTAAGCTGCCTTAATCTTTGACCAAACCCTTTCTGTCTTAATTTTTGGTCTATATGTGTCGGACTATTCTCCATATATGCTTTCTCTTCTCGATCTTTGACTTGGTGTGATGCATCTCTATTGTTAACATGCCTAAATATTGTTTTTCTAAATGTGCTATCTCAATTTGTGTCCACGATATTCTATCTTAACCTTTAGTTTCACACTCAGCTTAATTTTTTCTTAAACTTAAAGTATTATAATTTAAAAATCAATCAAAGTCTTTTAGTATAATCATACCTTTCTTTATAGCCGAAAACATTCATTTCAATTTACTTTTTATAATATAAAAATATTTATTATGATTTTAATCATTGTGATTTATACAACTAAAACACAACTCTCATAAAATATTATTATTATTATTTTCCATATGAAATAAAATTAATATTTTAAAGAATCAAAATTTTATTCTCTTTAAATTTCACCGACAAATCGTTCACATATTTTATAATATGTAAGTATTATAAGATAAATTTAAACAAATTTATATAATATAAAATTAAAAATAATTGTAAATCTTATCTTAAAATATAAAGGTAATAATGGGTTACGGGAGGTTTATAAAGGAAAAAAATCATAGAAAAGGACGGGAGGCTGAAGAAGAAAACATCGAATATCCGTAACGTTGCATTTCTAATGGGAGCTTATCTTAAAATGTAAAGCTTATATTAAAATATAATGGTACTGGGAGGTTATATTATGAGAGGTTGTAAAAAGGTAAAAAGAGGCGCGAGGAATGAAGAGGAAAACGTCGTATATCTGCATAATAGGACGTAGCCTTTGTCTTTTGTGAAACTCTTTGTCTTCTGGCTGACCATTAGTATGTCAAAGCCTAGTAAAATTCGACGTAACCATTGGATATTTTAAGCTTTGAAGTTGAGAAGTTAAAAACTACTACATTGTGAAAGAGGTTCCAAGAATTCTATCCAGACATGCATTCTTCATCATCTAGAAGAAAAGAGAAGGTTGCCCGGGTTACAAGAAACACAAACCCATCTGGATGGATAAGTGATGAAGAGATTCGAGGAAAGTTTTTATACTGGAGAGTTATAAAATATGTAGTTCCCCACAAATATCTGGCCCTGCAATTGTGCAAGAAAGAAGGGTTCCTTTTTCAAGAATGGATTGCATATCAATGGCTTACTGATTTTGTGAAGATGAAAGGAGATTGCTATCCAGATTTGGTTGAGGTTTTCTACACAAACCTGAGGGTTGTAAATGGGGTCATTCACTCAAGGGTCAAAGGTGTTAACATTACTATTGACGATATGGTTTGGTTAGAGATTGGTGGACTGAAAGCTGAAGGTTTGGATTCTCATGTTCATGATTCTGAGTCAAACAGATGGCTAACAAAGAGAGTTATCTATATAAAGTGCTTAAGATACCCAGGAAGGTACAGGGTGGATAAGCAGTACCTACATGATGGGTTAAACAAGGAGGAGAAAATGATTGCTTATGTCCTGACTTGGCTACTGTTGCCTGGAAGATATGTCCAGGATAGAATGTCAACAAAAGATGTATTTATGTTGAATGCTATCAAGACTAGAATCTGAACCAACTGGGTTGCGGTACTCAAAGACCACATGATCGCTGCAGGAGATCAATATGAACACCAATTCCACATGGTGTATTTATCAGCCAGGTGCTGATACTCCAAGGAGTAGATGTATCTCAAGAAGTCAGACTTGTGTGCAACAAGTCACAAGAAATTGGTATACTAAGTCTATTTTCTATTGGGCTGGAAAGGACTATGAATGGATGGTTCTTCAAAGATGAGCTAACTGTTGGAAGTACACCTACTCCTGCTGCAGATCATACTGCCTTCATTCCACAAACTGATTTTGAGAAATATGTTGTTGATCAATTTAGGAAGAAGTCTGAAAGGAATGAGAGAGTTGAAGATACTCTTTTGAGATGGGAGAAGAAGGGAAACAAGAATTGCATTTGGCTTTGAAATTGAAGATTTTGATGATGAGTCAACTGATGAAGATTGAATGGAATATTCTTCGTAAGAATAGGGGACTACTTTTCTATGTCCATTTTATTTTTTATATTTTGTAATCGTGCCATTGAGTGACCTCTGGTTTTAGGTACTACTTCGGTGTTATTTTAAAATGAAATGAAGATTTATTTTAGTAAACGATATGTGAATTGTGAATGAAGATTGCATTGTATGTGGACTAACCCTCAATCTAGTTGAGAAGAGAAGACTATGCAGTTATGATATTGATCAAAAACTGATCACTGGTTTAAAAGTGTAAATTTCATTACTCTGCTAACTTGAATCGATTAAGGAAGAAGAAAAAAAAATTTATGTCTGATTTTTAAGAAAAAAATGTCAAATCCCCATCGAATACGCCGTTCTATTAAGCACACAATTAATGCTGCCAAGTACTTCAATTCCCTTCACGTCCCAACCCAGTAGCCTACGACGTTCTATTGCAAGGCAAAAAAGAAAAAAGATTCGGAAGTATGGCACAAAACGTCCATTCAAACAAAACTAACATTGTATTAATGCTCACTTTTTAAAACAATAAACTAAAAAGAATTAATAGGGTAGAAACTTTAAATTTTGGCTTCCAGTACTACGTCCAAGCCCCTAGAAATTCGACGTAACCTTTGCAAATTATAGGAAAAAATTTAATAAAAAGACATGCTGTTTTAAGATAAAACGTCGACTGGTTTGGGAATTCGACGTTGTTTTTTAAACATAACGTCAAACTTTTTTGTCTTCGACGTCAAATTGTACTAGAGAATGTAAAAACAAAACACAATTTCATTGTTTGTTCGTGCTTCCATTTCTGCTTGAACTTTCTTCTTGGTGGACGACTGCAATAAAGAAAGAAGGTCCTTCTAAGTCATTTATGTATTTGTAATGTCATTTGGTTCTCATTTCTAAGGTTGACGGATTGTTTTTCGTTTATCTTTAGGCTGTTTTTTGTACTGGGACAGCGAAGTTCATCATCTTCTCAAGTGACACCATTTGAAGTATGTTTTTTTTTCTTAAAATACTCTTACGTATCATGTATGTGCTCGTGTTTGTGTTGTGTTTTTGGATTCTGGACGTATGATATCTATATGTATAATGATACTATGATAGTTTTTTTTCCTTTAACGTATGATATTTGTGTAAGTTCGTTGTCAGCGAACTTCCTCATCTTCTCCAATGACACTATTTCAAGTTTCAATTTTTTTTCCTTCAATATCTCTTACGTATGATATATGTGTTTGTGTTTGTCGATTCTGGATGAAAGATATATGTATAACGATAGATATATTGTGTTAGTGTACGTATACTATCATAGTTTATTTTTTTTCCTTCAACGTATGATAGGTATTTATTTTTGTTTCTCTATGTAAGTTAGTTTTTTTTTTCCGTGGATTCTTTTTGTTTGGTTTAGTAGTATGGATCGAAGCTGGATTCATAAGCATCATATTAGTGAAGAGTATGACAGAGGGGTTTTTGAGTTCATACAATATGTTAAAGAACACACAAAACCAGTCAACAGGGCATATTTTTGCCCTTGTGTTCGTTGTCTCAATCAAGTATATGAAGACTTGGACAACATCCATGATCATCTGTTCATCTATGGAATAATGAGAAGTTATACAGTTTGGACTTGGCATGGGGAAGTATTATATAACCCAACAACTTTAAAAGGTTCAGATTATGTGGACGAATGGATGGTGATCATTTAGACGAAATGGTACGTGACGTTGGCGAAGAAAATTTTGGAAGAGCTCATTTATACGATAGTCTTAAGAACAATTCAGAGCAAGAGTTGTATCCAGGATGCATCAATTTTACAAGGTTATCGGTTACTTTGAAATTGTTTTGTTTGAAAGTAAGAAACGGATGAACTGATAAAAGTTTCATGAAATTCTTAGAGTTGCTGAAGGAGATGCTACCAGGAAATAATATGTTACCTAGATCAAAAGTGTTGCTCAAACCTACCTGGTCCTCCAATCCTTCATTAGTCTCCTCAGGTGCAAGAGTAGGGACTTCTGAAGGTGGGAAAGTAGGTGGCGCAGTAGTAAGCTCATGACTTTGCTCCCCATCTCCTATGTGGATGACACTAACATCATCAGGAATCTTAACAATCTGAAATGGTAATTCCTCTAAATCTTGAGACTGTTCCTGATTAAGTTGAGTGGCCATCTGCCCTATCTCATCAGTCAAACTCTGAACGGATGCTCTAGTCTCTTGCATGAACTCAATGTTTTGCATGGCCATCTGCCTTAGTAACTCCTCCAATGTAGGCTCAGAAGTATAAGGCTGAGGAGCTATTTTGGCAGGAGCATCATGTTGCTGACTCTGATATTGCTGGACTGGTGGAGGCATAAAAGCATTTTGATATGGTGCTTCCTGATATTTCTGTGGAGCATCATACCATCCCAAACTAGTATCATTCCATCCAAAATCGTTGTTGTAACCATAGTGCACAGGGGCGAATTTGCTCAGAAATTGATGCTCAAGCTCTTCTCATCTGGTAACGGATCCTGGAGGAGGACAATCTTTCCAATCCTTTGCTGCTCCTTCTAGTGAGTGCGAAAATGCCCTTAAGAAAACGTGATTATCCGGGACATTTAGAGGTTTCATTAAAGAGAAAATTCGATAGAACCTCTTCAAATGTTCATGTGGGCATTCATCTGCAAAACCATGAAACTTGGGCAGCAAATTTATCAGTCCAGTGTTGAGAACGCAATGAACATCATCCCCAGTACGTGGAACCGGCTCGCGAGGAGCACTCTCAGAAGTTGGAGGATGAGCCATATTGTTCTCAGAATAAAAATCAACAGAATATGAATTATAATTAGAGTAACATACAGAAAAAGAATCATAGTCAGAGGCATTGGCAGAAGAATCAGTATTTACAAAATCAAAATAGGTAGACATGGAAAAAGAAAAAATAGAAAGAAAATGCTAAAAATTACGAAACAAATAAAACACGACACAATTAAACATGTGAAACGCGTACACAAAACAGAACATCATAACACAAGACACAACACAAACTATCACAAGAAAAACCTAAGACCGAACCGTTGGTCCCCGGCAACGGCGCCAAAATTTGATGCGGCTGTCGTGGCTCATAAAATTTGATGTGCATTAAAGAATGCAGTATAGTGCTAGGAAGAGACTCCTAGGTCGCCTCTCAAGGACCAAAATGTGGTTCAAGTAATGGGTCGAACACTTTGTGGGGGGGTTTGTGAAGATTTTGTGAATGCAAGTGAACTAAATTAAAACACGAACATAAACACAGATGTGAACACAAGATTAAAATAGTTGGTCACTTAAGCTAACATCATCACTAAAATATCACAACCAAGAAAAATAGAGAACATTAGAATGAAAAGTGCTTTAACCAAATTAAAAGTGCAACATTGAGCTAAACAATTGAATGCAAACCGAGAATGGAGGCCAATTGAAATAAATGCGTAAAGAACAATTAAAAGTAAGTGCATGAAGAAGTAAAAAATATGAATGCATTTCTTAAATTAAAATACCACGTTTCTAAAGAAAAACAAACCGAGAAGAATGGAGGTGAGTTGTTGCACCATCTTTCTTTTAAGCTCCGTTCCTATTCTAAGAAACAAAAGGAATTGAAAACATTGCTGCTGAAAATAAAATAAACCAAGAGCTCCCTTCCTAAATAAATCACGCGTGCTGCACCTCCAAAACAAATCAACCTTTTCTCCTCTCTGCTTATAGTCCGTCGCATGGGTGTGAGCACTCCAAAGCTCTAAATGAATGCACCGTGTTCTGGAAATAAATAAATAAAAAAAAAGAGTTGCTTCCTAAGACGTCACATGTGCCTGCTGCTACCCATGAATCAAAACTGAAAAATGAAGTTACTTCCCTAGGTGGTGGGTGCTCTAAGCTCTCAATGCGCTACATTTTTTAAAGTAAAAAAAATTGCTTCATAGGTGGCGGCTGGAGCCTTCTCTCATCCAGGCCGAGACACTTCCCCCCCCACACGCGCTTTCATTCCCTCCAAGAGGAAAACCCTCCAATTCCACATGTGCTGCTGGAACGCTTCTCATGGGTCGTGTGCTGCCAATTGTTGGACGCGTGCAACCCTCCCTTGTGCACCTCTCTTCTAGTGTTGGGCCGCGTGTGCACCTGTCCAAGCATACATTCAGCTCTAGCCAAGGGGTGTTGCTCCCTCCACCACCACAAAAGCTCCCTGCACCTCCCCAAATTTCCCCAAAATTTTTTTAATTACAAAAGTACCCATTTTTACTTTAATCATATTTATTTACCTTTTTCTAAAATTCTAAATCTCTGATTCATTTTCACAGTCTCACCCCCCCCTCTCATTTTTCCAAACCCGTTTGTCTGCACTGATCAATCAAATCCACTCATCAATGCTTTACAAGATTAGTTTGGAAAAATAAAAATGCAAAAAACACATTAGCAAGAAGATCCACTTTTCTTAAATGGATTTCAACGTCCGTAAACGGATGTTGACATTCGTTTGTACTTCAACGAATGTTGATATCCATTTAAAAATGCATATTCACATTTTTTCAATCCACATCCGTTTAAATATTATTAAAGGGTAAAAAAGAGATGGGGAGGTGGAGGGAGCACTTTGTAGTGGTGGAGGGAGTAACACCCCCAGCCGAGACACCACTTGCTACCAACGTGGGCACTTTCAGATATCACTCTTCCTACACACTCTCAAGTACTCTCCAAAGAGTTCTCTTCACTTTTCCCTTCTTCCCCGTTCACAAAACCTCTCTTCCACTCACTTTTGCACCAAGTTTTTATCCAAGTTTTGGGTTTGGTGAGAGCATTATTGTTGGGGGCTGATTTCTTCACATTCTTAGAGCATTTTTCACTCATCTAGCATCTTCACCCAAGTAAGTACTAGAATTTTACATTCTAGGGTTTTTGAACACATGAATTGACATGAACATGGTTGTCTAAACATGATTCTTTAAGGATTTTGATTTTTATGCATGATTAGATGAATTAATTGTTGTTTGAACCGATTAAAATGCTTGATTTAGGTTTGGAACTAGGAAGATTGTATGTGGGTGGAGATGAGAACAAGTTTTAGGCACTTTTAAAGAATCCACAGAATTGCCGCTCAATAGAAATTTCCCCTGAGCGCGATTCCTACAGAGTGGTTTTTAAGCTTGTTTTGGTTGTTGGCTTGATGCACAGGTTGCGTTGAGGGGTTCTGTTTGCCCTTAGCGGTGATAGGTATGGTTTTAGGGTGTTGTTTGTGGTTTACTAGTGCTTAACAATGTGTCTTATGGTTTTGTGAATTGTGTTTGATGTAGGGATGGCCTCCTCATCGGGCAAGAGGATCAAGACTTTGGGATCAAAAAGGAAGGATAAGGAACCATACCGCTCTTACTCCAACAAGTTCCTTTCCTGCAAGCATGAGCATATATTCAATGTTGTCCAAGATAGGAGATTATTAATGGATAGAAAGGATGGACTGATACCTAATTTTGCTCTAATATTTGGAGAGAAATTGGAGAACACGAATTGGGGGAGGCTAGCCACTTACCCTGCACTAGCTAACATAGTAGTGGTGAAACAATTCTACATCAACGCAAGGAGGTTGGGTGACCATCCTACTGAGGATTATTTGAGCTATGTTAGAGGACACACCATTCGGTATGACCCTGATTCCATTCATAGAGTTTTAAATACTGAATGGGCTGGTGAACAATATCAGTTTTCTCTAAATATGGAAGAAGGAGCGGACTTTGGTGATGTGGACAGTGTGCTGTGTGTCTGGTGGACACTTTCAGAGAAACAGGAATGGTGCAGTTGTGAACATCAGGAGAGCTGATCTAACTCCTCTAGCAAAGTATTGGATGGCATTTTATCATGCCAACATCCAGTCGTGCTCACATGTCTCGGATATTACTGTCAGCAGGGCGCTTCTTTTGTATTGTGTGCTCAGAGGGATGAGCATTAACATTGTCCAAGTCATAGCCAATGAGATACAGGTGTGTGCCAACACTATGAACAACAAAGCACCCTTGGGGCATCCCTCTTTGATTACACACCTATGTGAGCTAGCTGGGGTGAATATCTCTACACCACCATTTGAGAGGCCTACGAAAGCTATTGATGAGTCCTATTACAAACAGTATTGTGGAGGTGATGAGGCAACTCAACCAGTACTAGCACGCCGTCCTTGTAGAGGGAGAGGACCACCATAGGGCCAAGCATCTACATAGCCTCATGGGGCTGAGCCATTTCAGATGAGGGACATGTATATGTTTCTTATAGATGCTAGGATGTAATCCATTCACAGAGGGCAGGTGGCCACAGCTGAGATGATTATTGGGATGTATGATACACCCCCAGCACATAGGTGGACCATGGATGAGTTTGATAATGTGGTGGTGTGGCTAGAGGAGCAAGCCTAGGGTAGTGGAGTTGGAGCAGTTAGAGCTTCAGCTATGGATGATGATGATGATGATGAGGATGAGTTTGAAGATGTTGAAGATGATGGAGAGGAGGAAGATTCAGATGATAGCATGGGTTGATGAGGAGTTGAGATAGCATTTACTGATGGATGCTATCATCCCTAAAGCAGGGTTTTTTATCTTTTGTTTTGCACTGTTGAACTTATTTACTTAAGTTATTAGAATAAGTTGGTATGTACTTAGTTTGAAACTTTATCTGCTATGATGGTTTACCTGTGATTAATGCATGTGAGTAGTGCTTGATGATGCTTGGATATTGATTGATGTTGAGATTGTGCACTATATGCTGATATACAGGTGGTTGTTCACAATCTTTGTGAACAAATGCATGATGTTGTGATGGAAACTTATCCATGCTTGAATGACCTGACCTTGCAGACAGAGCTTCAAAAAAAAAACCGAGAACAATATTGGTGCAGTGGATGAAAAACAGCAGTGTGGATGCAGCGGAAATTGAGTGAGATTGATTGATGATTGGTGTATTTGAGTGGAATGAGTATGTGTGGGAACCTCACAGCTCAGAAGGCCTTCCTATAATGGAAGGAAGCTAGAGGAAAGGGAAGAGAAAGTAGAGAGAATAAATGACTCAAGAGCAATAGGGCTGGCAGTGAATTTCAGCAGTAATTTACTAAGCTCAAAAGTGAATCAATACAAGGAAAAGGCCCTCTTATTTATAGGTGAAGAGGAGCCTAATTTCTAATTCTAATTCCCTCCTAAATTCAGATGATTCAGATTTATTTTGATCAAGCAAAGTCCATGCCTCTTTCCAGCTCATCCAGCAAGGTGTGTGCTTCCTTCCACATCCGCCAATTCACGTGGAAAATGCTGGTGCATGCCGTAAGCACCTCCTTTACTTTTTTTTTTGGCTCCTTTGCTTGGTTCTTCTTGGATGGCTCAATCATAGTCTCCATGATTTATTAATTCCTACAAAACAAAATATAAGTGCTTTAGTTAAGAGAAGAAGGATTTTTATAAGTAACCTTCCATAGAAGTAAAATGTTAGATGATCCTTCTTCTTCTTGAATCTTCCTAGCCATTGCTCTAGTAAGAGGTCCAATGTGATTTCTTGATGATTTTCCATCAGACCCTCCCTCTTGAAAAAGATCTGTCCTCAGATCTGCTTCATCCTATTGATCATCTCCTGTGAAAGGAATTAAATCGCAGATGTTAAAAGTAGGACTGACACCATAACTTTCAGGAAGGTCTAATATGTATGCATTATCATTTATCTTTTTGACCACCTTGAATGGACCATCTCCTCTTGGACTAAGTTTGGATTTCCTTTGAGAGGGAAATCTTTCCTTTCTCAAATGAAGCCAAACTAGGTCTCCTTTTTCAAAAACTATTTTCTTTCTCCCTTTGTTGTTGTATTCTGCATATTTTTGAGTTTGTTTTTCAATTTGGATTTTAACTTTCTCATGTAACTTCTTGATAAACTCCGCTTTAGAAGCACCTTCTTTATGAAGAAAAGAAGATGATTCTGGAAGAGGTAGTAAATCAAGAGGTGTGATAGGGTTAAAACCATAAACAACCTCAAAAGGAGAAAGATTAGTAGTCTTGTGGACTACTCTATTATAAGCAAATTCAATATGAGGTAGATGTTCATCCCAAGATTTGTTATTTCCTCTTAATATTACCCTTAATAATGTAGATAAAGATCTATTTACTACTTCAGTTTGCCCATCAGTTTGTGGGTGACATGTAGTAGAAAATAGAAGTTTAGTTCCAAGCTTTTCCCATAAAGTTTTCCAAAAATGGCTTAGAAACTTCACATCTCTATCAGACACTATAGTTTTGGGTAAGCCATGCAATCTCACTATTTCTTTAAAGAAGAGTCTAGAGATATAGCTAGCATCATCTACTTTGTGGCAGGGTATAAAATGAGCCATTTTACTAAAACGATCTACTACCACAAATATAGAATCATACCCCCTTTGAGTTCTTGGCAATCCTAAGACAAAGTCCATGCTTATGTCCTCCCAAGGGGTATTAGCTATAGGAAGAGGTGTATAGAGTCCATGAGGCATAATTTTGGACTTAGCTTGTAAACAAGCTATACATTTAGAACAATGCCTTTGAACATCTATTCTCATGTGTGGCCAATAAAATTTACTTTTCAAAATTTTTAGAGTTTTATCAACTCCATGATGGCCCATGAGTCCTCCTCCATGACTCTCTTTGATAAGAAGTTTTCTAATGGATCCTTGGGGTATACAAAGTTTTCCTTTATTAAAAAGATACCCCTCAGAAAGATAGAATCCATCAAAAGGCTTCTTAAGACATGATGAATAAGTGGATGCAAATGTTTCATCATTTTCATATAACTCTTTTATGTCATCAAATCCTAATATTTGGGATCCTAGGGTTACTAATAATGCATGTCTTCTAGATAAAGCATCCGCAACAACATTAGTACTCCCCTTTTTGTGTTTGATGACATAGGGAAATTGCTCAAGATATTCCACCCACTTTGCATGTCTTTTGTTTAGCTTTGCTTGCCCTTTAATGTACTTGAGAGATTCATTGTCAGTGTGTATGATGAATTCTTTATTTACCAAGTAATGCTCCCAAGTTTTTAAAGCTCTAATGAGGGCATACAACTCTTTGTCATAGGTAGGATAGTTTAAGGTAGGCCCCCTAAGTTTTTCACTAAAGTAAGCTACGGGATGTCCTCCTTGTATTAAAACAGCTCCTATTCCTACCCCAGATGCATCACATTCTAGTTCAAAGGCTTTGGAAAAATCAGGCAAAACTAGAATAGGTGCATGTGTTAACTTGTGTTTCAAAGTCTCAAAAGACAACTCTTGCTTATCACCCCAAATAAAAGGCATATCTTTCTTGACTAGCTCATTTAAAGGAGCAGCTATGGTGGAGAAATCTTTCACAAATCTCCTGTAAAAACTTGCTAACCCATGAAAACTTCTCACCTCTCCTACATTTTTAGGGGTTGGCCATTCTTGTATAGCCTTGATCTTCTCTGGATCAACATGTACACCTTCTTTTCCCACTTTGAATCCAAGGAAAATCACACTTTCTTGACAAAAAGTACATTTGTCAAAGTTGGCAAAGAGATGATGTTCTCTAAGAAGAAGCAAGACTTTTCTGACATGGTTAAGATGTTCCTGAAGACCTTGACTATAGATTAAGATATCATCAAAGTAGACCATTACAAATCTGCCTATGCATTCCCTAAGCACATGATTCATTAATCTCATGAATGTACTTGGAGCATTGGTCAAGCCAAAGGGCATGACTAACCATTCATACAATCCAAACTTGGTCTTGAAAGTAGTTTTCCATTCATCTCCTTCATGAATTCTTATTTGATGGTATCCACTTTTAAGATCAATTTTGGTGAAGAGATTTGCTCCATGTAATTCATCCAACATGTCATCTAGCCTAGGAATGGGATGCCTATACTTGACAGTTATGTTGTTGATGGCCCTACAATCTGTACACATTCTCCAAGACCCATCCTTTTTAGGGACCAACAACACAGGCACAACACAGGGACTTAAACTCTTTTGGATCCACCCTTTGTTCAACAAGTCATTAACTTGTTTCTCTATTTCTTTTGTTTCCATAGGGTTGGTTCTATAGGCTGGCCTATTGGGTAGGCTTGCCCCAGGCACCAAATCTATTTGATGTTCTATTCCCCTCAAAGGTGGTAATCCACTTGGTACCTCTTTGGGAAATATATCATCAAATTCCTTTAAAAGTTTTTGCAACCCCTTTGGTAGAGAACCAAGTTCATGAGTGATTGAAACAAATGCCTCTTTGCAATAAAGAAGGAAATGAGGTTGTCCAAGAAAAAGATTTTTGGAAATATTCAAGGTTTGAGGTTGGACAACTTCATGGGCTGAGGCATGGGTTACCAAATTCTTTCTTTCTTTCTTATTTTCTTTTTTCTTTTCTCCATCCAACTTCTTCTTAAGAATTATTTGGTCCTCTCTTACTTGTAAAGGTGTAAGAGGACACAAAATAATTTTCTTTCCCTTGTGTTGAATGGTGATTTTGTTGGTGACTCCATCATGTAAAGCTTGTTTATCATATTGCCAAGGTCTTCCAAGTAATATGTGCCCAGCTTCCATTGGTACTATATCACAAACAATTTGATCTTCATATTTGCCAATGGAAATAGGTACACTTACTTGTTCTTTAACTACTATTCCATCATCCTCTTTGATCCATTGAAGTTTGTAAGGTTTAGGATGAGGAGTAGTTGTTAAGCCAAGCTTCTCTACCATTCTAGAACTACAACAGTTGCAACAAGAGCCACTATCCACTATCATTGAACATGTCTTTTCTAAAACTTTGCATCTTGTGTGGAATAGGTTCTCTCTTTGTGACTGTTCTAATTCTACATGTTTACTTTCCAGGAGTCTCCTTACCATAAGTAAGTCACCATCACAAGGTAAAGCTTCTTCTTCTTTAGAAGTGGATGTCTCAGACTCACTATATGAAGAACCCTCACTTTCACTCTCATGCTCAAGGATGTAAGTTGACTTTCTATTGCGGCACTATGATGCATAGTGCCCTTTTTCCCCACATCTAAAGCACTTAGTCTCCTTACTCTTATGATCTCTTGAAGGTTCTTTGACTTTTTCTTTTCCTCTCTCTCTCTCTGTCTTCATATCTTGGCTTGGTTTGACTACCCTCCCTCTTATACTCTTTCTTAAGGTAAGAACTATGAGGGTAATCTTTCTTGGTGGAGCTTTTCCTCTTTAGTTGTTGCTCAACCCTCACACAAAGTTGGACTAACTCATTGAGATCATTGTAGGGTATAAGTTCAACCCTATCTCTTATGTCATAGTTAAGTCCACTTTGAAACCTAGCTATTGTTATCCTAGGTTCTTCTCTTATCCCAGCTCTCAACATGAGTAACTCCATTTTTTGTCTATATTCCTCAACACTTATGTTCCTTTGTTGGAGTTTATGGAGTTTATCCATTATCTCCCTATCATAGTAGGCTGGTACATGCCTCCTCCTCAAGGCAGCTCTCATTTCATTCCAATACCTAATGGAAGGTAAGTGTCTTAGCCTATGGTCCTTGACTAAGGTTGTCCACCAAATTAAGGCATAACCTTGAAAGCTTAGAGAAGCCATGGTGACTCTCCTTTCATCATCTATTTGGTGGCACTCAAACAATTGCTCAACTTTCATTTCCCACTCTAGGTATTCTTCTACATCATCTTTTCCATGGAAGGAAGGAAGATCAATCTTAGGCTCTCTTGGGTAATGCTCTCTAACTCTATGTTGTCTTCTAGGAGTCATTTGGTAGTGGTCATCATTGTGATAACTACTATTTTGCTCAATTTCACTTGGAGAAGATGATGATTCTTCTCTTCTCCTATGGGAAGACCTCTCTTTCTTTTTATCTTGATTAATCAAAAGTTGACTAATCATATCTTTGAGCTCACTAATCTCTTTATCCCTTTGTTCAAATCTTTGCTCAAATTCTTCCCTTAAAGACATTTCACTATTGGGTTTCAAACTTCCTTGCACACTTGATTGACTCATTCTTGTCAAAGGAAAGTTTTTCAAAAGGTTTTCAAAATGTTTGACAAGTAATGAATGAAAAAGATTTTCACAAACTTTCTTTGTTTTTGGTGAAAATTTTCTAAGAGATTCTAGAAGTAAAAGATGTTTCTAAGTAGCTCCCAGGAAGAAGAGGTGAGTCACAAATGGACAAGCTTAGAAACCAAGTTCTTCCTTAGCCAGAGTTTCCTTAGAATGTTCTTTTACTTTAGTTTCTAAGTAGAAATTCTTCAAATTCTTTTTAAATGTTATGAACCTACAAACCAAAGAAAGGTTTACTATATGCTATGCTATCCTAAATACCACGGAGACCTAAACACAAAAGGATTACTCAAGACATTTAAGGAAAGCAATACAGATGCAAGAATGTAAATGCTAGACGGCCCTAAGTGAAAGTGCAAGTGACACTTTGAGCCCCTTGACACACTTCCACACTAAAGAAAACGAAATTGGACTATTACAATGTTCAATTGTGAACTTGGAATTGCTTCAAGAGCATTTTCCCAAGTCACTTAACTCAAAACAGCAAAAATAAACTGAAATACACTTTTCAAACATCAAATTTTGTGATATAGACTTGAAATGAGGCCAGGAATTTAATGAAAACTTTGTCTTCTTGCTGCTGCACAAAGCTAATTGAATTGGAGATGCAAGTTGCTGCTGTAACAGAGTTTACAGCTTGCTGGACAGTGATGTTTAGCTGCTGTTGAGTCTTCCTTCTTGCTCCACTTTCAATGCTCAAACCACTTCCTAGGAGGCTACCAAAGTAGGAGAAGGATTCTGGTACTGGATGCCCCAAACAGCTTGCGCATACACTCCAAAACTCAGCAAAATCACACCAATCAGTTTAAAAATCTGCACCAAACTATGCTGCTGTTTGCACCAAACTATGCTGCTGTTTTGAGACTTAGGATGCCAAAAAAATAGACACAACAATTTGGAACAGCACACCAATGAAAGGTACACAAAAGGAACTTATCAAGGCACTAGAATGGATGAAGAAAACAAGAAAAAAAACACAAGCACAGTTCAAAAATTCTTCCAATACAAACTGTTTGATAATTTCAAAAGTGTTTGATAAAATGCCTCACTGACTTTCAGCTTTGTTTTTCAAGACTTGTAATTTGGATTGGTTGGTTCTAACAGCTTTTTAACACTTGATTCTTCTTCTTTTGATCATGTATTTTCTTTTTTAAACATTGAACCAGCTTTTTCACAATCCAACAATGTAATTTAAACCAGAATTACCAAAACAGTTGCTGGAAAAAAATCAAAATCTGCACAAAAAAATGAACTAAAAATGGTGGTTTTGGAACCCAAAATGAGTAGCAGTGTTTCAGCAGCTTGGATGAATGTTTAAGCAACTTTTATTCATGATATTAAACATGTTTAAACTCTTAAACAGCTGAATTAATGCTTACTACTCAAATTCACTGGTCCACTTCCAATTTTAACTCAAAATTGATGGTTTCAAATGCAAATTTGCATATAAGTCATGTTTTGACCAAATGAACAGTACTAGCAACTTTGAACCATCAATTGAAACTTGCTCAAGCTATAAAACAGCAAGGAAATAGCATATTTTCGAAAATCCCTACTGCTGTACTACTTATGCAGTAAATGGCACCAAAATAACCAACCACTTTTAATTTTTCATGGATTCAAAACTGGACAGCAAAGGAAATGACTCTAAGAAGTGTAAAAACATAGATCTAAGTTAGATTTAATGTGCTTAGCATCACCAAACTCAGATTAGACAATTCAAGGAAACTTAGCACGGTGAAAAGCTTAGATTAAAACTGCAGCAGTGGAATGCTATTAATTGTGAGCAACCAAGTTATGCAAATTGCATTTCATTGCTTGTAATGATCTGCTACACTTTTAGCATCATTCAATATCATCAACCAAATTTGTATGAAGCACTAGAATTAAAAAAAAATCAACTGGAAAACAGATTCATGATTTAAAAACAGAATTGAAATTCTGCAGCAGAGTTCAACACAGATTTGAAATCAAAATGGATTTCTAGTGCTTTAGCTTGTATCACCAAGGCTAGAACAAATTCTCATTGCCTTTATTGGTTGATATATAGTTTATCTAGCACTTGAACTCAAGCAAAACGAATTAAACCAGCAGAAAAGAATACCAAAGCAGTGACAGAATTTAAAACTGCAATATTCACTTGCACATGACCAAGACAACACTGAAATTGAAAATTAAAGCTGGAAATGACTCAAACAAATAAAATTCACCGTTTAAAATGAAAGATGAACATAAGACACTGTAAGAACACAGAATTAAAGGCTGGAACAGAATTACAGAAGCAGAATTAAAAGAACAAAAACTGAAACAGAAACAGAAAACAGAAACAGAGATGAAATTCAGCAGAATTAAATTGCAGAATGAGAAGAAATGCTTAGCTCCTTGGTGCGTGGAGAACCTAAGCTCTGGATACCACTTGATGGAAACTTATCCATGCTTGAATGACCTGACCTTGCAGACAGAGCTTCAAAAAAAAAACCGAGAACAGTATTGGTGCAGTGGATGAAAAACAGCAGTGTGGATGCAGCGGAAATTGAGTGAGATTGATTGATGATTGGTGTATTTGAGTGGAATGAGTATGTGTGGGAACCTCACAGCTCAGAAGGCCTTCCTACAATGGAAGGAAGCTAGAGGAAAGGGAAGAGAAAGTAGAGAGAATAAATGACTCAAGAGCAATAGGGGTAGCAGTGAATTTCAGCAGCAATTTACTAAGCTCAAAAGTGAATCAATACAAGGAAAAGACCCTCTTATTTATAGGTGAAGAGGAGCCTAATTTCTAATTCTAATTCCCTCCTAAATTCAGATGATTCAGATTTATTTTGATCAAGCAAAGTCCATGCCTCTTTCCAGCTCATCCAGCAAGGTGTGTGCTTCCTTCCACATCAGCCAATTCACGTGGAAAATGCTGATGCATGCCGTAAGCACCTCCTTTGCTTTTTTTTTGGCTCCTTTGCTTGGTTCTTCTTGGATGGCTCAATCATAGTCTCCAAGATTTATTAATTCCTACAAAACAAAATATAAGTGCTTTAGTTAAGAGAAGAAGGATTTTTATAAGTAACCTTCCATAGAAGTAAAATGTTAGATGATCCTTCTTCTTCTTGAATCTTCCTAGCCATTGCTCTAGTAAGAGGTCCAATGTGATTTCTTGATGATTTTCCATCATGTTGTGATTGTGATTAAGATTCTAAGTAGGATGTGTATGTGGAATGATTGAATGAGCCTATATGTGAGGTTTTGAACTCCAGAGTTTTTATGAGTGAATGTTATTACACTGAAAGCATGAATGACTTTGCCCAAATTTTTATGATTAAATCACTTACTTGTATGTATCATATGATCAAGACCATTTGTTGGTAACCCTTCATTATCCAAATGCATGATGTTAGCCCAATAAAAGAGAGCATAATGTGTTCTATCCCTTGAACCCTTAGCTTTGAATATGATAGAAAACCCTTTTTAAAAAGCTTTACCTTGAGTTGAGTTGAAGATATCTTGTGGTATTGATAAATGTTCAAGTTTGAGGTTGTTGGGAAGTCTATAAAGGGAATATAAAAAGCATTGAGCTAAGCATATGGAAAGCAAAATAAAAAGGAAAGAAAAGAAAGAAAAAGAGAAAGGCTCAATGCAAAAGAAAGTTGGGAAGAAGGAAGAATGGTTGTGTTTAGATTATTCACTTAACTCAAGGATTTTGTGATCCAAAAAAAACAATTTTCTTGTTAGCCCAGCCACATTATAAGCCATAGAACAGTCCTTGTGATGATACTTGCTTTTGAATGTGTTTGATTGTGATTAAATGAAAGGCAAAGTTGATTATGTAACATTGTGATAGTAGAGTGAAGGAGTGACCTCTTATACACTTGTGTGTTTGAGTGAAACACTTTATCTAGTGAGGAAAGATTCCTTGAGCACATAATTACATCTATGCTTAGTTGATTGATCATTCACGAGAATAGCATTTGTTGGATATTATGTGATCATGTGAACACTAAAGCATGTGTGCATCTTGACTGAATTCTTTGTGTTGAGCTCATTTAAGTAATTACTTGTCTTGAAAGAAGGAGTTTTGAATGTGGTGAACCATTGTATGGATTGGTGGAAGATTGGGTTACATCTTGTTTGCTTGAGGACAAGCAGAGTTCTAAGTTTGGGTTTGTGATAAAAGTTGAAAAATTGCTATTTTAATACTTAATTTTGACCTTAAAGACAACCTTTATGACTTAGAAATTAGCTTGAAATCATGTTTTTACTTAAGTTTTGGAAATAAGAGAGTTGAATAGGTTTTATGCTTGGTTTTTCTTATTTTTGCAGGTTTTAAGATGAATTGAATGAAAGAAGTGAAGTACCCAGGAGTTGGACTCAAAAAAGGAAGAAAAAGTGCACAAAAGAAGGCCGCAAGTACCGCTCAGCACCACTTTTACCACTGATCGCCAAGCTGCTCCAAATCCGCTCCAGATCGCCAAGCCCAAATCACCAAGCCCAAATCTCCAAGCCGCTCCAGATTGCGAGCCCTCCGTTGTCGCCACCGCGGTGCTTGTCGTCAAACTCCTCACCGTGAGTCTCCGCTACCCTCTCACCCCTTAATGGAATGTCACCACCGCCCTAGATCGACAATCTTCCTCTAGCCGTTGAAACCCTCTATGATTTGAAACCCTAAGGGAGCTTCCTAGTTCGTTGCAGAAGGTGTCCATCTACTCTTGTTCATTTGCTTCTTCTTCATATCTTAATCAATAAAGATGAAGTTTAACCGTGTTAGATCTGTGAAATTTTGCAGATTTTGACATTGTTCTTGGGTTGTGCAAATGAAAAAGATTAGATAAATGAAGCGAAGCCTGACTTGCACATGTGTATAGGAAGCAGTTTTCTGGCAACCCGAGGCAATAGGGCTTTTTAATAAAGTTGTCAGACAAAAAGTCTGATTAGGGCATAGGTATAGGTCTCGGGTCCTCTTCTAACCGAGGCAATATCATCGTTCTGTCTCGGGTCAAGGTGTAATTGAGGTATATAGCCTTTTACGCTTCGGGTTTTGCGTAACCGAAGCATATATGGTACGTTAGATTCCACTTTTTTTACTAGTGTTTGACCCCTTTTAATCGAAAATATTTACTTCAATTGTTATATCTTGAAAAAAAAAAGCATTTTCATTGTCCAAAGTGATGTTTAATATTTCTAAAGGGAAATTATATTGACATAAATTTTCTTTTTTAACAAATCTTTTTTCATTGACCAGCTTGTCGAACAATCCAAAATGAATATGCAAGCAACATGGAGTTTCAAGGCGACCGTTACACAAAATGTTGATCACTAATTATTTCAGTATAAATGTTGAGACCGAGATATGAACCTCTTGAGTCGTCTCCACTTTTTCTATCGTGTCTTTATCTTCGTTTCCTTTGCTTTATCCACCAACTTCAGGGAGAATGGGAGGGTACCTGCAAAGGCACTCCGACGCTCAAGTCAGAAAAAGGGGAATTGTAGAACTCTCTCAGTTCAATAATAGTAGTAGAAAATCATAAATCTCGCTCAGGGAAAACGTACCTTTTTTCCACCCCGCTTTTCATATTTAAAACAGTAAAAATGAACTGTTTACCTGAAAATCCAGTCAGTTATAGAAGTTGACCACTTGGAAATTGTAACTGTTAGTTCGTGCTTAATATCGGACAGTTAACTCCGTGATGCGCAGCGTTATAAGCGGATACACTCAAACCGTTCTCTCGAGATTAAGATGTCAGTTTAAGATGTCAATTTTGAATGAATTTGACTGACCGCCCCTTTTAGTTCGATCAATGGACGATCGTTAGATAACGATCGCTTACGAGCAATAGTCGATCGTAAGATAACGATCGCTTATGATGGTTGACGTCAAGGGTGGCGGAGGCCAGCCTAGCATGTTCCTAAACGGTCGCTCCTTTTATGAAGTGGACGATCGTTTAAGGACGACTGCATGCTGTCGATTGGTTCAGGTAACTTACCATACATAATGCCCCCGAGTCCGAGTAGACGAGCACTGTTGGGTTCTGTGAGTTTACTGTAGGACGATAATTGTACCGTTACGGGAGAAGCGCTATGCACCGTTTTGGTGTCAGTTTTTAGGGTTTCCCGCCTCTGGGGAAGTGAAAAGTCATGAAATCAAAGTCGTTAGATTGAAGTGATCCTACAGTGTAGAGCGGTCTGGCTCCCTGGCTTCTTTAAGACGAAAGAGAATGAGAGGAGTCTTCCATTCTTGGTTCAAAAATGAAAAGTAGATTGCGCCGGTGACTGTTCCCCTGTGGGTGGTGTTAGTGGAATCTGCTTTCCTTCATAATCAACGTTGTTGCCATACCAATCTGTCAGGTAAATTTTAATCCTTCCTCCGTATTAGTGTGGTTACTGCCAATAATGGAAGAAAAGGGGCAGAGCGCCGGTATTGATATACCGGGGCCGTCGTCAACGGCGGAATGCCCTGATGTCACCACTGTGCCTTGTGGTGAGAACGCGTTTTTTTATGGAAACGTGTGCAGTGAAGGCCCAGAAGAGCGTGTAACGTTTTCGGCTAGGGGTGGCGATTACAACTGGGCGGCGCGTGAAGTTAACGAATTTAGTAGTCTGTATAGGAGTAGGACAGTGTTAGCAGATTGGGTAGGAAATAGTTGTATTTTGAGAACCTTAGGGTATAAATCGTGTGTGAAGCTAGTGGCTTGTCGGGAGGATGAGAGAGTGTTCCACGGGAGGGAGAATAGTTCCAATGACTTCTTTTATTGTTACACTTCACCGTTCTATGATCTGTATCTGAGATTGCCCTTCACAACTTTCCAAATGGATGTGTTGAGGACCTTAAATGTCGTGCCCAGTCAATTGCATTCCAACGGTTGGGGGTACATGCAGGCGTTTGCAGTGCTATGTCGGGCCTTGGCGATTAGGCCGACTATGGCATTGTTTTTGTACTTTTTTAGGTGTCGACCGATTGCGAAGAAGGATTGGGTGTCGTTGATTTCCGAGCCGGGTAATGCTCTTTTAGAGCTTTATTTGCAGTCATATAGGGGTTTTAAAGATAAATTCTTTAAAGTGTCGATCCCCGATTCTGGGCGGAGGCACTTTTTTGATGGAGAGGGAAATCCCAAATTCCCATTGTACTGGACGCAGGATCCTCTAAGGTTCACCTCGTGGGCCGACGATAAAATGACGATCGAAGAGTTAGAAGCTCTGAATGTGTTTGACGGCTTTGCCCCGCCCCTTTTCTTCTCGTCGGCTCATAAACTGCCTAGAACACAATGACGCCGATTCGAGGGTATTTGGTATGTTTCTTTTCTTGTTATTTTTGTCTGTTGCCTTGTTGTTGTTGACTGTGCTGGAGTGACTTTTGTTTTGCAGAGATAATGGGAAGAAAAGGAAATGTCCGAAACTGGTTTCAATCCATCGACACCGAGAAGGCGGAAGATGATCGTCCAGGGTCTGCGTCTAAACCTGCGCAAGTCCAACCAACTGGTCCGGTCGTGTTATCGGTTTCGACTGATGAAGCAGCGGTCGCTGAAGAGCAGCCATTGGTGTGAAAAAGGAGAGGTAAAACGGTCGACGCAAGTGGAGCTATGTCGAAGAAGAGGAAGGAGACTGCTGATGAGGTAGAGCGTCCCCTCCCTAATGGTGTATGGGATCCCTCTTTCACCCTGAGTCATAAGGTCGAGTTTAATCTTGATAACTCGGAGAAGAGGGTGGTGGAAAACATGACCGAGCAACAAATGGCCGATGCCATGTTGGAAATGTCGAGTCGGACACAAATGCTAGCTTGGCACATTGCATATGCCTCTGATAGAGGTATGTTGCAGGTTGAGCTGGAGAAGGCGCGCACTCAGCTGAAGGAACTTACTGAGGCTCACGCCCTCTCCGATCTGAAGTAGAAAAGGTCAGAGCAATTACTGAAAAAGGCTGAAGTGCTGTTGACTGATGCCCGAACCGCCGGCCTGGCTTTTAAAAAGGAGCGCGATCAAGTGTCGTGCGAGCTGGAACAAGCAAAGAAGATGGTGGCAGCGTTGACCAAGGACAGGAATGACTTGTGGGCGGAGAAGGTCAAGGATAAGGATATAATGGAGGAAATAAAGGAAGCGATAGTGGTTGAACATACCTGGGGCTTTCAAAAGGCGTTGAGGCAGGTCGCGCATTTGCTTGAGGTGCCGACCGAGGGGGTGGTGTTCGACGTTCGGAAGGACGTGTATGAGGGGCAACTGGAGCCTCTATGTGAAATTCCGGAAGATGTCTTTCTAGAAGCCGAAGAGGATATAGATGAAGAGGTGGTCGTTGCTGGCGAGCCTAATGAGGTGATCGCCGTGGATGAACTGGCTGTGGACACGGTTGGAGACGCTACTGGCGGATCGCCTAACATTGTAATAGATTAGGAATTGGAACATGTATATGCTGTTGGACATATGTGTTGACTTGACTTTATGTATTTCAGACTTTATATTTGTATTTGTGTTGTATGATGGACATCGTTTTCTTGTGTTGTCGTGAGATAGGCGTTGATAGAGTTTATCAATGATCGTATAGGTCGAATGCGCTGGGTGTTCGAGGGTGAACATCTACCAGGGGAGTAATATCCCAAACTTAATTGGGTGTTCGAGAGAGAACATTTACTAGAGGGAGTGTATCCTAAATGTGACTGGGTGTTCTAGAGAGAACATCTACCAGAATGTAACTTGATTTTAACCAGGTGCTCGAGGGTGACCGCGTAACATGTAGAATATAGTTCGAAGGATGTAACCCTAGGACTTGACATGTGAGAAATAATAAATGAAATAATAACATAAATGTAATGTATCATTTATTTGGATTTGAGACGAACAACGTGCTATGAATATAAGTGAAGCATCAACTGAAATAATATTTGAGGTGAGTAGCGTTCCACGTGTTGGGGACAGGTTGTCCGTTGAGGAGTTGGAGGCGGTATGCCCCATTCGTCAGGCCCTCGACGATGCGGAATGGTCCCTCCCAGTTGGCTGCTAACTTGTCGTGTGCTCGGTTCTTCCTTGCTTCGCCCCGTTTCCGCCACACTAGATCACTGTTTTTGAACGCTCGGGGTTTGACCTTAGTGCTGTAACGGCAGGAGAGCATTCTCTTCTAAGGTTCTGCACGAATGGTGGCGACCTCTCGACGCTCAGGAAGGGTGTCGAGATTCATCCGTAACTGTTCCTCGTTAAGTGTCATATTGGTGATGTTTCGTCTTAGCGAGGGCTCGCCGACTTCGACCGGGAGCATGGCATCAGTGCCATAAGTTAAGTTGAATGGAGTGTCCCCGGTGGATCCGTGTGAAGTGCATCTATACGCCCATAAGACTTTGGGTAGTTCTTCTACCCACAAACCTTTGGCTTCGCCGTGTCGCTTCCTCAATTCAGTGAGCACGGCTTTGTTGGCGGCCTCGGCTTGTCCGTTCGTTTGTGGATGTTCCACCGAGATGGTGACGTGTTTAATGCCCAAACTGTGGAGGAATTCCTCCAATTTTCGTTCAACGAACTGGCGACCGTTGTCGGTGATGATTTTTTTGTGGTAGTCCAAACCGACAGATCAGACGCCAGATGAACTTCTGTACTCGTTGGGCGCTGATAACTGACAGCGGTTCGGCCTCTATCCATTTGGTGAAATAGTCGACCGCCACTAGGAGGAATTTGTTTTGTGCTTTGGCGAGGGGTAACGGTCCGAGTATGTCGAGTCCCCATTGAGCGAACGGCCATGGAGAGATGATGCCATGTAAATCTTCGGGAGGTACGCGGATATCATAGTCGTGGGCCTGGCAGGAGATACATTTTTTAACGAACGCCTCGCAATCTTGATCGATCGTTGGCCAGTAATATCCTGCGCGAAGTATGCGCGCTCTGAGTGTACGCTTACTTGAATGAAATCCGTAGATCCCGGTGTGAAGTTCGTGCAAGACGTAGTCAGCTTCTTCCCCTGATATGCATTTCAACAAAGGGGTGCTATGGCCGCGTCGATATAGGTCTTCACCTATGTACAGAAAACGCGCGATGCGTTTTGAATCACTCGGGGTAATTTTTTCTCCTTGTTCCTGTTTCACCATCAAATCCCTAATTTTTTGCCTCCAATCTGTTGCTGGTGATGGCACATCGGTGGCGAAAGTCTCCACGACGGGATGATCGAGCGTCATTTTGATGATTGACGACAGCTGCGCTCGCTCCTTGGAGTGAGTTAATTTGGATAGGAGGTCTGCTCTCGTGTTATGCTCCCGGGGTACGTGGATAATGTTAACCTCTACGAAATCTTGGAGGAGAGTGCTGGCTTTATGAAAGTAGCGCAGCAATTGATTATCTTTCACCTGGTACGTCCCGTTCATATGCCCGACCACCAACTGTGAATCCATCCGACACTCTAGACGAGCGATCGTGAGTTCCTTGGCCAAGGCTAGACCGACAATCAACACTTCATATTCGGCTTGGTTGTTGTTGGCTGGAAATCTGAATGTGATGGTCTGCTCCACAACTAGACCATTTGGTCCTTCCAGAACAATACCAACTCCTCCCCCTTTTGTCCGAGGATCCGTCCACGTTGAGGAGACACTTTGGTGTCGAATCGTCAAGTATGGGTGTAAGCTCGGCTGATAAATCTGCCAAGTGTTGACCCTTAATGGAGCCTCGAGGATCGTAACGGAGTCCAAATTCTGAGAGTTCTACTGACCAGGAAACCATTCGTCCTGCTAAGTCGGGTTTGCGGAGAATCTTGGCGATTGGGTGATTAGTACGGACGACCACCTGATGACTTTGAAAGTACGGCCGCAATCGACGCGAGGCTGTGAGCAAGGCCAGTGCTACCTTCTCAATTTGAGAGTATCGTTCCTCCGCTCCCTGCAACGTACGGCTGACAAAATATGTTAGCTTAAGGGAAGGGGTCTCCTGCACCAAAGCAGCACTGACGGCGTGATGAGATGCTACGATGTATAATTGCAGGTCGGATCGAGCGATCGGTCTCGCCATGATCGGGGGACTGGTCAGAATGTGTTTGACAGCGTTGAAGGCTGTTTCAATTTCATCGTCCCAGTGTTGGATTATGCCCTTCTTCATGTTTTTGAGGATGGGCCTGATGTGTTCAGCTAGCTTTAGAATGAAGTGGGATAAGGCTGTGATCCTGCCGACCAAACGTTGGACCTCCTTCAGGGTTTGAGGGCTTTTCATGTCGAGTATGGCTTTGCATTTGTCGGGGTTAGCCTCGATGCCTCTGCTCGTTAGCATGAACCCCAAGAACTTTCCAGCTGGTACTCCAAAGGTACACTTGGAAGGGTTGAGTCGCATGTTGCACCTCCTGACCTGGAGGAACACTTCTGCCAGATCTTTTAGATGTTGTTCCATAGACTGGCTTTGGATAACCATATCGTAGACGTAGACATCCATGCATTGTCCGATTTGATGATGAAAGATTTTATCCATGAGGCGCTGATATGTGGCACCTGCATTCTTCAGGCAGAACGGCATTACTTCGTAACAGTAATTAGCACGTTCGGTAATAAAAACTGTTTTGCTTTGATCTGGCTCGTACATGGGAATTTGGTTGTATCCCGAGTACGCATCAAGAAAATTGAGTACGACATGGCCGAAAGCTCTATCCACCAACCGATCGATGCTAGGTAAAGGGTATGAATCTTTAGGGCATGCCTTGTTGAGGTCGGTGAAGTCCACACACATTCGCCATTGACCGTTAGACTTCTTAACCATGACCATGTTCGACAACCACGTGGTATAGGTTATCTCTCTGATGAACTGGGCGCTCATCAGCTTCGTGACTTCAGCTAGGATGGCATTACGTTTGTCCTCCCCGAAGCGTCGTTTCTTTTGCACAACCGGGAGTGCTTCCCTGAAGATCGACAGCTTATGGGCCATGACGCCGGGGTGGATCCCCGGCATATCGGCGGCCGTCCATGCGAACAGGTCAGCGTTGGAGCCTAATATACGGGTCAGATCCTGTTCATCGTGCACAGCGAGGTTCCCACCGATGTTCGTGGTTTTGGACGTATCCACTCCAAGCGGGAAAGGTTTGACATCTCCTTGAGGGTTCGTGGTTCGGGGATCCAAATCGATCGCTGCTGTTTCAGCTCCTCTCGCCCTTCGAGCGGGCAAAAATGGTGTGACTTTGAGTCCTGCGACATAACATTGCCGAGCCGTTCGTTGATCGGCCCTGACGGTACAGATGGTGCCGTGCTCGGTGGGGAATTTCATAGTCAGGTGAGGGGTGGATACAATGGCTCCAAACGCGTTCAAACACGGTCGTCCTATTAAGGCATTGTATGAGGTATTGGCCTCTACCAATTGGAATCGTACTCTAAGCTTTGGGCGTCCCGGCATGTTCCGAGGCGAGTTCGTAGGTCGAGGTACCCCCGTGTGTCGACTCTTTCCCCCGAGAAGCCCACAATTTGTTCATTGAATGGGGCGATGATGTCCTCGGATAGATCCATCTTTTTGAAGGTGGACCAGTATAAGATGTTAACCGAACTGCCCTGATCGACGAGGACCTTGCTGACATCATACCGAGCTATTTCGACCATGACGACCATTGGGTCATCATGATCGGGGTCGGGCGCGTGGAAATCTGCATCGGTGAATGTGATATCGGGTATAGATCGAGGCTTCCGATCCACTATGTTTACTGACTGCAATTGTCTCAAATGTCGCTTCCTGGCGGAAGCTGATGTTCCTTCCCCGGTAAAACCACCAGATACAGTGTTGATTCTGCCCCAGACCGACCTCTCTCTCTCTCTGAACGCCGGGGTTTGCTGCGGGATCGCCTTCGGCGTCGGTCGTCTCGGGGAGGTGACCGTTCTGGACTTTGTCGGGAGGATTCCTTTCGGTGCGGAGTTGTCGCTCTGGTAGACGCCCTCTCCTTGACATAGTTTTGGAGGTAACCTGCTCGGACGAGTCTTTCCAACTCGTCTTTCACCATGTTACACTCTTCTCTATCGTGATCGTGGTTCATATGAAGGCGACATGCCTTACTATTGTCTGCATTTTTCGGAGTGGCTTTTCGTCGAATAGTAAGGAGTTCAGCGTGCAAGGCTTCTTCAAGCACCCTTGTCCGAGGTGCGTTGAGTGCTGTGTAGCGATCGTATTTAGATGTCCATCCGGACTCTTTCTAGGGTGGTCGATCTGTTTTATAGTCATTGGCTGACCGTTTTGGAGTTTTCTTAGCCTCTTGGTTTGGGCTATCCTATTGTTGTTTTTTCCTGGAATTTCTGAGGTCTTCGATTAGGATGAATTTCGCTATTGTGGATTGGAGTTCCTCCATAGACGTTGGCGGGTCAGCATACAACTGTTCCGCGAAATACCCCGGCCTTAAACACGAAGGTAGATTGCTAATAATGAAGGTATGGTTTATGTCCTTCACACGTCGGGCCGTCTCATTGTACCGTTGCATGAAAGCCTTTAGGGTTTCATCCTTCCCCTGTTTAGTATTTACGAGTTCAGCAGGAGTCATCTCCGGTCTTCTGTTGGTAGCGTACTGTTTTCGGAATAAAGTCTCAATTGTGGCGAAGCAATCTACTGAATTTGGAGGAAGAGTGTGGAACCATTCAAGTGCTTCGTCCTTAAGGAATAATGAGAAAGCCCTGCAAATGACAGGATCATTGTCCGTATAGAATGCCATGGCGTCTATAAAATTGTGGAGATGATTGTCGGGATCAACGGAGCCATCATAGCGTTCTAACGTTGGGGGGGCTTTTCCGGCATATGAGCTTGCATGATGGCCTCCGTGAATGGAAGCAAGTTGGTGAGACGCACAGAAGTGGGACCCTTCCTTGCCCCGCCAAAAGGTTCGGACGGTCCTCCATGGTGGCTCCCTTTATTATCATCTGTCAATTGGATGCGGACACTTCCGGTGGCGGACGTTGCGCCCTCAGTGCCGCCAGCTCCTCAGTTTGTTTGCGTTGAATTTCCTATTGCTCCTTTATAGTTTGTGCTTGCGCCTCGATCTGTGCCTGCAGTTGCTTAATCAAATCGCGAGTGTTAAAGTCTTCCATAGCTCCGGTGGTCGTCTTTGGGATATCAAACCTCGGCCCCGCGGTGGGCGCCAAAATATTGCAGTATAATTGTTGAGACCGAAATATGAACCTCTTGAGTCGTCTCCACTCCTTCTATCGTGTCTTTATCTTCGTTTCCTTTGCTTTATCCACCAACTTCATGGAGAATGGGAGGGTACCTGCAAAGGCACTCCGACGCTCAAGTCAGAAAAAGGGGAATTGTAGAACTCTCTCAGTTCAATAATAGTAGTAGAAAATCATAAATCTTGCTTAGGAAAACGTACCTTTTTTCCACCCCACTTTTCATATTTAAAACAGTAAAAATGAACTGTTTACCTGAAAATCCGGTCAATTATAAAAGTTGACCACTTGGAAATTGTAACCGTTAGTTCGTGCTTAATATCGGGCAGTTAACTCCGTGATGTGCGGCGTTATAAGCGGATACACTCAAACCGTTCTCTCGAGATTAAGATGTCAATTTAAAATGTCAATTTTGACTGAAATTGACTGATCGTCCGTTTTAGTTCGATCAATGGACGATCGTTAGATAACGATCGCTTACGAGCAATAGTCGATCGTAAGATAACGATCGCTTATGATGGTTGACGTCAAGGGTGGCAGAGGCTAGCCTATAGAGAAACGAAAATGTTTATTGATGATTATGTTATATTTCATAATTTATAGAAGCCCTATTTATCCACAGCAGTGAATAAAAACTAATTCCTATAAATCAAGAAACAATAAAACTGACAGAGAGAAATATTAGGTGGATAATAACTAGGACCTATAAATCAGGAAACAATAAACTATAGAGAGAAATATTAGGAACTGTATTTTATTTTATTGATTACAATCAGGAACAGACAGCAACGACGTGAGTACTCCAATACGCCCCCGCAAGATGGTGGAGGCACAGACAACACCAATCTTGGCCATGAGGTAGTTATGACGCGAGGGAGATAATGGTTTTGTGAGGAGATCCGCTAGTTGATGGCTGGATGGTAGGTGAAGAACATGAAGTTTCTTGGCAGCAACAAGTTCACGAATGAAATGGTAGGCAATGGCTAAGTGTTTCATGCGAGAGTGAAAAACATGATTAGCACATAGATAGGTGGCTCCAATATTATCAAAGTATATCGTTGGTTGCTTTGGAAGAGAGCAATGAAGTTCCATGAGTAGTTGCTGCAACCAAAGTAATTCATCAGCTGTAGTACCAATGGTGCGATATTCGGCCTCAGTGGAGGATTTGGCAACGGAAGACTGCTTCTTACACGACCAAGAGATGGCATTGGAGCCGTAATAGATGATGTAGGAAGCCGTGGAACGACGATCAACACTATCACCTGCCCAATCAGCATCACAGAAAGCAGTTAAATGAAGGTTGGAGTCACGCCGAAGTTGAAGACCATGGTCAATAGTGCCTTTGAGGTACCGAAGAATTCTTTTGACAGCTTGCATATGAATTTCAGTTGGAGCAGCCATATATTGAGAGAGCTTATTAACACTGAAGGAAACATCGGGACGTGTCAACGACAAATATTGTAAGGACCCAACAATCCGGTGATACTCGGAAACATTGCAGGTGGAAGCATCAGAGTCGGCAGAGAGATCACAGGAAGAACTCATGGGTGTTGTAACAGGTTTAGCATCAGTCATGGCAGTGGATTGAAGAAGTTCACGAATGTAGTGGTGCTGGGTTAGAAAAAGACCCGTCGATGTCGGAAGAATCTCAACCCCAAGAAAATTATGCGGAGTACCGAGATCTTTTAAAGTAAACTTAGCAGCCAAATCACGTTGAAATGTAGATAGGAACACCATATTGTTGCCGGTAAGCAGTAAGTCGTCAACATAGACAAGGAAATAGGCAACCGTGTCAGGCCGACGATAAACAAATAAGGAAGTGTCAGTCCTGGAATTAGTGAAGCCATAACTAAGCAGGAAATTACGAAGGGCATTGTACCAGGCTCGCGGGGCTTGTTTGAGGCCATAAATAGATTTATGAAGCTTGCACACGTAATTAGGGAATTGAGGATGCACAAAACCAGGAGGCTGAGACATGTACAGATCCTCGGAGATGGTACCGTGAAGAAAGGCATTATTGACATCCATTTGGCGTAAAGACCAGCCACGGGACAAGGCAATACACAACACCAGTTTTATTGTTTGTGGCTTCACCACAGGACTGAAGGTATCCGAATAATCAAGACCGGGTTGCTGGTGGAACCCTTTTGCAACTAATCGAGCTTTATACCGGGCAATGGACCCATCAGTGTTGCGTTTTAGGCGAAAAACCCATTTATTTCCAACCACATCGAAACATGGTTCACGGGGTACCAAATACCAAGTACCATTAGCAAGTAGGGCATTAAATTCTTCAGACATGGCAGATTTCCATTCTTGGTATTTAAGTGCCTGAGTTACACAGGAGGGTTCAATAGGATCTGGAAGAGGAAATTTAGAAGCAAGATGAACCTGTTTGTGCTTGTAGATGCCGTTCTTGGAGCGTGTGACCATGGGATGTGAAGGGAACGGGGGAGCAACGGTCGACGCTTCCATTCCAGCAGGCGGAACCAAGGAACCCGTGGACAAGTCAGGTGAGGATGAAGCTGTAGTGGGGTTTAGTGTGGGCACGGTTTCAGTGGGGAGGAGAATGAAGGGGGGAGAAGGTGATGGGGGCCTGGTGGGCTCATGCAGTGCATGAATTACAGCTAGAGGAAGATTGGGGTTGGGAGAGGGATGAGGCTGGCACGAAGTGGGAGGTTGGGAAGAGGAATAGGGGAAGACAGTTTCTACAAATTGGACATGACGTGATGTGTAGTATTTTTTAGAAGAAGGATTATAACAAATGTAGGCACTCTGTGTTGGACTATGACCAAGAAAGACACATGGTTGAGACTTTGGAAGTAATTTACTAGTGGTGTAGGGAACAAGCCAAGGAAAACAGAGACACCCAAAGGTACAGAGTTTATGATAGTTGGGGAGGCATTGGAATAGGATTTGAAGAGGAGTTTCATTTGGAGTCCAAGAGTGGGCATACGATTTATAAGATAAGTTGCAGTTTGAAAAGCATGACACCAAAAGGAAAGAGGTAAGGAAGCATGATGAAGAAGACACTTGGCAGTTTCAGTTAAATGACGGTGTTTACGTTTGGCAAGACCATTATGTTCTGGGGTGTGAGGAGGAGTTGTGAGATGGGAGATACCATTGGCTTGAAGAAAATTTCTTAATTTAAGGAATTCACCACCATTGTTAGAATAAAGAGTTTTAATTTTGAAATTCAATTTATTTTCAACAAGAGATTTAAAAGTAGGAAAAATCGTAGAGACATCAGATTTGTGTTTCATGGGGTAAAGCCAAACATATTTGGAGAATAAATCAATGAAAATAACATAATAAGAGAATCCTTTTATTGATGAGACAGACGCAGGACCCCAAACATCAGAATAAAGAATCTCGAGTGGTGTAGAACTAGATAAACTAGACTTATGAAACGGTAACCTATACTTTTATTTTGGAGACAATCTGAACATGATGACGGCAAAGAGGAGGTAGAGTGAGTAAGATGGTTGGCCTTGAAAGTGTGGTGAAGGATCCGGGAGGTTGGATGACCGAGACGATGATAGCCAAAGGTGTAGAGTGGGTTGTGGGCAAGCATGATTACTTTGTGGAGAAGAGGGCAATGACCTTAACTTGTACACGTTATCTTCATTCCGTCCGCGCAGCAGAATTGCCCCTGTTTGAAGATCCTTAACATCAAAGTGCCAGGGGAAAAATTCAACAGATACATCATTAGTTTGGCATAATTGAGAAACAGATAGAAGATTATGAGAAACAGTGGGGACATGCAAAATGTTGGAGAGCTTAAGCGAATGGGAATTAGTGGAAATGTGAGTAGAACCAAGATGGGTGATGGGTAGACCCTTACCATTGGCCACCATCAGTTGATCATTGCCTGCATATTCATTGGAGATGGAAAGAGAGCCCATGTCATTAGTGACATGATGGGAGGCGCCAGAGTCGACAAGCCACGCTGACTCATTGGACGGGACAACGGTCACGGAGTGTGCCTCTGGACGAGTGGGATAACCATGCAGACGGTAACAGGTTTTGGCTGTGTGGCCCTAACGATCACAGTATTGACAGGTGGGAACCATGTGAGAAGAAGAACGACGTGAGGGTGGAGGAGAGGAGGGGCGACGAAAAGGAGGATGAGCAGTTTTTGTTTGTGGGAAGGAATCACGAGGATACCGCTTTCCACGAATGGCAGACGAAGAAAACCTGTTAACGTGATTTGCAGTAAGTGGAGTAACCTGATGATGACGATCACGCTGAATAAAGGTGTCAAAATCAACTAATTTGTCAAATAACTCATCAAAGGACAATGGTGAGTCGCGTACACGGATGGAGGCATTGAACTCACGAAATGAAGGACCTAGACCGTTCAAGGTAGCAATGACTAAATCATGATCATCCACAGGGTGACCAATCAAGGCAAGTTCATCTGCGAGAAAACGAATGGACCGAAGATATTCACTGATAGAAGAGTTGCCTTTTGTAATGGAGGCAAGTCTCTCCTTTAGGGACATGATGTGGGTACGAGAACGATTGGCATAGGCCTTCATAAGCCTTGTCCATGCATCAGCAGAGGAGGTTGCAGAAGACATAACAACTTGAGCCTCTGGTCCGCAAGAGCCCAAAAGAGCGAGATAGACATAATGGTCCTATCGAATCCAATGGGAATGGTCAGGATTGGCGGTAACAGCATCGCCGGTGCCGATAATGGTAGAAGGACAGGGAGTCGTCCCTGTGACATAACCAATGGTGTCGTTAGCGACAAGGAGATGATGAATCTGTTTGAACCAGGTAGGATAATTGTCGGTGGTTAACTTGATTGGAAGGGTTGATGATGTGGGAAATTCGATTAGGGTTTTGGAAGCGGTGAGGGAGGCCATGGAAGAAGAGGGATCAAATGCAATTATGCAGAAGGCAAATCTGATACCATATAGAGAAACGAAAATGTTTATTGATGATTATGTTATATTTCATAATTTACAGAAGCCCTATTTATCCACAGCAGTGAATAAAAACTAATTCCTATAAATCAGGAAACAATAAAACTGACAGAGAGAAATATTAGGTGGATAATAACTAAGACCTATAAATCAGGAAACAATAAACTATAGAGAGAAATATTAGGAACTGTATTTTATTTTATTGATTACAATCAGGAACAGACATCAATGACGTGAGTACTCCAATACAGCCTAGGATGTTCCTAAACGGTCGCTCCTTTTATTAAGTGGACGATCCTTTAAGGACGACTGCATGTTGTCGATTGGTTCAGGTAACTTACCATACACTAATAATTAATAAACTAATCATTAACAAAGACCAAAGCTTGTAATTTATACATACATCTTTTTAACTAATAAAGTTTGAATGTGATCTTTCATTATCCCTCCTGCATTTGTATAGTTATCTTCGTCTTTGTAAAGCACGTCGATCACACGTGCAAAGTTGACCGCACGCATAAGAAATTTCATTGGTACTTGAGTAGGAGCTAAGCATGCATCGTTTATGTCCTTCCAAGCATTCTCAACTAACTTGCGTAGTTCTTCAATGGCACATTTCCTTGAGATTTTATGCTCTTTCATATAGCATTGAATGCTTGAAACAACATGTTGTCTCTCCTGTTCAAACTTTCGTAAACAAAACAAAACAGAATCCAAACAAAATCAATATATAATGGTCTTAGAAAAATTATTATTATGTCTTTCTCTTCCAAAATCTTAAGAGTTTTGCAATTTGCAATTTCCAATTCTTCATATAAAATAAAGAAAATGTTTCTTCTTATAAACTCAAATTACTTATAAGTGGGTTTATACACACAATAGTATAGAAAAATCTTCTTATATGAATTAAAAAATATATATACTAATTTTAAAACTAATATAAAAACAGAGATTAAAAAAATATTAATTTTAAAGTCGGTATAAAAAGTGTTATATTTTACTTTTTTATATCTGTTAAAGTTATAACCTAAGTGAGAAAGTACTTGGACAAGTACCATTCTATTATTACTATGCCTTCTCGACAATGTTTTATAGAACTAGGTGTAGTTCCATAGAAAACTGTCACATTCTCTTTTTAGTTAAATTAATAGAAATTAATTAGTGTGGGGTTCACCTCATCTCCAACAATGTCATCCGTGAGCCTAGCAATAACTGCAGAAGCTGTAATAATTACTGGTTCATTCGTTGCCCATATAAGGACCTCCTCTGTTTCCATTCCTAAGAAAGATGTGGTAATCAACAGATGGTAGCCAGCGGACGTTGTTCTTACTTGCATGTACTCCTCCACTGTGGGAGTGTGGTTGGAATGGCACCACCTTGCCTCAGACATGTGACTCTGGACTAGTCTTTTCATCTAGCATAAATTACAAATTTATAATATTGAGAAATATATTTCACACTATTCATTGAAAATAAGAAAAAAAAATGGTCAACACTATGTGTATCTCAAATTATAGGTTTTGGAATAGAAAACTTGTAAAGATTCACCTTTCAATCTCTCTGCACCTAACTTCTAATAAAATGTTTTGTCCAACGTTTATAATTCGAATATATATACATATATATATTGTCATAAAAGATCCAAATTCCTCGTTTGGTCATTAAATAGGATAAGTGATTTAGAAGAAAAATGATTTTTTTTACAATTGCACATGAAAATATCTATTTTTCTGTAGTCCCCACGATTCAATTTGTTAGAAAAAAGATATTCGGTTTATATATTTTAAGAAATAAGATAAAATATAAAAGAATATTTGATTTAATTAGTATAAGTTGAATAAGGAATAAGAAAAAAATAATGAAACTATAATTGTACCTCTTTCTTGACATACTTGATGCAATATACTTTTCCTTTCTTTCTCATCTCCAGCTCGATTTCATCAAATACATCCAATATTGCCTTATAGCATAATTGCATGTATTTTGGGAGATCAACCAAGCAACAAATATCCCACCTGTTAGCCTTGAGAAAGTTATCTTCAAGATGATATATTAGTAGAATTAAGCTACTGATATGCTACTAACCTCTCAACTGCATTGGTGAATAGCTCAAGTTCTTTTATGGTTCCATATGCATCGTACATGTCATCAATGACGGAAGCCAGAGCTGTTAATTTTGTTGTCATCCATCTAGAATATTGTGGCTCAAAGTACACCCCTAAATTCCAAAAACAACACTCTGTGATCCTATCTCTTGTAAAAGGTAAATTGGTTGAGACATCTAAATCCTTAGCCCACCATCTGAATCACAAAAAAACAACATTCATATTCGAAAGACAAAAAAAAATATTCTTTCACACATATTTAATGATTTATAAGACGAAAGGTAATATGTCTAAGGAAGAAATTACTTGGTTAGACTGCTGACTTCTTTCAAATGTAGTTCTTGTAGCTTGTTAAAATCTAATTTTGCAAATGTCAGCAATTTTTCATCATGAGATGGATATTCTTCGTGGAAAGACATAAAATATGTTGCCTCCAACCTAGGCAAACCTCGGGAAAGTGATTGTCTTAAGGTATGTTGCACTCGTGCCCCAAGAGAACAACTTATTTGGGTGGTTATAGACTTAGTTAATTGCTCCATACTGAAATTGTGTGCTTCTTCGAGTACTTCTTCTCCATGACATCTTAGTTGGGCTGTTTCATACAAGCTTAACATTCCTTCAATATCATCGGCTAAATTTTCCTTAAACTTTCCGGTTTGATCTTTGAATTTGCAAAATATACCTGTTTAACTTATTGATACGTGTTAATTTCAAGTTATACATTTAATTTTATAACTATTATAATGGATACCACCACACAATCTTAAAAGTTAAAATTGTTTTGATCAAATAGTAAACATTATATAATTTAAAAAAGAATAAACATTATTTAGGTCATAGTCGATTTTAATCAATATAATGTACTTTTGTGTACAAATTACCAGAACCAGAAGCTTCATAAAAAATTATAATATTTTGATAAGTCGTATTCCATCAACACAACTTCAACAATAAATTTTATTGAAGTCGTGAGCTCCGGAAATGACTTTGTATTTAAATTTTGAAATTCTGAAACTGTGTACCTTATGCACAACTTCAGTGTAAGAAGTTGTGTATACAATATACAAATTCTAAGTAAAATCCGAGAGCTACAAAAGGAATGCTTTGAGATGAGATTCTCCTTATTGTGGTTCATGTGATAAGTGTTGTTGTACATGACATACAGGACTTCTGATTTAAAATAAAAATTTGCAAATCATTTTCCATCCCACAACTTCAGATCATTAGATTTTACAAATAAGTCACGTGCTATACACCACTTCTAACTTCAAACAAAAAAAATTAAAATTAGTTCTCTCACAACTTCAATGGATAATCTCTTAGGATACACGGTTTCTATTACGAAATTTTAAATCAAAAGTCGTCTATAGAATTTACGACTTCTATAAAATTCATTGTTGAAGTCCGTATGTTGATGGAACACAATTTGTTCAGAAGTTGTAATTTTATCTGAACCTATATATTCTAGTTTGTGTATAAAAAAAAAAGCCATTTCAGAAAAAAAAAGCCATTTAAAATAAAAAACCATATATTTGTCGGAGGTTGAGGTTGAGGTTGTTAAGTTTTGATGACTCAGAAATTTGTACTGACCCAAACATGTATGTATTTTTAGAAGGAAAATGATACTTGAACAACCATTTTTTGACAACATTTAGACACGCGCACACGTGTCAAAATCTGAGTGGTCCAGTTGGAAAAATTAAATGAAAATGGACCACTCAGATTTTGACACGTGTCTAAATGTTGTCAAAAATGGTTGTTCAAGTGTCATTTTCCATTTTAGAATTGATTTCAGATATTCATTTTAGATATTTAGCTAATGATTCTCATCCTCTATCCTAAAATATCAAACCAAGGCAAACTTTATCTGCATTAACACGCCAATGTCATGTCGTAGTCTACTTTTTGTCTTTCTCTTAGCTATATATTCTTTGAAAAGTTAATGTTCTTTGAAAAGTAAATTTGGTTAAATGCTCAGGAAAACCTACTTGAAGAAATGCGGTATCCTTGTTGTCTAAGCAGCCGAAAGAGTAGAGCCGTGTGGTAAAGATCATCACAGTGAGCTATGATATCATTGTCCTTTGTTGAAATGTCATAAATTTTACATAAAGCATCGTCAATTTCATGTTCAAAATGGTAAGACACACCCAAACGTTGGACTGAATCAATGAGGATCAATTTGAGAGAGAAATTGTTATCATCAATCGGTGAGACAAGTCTCTTCCTCACGTCCTCTTTTAATAGTTTAGCTTCTTGAGTACGGCTATCACTTTCCTGCATCAAGTAGTAATGAAAAGTCCATCATATGAAACGTTTTATCTACATAGACTAAATGTTAAATATATGCAAATGTAATTAGTTAAAGAAATTGAAAAAGTTAAAGTGCAAATGCAAATACAGCGGAACAAGGAACAGAGGAAAGGAAGCGATCGCCCCAAACCGAGGGATGAAAATTTGCAGTGGGTCTAAAGGGAGGTTTTTCACCACTGGCGGAAATTTGAAGTGATAAGCCACCGTTAGACATGGTTTTTTGTGTAGTATGCATACAATATACGTTATGAAGTTCGAACACGCTTCTTAAATAGTGTTTCTCTGCCTATCATGTATCAGCTAGGAGACACACACTTATACAACACATGTAGATGAAGTTTTAAATTTAGAATATGAAATTTTTAGTCCGTCACATAATTATGACATGATATAAATAAATAAAAATGAATTTAATGTTTTTCAAAGGTTTCAAAAATATAAAATGTTCAATCATCTATCCATACTTTAATTTCACTCTTACATAATAAAATTAAAAACGGAAAAAAAATATTCATTCTTAACAAAAAATTAGAAATTGAAAAAGAATATAAATTTCATTCACCATTATAACAAATTGATCAAAACGTAAAAAAAGAAAAACATTTGCCTCACATATGCCAAGAATAAAATATTGAGTCGAAAATGGTGAGCCCTATAATTTAATTCTACAATACAACACAATAAGCATATAAGAAACGTGATGCTACATTAACATGTGTGGACTACAGAAAAACAAAACCCTAAAGGTGAGATGATAAGAAAATAGTGGTCGCAAAATCGGTAAGTCAATTCTTTGTATTTTAATTTTTTAAACACGTGATTATTGTTTATTAATAATTTTTATCTCTTTCTATTGGAAGATTAAACAAGTTACCTTTTTAGCTATATTCTTTTTTTAATGTATTGGATATTATTGGATATTGTAAGACCCTGAAAATTTACTCTGTAAATTACCTGTCATATCACCATTAATGCACACCACAATCCATGCTTATCTCATTTTAAACCCATCTCCAAATCTGATAAACTCTCTGACATACACTGAAACCGCGCCCATCATTCTCTGAAAACGCACATGGCTTCACATGCACACACGCCACGTGTTGCAGAAGAAGCTTCCAGTTCAGAATTTAGTGTGCAGGTGTCAGCTTGGGATACGTTCGCTCAAACGAACCTGAATTTAACAAAACGGAATTTTCTCGAATTCTCTCTCTTACCTGCATCACTCATCTTCTTCCTCACGAAACACACCCATTCATCTTCTCCAACTTCTCTCTAGAACTTCCAAGCTTCTCTCTACTGTAACCTCTCATTTTATTCTCCAAATTCCATTTCAGAACCATAGAAACGTTTCCAGAGACGTGGACGTTAGTTCGGACCGAACAGAATTAGATCTTAAGCTGGTAAGTTCTTTTCTCCAGTAGCTCTTCTATTAGGGTTTCATTCGAAACCATGTTCTCGGTTCATGCATGGACTGTATCTGAAAATTTTCTGGTTTTGATGTTTAGATCAAGTGAGAGTGTTGAGTGAAACTGAGGGTAGAAAACTGTAAGAGACGAACCCAACTTTTGCATTAGGGCGTACACTGCTAACCGGGTAAGGGAAGCTTATATGTTTAATTTATACTTGCATGTTGTGTAATCTGGAGTGCATGAATGATGTTTGAGCTGTATGGACGATCCCTGTTATGCAATATGATTTCTGATTTTTGATTGATCTGCATGTTGGTTTGATACGTATGAAAAATTGATGTTATGTTGTATGAAGTAAATCTGTATTTTGATGTTGAATATGAAGATACTGAAATGCATGTTATAAAGTTTATAAATTGAAAATCCTATGAAGCATAAAGTATAAGTTTAAAGGTTGAAATCTGGAGATTTGTTAAGTTTGAGAAATCTGAAACTTAAATCATCCCCTTTGATAAATGACGCTCGTCACAGTACGGTCTTAGACCGTTCGGTTTTCCTTAAAATCTCTTAGAATGGAAATCGTTCATTTGGAAAGAATTCTGCTCGAGAACGAGCGTCCCCATTTGAATGTCTGAGCGTTCGTTCAACTCAGCTGTTTTTAAATATTTAAAACTTTATAAATACGTAACGCTCGGTCTTTAATCGAAGCGTTCGCCTTTATAGCGTTCGGCCTTCTGTCGAACGTTCGCCCTTATAGCGTTCAGTCTTTTACGGAACGTTCGTCCTTAATATCGTTCGGTCTTATGTCGAACGATAGTTATAAATGACGCTCGGTCTTATACCGAAGCGTTCGTCCTAAACAGCGCTCGGCCTGATACCGAAGCGTTCGTCCTAAATAGCGCTCGGTCTGATACCGAAGCGTTCGTCCAAAATAGCGTTCGTTCCAACATTTGAATATTCATCCTCTTACGTTCGTTCAAATACTGGCATCAGTTCATTTAATTGGTCAAACAGAGAGTTACGTCCGTCCATCCAGTACTGTATTTGGACGTTCGTCCTATTTTCTTCAAAGGACTGAACGTTCGTCCTTTTGTACTCTTAAAGTTAAAGATGAGAATGATTATGAATTATGATAAATTACAGTGCGAACGTTATATTAAGTGATTTTATGATTATGGAATTTGAACGAGCGTTCCAAGGAGGAACGTCTCAGATGTGTTAAATATTAAATTGGTAAAGTATGACTGTGGTTAGCTAATGCTGGCTTGGTCCATCCTGATATTCCGTGATACTCATCTTCACGTAGAAGGGGGTAGTCATGTGTGGGAATGGCAGGAGGTTCTATTCCTTAGGGGTACTTTGGATAGGGCTAACCTCGAGTGGCAGCTGTTGAGTGTATCCCAGTTACTACATCACTCGGGTGCATGGACGCCTGTAGCTACATGGTTCATACAGTCCGGACAGTCGTCTATTATATACTTATAAATTACTATGGTGGATTATGTTCAATTGTATATTATGCGTGTGTATTTAAAATGTTGAATGTGTACGTTGGACGTGTGAATTAAATATTATAAGCTTACCCTTTCGTTTTTCCTTGTGTTGTCAATTGTCCATGTACGTTCGTCCTGTCTTGCAATGACCATCCGTTGTGGATGTGAGCAGATGGTGGTACGTCCCTTGAAGAAATGCTGGAAGAAGAAAATTTGGATGAAGCAAATCTGGTGGAGGTAGAAGTAAAGGCCGAGCCTTAGAGCGCTCGGTAGATCAGTTTGTAAATGTTTAGTTTATTTTTTTAGACGTTCGGTTATATGTTTTGATAAAACCGTTCGTTATTAGCGCTCGTTGTTTTGAGCTGTATATTGAAACTCTGCAACCTTAAGCCGTTCGGCTTTTGAATTTGGTTAATTGTAAAGACTGCTTATTTACTGTTAATTGTAATTAATTCTAAATTATGGTAATTACTATATTTTGGGATGTTACAGATATTCATGTCCAAAGTAAGTTTTGGGGTTTCTGAGGTGAATTTTTAAAGCAAAAAATAAATGTAGAATATTCTTATTGACTATACTTGTGCAAATATCACATACATTTAATTATGTAGTATAGGTTACACTTATATTAAAAACAGAACTTATAAAAACACAGTAACAGTTTTTAAATTATTAGTAAGTGTAGGTTACGGTTCAAATGAAACCGTAGCCTATTTTAACACATCATCTACGACACTACCAAATTACATCATAAAATTTGTGAATTTCAAAAACTTTTAATTTACAACTTTGATACAATCGTTTTAACCATAACAAGAAATTTAAAATTTTCTTCATTTCTCAAACTTATAATCCATTAAAATTTTCATAAATAAAATTCAATGTTTATGTGTAAGGCCAAAGAAAGTACATGTTTCAGAATTCACAGTTAATATTAACCTAGTAACTTCCGTGCAGAATTTTCTGTTGTATGACCTTCATTTCCAAGTACAGCAATGAGTGGACCGTCCAGCTCCTTTTTCTTTTTTATATAGCAGGTCTAATTTGACTGAGAGTGGGACAAAATGTTTCTGTTTTGGACTATGATATAGGTAGAGCTGTCAGTTTTTTTTAAAGCCCGAAGGCCGACCCTGGCCCTTTTATATTTAGCCCCATTTTTGTTGGCCCATACTTTAGGGGGCTTTTTCAAAGCCCCTGGCCCCCCAAACCCCATCCAGATGGGCTGTGAGTGAAGTAGGGCCGGGTTAGCCCCCTGCCCCAAAACTTGCGACTATTCCCATCTTCTTCTGAACATCACTTCACTAAGCTTGACGGCCTCCCTCCCCCTCACTCTCGCCGCCCCTCCCTCCACCTCCTCCCGTCGTCTTCCCCGCCATGCTGGACCCCGGAGGAAACCTCCGCCCTCATCGACGCCTACCGCGACAAGTGGTCCTCCCTCGGCCGCACCAACCTCAAAGCCAAGGTCGTCGATGCCGTCACTGCCCAGTGCCCCAACGCTTCCCCTACTGCCAAAACCGTCGTCTAGTGCCGCCACAAAATGGAAAAACTCCACAAACATTATCGCACCGAAATCCAACGCCTCCGCTCCCTCCGTCTCCCTCGCCTCATCAACAACTCCACCACCGCTTCACCCTCCTCCTGGGTCATTTCTAATACCCTAATAAATTGAATGTTTAAAGTTGTATACTTTCATGACTGTGTATGCTCCATGGATGGATTTTTCAATTGGGTTTTGATTAAGCTCTCTTTATGTGTTTGTGCATCATGTCACTTAGGGCGTTGTAGTTATATAACTGTGTTTCTGGATAAACTGATATATACAGAAGGAAACACTACACTAAACCAAACATACCCCATATAAATGAGCTTTGATGTTGTTTAGATGAGATTTATATTTTATCGCACTGTGGTAATTACGATTTTATGGGTAATTGAGCATTCAGCAACGACAGGTGTGTTTAGTCTCAATTAGTCTTCTTTCTTCACAGGCTGTAGTAAGCTGTGTGGCTAGCCTTCCCCCTGAGCTCCTTCGCAATGTTATTAATAGATTGGAAGCAAGCGAGAGTACATGGCCTGCTCGTAAGCATGTCGTGGTAAGCTGACATACCATATCTTCCTTTGCCTCAGTCCTGGTAAGCTTTTTTGTTGACACTAACATATATGAATTTATCTGATAATCTTGTTTTTTTCTTTCTTTAATTTGCTTTTACTGTGTAATTTTTGTGCTTATGGCCTCTGGTATTGATATATTTATTGACTTTTTCCTTTATCAATATGAGTCGTGGTCACCTTTGAACATAGAATTTATTGCTGTTTCTTTTAGTTTTGGTTCAGCTTAATTGCTTGTGATGTTCATTTCTATGTTTGGATTGGTGAAAAATGATGGAATGAGGTGGTTGTTTTTTAAATTTTACATTGCATATTTTGGCCTTTTTACTTACTGCTAACTTGCCAACATTGCAGGTGAAGAGCGGAAGGCTTGTGCCTCCACCTCAATACTGAGCAATAGGGTATGTTTTAATGCATCAACTATTATAGTTTTCATGTGATATCTTTTATCCTTTTGCTGCGAAGAATGAAATTTGAGTTTCAGGATTCGTATTGGTTCAATTTGGTGCACGTGCACCAGACCTGGTTGGAAGACTCAGCGCAAGGTGAATGGTTTCTTTAGATGGTTCCTATAGCTTATAAGATAAACATGTTGGATCAGTTGGGTACAGTTATCTTTTCCAAATTTATTTTCCCCCCTATCATGCTCTTTATGTTGCACTATAGTTGATGGAGCCAAATTCCAGAGGAATCCAGTGGCCTGAAGCTCCCAGATCAGAGGTGTGTAGGTGTGTTGGTGTGCAGCGGACTTGATGGAGTAAATGTTGATGGAGGTGTTTGAATGAAGCAAGGTAAAATGAGTGAAGTCTCTCAGCTCAGAAAGCCTTCATATAATGGAAGGAAGCTTGAGAGAAAATGAAGAAATTGCAAGCAATTTTGACTCAAGAGCAGAATGCAAGACTGGAATATATTTCTCAGCATTTGGGCATAGCTCTAAAGTACCATACAAGGAAGAAACCATCCTATTTATAAGTGAAGATGGGTCTCTTTTCTGAAATGAACTCCCGCCTAATTTCAAATGGGAAGCCTAACAGCAACACTAAAAACTTCCAGCAAATCCCATGCCTTGCTCCAGGTTAGCTCCTCACGTGTTTGAAGCATCTCCTCATCCAACGTTGGGCTATTTTGGGGTTTTGGCTGGGTGCATATTGTAAGACCCAAAAATAAATTAATATTATAAGATAATTTATTTTGCAACTAATATTTAGTTAGTAAGAATTTCTTATTTTGTGATGGTATTTGTGTATTTAAGTGTTTAAGATGTAATTCTATTATATTACTTACTTTGTTAAATTACCATGGTTATTGAATTAAATGGCTTTAGGATTCTGTAAAACTTGTCTTGTTTTTCTTAATTTAATTGCATGCGAGAACTTTGCCTATTTATGGTTGTCATAAAAGTTTGGAGTGTGATGGTTAGTCAGATGATCACGTGAAGTGTTAAGGATTTTGTGCCATATATGAATAAAGAGTGAATAAAAATAGCCACATCAACATACAAGTCCTTTCGGGGCACATTTAATTTTTTTAGTAAAAAGACATACTTGGATGAAATAATTCTTGATGCACCAAAAGTTTGTTCCGGCTTTTGTTTATTTTATTTTATTTTTTTTTTTTGACAAAGGTTGGAAACTTTTCATTCAATTCCTTTAAATTTTATATTTTTCCACTTATTTGAAAGTAGTCCATTTTGTCTGCCATGCGGATCATGGGTTAGATTACTTTATGTCTTTCAAATATGAAAGTTTGTTATTTCAAGAGTGGAACAAATTTCTTATGCAATAATTGTCTTAATACGTGAACCTGGTTTCATTTTTTTTTTTTTTTGTTTTTGTTGTTCTAAAAGCTTGAACTATGATGTATATACATTGGCCACCTGAAGAATTTATCTTCGTGCATACTGAGGGCCATATTGAGTAACATGAATTTTTTCTTCTTCAACCATGACCAATCTTTTCCCCCACTTCATCTGATAATTTTTTTTATTGTTGTTGCTTTCTCCACTCTTCACGGTTTTGGTCTATTTCCTTTACCTTGGGGTCACCTTTTGTGTAAGCATAGCACAATATCTTCTTAAGTGCACACATCAGACAAAACTTTCATCATGAAACGACTCTGTGGGAAACATTGAACGAAATTTTGACCTTAAGAACCAATATTATCGTTTTCTAGTGACCAACATGATTCCTCTTTGGAAATGGAGGGACCGGTCTGTTTGCTAATAAATCGTAGGATTTCATTAGGAAAAGAAAAAAAAAAAAATAATAACAAAAACTGAAAGAGTGAACGGGAGAGATATCTGAAATTGGAGTGTTGCCGGAGAGGTGGAGGAAACTAAGGAAGAAGGAGACTTAGATCATCTAAGGGCTGAAAATCTTAAGGAACCAACCAACCATTGCTGGAGAAAGAGGTAGGGGAGCTAAACCATTTCTTTTATTCATTGTAGAAATTGTATGATTACCTTGAATTGCATTCTGTTGCATCTTGTTTGATTGGTAGAGACAATATCGTATCTTGAAAGCTGGTCATGAATCTTTTTGCTGTAAGATATACTCGTTATCAACCCTGATAAATATGATACAATCATAAATCTAGTTGAACAAGTGTTGATTCACGGTTCTGCACAAAGTGTGTTTCCAGTCATATGATTGTTGTAAGACGATGTCTTTCTTTGCTGACTTTGGTTGGGAGGCATGAAACAGTTTGGTAATGGAGAATAACCGAATACTGTTGTTTCATATATATTAATATGAGTATATGAGATAATGAAGAATTTGGATGTGAATTATACTTTTATGAGGCGTGCACGTTGGTATTGTCGTAAGTCTTCTCTTTTGTCTAGTTATATATTTCTTTTTCTTTAGAGCCATGCTTCTTGTGTCAGACTTACCATACTTACATGTTTTTAAATTTATTCCTTTATACCATACCACGACTTTCCATTCATTTATTCGTTGTTGTCGGAAGCAAGTTTCTTTACTATTGGAATTCCAATTCCAGCCGTAATGGTCTATAGTAGTATAAAATTTTAGAATAGTTTAATTGCTATATTTTCCTTATAGAACATCTCTCACGGTACTAAATTCTCTTGGTATGTGTACCCTGACCATAGTGGCAGTAGCATATTGATTTCTAAACTATGGTAGAATAATAATTAAATAAGCTTACCACCTAATATCTTAAACCATATATATATATATATATATATATATATATATATATATATATATATATATATATATATATATATATATATATATACATCAACCTATTTATCCTCCTCTCTATACGTTTCCTTTCTTTACTAGCCATATTACTTTGATTGATAAAATCTTATTTTATGTTCAGGCCATGATTCTCGGTTTCCATTGTTTTGATAATATAACAAATTGTGTTGTTTATCCATCACTACCCATAAGAACATCATTTTTTTTAAAGTTGCACCGAACTTGAATAATAAGATAATATATTGATCATACTTTCTATGCTTGGTAGCTTTGAAAATTAAATACTATTCTTTAATTCTTACTTCTGAAAAACTAAGTACGTGAGGTACTATTGCTACAGAATTTTTTTGGACCTACCATCTTTGAACATAGGACCATATCTTAGTTGTCCAATTATAATCACTTCTCAAACTTCGTCCTGGAAATTAGATTTGGAACCAAGGCACCCTCTCATATTGTATTGTCTTAATTGGAGCAAAAGTTCAATTTTTTTCTTAACTTGTTATAAATCCACCGTGAGTCATGTACACCTGTCTAGGAAGCTCAGAAAATGCTGATTTTCATAATTTCACTGCAGTTAGTACAGTGGTCCAAAAATTTTAATTCCAGTGTCTAAAGAAAGCTTATTAAGTCTATTTTTCAACGCAAAAAGAACCATATTATTTGGAATTATGTGGAGAGAGTAATAAACAAAACAATCAAGAAAGGTCATAGCTGAAAATACAGAAAAACGAGACAAAAATGTTTATTTTAAACATTTTACTGCAGCTGATGCTTTAATCCAAAAATTACGAGTTAGCATTCATATGAAAGGTTTTTAAGTCTAGAATCCAATAAAACAAGAACCAACTCGTTCGGAGTTCTATAGAGAGAGTTACGGGTGAAGCAATAAGCGAATGCCGGAATTGACAGCAATTTGTCTTGAATGTGATTTCTGTATTTAATGTAAGTTGGCTTGTACTTTATTTTCGTGGGATCTAATTAGATAGCTTTTAAGAATTTTATAGTCTTATCGTGTATAATCAAAAATATTTTTATGCTTTATCTCGGTAGTTAAAAAGGATAATTTCCTTTTTGCCTATATAAGGCGATAGGTGGATACGAGTTCTGTCATTTTACCCTTTCGAGGGAAATACAGATATCTAGCCCGTAAAATTCTAACTCGTGCTGAGTATTGTGCTTGGTGAATGGATGTTACTCACCAATGTTTTTACTCGTAAGTCCTTGAAGAACCGGGAAGATATGTCTAAAGCGGTGTGTGGAGGACGACTCTTATCCGCGGTCCAATAGCTGCGTGTGAAGGACCAGTGTCCAATAGCTGCGTGTGAAGGACAAGAACCGAGATAGGTCCAATAGCTGCGTGTGAAGGACCAGAGTCCAATAGCTGCGTGTGAAGGACAAGAACCGAGATAGGTCCAATAGCTGCGTGTGAAGGACCAGTGTCCAATAGCTGCGTGTGAAGGACAAGAACCGAGATAGGTCCAATAGCTGCGTGTGAAGGACCAGTGTCCAATAGCTGCGTGTGAAGGACAAGAACCGAGTTAGGTCCAATAGCTGCGTGTGAAGGACCAACGTCCATTAGCTGCGTGTGAAGGACAAAATCAATATGTCTGATGACTTCGAGTCGTGTCCGAAGAAATTTCCTTGTTCTGGTTATCTAGCTTTACATTATGATATTAAGATCTTTCGGCAGAGGTGCTACGATCTTATTAATACGCTATTAATATTATTAGATATTTATAGTGTGTATGCTTATCTGTAAATTATTATTTTTATGGTTATGGTTAGCTCACCCTACTTGTGTGACTACGATGATCGTATAACGCTTATCGTTATACGGGAGTAGATGTTGTTCCAGGTGAAGCTGAAGAAGTTTAGAACGAGGAGCGTGTTGGGAAATTTACATGGAAATTTTAAAGTGCAAAAAAATAAATTGTTGTGAAGTATTGTACTTTAAGCAGACTTTTAATTTGTTATGGTTTGTAATTTTAAAACAACTTTTAATATTCGGTTTGTAATCTAATAATTACTCGCTAATACTTTGATGTATTTTTCAGTAATAATGTTAAATGTTGTGCCTTTAAATGTAAACAATTATTTTAAAAAAAAAAAAAAATTTCTGTGACATTCCGAGAAGGGGTGTTACACATATGACTTTGGCAGCAAGCTTATCCAACCATTCTTCCTTTCACGTGCCAAATGCCATGTTGGCAGCTGCTCCCTCCAATTTATTTAATCCTACAAAACAAAGTAAACATGCTTAATTAAGAGAAGAAGGTTTAAGATAATTCACCTTCCATAGAAGCAAAATATTAAGTGATCCTTCTTCCTCTTGAACTCTCTTAGCCATGGCTCTAGTAAGAGGTCCAATGTATGTCTTAGATGGCCTTCCATCAGACCCTCCCTCTTGAGAAGGATCTGTCCTCAGATCTGTTGCATCCTGTTGATCATCTCCTGTGAAAGGAATTAAGTCACAGACGTTAAAAGTATGACTGACACCATAACTTTCAGGAAGATCTAAGATGTATGCATTATCATTTATTCTTTTGACCACCTTGAATGGCCCATCTCCTCTTGGACTAAGTTTGGACTTCCTTTGAGAGGGAAATCTTTCCTTTCTCAAATGAAGCCAAACTAGGTCTCCTTTTTCAAAAACTATTTTCTTTCTCCCTTTGTTGTTGTATTCTGCATATTTTTGAGTTTGTTTTTCAATTTGGATTTTAACTTTCTCATGTAACTTCTTGATAAACTCCGCTCTAGAAGCACCTTCTTTATGAAGAAAAGAAGATGATTCTGGAAGAGGTAGTAAATCAAGAGGTGTGATAGGGTTAAAACCATAAACAACCTCAAAAGGAGAAAGATTAGTAGTCTTGTGGACTACTCTATTATAAGCAAATTCAATATGAGGTAGATGTTCATCCCAAGATTTGTTATTTCCTCTTAATATTACCCTTAATAATGTAGATAAAGATCTATTTACTACTTCAGTTTGCCCATCAGTTTGTGGGTGACATGTAGTAGAAAATAGAAGTTTAGTTCCAAGCTTTTCCCATAAAGTTTTCCAAAAATGGCTTAGAAACTTCACATCTCTATCAGACACTATAGTTTTGGGTAAGCCATGCAATCTCACTATTTCTTTAAAGAAGAGTCTAGAGATATAGCTAGCATCATCTACTTTGTGGCAGGGTATAAAATGAGCCATTTTACTAAAACGATCTACTACCACAAATATAGAATCATACCCCTTTTGAGTTCTTGGTAATCCTAAGACAAAATCCATGCTTATGTCCTCCCAAGGGGTATTAGCTATAGGAAGAGGTGTATAGAGTCCATGAGGCATAATTTTGGACTTAGCTCGCAAACAAGCTATACATTTAGAACAATGCCTTTGAACATCTATTCTCATGTGTGGCCAATAAAATTTACTTTTCAAAATGTTCAGAGTTTTATCAACTCCATGATGGCCCATGAGTCCTCCTCCATGACTCTCTTTGATAAGAAGTTTTCTAATGGATCCTTGGGGTATACAAAGTTTTCCTTTATTAAAAAGATACCCCTCAGAAAGATAGAATCCATCAAAAGGCTTCTTAAGACATGATGAATAAGTGGATGCAAATGTTTCATCATTTTCATATAACTCTTTTATGTCATCAAATCCTAATATTTGGGATCCTAGGGTTACTAATAATGCATGTCTTCTAGATAAAGCATCCGCAACAACATTAGTACTCCCCTTTTTGTGTTTGATGACATAGGGAAATTGCTCAAGATATTCCACCCACTTTGCATGTCTTTTGTTTAGCTTTGCTTGCCCTTTAATGTACTTGAGAGATTCATTGTCAGTGTGTATGATGAATTCTTTATTTACCAAGTAATGCTCCCAAGTTTTTAAAGCTCTAATGAGGGCATACAACTCTTTGTCATAGGTAGGATAGTTTAAGGTAGGCCCCCTAAGTTTTTCACTAAAGTAAGCTACGGGATGTCCTCCTTGTATTAAAACAGCTCCTATTCCTACCCCAGATGCATCACATTCTAGTTCAAAGGCTTTGGAAAAATCAGGCAAAACTAGAATAGGTGCATGTGTTAACTTGTGTTTCAAGGTCTCAAAAGACAACTCTTGCTTATCACCCCAAATAAAAGGCATATCTTTCTTGACTAGCTCATTTAAAGGAGCAGCTATGGTGGAGAAGTCTTTCACAAATCTTCTATAAAAACTTGCTAACCCATGAAAACTTCTCACCTCTCCTACATTTTTAGGGGTTGGCCATTCTTGTATAGCCTTGATCTTCTCTGGATCAACATGTACACCTTCTTTTCCCACTTTGAATCCAAGGAAAATCACACTTTCTTGACAAAAAGTACATTTGTCAAAGTTGGCAAAGAGATGATGTTCTCTAAGAAGAAGTAAGACTTTTCTGACATGGTTAAGATGTTCTTGAAGGCCTTGACTATAGATTAAGATATCATCAAAGTAGACCACTACAAATCTGCCTATGCATTCCCTAAGCACATGATTCATTAATCTCATGAATGTACTTGGAGCATTGGTCAAGCCAAAGGGCATGACTAACCATTCATACAAACCAAACTTGGTCTTGAAAGCAGTTTTCCATTCATCTCCTTCATGAATTCTTATTTGATGGTATCCACTTTTAAGATCAATTTTGGTGAAAAGATTTGCTCCATGTAATTCATCCAACATGTCATCTAACCTAGGAATGGGATGCCTATACTTGACAGTTATGTTGTTGATGGCCCTACAATCTGTACACATTCTCCAAGACCCATCCTTTTTAGGGACCAACAACACAGGCACAGCACAGGGACTTAAACTCTTTTGGATCCACCCTTTGTTCAACAAGTCATTAACTTGTTTCTCTATTTCTTTTGTTTCCATAGGGTTGGTTCTATAGGCTGGCCTATTAGGTAGGCTTGCCCCAGGTACCAAATCTATTTGATGTTCTATTCCCCTCAAAGGTGGTAATCCACTTGGTACCTCTTTGGGAAATATATCATCAAATTCCTTTAAAAGTTTTTGCAACCCCTTTGGTAGAGAACCAAGTTCATGAGTGATTGAAACAAATGCCTCTTTGCAATAAAGAAGAAAATGAGGTTGTCCAAGAAAAAGATTTTTGGAAATATTCAAGGTTTGAGGTTGGACAACTTCATGGCCTGAGGCATGGGTTACCAAATTCTTTCTTTCTTTCCTATTTTCTTTTTTCTTTTCTCCATCCAACTTCTTTTTAAGAATTATTTGGTCCTCTCTTACTTGTGAAGGTGTAAGAGGACACAAAATAATTTTCTTTCCCTTGTGTTGAATGGTGATTTTGTTGGTGACTCCATCATGTAAAGCTTGTTTATCATATTGCCAAGGTCTTCCAAGTAATATGTGCCCAGCTTCCATTGGTACTATATCACAAACAATTTGATCTTCATATTTGCCAATGGAAATGGGTACACTTACTTGTTCCTTAACTACTATTCCATCATCCTCTTTAATCCATTGAAGTTTGTAAGGTTTAGGATGAGGAGTAGTGGTTAAGCCAAGCTTCTCTACCATTCTAGAACTACAACAGTTGCAACAAGAGCCACTATCCACTATCATTGAACATGTCTTTTCTAAAACTTTGCATCTTGTGTGGAATAGGTTCTCTCTTTGTGACTGTTCTAATTCTACATGTTTACTTTCCAGGAGTCTCCTTACCATAAGTAAGTCACCATCACAAGGTAAAGCTTCTTCTTCTTCAGAAGTGGATGTCTCAGACTCACTATATGAAGAACCCTCACTTTCACTCTCATGCTCAAGGATGTAAGTTGACCTTCTATTGCGGCACTCAGATGCATAGTGCCCTTTTTCCCCACACCTAAAGCACTTAGTCTCCTTACTCTTATGATCTCTTGAAGGTTCTTTGACTTTTTCTTTTCCTCTCTCTCTCTCTCTTTCTTCATATCTTGGCTTGGTTTGACTACCCTCCCTCTTATACTCTTTCTTATGGTGAGAACTATGAGGGTAATCTTTCTTGGTGGAGCTTTTCCTCTTTAGTTGTTGCTCTACCCTCACACAAAGTTGGACTAACTCATTAAGATCATTGTAGGGTATAAGTTCAACCCTATCTCTTATGTCATAGTTAAGTCCACTTTGAAACCTAGCTATTGTTATCCTAGGTTCTTCTCTTATCCCAGCTCTCAACATGAGTAACTCCATTTTTTGTCTATATTCCTCAACACTCATGTTCCTTTGTTGGAGTTTATGGAGTTTATCCATTATCTCCCTATCATAATAGGCTGGTACATGCCTCCTCCTCAAGGCAGCTCTCATTTCATTCCAATACCTAATGGGAGGTAAGTGTCTTAGCCTATGGTCCTTGACTAAGGCTGTCCACCAGATTAAGGCATAACCTTGAAAGCTTAGAGAAGCCATGGTGACTCTCCTTTCATCATCTATTTGGTGGCACTCAAACAATTGCTCAACTTTCATTTCCCACTCTAGGTATTCTTCTACATCATCTTTTCCATGGAAGGAAGGAAGATCAATCTTAGGCTCTCTTGGATAATGCTCTCTAACTCTATGTTGTCTTCTAGGAGGCATTTGGTAGTGGTCATTATTGTGATGACTACTATTTTGCTCAATTTCACTTGGAGAAGATGATGATTCTTCTCTTCTCCTATGGGAAGACCTCTCTTTCTTTTTATCTTGATTAATCAAAAGTTGACTAATCATATCTTTGAGCTCACTAATCTCTTTATCCCTTTGTTCAAATCTTTGCTCAAATTCTTCCCTTAAAGACATTTCACTATTGGGTTTCAAACTTCCTTGCACACTTGATTGACTCATTCTTGTCAAAGGAAAAGGTTTTCACAAAGTTTTCAAAATATTTGACAAGTAATGAGTGAAAAGATTTTCACAAGCTTTCTTTGTTTTTGGTGAAAAATTTCTAAAGAGATTCTAGAAGTAAAAGATGTTTCTAAGTAGCTCCCAGGAAGAAGAGGTGAGTCACAAATGGACAAGCTTAGAAACCAAGTTCTTCCTTAGCCAGAGTTTCCTTAAAATGTTCTTTTACTTTAGTTTCTAAGTAGAAATTCTTCAAATTCTTTTTAAATGTTATGAACCTACAAACCAAAGAAAGGTTTACTATATGCTATGCTATCCTAAATACCACGGAGACCCTAAAACAAAAAGGATTACTCAAGACATTTAAGGAAAGCAATAAAGATGCAAGAATGTAAATGCTAGACGGCCCTAAGTGAAAGTGCAAGTGACACTTGGAGCCCCTTGACACACTTTCACACTAAAGAAAACGAAATTGGACTATTACAATGTTCAATTGTGAGCTTGGAATTGCTTCAAAAGCATTTTCCCAAGTCACTTGGCACAACAACAGAAATATAAAAAAAAACTACAAGATTCCGTGATATGAGTACTCAAACAAGCTCAATTAAATGTGTAAAAATAGTGTGGACTTCAATCTTCAGCTGCTGCCAAGTGTATCTCAAAAACAGTATGCAAGTTGTTCCAATTCTGGTGGCAAATTATGCTGCTGTAATGTATTCTGCAGCTGCTGGACAGCAGAGTTGCATCTACTCAAGAGCTCCTAATTGCTTTTCATTTCAGCTTTCCCCTCACTTCCTAGTATGCTACCATTATAAGTAAAGGTTTCTGCAACTGGATGCTTCACAACAGCTGTCACAGTACCTTAAATCCACTCAAACAAACCAAGCTAGATTTACCATTCTGCACCAGTTTTCCACACCAATTTCCAGCAATAATTGACAATTTTGGAAGCCAAAAATGTGGTAAACAAATGAACTAGGTATGGAAAAACAGCAAGTACACAAAAGGAACCTACCAAAGGTGCTAGAACAGATTAAGAAAGCAAAAAAAAAACACAAACACAGTTCAGAAATGATTCCAATTGCAAACTGTTTGATAATTTTCAAAACTGTTTGATAAAATGCCCCAATGACTTTCAGATTTTTGAAATTTGATTTTTCAGGGCCTGTAATCTGGATTGCACAGTTCCAACAGCTTTTTCTCACTTGATATTACTTCTTTGAGTCATCTATTTCATTTTTAATCATGGAACCAGCTTTTTCACAATCCAATAATGAATTTTTGCATCAAAATTACCAAACAGCAGCTGGAAAAACAGAACTGCACCAGAAAAATTAACTGAATTTTGGTGGTTTGAGATCCAAAACTATATGGAAGTGTTTCAATCTTTGTTTGGACAGTTTCAACAATTTTTAATGATGAATTTGAACATGTTCAGACCTTAAAACAACTTAGAAACTGCCTATAATTCGAAATCATTGTTTCACTTCCATTTTCACTCAAAACTTGATGGTTTCAAATGCAAATTTGCATATAAGTCATGTTTTGACCAAATGAACAGTACTAGCAACTTTGAACCATCAATTGAGACTTGTTTAAGCTATAAACCAGCAAAGAAACAGCAGATTTTCGAAAATCCCTACTGCTGTACCACTTATGCAGTAAATGGCACCAAAATAACCAACCAAATTCAGTTTTATGGAATCAAAGTTTGGATCAGCAAGGAAAAGACTCTAGGAAATGTGAATACACAGATCTAAGCTGGAATTAAAGATGCTTAGCATGACAAACTCAGATTAAACTATGCAATGAAAATTGGCACGGTGATAAACCAGATTTAAATCTGAAATAACAAATGACTAGTGTCTATGCACAACCAAGCTATGCAAATTGCATTTCATTGCTTGTTATGGTTGGCTACACTCTTAGCATCATTCAACAACACTAAACAATGTTGTATCAAGCTTTAGAATCAATCAAAACCAGCTGAAAACAGATTTGATGATTTAGAACAGCAAACAAAATTCTGCATCAGATTTTAACAGAATTTTACAACCAGTTTGGCTTATTGGATGCTTCAGCCTATATTACCAAGGCTAGATCAACTCATCACTGCCTCTAATGGTAACAAACAGCTTGTATAGCACTGGTAAGCACAGAACTCAATAGAAACAATTTCAAAACAGTGACAATGTTAAAACAGCAACAGTAGTTTGCACAAGACTTTAGACAAAACAGAATTTAAAGTTCAAAGCTGGAATTGACTCAAACAAGAAATGATTCACCGTTTAAAATGAAAAATGGACATAATGCACTGTAAGAACACAGAATTAAAGGCTGGAACAGAATTACAGAAGCAGAATTAAAACTGAAACAGAAATAGAAAACAGAAACAGAAACAGAAAACAGAAACAAAAAAACAGAAACAGAGATGGAATTCAGCAGAATTAAATTTCAGAATGAGAAGAAATCCTTAGCTCCTTGGTGCGTGGAGAACCTAAGCTCTGGATACCACTTGATGGAGCCAAATTCCAGAGGAATCCAGTGGCCTGAAGCTCCCAGATCAGAGGTGTGTAGGTGTGTTGGTGTGCAGCGGACTTGATGGAGTAAATGTTGATGGAGGTGTTTGAATGAAGCAAGGTAAAATGAGTGAAGTCTCTCAGCTCAGAAAGCCTTCATATAATGGAAGGAAGCTTGAGAGAAAATGAAGAAATTGCAAGCAATTTTGACTCAAGAGCAGAATGCAAGACTGGAATATATTTCTCAGCATTTGGGCATAGCTCTAAAGTACCATACAAGGAAGAAACCATCCTATTTATAAGTGAAGATGGGTCTCTTTTCTGAAATGAACTCCCGCCTAATTTCAAATGGGAAGCCTAACAGCAACACTAAAAACTTCCAGCAAATCCCATGCCTTGCTCCAGGTTAGCTCCTCACGTGTTTGAAGCATCTCCTCATCCAACGTTGGGCTATTTTGGGGTTTTGGCTGGGTGCATATGACTTTGGCAGCAAGCTTATCCAACCATTCTTCCTTTCACGTGCCAAATGCCATGTTGGCAGCTGCTCCCTCCAATTTATTTAATCCTACAAAACAAAGTAAACATGCTTAATTAAGAGAAGAAGGTTTAAGATAATTCACCTTCCATAGAAGCAAAATATTAAGTGATCCTTCTTCCTCTTGAACTCTCTTAGCCATGGCTCTAGTAAGAGGTCCAATGTATGTCTTAGATGGCCTTCCATCAATAGTTTACCAATTAAGCACTTTTTTCTATCTATGATGTTCTAAATAAAAATAATAATACTTGTTGAATTGAAAGTGTTGTCTGTTCTGTATTTTGGTTGATATTGCAGTTTCACATGGAATAAAGTTGTTGTATTGTATTCAATCTTGCTCCAGTTCTACCGTTTCCTGAAAATATGCAAAGGGTCCAACTTTTTTTGGCTCATGTCTCTATGCAAAAGATACCCTACTTGTCTCAAATGGCCTTTCTAGATCCAACCTAATATCAGTATAAGGGTCTAATAATTAGTTTCTATGCAATTATGCAAAATTTTGAATATAAGTGCAGTTTTGGTTTCATGCGTTGAATGCTGCAGGAACAATTTGAATCCTGTCAGCACGTTTAACTCCTAAGAAAAAAATGCCTACAGTTTTATCTACAATTCCAACAGACTAAGTCAAATTATTTCTGTTTATTCCTAGTAGTTGTGAAAAAAACTATTCTTTATGCAGATATATAGTGTAAAAAAAATGCAGCAACATGTGAGATATATATAAAATTTGTAAGTGATTTTGCTATTGAAGTAAAAATATTGCTGAAGTTTTTAAATTTGATGTGAGAAGACAACACCAACTACTAGTGAGTTAATTAAGGACAAAAAGGGTACACCATTACAGATGCATAATCACATGGTTGCAGTGATAAAATAGTATGATAATAAACATAGATAACCCTGTCACTTTTATCTAAAATACAGGTTCAAGTAGGCCACAAAAGGAAGCACCAATGATTGTGTCTTTATTGGGACTAACCAACAGTTATCTTTGTATTTACCAATTGTTTTATAAATTTTTTGTTTCTCTGTTTTTCATCTGTATCTTGATCATAATTTTTTTTTCTCTACATAAAATTTGGTAAAAAGGAAGGCCCATGGGCTGGCCTTGACCCACAGGGCTTTGGGGGTATTTAGTCCTGTGGGCTTTTTTAATAAAGGGTTTTTTTGGCCCTGTGGGCTTTTTTGGCCCCAACCCATGTGGGCTAGGGCCAAGTTTGATTATTGGGGCTTATTTGACAGCTCTAGATATAGGACAACTTTTTATAATTTTTTTATCAATATATCATGTGTGAGAACCTGATAAATTAATACACACTAAATCCATCCTCTGATCACACCATTAATGCACCTTGCCATGTCAAAACCCACTCACACTCCCACTGCATGCGTTTGCCAAGTGTCACGGTTAGAGCACTTTGAGAATGTTAGTGGAAGACAAGTGGCGTGTGGAGGATGGGAGTTCGTTTCTGTGTAGGAAGGAAGTGAATTTTCAGAAAAACTCTTCCCATTCTCTGCATGCAATCACCTTCTTCCTCACGAAACTCTAGCCTTTCTTCATCTCTGCCTTCTCTCTAAACTCTTTCATCTTCTCTCTAAGATCACTTACTACCAACATCTCTGCTTCCATTTCAGAAACCGTAGAATAATTCTCGGTGTTGTAAGCTTTCATTAGAACCGAACAAGTTAGAATTCTGTGGCTGGTAAGTTCTCTTCCCTTAACGTTCTCTTCTTCTGTTTCTGCAAACCAAATTCTGGTTGCATGAATGAATTATAGGTCTGAACTGTATGTGATTTTGGTATCTTAGATTTAGTGGAAATCGTGGGGTGAATTTCTGGATAGAAAGCCGTGAGAGCACGAGAGAAACTCTAAGCATTTGGAAGTGCACTGCTAGACCAGGTAAGGGAAGCTTTAGTAATTTAATTTAATACCTGTTTGATTTGTATGACAGTAATGAAGTGTGTTGGATGTCTGAAATGTATGAAGTATATGAATTTTGAGTGTGCATGAATGAGCAGAGTTGCAATGGATGTATGTTATGAATGTTGTTTGAACTTATGCAGAGAATAAGATGTATGAGTTGTAATGTGATTGATTTTCTGTATGATTTGGAATGAAAATGATTTGAACTGTATGTTGATGATGATATGTTTGAACTGGAAAAAAATTCTGTATTGATGAGATTATAATATGAATTCTGTAATGTATGAGATTTATGGTGAAGATGAAATTTTTAAAGTTCAAATCATATGAAATCTGTGAAATTATCGTGTTTGAAAAATCTGGAAATTTTTATCTTCTCTGATTGATCATGTACGCTCGTTATCGAACGGTCTTATACCGTTCGGTTTCCCTGGAAAATCACTTAGAATAAGGGTTATTTCATTTGGAAAGGACTCTGATTAAGAACGAGCGTTATTGGTGTCAAGAGTTAGGTGTGAGCGTTCGGCTTAGCCTAGCTTGTCCCACGATTGAAAATAAATTGAAGTATAGTTAGGACGCTCGGTTTTGTTTACCAGCGTTCGTCATAAGCAACGCCTAGTATTATACTAAGCGTTCGTCCAAATGAACTCTCGATCTTAGATAGAGCGTTCGTCCTAGTTAGCGTTCGGTCTGATACCGAACGTTCGTTCAAATGCGCGTTCGTTCTATTTGGTGCTCGGTCATTGACCTAGCGTTCGTCCTAAGAAGGGTTCGGTTTCTACTGAACGCTCGTCCTTATCATTGCTTCGTGAGCGAACTTCACAGCGTTCGTTCAATTTATTAATTAACGTTCGGTCTTTGACTGGCAGTATTCGTTTCCGAATTTATTAATGCTCTGATTATTTATTTGAATTCATTTAAACTGTGATGGTCCTTTTCATTTAACCTCAAGTCTTTATACTTAGAATTTTCCTAAGTATTATTCGGATCTTTTAGACTCAATCTCAATTAAATTACTCATTTGTCTTAACGTCTGTGAATGGATAAGGGTTCGTTTCTTTTGTTCAGAAACGAGATTGCAGTGTACTGAAATACATTCATCTTGATCTATTAAAGGATAAGCTTTTGTTTAAATTAAGAGAGTGGAACACATAATGAAAATCTGAATAAGAGGAATGGTTAATAATGTGCGAATGATGTTTTGAATGAATTTGATTGGAATGGATTGTGAATGAGCGTTCCAAGGAGGGACGTCTCCATGATGTGAATATGATAAGTAAATGTAGTATGACCATGGTAAAATCGCTGATGGCTGTTCATCCTGATATTCCGTGAGTGCTCATCCTCATGTAGAGGAGAGCAGGTCATGCGTGGGAATGGCAGGAGGCACTAGTCCTACTGAGTACTTTGGGCTGATAAGGGTTAACCTCGGGTGGCAGCTGTTGAGTGCATCCCAGTTACTACACCACCCGGGTGCAGGAACGCCTGCGGTTACATGGATCATACAGTCCGGACAGTCTTTAATTATGAGAATTTTGAATAAGTTACTGTATGCGAAAAAATATATCTAATGTTGTATGAAATGCATGATTGATTTACTATGTTAAAATATGTTGATTGTATAAATTAAATTACCTAAGCTTACCCTTGCAATTTTTCCTTGTGTTGTCTACTGTTTCTGTATGTCCGTCTTGTCAATGCAATGATCATCCGTTGTGGATGTGAGCAGATGGTGAGGCACCCCTGGAAACAATGCTGGAAGAAGAAAATTTGGAGGATGCCAACTTGGTAGAGGTTGAAGTTAAATCTGAGCAGTAGGGGCTCGTTCCGTAGTGGCTGTTAGATTTTCTATACTGAATTTTGGAAGTTCTGTATATAGTTTTGCAGAACTGTTTCATCCAGAATTGATTTTGTATTTTTTTTGATAGATTCTGAACGCTGTAATTGTAGTACGTTCAGTTTAATTTTTTTTTGTTTAGCAGCTGTTGTAAATATTAAGACTGCACTGTATTTTCTGTAAATGTGATTAGTTCGGATTAATGGTAATTACTATTTATTGGGATGTTACATTTATTGGTATCAGAGCAGTTTTGTTCTTTTAAGGACATGTAGGGTTATGAGTACACTATACTTTCGTTGTGTGCTTATTGTGTGTTGATGAGTTATTATTTTTAACTCTTGAACATAGCTAACGTACGTTTTCTCTGATCCAGAAAACGAATGGCGCCTAGACTTCCTCCCCCACCTCAGCCAAACGAGGCTGACAATTCTAACAATACCAGAATGTTGGAGACGGTCATTGACAGGCTTCAACAACAGAACACCACTTTGATAGAACAGAACGCTGCCTTAATGAGGCAAAACCAGGAAGCACTGAATAGTTTGGAGGCCTCACGTATCAGCTCTGAAGCAACTCAGAGGCAGTTGATGGACCTGCTGACCTCTACTAGAGGCACACCAGGAGCCTCTTCTTCTAATGCTGCACCTCATGCCGAATGGAGTTTGGAAAGCTTCTTGCAGCACCACCCTGCCAAGTTCAATGGGAAAGGGCTTCCGGATGAAGCGGATCAGTGGCTAAGAGATATGGAAAGGATTTATGATGCCAAGAGGTGTCCAAATGAAAACCGTTTGGCATTCACAGAGTATTTGTTGACGGGTGAAGCTTGCCATTGGTGGTCCAGTGTGAAGATGTTGTTGACAGAATCCCAAATTCCAATTTCTTGGGAAGTTTTCAGAACTAAATTTTATGAAGAGTACTTTCCTGACAGTGTGCGGTTTGCTAAGGAAGTGGAGTTCCTTCAATTGGTGCAAGGCAGTATGTCTGTCTCGGAATACACCAATAAATTCAAGCATCTTGTTCGTTTCAATACCATGGCTACAAGTGAAGAATGGCAATGCAGGAAGTTTGAGAATGGGCTTAGAAGTGATTTGAAAGTGTTGATATCCTGCCTGTGCATTCGGTCCTTCCCTGCCATGGTTGAGAGAGCTAAGGTTCTGGAGAAAAATGTTGCTGAGGCCGAGCAACAGAAGAAGCAGCAATTGAATAGGGGGCAGGTTACATCCAGAAACAATACGAACGTAAGAAGATTCCCATACGTTCGTCCCACTCAATCATCTGGCGGATCACAAGCCTTGGTCACTGTTGGCCAAACTGGACAGCAAAGGAGTTTGACGTGCTATCAGTGTGGAGGACCACATTTGAGATGGGCTTGTCCTCAACTTTCTGGAGGAAAACATTGCAACAAGTGTGGGAGGAACGGACACTCGGATCACGAGTGCAACATGGGAGGACGTGCGGTAATGAGACCGCTGAATGCTGGAAGAGCTCCTCAAGGGAGAGGTGGACGTGCACAAGCCACAGGAAGAGTTTATGCAATTACTGGTGCTGAGGCTGCTCGTTCAGGTACACTCATCACCAGCACTTGCTTATTGTTTGGGATACCTTGCTGTGTATTGTATGATTCGGGGGCAACTCATTCCTTCATCTCGAAGGCGTGCGTTGAGAAGTTGGGATTAGTGGAGAGTGAATTACAGTTCGACTTGGTGGTGTCAACCCCAGCGGCTGGTGGGATCAAGACGTCTACCGTTTGTGTAAGATGTCCTATAGAAGTTGAGGGGCGTAGATATAAGGTCAATCTCATTTGCTTACCCCTGCAAGATTTAGAAGTAATTTTGGGGATGGATTGGTTGGCTACCAATCGGATCCTCATTGATTGTGGGAAGAAGGAGTTAGTCTTTCCAGATGAAGAAGAGGAAGAACTGTCAATCACTCTTGGGCAGTTTAAGGAGGACATCATGGAGGGAGCAAGCTGTTTCCTTATCATGACGTATGAAGGCAATGAGATAGAGCGTTCATCCAATGTTGATAACAGTGGAGGACGAACAGTAGTGGGTGAATTTCCAGATGTCTTTCCGGATGAAGTACCTGGTCTACCTCCCATCCGTGAGGTAGAATTCACAATTGATTTGGTAACCACTGCTGCACCCATCTCGGTTCAACCATACAGAATGGCACCAGCTGAGTTGGCCGAACTCAAGAAACAGATTGAAGAATTGATGGACAAGAGGTTTATCCGTCCAAGTGCTTCACCATGGGGAGCACCTGTGTTGTTGGTTAAGAAGAAGGATGGCAGCTCACGGCTATGCATTGATTATAGGCAACTTAATAAGCTGACCATCAAGAACAAGTATCCACTGCCAAGGATAGACGATCTTCTAGATCAGTTGCATGGTGCGTGTGTGTTTTCTAAGATTGACTTACGTTCGGGCTATCATCAAATTAGAGTGAAAGAGGAGGATATTCAGAAGACTGCATTCCGGTCTCGATATGGTCATTATGAGTATGTGGTGATGCCCTTTGGAGTGACAAACGCACCTGCAATCTTCATGGATTACATGAACATAATTTTTAGACCGTACTTGGATAAGTTTGTTGTGGTGTTTATTGATGACATCCTCATTTATTCCAAGAGCTTTGAAGAGCATGAAGACCATTTGAGAATTGTCTTGGGCGTGTTGAGGGAGAAAGAGCTGTATGCCAAGCGTTCAAAGTGTGAATTCTGGATGAAGGAGATCCAATTTTTGGGGCACGTTGTTTCTGCTGGTGGTATTGCAGTAGATCCAACCAAGGTGAAGGCAGTGCTGGATTGGGAGAGTCCACGTTCTGTCACGGAGATTAGGAGCTTTGTGGGACTCGCGGGCTACTACAGGCGGTTTATTGAAGGATTTTCTAAGATAGTAGCCCCTCTGACTTACCTCACCAGGAAGGATCAACCGTTTGCTTGGACAGATAGATGTGAGGAGAGCTTCCAGGAATTAAAGAGGAAATTAACGAGTGCTCCTGTGTTGGTCATTCCAGACACGGCTAAACCTTTTGAAGTATATTGTGATGCATCCTATCAAGGTTTGGGCTGTGTACTGATGCAGGAAAGAAGGGCAGTGGCATACGCTTCCAGGCAGTTAAAAATCCATGAGAAGAATTACCCCACACACGACTTGGAGCTAGCAGCAGTCGTGTTTGCATTAAAAATCTGGAGGCATTATCTGTATGGTGCAACGTTTCAAGTGTTTAGTGATCACAAGAGTCTCAAGTACCTCTTTGATCAAAAGGAATTGAATATGAGGCAAAGGAGGTGGCTTGAATTCTTGAAGGATTATGAATTCGAACTGTTGTATCATCCTGGAAAAGCTAATGTGGTGGCTGATGCCTTGAGTAGGAAGGCCGTAAGAGTTTCTGCAATGATGGTGAAGGAGCTGAACTTGGTGGAGAGTTTTAGAGATCTAAGATTACAATTTGATTTAGGAGCGAACGTTATAAAGTGCTGTAATCTTAGAATTTCCAGTGATGTGTTTGACAGAATTTGGGTGAAGCAACGTGAAGATGAAGAATTTGTGAAAATATTGAGCGTGCTCGGTACAGATCAGGCAAGGGGGTTCAATGCTGGAACGGACGGTCTACTGCGATATATGGGGAGAACGTGCGTTCCAAATGACAGTGAGCTGAAGAGGATTATAATGGAGGAGGGACATCACAGCCGTCTTAGCATGCATCCTGGCATGACTAAGATGTATCAAGACCTTCGTTTATCCTTCTGGTGGCCGGGTATGAAGAGTGACATTGCACGTTTTGTGTCCTCTTGCTTAACGTGTCAAAGAGCCAAAGCTGAACATCAAAGACCAGGAGGATTGCTGCAGCCATTGGAAATTCCAGAATGGAAGTGGGATAGCATCTCTATGGATTTCGTGACTCATCTTCCACGTACAGTCCGAAACCATGATTCAATTTGGGTGATTGTGGATAGATTAACTAAGAGCGCCCACTTCCTGGCCGTTAATTTGAAGATGTCCATGACAAACTTGGCCAAGCTGTACGTTAAAGAGATTGTTCGGTTGCATGGAGTTCCCTCAAGTATTATTTCAGACCGAGACACGAGATTCACATCTCGTTTTTGGCAGTCATTGCAAGGAGAATTGGGAAGCAAACTGTAAATGAGTTCTGCTTATCACCCTCAGACGGATGGCCAATCTGAACGAACCATCCAGACTCTTGAAGACTTGTTGAGGACGTGTGTTATAGATCATATGGGAGTATGGGATGAAGTTCTGCCGCTTGTTGAATTCACATACAATAACAGCTTTCAAGCAAGCATAGGAATGGCACCGTTTGAAGCTCTTTATGGAAGAAAGTGTAGAACTCCATTGTGTTGGTTCCAAGAAGGCGAGACTGCATTAACCGGACCTGAATTAATCCAGCAAACAACCGAGAAGGTGAAGCTGATTCAAGAACGATTGAAGACGTCTCAAAGCAGGCAGAAATCGTATGCTGATAAGAGAAGAAGACCCTTAGAGTTTGCTGCTGGAGATCATGTTTTTCTAAGGCTGAATCCAATCACTGGAGTGGGAAGAATCCTTCATCCAAAGAAGCTTTCACCCAAGTTCGTAGGGCCATATCAGATTCTGAAGAAGATTGGATCAGTGGCGTATGAGCTACCATTACCTCCTCAACTGTCCAACCTCCACCCAGTCTTTCATGTTTCTCAACTCCGAAAATATATAGCTGATCCATCACACGTACTGGAGTTAGAAGACATCCAAATTCGCCCAGACCGGACACTGGAGATGCAACCTGTTTGTGTGGAAGACAGCCGCACCAGACTCTACAAAGGAAAGGATGTTCGTCTCGTGAAAGTGGTGTGGAATGCAAAGACTGGTGACTCAACATGGGAGGTGGAAGAGGCTGTGAAGGAATTGTACCCGCACCTATTCCCTGGTAAGCTTTAGAATTTTCGAGGACGAAAATTTTTGTAGTTAGGGGGAATGTGAGAACCTGATAAATTAATACACACTAAATCCATCCTCTGATCACACCATTAATGCACCTTGCCATGTCAAAACCCACTCACACTCCCACTGCATGCGTTTGCCAAGTGTCACGGTTAGAGCACTTTGAGAATGTTAGTGGAAGACAAGTGGCGTGTGGAGGATGGGAGTTCGTTTCTGTGTAGGAAGGAAGTGAATTTTCAGAAAAACTCTTCCCATTCTCTGCATGCAATCACCTTCTTCCTCACGAAACTCTAGCCTTTCTTCATCTCTGCCTTCTCTCTAAACTCTTTCATCTTCTCTCTAAGATCACTTACTACCAACATCTCTGCTTCCATTTCAGAAACCGTAGAATAATTCTCGGTGTTGTAAGCTTTCATTAGAACCGAACAAGTTAGAATTCTGTGGCTGGTAAGTTCTCTTCCCTTAACGTTCTCTTCTTCTGTTTCTGCAAACCAAATTCTGGTTGCATGAATGAATTATAGGTCTGAACTGTATGTGATTTTGGTATCTTAGATTTAGTGGAAATCGTGGGGTGAATTTCTGGATAGAAAGCCGTGAGAGCACGAGAGAAACTCTAAGCATTTGGAAGTGCACTGCTAGACCAGGTAAGGGAAGCTTTAGTAATTTAATTTAATACCTGTTTGATTTGTATGACAGTAATGAAGTGTGTTGGATGTCTGAAATGTATGAAGTATATGAATTTTGAGTGTGCATGAATGAGCAGAGTTGCAATGGATGTATGTTATGAATGTTGTTTGAACTTATGCAGAGAATAAGATGTATGAGTTGTAATGTGATTGATTTTCTGTATGATTTGGAATGAAAATGATTTGAACTGTATGTTGATGATGATATGTTTGAACTGGAAAAAAATTCTGTATTGATGAGATTATAATATGAATTCTGTAATGTATGAGATTTATGGTGAAGATGAAATTTTTAAAGTTCAAATCATATGAAATCTGTGAAATTATCGTGTTTGAAAAATCTGGAAATTTTTATCTTCTCTGATTGATCATGTACGCTCGTTATCGAACGGTCTTATACCGTTCGGTTTCCCTGGAAAATCACTTAGAATAAGGGTTATTTCATTTGGAAAGGACTCTGATTAAGAACGAGCGTTATTGGTGTCAAGAGTTAGGTGTGAGCGTTCGGCTTAGCCTAGCTTGTCCCACGATTGAAAATAAATTGAAGTATAGTTAGGACGCTCGGTTTTGTTTACCAGCGTTCGTCATAAGCAACGCCTAGTATTATACTAAGCGTTCGTCCAAATGAACTCTCGATCTTAGATAGAGCGTTCGTCCTAGTTAGCGTTCGGTCTGATACCGAACGTTCGTTCAAATGCGCGTTCGTTCTATTTGGTGCTCGGTCATTGACCTAGCGTTCGTCCTAAGAAGGGTTCGGTTTCTACTGAACGCTCGTCCTTATCATTGCTTCGTGAGCGAACTTCACAGCGTTCGTTCAATTTATTAATTAACGTTCGGTCTTTGACTGGCAGTATTCGTTTCCGAATTTATTAATGCTCTGATTATTTATTTGAATTCATTTAAACTGTGATGGTCCTTTTCATTTAACCTCAAGTCTTTATACTTAGAATTTTCCTAAGTATTATTCGGATCTTTTAGACTCAATCTCAATTAAATTACTCATTTGTCTTAACGTCTGTGAATGGATAAGGGTTCGTTTCTTTTGTTCAGAAACGAGATTGCAGTGTACTGAAATACATTCATCTTGATCTATTAAAGGATAAGCTTTTGTTTAAATTAAGAGAGTGGAACACAGAATGAAAATCTGAATAAGAGGAATGGTTAATAATGTGCGAATGATGTTTTGAATGAATTTGATTGGAATGGATTGTGAATGAGCGTTCCAAGGAGGGACGTCTCCATGATGTGAATATGATAAGTAAATGTAGTATGACCATGGTAAAATCGCTGATGGCTGTTCATCCTGATATTCCGTGAGTGCTCATCCTCATGTAGAGGAGAGCAGGTCATGCGTGGGAATGGCAGGAGGCACTAGTCCTACTGAGTACTTTGGGCTGATAAGGGTTAACCTCGGGTGGCAGCTGTTGAGTGCATCCCAGTTACTACACCACCCGGGTGCAGGAACGCCTGCGGTTACATGGATCATACAGTCCGGACAGTCTTTAATTATGAGAATTTTGAATAAGTTACTGTATGCGAAAAAATATATCTAATGTTGTATGAAATGCATGATTGATTTACTATGTTAAAATATGTTGATTGTATAAATTAAATTACCTAAGCTTACCCTTGCAATTTTTCCTTGTGTTGTCTACTGTTTCTGTATGTCCGTCTTGTCAATGCAATGATCATCCGTTGTGGATGTGAGCAGATGGTGAGGCACCCCTGGAAACAATGCTGGAAGAAGAAAATTTGGAGGATGCCAACTTGGTAGAGGTTGAAGTTAAATCTGAGCAGTAGGGGCTCGTTCCGTAGTGGCTGTTAGATTTTCTGTACTGAATTTTGGAAGTTCTGTATATAGTTTTGCAGAACTGTTTCATCCAGAATTGATTTTGTATTTTTTTTGATAGATTCTGAACGCTGTAATTGTAGTACGTTCAGTTTAATTTTTTTTTGTTTAGCAGCTGTTGTAAATATTAAGACTGCACTGTATTTTCTGTAAATGTGATTAGTTCGGATTAATGGTAATTACTATTTATTGGGATGTTACATCATGTTTCACTATTTGATTGGTCTATTTAAATTTATTTTCAAAAAAGTATTTATAATAGACCAATCACAGGTCACGTTGTAAAGAAAAATTGTTAAAAAACATTTTCCTTCTGTTTCAAGTGTCTTTCTATGTATCTTTTGGTGAAAACCTTTCAAAGTGAGGCTGACACACGTGGTAGGACAAGTCTACTTTCAAATATTGGTTAGTGAATGTTTTGGACACACATGAGTTTTATTGTAATAAGTTGCAGCAAACCAAGTCTGACCATTGTTTTTAGGTTTAATCCTTTAGTACATCCCTATTTATGTACGAATGTCTCAATTGGGTCCTCGTTTTTTAAAGTGTATCAAAATGGTCCTTAATTTTGAAAATTCATATCAATTGAGTCCTTTCCGTTAAGTTGGCTGGACGGCGTTAAAAAAATTGATGAGTGGATGCTGAGAGGACGTACGGACGCTCGTCCACCAGCGGACGAACGCTCGTCCACCAGCGGACGAACGCTCGTCCACCAGAAAACGAACGCTCGTCGACCTATTATTGCTGGACGACCGTTCGTTCCACACTGGACGACCGTTCGTTCGGTGGTCGACGAGCGTTCGTTCACTGATGGATGAGCGTTCGTCCGCTGGTGGACGAGCGTTCGTCCGCTGGTGGACGAGCGTCCGTACGTCCTCTCAGCATCCACTCATCAATTTTTTTAACGCCGTCCAGCCAACTTAACGGAAAGGACTCAATTGATATGAATTTTCAAAATTAAGGACCATTTTGATACACTTTAAAAAACGAGGACCCAATTGAGACATTCGTACATAAATAGGGATGTACTAAAGGATTAAACCTTGTTTTTATTATTCACGGGAATCAATTAAAACTGTCCTTACACTCCTTCATTATTCACGTTAAAAAGGCTTCACATTTTGGCCTCCAAGGAAATTCACGTTGGCTGGTCGATTGATGGGACAATTATTCATTTATCACAATTTTCTATCATTTAAAATGTAGCTCATCTCTTCTCCTTTCAAGCCTACAATTCATGTTAGTTTAGAGGCTGAAAACTGTAGCTTTCATCAATCATTTTACTTAGGCTCTGTTCACTTTAGGTGATAAAATGTAGAGAATGATTTGTACGGATGAATTTGTGATTTATTTTATGTTTGTTTCCATGGATTTGCGCAGATAGATCTGAGGGATATAAAAAATTTTCATTCCTCATTGATAGAGAAGATTTGAAGGTGATTATAATGAAAAATCTCACCTTGTATCAATATATAAAAATGTATGGAATAGCTTCAAAGTGGGTGCTGTAACAAGAGAATCAATTCTAATTATGAAACTTGGCAGTTTTAATAATAATAATAATAATATATATTAATAATAAATATAATAATAATAATAATAAAACTAATAATATTAATAATTATAATAATAATATTATTATTATTTTAATTTACTAAATTACAATTTTTTACATTTTAAAAATTAATTTTTATTTTTTCTTCATATGATTTTTTTTCAATTATATATAACATCAACAATTATCATTTTATATTATTTTTACTAGTAAGGGTATTTTGGTAATCTTTAATTTCTACCCATTAAACAATTTTTTTATCTGTCACCTCGGTCAAATCCTACACTAATTTTTACAAACTTTACTTCTAAATCCACTCTCACTCACCTCCAAATCCACTCAAATAAACAACAAAAAAATTATCCTCAAATCCATTCATTTACTCTCCTCCAAATCATTTTATCAAAGTAAACACACCCTTAAGCTGGTTGGAATTTAGCTACCATACTAGACAGATTTGTCTATCCAAATCTACTCCCTTTGCTGCACCGTGGCCTTCCTTCATGGTCACTTATTAGTTGGTTTTCTCTTGAGAAGGATCCTCCTTGATCTGCACTAATTTTCAGATGCATTAATGATGGAACCAAAGCTTTGTTTCACTTCTTTTCTACATTCTTACCAATGAGGTGCATTGGTATTTTAAAAGATAATGATTTTGATGATGTTGTAAGAGAAGAACTCGAAGAATGAAGTTGTAATTTATTTAAAAGCACTTTTGTAGACTGAAAATGTATTAGGAATAACCTTGAACATGTAAACACTTAGAAATTTCCTGTCTTTAGGATATCTACACATATAATCGATTATTTGATGTAATAATCAATTATCACAAGCTTTATTAGAAAAACCATTGCTCTCGTAGATAATCGTTTATTGCTTGAAATAATCGATTATCCTGGTCTAGATGTGAATTGCCCAAGTCTCGCAAATAATCGATTATTCCTCAGGATAATCGATGATCACTTTTTTGAAAACCCTGTAACGGACTTGAATAATCGATTATTACTTACAATAATCGATTATCACTGGAAGTTGTATTGTTGTGTCTTTTTAAATTCAGACCTGTGGGCTATATATAATTGTCTAGAACCTTTAGAGGGCTCATCTAAGTCATTTGAGAATACAATGTGATCTGAGGAAGTTCTCAAGTGTTAGTTCATTGCTCTTGTCAAGTCTTGTGAATAGGAGAAGCTCACGCTTTGTGTGTCAAAGGTCGGAGAAGTTCTCTTCAAGTTGGCAGAGTGGTTTTCTTTCGGTTTGTTGGTCGAAGGAAGATATTTGTTGCACTGTTCCGGTTCGTCTGTCAAAAGAAAGTGTTCGCTGCTTGCTTCCAGTTCGTTTGTCAAAGGAAGTTTCCTTCTGGTTCGTTCGTTGAAGGAAGATTTTATCATCTTATTTCATTCATTATATTGTAATCTGTAAAACTGTTTTTAGTGAAAAAGTTAATCACAATTCATAGTGATTAACGACTGGACGTAGAATCTTTTTATTCGAACCAGGATAAAAATCATTTGTGTGATTTTTTCTACTCCCTACACTCTTTTGATAAAATGTTTAAGAGAAAATTAAAGGAACCATTTTTAAATTGACTGAACAAGCTCTTTGCTTTTAACAATCTGTATCGTACTTTGAGTTTTATTATTTTCGCTGTGCAATGTCGGTACCGATTGTTCCAACAATTAGTATCGAAGCTTGCTTTGATATTCTTTCAAATTTTTCGAAAATGGCCGGTCATCAAAATCATGTATATGTCGAAGGTGCTTCCATCAATAGACTGATGACAAATTTATGAACACCGAAAAACGGCGCCACAAACTTGTTTAACAATCGGCAAGTGTGACCGAATCGTATCAAGTAATAAACTCGGTAAGACCAAGTATCGTTCTCCCAAAGGACTCACGGCCTAGTTTAGCTATATGATTTGTTGATTATTTAAGACTTTGATCAATGGAGAAAAACAGAATACAAACACTTCAATGAATTAAATGGATGAGTATGTTGTTGGGGTTATCAATTTCATCTTATCCACTCTCATATACTTTTAGGAATTCATCATTCTTATCATCAATGCTAATGTCACTCTCTAAATCACCTTGCAAGAAGGTCTATCCTTAATTACGAGTTCATACAATTCCTAGCATTCCTAGTAATTAGTTCTAAAGTGGAGGAGCTTAAAGGCAACCAATATGCTATTGGGAGAAATTCCCCGGATCTAGACTTCCCCGTACGTTCCCGTATCGACAAAATCAAAATCATGGCAATGAATGAGTTAAACAAAGCAAGCAATAAACAAAGAGGAAAAACCCGAACTAAAGATGAAAGAAAGCATATATCTTAATATAAGACGTTAAAACACAAATTCCATATATGAGAGTTTCACAAGACTACATTGATTCCCCAACAACAATACAAGGTTTAGTTCACCATATTCATGGTGAAACTAGATGAACAATAATGAAAGAATGAAAGATAAAACCCTAGAAAGAGGAGGAGGTGGCCTGAGCATCCAAGATCTTCCTTCAAGGGGTGGAAAAGAGAGTGTTTGCTTCGTCTCTGCCAAAGATACAAACCCTAGGACGTCTTAAAGCTTATTTACTATTCTAAAATTACAGAAAATTAGGCCCAAACCCAAAATAGTGCCGCTCAGCGGTAAGTGCGTGAGTTGTTTTTCTCCCCTCAGCGGCCTTTTCACCCCTCAGCGGAGCCAACGTGACTGCCTGAGTGCCGCTCAGCGGTAAACTGCCGCTGAGCGGCAGTTGCGGCTTCTCCTTTTGCACTTTTTGATGTCTTTTTTGATTCCATCTCTATCCTTCTTCACTTCTTTCACCAAATTCACCTTAAAACCTCCATAAAAACACTGAAATCAAGCATAAACCTGTCCAGCTCTCTTATTTCTAAAAATATATCCAAAAGCATGATTTCAAGCTAGTTTCTAAGTGTTAAAGGTTGCTTTTAGTATCAATTTTAAGCATGAAAATAACAGTTTTTCAACTGTTATCATAGACCACCACTTTTTACTGGTGATAACTATGCCTTCTGGAAAGTCAGCATGGCAATTTTTATGCGGTCTGTTGACAGAGACATCTGGGAAGCTATACTAAATGGTCCTTATATTCCAAAAAGTACTATTGATGGTGTAGACGCAAAAAAACCATACTTTAACTAGACCGCTGAGGAAAACAAAAGAGCTCAATTTGACATCAAGGCTATAAATATTATTTCATCTGCTGTTGTACTTGACGAGTTCTATAGGATTTCTATTTGTAAGACAACACAGGAAATGTGGGAAGTCCTCAGAGTCACACATGAGGGTACTGATGATGTGAAACGCGCAAGGAAAGACACGCTCATTCAGGAGTACGAGATGTTCAGAATGCAACCTAGAGAATCAATTTCTGATGTTCAGAAGCACTTCACTCACATAGTGAATCATTTAACTGGTTTGGGTAAGACCTTTGATGTTGATGAATTAAATGTAAAAATTTTGAAATCATTGGACAGATCTTGGCAACCAAAGGTGACAACTATCTTAGAGGCACAAAATTTCACCCAAATGTCGATGGCAATTCGCTTTGGAAAGCTTCGTGAGCACGAGCTTGAATTGCATAGATTAACTGCGGAAGAGGATCAATGAAGGAAGAAGACTCTTGCTTTCAAATATGAAATATCTAAGGGAAAGGGTTCAAGAAGAATCGAAGATGATGACTTTGAAGATGAAGAAAACATGAGCCTCATGATAAAGAAATTTGCAAAGTTCATGAGAGCAAAAGGAAAGGATAAATACCGTGGAGAAAGAAAAGAAAGTCAGGGATCTCCATCAAGCGTCAAGTGCTATGGATGTGTAGAAAGAGGACATGTGAAGACTGATTGCCTTAAATATAAGAAAAGTGAGGAAAAGAAAGAAAGAAGATTTCCCAAGAAGAAGAAAACTTACATAATATGGGAAGAAAACGCTTCTAGTTCTTCAAGCTCTAGTGAATTAGATGAGGAAGCAAATCTTTGTTTAATGGCAGACTAAGATGAGGCAGGAAGTCAAGTAAGTGATTCTAGTTTTGAGTCAAGTGATGAATTTTATTTACAAAAGGCCTTTCTTGAATTTTTAAATATATCTAAGAAACTAGATGCTACTCATAAAAATTTGAAAAATGAGTTTAAGGATTTGCAAATTAAATATGAGAAAGCTTTACATGTAGAAGTAATTTTGAAAAATAAACTTTGCAACATAGAAACAAAAGTATCTGATTTAGTGAAAATAAGAATCCTGTTGAATGTTTATCCTGTAAAAGTCATATGTTTGATATTGACATACTTGAAAACTTACTTGCAAATGCAACTAAGACTATCTCACATGTTCAAAATAATTTTAGAAAAAGTAATGTTAAAGGCAAAAACATGCATCATCATAATAAATCTAAAGTTAAGAGAACTCGTAGAGTTTGGGTTGGAAAGGGGACTTTTGTGAAAAACAAGGTGCATGATGTTTGTTGTTCTTATTGCATGAAGCATGGTCATACAACAAACGAATGCAACATTAAACATTTTGGAATTCCAAATGGAAAATACGCATGGGTTAAAATTGTGAAATAATGTTTGCTTGCATGTACTAACCCCAAGGACCCATAATGAGATTGGGGACCTAAATTCTTGCTTAACCTGTTTTGTAGGAACCTACGAAGTCAAAAAAGTCATTGTGGTATCTCGACAGTGGTTGTCCAAGACACATGACTGGTGATAAGAAAATGTTCATCTCTTTTGAGAAGAAGAAGCAAGGATTTGTGACATATGGGGATAACAACAAAGGAAGAATTAATTGAACCGAAGAAATTGAAGGAGGAAACACCTTAACTATAAAAGACGTATTGTATGTTGAAGGTCTCAAACATAATCTCCTAAGCATAAGTCAGTCATGCGACAAAGGTCTCAAGGTAACATTTGAAAGTGATAAATGTACTGTTTATTTTAAGAATTCTTCTGATGTTGCTCTGCAAGGTGTTAGGCATAATAATATTTATTTGATTGACATTGAAAGTGCATCTAGTCATAGCATAACATGTTTAGTTGTAAAAGAGGAAAATCCTTGGTTATGGCATAAAAGAGTTGCACACATTCATATGCAACATCTAAATAAACTGATTTCTAAAGATCTTGTAATTGGTTTGCCTAAACAAAAATTTGAAAAAGATAAATTATGTTGTGCTTGTCAAAAAGGAAAACAAACCAAATCTTCTTTTTCATCCAAAAGCACAATTTCTACATCAAAACCTTTGGAACTTTTACATATGGACTTGTTTGGTCCATCTAGAATTAAAAGTTTTGGTGGAAACTATTATGCACTTGTGATTGTTGATGATTACACTAGGTTTACTTGGACATTCTTTTTAACTTTGAAAAGTGAAGCCTTTAAAGCATTCAAAACCCTTGCAAAACGTGTTCAAAATGAAAAGGATTTGAAAATCAAAACCTTAAGAAGTGATCACGGTGGTGAATTTCAAAATGAATCTTTTGAAAAGTTTTGTGATGAGTTTGGAATAACTCATAATTTTTCTGCTCCTAGAACTCCCCAACAAAATGGGGTTGTTGAAAGGAAAAATAGATCATTAGAAGAATTAGCTAGAACTCTTTTGAATGAATCAAATGTACCTAAATTATTTTTGGGTTGATGTAGTTCGTATTGCTTGTTATGTGCTAAATAGAATGCTTATTAGGTCTATTCTTAAGTTAACTCCTTATGAACTATTTAAAGGAAGAAAACCGAATGTGTCTCATTTAAGAATCTTTGGATGCAAATGGTTTGTTTTAAATAATGGTAAAGATAATCTAGGTAAGTTTGATGCTAAATCTGATGAAGCAATTTTCTTGGGCTATTCTTTGACTAGCAAAGCATATAGGGTATTTAATAGAAGAACTTTGATAATTGAAGAATCAATGCATGTTGTCTTTGATGAAATTGTGGACCTTGAGGTGAATCCTCTTGAGTCAAATAAACCAATCGCAGGTGATGAGGATTATTTAAGGGAAGCTCTTGAAGAGATGTATCTAAATGACAATAATCATAGAGAAACTCAAAATCAAGAAGTGGATCCTAAGAGCTACAAACAACCTCGTGGCCTCTCCCTAGACAACATCATTGGAGACATTTCAAAAGGGGTAACTATTAGACACAATCTAAACAATTTTTGCTTAACAATGGCTTTTGTATCTCAAATAGAACCCAAGAATATAAAAGAAGCTCTCCAAGATGATAAGTGGTGCATTTTTATGCAAGAAGAGCTAAATCAATTTGAAAGAAAAGACGTTTGGGAACTGATTCCTAGAAAAGAAGACTATCAAGTCATAGGGACAAAATGGGTTTTTAGAAACAAGCTTGATGAAGATGGAAACATCACAAAGAATAAAGCAAGGCTTGTTGGAAAGGGATACTGTCTAGAGGAAGGTATAGATTATGATGAGACCTATCCCTAGTAGCCAGGTTAGAAGCAATTAGACTTTTACTGGCTTATGCATCATTGATGAAATTTAAACTATATCAAATGGATGTAAAAAGTGCATTTTTGAATGGTTATATAAAAGAGGAGGTATATGTTAGTCAACCTCCTGGATTTGAAGATTTCAAATTTCCTGACCATGTGTATAAACTGAAAAAGGCATTGTATGGCCTTAAACAGGCACCTAAGTCTTGGTATGAAAGACTTAGTACATTCTTGATTGAAAATGATTTTCCTAGAGGAAAGGTTGATTCAACCTTATTCATTAAGAAATTAGGAAAACATATTTTGATTGTTCAAGTGTATGCGGATGATATTATCCTCGGATCTACTGATGATTCGTTATGTGAGGGTTTTGCAAATATAATGCAAGGTGAATTTGCGATGTCTATGATGGGTGAACTGAATTTCTTCTTAGGATTACAAATTAAGCAAATGGAAGGTGGAACTTTCGTTTCCCAAACCAAGTATTGTAGGGAAGTACTTAAGAAGTTTGGAATGGACACCTGTAAAGAAGCCAACACCCCTATGGCAACCTCTTGTTACTTAGATAAGGATGAATCTGGAGAAGAAGTGAATCAAACTATGTATAGAGGGATGATAGGATCTCTGTTGTATCTTACTGCTAGTAGACCTGATATTATGCAGAGTGTTTGTGTATGTGCTAGGTACCAAGTAAATCCCAAGGAGTCTCATTTGACTGTTGTTAAAAGAGTGTTAAAATATCTTAAAGGAACCACCTCCTTTGGACTTTGTTATCCCTCTGATGCTACACCTAGTTTGATAGGTTATTCTGATGCAGATTATGGGGGCTATAAAATAGATAGGAAAAGTACTAGTGGTACTTGTCATTTTCTGGGTTGTTCTTTAGTGTCTTGGCACTCGAAGAAACAAGCGTGTGTAGCCTTGTCTACCACTGAAGCTGAATATATAGCAGCAGTCAATTGTTGACCCCAAATCTTATGGATGAAACAACAATTGGAGGATTTTGATATCTTCCTTAATCACATTCCACTAAAATGTGACAACACTAGTGCAATAAACCTAACTAAGAACCCCATAATGCACTCTAGAACTAAGCATATAGAGATTAGGCATCACTTCTTAAGAGATCATATCCAAAAGGGAGACTGCAAGATAGAATATATTGATACTTTGCATCAATTAGCAAACATTTTTACAACGGCCTTGCCTAAGGATAGGTTTTATGATCTTAGAAGAGAGTTACGAGTTATAGATATGTCCTAATCTTAAGATTCATGATTTTTTTAAGTTTTTCGTACTCCCAACGTATTTAATCGATTATTATAGGAATATAAACATTTATTCCGAGCTTGTAGAAAAGGTTTCCATTCGCTCATAATCGATTATTACGAGTCATAATCGATTATCTTAACTTGCACTGAAATCTGGGAAGTCATGAACAGACAGTCGATTATCACCAATCAATAATCGATTATCATGCAGTTTCTAGAAATTAACTTATGAATAGATAATCGATTATCACTTATAATAATCGATTATCACGCATGCAGATTCGAATATAGAGCCGTTACAATGACTATAAACGGCCATAAACGACTAGTTTCTCAATCTTTCCTATAAATAAACCCTCATAATCGATTAATAGCCACTTCTTTGCCTCCAAAACTCTGTCACACTCATTCTTGTATCAAAATTCCCTCTTCCTCTCATCACTATTCACATATCCAAATTCTCTCATCTTGCCATGGCTGAATTAAGAAGACCTCGCAGAAGGGCCGGTAGCTTCTTCATCCAGACCCCGTGCTCCTCGCCCTACAACCATTGAAGGATGAATATCTGATCAAGAAGAGCATGCAGAATCCGACTAGATCAAGAAGAGCATCAGATCATGGCTGTAAAATTCATCCGACTAGATTTCTACCGATTCTATGGTTTCCAATTCCCTGGTCTATTTAGGGCTCAAGGTCTCACTCATATTAGAACAAAATGGGTGTATATACCCTGATCTCATCAAAGTGTTCTACTTCAACTTGAGGTACCGCGAGGGAATCATCACAACCAAGGTAAAAGGTGTTCTCAGAACGGATTCCCATGTCAACCAAGTCTTGTCGTGTTTTCATTCCATCTTTTGTCTTTCCTTTAACGTTTAGTAAAGTCCCAACAACACTATCACATACATTTTTTTCAACATGCATCATGTCTATGCAATGTCGTACATCAAGTTTACACCAATATGGAAGATTAAAGAATATTGATCGTTTTTTCCAAATGTTTTTCTCAACGGTCTTCTTTTTATGTTTTCCGAATACAACATCAATGTTTCTCACCTGGTTGTATACTTCTTGCCCATTATGGGGTCTGGACATTACATCATCTTCAGATCTTCCACTAAACGCTTTTTTCAATGTATGTTAAGGGTGATTTCGCGGAAAGAATCTTCAGTGTCTTGTGTGCATAGTTTTCTGCCCATGCTTCAATTGGAGATAACTAGTATTTTCTTCACAAATCGAACATGCAAAATGACCTTTAACACTGTAACCACTCAAGTTTCCATATGCTGGGAAATCATTTATGGGGCAAAACAACATTGCAGGCAAACAAAATCTTTTCTTCTGAATATGAATCGAAGACCTCGACGCCCTCTTCCCACAAAATTTTTAAATTGTCAATTAACGGTTTAAGATAAACATCAATGTCATTTTCAAGTTGTCTAGGACCCGATATCATCATAGACAACATAATGTATTTTCTCTTCATGCACAACATAGGAGATAGATTCTAAATCATCAACATAACTGGCCATGAACTATGTTTGCTACTTAAGTTTCCATAAGGATTCATACCATCGGTAGCAAGTGCAAGTCTTAAGTTTCTTGGCTCTGCACTAAATTTCGGAAATGTGCCATCAATGTTCTTCCATTATGGGGAATCAACTGGGTGTCGAAGAAGATTATCACATTTTGTTCCATCAACGTGCCACATAAGATTCTTCACCTCTTCTTTAACAGAAAACAATAGTTTCAACCTATGTTCTATAGGTAAATACCACCTGACCTTAGCTGGTGGACCTTCATTGTTTTCATCGTTATTTCCATGAAGTTTCTTCTTAAATCGTCACGAATCACATGTCGGACACACCTTTAGTGAAGCATACTGATCTCTATACAATACACAGTCATTGGGATATACATGTATCTTTTTGGTATTCCAAACCCATTGTATGATACATGTATCTTATATGAATCAAACGAAATTTATTACTTTTTCTCTGAATGATGTTTGAACGTCGAATTCGGCTAGGCTTCAACGTTCATACAAGATGGTGGAGTGTGGCAGTAACTAAGAATAATTACACGATGTATGTCATCGGTTCATCTATAAATATTGCTTGCATCACGTAATCCCTTGCTTCTTATTTCTGTATTGAACACACTACAAGAAATTGGCATATTACCGAAGGGGTTTTACGGACAGCCTCTCGACCTTCGCTGAAAGTGCGTTACCGACGGTCAATATTGTAATTACCGAAGGTCATGGTGAAATAGCATTACAGACAGCTAAGAAGAGATTACCGAGGGGTGTGTGGCCTTTGGTAAGAGGCTCGGCCCATTAAACTAAGTGATTGGGGGTATTCGTCGAGGTCGTCCCCAATTTCGTCCAACAGAAAACCCTACCCTACCTCTCTCTCGTCCTATCCAGCGTCCTATTCTCTCATTCTCCCTTCTGTTTTGCTTGCTCTCATTCGATCATGGTTTCGTTCTGTTCCTCTCCCTCTCCTTAATTATTCGTTCTATCTGGTGACATTGGGTTCTTCGTGCCGTTGTTGGTGTTGCGGCTGGGGTGGTGGTTTGTGGCTATGCACGTGAGGCTTGGGCGACGGAAAAGGTGGTGATTCGTGGTCATCAGCTTCAGGAGGTGGTTGCATTCGACTGTGAGCACAAGGGGGAGACCATACAGGTTAGTACCTTCCATGTTTTCTATTGAATTCCTATATGTCATTATGTGTATTAGAACTTGTTCTGGTATGGTTGGCCTGTTAGTTTTGATTCCTTTTCATTTTGTTTTGAGCTTAGAATAAGTTTTGGGGGTTGTTTTGGTCTTGCTGTAAGCATAGCGAAAATTGGTAAATCAAGAGTATAAGGAAAATATGTCCTGAGTAGGTTAAGGCTTTGTCATTTTTTTTCCAGTTGCTATAAGGTCTATATCATATGTTCCAATTGCTATAAGGTCTATGCCAATTATTTAGTTGCTATAGAGTCCCTAACATTTTTGTTTAGTTGCTATAAGAGAAAGTTTCAGTAGTTCCGTTATTATTATGCTTTAATCCAGTGCCTAGTTATTATGGTGTTGTTGTCAAGTGTTTAAAGTAGGTTGCAGTTGCTATAAGGTTCCTAATCCAATGCTTGGTGGTCAAAGTGTTTAGACCAGTGTTCCAATTGTTGTAAGGACCAATTATAGTTGCTTAGTTGCTAAGAACTAATTTCTTTTTGCTAATTGAGTTGAGGAGGTTCATTTGTATATCCCTACGTTTCGTTTGTTGCTGTGTTTTATCTAGGTTTCATAAATAGATTGAATTTATTTATGAACCAGCTGCTTGTAGGCGCAAGTTGTGTGGTTGCATATGGTATTGTTTTCTTCCGTGTCCACTGAGTGGGGTAGTACAACTTTATATTATGCAGGAAATCAGTATTTTCTTAACTGTGTGGTTGCATATGGTTTTGTATTGCACATCCATTTTTGTATCTTCAGTCAAACATGATTCAAAACTGCTAGTAATGTAGTCAACCTTCATACAACTTCACCAACCTTTCTCTTCCTTGCCATGTACCCCTTTTGAGGGTTTTATGTTTCCTTAATTGATTAGGCTTAAAGGGTGATTTTTTGAGAGCAACAACTACTATGCTTGCTTGGTTTGATATTTTGGTTAAACTTGTACTAAAGGGTGAGTGTTAGAAGGAACTAAAGTTTGGTTGCTATGTTTTTTGCCTTAGCTGGTTTGTGCTTTTATGAACTTAATTTTACCTCATATATTATAACTAAAAATCGAGAATAAAGTCAAAGAATTGTTAATCTTTTCCTTTTCCCTTTGGCTAAATTATTTCCTTTTTTATATTCTAAGTACAAAAGTAAGAAACAGTGCAAGTGCATACAATTTTCATTGATGCATTTACTCTTTCAACCTTGTCTTTTACAAGTTACTTGAATGTGCATGATCCTAGCACCTATGTATTACTCAACCATAGTTCAAGTAACCTCAATAATGTTTAGCTGTCAATTAAGGCCAACTTTTGCTTTGTGTATGTATGTAGCTCACTACATGTAGGATGGACCCTTTAACGTCTTTATTTGGATTTTAGTGAATCGCATTTTTGGACCAATCATTGATAAGAAAAATCCTTCTATTGAATAAATAAATGATAGGAACAATCAATAATACTTCCTTTCTTTTAATTTTTAAAATGGTTATTAATTGTCTTATATAATTATGCTTTTCATAACATCGGTTCCTAAAGCTGTTTGTCTTCCCCATTCTTGCATTTGCTTGCTTCATGTGTTCCATATTAAAACTTTTATACATTAGTTTGATCGGTGCTCAATACTTCTTAAAGTTATTACATTTTTACTGGACTGTAGAATGGTCTGAAACCTGGATTCCATGGACTTGAAATCGAATCATACTCCTGTTCTCACTGATTCTGCACCCGTAACAAAGTCTAGGCTGTAAAAGGCAATAAACTCGTGCAAATTGACCTTGAGCAGTTGTAATAAGCATAATTAAACTTGTTTGAATGAATTTTCATGAGCCAATTGTGCATTGAATTAAAAATATGCAAATTAGTCATTATACTAGGCCAATTTTTACATGAAGATTCAGTCATAACCAGTTTTTGCATTTTTCCTTGATTCTATTTTTTCTTTGATTTTGAAATGTATTCTAGCACATTTCTTAGGTTCCTTTTGAGTCCCTATGTGTTTCATAACTGTTATTTCTTGCTTGTATCAGTTTTTGTCATTCTAAGTGCCAATTTCTTTGTTTGAAAATTGGTGTTGCCCTGACTGTTTATTGGTGTAGTGTAAAGATTTGGATTGGTGTTTATATTGTTAGTTTGTGCTGATGTTAAGATCTATGGTGCAGTTTCCAGCTTAGATACCTTATTCATTTGAGGTAGCATCTTTAGGAAGAGGAGCTGAACAGAATCTGGATTGAATAGGGAACTTTCAGCCAGCTATAAGTGCTAACTTCAGTACAAAAATCTACAACCCATGAGATTTTGTTAATGCATGTCATCCATAATGAATTTCCTACCATTCCAGCTCTGCATTGTGTTTTAGATCCAAAATATTGTTGAAATTGATCATGCTTGATTGTTCAGGTTGAATTATAATTATTTGTTATAATTTGTGTTTTTGCTTCTGTTGTTAATTGTGTGAATATGTTCCAACTTTCAATATTCATTTTCAATCCGTGTTTAGGTGCTTGTGTAGCAAGATATTAACCTATAAGGAAATGAGAGAATGTGTAGCCTTGGTGATATGAGCTCAAACATGCCAAAACTTGAATTTGATTGCACAAAATCTGCATAAAAAGTCATTTTTTGATTAATCATGTGTAATATGTTTCTGTCCAGATTTATTGTTTCTAAATCATGAGACAAGTTTCTTTGATGTTTTAAAGGTTTTTTGAACATCATTTAAGCACCACATCAACTAGATTTTGTCAACAAAGTTGTTATTAAATAAAAACTCTTTTCACTTCATAAAATCAATTCAGTTCATCTCCGACTCAGTTATGTATCAAACTGGACCCTATAACCTCTTATAAAAGACTTAAACCTTCCAAAACTGGTTCAAACTGTCTTGTAGACATAGTGAAGGCAACACGTGAATGTAAACAAGGCATAATAACAACCCAGCCTTTTAACATTTAAGTATAGCCAATTTCACTACACCAATTCATGATGTAAGAAGGTAATATACCTATTATTCTTAGACAATGCAAATCTATAACGTTCAACTAATCTGTCACTCCTAACCTACTTTTATTTTCTTCATGAAGGTGTTCAATTTATTTTTCCTTATTCATGCAATTTTGTGATAGATCAAGAATCTGCCTGTCAAGGTTTAATGTGGTCAATCTTCATTCTTCTTGATCCATCTTTAGCTTCTCAATATATTTGCAAAACTCTTCATTTAATGTCTCTGCAGCTCTCAACCTTTTTATCATTTCTAGAAGCTCTAAGTCCTTCTCGAGAAGATTCTCTGAATTTTTAACTTGATGACTTAAATGACAATTTGCACCTTTTATCTACTGCAGCTCTTTATCCATCCTCTCAATAGAATCATTCAGATACACATTTGCAGCTTCTTTGACCTCAATCTTTTTCCTTAACATCTCAAGTTGTTGGATTAAATTGACGGAGAGGGAAATGTATTCTCTATCCTTTTGCGTCTTACCACGGGCGGAAGAACCCACTAACAAACGATAATACTTACCATGGGCCGCGAATAAGGGCAGAATGGACGACGATCCACAACAGCAGGAGGGACTCCGATAGCTCACATGCACTGAACGAAGAAGCACTCACACTAGTCGAACCTCTGTGAAGGACGAGAATTGCACTCACAGGACTAGTAGAACGCCTCTCAAACCACCAAATTCCTCTTTGCATCCCCCACCATTTTAGCCACTACTGTTCCAATTGTATCCACACGATTCTGAGTAATAAATCCTTCAATTTGATGATCTTTCAATCCAAAGAAGGAGCACGTGGCAAAGGGTAGGGTTCTAGGGGAAGGGCCAACGTAGAGGAGGCATTTTGAGGTGGAGGCTAGGGTTCAAATGAAGGTTATGAGTGAATGATTTTAGAGTGAGACTGATTTTGAGGGTGTGAGTGTTAACGGTTGAAAATACCGTTATTTATGATGTAATTTTGATACTAAATACACCATTTTTCACTTAGAAACTTGCTTGGATTCATGCTTTTTCATTAAGTTGTTTGAATAAGAGAGTTGAGGTAATGAGAGAATGCAGAAAGCAGAGATGAAGTCCTAAGGAGTTAGAGCTCAGAAAGCCTTGGAAAAGCACCAAAAGGAGGGACTGCACGAAGCTTGGGCGCCCTATCTAGAGGCTTGAGCCTCGAAAAAATGACGTCCACCACTCAGGCGCCCTCCTAGGCCGCCTGAGCGTCGGACCCCGAAGCCTGGGCGTCCAATTGAAGGCTCAAGCCCTACATGAGGATCGTCCACCGCCCGGGCGGCCTAAATGGGGCGCCCGAGCGTCGTGTGTCGTGGATTAGGCCCAGTTTTTGCTCTATTTCGACTCTTTTGAACCAGGCCCTGTTTCTAGTCTTTTCCGACTCTATTTAAAGGACCCAGGTGCTCTAGGTTTGGTATCTCTAGCTGGAGCAACACAACAGTACACTCTTCTACTCGATGAAGGTGGATCTGGAGGCGGGAGCTTCCATCCTCTACTTTTAGGGTTTTACTATCTCATGCTTTCCCATTATTCACCTAGTTTCTCCATGGGGAACTAAACTCTATTTGTTGTTGGGGGATGATGTAACCTTGTGAACTCTCATGTATTTGAATTGATTCTTAATTTATATGTTTTTTCATTAATTGTTAGGGAATTCATTTGTTTCAATGTTTGCTCTATTCAACTCATTTAGTAGCATGATTTATGAATTGCATGAGTTCCGGGAGGTTCCTTACAATTCAGGTTCTTGTTGAATTCTCCCAAGGGTAATATTTCTCAAGGATAAGGGTGTGAGTACTTGGTCGTCTTAAGCTCTTGATCTTCAGACTTAATTTTCTAGGAACGCTAGGAATTGCACGAACTAGGAATTAAGGCAGACTTATTGTACCGAGGGATCGGGTTCTAAGTAATTTAGTGAGTGACGTTAACATTAATGTAAAAAGAAGAATTTTTATATACATGAGAGTAAACTTGGTGAAATCAAACCCTAACAACATATTCATCTCATATTAAACAACATTCGTTCATCTTTGTGTTACTCTACTATTGATCAATTTGCATTCATATTTAATTTTATATCTTTGCATCTTAAACCAATGATCTTGTTTCTTTTAAGTCTTAATTAATCGAGTTATCACACAATTGTTTAGTGCTGACAGTCCTTTGGGATATGATACTTGGTCTTACCATTTTATATTACTTGTGCGATTTGGTACACTTGCCAATCCATTAACAGTGAGTTAGTAGCTGATCGAGCTTTTAGGGTTTGAGAAAAAAAAACAAAAATTTTGAGTGAGGTAGTGTGTAAATAACTATTGATATTTATTTTAAATATTTAATTACATTTAAATTTGTATGTAAAATCAGTAGGTAAATTTATTTTTACTTACATATGAATCTTGTACTAGTACATCCAGATCCCATCCTTCGCAAAATTTCCCACCCTCACACGATAAATTTGCATATGGATTTTACATATGGAAAATCAATAGGTAAAAATCTGTATGTAAAATTTGTATGCAATTTACTTTTAAAAATCCGTATATGAAATTTGCATGTAATATCTATGTTACCTACAGATTAAAATCTGTATGTAAATACTGATAAGAAACACACATTTTTCTTGTAATGTTTGCACTATAACAGCTACCTTGGCCGAGCTTTGTTTCATAACTTGTTGGCCTCTGTATCGTAGCAACTCGACAAGCTAGGCTCTGTATCTGATAGGTTTCTTGGTGACAAGAAACCCAATCCCTCTTTTGATTTGAGAATAGAACACGTAACACACACACGATGTAAACCTTGTATTATTACTTGGGAAACAAAGAAAAATGTTCAATAATATTGAAGGGAACAATCTCCCTTCACATAGGAACAATCCTATCAACAACAAAGATAGAAAATTTGTTTGTCCCTAGATACCAACCCTCCTTAAAAGGCAAACCCTCATAAAGGAACTACAACTACCGAACAACCTCCACCGAATTGTTTCCCCAAAACCCCCTATCAACTATTTTTTATTTCATTCTTTCTAATGTAAACTTTTATAGTTCTACCAAGACTCTCTAGGTCCCGAACAACCTTTTCCTCAAGGTGAAAGTTAGGGAGTTGGACCCTTTTGGTCCCCTTATTCTCCAATGTAGCCTATTTTGGACCCACATCCTGTCATTCAATGAGGACATGAGGTATCAGTTCCCTTTGTAACTGACTCGACCTTCTTTCAAACACTTTAAGGGGAAAGTAGATTTCCCCCTACCTTGTAAGTCTTTTGGTTGCTCTTTCTTAACCTGTGGTATCCCTACGACTATTTTAAGTCGGGATACATGGAAAACAGGATGAATGTGAGTTGTTTTTTGGAAGCTAGAATTGAATGGCCATGGGTCCTACTTGTTTCAGAACTTGGAATGACCAATAATACATGGCTTCCAATTTCGAGTGTAATCTGGTTGGCAAGAATCTCTGTCTATGTGGTCTAATCTTCAAAAATACCCAATCCCCTACCTTAATGAAAGATAGCCTTCGTTTCTTATTGGCAAACTTCACCATCTATTCTTGGACCTTGATAAGGTGATACTTTTGTTGTTTGAGGGCTTCATTCACCACTATAGTTTCTTCGGGCATGAAGCGAACTAGGGAAGTAGGAGCTCTCCTGTACACCACTTCAATGAGAGTGTATTTATCTAACCCTTGAAAATTGGTGTTATACCAGTATTCATCCCAAGGTAGAACGTAACTCCAACTCTTAGGCTACTTAGAGCTAAAACACCTTAAGTATATTTCCAAGGTTTTATTAAGAGACAAGAGAAAATCGTTGGAAAAAATATGGAAGAAAACATCACCAAATTTATTACTTTGTTCCTTAAAATCATACATTGCTCTTACAACTCTTAAAATCATACATAGCTCCTACAACAAAATCAAGTGTTTCAAAAAGAAAATATCCATCGACAAGAGAGAACTTCTACAGAAATAAATTGTGACACCTAACATCACTAGAGTTGTATCAAACCTAGATGCTAATGTAGCTCTTCTTCTGATGCAGTATATGGATGTCAATCTTGTTCCCTGATGCAGTATATGGATGTCATGTTCTCTGATGCGCATATGGATGTAAAAATAAAACATGATCATGGACTAATTTCATGTATTAAGAAATAAAAGGATTAATATCAAATTATACATATGTAAAAAGAGAAAGAAAAATTTTATCAAGACAAAAAAAAATGCACTCATTTTACATTAATCCAAAATAAGCCAATACAAAACACATAAGCAGCAGATGATATGAAAACTTTGAAGTAAAGACTCATTTGGAAAAGAAATCCCAAAATTGATGTTTGAACTTTACTGAAAAAGTTTTTCATACCCAAATCATTTGGAATTGAAAAAAGAATAAATTATTCCAAAAACTAAGGGTTTGACAGCATTGTCAGGTATGTGTATTCCAGACCGAGGGTTATACTGTTTAAACACAATTCCAAAAAACAACACTATAATAAAAACATTATTAATTAATGATGGTACTAAGATGTCACAAATTTTAGAATTTCCAACTCCACATCTCAGCACAAATGAGCAAACTCTCATCAACCAGGAAACTATAATGACATGGATAAAATCTAATTATACACCCAAAGATGGAAACTGTAAGACATAATCAAAGCTAAATAAATATTTTATATAAGTTTAATCATATGAAGCAACCTTGGTGCCAATTAAAGGTTTATGGCATATCATGTTGATGCATCACATAATTTAGGATCAGTATAAAAATGTTTATTCAGGGTAAATTAATTAGATAATTAATCCACTTATACAACAAAGAAATTAGTCAGCAATTAGAGCAGCAGCTGCAACAAAAACTTGGCTCTTAGAAGATTTTATGGTATGTGCTTCATCAAGAACAACTCTAAACCACCGAATTGAGAAGAGTCCACCATTATCATCTGCATTTTGTACATAGGACATATATTCACTAATTGAAAAGTCTTGAAAAATGAAGTAAATATAACAATCAGAGATAGTAGACAAGTTTCAACTACCTCACTGGAAAAATTAAGAGGCTAAAATTCCATATGTAGTAATTACAACATCATTTTGAGCGAGACTTTTTGCATCTTTTGGCCTACTTTGTCCGTAGTGAACATATAGAGACAGAGATCCAGGGTGCATGTGAGTTTCAATTTCTGCCTAGATAAATTGAAATATGTTCAGAAATGGACAGCATTTGACTTCTCTATACATCCCACATATGAATACAATGTGAAATTACTTTGAAGTGGAGAATAGCAACAAGAGAGCTTCATATTACAGACAACACTAATACCTTCCATTACAAATGATGCTGAAAAGAAATTGAGGGGAAAAAATAAATCATTCAAATTCAAAGGACAGTAAACAAATATATCCATCCAGGGGAATGACCAAAACAGAAATTGAAGAGCTAATTAAACAAAAGTAGCATTAACTTCAGGCCACTTAGACATCATCACCAAAGAAAAAGACAAAATACAAGCCATGAATAACCAAACAAGATTTCCCAATGCATTTCGGTAGTGAATAACCATAAAGAATAATCATTAAACCTATTTGTCGAACTTGTGCCTGAATTCACCAGACGCGGTAAACAAAGTGAGTAAGATGTGAGAAAGTGGCAGAATACAAACCCTTCCAAACACTTATCCTCAACGCCTCCGTAGAGAGTCTGTTTACATATTCACCTAAATATCTTCGAAGCAAATGCAGAACCTGTCAACAAAGCAATGTCACTATCACCTTCATCACAGGATTCACCGAGAACACATACAGATTGTGTGGGAAGTTAGCTAGACTAAGCCATTAAAAGAAGGGTGTTGCTCCCTGCATCACCACACCTTTCTTCCTCCACCTCCCCTTTACTATTTTGTCCCTTAGTAAAATTTTATTTTTAGGATTATTATTTTTTAATTTTACTCATTCACAACCTATTTCACTAATAACCTATTCTAGTCCCATACATGAGTAAAATACTTTTCTTTCATTTTAACATTATATTTCTTCCTCTCTTTCTTTCGTCGTTGTGAGATACTACAAGTTGCAAAGGTTGGTGGTGGTGGAAAGAATTATCAAGCAGTCTCCCTCTCGTGGTGCAGTATCGCTCTCGTGGTGCAGTGCGTGGAGTGGTGCAGTGCATGGAGTAGTGCGTGTCGTGCTTCCTCGTATTCGAATAAACCTTGAAGTAAAACCCTAAAATAAAAAATGTAACCTTTAAACGGAGGTGACATCCTTCAACGGATGTCAACATCCTCCAACGGATGTCAACATCCTCCAACGGATGTCAACATCCTCCAACGGATGTCAACATCCTCCAACGGATGTCAACATCCTCCAACGGATGTCAACATCCTCCAACGGATGTCAACATCCTCCAACGGATGTCAACATCCTCCAACGGATGTCAACACCCGTTTTACCTTAAACGGATGTTGACATCCGTTGAAGATGTCACCTCCGTTTAAAGGTTACTTTTTTATTTTAGAGTTTGTTTTATTAGGCGACATCTGTTGAAAAATGTCACCTCCGTTGATGTATAGTTCCTCATGCTGGTTGATGCTCTGGACGCTCCTCGATGTTCCTCCATACCACGGCGGCGACGCTCCTTCACACCACGGTGGCAATGAAAGCTTTCAAACCAAAAAAAAACTGGGAAGAAAAAGGAATGGAAGTGCGGGAGGTGGGGAGGTGAAACGAAAATGGGGAAAGGGAAAGAGAGTTCCGTGGGTGGGTGCTGGAAAAGTAAAATTAGGGTTTCAAATTATTTAAAATAGGGTAAAAGTAAAAATCTTTTTAACTTAAGGATATAATTGTATTTAAAATAATGTGGGGAGGTGGAAGAAGTATAGGGTGGTGGTGGAGGGAGCAATACCCTTAAAAGAACCCGACCTTAAGCCCAAACTGCTCAATAGAATCCAATTGCTAAACCAACCTAGTCAATAGAATCCAATTGCTAAACCAACCTAGTCAAGCCTGCCTAATATCTGATACCATCGGAGAAAACTCTTGAGACACAAGGAGCTTATATACATAACCAACTCCAAAAAGCCCAAGCGGCATGACCCATTATTATAGTAATTATAGTCCCAACAGTTTCTTTTATTTCCAAACTTACAAATCATTGCTTTTAATGGAATGTCTTCAACGGACATATTCCATAGTTAATTCATATTAAAATGTCATAAACAACACAGGATTCCTAAACTCTATAGAAGCTCATATATGCACAATTTTGCTATTCTAAAAATCAGAACCTACCCCGTTTCTCAACACTAAGGAACTTCTTTAGTCCAATCGTCGCTGCCACATATCAGAGGGTCTTACGTACTCCCAACTTCAGTAAGAACACCCATCATTCCTTTTCTGCTCACCACAAGCAACAACGTTCTAAATTTTCCTAAAATAATTTTGTCAAGATCAATAATTGAATCTGTCTATTTTACAACTTGATCTTTCGGTATAATTTAATCATTAAAAAATATATTGAAAGATATTAAGAGATAAAAGGATAAAGGTGTATATAAGCTATCTTTAACTCTAACATCTAATCATTGAAACTTCTCAGCATACCAACATGGTTAGTATTTTATGCAAAGATATAATGTGTTTTTAGATAACTTCAAAGCAAATCAAAATCCAATATAATCCTCGATATGACATTTAACTTGCTAATATTTACTTCAATTTGTTATTGGAAGAAAAATGCATTTTAATTTGCTAAGCCCAAGTCAAAATCTTTTTGTAGGTCTTTTGTAAATTAATAGTGAGCCAAAGTGAGTTTACCTCGAAATTTGACTCCTATTTATAGAGTTTAGAAAATTTGACCAATTAATTTATCTCTTAATGATCATTAACGCAAACCTTAACCACTTAACGGTAGTTGTTGTAACATTAATTGTGCCTTAACTCTGCTCAACTGTTGTCGGAACCGAGCGACCACGAAACGCTTTCTTACATATCAACCGCTCGGTCCATTTCATGCAGTCTGCCGCCGTACCCGATTGGTCAATTATAAGACCATAGTAACCTTATCTATTTTACAACTTTATGTTTCGGTATGTTTTAATCATTAAAATAATATATTGAAAGATATTAAGAAATAAAAGGATAAAGGTGTATATAAACTATCCTTATCTCTAACTAACTTTTATTGTAAAACTTTCCAGCATACCAATACGGTTAGTATTTTATGGAAAAGTATAATGTGTGTTTAACTTCAAAGGAAATTAAAATCGTATATCATCCTCAATATAAACTTGCTAACATTTACTTCAATTGTTATATCGGAAAAAAATGCATTTTAATTGTCCAAAAGTATGTTTGATATTTCTAAAAGGAAATTATTAATTAAAAAAAATTCTTTTTTGACATATTTTTATTTTTTGAGAAGCTTGTCGAACAATCCAAAAGGATATGCAAGCAACATGGGGTTTCAAGCCGACCGTTACACAAAATGTAGATCACCAACAATTAATTAAAGACCAAAGCTTCTAGTTTATACAGACATCTTTTTAACTAATAAAGCTTCAATGTGATCTTTCATTATCCCTTCTGCATTTGTATAGATATCTTCGTCTTTGTAAAGCACGTCGATCACACGTGCAAAGTTGACCGCACGCATAAGAAATTTCATTGGTACTTGAGTAGGAGCTAAGCATGCATCGTTTATGTCCTTCCAAGCATTCTCAACTAACTTGCGTAGTTCTTCAATGGCACATTTCCTTGAGATTTTATGCTCCTTCATATAGCATTGAATGCTTGAAACAACATGTTGTCTCTCCTGTTCAAACTTCACAGACAAAAATAGCAACAAAAAGAAAAAACAGAATCCAAATAAAATTAATATTTAACATATAGGATTTACAAATGATCTTAGAAAAAATATTATTTCTTTATCTTTTAAAATTTTATGAGTTTTGCAATTGCCAACTCCTAAACTAAGACAAATTTCTTATATAAACTCAAATTACTTATAAGTGGTTCCTATAGTTTATAAAGAAACTGACAAGTACAATTCTATTATTATTATTTATTCTCGACATATTTTCTAAAATTATGTATAATTTGTAATTCTCTATTTAGTTAAATTGATAGAAATTAATTAGTGTGTAGGGTGCACCTCATCTCCAACAATGTCATCCATGATCCTAAGCAGAAGTATAGAAGCTGCAATAATTACTGGTTCATTCGTTGCCCATAGAAGGATCTCCTCTGTTGTATCTTCCATGCCTAGGAAGGATGAGGTAATCAAGAGAGGGTAACCACTGGACGTTGTTCTTACTTGCATGTATTCCTCCACTGTTGGAACGTGGTTGGAATGGCACCATCTTGCCTCAACCATCTGAGCCTGGACTAGTCTTTTTATCTAGCATAAAGGCACAAATTTAAATATATAATATTCAGAAATATATTCCACAGTTTTCACTGGATATAAGAAAAAGATGGTCACACTTTGTGTATGCCAAATCTTACACGTTTTTGAATATGAAAATTTTAAAGCTACACCTTTCAATCTTTCTACATCTATCTAACTTTAAATAAAATATTAATATTTTAATTATTATTCTACCTGATTACTTATTTTATTTTATATTTTAAAATAAAATTGTTTTTCTAGTGGTGAATAGTCACTAGTGAAGTAAAGGGAAACGACAACAATTATTTTTGTCTATCTGCAGTGGTTCCGCAACCGAAGTATATACAGACGAGGTAAAAAGTTTACACTTTTTGTCTCGATTCTGAACCGAGACAAAAAATTGTATGCTTTTGCCTCAGTTACTGGTGAACCGAGTGAGGGGTTTTATGCCTCAGTTTGGAGTTGAACCGAAGCAGTAGAAGAATTTTTTTATATTTTACACAAAAATACATTATTGTGTAGCAGGATATTTTACGAAAAAATTGTTTTTCTTTTGTGTTGAATGTAAAAAAGTGATGTCTATGTATCGTCAACCATCAAATAATACAATTTCTATTTGGAAAAAGTTAGTTTCATACGGATTAAAAAACATTTGACTATTTTTTAATAATATAATATATATTATAATTTTAAATTAAAAAAACAATGTAACTATAATCAAAATATTATTATTTAATCCATCAAACAAACGTAATTTGTCGTTTTGTTACGTCAAAACTACTGCTCTTTTTATTTTTTTAATAAAATAAAAAATCTCAGACAAAGTATATGAGATCTGTCATTCCTGGAATGACAGCATATTTGGATAGGTTCTTTTACCACATGCCACAGGTATAAAATTGAGTATTATTTATGAAGTAAAAATGTTAAGAAGTATATTTTAAATTTAATTTAATGTTATAAAATTAATTTATAAAATGAGATTTATATTCATTTATATATTTTAAATTAATCTTATATTTAGTCGTGATTATGAACGTTTATAGCTATATATATATATATATATATTTATTTATTTATTTATGGTCAGGATAAGTGATACTTTAAAAAAATATGATTTTTTTACGCTTCAAAGAATATTTAATGTGACTTCTTAGTAGCAGTTGAATAAAGAATAAGAAAAAAATAATTGAAACTATAATTTTACCTCTTTCGCGACATACTTAATGCAGTATACTTTTCCTTGCTTTCTCATCTCCTGGTCAATTTCTTCGCATACGTCCAAAATTGCCTTATAACATAATTGCATGTATTTTGGGAGATCACCCAAGCAACGAATATCCCACCTGCAAGTTTCGAGAAAGTTATCTTTGATATATTGGTAGAATTAAGCTAAAGATATATCATTTTGATGTGCCTAACCTGTCAATTGCATTGGTGAAAAGCTCAAGTTCTTCTATGGTTCCATAGGCATCGTAGATGTCATCAATCATGGTACCTAGAGCTGCTAATTTTGCTGTTATCCATCTAGAATATTGTGGTTCAAAATACACCCCCAATGCCCAAAAATAACATTCTACGATCCTATCTCGTGTAAAAGGTAAGTTGGATGAGACATCTAAATCCTTATACCACCATCTGAATAAAAAACAAAACAACATTAATATTTCAAAGACAAAAACAAAAGGATAGAATGTTTAACTGATATATATTGATTTATACAACGAAAGGTAATGTGTCGAGGAATATATTACTTGGTTAGACAGCTGAGTTCTTTCAAATGCAGCTCCTGCAACTTGTTAAAATCTAATTTTGCAAATGTTATCAATTTTTCGTCATGAGATGGATATTCTTCGTAGAAAGACACAAAATATGTTGTCTCCAACCTAGGGAAACCTCGACGAAGTGATTGTCTTAAGGTATGTTGAACTCGTGCCACAAGAGAACAACTTAGTTGGGTGGTCATAAACTTTGTTAATTGCTCCAGACTGAAATTGTGTGCTTCTTCAAGTACATTTTCTCCACAACATCTTAGTTGGGCTGCTTCATACAAACTTAACATTCCTTCAATATCATCGGCTAAACATTCCTTAAATTTTCCAGTTTGATCTCCGAATTTGAAAAATACACCTGTTTAACATATAAACATGTGTTGATTTCAAGATATATATTTAATTATACAACTATTATACAAGGGATGCCACCACCCAAATGACTTAAACATTAAAATCAAACTATTTGTATAAGTTGGTTTTATTCACCCTATAAACCCAATCGTAAAAGTGAAAATTGTTTTGATCAAATAAAAATGTGTTGTATAATTTAAAAGAGAACAAACCCTCTTCAGATAAAATTATATTTATAAGAGGTTGTTGAGTTTTGATGACTTAGAAATTTTTACTGACCCAAACAACTAATATTCTTTCACATAGGTATAAAAAATTTCTCTCTTCTTTAGAATAGGGTCACACGTCACTTAGTAACAAAATCCTTAAGATAAATTAACTAACGAATAACCTTCTTAGGAAAGTTTATGGAAGCATTTGGAGCAATACTTGGACTGTGCTTAGCATCTAGGGCGGTACTTGGGTTATGCTCAACATTTGGGGCAGTACTTAGGCTCGCGTAGAGTATTACCCAATAATTCTTTCATCACCTCAAAATGGAGAAGCATCTTCTCCTCAAGGTGGAATTGCTCTTTCATAACTCCCCATGGTTCCCACGTAGCATCTTCTAGTGGAAGACCCCTCCATTGCACCTAATTCAAAATCTAGCTTAGTGTTTAGAGTAGCTATGGGTTCTAATATGGGTTAATTATCATTGAATCCCAAGGGAAGTTTTGAAGCTTTTATTTTGTGGTCTGAGAAAGCTGATGTGAAAGACTGTTGATTTTGGCAGTTGAAGGAAGCTCTAATTTGTAAGCAACTTGTCCAATTCGATCCAAAACTTGAAAAGGACCGACAAATCATTTATTGAAGTTGCCCCAGTAATGACCAACAATCGAAACCTGACAATGAAGATAAAGACGAACATAAACCAAATTTCCAAGTTATAAATGGAGATCGTGACAATTGGTGTCTGCCCATCTCTTAACATTAGTTGTTGTTGATTTTACGGATGATGTCAACTCTAGATTGCAATTCAAACTAAATAAAAACATTTAAAGTGTCGGAACATAGAGCTTGGGGAATAGATAGTAGGGGATGACCATACACGACTTCGAATGTGGTCATCTTGATAGAAGCGTTAATAGTGGTGTTGAAGCACCATTAAGCCCATGGAAGAAATTTGTCGCACAATGATAGTTTGTGATGAACGAAGCACCAAGATATTGTTGCAAGACCTTGTTAACCACCTCAATTTTGCCATTGGTTTGAGGATGGTAAGTTGTGGACATCCCTAGCTTGGTACCGCTTAAGTGGAAGAGCTCATGCCTAAACTGGCTAAGAAACACAGGGTCCAAATAGAAATCACACACTTTGGACATAAAACAACTGATATAAAAACTGGTGGGAGGTAACCAGAGATCCTATGGGAGAGTGTCTCAAACTCAAAGAAGTGTTCTTGTAGGGAGTGAGTTTAAGAGAGCTTACACAACGTTGCCATAAGATCGTCGAATTTCGAAGGAGCAAATTGGAGCTCTAGTACTCGGAGGAAGGAGTCCCACAAAGTAAGTAACCTATTGTGTTCCATCTATTAAAACCAAGCTAGGGTTTTTCCTTTAAGAGAAAAGGAAGCGAGCTAAATGTCACTAGTAAAAAATAGGGTTTTTAAATCGCGTATTATGCCTCGGTTTTTGAAAACCCGAGACATATAAAAACGCGGTGGCAGAAATGTAATTTTGGAGACACTATATGCCTCGGTTCTTTTAAACCCGCTTTTGAAAAGAGTATACTGCACCGGTTCTTTTAAACCCGCTTTTGAAAAGAGTATACTGCACCGGTTGGAAATTAACCGAGGCCTATATTTGCCTCGATTGCTGGGTTTGAGGGTTATAGTTCAAAACTTTATTCACTTTCACTATTCTTCTTCCCGCAAAACCTCTCTTCCCGCAAAACCTCTCAGACTCTCGCTCTCATATCTCGCGCTCTCGCTCTCATCTTTGCCTCCCTCCCTCCGATTTCTCCTCTCCACCAAACCCCATCATCAGCGCCGCAAGCACCGCCGTTCAACCACGCCGCGACCACCATCTTCATCTTCTCACGCCACCCAAATAAGGTTTTTTCTTCCTCCTCGAGCATCGGTAGCTTTCTTCTTCCTTCTCCACGCCACCTTTCGCCTCACCGCCATCGGGAGCCACCACCACCTCGTCGCGTCCGACGGCTTCGAGTGCGGCTTCCACCTCGCCTACGACTGCATCGCCTCTCGAGTGAAGAGCAAGCGGTGGCCGATCCAGATCCAGATCCAGATCCAGATCCAGATCACGTGCCTGTGGTGGAGTCGCTGGCCTAGCACTCACTTGCCGCTTGCCGTCGGGAGCCGCTTCGCGCTCGCCGCTTCGCGCTTGCCGTCGGGAGCCGCTTCCCACTTGCCGCTTGCCGTCGGGAGCCGCTTGCCGTTGCCCAAAAGTATGAATCCTTGGTTTCTTTGATTTTTTTTCCATTTGTTATATGCTCTGTAATGTATCTGAACTATTATTTTCTGATTTTCTGATGTATCTGAACTTTGATGCTTTGTAATGATTTTCGGATTCTATTTTTTGATTTTGTTTCCATTTGTTATATGCTCTGTAATGAACAACATGAATTCTTTCATCCCAGTGGCTTTTGTTATATGCTCTGTAATGTATCTGAACTTTGATCTTTGTAATGAACTTTGATGCTTTGTAATGAATCCCAGCAGGTTCAGCAGTATTTTGAATTTATTTTTATTCAATTTTCTAAGATACGGTCTCGGTTCAAAGGAGGACCGAGGCGAAAACCGATCTCTTTTTGACTCGGTTCGCAACCGAGGCATTAAACTTATCCTTTTTACCTCGTCTCTATATGCCTCGGTTGTAGAACCGGTGCCTATAAACTAGATTAACCGGTGCCATTTCCGTTTCCTATACTAGTGTGTGTTGCTTCGGGGGAGTTTCGTGGAAGGTGAAGAATTGGTTAGCTTTGAATATCCAACCAAGGGGATAAGTTCCATCAAAGGATGAGAGGTCCAGTTGTATCGCTCGATAAGAGGAGTTGAGCAGTTGAGGGGTGGGTGAGAGGTTGTTCTCAAGGTGGGACGTATGATTGTCAATGTCCATGAGGGTGTTGGAAAAATTGGCTTGGACTAATAAGATCAATTCTAATTTGCGATCAAAGGAGACGAATGGGTCAAGTGAGTCGACCATGGGTGGAGGAAGTAAGGCTGAATGAAAACACCAAATGTAAGAAATAAAACAGAGAGAACAAAATAATCTAGAAAAGCATGACAAAGAAGAAAAATATTAGGAGAGAATACATAATAATTCCTTTATTGCCTTCACTACTCAACAGAAGGTTCTCTATATAGACACTACTTATTACAACTAATATTCCTTTAGATAGGTATAATGGTTTTTCCCTTTATTTAGGCAAGGGTCACACATAACTTAGTAACAAAATCTTTTTAGATTAGGAAGGTCAATGAAAGCATGTGGAGTAGTACTTGGGCTATGCTCAATGTCTGAATCATACTTGGGTTATGTTCAGCATCTAGAACATTACTTGGGTTGTACTCACATTGTGTATAGTCAAAAGGATTAGAGTATTGTAAGAGTCTAACGATTCTTTCACCCAAAACTAAACTTAAATAATACCATCCTAGTGTTTTGAAAAAGAAGTTATTGTTCTTTGAAAAGTAAATTTGGTTAAATGCTCAGGAAAACCTACTTGAAGAAATGCGGTATCCATGTTGTCTAAGCAGCCGAAAGAGTAGAGCCGTGTGGTAAAGATCATCGTTGTTGTGAGCTATTATATTATTGTCCTTTGTTGAAATGTCATAAACTTGACATAGAGCAGTGTCAATTTCGTGCTCAAAATGGTAAGACACACCCAAACGTTGGACTGAATCAATGAAGTTCAATTTAAAAGAGAAATTGTTATCATCAATAGACGAAACAAGCCTCTTCCTCACGTGCTCTTTTAGTAGTTTAGCTTGTTGAATACGGCTATCACTTTCCTGCATGAAGTAATGAAAGGCCCGTCTTATGAAATGTTATCTACACAGATGAAATGTTAAATACATGCAAATGTAACATTTTAGATAAAGAGATTGAAAAAGTAAATACAGCGGAAGAAGGAACATAGGAAAGAAATCGATGGCCCCAAACAGAGGGATGAAAATTTGCAGTGGGTCGAGTGACGGGAGAAATTGGAATTGATAAGCCTCCGTTGGACATGGTTTGTATGGGACTATGCGTATTACCAAGTAACAGACAACCTTCTTCAATTGTGTATGTTCCTGTTCCTGTCTGTCACATGCTATACTGACACACGGAATTTATAAGAGGTAATGGATTAAATTGAGAATGTATATCTTTGAGTCCACATAATTAAGACACTGTGTAAATGAAAAGAAAAATAATTTTCAATATTTTTTAAAAGTTTCAAAAGTAAAAAAATTCAATGACTATTATCTATATCTTTAATTTTTAAATTAGTTAATGTTAAACATCATTAAACTTAGATATATTAATTATGTTCACAATTATTCTTATTCAGTCTAATAAGTATATTATTAAGTTTATAAACGAATTCAAATATGTTAATAGATTCCTTGCTATGTAAACTTTCACCTTTTTCAAATTATAGTTTTTTTAGTTCTGTCAGACTTTTCTCGATATACAAACATGTTCTATTTTTTAACAAACCGTTTCAAGTTATATCTTTCATCCAATTAGGCATTTTACCTTTTTTCGAACTTGTTTAATATCTTGAGAGTCTATGCGATATTTTGTAGTGAAAACTTTTTAGAACTCTATCCTCGTCTCAATCCTCCATGACCTTTATTTCTTTGTTATTATAATGAATAGGTTAACACTGTTGAACTAAAATAACTGAAATATTTAGGAAAAATAAATTATTTTAAGAGTAGTTTGGACGAAAATTAGATTTATTAAAATTATAAATAATATGTTTAACAGAAACGAAGTGTAAGATAGAAATGAAGAATTTCTTTTTAATTTGGTTGCAGGGAAAGCAAGTTCAGGTATGCAATTGAGTGTGTAATTTAAGAAATTATAATATTTTGTTAAATTGGCTGGTTGAGATTTTTGATATAGAATTGAGGCTTAGAAAGCTTGGAGTTTATGGTTCAGAGAAAATGTATACCTGCTGTTTTTGGGTACGGAATATTAAGCTTTTTAAGGGATCACGTTTTATGGTTCAGCACATTACATTTTATGGGTCATATAGTGTTAAGTCTCTGAAATATTTTAAAAGAAAACTTGCGAATGGATTAGTTTTGTGTAGGGAAAATTTTTCTTTGGAAGCTGACGCATGAAACTGGTGTTAGTGCAGGGAGGTTTTTAGGTATTAAAAATTGTATATTTTGGAAACTGGTGGTGGAAACAGTCATGGTGCAGCAGTAATCTGCTTACAGAATTTTGTCGTGTAAGTCCTGAACATGCTGTGCTGAATATATGGTGGATGGATTACTTTGAGTGGATAGGTTGTGGTTCGGTGATTAGATTGTAGATAATTTGAATAAAAAAAGGACATATTGGATGCGCCAATAATGGTTTTATTAGGTGTGTGCAGTTTTTTTAAAAGGATGTTGTGTGTGTGTTTTTTGATATACCAAGCATGTGGATGATGGATTTGGTGATGTTTGGTAGATTTCCAGAATCTGTTTTTGGATTGGTATTAATTGGTATTTTAAAATGGGTAGTGTTTTGCTTTTTCTTATATCGAGCATGTGGATGGATTTGGTGATGTTTTGTAAATTTACAGAATTTTGTTTTGGAATCGTATTAATTGGTATTTTAAAATGGGTAGTGTGTTTTTTTTATACAGAGCGAGCATGTAGATGGATTTGATGATGTTGGCAAAATTGCAGAATCCGTTTTGGAATGATATTAATTGCTATTTTAAAATGGGTGGAGTTTGTTGTAAATAGCTGAGGTTAATTGGGTAAAATTAAGTAAATATCCTATACTATAATTAACTATATTATAATAAATTTAAAAAATTGAATTACGTCAGATAATAATTGAACTGCATTTTAAAGTTCAATTTTAAAAAATTAAATTTATATCAATTAATTAATACTGATACTGAATTTAATATTTAACTGTTAAGCACACTCTAAACGGCAAAAATGAACTCATAAATAGAATATATATAATTACAGGTCTTGAACCGTAAAACTGAAAAAGATTGAGCAGATAGTATTCCGTTCTATACTGACAATAATTTCTTACAAAGTTATGAACTTAATTAATGATCCTAAAGTTTGTATTGAGTTTATCATTAATTTCCATCCCACTTTAATTACTAATTAAAAGATATTAGCAATTACTACTGCTTACCAATATTAATAAAGACAAAGACACAATAGTTTCAATTCCAATTTGAATTCTCTGTTCATTCACCTAACACATTCAGTTGGTGCTTAAATTCAAATGTTAAAAGCTTCATGCTTCATATTTTTTTTTGTAATCAAGCTATTACGGTTTATTATTCACCATTCACGGTGAATAAATTGGACAAAAATAAAGTAGATATTTTTCTTCAAATACTATTTATTTTATATTTAAAGAATTTAACAATAAACCAATAATTTATAAAACTTAAATAAATTTTACATTTAAAGTTTAAAAAAATATGATTGAAGATGCGTTGACAAGTTGTATTTTATAATATAACTTATATTTGAAAAAAATTTGAATTTTGTTGTCATTATTGAAAAATATATTTTTTATAGTAATTTTTTATACTTGTCGAAATTCACTAGATATTGAAAATGGTGTAGTGACAGTTTTGTAAATATGAGAAACTTTTCTATGCCAGTTATACTGAAAATATAATAAAAAATGGTGCAGTGACAAAATTGTAATAAAATACAAAAGTTCTATACCGGTTGCAATTAGAAAGGTATAAAAGTCGTTTTTATACCTATTTGATCTAGTATAAATTATTTTTCTGTACCGGTTAGATATTATAAATGGTATAGATTATTCTACATTCTATCCAATATCTCCTTTATGGATTCACTTTCAAATTCTCGTTCTCCTTCACTTGTTCTCCTTCTCCTTCATTCTTGTTCACTAGTTCTCTGGTTGACATTGTTCTCGTTTACTCGTTCGGTGGTTGTCATTGTTCTTGTGCACTAGTTCGCTCATTGTCATTATTGAAGTTGTCGCCGAGGTGGTTGGGTGAAGTTGTTGTTCGATGTCACTGGTGGTCATTGTTAAAGTTGTTCGTCGTGGTTGAAACTCTTGTCTGTGGTGGGAAAAAGCCCTCGCTCTGGTTGGTCCTACCGTGCTTCGCTATTGTGATAGGTTTGTAAGTGCATGGTGGTGTGTTGTTGTGTGCGTTTGGCCCTTGTTCGTGGTATGCATTTGGCTCTTGTCACGTTGTGTGCTGGGTGTTGCAGTTGCCGATACTACTAGTTGCTTGGTGAACTTGGCAGGCCAAAATCAACTGCTTGGTGAACTTGGTAGTCTATTGGGTGTTCTACCAGCAACAAGGTAAGGCATGCGTTCTTTAGGTATACAAAGTTACTGTTTACCATTTTATTAGTGCTCAAACAGTTTCATATATACTACAATTTTAATATGAAGTCTACTAGTAAACTTTGTTTGAAAATATATGTTTTAATTTTTTAATCACTAGTTATAGTTCAAAATGAATTTGACTCAAATATATAGGAAACAAGAGCTTAGTTGTCATGTGTCGCCACCAGAAAGATCTAAAGGTGCACAGAAAAAAAAATCACTAATACACTACTGCATTACGAGGATATGGCACCGGTTGGTTTTGTTTATATGCACCAGTTTTACAACCGAAGCATATTCAGACGAGGTAATAAGACATTGGTTTTATGCCTCGGTTATGAACTGAGTCAGAAAAGAATGGATTATGGCTCGGTTTTTAGGTAACCAAGGCGGTATCTTGTTTTTTTTTTAATTTATTCACTGTGAAATGATCTTCTAACGTTCCCAAAGCTAATAAACAGTCATCCTTTGGCTTACGCATCATCTCTTCACTGTCAGCCAACCAATAAACCTGTTTCAGTAAGAACAACAACACAGAAAGCATACAAATAACTCAAGGCTTAATTTTGGGGGTTCATAGCATAGTAAGAACTCAAAGCATTTCAGTAAGAACAACAACACACGTATAAACGAAGTCAAACATAATATCACACACACACAGAAGTTTCGAGAAGATTCTAGGCCTTCGCCGCAGGCACTGATTCGGAGGCCGTCGGGGGACCACTGAAGGTGGTCGATGCGGCCGGAGGCGTTGGTGAAGAAACGCGCGATGGTGGCCGAAGGCGTCAGCGGAGGCGACCGACTCGTTGTTGGTGGAGAAACGCGCGATGGTGGCTGGAGGCTCACGATGACCACAGATCTGGCATTGGAGGCTCACGATGACTACAGATCTGGCCTCCATGCGCGTTGTGAGTCCGACGACGGGCGGAGGGATTGCGGTTCGGCAGGTGGTGGTGAGGATTCCGGCGAGGGTTCTAGCGGCGGGGATTTGGGCTTGACAAGGTAGGAAAGTGGTTGGATGATGATGGGTTGGGAGGGTCTGGCGGGATGGTTTGAGTAAGAATCGGAGGAAGAGCAGAGAGAACTGGAGGCACCGGTGTCAGTTGTCGGAGGAATAAGCGACGACAGCGAGAGAACTAGAGGCACCATGGAGTCCAGAAGCACCGGCGGAGGGAGGCAGACACCATCTTGATGGCTCGACGGAGAGGCAAAGATGAGAGAGGCGTGCGAGAGAAAATCCTGCGAGAGAGAAAGATAAAAGCCTTTTCAGATTTTTCAGATTTAACCTAAGGGGCAACCCATTATGCTTCGGTTGGGCCTGTACCCGAAGCAGTAATGCATATTATGCCTCGGTTCTAAGTTGGACCGAGGTAATAGCGCTTTGTCAGAAAAAAAGTGGTGAAATGACATGACTTTTATGCTTTGGTTGTCCTTTTACCCGAGACAGTAACATACATAGGCACCGGTTCAAAAATAATCGAGGCATATAATCACTCAGTATTTACAAAATTGCCACCGCGCTTTTATACGCTTCGGTTTCAGTAAAACCGAGGCGTATATAGCGCGTTAAAATAGCTTTTTTTTACTAGTGATAGATGAGACCATCCAACCACTTTGCATTCGTAAAGCATAATCATAATCATTCCACGACTCTTGGTTCCTCTTTATATAATACTATCCAGCCATATACTTTTGTTCTAGTGTCATATATGTATTTACTTGCAGCTTGTTACCATCTTTTTATAGTGAATAATATATTCAATGTTGATGTGCCATAAAAGGGAATAAAGGCCTAACATAAATTTTGATTAAGTTTGGCATATAAGGCAAGGAGGAACCATAGACTTGGTCGATGAAACGAAAGTATATTAGTAACTTTTATAAGGCAAGGAGGGACCATAGACTTGGTCTTGTATTTTAAGAATGCATAGTGCATTGTAAGAGTAACTATTTTATGCAAAAGACTCAGTACATGCTAAAGGTTTATAAACACTACAAATATTCATGACTGTTTCAACATCTAACCACCCAATGTTTTTCCTGTGTAATTGAGTCAAAATTATAATGAATGTCAACTGCATTTGTGCTAGCACTAAACGTGGACTAGTCAATTTTATATTTCAGTAATGATTAGTTTTTATGCCGGTTTGGAGAAGTACAACTAAATTGTTGGTGTCCTTATTTTTGTTTTCGCTTTAAATAACCACAACTGATATCAACCTAGGGAAACAAGATGAACCTAGGGAAACAACTCAATTATTGAGTACAGAATGTTGGAACAATTTTTCAAGAATTTAGGGAAACAAGATCAACAACAATGTAGACTTGATAGAATCTTCTAGGCGTGAATACACACTTTCCTAAAAGCAATAAAATTCTCTTTTGAGATACAAAGAAGAAATACAACGATAATACTCACTCTTAGTATTAACGTCAAACAAGAATAAAATTCTCATGAATTAATTTGTGTGTTAAGTGAATGACAAAATGTAGAGAAAAAGTTTATTTATTCAATAAAGCACAATATCCCTTTATATAGATGTTGATCATGCATCTTTCAAATCAAAGAGATACCAGATTCTAATTAGTTACATTTCTTGATTGTAACTTTTCATGAATGGTTGTAACTCTTCATGAATAATTGTAACTCTTCATGAATAATTGTAACTCTTCATGAATCTGAAAACTGTCTCTAGTACTCTTAAATTCCAACAATTCTCCACCATTTGAGAGTATTGTATAATTACTTAACACAAACATCAATTTAATAATTGCAATCTTACATATAAATTAAAGTGTACACAGACTTGAACTTTCACTTAGTAGAATACACATTTCAGGAATTCGTATATTATTAGTGTCGAAACGATTGAACCAACATAATACATAGTGAAGTCTTGAAGATACTCTACATATAAGATAAATTACATATTCTTGTTATACTTGACATAATAGGACCATATGTCCATATCTATTCATAAGTGCAACAAAGTCATGCCCCCTTGACTTCTTGAAGCGACCAAACTTCGCACTTACATAGGTTGTTTTCTTAGGTAAACATGTTTCTGTGACAAAACATAAATTCAAGAAATTAATTAAGAATTAGTCAACCTCCTAAGCATTATAGATCTAAAGCACTCTTGAAATAATTATATGTTCTTTCAACATCAAATAAGAGATTTAATCTTATTGAACTTAAGACTTAATGTCATATATATTAAGCGTTAAGTTAAGATTTCCTAACTTGTGTTTAATCATCCAATTTTCATTCTGGAAATGGAATCTTTAGCCAATGCCTTAATAAATCCATCAGCCAAATTAAACTTTGTTCGTACCAAATCTACTATAATAATTTCATCTTTGATGAGTCCTTAGACAATACTATGTCTCACACCAGTTTGTCTTGATTTGCTATTGTATACTTGACTATAAGCCTTTGCCAATGTTGCAACATTGTCACAATGTATCTCTATTGGTGATATTCGTTTTGGTAATAATAGTATTTCGAACATGAGATTCCTCAACCATTCGACTTCCTTTCTTGCCGAGGTTAGAGTTATAAACTTTGAAGCCATTGTAAAATTTGTAATGTGTTAGACCCTCGACAAGTGTAACCGAATCGTATCAAGTAATAATGGTAATAAAATTAGCTATAAAGTCCTATTTCGCTGTATAAATCATTATCACTAATATTACCTCCAGCAGAGGCATCTAACATCAACTTGGTTTGTGAACCAAGACCTCCAAGGAAAAGTAGAACTACTGCTACTTCATCAAAACCATGCATGGAAGTCTTTCTCAGTAAGCTTTTGTACCTGTCCCATGCTTGTCCTAATGTCTCCTCATGCCTTGTCTGAAAGAATAGATCTCTTGCTTCCCTTTGTTGACTTTAAATTGTAGGAAGTACTTGTTCAAAAACTTTGCAACCACAACTTCCCATTCTTTAAAACTACCTTTTGGAAAAGAATTTAACCATAACTTAGCATTGCCTCCCAATGAGAAAGGAAACAAGCTAAGCTTGATTGCTTCATCCGACACTACATTTATCTTCACAGTGTTACAGATTTCATTGAAGGTGGTGAGATGTTCATACGGACTTTCATGTGATAGCCCATTAAACTGATTACTTTTCACCAATTGTATCAACGCCGATTTCACCTCCATGTTTGCAGCATTGACCCTCGGTCTTGCTATACTGTTAAAATGTTGAGGGCCAACCACAGTGGTGTAATCTGTAACAGTCCGTCTACCATTATTCTCCTCTGCCATATTTTCAGGGCTATGGTAAGACCTTTGTGGAGAAGGTTGTAAGAGTGTCTCAAGAGAAGGGAATAGTTCTCATGAAGTTCGAACTCTCCTCCTCCTTCTACTTTCGTCCAGGCCTTCAAGAAGAGGTTATGAGGTTTTCTTGCTTCAAGTGCGAATTGCTTCCTGCATAAAATAAAAACAGAAAAACAAAATTCAAAACAAGTCAAAAATAATCAAAAATCAAACAAATAGACTAGTTAAACCACGAGTCCCCGGCAACGACGCCAAAAACTTGTTAACCCCTCGGCAAGTGTAACTGAATCGTATCAAGTAATAAACCTGGTAAGACCAAGTATCGTTCTCCCAAAGGACTCACGGCCTAGACAGTTATGTGATTTTGTTGATTAATTAAGACTTCTGAACAAATTGTTGTAAGTTTCAAATGCAAAAGACTGAAAAGTAAATATGTATGCATGTGATGATCAATGGGCAAGAAGAAACAAAACACGTGAATTGAAATATATGGATGAATATGTTGTTGGGGTTTATCAATTTCATCCTATCCACTCTCTTGTATTTAGGAATTCATCATTCTTTTCATTAATGTTAATGCCACTTTCTAAATTACTTTAAACCCGATGTCTCGACGAAGAAAGCCTAATCATAATCACTAGTTTACAATGTCTTGTCTCCCTAGAAATTAATCATGCATTATAGTGAACAGAAGCTTAAAGGCAACCAACCATCATACTCCTATGTCTAGGTTTGTAATATACTGTTGGGAGAGATTCCCCAGATCTAGATTTCCCCGTCAAAATAAAATCATAACTCAACAGTTGGAGAATTTAACAAAAACACTTACACAATTTCCAAAGGAGCTAAAGGGAGTTGCACAGGTTCAACAGATGTGTGAATTATGTGGTGGTGACCATATCAATGGTCAATGCGCTTTTCCAGTGGAGGCTTTGGAAGATGTAAATTTCATGGCCAATTAATTTCTATACCGCCAAGGTAATTACACCCAAGGGTGGAAACCTCACCCAAGCACGGGTCAAGGTCAAGGACAAACTCGACAAACTGGGCAATCAGGGCAATTCAATTGGCCACAACAACAACCATCATTATGGCAACAAGTGTGTACACTTAATGAAAGATCAACAAAGTTGGAAGAAACTCTTCAACAATTTATGCAGGTAACTATTTCCAACGACAAGAGCACCGAAGCAGCCATTAGAAACTTGGAGATGCAAGTCGGCCAGATAGCTAAGAAGTTGAAAGATATGCCTGATAAGAATTTTGGGGCTAATACTGAGGTTAACCCTAAGGAAGAGTGTAAAGTTTTATTGAGTGTGAATCTTGAAAGACTTAAGTTAGAGCAAAAAGAAGAAAAAGAAGAGAGAGGAAAGAGAAAAGAAGAGAGAAAAGGAGAGGATGAGAGAAAAGAGAAAGAAGAAACAAAAGAAGAGAAAAAAATTAAAAAAATTCTTCCTTATCCAAAAGATTGTAAGAGAATAGAGAAAGAGAGACAATATGGGCATTGTAAAGATATCTTCAATCAAATGGATGTTGATCTATGAATGAAGCATGGAAACAATGTTCAGCTCAGGTAAATCATATGAATCAAATCTCCAAAAGAAAAAGATATATATATGAGGAGATTAATGAGTGCAGAGCTGTAAAGAAGAAACTATTTCCTACAAAAAAGAAAGATCCAAGAAGCTTTACCATTCCTTGCGTCATAGGGAAGGAAAAGATAAGGAAAGCCCTACTTGATTTAGGGTCAAGTGTCAATTTGATGCCTTTATCTATACTTAAGCGAATTGGGGATCTTGAAGTCAAGCCAATAGAGATGACTTTGCTAATAACGGATGGATCTTCAAAGAAGCCTTATGGTGTAGTGGAAGATGCTATGGTCTGTGTAGGCAAACTACAATTCTTGGTGGACTTTGTGGTGATGGAGATGGAGGATGAAAGGGTTCCTTTGATTCTTGGAAGACCGTTTATGAAAACGGCCAAGGTTATCATTGATGTAGATGAAGGAATGATAGTGCTTTAGGACCAAGAAGAAAGGGTAATCATTGATGTCTTCAAAGAAGAGCAATAGGTGCAAAAGGAAGAGACTAGTCATAAAGCTACATGTCAAGATGTACTAATGACTAGTTTTCAAGATGCAAAGCCGAACTTCATAGGTAAAAATTGTTTCTTGTCATCACAGGTTATGGAAGAAGAAAAAGATGGCAAATGAAGGACGGTTCATGATGACTTGATGCAAGCACAACCCAAACTTGGTAAACATGCAAGATTCAAGAACAAGTTGTGGGTTGTGAAAAATTATAAAGAGAATGGAGTGATAGAAATAGAATCTCCATATTCGAGAAGAGTCAAAGAGGTGGACCGGAAGCAGTTGATGAGTTGGTGTGATGATGAAAAGATTAACACCAGCATGGAAGATGGAACATAAACTTTACTGGGTCAAGCTAGTGACGTTAAAAGAGCGCTTGTTGGGAGGCATCGCTGTGATTCAAAAACATTGATTTCTTTAGTTTTTATTTTTGGTTAATGTAATTTAATAAACTTTGGACATTTTTGTATGATGAAACTTTTGGTTTTAGCATCTACTGATGGATGCTAGTTGGTTAAGTATCTACTAAAGGATACTAGGTTTGTTACACCTACTGATGGGTGTTGGTAAGAAAGGTTTTCACCTACTGATGGGTATTGGTGAATTTTGGGTCAGGCTCGTGACATGAAACAAGCGCTACCTGGGAGGCAACCCAGTTGATTTACTTCATGTTGTTTGGTTATTTTGATTCTACTTTAAGTTGCATGATAAGGATTAAATGTTTGAGTGAGGTAAGAAATTAAATGCTTGGAGTGAGTAAGAGGCATGAGTATAGGGCACCTAGGACGAGCTAGGAAGAAGGAGAAGAAGTCACGCAGATGCCGCTCAGCGGTAATTTCCGCTGAGTGGCAATACTGCAGACTTGGGATTTTACTGTTTGGTGCATATGGGCTCAGCGGGAGTAAGGCCCATTATGGTATTTTTATATCCTAGGGTGCAGTTTTTCTTCTATTTTCAGATCTACTTCTTCACACACACTCTCAAGCATTTTTCTAAGAGTTCTCTCCACTTTTCCCTCTTTTTCCTTTATAAAATCTCACTTTCACTCACTTTCTCACTAGGGTTCCATTCAAGTTTGGAGTTTAGTGAGAGCACTGCAATTGGGGGCTGCTTTCTTCAAATTCCTAAAGCATTTTTCATTCATCTAGCATCTCCACCCAAGTAAGTTCAAGTAATTTTAATTCTAGGGTTCTTGAAAGCATGAAATTATATGAACATAAGCATGATTCTTTAGGGATTTTGATTTTTATGCATGATTTGATGAATTAATTGTTGTTTGAACCGATTAAAATGCTTGATTTAGGTCTGGAACTAAGAAGATTGCATAAGGGTGGAGATTAGGAAGTGTTAAAAGCAAAATTTTCAAATTCTGCAAAATCACCGCTCAGCGAAAATTTCCCATGAGCGCGATTCTGGCAGAAGTGATTTTCTTGGCTCTTTGCTTGTTGGTTTGCTTGCTCGTTGCGCTGAGGGACTCTGTTTGCCCTCAGTGGTTGTTGGGCATAGTTGTGGGGTGTTTTTTTTTATGGTTTTCTAATGATTAACAACATGTATTTTGATTTTATGAATTGTGTTTGATATAGGGTTGACATCCTCTTCAAGCAAGAGATTCAAGACTACTGCTTCCAAGAGGAAGGATAGGGAACCAGAACACACCCATTCTAGGAAGTTCCTTTCTCGCAAGCATGAGAAGCACTTCAAGATTGTTCAAGATAGGAGACTCCTAATGGAAAGGAAAGCTGGAATGATTCCTAATTTTGCTCCACAGTTTGGAGCAATTGTTGAGTAGGAATTGGAGGAGATTAGCCACATACCCTACACCAGCTAACATAGCAGTGGTAAAAGAATTTTACACCAACGCAAGGAGGTTGGGTAATCATCCTGATGAAGAATACTTGAGCTATGTTAAAGGCCACCATTCGGTATGATCCTGCTTCTATTAATAGATTTTTAGATACTAAATGGGTTGGTGAGTAGTGTCAGTTCGCTCTATGCATGGATGAAGGAACTGATTTTGATGATGTGGAGAGTGTTCTATGTGTACCTGGAGAACAATTCCAGAGGAACAGAAATGGTGCAGTGGTGAACATTAGGAGGACTAATTTAACTCCTCTAGGAAAGTATTGGATGACATTCTCTCATGCCAACATTCAACCATGCTCTCATGTTTTAGATATCACTGTCAGCAGGGAACTCGTTCTATACTGTGTGATCAGAGATATGAGCATTAACATTGGTCAGGTGATAGTCAATGAGATACAGGTGTGTGCCAACACTATGAACAACAAGGCACCTTTAGGGCATCCCTCCTTGATTACACACCTATGTGAGGTAGTTGGGGTGAATATTTCGGCCCCACCGTTTGAGAGATCGAGGAAAGCTATTGATGAGGCCTACTAGAGACAGTACTGTGGAGGTGAGGAGCCAGCTCAGCCAGTTCCATCACGCTGTCCTCACAAAGGCAGAGGACCAACACAAAGTCAATCATCTACAGAGACTCATGAGGCAGAACCATTTTAGATGAGGGACATGTACATGTCTCTTATAAATGCTCAGATGCAATCCATACACAAAGGGCAGGTGGCCACAGTTGAGATGATTATTGGGATGTATGATACACCCCCAGCACACAGGTGGACCATGGATGAGTTTCATAACGTGGTGGCATGGCTAGAGGAGCAAGCCCAGGGTAGTAGAGTTGGAGCAGCTGAAGCTTCAGCTATGGAGGATGATGAAGATGAAGATAATGAGGATGCATTTGAAGATGACAAAACAGGCTAATGAGGAGCTGAGATAGCATTTACTAATGGATGTTATCAGAACTGGAGCAGGATCTTTTCTATCTTTTATTTTGTACTGTTGAACTTATTTTCTTTGGTTTTTAGAATAAGGTTTGATGTACTCAATTTGAAACTTTATCTGTTATGATGGTTTGCTTGTGACTTTTGTGTGATAAGTAATGCTTGATGATGCTTTGATATTGATTGATGTTGAGAATGTGCACATTATATGCTAAAATACAGGTGGTTCACAAGCTTTGTGAACAAATGCATGATGTTGTGATTGTGATTATGAGGCTAAGACGGATATGTATGTGGAATGGTTAAATGAGCCTATATGTGAGGTTTTGAGATCCAGAGTTTTGATTGAATACAATTACAATGAAGGCATGAATGTTTTTGCCCAAGTTTTCTATGATTGAATCACTTGCTTGTATGTGTCATATGATCAAGGCCATTTGTTGGTAACCTGATAACAGTTGAAAAACTACTATTTTTATACTTAAAATTGACTTCAATTATAACCTTTATGACTTAGAAATTAGCTTGAACTCTTGATTTTGTTGAATTGTTGGAAATAAGAGAGTTGGACAGGTTTTATGCTTGATCTCCTTGTTTTTGCAGGTTTTGAGATGAAATTGATGAAAGAAGTGAAAAGGGATAGAGATGGAATCAGAAAAGGACACAAAAAGAGCAAAATAAGAGAAACTGCAAGTACCGATCAGCGCAAATTACCGTTGAGCGGCACTCTCAAAGACCCGTTGGCAGCGCTGAGCGACACTTTTATGGGCTTGGGCCTAATTTTCTGTACTTTTTAGAATAGTATATAAGCTTTAGGACGTTCTAGGGTTTGCATCTTTGGTTGGTACGAAGCAAAAATGCACTCTTTCACCCCTTGGATGAGGATTTTGGATGCTAAGGCTCCTTTCTCAACTTTCTAGGGTTCTATCCTTCACTTTTCCATTGTATTTCATCTAGTTTCACCATGAATATGGTGAACTAAACTTATTTTGTTGTTGGGGAATCAATGTAAATCCTTAGAAACTCTCTTGTATGGAATTTGTTCTTCAAGATCATTTTTATGATACATGCTTTCATTCATTAATAGTTAGGGTTTTTCTCAACAAAATACTTGTCTCCTCCATGCCTTGTCTGAAAGAAGATATTTCTTGCTTCCCTTTGTTGACTTTAGACTGTGGGAAATACTTGTTTAAAAACTTTGCAACCACAGCTTCCCATTTAGTGAAACTATCCTCTGGAAAAAGAGTTCAACCATAGGTTAGCATTGCCTCCCAATGAGAAAGGAAACAAACTAAGCTTGATTGCTTCATCCAGCACCCCATTAATCTTTACAGTGTTGCAAATTTCATTGAAGGTAGTGAGATGCTCATATGGACTTTCATGCGATAGCCCACTAAATTGATTGCTCTTGACCAATTGTATCAACGCCGATTTTACCTTCATGTTTGCAGCATTGACCCTCGACCTTGCTATACTGTTAAAATGTTGAGGGCCAACCACAATGGTGTAATCTGCAAGAATGCGTCTACCATTATTCTCTTCTGCCATATTTTTAATGCTTTGGTTAGACCTTTGTTGTGAAGGTTGTAAAAGTGTTTTTAGAGCAGGGAATAGTTCTCTAGATGTACGGATTCTTCTCCTCCGTCTACTCTCCTCCAAGCCTTCAAGAAGAGGTTCTGAATTTTTCTTGCTTCTTGTCCAAATTGCTTCCTGCATACACAAGAAGACAAGTTCCTAGAAACAATTGTTAGCACAAAAAGATAGAGAAGATAAATAAAAAGATAGAAGATAGAAAGATAAAACAAATAAAATTAGAAATACAAAAAGATAAAACAAATAAAATTAGAAATACAAAAAGATAAAAACAAAAATAAAAAGAAAAATAATAAAAAAAAATAAAAATATACAAATCGAGTCAAAGTTAATCAAAAATCACACAAATAGACTAGTTAAACCACGAGTCTCCGGCAACGGCGCCAAAAACTTGTTACACCCTCGACAAGTGTAAACAAATCGTATCAAGTAATAAAATTGGTAAGACCAAGTATCGTTCTCCCAAAGTACTCACGACCTAGACAATTATGTGATTTATAGATTATCTAAGACTTATAGAACCAATTCTTGTAGATTTTAAATGCAAAATACTTGAAAGTAAATATGAATGCATGTTTTGATCAATGGGCAAGGAGAAACAGAACACGTGGTTTGATATATATGAATGAATATGTTGTTGGGGTTTATCAATTTCATCCTATCCACTCTCATGTAATCAAGAATTCATCTTTCTTTATTAATTGTTAATGTCACTTTCTAAATTACCTTAAACCTGATGTCTCGGCGAAGAAAGCCTAATCATAATCACTAGTTTACAATGTTTTGTCTCCCTAACAATTACTCATGCATTGCACATCACAGAAGCTTAAAGGAAACAAACCATCATACTCCTATGTCTAGGTTTATACTACTATTGGGAGAATTCCCCAGATCGTGATTTGTAAGATATCTCTCAATAACAATCCTAGGGAAAGAAGATGAGAGCTGTCACATCACCAAATTGTCCAACCCTAGGAGTACGAAATCTCCTGATACTTACAAATCGTAAGATTTATGCCATACATGAATGAAACATCACAGCATTTGAGCAAAGAAGAATATCTCTAACAATTAATGAAAGAAAGCATGTATCTTAAAAAAGATCTTGAAGAAAAAATTCAATACATGAGAGCTTCAAAGGATTACATTGATTCCCCAACAACAATTTAGGTTTAGTGCACCATATTCATGGTGAAACTAGATGAAATACAATGAAAGAGTAGAAGATAAAACCCTAGAAAGGTGAGAAAGGAGCTGTAGCATCCAAAATCCTCCTCCAAGGGGTGAAAGAGTGTGTTTCTGCTTCGTCCTAGCCAAAGATGATTGACCTAGGTTAACTAAAACCTTATATAGTATTCTAAAAGTTACAGAAAAGTGAGCCCAAGCCCATAAGAATGCCGCTCAGTGTTAAATACCCCTTAGCGGTAATCGCGTGACTGCTATTCTGCCCTTCAGCTGCAGTTTTGCCCCTCAGCGGTAAATGGCGTTGAGCGATACTTGCGGCTTCTTCCTTTTATGCACTTTTTCTTCCTTTGCTGAATCCAACTCTTAGCTCCTTTACTTCTTTCACTCAATTCATCTAAAAAACCTGCAAAACAAGGAAATCAAGCATAAAACCTGTCCAACTCTCTTATTTCCAAAACTTCAACAAAAACATGATTCCAAGCTAATTTCTAAGTCATAAAGGTTGTCTTTAAGGTCAAATTTAAATGTAAAAATAACAGTTTTTCAACTGTTATCACAACCCCAAACTTAGAACTTTGCTTGTCCTCAAGCAATCAAGATGTAACTAAATCTTCCACCAATCCATACAATGGTTCACCACATTCAAAACTTCTTTTCTTAGGACAAGTAAATACTCAAATCAGCTCATCACAAAGAATTTAGTTAACATGCACACATGCTTTAGTGTTCACATAATCCCATAATATCCAACAAATGCTATTATCATGAATGATCAATCAACTAAGCATAGATGAAATTATGTGCTCATGGAATTTGTCCTTACCAGAAAAAGTGTTTCACTCAAACACACAAGTGTATAAGAGGTCACTCATTCACTCTACTATCACAATGTTACATGAATTAACTTTGCCTTTCATTTAATCACAATCAAACTCATTCACAAGTAAATGTCATCACAAGGACTTTTCTATGGCTTATAATGTGGCTGGGCTAACAAGAAAATTGGTTTTTCTAGATCACAAAATCCTTGAGTTAAGTAAATCATCTAAATAAAACCATTCTTCCTTCTTCCCAACTTTCTTTTGCATTGAGCCCTTCTCTTTTTCTTTCTTTTCTTCCTTTTTCTTTTGATTTTCACATGCTTAGCTCTTGGCTCAATGCTTGTTATTTTCCCTTTCTAGACTTCCCAACAACCCCAAACTTGAACAATTATCAATACCACAATACATCTTTAACTCAACTCAAGGTAAAGCTCTTTTCAAAAGGGTTTTCACATCTTGTTCAAGGCTAAAGGTTCGAAGGATAGAACACATAATTTTCTCTTTTAATGGGCTAGAATCATGTATTTAGGCTAAAAAGGGTTACCTGTCCAACTCTTAGCTCCTTCACTTCTTTCACTCTATTCATTTCAAAAACCCGCAAAAACAAGGAAATCAAGCATAAAACCTGTCCAACTCTCTTATTTCCAAAACTTCAACAAAAACATGATTTCAAGCTAATTTCTAAGTCATAAAGGTTGTCTTTAAGGTCAAATTTAAGTGTAAAAATAAAAGTTTTTCAACTGTTATCATAATGCAAGTTTGTTTCTTGGACGACCAAGAAATTGCACCTCCCCTAAGGAGGAAAATCCAACCACTAGTTGAAGAGTGATCTTCTGCATTTGTAATCCAACTTGCATCAGAATATCCTTCCAAAACTGAAGGATAACCACTATATTGTTAGAGCGGCTGTAGTAGAATGATTAGCGTGGAATAACAAACCAAGAGGGTTTTATATACGAACGTGTGCCTTTTAATTTCTACTCAATTAATCTTACCAAGAAAATAAAAATAACAAATACAGAGAGTAAGGTTGAGAGAAATTTACATAGATGATTTTATCCTGGTTCGGATCTTACCAATCCTACATCGAGTCGCTTATCTCAAATCAAGATAAACACTTCACTACTCACAAAACAATTACAAACTACAATCACAAAGAAACAATTTGTAAAAGTTTAGAAACCACCTCTCTTGTTACCCAAAGAGATGAAAGTCACTTCCCCTATAACCCACAAGAGATGAACACCTCCTCTCAATCTTCACAAAGGATGAACACCTCCTCCGAATGCTTCATGAAGGATGATAGGCTTTTAACTCAGCAACAACAACAACACTCGATCACACTCCCTGTGGAAGTTCTCGCTCTATGCCAACACACCAAGTTCTCGCTCTATGCCAACACACCAAGTTCTCAAAGCCACAACACAAGGGTTCAACAAACCCTAGAACACTTATCTCCGCACACTGCAGATAAGATTTTTCAAAATACACTTATTTAGTATTTTCTATTTAATATTTTAGAATGAGAGATCCAATCTAATTTATAGAGATCTCACTCAAGGATACCTCCAAAAATCCGTTGTCAACTAATTAACGTGTGATAATCAATTATCCAATTATGGTAATTAATTATGCATTTAATGAATACACAACGGTAAAAAAACTTGCTTAAAACTTCTCATAATTGCTCATTATAATCAATTATGGCAAATCATAATTGATTACTGATAATCGATTATTATAAATTGATAATCAATTATCTTGAGTATAAAATGAGGTTTTCTGAGTCAAAATAAATTTTAACGCATACTAAGGCAAACAATACATAGAATCAAATATAAACCACATCCTATACATAAATATACTAAATTATAAAAGCTTTAATATAAAAACAAGTCTTCATGAAGATCTTCCTGCAATAATATCACTTGAGACTTGACTTTGAGACATCATCAAAATTTCTACTCTTTAGCTTTATGCTAACAATCTCCCCCTTTTTGATGATGATAAAAAATATTTTAATTTAAAATTTTTTGTATCCTGTATTGATATGTAACTCATACATAACTTAAAGAAGAGGAATTAGTAGACAAAAGATAAATATAATTAAGCCTTTAAACATATTTCTTCCCCTTTTTGATCATTATTAAAAAGACGCTATGTATGATATAAAAAATTTCTCCTCCAAAATATAAGAACTCCCCTTGAATATAAGTCATAAACAAATAAATAACAATTATCATAATTTTTATTAAAGAGAATGATGGAAGCAGCTTCACTCTTCAAGAATGAGCAGCTTCTCGGACCAGAGGTGGCAGCGGAATTGGAAAACGCAGATGTAGTTGGAGGCGCACGGAAGGTGTTTGATGAATTGTCTGGTGCGGTTTTGGAGTGTGTAGGCAGAGGTTCTAGCTCAGACGACCTTCCAAGAGGGAAGGAAGCTAGAGGATAAGTGTGCTAATAAGGTACAAGTCAGTGAACTTGAAGAAGAAGTGGCTGGAACCAATTCAACATCATTTCTTTATACAATTCAAGTTAACTTTTACAATGAATTAAGCTCCCTTTTATAGGAAGAGAAGCTTGAGAATGTGGAATGTATTCTGCATATTTACAATGTGCATAAGCTAAATGAAAATGTGCAGAATGTTGTTGGCCGTGTGTTGCACATGGAAAATGTGCTCATGTGAAGAAGCTTGATGGTTTGGCTTGTGTTCCACGTGAGAAACATGTAAAATGTGGCTGGTTGCATGTTTCACATGGACAATCTTGGTGGCTGCATAATGGACATGGAAAATGTTGAATTTACTCTTTCAAAGGTGCTACACGGTTGGTTGCACAATACTTTCTTCTTGGCCTCTTTGCTTGGCAACTTTCCTAGGCACCTTCCAACCTTATTAATGTCCATCTTCTTGTGATAGGCCCAATGGTGCTAGGCCTTCTTGTATCAGAGAAACAGGAGGCATAATTCAAAACATAGAAAATACAATAAATTTAGAAATCATAATAAATAAATAAAAACAGGATAAAGAAATACTCCTCTTTATTGAGTAACTCAAACTGAATTAAATTGCATTTGATTACTTAAGCAAGAAAGAGAAGTAGTTAAAAATAATTATCAAAATTTTCTTTTCAAGTTAAAAACTCCCCCTTAATTTGACAAACCGTACTTTACCAAGTTTTGGTGCACACCCAAAAACTTCTTCCTTAATTTTGGAATAACCTGCAAAATAGAAAAAAAAATAATATTTTGGTACCCAAAAATACTTATTTGGGTCCTTTAAAGTTAGAGACAAATTATTTTATAATTGGAATCCAGGCATATATTCTATTTGGAACACCATAATGTTTTATTCGACATTTATTTGATGTATGACCATTTTTCATGCAATAAAAACAAGTAACATCATTTGGGTTCTTATAATTTCTATTTTTATAATTATAATCATAATAATTTTGATTATATTTTGGAACATACTTGATTTTATTTTTATAATTATAATCATTATAATTATATTTAGGAACATTTTCAATTTTATTACCATAATCATAATCGTAGTAATTATAATTATATTAGGAACATTTTTATCAACTGTTTTAACATTTGAGTTATTTTTACCAGCATGAGTTGTTTCTTGTAAGTTATTCATATTTATGCAAGATATACATTCATCATTACTAGTATATTTACCCTTTTCATAAAATAAAATTTTATTTTTCAAATTTTTATTCTCTTCAAGAAAATTTTTAAAATCTGATTTTTAATTTTTATTTTCTTTAGAAAGATTTTCAACATTTAATTCTAAATTTTTATTTTCTTCAAAAACATTTTTAAAGTTAAATTTTAATTCTTTAAAATCTTTTTTCAATTTCTTTAGAGTTTTATCTAATTTTTCAGATTCTACTATTAAAACAGCATAAGTTTCATGCAATTCATTTTCACCCAATTGACTATAATTATTAGAATGACTAGATGTACTTACTTGGCTAGCAGTGTCGTCGTCTGCCATCAAACAAATGTTTGCTTCTTCATCAGATTCACTCAAATAAGAAATTGTTTCATTGTCATCCTCCCATGCAATGTAGGCCTTTTTTCTTGAAGAACTTCTTTTCTTTTATTTCTTCACCCTTCTTTTGATTTGGGCATTAAGCTTTTAAATGCCCCCTTTCTCCGCAACCATAGCATCTATAGTTTGTGGAAGATCCCTGATTTTCTCTCTTTTCGTATTTGACTCTTTCTTTGTCTTTTGATTTCATGAACCTATTGAGCCTTTTTATCATGAGTCTCAAATTTTCTTCATCTTCTGAGTCCTCATCTTCTATTTTGCTCTTGCTCCTTTCTACCTCAGATTTTAAGGTTAGAGTCTTTTTCTTAGTTTTTGCTTTTGCTTCTTCTTCATCTAGTCTTCCGAGGTCAAGCTAATGCTCTCTCAACTTTCCAAATAGTGCCGCCATAGTCATTGTGTTGAGGTTTTGTGACTCAGAAATTGCAGTCACTTTTGGTTGCCACGACCTGTCTAAAGATTTCAATATTTTTATGTTAAGCTCATCATTTTCGAAAGACTTACCTAGTCCAATGAGATGGTTAACGATGTTGGTGAAGTGTTTCTGAACATCTTATATTTTTTCTCCTTGCTTCATCCTGAACATTTTGTATTCCTAGATCAAGGTATTCTCTTTCGCTCTCTTTGCTGTACTTTCGTGGGTTAGTCTCAGCACTTCCCACATTTCTTGAGTAGTCTTACAAACAGAGATCCTGTAAAACTCGTCAGCGGTTAAAGCAGATGAAATAATATTTTGAGCCTTTACATCGTTTTGAAACCTTTTCTTTTCTTCAGCAGTCCACTGAACATAAGGCTTTGGTTCATGCATATTGTCAGTCGGAACAGATGAACCAAATGTAATAACTTCCCAAATATCACAATCAATAGACTCAATAAATATTTGTTTTCTAACCTTCCAGAATGCATAATTTTCACTTGTGAATAGAGGTGATCTATTGATAGAAGCACCCTCTACAAAAGTTTGATATGATCCTGCCATTTGAATAACTATCAAATTTATCTCTGATGCCAATTGTTAGAGCGGCTGTAGTGGAATGGTTAGCGTGGAAGAACAAACCAAGAGGGTTTTTAATACGAACGTGTGCCTTTTAGTTTCTACTCAATTAAACTTACCAAGAAAATTAAAATAACAAATAAAAAGAGTAAGGTTGAGAGAATATTGCACAAATAATTTTATCCTGGTTCGGATCTTACCAATCCTACATCCCGTCGCTTATCTCAAATCAAGATAAACACTTCACTACTCACAAAACAATTACAAATCACAATCACAAAGAAACAATTTGTAAAAATTTAGAAACCACCTCTTTTGTTACCCCAAAAAATGAAAGTCACTTCCCCTATAACCCACAAGGGATGAACACCTCCTCTAAATCTTCACAAAGGATGAACACCTCCTCTGAATGCTTCACTAAGGATGATAGACTTTTAACTAAAAAAAAAACAATAGCATTCAATCACACTCCCTGTGAAAGTTCTCGCTCTATGTCAACACACCAAGTTCTCAAAGGCACAACACAAGGGTTCAACAAACCCTATAACACTTATCACCGCACACTGGAAATAAGATTTATCAAAATACACTTATTTCGTATTTTGTATTTCGTATTTTAGAATGAGAAATCCAATCTAATTTATAGAGATCTCACTCAAGGATACCTCCATAAATTTGTTGTCAACTAATTAAGGTGTGATAATCAATTATCCAATTATGGTAATTAATTATGCATTTAATGAATGCACAACGGTAAAAAAACCTGCTTAAAAATTCTCATAATTGCTCATTATAATCAATTATGACAAGTCATAATTGATTACTGATAATCGATTATTATAAATTGATAATCAATTATCTTGAGTATAAAATGAGGTTTTCTGATTCAAAATAAATTTTAATGCAACCTAAGGCAAACAATACATAGAATCAAATATAAACCACATACATACATAAATCTACTAAATTATAAAAGCTTTAATATAAAAACAATTCTTCATGAAGATCTTCCTGCAATAAGATCACTTGAGACTTGATGATGAGAGGGTCGCACCTCTCACAAAAGTTGTGCATAAAAGAATGCAGTATAGTGCTAGGAAGTGACTCCTAGGTCGTCTCTCAAGGACCAAATGTGGTTCGAGTCTTAGGTCAAACATGAAGTGGGGGGTTTTGTGGATATTTTTGTGCAGAAAAATAAAATAAATTAAAAACAACAGTGTAGAACACGTAAATGACAGCAATGAAGAAAATACAGAAAAAAAAAACGGTAAATTTGGGAAAACGGTAAAAATGGAATTTAACTTTTTTGAAAACATAAATTGGAAACGAAATTTTGACAGAATTAAAATGCAAAGCTGAAATTCACAACAGAACAGAAAATGAAAGTAATTGCATCCAAAATCTAAACGAGAAAACGGAACGATAAACAAATTTTAATGCGTAGATGAAAGTAAAATTCAACAAGATTGATTAGAAAATGCAGAATGGAGATTACGATTAACATTCAACTTGAAACTGGAAATTAAAGAAACACAAAACCTCCCCCAGAGGGGAGGAGAAAACCAAAGCCAGAACGTAAATTTCTTCCTAATTCCTACTCCTAAAATCTACTCCTTTCTTCTCTGCTTGCTGCTGCCATTTTATAGCCAATTCTCTGACACTTCTCTGAACAAAGAAAAAAAGAAATGAACTAATACCGTGTGCACCTAATCCAGCAAAATCAATCACCGCTTGCAGCTGCTCAAAATGAAAATCACCGTGCAGAAGGGATAAAGCTCAATGGCAAATGGAAAATGGCAAATGCAATGCTTAGTCATCAATCAAAGAATCTCATTCACGGAAACACCACTTAAAAAAAAAAAGATAAATGTGTGAACAGTAAAATAAACTAAATGAGTAAGCTCCTAATGCATTCCAATGTATAACATGTAAAAGCTTCTCGGTCAACGAGTGTGCACCGCTAATAAATGAAAATGAGTTCTTTATTCAGCCGTAACCCTTCATCTCTCAATGTCCCTCCTGTTCAAAAACCGAGAGAAAAAGAAAGAGCCCTCCAAGTGGCGGCTGGACGTCCCTCACTCCCTACCCTACACTCTTTTTTTTACCCTTGCTGGACCCCCTTTGTGTGATATGTTGTGCTTCTTTTCTCCAGCTGCTGGGCCTTCCGTGTGCACCTCCCATGACTCCACGTTTCCAAGCTGGAATGCTGGATGCACCCCCCTGCTCCCATGCTTCCGTGATCTCTCTGCCACCACATTTCTCTGCTACGTGAAGCCCACCAACAGCCCTTTGCTTGCTGTTTTCCAAAAGAGAAAGAAAGGGAACGTGCGGATCCATGTGCTACTGTCCAAAAATCCCTTCTCATGGGCCCTCTCTCATTTCACGTGGCAGCTTCTTTTAAGGACATAGGATGTGTGCTATTTCTTCAATTGAATTGAATGTACTTTTCTTAATAGGCCAAAAATTAATCCAGCCATGACTGACACCGTTGGTTGCTGCCTTTCAATGTGGTCCCCTCCATTTTGCTTCTTAAAATTCAAGAATTAAAAGACTTGCTTAAGAGTGTTGGGAGGTCTTAGCATCATCCAATGATCAATTCCAGCCACCACAATTACTAAACAGCAAGCAAACAATGCAACGGATTAGAAATCACTCAAACAGCAGTAATCCTGGACTGACATATGAGAGTAAAATAAATACTGGGAACAGCACAGAATGAATTTGAACAAAGTAAAAACTATATGTTAAAATAGACATCCAGACGAAACTATGAAAAAAAATTGCATGGAAAACGGATAAGAATTGAACTCAAACGAAGACACACAAGTTGACACAAACAGCAGTAATCACTGGACTGACATATGAGAGTAAAATAAATACTGGGAACAGCACAGAATGAATTTGAACAAAGTAAAAACTATACGTGAAAATAGACATCCATACGAAACTATGAAAAAAAATTGCATAGAAAACGGATAAGAATTGAACTCGAACGAAGACACACAAGTTGACACAACATTCACGCAGCACTGTGCGAAAATTGAAATGACTGAGATGCATTTGGCTCAATTTCCATTTCTCATTTAACCTTCAAATGTCCCAAATTGTATCTCCAAATTTTCCTTGTAAAATAATTAGCTCAGATGATTCAAATTAGTTAAAATAAGAATTTCCGATCAAATTTAGCACAATTAGGAAAAATAGGATAATATTGTACATTCAAGCACAATTCCTTGATTAAATCCGGTACAATAAACTAAGTGAAATCAATAAAATATTGATTCATCAAAATAGACCACACTTAGTCTTTTGCACTCCTGGGTAAAATCAAGACGCAAATCAAGGAATAATTCAAGGGACATCAGGGAAGTGACACAATCTCAGCACATAGAAAACAGAGACTCACAAGAAAACAAACAGAATTACACAGTTCTCAAGAAATCTGGACAGAGAAAAGAAGTAGACAATTCCAACGCATAATGAATAAGAGAAAACAGATACTCATGAAATCATCCAAGCAATTCAAGACATGGCAAAATGATCAATCAGCTCAAGAGGTGAATCAAAAGTAACAGAACCTCACAGATGCACTACTGTATCTCTCAAGTGTCTAAGGTAAGAAATGTCAACTCAATGCACTCAAGAAAGCAAGCAACAACAGACTTGGCAAATCTCTAATATCAACACTCAAAACATATGCATGTTCAAATCAAAAGGTCTTTTATGGATGTAATGGGGCCAAGGACATGGGAGGATAACATATGGATGAGAAGCTATAAACCAAAAGAAATAGAGGAGCAATGGGGAACAAGTGTAAACACAGTCAACTCACACCCAAAACGTCTAATTCAATCCTCTTCTTGACTCCATTATTCACAAATTTTTATTTTTTTTTTTCATTTTTTTTTCTCTATATTTTTTTTCTCATCCTGTCTCTTTTCTTTTCTCTCTGTTAGGACACAACTATAAGAGACAAGATACACAACATATTTACAAACATAAAACAAGAAGAGGAACCAACCAGCCAATTCATCAGAAACCCCAAGGAGACCACACTTGTTCCCAAAACACTTCCACAACTCCAAAATTCCCTAAGGTTAAGGTAATCATGGTTTTTCACTTAGGGCTAGTGTATGAGCTTCAAAACAAAGAAATGAGGAAAGTATAGGCTCAAAAAGGGTTTTCAAAGGTTTAGAACAAGGTAGGCTTATTTGGCTAGAGAGGCTCAAGAACAAAAATGCCTTTATCACTTCCAAACATGCATATTAATCAAGAATTATCAACAAGAGTCAAACCAAGGCATATGTGCAAGCAATCAAGAGACATATCACACACAAGAAAGAACATCAAGTGGCTCAAATCTCACACAGGGTAATTCTGTCACAATCAATTCAACTCTCGAAAATCATAATCATCTTCCAAGCAGAGAAAAGCAAGGATTTCCAACCAATCAGAGTATCAATGAAGTGAAAGACACATCTACAACCTAAATAAAGTCCAGAAATCAAGAGAAACATGTAAAACTGTACACAAGACACGACAAAAATAACCTAGAAAAGAAAAAATTTAACACGAAAAACAAAAACTAACAAAGAAAAATCAGAATCTCCCAACGAAAAGCTGTTTGATGAGAGGGTCGCACCTCCCAACAAAAGTTGTGCATAGAATAATGTAGTACAGTACTAGGAAGTGACTCCTAGGTCGTCTCTCAAGGACCAAATTTGGTTCAAGTCTCAGGTCAAACACGCAGTGGGGGTTTTGAAAGTGTTTTTGTGATTATAAGTGAACTAAATTAAAATTGGAAATTAAGTACAGCCAAACATACTTGAAAACATTGGAAATGAATGAACAAAGCATGAAGATCGAAAGGTCCTACAGATGACCGAACGGTTCTACATTGATACCTAACGTTATCTAAAGCAAGTGAGGAAATTGAAACTACATGAAGATAAAGAAGCCGAATAGAATAAACAACATAGTGAACGGAAACATTAAACCGAAATAATAGACATCACAGTGAATTGAAAAGTAAACTAAACAATGCAAGAGATGAATATCCAAATACAACTAAAACTATTACATTGTAACACTTGAACTGAAACATTAAATGCACAATCTTGTAACTTGGAATAAAAATTCAAAGAAACATTATGTTAATCAATTGAAACGCACATAGTCGCTGGAATAAAAGAAACAAAGTTAGCTGATAATCGAAATGCTCATTGCAGTGGAAATAGAGAAACACACTTAGCTAATAAACTTCAATTCAAATTTAAATGCATTAAATGCCAAAGTGCACGACACATTGAAATGCAATTAATTCATGGAATGGCTTCTAGCAAAATGAAAACTGGATGTGCTTTTCAAATGAAAATTAAATGAAACTCCATGTCTCTTCTCACCGTCACAGCACCTTGTAGTTAACGAAAAACATAAAAGTTAATCCTAATAATTCCAATCTCAATATTACAAAATAAAATCTGCTCTCCATCCCTGAAACTTCCAGGCACAAGTTTAAAAACATAAAAACCGAGAGAGAGAGAGTGGCGGCTTCCTCCAAAACAATCTTCCAGAAAAACTCACTTCTTTTCAAATGAAATGGCAACTAGAATCAAAGAAGCAAAACTAAAGCATTGTCCTAAGGAAGAAAACCTAGTGCATGCTATTATCATCTAGAACGGAAAAACTAAATGCATGAGGTTGGAATAAAAATCAGAACTTCTTTGCTTAATCACCATAACAGCGTTGCATAGTTTCTACCATTGAAAATTAAAAAAAACATTCAATACAAATAAACTATGTTCCCAGCCAAAGCCAAACCCAGTGAGGGTGGCGGCTGGACTCTTCTTTCTCTCCTGTAACTCCTAGACCTCTCTCACTCGTGCCCTACACTACCCTCTCCACTACGGACTGCCCTCTCCCCTACGGACTGCCCTCTCGAACCCGCACCACTGCTGCATCCAGCTCAACGTGCAGCACCTCCTACACCATCCAGCTCAACCATTCTCCATCCTGTAACCTTTTCTTTTCTCCAGTTCCTTTTTTTTTCCTTACCCTACACTACTCTCTGGAACTTAAGTGCTGGACTCTGCTCTTTCATTCTCGGACAATCCAGCGTGGACGCTACTGGATGTGTTTTTTTTTTCTTCACGCACCACCCCCTTTTTGCTGCTTCCACCAACGTGCTCCTTGCCTTGCTACTTGACCTACGTGGATTCTCTGCTGCTGCGTGAAGGATGGACCGCGTGGTGCTCCAATTGCTGGATGTGTGATGAAGCCCGTGAGCTGCCAATTTTGCTATTAAAATTAGAAACAAAGTATTCCTCTCCAAAAGTGCTAGACGTGGCAGCTTTATGCTCTTCATTAATCATGCTTCCAAGTGGTGGTCCCAACTTTGATTCCAAAATATGTGAGGTTTTGGTGTGTGTGCCAACGTGAGTTGTCCATGGGGCCATGCTATTATTTTCCAATCAATTTTGAGACAGCCGTGAACACTCCACATGATACCAATTCCAATTTTAAAATCCAAAAGCCTTCCATGTGGGCCGTGATCATGTGGCTATTTTTTTTTCTTTGCTATTCAATAAAGCCAAGCTGTTGTATGCCTTGTTTAAGAGTGTTGGGAGGTTTTAGCATTGTCCAATGATCAATTCCAGCCACCACAATTACTAAACAGCAAGCAAACAATGCAAACAGATTAGAAATCACTCAAACAGTAATCACTGGACTGACATATGAGAGTAAAATAAATACTGGGAACAGCACAGAACGAATTTGAACAAAGTAAAAACTATACGTTAAAATAGACATCCAGACGAAACTATGAAAAAAAATTGCATGGAAAACGGATAAGAATTGAACTCAAACGAAGACACACAAGTTGACACAACATTCACGCGGCAGCCAGCGAAAATAAAAATGGCTAAGATGCATTGGCTCAATTGCCATTTCTCATTTAGCTTTCAAATGTCCCAAAAAGTTATCCAAAATTTTCCCGTAATTAATAATGCAAAATAATAAGCTCAGATAATTCAAATTAGTTAAAATAAGAATTTCCGATCAAATTAAGCACAATTAGGAAAAACAGGAAAATACCGGACGTTTAAGCATAATTCCCCGACTAATTCTAGCACATTAAACTAAGTGAAGTGAGGAAAATATTGGTTCATCAAAATAGACCACACTTAGTCTTTTGCACTCCTGGGCAAAATCAAGACGCAAATCAGGGAATAGTTCAAAGGGCTTTTAAGAAGGTGACACAACGTCGACACACAGAAAATAAAGACTCACAAGGAAACAAACAGAATTTACACCGTCCTCAAGAAATCTGGACAGAGAAAAGAAGTAGACAATTCCAACACAGAATGAATCAGAGAAAGCAGATACTCATGAAATCATCCAAGCAATTCAAGACATGGCAAAATGATTAATCAGCTCAAGAGGTGAATCAAAAGCAACAGAACCTCACAGATGCACTATCACCGTATCTCTCAAGTGTATAAGGTAAAGAATTTCAACTCAATGCACTCAAGAAAGCAAACAACAACAGACTTGGCAAACCTCTAATATCAACACTCAAAACATATGCATGTTCAAATCAAAAGGTCTTTTATGGGTGAAATGGGGCCAAGGACAAGGTAGGATAAATATGGATGAGAAGCTACAAACCAAAAGAAATAGAGGAGCAATGGGGAACAAGTGTAAACACAGTCAAATCACACCCAAAACCTCTAATTCAATCCTCTTCTTGACTCAATTATTCACAAATTTTTTATTTTTCTCATTTTTCTCACTTTTTTTTTCATCCTGTCTCTTTCTTTTCTCTCTTTAGCACACAATTGTAAGAGACAAGATATAAATCATATTTCAGAACACAAAACAAGAAGAGGAACCAACTAGCCAATTCATATGAATCCCCAAGAATACCACACTTGTTCCCAAAACATTTCCAAAGCTCCAAAATTTCCTAAGCTTAAGGTAATAATTGTTTTTCACTTAGGGCTAGTGTATGAGCTTCAAACAAAGAAATGTGGAATGTATAGGCTCAAAATGGGTTATCAAAGGATTAGAACAAGGTAAGCTTATTTGGCTAGAGAGGCTCAAGGACAAAACTGCCTTTATCACTTCCAAACATGCATATCAATCAAGAATTATCAACAAGAGTCAAGCCAAGGCATATGCACAAGCAATCAAGAGACATATCACACACAAGAAAGAACATCAAGTGGCTCAAATTCTCACATAGGGTATTTGTCACAATCAAATCAACCTCTTAAAAATCATAATCATCTTCCAAAGCAGAGAAAAGCAAGGATTTCCAAACAATCAGAGTATCAATGAAGTGAAAGACACATCTACAACCTAAACAAAGTCTAGAAATCAAGAGAAACATGCAAACTGTACACAAGACAAAACCAAACTACCTAGAAAAGAAAAAAAATTTAACACGAAAAACAAAAACTAACAAAGAAAAATCAGAATCTCCCCCAATAGACCACACTTAAACTACACAGTGTCCTCAATGTGTCATAAGCATAAGATCAGAAATCAGAACAATCAACAGATCATGGACAAGTGCAATAAAAGTAGGAAAAGGAGGAGAAGAGAAAAGGGAAAACTCCCCTGATCATGGTGGCAGTTGCCAATTTTGGACTATCAGGGAGATGTCTTCCACCACAGGATCCAACAAGGAAGTTTTGAGGAAGAACTGTTTCATCCTCCAAATTTGATCGAGCAGGGAAATGTCTTCCACAGCTGGATCTAAGAAGTGATTGTTGATGAGCAGGTTCAGCTGGTGCCTATTGATGTTGAAATTGTTGTGTATGTAAGCACCTTTTTCTTCCACTGTGGGTGCATGTTGGTCAATTTCATGTGTACCTCCTGCAACATGGTTAATACAATGTGGCTCTACAGAAATTACATGCAGGGGTATAACACCCAATCCAAGCGTAACAGGCTGAACCTCAGATATACTCTCAGAACATGGATCACTTTCAAATTCAGAAACAATATCAACCACAGACTCAGATTCATGTTCAGTGCATGGAGAATAAACATACGAATTTGATATCAAAAATTGGTTCTCATCATGCAGAGAGGGGGAATTAAAAACAGACTCATCAACAATATAATCATCAACATACCTATCAACAACATAATCATGAATAGCACATTCATCAATAGAATAATCAATTTGAGGTATGTTTACGTCCACTTCCCTAAAGATTGGAAAAGTGGTGGAAGATGAAAATGGTCTACCTGGTTCAAAATTGCTGCTTATACCTGCCTGGTCCTCAAAATCTTTGTCAGTCTCCTCTGGTGCAAGAGTGGGGACATGGGGCGGTAGGAAAGTAGGTGGCGCAACAGTAAGCTCATGACTCTTCTCCCCATCTTCTATGTTGATGCCACTATCATCATCATCTGGAATCTGAACAGTCTGAAATGGTAACTCTGAATCTTGAGACTGTTCCTGATTTAATTGAGTAGCCATCTGCCCTATCTGGTCATTCAAGCTCTGAATGGACGCTCTGGTCTCTTGCTGAAACTGTAGGTTCTGCATGGTCAACTGCTCCAACAACTCCTGCAATGTAGGCTCAGAAGTAGAAGGCTGAGGAGCTATTTCGGCAGAAGCATCATATTGCTGACTCTGATATTGCTGGACTGGTGGAGGCATGAAAGTACTCTGGAATGGTGGTTCTTGATATTGATGTTGTGGAGCATTGTACCATCCCAAGGTAGGGTCATTCCATCCAGGACCGTTGTTGTATCCATCTTGCACATGGGAGAATTTGCTCAGAAATTTATGCTCAAGATCTTCCCATCTGGTAATGGATCCTGGAAGAAGAGAGTCTTTCCAATCTTTTGCTGCTCTTTCTAATGAGTGCGGGAATGCCCTTAAGAAAACTAGATCATCCGGGACATTTGGAAGTTTCATTAAAGAGCAAATTCGATAAAACCTATCCAAATGTTCATGTGGGCATTCATCTACAAGACCATAAAACTTGGGCAACAAATTCATCAGTCCAGTGGTGAGAACTAAATGATCACCATCCTCATTAGGTGGAACCGGCTCCCAAATAGAGCTCTCAGAAGTTGGAGGATGAGCCATATTGTTCTCAGCATAAAAGTCAGCAGAATTACAATCAGAGTAATATGCAGAATAAGAGTCATAGCTAGAGGCATCGACAGAATAAGCAGTATTCACATAATCAAAATTGGTAGACATGGAAAAATAAAAATACTAAAAAAATTACGAAACAAATAAAACACAAGACAATTTTTTTTTTAAATGACAGACAAAACACATACAACACGCATACAGAAAACAGAACATCACATCACAACACAGAAACAAAACACACACAACAAAAACATAACAGATGAAACATATATTAACACAACATATATAAACACACACAACAAAAACCCAAGACTGAACCTTTGGTCCCCGACAGCGGCGCCATTTTGATGAGAGGGTCGCACCTCTCACAAAAGTTGTGCATAAAAGAATGCAGTATAATACTAGGAAGTGACTCCTAGATCGTTTCTCAAGGACCAATTGTGGTTCAGTCTCAGGTCAACACGTAGTGGGGGATTTTGAAAGTGTTTTTGTGATTCAAAATGAACTAAATTAAAAATGGAACTTAAATACAACCGAATATAATTGACAACATTAAAGTGAGTATTAAAATTAAATAAAGAAAAAAAAATAAAAAAGATAAAAAACCTAGCGGCATTTAAATATACTCACATTCCAGCTAAAGCAATTGGAGCAGCTAAAGCAATTGGAGCAGTGAAATAAATTGTTGAAGAAAAGGACATCCATAAACCATCAATTGCAAAGCATTAATTCACGTGCAGCAAGAATGAAAATTCAATGCACGTTTTCATGAACCAATTGAATGTGAACTTTTAGCTTAACATTAAATGCATTTCATCACGAAAATCAATGAATTAAAATACGTAAGCAATAAAGTTATTTAAATAAACATGCTGCTTCTTGAATGCATATATAAAATATAATTTATACTTATTGAATTCAAACGTGAAAGTGAAGAAGATGAGAATGAAATGAGCTAGCTGCTTCAACCTAAATCCATTTTAATATATAAGATACGAAAATAAAATTTGACTCAAGCGTGAAAGAGTAAAAACCGAACATCTCTTCCTTGCTGCACATCACGGACCACACTCCGTTTCTTCATTCAATCTCGGACACCGTGAACACCACTTCTTTCTTTTTCCAAAATTAAAATTAAAACCCAAGAGCTACTGGAAGAGAAAGAAAATGAGAGTCTCCAGCAAGCCGTGACTACCTTTCAGCTTCCAAATAGTGTTCCGTAACAGCATGCTACTCCTACCAAAAGTGAATGAATCCTCTAGCCGTAACCCTCCATGTGCTGCAATTTTCCAGCCTCCGTGACTCAGTGTTCTTCTTTTTAAACTAAAAAAAATCCTCCAACTTAGGTGGCGGCTGGACCATCCTCTATCCAGCCCTAGGCAGAGACACACCTCAGCTGTGTGCTTCCATGAAATGAAAGATGAAAAACCCCCAAAATTCCACGTGCAGCAGCCCTAATGAACCAGCCCTCTTTGATGAATGCTCCCCAATTAATTCTTGCTACACCCCCTTCAAAGACGTGGCAGCCCTCCTTTCTTTAGAGCCTAATAATGAATCCTCCAATGCTTCCAACCGTGTGATCGTCCAAGCTTTGCTGCTGTCCACGTGAAGAAAATGATTCTTCTTTGGACACCCCCTGTGCCTCCCATTCTCCGCGTGAAAACCCTCCAATTCAAAATCTCTCCAAGCTTGCTGGATAGGAGTTGCTGGACCGTGATGCTTGTTGGACGTGGACCTGCAACCAAGCTGTTGGATGCCATTGTTGAAGTTGGAGCGTAACGTGCAGATTCATTCTGTGTTGGAATTGTCTACTTCTTTTCTCTGTCCAGATTTCTTGAGGACGGTGTAAATTCTGTTTGTTTCCTTGTGAGTCTTTATTTTCTGTGTGTCGACGTTGTGTCACCTTCTTAAAAGCCCTTTGAACTATTCCCTGATTTGCGTCTTGATTTTGCCCAGGAGTGCAAAAGACTAAGTGTGGTCTATTTTGATGAATCAATATTTTATTGATTTCACTTAGTTTATTGTACCGGATTTAATCAAGGAATTGTGCTTGAATGTACAATATTATCCTATTTTTCCTAATTGTGCTAAATTTGATCGGAAATTCTTATTTTAACTAATTTGAATCATCTGAGCTAATTATTTTACAAGGAAAATTTGGAGATACAATTTGGGACATTTGAAGGTTAAATGAGAAATGGAAATTGAGCCAAATGCATCTCAGTCATTTCAATTTTCGCACAGTGCTGCGTGAATGTTGTGTCAACTTGTGTGTCTTCGTTCGAGTTCAATTCTTATCCGTTTTCTATGCAATTTTTTTTCATAGTTTCGTATGGATGTCTATTTTCACGTATAGTTTTTACTTTGTTCAAATTCATTCTGTGCTGTTCCCAGTATTTATTTTACTCTCATATGTCAGTCCAGTGATTACTGCTGTTTGTGTCAACTTGTGTGTCTTCGTTTGAGTTCAATTCTTATCCGTTTTCCATGCAATTTTTTTTCATAGTTTCGTCTGGATGTCTATTTTAACATATAGTTTTTACTTTGTTCAAATTCATTCTGTGCTGTTCCCAGTATTTATTTTACTCTCATATGTCAGTCCAGGATTACTGCTGTTTGAGTGATTTCTAATCCGTTGCATTGTTTGCTTGCTGTTTAGTAATTGTGGTGGCTGGAATTGATCATTGGATGATGCTAAGACCTCCCAACACTCTTAAGCAAGTCCTTTAATTCTTGAATTTTAACACGAAAAACAAAAACTAACAAAGAAAAATCAGAATCTCCCCCAATAGACCACACTTAAACTACACAGTGCCCTCAATGTGTCATAAGCATAAGATCGAAAATCAAAACAGTCAACAGATCATGGACAAGTGCAATAAAAGTAGGGAAAGGGGGAGAAGAGAGAAAGGAAACTCCCCTGATCATGGTGGCAGTTGCCAATTTTGGACTTTCAGGGAGATGTCTTCCACCACAGGATTCAGCAAACGAGTTTTGAGGAGGACCAACTTCATCAGTACCGCCATATCATCCAAGACGAGATGTTTCTTCTTTCTTCTCCCAGCAAATTGTTCCATCAGTAGCTTTCCTTCCACTGGCAGTTGTTCAGTGTGTGACACCGGAATGGAGATCTCTGGCTCAGTCAAAGAAGCAGCAGTACACTCTCCTTCATTAATCTTGATTTCCTTAATGTCAGCACCTGCATTCTCATTTAATTCTGCAGCATGGTCATCAAACTTACAATTAATAGCATCTGTTATACGCTTAGAATCTGTCTGTAGCACATAATCAATTTCAATACAAATCGGGCAAGAACCAGATTCACAATCACATTCAAAGTTCTCAGAGAACTGTGTCAGATCAAAGTTCAGTCCTAACTCTATAGAGTTATCAAATTGCACAGTTTCCACCTCAAAATCAATATTGATATATGCATCATCAACAGAATCAAAGGTCAGTTCAAGGCTATTATCATTCATAATTTCATCACGGTAATCATGTCCATTCAAAACAACCTTTAGACCAATGGGTTCAATGGCTGATACTGAATCAAAAATTTTAGAATGGTCAATCAAATTTGTATCAGTATCAGTCATGAATCCTATAGAATCAGTGTGCATCAAATCACAAGCATTTGAATGTATAAGCAAATCAGGTAAACTGTTTGGAATCTCAAGTTCAGAATAAACCTGTTTTTGCTCACTAAAATTTTTCTTACCAATCTCCAAGTCATCAGCTGCATCCTTAAGGCTATCATTTAAATCAAGGTCAGTGCAAGGATAGTGAACATCAGGTATGTCAATGTGCTCTACAGGGAATAATGAATCCACAACATGAGTGTGCACATGTGTATCAATATCAGAATCCAGAACAGGCTTAAATGGTTCAAGTTTTACCAATTCAAAAGCATTAAAATTTACTTGAACCTCAGATACATGAGTAGGGATTTCAAGTTTACAGTAAACCTGCTCAGGTTTTTCCTTTACTACCTCACTTGGATTTTGACCCACCAGCTTGCAGAGCAACTTCTTTGCCTCTGTTGGAGTTCTGTCCATCAAAGATCCACCAGCAGCTACATCCACTAATATCCTTTCATTGTCCAGGAGCCCTTCATAAAAGTAAATCAAGAGCAAATGCTCTGAAATTTGGTGGTTTGGACAGGCTGTGCAGAGCCTGTTAAACCTCTCCCAATAATCTGCCAGGCTTTCTTCTTGAAATTGCTCAATGGTAGTGATCTCCCTCCTAATGTTGCTTACCTTTGCTGCTGGAAAGAACTTGTTGAGGAATCTCTGTTGTGTTTCCTGCCAACTATCAAAAGGATACTGGTATAGGAACCAATCTCTTGCTGCACCTTGAAGGGACATTGGAAACACTTTCATCAACACTGTCTCCTTTGAAACACCAGGAGGCCTCATCGACAAACACACCAAACAAAACTCCTTGAGGTGCCTATATGGATCTTCATGTGCCAACCCATGGAATTTGGGAAGACTCTTGATCAGATCATATATCCAGTCTTGAGAATCTGTCATCTCCTCTATTGTAGTGCAAAACTTGTCTCAGACCTGGACTTCCACTTCAAACAAAGATTAAACCAAACATATAGAAACATAACATGGGGGAAAACCATTATTTACATAATTTGAAACTTCCAGAAACAACAACTAAATGCACAAAATACAAAAAAATGATAAAAATCTAAAAACACAAAAATCGATAAAAGAAGTAAACCCAAACAAGACTAACTAAACATCCTAAAACACATCACACAACACAACACTAACACAACAAAAGACACTAACACAACAAAAGACCTAAGACTGAACCGTTGGTCCCCGGCAACGGCGCCATTTTGATGAGAGGGTCGCACCTCTCACAAAAGTTGTGCATAAAAGAATGCAGTATAGTGCTAGGAAGTGACTCCTAGGTCGTCTCTCAAGGACCAAATGTGGTTCGAGTCTTAGGTCAAACATGAAGTGGGGGGTTTTGTGGATATTTTTGTGCAGAAAAATAAAATAAATTAAAAACAACAGTGTAGAACACGTAAATGACAGCAATGAAGAAAATACAGAAAAAAAAACGGTAAATTTGGGAAAACGGTAAAAATGGAATTTAACTTTTTTGAAAACATAAATTGGAAACGAAATTTTGACAGAATTAAAATGCAAAGCTGAAATTCACAACAGAACAGAAAATGAAAGTAATTGCATCCAAAATCTAAACGAGAAAACGGAACGATAAACAAATTTTAATGCGTAGATGAAAGTAAAATTCAACAAGATTGATTAGAAAATGCAGAATGGAGATTACGATTAACATTCAACTTGAAACTGGAAATTAAAGAAACACAAAACCTCCCCCAGAGGGGAGGAGAAAACCAAAGCCAGAACGTAAATTTCTTCCTAATTCCTACTCCTAAAATCTACTCCTTTCTTCTCTGCTTGCTGCTGCCATTTTATAGCCAATTCTCTGACACTTCTCTGAACAAAGAAAAAAAGAAATGAACTAATACCGTGTGCACCTAATCCAGCAAAATCAATCACCGCTTGCAGCTGCTCAAAATGAAAATCACCGTGCAGAAGGGATAAAGCTCAATGGCAAATGGAAAATGGCAAATGCAATGCTTAGTCATCAATCAAAGAATCTCATTCACGGAAACACCACTTAAAAAAAAAAAGATAAATGTGTGAACAGTAAAATAAACTAAATGAGTAAGCTCCTAATGCATTCCAATGTATAACATGTAAAAGCTTCTCGGTCAACGAGTGTGCACCGCTAATAAATGAAAATGAGTTCTTTATTCAGCCGTAACCCTTCATCTCTCAATGTCCCTCCTGTTCAAAAACCGAGAGAAAAAGAAAGAGCCCTCCAAGTGGCGGCTGGACGTCCCTCACTCCCTACCCTACACTCTTTTTTTTACCCTTGCTGGACCCCCTTTGTGTGATATGTTGTGCTTCTTTTCTCCAGCTGCTGGGCCTTCCGTGTGCACCTCCCATGACTCCACGTTTCCAAGCTGGAATGCTGGATGCACCCCCCTGCTCCCATGCTTCCGTGATCTCTCTGCCACCACATTTCTCTGCTACGTGAAGCCCACCAACAGCCCTTTGCTTGCTGTTTTCCAAAAGAGAAAGAAAGGGAACGTGCGGATCCATGTGCTACTGTCCAAAAATCCCTTCTCATGGGCCCTCTCTCATTTCACGTGGCAGCTTCTTTTAAGGACATAGGATGTGTGCTATTTCTTCAATTGAATTGAATGTACTTTTCTTAATAGGCCAAAAATTAATCCAGCCATGACTGACACCGTTGGTTGCTGCCTTTCAATGTGGTCCCCTCCATTTTGCTTCTTAAAATTCAAGAATTAAAGGACTTGCTTAAGAGTGTTGGGAGGTCTTAGCATCATCCAATGATCAATTCCAGCCACCACAATTACTAAACAGCAAGCAAACAATGCAACGGATTAGAAATCACTCAAACAGCAGTAATCCTGGACTGACATATGAGAGTAAAATAAATACTGGGAACAGCACAGAATGAATTTGAACAAAGTAAAAACTATATGTTAAAATAGACATCCAGACGAAACTATGAAAAAAAATTGCATGGAAAACGGATAAGAATTGAACTCAAACGAAGACACACAAGTTGACACAAACAGCAGTAATCACTGGACTGACATATGAGAGTAAAATAAATACTGGGAACAGCACAGAATGAATTTGAACAAAGTAAAAACTATACGTGAAAATAGACATCCATACGAAACTATGAAAAAAAATTGCATAGAAAACGGATAAGAATTGAACTCGAACGAAGACACACAAGTTGACACAACATTCACGCAGCACTGTGCGAAAATTGAAATGACTGAGATGCATTTGGCTCAATTTCCATTTCTCATTTAACCTTCAAATGTCCCAAATTGTATCTCCAAATTTTCCTTGTAAAATAATTAGCTCAGATGATTCAAATTAGTTAAAATAAGAATTTCCGATCAAATTTAGCACAATTAGGAAAAATAGGGTAATATTGTACATTCAAGCACAATTCCTTGATTAAATCCGGTACAATAAACTAAGTGAAATCAATAAAATATTGATTCATCACTTGACTTTAAGATATCATCAAAATTTCTGCTCTTTAGCTTTATGCTAACATATATGTTAATTCATAATTAATAGTTTTCTTTTAAATACTTAAGTACTCGACGTACAACTTGCCAATGTGATATACTAAGGTTACTAGTATATCTACTCAATTTGCTTACCGCAAAAGCAATATTTGGCCTTGTACTTGTCATTGCATACATTAAACATCATATTACCCTTGGATATTGCAGTTGTGAAACTGCTTTACCACCATTAGCTAATATCTTTAAACTAGGGTCCATAGGGGTTCAAACAAGAGAGCATTCATAACTTTTGAATTTCTTGAGTACTTTCTCAATGTAATGAGATTAAGACAAAATTAATTTCTCATTTTCTCTCTTAATCTTTATACCTAGTATATGACCTGCTTCTCCCATATCCAAGAATTTCTTGCTTGATGAATCTTCAAAAATGTATTTGCTTTCAAGTTGATCCCAAATTTCTTTTGCAGAATCCACATATTGATATATGTCAAATAAAGGATCAGACATACCGTTCAGAATTTGACCACGACAAACATAATCATCATTCTCCCATTTATTCCTTTATGTTCTTCCTCCAATGTCTCGGTTTCGCTTTCTTTGGGTCGGGGAGAACTTAGAACATATGCCACGTTTAGAGTCGAGAGAAGGAAATGCATCTTCTTTTTCCATCGTCGGAAACCAACGCCTTCAAACTTTTCTAGTTTGTGAAAGTTTGTAGACATCTCACGAATTGTTGTCATCTTAGAGAAGATATTGCTTTTAGACTGTTGGAACAATTTTCCAAGAACTTGGAGAAACAAGATGAACAACAACGTAGACTGGATATAATCTTCTAGGAATGAATACTCACTTTCCTAAAAGTAAATATTTCATCACTTATAAGAGTGAAGGGGATCACGAAATCTTCTTTTGAGATACAAAGAAGAAATACAACGATAATACTCACTCTTAGTATTAACGTTAAACAAGAATAAAATTCTCACAAATTGATTTGTATGTTAAGTGAATGACAGGATGTAGAGAAAAAGTCTGATTAATCAATAGAGCACATGATCCCTTTATATAGATGTTGATCAAGCATCTTTCAAATCCAAGAGATACCAGATTCTGATTAGTTACATTTTTTGATTGTAACTTTTCATGAATGGTTGTAACTCGTCATGAATAATTGTAACTTTTCATGAATTTGAAAATTGTTTCTAATACTCTTAAATTCCAACACAAACAATATTAATTGAACTCTTAGATCAAATTTTGATAGTTTTTCGGTGCATTAATTTGAGTATAGAGAACATTGTCTCATTTTCTCTTAAGTTGCACCAATTGTGAAATGTGAAATTTTTATTTTAGTTATGAACAGTTTTTTTATTTCAAACAATTAAGAGGAATGGAAAACAAGGTAACTGGTATTAGTGAAGGAAAACTATTGATCAAATTATGTTCAAATTTCTAACAAATAGATTGAAAGTTCTGTAGCGAACAAAACTACAATTGAACATCTAATTTTTCTGCTTTATTTATGATGTCTCCTTCCATTTGTATCCAAACAAACACATAACATTTCCTTCATCCAAATCCTCCTCTTCTTATCTCTCTTTCTCTCACTCACCTTCCTCAAGGTTTTCTTCAAGGAAGATAACTCAAGCATGAAAACCACTTCACAGAAAACTTAGAACCCCTTTTGCTTTCTTCTACCTCTAAGAAATTAAACTAAACTTCAAGACAGGGGAATTGAAGTGGACATTGGAGTATTCAACCTTGGGTAGTGATCATAGACTGAATTAGTGCAGGAATCATTTTATAAGAGGGTGCAGCTGCTGTAGGAATTAGTTGATGTTTCAACTTCAATTGGTGCAAAATTTTGTTTTCCTTCATTGGGTTTTTATAGTGTATCATCAGTTCTATTTATTTATATATATATATATGTTCCTGCTGAATGGGACCGGGGAAAACTCCTGCTACCTCCGTCCGGAAACACTCTTTCTCCTCCGCTCGGTCTTCCTCCTCTCGCCTCCCTCTACGCTCGGTATCAGTGCAAATGGGTTGACCTGCAGCAAACAATCCGACGATCAAGTCAGAATGGGCTCTCGCAAGTCTATAATTATCAAATGAACAGAGATTTTACCTTCTCCTTTGACTGCTATTTATACAATTTCAGAGAATATTACCCATTAATTTACCTCTTAATGGCTTTCAATGCGCATTTTAAATATGCGACAAGGACCGTTACTTCATTAACTATACATTCATGAGCATTCAACTACTGTCTCCAGCCCACAGTTTTACACAATTTCCCGATCAGATACGTTGTGCTTACGAGTTCCGGTCGGGCCTATCGGATTGGAACTCCCGATCGGACCTTTTAGCCTTGCTTCTACCCAATCAGTTATATACAAACCTTCCCGGTCGGTTGTCACCCTTGGTAGTAACACAAGTCCCCCAAGCCCTAGCAAAAAATACTTTTGTGTAGGGTTTTGAAGTGACCTCCGCTCGGCCTGTACCTTTCTTTATATTGACAAGTCTTGAACCCGCCTTTTGCCTTGGTGAAAACTGTAAAGTCTCGCCTGTAACTTTTAGGCGGGAAAAGTAAAAAACTGAAACGTCTTATCTCCTTAACCGTCAGATCTCTCAATCACCGAACCGTCACGTCCCTCAGACCGTCAGATCTCTTGACGTTTGACACTTCAGATATCCCCGTTGAGTCGGTTTTAACCTTGGTATAAATACCCAGACTTTTACCCTAACACTTTACTTCCATCTTCTCACCGCCGTCTGCCTCTCCTTCCTCTGAATCTTCCTCTGCTCTTCTCGTCTTCCGCGTCTCAGGTAACCATGTCTTCCGATCTTTCCGGCAACGAGGGTAGGGGGTATGCTGATGATGACATTGCCAGCCCATCTTCTTCTTTAGTCGCTCTTACCGGCACATGCGCTAGAGCCTCGCCTTCAGGGAATTCCTCCGACCTCCTGGTTGACAGTGATGCTCCTGAGGAAGTGGCCATCCATGTAGACTCTACCGGCGCTTGGGACGGGAAGCCCCGAGCTTGGCCACCTGTTCCCGGCTACGACTGGGTGCCTCATGAAGTTAGGCAAATTCCCTCATCTTTCTACAATCGCCAGACCTTCCGTAATCTAATCCCCCACGTCTGTCTGGTGAAGTCAGCTGCCGACGCCGCGCAGTTCAGACTAGCTATCTGTCAGCAGACCGAGCGTGTATGCCACGGTCGGGGCAACTACCCCACCGACTTCTTCTACGCGTATGCCACCCTGTTCAAGGACTTGAAAGTTTTTCTCCCTTTCTCTGACTTCCAAATGGGTGTTCTGAGAACACTCAATTTGGCCCCTACACAGCTGCACCCGAATGGTTGGGCTTTTATGCAAGCATTTTCTGCCATCTGCTCTGGTTTAGCCCTTAATCCTACTCCTGCAGCCTTTCTTTACTTTTTCCACGTCCAGCCTCATCCGTCCAAGCCTTGGGTTTCCCTTCGGACGGTCGGGAATAAACACCTGCTGACCTTTTACAATAGCTCCTATAAAGACTTCAAAAATCACTTCTTTAAAGTCGCGCCGACGGAAGCCGGATACTCGAGCTTCTGCTTTTCGGCTCAAGAGGCCAAGTTTCCTTTCTACTGGACTCGAGATCCCCGAAAGGTTCTCTCCTGGCCTAAGCCCCAAATGACCCCCGAGGACCTGGACTTGATAAGTCAGCTTTGTCAGCTACCCCCTAAGTCCTCCTGTCGGGTTCTAATAAGTTTCCTGGGCAACAAAAACCTTCCTTCTAACGTGTTTGGTAAGCTACTTTTGATCGCCTTCTATTGAGCAGCCATTTGGACTTATTTGAATTTTCGTTTGTCTTTGCAGATTATCTATCGAAGATGGATCCTTCCAGGAACAGCACCTTCGCCCGCCTGTTCGCTCAACGTGGGGGCGAAGTAAGAAAACTGGGCGGGAGCTCGTCACAGGCCCCTTCCACAGTTGCGACCCCTCGGCCAGCCCCACAGGCTTCCCTTCCTCCACCCCCGGTTGAGGTTGTTCCCGACCAGGCTCTCCCGGTCGAGACTAACCCCAAGAAGAAGGCGAAGCGAAAAGCCGCTCGAGAGACGTCTGATGCACAAATTTATGATCACCAAAATATGATGTCACAAACTTGTTTAACAATCGGCAAGTATGACCGAATCATTTCAAGTAATAAACTCGGTAAGACCAAGTATCGTTCTCCCAAAGGACTCACGGCCTAGTTTAGTTATGTGATTTGTTGATTAGCTAAGACTTAAGAACAAAATAATTGGATTTTACTATGCAAAAGACGAAAATAAACATGTATGCATGAGGTTGATCAATGGCTAAAACAAAAGACAAGCACTTTCAATGAAATATATTGATGAATATGTTGTTGGGGGTCAATTTCATCTTATCCACTCTCATATATTTTAGGAATTCAACATTCAAGTCATCATTGTTAATGCCACTCTCTAAATTACCTTTCAAGAAGGCTTCTCCCTAATTATGAGTTCATACGATTCCTAGCATTCCTAATAATTAGTTTTTTTAGCACAGGAGCTTAAGGCAACCAATATACTATTGGGAGAAATTCTCCGGATCTAGACTTCCCCGTACGTTCCCGTATCGACAAAACCAATAATCATGCATTAAATGAGTTAAACAAAGCAAGCATTGAGCAAAGAGGAAAAACCCTAACTAATGATGAAAGAAAGCATAAGTCTTAGATTAAGATGCAAGCACAAATTCCATATATGAGAGCTTCAAAAGATTACATTGATTCCCCAACAAACATACAAGGTTTAGTTCACCATATTCATGGTGAACCTAGATGAACAATAATGAAAGAATGAAAGATAAAACCCTAGAAAGGTGAAGAGGTAGCCTGAGCATCCAACATCCTCCTTCAAAGGGGTGGAAGAGAGAGTGTTTGCTTCGTTTCTGCCAAAGATACAAACCCTAGGACGTCCTAAAGCTTATATACTATTCTAAAATTACAGAAAATCTTGGTCCAAGCCCATAAGTGTGCCGCTCAGCGGTAAAGTGCCTCTCAGCGGTAAGTGCGTGAGTAGTTTCTGCCCCTCAGCGGCCATTTTGCCCCTCAACGGTTCCAACGTGAACTCTTGAGTGTCGCTCGAGTCCCGCTGAGGGGAAACTAAAGCCCATCTGCGAGAGTACCGCTCAGCGGAACTTTCGTGATGTGCTCTTCTCCTTCTTTTCTTAACCTACGTGCCTCCTAGACATGCCCCTCACTGGTTCCCTGCAATTCAATGTTTAAAATACTTATGCAAACCCTATTATGCAACTAAAATAAAACAAACAAAAACAATCAATCAACTAGGTTGCCTCCCAGGTAGCGCTTGTTTAACGTCACGAGCCTGACCCAAAATCCACCAACACCCATCAGTAGGTGTTACAAACTTAGCATCCTTCAGTAGATGCTATATCCAACTAGCATCCTTCAATAGATGCTATGTCCAGCAAAATATTTACACAATAATGTTCAACAAATTTAAAAATTACAAACCAAAATAAAATTTAAAAGTTTTTAAATCAACTGGGTTGCCTCCCAGCAAGCGCTCTTTTAACGTCATTAGCTTGACCCAGTAAAGCTCAAGTTCTTTCTTCATAGTTGATGTTGTTATCCCACCAACTCCTCAGCTGTTTCCTGTGAACTGTTTTGATTCTTCTAAGATATGGAGATTCTATCTCTATCATCTCCTTCTCTTTAAAGCCTTTCACAACCCACAACTTGTTTTTGATTCTCACAGGTACACCAAGTTGGGGTCTTCTTTTCTCCCAGTCATCAGGAATTTCTCCTCCTCCTCCAATCTTTTCTTCCTTTTTCACCTGAAACAACAAACAATGGTTACCTACAACCTTGGGATTTTCATCTTTATGGCTAATCATGTGTGCATCTTGAAATGCAGCTTTATAACTAGCTTCTTCCTCCTGTGTTTGCGTCTCATCTTTAAAGACGTCTACAACCACTCTCTCCTCTCGATCCTGGAGCACCACTATACCTTCATTTACATCAATGATAGCTCTGGCCGTTTTCATAAACGGTCTTCCAAGTATGATAGGTATCTTCTCTGTCTCCATCTTCATCACCACAAAGTCTGCCAAGAACTGAAGTTTGCCAACACAAACTATAATGTCCTCTGCAATCCCACATGGCTCCTTTGAAGATCCATCGGCCATTACTAGATTAACCTTTACAGGTTTCACATTAACATTGCTGATTTGCTCCAGTAAAGAGTAAGGTATCAAGTTAACACTTGAACCTAAATCAAGAAGAGCTTTCTTAACCCTTTTCTTCCCTATGGTACAAGGGATAGAAAAGCTTCCTGGATCTGTTGCTTTAGGAGGGAATGGCTCTTTTTTAACAGTTATACACTCCTTTACCTCATCATCTCTACGTCTTTTCTTTGTAGAGATGTTTTCATCAGATTTCGTGTAAACTGTGATTTGTTGTAGAATCTGCTCCCAAGGTGCATCATTATCCACCATTTTGAATAATTCAGTGAAATCCAGTTGTTTCCCTTGATGTATTGGAAAAGGAAAAGTGCTTTTGCTCTCTATTTCTCTTTTCTCTTCTGTATCTAACTCAACTTTCTCATCATCAACACTCTCTACCACCTTGCACTCTTCTCTGGGGTTAACCTCAGTATTAGCCCCAAAATTTCTATTTGGCCTTTCTTCCACCTGCTTGGTGATCTGCCCCATCTGAGTCTCCAAATTTTTGATAGCAGCTTCAGTGCTCTTTTGGGTAGGCTCAGTTTTCTGTATGAAATTGTTAAGAGTTTCCTCCATCCTCATGGACCTTTCATTAAGCATAGATATCTGCTGCCATAAGGTGGGTTGCTGCTGCTGCTTATTAAATTGACCAGCTTGCCCAGTTTGTCCTTGACCAATGCTTGGGTGTGGTTTCCACCCTTGATTATAGTTCCCTTGACGGTATTGATTGGTCATGTAGTTTACATCCTCTACGGCTTCTACTGGAAAGGCATATTGACCATTAATATGGTCGCCTCCACACAATTCGCACAACTGGGATTGTACCTGTGCAGCAATCTTCAACTCTTTGGGTAATTGTGCAAGAGTTTTAGTAAGAGTCTCCAGCTGTTGAGTTAGAATTTTGTTTTGAGCTAGCAAGACATCATGTGTCTGTAATTGGAGAACTCCTTTTTGTTGCATAGGAGCTCCTCTCTCACTATGCAGCTCATTATCACTAGTAGCCATGTGTTTCTATAATTTCTGTGGCTTCCTCTGGAGTTTTTCATTTAATATTGCCTCCTGCTGAAGCATCAAGCATCATCTTGGTTTGTGAACCAAGCCCTCCAAGGAAAGTTAAGACTACTTCCTATTCTTCAAAGCCATGCGTGGGTGTTTTTCTTAGCAAACTTTTGTATCTATCCCATGCATGCCCCAGTGATTCTTCCATGCCTTGCCTAAATGAAGAAATCTCTTGCTTGCCTTTTGTCACCTTTGATTGTGGAAAGTACTTGTTTAAAAACTTTGTTACCACTGCTTCCCACTCTGTGAAACTTCCTTCTGGGAAAGAATTCAACCAAAGTTTAGCATTGCCTCCCAATGAGAAAGGAAACAAGCTAAGTTTGATCGCTTCATCTGGCACCCCATTAATCTTCACTGTATTGCAAATCTCATTGAATGTAGTGAGGTGCTCATATGGGCTTTCATGAGATAACCCATTAAATTGGTTGCTTTTCACCAGTTGGATCAGTGCTGGTTTGACCTCCATATTAGCTGCATTGACTCTAGGTCTAGCTATACTGTTAAAGTGCTGAGATCCAGCTATATTGGTGTAATCAGCAAGAGTTCTTCTGACATTGTTGTTCTCCATATTTTCTGTGCTATAGTCAGAACCTTGTGGTGATGGTTGCAATAGAGTTTCCGGAGGAGGGAAAAGTTCTCTAGATGTTCGGATTCTTCTCCTTCGTCTACTCTCGTCTAAACCTTCAAGAAGAGGTTCTGCAGTTATCTTGCTCCTAGTTCGAATTGCCTCCTGCATACACAAGAACACAAAACCCTAGAATATTTGGTTAGCACAAAAAGATATAGGAGAAGATATAAGATTTGAGATGAGAAGATAAAAACAGAAAACAGAAAAATAAAAATAAAAACAGAAAATAAAATAAAATAAAATAAAATAAAATCTAATCAAATCAAATCAAATAAAATAAAATAATAAAATAAAATCAGAAAAAAATAAAAACAGAAAAAATAAAAACAGAAATTCAAAATTAAAGTCAAAGATAATCAATAATCACACAAATTAACCAGTTAAACCACGAGTCCCCGGCAATGGCGCCAAAAACTTGATGCACAAATTTATGATCACCAAAATATGATGTCACAAACTTGTTTAACAATCGGCAAGTATGACCGAATCGTTTCAAGTAATAAACTCGGTAAGACCAAGTATCGTTCTCCCAAAGGACTCACGGCCTAGTTTAGTTATGTGATTTGTTGATTAGCTAAGACTTAAGAACAAAATAATTGGATTTTACTATGCAAAAGACGAAAATAAACATGTATGCATGAGGTTGATCAATGGCTAAAACAAAAGACAAGCACTTTCAATGAAATATATTGATGAATATTTTGTTGGGGGTCAATTTCATCTTATCCACTCTCATATATTTTAGGAATTCAACATTCAAGTCATCATTGTTAATGCCACTCTCTAAATTACCTTTCAAGAAGGCTTCTCCCTAATTACGAGTTCATACGATTCCTAGCATTCCTAATAACTAGTTTTTTTAGCACAGGAGCTTAAGGCAACCAATATACTATTGGGAGAAATTCCCCGGATCTAGACTTCCCCGTACGTTCCCGTATCGACAAAACCAATAATCATGCATTGAATGAGTTAAACAAAGCAAGCATTGAGCAAAGAGGAAAAACCCTAACTAATGATGAAAGGAAGCATAAGTCTTAGATTAAGATGCAAGCACAAATTCCATATATGAGAGCTTCAAAAGATTACATTGATTCCCCAACAAACATACAAGGTTTAGTTCACCATATTCATGGTGAACCTAGATGAACAATAATGAAAGAATGAAAGATAAAACCCTAGAAAGGTGAAGAGGTAGACTGAGCATCCAAGATCCTCCTTCAAAGGGGTGGAAGAGAGAGTGTTTGCTTCGTTTCTGCCAAAGATACAAACCCTAGGACATCCTAAAGCTTATATACTATTCTAAAATTACAGAAAATCTAGGTCCAAGCCCATAAGTGTGCCGCTCAACGGTAAAGTGCCTCTCAGCGGTAAGTGCGTGAGTAGTTTCTTCCCCTCAGCGGCCATTTTGCCCCTCAGCAGTTGTGGCTTCTCCTTTTGCACTTTTTGATGTCTTTTCTGATTCCATCTCTCTCCTTCTTCACTTCTTTCACCAAATTCACCTTAAAACCTGCACAAAAACACTGAAATCAAGCATAAACCTGTCCAGCTCTCTTATTTTTGAAAATATGACTAAAAGCATGATTTCAAGCTAGTTTCTAAGTGTTAAAGGTTGCTTTTAGTATCAATTTAAGCATGAAAATAACAGTTTTTCAACTGTTATCAACGTCTGCAGAGTCCAAGCGCGTTAAGAGGAGTTTGCCCGACGGGCCTCCTCTTCCTAATCTACTGAGTCCCAACCTATGGGTAGCCAAGCGCCTCCATTTCGACCTTTTTGCTGAGGAAAAGGATCTGGTCAGTGGGATGACCGAGGAGGAGGCCTCAAACATGGCGTTAGAGCTGACAGCGCGGTCGGCCATGTGTTTATCCTACGTCGCCCAGCAGAGAGCCTCTGCTTCCGCCGAACTTCAATCTCTTCAAGAGAAGTTTGATGTTACCTTCAAGGCCAACCAAGAACTCACCCTTCGGCTGGCTGAGACCGAGCGGATAGCGGAAGAAGATAAGAAAAAGGCTAGCACTCTACTGTCCGAGGCGCGTGCTACTCAGCGTCGTATGCAACGGTCTTTGGATGATGCAAAGCTGGACCTCCAGAAGGCCACTTCTTCCAACATGACATTGACGACCGAACGGGATTCTCTCCACGATCGGGTGACCAAGTTGGAGGCAGAGGTCCAGCTGTTGGGCGATGAAGTGGTGAACGAGCACGTGCTCGGTTTTGACAAGGCGCTTGCCCAATGCAACCTCCTCTTTCAAGTGCCAACCGACGATCCCCGCCTTAACGTTAGCATGATGGTGATGGATAACAAGCTGGTACCCATAAGCATACCCCCATATTCTTCTCCGGTCGGATAGACTGTCGATGCTGCCGTTGAAGTGGTTGGAGAGACCGGCGAGGCTGCAGGCCAATCTTAAGTGCTTTAGGTTTAAGCTTTTACTGCTTTTGAACTTGTATTTACAACAACTTTCGGAAATTAATGAAAAAATTCAAGTTCCTTATGCCCTCTCGCCTTTGCTCCTGTTTTCTTGCATTTTCCTGTTTTACTTGTCTCTTCGCGTATAACCTTTTTGCTTTATGCTTGGTTTGCCTTGTGAGAATTCCGCTCGGTTTAGGTCTTAGGAGCTCTCTATAAGCGTGCCCTAAGACCAAGGTGAGAGTTCACGAGAGAAATCTGCCTCACCCGCTCGGTTTAGGTCTTAGGAGCTCTCTAGAAGCGTGCCCTAAGACCAAGGTGAGAGTTCACGAGAGAAATCTGCCTCACCCGCTCGGTTTAGGTCTTAGGAGCTCTCTAGAAGCGTGCCCTAAGACCAAGGTGAGAGTTCACGAGAGAAATCTGCCTCACCCGCTCGGTTTAGGTCTTAGGAGCTCTCTAGAAGCGTGCCCTAAGACCAAGGTGAGAGTTCACGAGAGAAATCTGCCTCACCCGCTCGGTTTAGGTCTTAGGAGCTCTCTAGAAGCGTGCCCTAAGACCAAGGTGAGAGTTCACGAGAGAAATCTGCCTCACCCGCTCGGTTTAGGTCTTAGGAGCTCTCTAGAAGCGTGCCCTAAGACCAAGGTGAGAGTTCACGAGAGAAATCTGCCTTACCCGCTCGGTTTAGGTCTTAGGAGCTCTCTAGAAGCGTGCCCTAAGACCAAGGTGAGAGTTCACGAGAGAAATCTGCCTCACCCGCTCGGCTGTTAACACAGGACAATTTTCGCGTGATAAACAATGTATTATTGATATGAATGAATAAGTACAAAGCTCTTAGCTGAAATAGAATTTTAAATGAGACGCGTTCCACGTATTGGGTATAGCCTTTCCCGTCGCGTGCTCCAGGCGGTATGCTCCATTTTGTAAATTTTCTACAACCCTGAAGGGGCCCTCCCAATTTGCAGCTAGCTTTCCCGCCGATCGGTTTCGTCGGGCTTCCGCTGTTTTTCTCCATACAAGGTCTCCTTCAGCAAATTGTCATGGCTTGACCTTGGTGTTGTAGCGCCTTGCCAGCAATCTCTTTTTGGCCTCCGCTCGGATCATAGCTACTTCCCTTCGTTCGTCCAAAGTGTCAAGTTCCACGCGAAGCTCCTCATTATTATCTTGTAGATTTTGGACCTCCCTTCGAATAATAGGTTCTCCTACTTCGACTGGTAACATTGCGTCCGTTCCATACGTTAGGTTGAACGGGGTTTCCCCCGTTGTACCGTGCGGCGTGCAGCGATACCCCCATAAGACCTCCTGAAGTTCATCCACCCAGAGGCCTTTGGCTTCTCCCAGCCTTTTCTTCAACTCGAAGACGATCACTTTGTTGACCGCTTCCACTTGGTCGTTTGTTTGGGGATGCTCTACCGAGCTCGTGACATGCTTAATCCCCAGTTTCTTGTAAAATTCTCCTAAGCTTTTGTCAATGAACTGTCGGCCATTGTCTGTAACTATGACTTTGGGAATTCCAAATCTGCAGATGAGCGTCCACATAAACTTTTGAACCCTTGCTGCCGTGATCGTTGCGAGCGGCTCTGCCTCCACCCACTTAGTGAAATAGTCAATTGCCACCAGTAGGAATTTCTTTTGCGCTCGGCCCACAGGAAAGGGTCCAACTAATCTATTCCCCACTGCGCGAACGGCCATGGTGACATCAGGCTATGCAACTCGGCTGGTGGAAGATTAAGATTCCGACCATGCTCTTGACACTTCAAGCATTTCTGCACAAACTCTTTGCAGTCTCGCTTCGCCGTCGGCCAATAGTAGCCCGCTCTTATGACTTTGGCACGCAACGCTCGCGGCCCTGTATGCATTCCGCACACCCCCTCGTGCAGCTCCCTCATCACATACTCAACTTCCTTCGTGGATATGCATTTCAACAGGGGTGAGGAAAATCCTCGTTTATATAGGTCTTCCCCTATTAACAAATATCGAGCGGCCTTCTTCGCCTCAGCCGCTCGGACGTGCAAACCATTCTCTTGTCTTTGAATGGTTTCCCTTATATCTTTCTTCCAATCAGGCCGATCAGACACCTCGTTAACTACTAGACACTCCACCGACGAGTTCATCATGACCTGCCTTATAACCGATGACAGGTGATCCTTTCCTTTGCTGTTGGCGAGTTTGGATAAGATATCCGCCCTCGCGTTCTGCTCCCTCGGCACATGTTTGAATTCCACCGTCCGGAACTGCTTTACCAACTCCTTTATCTTATGAAAATAACGAAGCAGCTGATCATCCTTGGTCTGGAAGCTCTCGGTGAGCTGCCCTACCACCAATTGGGAATCCGTTCGGCATTTGACCGAGGCGGCCCCCAAGTCCTTAGCTAGCTCGAGCCCTGCCAACACTGCTTCATACTCGGCCTGGTTGTTACTTATCTTGAACCGAAAGACAATTGCCTGCTCCACAACAAAGTCATCCGGTCCTTCTAACACAATTCCTGCTCCACCCCCAGACTTTTCAGAAGAGCCATCCACATAGAGGATCCACTCCTGATGACCCTCATCTTCTCGAGGTAATTCGACTGCAAAGTCAGCCAAATGTTGCCCTCGGATCGACCCTCTTGGTTCAAACTGGAGTCCAAATTCAGACAACTCCACAGACCATCCTACAATTCTCCCGGCTAGATCCAGTTTGCGCAAGATTTTCGCGATCGGGTGGTCTGTTCAAACTACCACCTGATGACTCTGGAAGTATGGCCTTAGGCGCCGCGCTGCCATCACCAGTGCCAAAGCGACCTTCTCAACTCGCTTGTACTTGGTTTCCGTCGATTGCAACGTTCGGTTGATAAAGTATACAAGTTTGAATTCAGGTTGCTCCTGTACTAACGATGAGCTGACCGTGTTCTCCGAGACCGCAAGGAATAGATGCAGCGGATGCCCTGCATCAGGTCGCCCCATGACCGGTGGGCTGACCAGTATTCGCTTAACTTCATCAAAGGCTTGCTCACACTGGTCGTCCCAATCCGCTCCCGTACTCTTCTTCATAATTCTCACTATCGGCTTTATCCGCTCGGCCAACCTTGGAATAAAGCGGGATAATGAGGTCAATCTCCCTACCAGCCTCTGAACCTCCTTCAGCTTCTGTGGGCTCCTCATTTCCAGTACCGTTCGGCACTTATCGGGGTTTACCTCGATGCCTCTAGTTGTTAGCAGGAATCCCAGAAATTTTCCTACCGATACCCCGAACGTACACTTGGCTGGATTAAGGCGCATGTTGTATTTACGAACCTGGTGGAAGACTTCCGCAAGATCTCTCACATGGTCTTCTACCGATCGGCTTCTCACCACCATATCATCTACATACACCTCCACACATCTGCCGATCTGGTCAGCGAAGACCCTATCCATCAACCGTTGGTAAGTAGCCCCCGCGTTCTTCAACCCGAACGGCATAACATCATAACAGTAGTTAGCCCGCTCGGTGATGAATGTCGTCTTGTCGCTATCCGGAGGAAACATAGGAATCTGATTATATCCTGAATATGCATCCAGGAAACTTAGCACATGGAACCTTGAAGCCCCGTCCACTAGCGCGTCAATACTTGGTAGTGGGTAAGAATCCTTGGGGCAGGCTTTATTCAGATCCGTGAATTCCGTACACATTCTCCACTGCCCGCTCATCTTCTTCACCATCACAACGTTCGCCAGCCAGGTTGTGTACTTGATTTCGCGGATGAAATTTGCTTCCAACAACTTCTTTACTTCGACTGCTACTGCCGACCGCTTTTCTTCCCCCAACCTTCTCTTCTTTTGGGCCACCGGTCGGGCCTCTTTAAACAATGCCAGCCTGTGTGACATAACCCTTGGATGGATTCCTGGTATATCAACTGCAGTCCAAGCAAATAAGTCTTGGTTCTTCTTCAACAAGGTGCCAATTAATCTGGCCTGATCCTCATCCAGCTTACTCCCGATGGTGGTAACTTGCTCTTCCCTCTGCCCGAGGCCAAAGGGCTTGGTCTCTCCCATCGGTTCTATCCGATCGTCAGTATTCGTCCTTGGATCTAAGTCTGCCATGGCTACTTTCGATCGTCTCCTCCTCTGCCGGGCGGGTGGATCTGATGACGATGGCTGAACCTTCAACCCCGCCATGTAACATTCTCGTGCAATCCTTTGATCGGATCAAACGGTACAGATATTTCCATTATCCAATGGAAACTTAAGCGTGAGGTGGGGTGTTGAAACAATTGCCCCGAAAGCGTTTAGACATGGCCGTCCCAATAGCACATTATAAGAGGTACTTGCATCCACCAGCAAAAACCTGGTTTTCACCTCCTTACTCCGTTCGGTTCCTAGGCACGTTCTGAGATCCAAATATCCTCTGGTGTCTACTCTCTCCCCCGAGAATCCTACTATCTGTTCGTTGTAAGGGGCGATCAGATCTTCAGATATGTCCATCTGTTGGAATGTTTTCCAGTACAGAATGTTGACCGAGCTGCCTTGGTCCACCAACACCTTTCCCACATTATATCGGGCAATAACTGCCGTTATCACCATCGGGTCATCCTCATCTGGATCGGGAGCGTGGAAATCCTCATCCGTAAACGTGATTGGCGAAACGCTTTCTCACATCTACCCTGTGGACGCTTTTAAGCTCCCTCAGGTTTTTCTTTCTTGCGGACGTCGACGACCCTCCCGCAAATCCACCCGAGATGGTGTTTATCGTTCCTCGCAGCGATCGGTCATGGCTGCGACTTCTACTCCGCCTGCGATCAGGACGCCTGTCATCTCTCCTGTCACTTCTCTCCACCCTCATCCTCCTAGGCGGACTTCTCGTCTTTCGTTCCTCCTTGACAAACCTTTTTAGATGACCCGCCCGGATCAATTCCTCCACCTTATCCTTCAACACCGTGCAGTCCTCGATGTTATGCCCTATGTTTAAGTGATAGGTGCAATGTTTAGTTCCATCTGCCTTCGGTGATGACCGGGAAGGTCTTACCTTTATCAAATCTACACTGAGGGCTTCCTCCAGCACCCTCGCCCTTGGCATATTTAACGGGGTGTACCGTTCGTACCTCCCCCCCCTCGGGCCATCTCTAAACTTCGGGCCCTTCGGCCGTTCGCCTGGAACGAACGGTTTCTTGCCTTTTTTTTTCTCTTGCCCCGAATTCATGCCTTGCTCTTGCTGTCGTCTCTAGACCGCCCTCATTTCTTCTATTCTAATGAACCGAGCGACCCTCTCTTGCAACTCGTCCAAGGTTAACGGGGGTTCCACAAACAAATTATCAGCAAACGGGGAAGGTCTCAACGCAGTAGCCAGAGTACTGATGGTAAACTTCTTGCCTACCCCCCTTACTTGCCGAGCGGTTCTGTTGAACCTGTCCATGAAATCCCTAAGACTCTCTCCCTTCTCCTGTTTGATGTTGGTCAACTCCAGATACGTCAGGTTTCGCGCTCTACCCGCCGAAAACTGTCGTTCGAACATCTCTCTCAAGGTGGCAAAACTGTTAATAGTTCGAGGTCTTAACGAGTGGAACCAAGCCAAAGCTTCTCCTTTAATTGATAAAGAAAAAACTCTGCACCACACATTTTCCCTAGGGGAGTAGATGGTCATCGCGTCAACAAACGATCTCAAATGCTCCTCCGGATCCCCCGAGCCATCATACTTCTCCAAGGCCGGGAACGCTCTATCCAGAATCTGCTCCTCCATGATCACTGTCGCGAACGGATGCAATGCCCGAGCCCGGCCGGCCGGGGCCGGACGGTTTGCGGTTCGATGCGAGCCGGCCTCACTTTGCTCCTCCCCCTGATAATAACTATCAGGCCTGGGGTCTGTGTCGTCCTCTGAATCTGGCTCGGTTTCTGGCATCTCTACAATTGGTGGCGTCTGAGCGCGAGCAGCAGACGGACGATTAGCTTGCGCCCCTCTGGCCGCATCGTGCTCCGCCCTAAGGGTTTCAATCTCCGCCTGCATTGCCTCCATTCTCCTTCTCATCTCTTGTAAAAACGTTGCCGGGTCCTGCTCCATCCTTACGGTCGTAAAGGTTGTCTTCAACAATTCTCGGCCCCACGGTGGGCGCCAAAATGTTTCTGCTGAATGGGACCGGGGAAAACTCCTACTACCTCCATCCGGAAACACTCCTTCTCCTCCGCTCGGTCTTCCTCCTCTCGCCTCCTTCTACGCTCGGTATCAGTGCAAATGGGTTGACCTGCAGCAAACACTCCGACGATCAAGTCAGAATGGGCTCTCGCAAGTCTATAATTATCAAATGAACAGAGATTTTACCTTCTCCTTTGACTACTATTTATACAATTTCAGAGAATATTACCCATTAATTTACCTCTTAATGGCTTTCAATGCGCACTTTAAATACGCGACAAGGACCGTTACTTCATTAACTATACATTCATGAGCATTCAACTACTGTCTCCAGCCCACAGTTTTACACAATTTCCCGATCGGATACGTTGTGCTTACGAGTTCCGGTCGGGCCTATCGGATTGGAACTCCCGATCGGACCTTTTAGCCTTGCTTCTACTCAATCAGTTATATACAAACCTTCCCGGTCGGTTGTCACCCTTGGTAGTAACATTATATACATATATATATATATATATATATATATATATATATATATATATATATATATATATATATATATATATATATATACATATATATATATTTTTAAGCTTTGTTTAAGTGTGGCAAGTTATGGATTTTGGAAGAGAATCTTGTTTCCAATAGCTAGTAGTTGTTGGACCAATTTGACTTGATGGAGTTGGTGCAGACATGGCAGTTTTGTACAGCGAAGGTCTTAGATGATTCTAGATGAAACTAATGCATAATTTGGACTTGTTGTAGTGTTTTGTGGCTAGATTGATGTGGTTAGCGCAGCTTAGTGCAGACAAGTGTTTTTTTTTTGTTTTTTTAACATAGCTGGTGTGGGTTTTGAATTGAAAGTTAAAAAAAATGTGAACCACACAAATAATTGGACTCTTTAATTCACTATGGTTAAATTTTCATTGATTATTGACAACCTTTAAATAGGTGCAAATATAATCTTGGCCCAACTACAAATAATAGAAACTGACAATAAAATATCAACTAACTTAAAATAAAATCTACTTATTCTATCTCTATCTTGTATCAGTAAAATAAAATAATACTGCTCCTAAATAAATGGAAAATCATAATTATTTATTTTTATTTTATCTCTAACAAAATCAAACTAAACAATACTAAATCCAAAACTAATAAAATAAAATTTTAATGAATCCCTAAAATTTAAGTTTATCCTAACAAAAGTGAGTCTATAGAAGATTTGATTAAGAGATGGTGAAAATTTTGGCCTGGACGTTAGAAACCGGAGAAATTGGTTGAGTTGTGTGTTTTTGCTTATATTTTGATTTGGTGCGTGCAGCTTTAGGCAGTGATGTTAAGTGTTAAGCAAGCTGTTGGATAAAAAAATCCTTGTGGTCCAGAATTTTTCATAGAATTAGTTTAGTGTTAGTGTATATTGTGCAATCTTTTTTCTTTATTTAAGTGTTTTGGTGTGCCAAAAGGTATACGAGTTTAGATTAAGCATGGTTATGGTGCAGGTGCAGTTTTAAAATGAATTGTTTGTAGTTTTCAGAAGCTGGAAAACCTTTGTGAGGTTTCAAGAATTTAGAATTTGTTTTATGCTTCTACTTAATATTTTCATTTTTGCTATGCTCATTATTCATTCCCTGTTTCATCGGTATTCATTGTAAACTATCTTCTAGGGTGTAATACATCTAAGACGAAGACTTGAAGGATTGCATTTTCCCTAACTGAAAAGAAAAAAATTATGGATTTCATTCTAACACTATATAATATACATAAATACATATTCGAATGCTTACATGAATTTTTTGTTACTTTGACTGAGCTTACTTGTCATGCTCAAGCAGCTCAACGTTTTCTTCAGAATCTGCTATTTACTTGTAAATTTTCTATGGGTTTTTTGTATACCTTGGAGTCATCGACGCTAAGTGGAATATCTTGGTACGACTTGTCCTTCGTTGAAATCGGTCTTCTTGTAAGTTTAATTAATTATTCTGCTTTCTATCATTGGTCATGGCTACTTTTTCCTGTTGTCATACTTAGGATTAGACACATTTGTTCACTATTGTAATTATATATTGATCTTGAAAATAAGCTAGTGTTGACCTTCAATGTTGCTGACTTCTTAGGTAATTTATCCCTTTGTTAGTTATCATATTTGTTATTTCCTTCCTGGTGAAACTGATGTGACAATTTTTATTTTTAAGAAGAAGGAAGCTCATTGTAGTTGCATTATTATATTGGTGAAATTGATGTGATACACACAGTGAAATGTATTTTGCTGTTCTAAAACTCAGAACTCCTCTCGTTTCTCAACACTAAGGAATTTCTTTAGTTCAATCGCTCATTACCACATGTGAGAGGATCTTACTCCCGTAAGAACACCAATAATTCCTTTTGTTCCCACCACCAACAACAATGTTCTAATCTCCATTTTCCTAAAATAGTTTTGTTAAGATCAATAATTAAATCTGAAATATTGTCTGTTCCTATGGAAATGGGACGAGGATGTCATCTATAAAGGATTCCTGTATGTCAAACGTTCATTTTGCTCCTTGCTCCTATTGGCCGATCGGTGTAGAGGAGGTGACCTGTAGAATACACTTCGACGCTCAAGTCAGAATCTTTCTCTCTAGGTCTTTTGTAAATTAATAGTGAGTTAACCTCAAAATTAAGCCCCTCTTTATAGAGTTTAGAAGAATCTGACCAATTATTTTACCTCTTAATGATCATTAATGCAAACCTTAACCGCTTAATGGTAGTCGTTGTAACATTAATTGCACCTTAACTCTACTCAGTTGAACGAGCGAGCATGCCACTGTCGGGAAGGGTATGCCTCAGACTTTTCTATACATATTCCACCTTGTTCCGTGACCTAAAAGTTCTCTTGCCCTTTTCCAACTTTCAAATTGGTGTTTTGAGGAAACTCAACCTGGCTCCCACCCAACTTCATCCGAATGGTTGGGCTTTTATGCAAGCCTTCTTGGTCGTCTACACCGCTCTCGCCCTTCGTCCTACCCTTGCCTCATTTCTCTATTTTTTCTGAGTCATGCTGCACCCCAACCAACCTTGGGTTTTCCTCATCTCGATTAAGGAGAGACAACTTTTTACGTTGTTCAACACATCATATAAAGAATTCAAGGGAAATTTCTTTAAGGTTGTTCCTTTGGAGGCCGATCATGCCTATTTATTCTTTCCGGACGGCCAGCCTAAGTTTCCCTTCTATTGGACCAACCATCTTAAGAAGGTGATTTCAAGTCCAAGTCTTCAATGTCACCGGACGAGCTCGAGGTAATTAATGAGCTTAATTAGATACCCCTCAAGTCATCCTCTCGAAAGCTCATAGGATTCCTGGACTCTAAGGGTCTTCACAATAAAGTGTTCGATAAGCTACTTCTGACGGCTTACACCGAGCTGTAATTTGTAACTTATCTAAATTTCCTTGTTATGTAGATTACTTGACCGTGATGGACCCGACAAAGAGCCTTTGCCCGAATGCTAGCCCGTCCAGGGGAGGATTTGAAGAAGTTTGGCGAGGGGTGTTCCGCCCACACTCCCATCACTCCTCCCCTTTCTAAGCCTGCAGTGCAGGCTCAACTGTTGCAAGCTGATCTCGCCTAGGTTCAATCGCCCGACCCTGAGGTTCATGCCGCAGCCTCACCTGACCGAGCGTTGTTGCTAAAAAGGTCCAAGAAGAAGAAGAATAAGAGGAAAGCTTCTTGGGAGCCTTTAGTGTCCTCCAAGCATAGCAAAAGGGCGCTTCCTGAAGGTTCTCCCCTCTCCAGGCCGCTCGACCCCAACTTGTGGTGGCCCAGCGGATCCACTTTGGCCTTTTCTCTGAGGAAAAGGATTTCGTGAAGAGGATGACCGAGGAAGAGGCTTCCAACATGGCTTTCGAACTTGCCCCTCGGTCAACCATGTGCATGGCCTATGCTGCTAAGAAGAAGGCCACTGCCTCCACCGAGCTTTAAGCCCTCCAAGAGAAATTTGATTAGGCAGTTAAGTCCAACAAGGAGCTCACCCTTCGGTTAGCTGAGGTGGAGAAGATGGCATCGGATGACAAGGCTAAGGCTAAGATATTGCTCGTCGAGTCTCATGTGCGTTAGTTGCAGCGGTCCAATGATGATCTAAAATTGGACCTTCTTCGCTCCAACGAGAAGAATAAGGAGCTGACCATCGAGAAAGACAACCTCGTGTCCGAGTAGGACTCTCTGAAACTTGTTAAGATGTCGGCAAGTGTACCGAATTGTATCAAGTAATAATAAAATGGTAAGACAAATTATCGTTTCCCAAAGGACTCACGACACTAAACAGTTATGTGATTACCCAACTAATTAAGACTTTTGAAGAACAATTTAGTGATTTTGAATGCAAATGCTATAAAAGTAAACGTGAATGCAATTTTGAACAATTGAAAGAAAAACACAAAGATGAATGAATGATATTGAGAATATGAGATGAATATGTTGTTGGTGTTTAGATTTCAACAAGTTTCCTCTCATGCATATATGAATTCATCTTCTTCATTAATGTTAATATCACTTTCTAAATTACTAAAAACCTGATGTCTCGGCGAAGAAAGCCTATCCTTAATTACTAGTTTATAATGTCTTGTCTCCCTAGAAATTAATTCTGCATTACATACGCACAAAAGCTTAAGATAACCAAAACTCATATCCCTATGTCTAGGCAATACTGCTTTTGGTTGCAATTCTCCAGACCTAGGTTTCCCCGTATGTGTCCATATCACGAAAACCAATAATCATGCCATGAATGAGTCAAACATAACAATGTATAGAGCGAAGAATAACAACCCTAACAATTAAGGAAAGAAGCATAAATAAATTGGAATCAATTTAAATACATGAGAGTCTAGAGTTTACATCTTCCCCCCAACAACAAATAATGTTTAGTTCTCCATTATCATGGAAAAACTAGATGAACAATGGAATGGAAGAATGAAAGAGATAGAAAAACCCTAGAAAGAGAAGAGGAGAGCTGTCACATCCCCAAATCTACCCCCAAGGGGTGAAAAGTGTGTTTTTGTGCTCAAGCCATCAAGAACATAAAAATAACAGAAAATAGGTCCAAGCCCACTTCGCTGGCGCTCAGCTCCCCACTTAAGATAAAGGTGAGAGTTCATGATAACGGTTGAAAATACCATTATCTGTGATGTAATTTTGACACTAAATGCACCCTTTTCTGCTTAGAAACTTGCTTGGAATTATGTTTTTCTGTTAAGTTGTGTGAATAAGAGAGTTGAGGTTGAATTTGATGGTTTTATGACTAATTTTCCTTGTTTTCGCAGGAAATGAGATAATATGGAAAGCAAAGATGAAGTGCTAAGGAGATGGAGCTCAGAAAGGTCTGGAAAGCACCAGAAAGGAGGAATGCCCAAAGCTTGGGCGCACTTTTTGGAGGCGTAAGCGCAGAAGAGTGCTTCTCATCGCTCGGGCGCCTCTTTTGGGTGCTTGAGCGTTAGAAGCATGAAGCTTGGGCACCCTTTTGAAGGCTTAAGCGCAGAAGAGTGCCACTCACCGCCCGGGTGCCCCTTTTGGGCGCTTGAGCGTCAGAAGCACGAAGTTTGGATGCCCGTTTTTAAGGCTTTAGCGCCAGGAACCACTGTTCACCGCCCGGGCGCCCTAAGTGGGGTGCTTGAGCGCCAACGACATGGCCTGAACTTCGTTTATGTTCTGTTTTCGCTCTATTTAAAGGACCCAGATGTCCTAGGTTTTGTATCTTTGGCAGGAGGAGCGCAATAGCACACTCTTTCACTCTCTGGAGGCGGATTTGGATGCGGGAGCTTCCATCTCCAATTTTTAGGGTTTTTGTTAAGACTCTGGCAAGTGTACCGAATCGTATCAAGTAATAATAAATGGTAAGACCAAGTATCGTTTCCCAAGAGACTCACGACCTAGACATTCATGTGGTTTCTTGATTAGTTAAGACTTGTAAACAAAATCATGGTGTTTATAATGTAGAAAAGAAATATGAATACAAGTGTTGATCAATTGACTTGAAGAATGCACAGGTGATTGGTGTATAAAATATGGAATGATTATGTTGTTGGGGTTTTCGACTTATCCTATCCACTCTCATGTATTTATGAATTCATCTTCTTCATTAATGTTAATGTCACTTCTTAATTTACCTTAAACCCGATTTCTCGGTGAAGAAAGCCTACGCTTAATTACTAGATCACAATGTCTTGTATCCCCAACAATTAATTATGCATTACATTCGCGCAGAAGCTTAAAGGCAACCAACCCTCCTATCCCTATGTCTAGGTAATATTGCTTTTGGGAGAATTTCCCCAGTTCTAGATTTCTCCATATATTTCCATATCGACAACATCAGTAATAATGCAATTGAATGACTTAAACAAAGCATGCATAGAGCGTAGAGGAAAAACCCTAACAATTAATGAAGTAAAGCATTTATAATATAAATCAATTCAATACATGAGAGTTTCAAAGGATTACATTGTTTCCCCAACAACAATGGAGGTTTTGTTCACCATAGACATGGTGAAACTAGATGAAAATATGGAAAAGAATGAAAGATAAAACCCTAAAAGTTGAAGATCAGAGCTTCCGTATCCAAAATCTTCCCCTGAGAAATGAAAAGAGTGTTTTTGCGCCTCTTTATGTCAAAAGATTCAGTCTCTAGGTTGTCCAAAACCTTAAATAGTTCATAAAAATAACAGAAAACAGGTCCAAGCCCACGTCGTCGGCGCTCAGCACCCCAAAAGGGCGCCCAACGGTGGTTGCGGAACTAAATTGACGCTCACCGGTGGCGCTCAGGCGTGTGGCAGAAGAACTTGGCGCTCAGCGGTGGCGCTCGGCGTGAGACAGAAGAAATTGGCGCTCAGCGCCCCAAAATGAAGCTCAACGCTATCTGCGATTCTTCTATGTGCTACTTTTCCAGCCTTTTCTGACTCCAACTTCTTGCTACTTCAACTTCTTCATCCAATTCATCTTAATTCCTGTCAAAACAAGGAAAACCAAGCATAAAACCAATAATACCACCTTCAACTCTCTTATTCTCACAACTTAAGCAAACACATTATTCAAGCTAGTTTCTAAGTCATAAAGGGTGTTTTTAATATCAAAATTAAGCATAAAAATAACGGTATTTCAACCATTATCACAACCCCAAACTTAGAACTTTGTTTGTCCTCAAGCAAATAAGATATAACTCAGTCTTCCACCAATCAATACAATGGTTCAACACATTCAAAAACTCTTTCTTCCAAGACAAGTAATTATGTCAAGAGGTACACATGCCTTGATTAAAATCACTCATCATGGTGTTCACATAATCACATAATATCCAACAAAAGCTATTCTCATGAATGATCAATTAACTAAGCATAGATGTAATCATGTATTCATGGAACTATTCCTCACCAAACAAAGTGTTTCACTCAATCACACAGGTGTATATAGAGGTCACTCCTTCACTCTACTTATCCCAATGTCACATAAAACAAAATTGCCTTTCATTTACCACAATCAAACATACTCACAGACAAGTATCATCACAAGGATTTTCCATAGCTTGTAACGTGGTTGGGCTAAGAAGAAAAATTGATTTTTCAAGATCACAAAATCCTTGAGTTAAGAGAGTCATTCATAAATTTATCATTCAAATACAATCTCTCTTTAGACAAATCAATCTCACTCATTCCCAACTTTCCCCTTTTTGCATTGAGCTTTTCTTTCTTTGCATTCTATTTTCTTTTCTCTTTTTCATACTTGCTCAATACTTAGCTCAATTGTTAGGGATTTTCTCCTTTGCTCTATGCTTGTTATGTTTTGATCATTCATGGCACGATTTTATGGTCTTCTTTGCTATTGGGAAATACCTAGAAACCACGATCTGGAGAATTTCTTCCAAAAGCAATATTTCCCAGGGATAAGGATAGGAGGTTTGGTCATCTTAAGCTTCTAATCCACTACAGGAAACGCGTGTATTACCGACGGTGTGTTTCCGAAGGCTTTAAGGCCCTCGATAATACTGAGATGATTTTAATTATCGACGGTATACGGCCTTTGCTATTTCGCTCCATCATTAAAACCCAGAATTGGGATTTCCCTCTCTCAAATCGTAGTTTCGTCGTCCCTGTTGCGATTCCTCCCGCCCTTGGTCTTTCATCGATTTGAAGTCGTTGGTGCAGCTCTGGTTCTTCGCGGCGAATGTTCGGTGGTGGTCGTTAGGTGGTTGAGCAAGCCTGATTTGGCAGACCAGAGAATACCTTTTTTCGCCTCCTCCAGAAAACCTAATTGCTCTTTCTTCCCTCCCAAAACTGAAAGCTGGTCGTGGTGCTTCCCAAGTTGGTCTCGTGAGCATAGGCGTTTGGTGCATTTGGGTCATTCGGTCATCGTTGTGAGGTGAGGTGTGTGGGCTATTGACGTTGTGATGAGGACGTTGGTGTCGTGAGCAGAGGCGATTGGTGCTACGGTTGGTGTTGTGGTTGGGGGATTGTGGTTGAAGACTCTCAGTGGATGACGATTCCTGCACATTCTTTGGCTGTCGTGGTGTAGGGAGGCCGTTGTGGAGGTAGGGTGTCGAGAATCATCCCTTTCGTGTAGGTCAAATCTCTATTGTTGTTAATGGGTTGTTGTTTATGATGCAGGTCAATTCTTTTGGAGGATTTTCATGAAGGGTGGGTCCTCCGGTTGAGGTTTTTTGTTGAAGGCTAGTGGAAGAGTGGTTGATCGAGCAAGAGGGGAGAAGCGGCAGTGCTCTTACCATCAAAATCGTAAGAGGTTAAAGTGGTTAGCAAGCTCAAGAAAATTCCAGGTAAGGGGAGAACAAAGTTATATCTATTGCATGATGGGTTACATTAATGAATATGAGTTTTGGGTGGATGTTTTATGGTGCTTTTGTGTTTTCTCTTGTGCTTGGAAAAGTTCTATGTAATGAGAGTGACTTTGTTTATATTGGTTTATGTATGAATATGCATGAGGGAACAAAAAGAAAAAGAGAAAGAATTGGGTTAAAATAGGTTGACCATGTGGGAAGAGCATGCATGTGGAAGGATTTCTTATTTTATTTTTGTAAGGTGTGGGTGATGTGTTTCAATAGAAGAGCCACAGTGTGGTGGTGATGTGAAGAAAACAGAAGAAGAATAGACAAGAGTGTGTGGTTGTGAAACTGTAGAGTAATGGTGTGTGAATAAAAAGAGAAAGGAGATAGAAGAGGTTATGGTTAGGTTCAAAAAGAGGAAAAACAGGGGAGTAGAGAATGGTGGCGTTAGGAGGGAGTATACGAAAGAGAGAAATAGAAATGAGAGTTAGTTAGGTATTATGAGTTTTAATTGAAAGAAAGAAGAAGAAAGGCGTTCATAAACTAAGTTGAGGTTGCTTAAAGTATCCAATTTCCTTTCCACAATATACAAGATATTTTCCTATAGTAGTTGGTAAAGGCTGCTGATATTTTCCTATAGTAGTTGGTAAAACCAAATCATTTCGTCTGATGCACCTCTAGCTTTTGATTCTTCTACAAATGTTGCTATACTTGGAACTTAACCATTTCAACAAGATTTAAACATCAAAACAAACTTGTTTGAGCTGCTAATGGACACTAATTCAATGTAATTCAAAATCTAACTTTGCAACATTCAATTATGCAGAAAATTGACACAACCTCATCACCAATTCCGAGTTTTAACATGAACAAAACTTCACCAACCTTTCTCTTACTTGCCATATACCCCTTTTGAGCTTTTTATGTTTCCTGAATTGATTAGGCTTAAAGGGTGATTCTTTGAGAGCAATAAGTACTATGCTTGCTTGGTTTGATACTTTGGTTAAGCTTGTAGTAAAGGGTGAGTGTTAGAAGGAACTGAAGTTTGGTTGCTAAGTTTTTTGCCTTAGCTGATTTTTGCTTTTATATGTGCAAAGTGTGTGGCTCTTTGAACTGGTTTAGTTTTAGATCTGACCAGGTCATAGTTATTAGTTCCACATATTTGATTCTTATCATTTCTGGTTCTATATCCAAACATTTGGCAGTTTCTTAGGCTTTGTAACTGGTGAAGATTTATGACTTGGACAAAGGGCATATAAATTATTTGTATTGTATGATAGAACTTCAGTTCAACATATTCTATTTCACAATGCAAGCCTTAGTTGGTCATTTACCACTTCATATAAGCTTCCCCTGTGATCCAAAGCTACAAACTAAAATAGAGTCATCTATGATCTTTTTTAATTACCATTTTCTTGTCCTTCTTCATTTTCACTTGGTCCAAGGCAAGAAGTTAAATTGAGACAGAGGGTTTCACACTCAGCTGCCAATACTTCTTAAAGTTATTACATTGTTTATTGGTTTAACTGTTTATTGGTTTAGTGTTAAGATTTGGATTGATGTTTATATTGTTGATTTGTGCTGATCTTAAGTGTTGTGGTGCAGTTTCCAACTTAGAGACCTTATTCATTTGAGGTAGCATCTTTAGGAAGAGGAGCTGAAACAAAATATTGGTTGAATAGGGAACTTTCAGGCAGCTGTAAGTGCTAACTTTAGTTCAAAAATCTACAACCTGTGAGTTTTTTTTTTATTCATGTCATCCATAATGAATTTCCTACCATTCCAGCTCTGCATTATTGAACTTGATCATGCATGACTATTGAGGTTGAATTTTAATTATTTGTTATGATTGGTGTTTTTGCTTCTGGTTCAAACATTCCTGTAGACATAGTGAAGGCAACACGTGAATGTAAACAGTCCACAATATTATATATGCAGTTAGTGATCATGGTGAAAACTTCCTCCTAAGAAATATTAAAACCTGTACTTGTGTGAGGTCTCTTAAAGAGTCCACAGTATAATTGTTGATTGTCTCAATCATTACTTAACCTTCATTTTCTGTATCTGGGTCAGTCCTATGTTGATGTTGGTTTTGGTTCTCTTCAAGTTGCAGTAGTAAAATACATAATCCAGATTGAGGTTTATATCTCTTAATTTTATTGTATAATATCTCTTAATTTTCAATCATATGTTTAACACTCTAGCATCACATTCTGCTGCAGCCCAACGCCCTGTTTTTTTTTCGCCCTTCGGTAATTACCGAGGGCCAAAAGCCTTCGGTAATTACCGAAGGGCGAAAGCCCTCGGTAAATGTTAGCGACAAGGGATTTACCGAGGGCTCTTTGGCCGTCGATAAGCCTTCGGTAATTACCTTTTACCGACGGTTTTGGGCTGTTTCCGAGGGCTTCTGGCCTTCGGTAATGCCCTTCTTTTTTGTAGTGATCGTAATGCAGAATTAATTATTAGGGATGCAAGGGATTATGGTCTAGTTATTAAGGTTAGGCTTTCTTCGCCGAGGGATCGGGTTTTAAGTAATTTAGAAAGTGACGTTAACAATTGACTGAAGAAGATGAATTCTTATATGCATGAGAGTAAACTAGGTGAAATCTAAACCCCAACAACATATTCATCTCATAATTACAATATCATTCATTCATCTTTGTGTTTTTCTTCAATTGATCAAAAGCGCATTCATATTTAATTTATTGTTTTTGCATTCAAAACCCTAAATTATTCTTAAAAGTCTTAATTAGTTAAGTAATCACATGACTGTTTAGTGTCGTGAGTCTCTTGGGAAACAATACTTGGTCTTACCAAATATTATTACTTGATACGATTCGGTACACTTGCCGAGGTGTAAATAGTAGCTAAAGGTTCTGCCTCCACCCACTTGGTGAAGTAGTCAATGGCTACTAAGAGAAGCTTCTTCTGCTACCGACCGACTAGAAGGGGTCCGACAATATCCATTCCCAATTGTAAAAACGGCCAAGGGGACACCAAATTGTGCAGTTCTGCTGGTGGTAGGTTGAGGTTATTACCATTTTCCTAACACTTTAAGCATTTCTGCACGAACGTCTTGCAATCTTTCTCCATGGTCGGCCAGAAGTACCCCGCTCTCAACGCCCTTGCTCAGAGTGCTCACTGGCCGATATGCATTCCAGACGCCCCTTCATGAAGCTCCCTCATAACGTTTCGACTTCCTCCAACGAGATACACTTCAACAATGGTGCTAAAAACCCCCACCTATAGAGGTTGCCTCCTATGAATAAGTAACGTGTGGTCTTCTTAGCCTCTGTCGCTGATAACAGTTGAAAAACTGTTATTTTCATGCTTAAAATTGATACTAAAAGCAACATTTAACACTTAGAAACTAGCTTGAAATCATGCTTTTGGTTATGTTTTTAGAAATAAGAGAGTTGGACAGGTTTATGCTTGATTTCAGTGTTTTTATGCAGGTTTTAAGGTGAATTTGGTGAAAGAAGTGAAGAAGGATAGAGATGGAATCAGAAAAGACATGAAAAAGTGCAAAAGGAGCAGCCGCAAGTACCGCTCAGCGGCAGTTTACCGCTCAGCGGCACTCAGGCAGTCACGTTGGATCCGCTGAGGGGTGATTTGGCCGCTGAGGGGAAGAAAACAACTCACGCACTTACCGCTGAGCGGCACTATTTTGGGCTTGGGCCTAATTTTCTGTAATTTTAGAATAGTATATAAGCTTTAGGACGTCCTAGGGTTTGTATCTTTGGTAGAGACGAAGCAAACATTGTCTTTTCCACCCCTTGAAGGAAGATCTTGGATGCTCAGACTACCTCCTCCTCTTTCTAGGGTTTTATCTTTCATTCTTTCATTATTGTTCATCTAGTTTCACCATGAATATGGTGAACTAAACCTTGTATTGTTGTTGGGGAATCAATGTAGTCTTGTGAAACTCTCATATATGGAATTGGTTTTAACATCTTATATTATGATACATGCTTTCTTTCATCATTAGTTAGGGATTTTCCTCTTTGCTTATTGCTTGCTTTGTTTAACTCATTCATTGCCATGATTGTTGATTTTGTCGATATGGGAACGTACGGGGAAGTCTAGATCCGGGGAATTTCTCCCAATAGCATATTGGTTGCCTTTAAGCTCCTGCGCTTTAAGAACTAATTACTAGGAATGCTAGGAATTGTATGAACTCATAATTAGGGATAGACCTTCTTGCAAGGTGATTTAGAGAGTGGCATTAGCATTGATGATAAGAATGATGAATTCCTAAAAGTATATGAGAGTGGATAAGATGAAATTGATAACCCCAACAACATACTCATCCATATAATTCATTGAAGTGTTTGTTTTGTTCTTTTCCATTGATCAATATTCATGCATACATGTTTAATTATTGTCTTTTGCATTTAAAAACTTACAATTAAATTGTTCTTAAGTCTTAAATAATCAACAAATCACATAGCTAAACTAGGCCGTGAGTCCTTTGGGAAAACGATACTTGGTCTTACCGAGTTTTATTACTTGATACGATTCGGTCACACTTGCCGATTGTTAAACAAGTTTGTGGCGCCGTTTTTCGGTGTTCATAAATTTGTCATCAAGTTTTTCACGCCGTTGCCGGGGACTCGTGGTTTAACTAATTCATTTGTGTGATTATTGATTATCTTTGACTTGAATTTTGAATTTTGAATTTCTATTTTTATTTTATTTTATTTTATTTTATTTTATTTTTTGTTTTTATTTTTATTTTTCTGTTTTCTGTTTTTATCTTCTCATCTCAGATTTTATATCTTTTTGTGCTAACCAATTCTTCTAGGGATTTGTTTGTTTGTGTATGCAGGAAGCAATGCGAACTAGAAGCAAGAAAACTGCAGAACCTCTTCTTGAAGGTTTAGACGAGAGTAGACGGAGGAGAAGAATCCGTACATCTAGAGAACTTTTTCCTCCTCCGGAAACTTTGTTACAACCATCACCACAAGGTTCTGACCATAGCATTGAAAATATGGAGAATAATAATGCCAGAAGAACTCTTGCAGATTACACAAATATAGCTGGACCTCAACACTTTAACAGCATAGCAAGACCAAGGGTCAATGCAGTCAACATGGAGGTTAAGCCAGCATTAATCCAACTGGTGAAGAGTAATCAATTTAATGGGTTGTCTCACGAAAGCCCATATGAGCACCTCACAACTTTTAATGAGATTTGCAACACGGTGAAAATAAATGGGGTGCCGGATGAGGCAATCAAACTTAGCTTGTTTCCATTCTCACTAGGAGGCAATGCTAAGGTTTGGTTAAATTCTTTTCCAGAAGAAAGCTTTACAGAGTGGGAAGCAGTGGTGACCAAATTCCTAAATAAATACTTTCCACAATCAAAAGTTAATAAAGGGAAGCAAGAGATTTCAGCATTCAGGCAAGACATGGAGGAATCACTGGGGCATGCATGGGACAGGTATAAAAGCTTATTAAGAAAGACACCTACGCATGGCTTTGATGATGTGCAAGTAGTCCTAACCTTCCTTGGAGGTCTTGGTCCACAAACCAAGATGATGTTTGACGCCTCAGCAGGAGGAAATATCAAATGGAAAACTCCAGAGGAAGCTACAGAAATCATTGATAATATGGCTACTAGTGACAATGAGCTCAACAGTGAGAGCAAATATCTTAGTCAGAAGGATGATGCTCTGCTTACTCAAAATAAAATTATTTCTCAACAGTTGGAAGAAGTAATTATGAAACTTTCTCAATTACCACAAGAAATACAAAAGGTTTCAATGGTTCAATGGCAATAGCAAAAATGGCAAATGCAGTCTACTCCATCTGAGAAGACAACCAAACTTGACGAGACTTTCAAAAAATTCTTGAAGACGAATGCATCTTATTGTAAGAATGTGGAAGTTGCATTTGAAAATATGAAGATCCATATTGAGCGAATAGTTGACAAGATGAAAAATGGTAATATTAGAAAGGAGTGTAAAACTGTTGTGACTAGAAGTGGTAAGGTGCTAGAGGAGAGAAAAAAAGAAAGAGAGGAGAAAGAAAATGAGAGTGAAAAAGAAACATGTGAGTGGAAAGAAAGAGTTGAGAGAGAAAAAAAGAAAGAAGAAGAAGATGAAAAGAAAGAAAAAAAAGAGAGAGATGAGAGACAAAAAGAAAGAGAGTTTGAAAAACCACTTCCTTATCCAAAGAGCTATTCAAGGAAGGAGAAAGAAAAACAACTGGAAAGATTCATGGAGCTGTTTAAGAAGCTAGAGATCACTATACCATTCTCTGAAGCATTGCAACAGATGCCATCATATGCAAAATTTTTGAAGGAACTACTTACAAAGAAAAACAAATACATTGAGAAGGAAACTATCAAGGTACAGGGTAACTGCAGTGCAATCATACAGAAATTACCTCCTAAGCTTAAAGATCCAGGAAGCTTCACTATTCCATGCACCATAGGAGACTTGGAAGTTGGAAGAGCATTGATTGATTTGGGAGCTAGCATTAATTTAATGTCGTTATCCATGTGTAGAACAATTAAAGGTTTGGAAATCAAACCAACCAGAATGGCTCTTCAACTGGCGGACAGGTCTCTTAAATATCCATATGGAGTGGTTGATGTTTTAGTGAAGGTTGACAAATTTGTATTCCCAGTAGATTTTATTGTAATGGAGATGGAAGGGAATAGTGATGTACCTCTCAATCTTGGGAGACCTTTTATGAAGACTGCTAGAGTTCTAATTGATGTAGAGAATGGTAAGCTTAAATTGAGAGTTGATGATGAAGAAGTCACTTTTGACGTATCCAAGGCCATGACATATCCAAATGATGATAAAGCATGTTTTCAATTTGATGAACTTGATGAAGTTTGTATGGTGCAAGAAAGGATGGTGCGGTATGTTTCTCCACTAGAGAAAACTCTTATTGATGCTTGTGAAGATTTAGATAAAGAAGAAGAGAAATTAATTGATGAATGTCTGATGGACTTGGAAACATTGAAAAAGAGTCCAGTGGTAGATCCAATGTTCGAAACAATTGAAAAGGAAGAAGAAGTCAAAGTAAAGCCGCTAGAATTAAAAAGATTACCAGCACATCTGAAGTATGTTTTTCTAGAAGAAGATGGAACAAAGCCAGTCATCATTAGTAACTCTTTATCTCTACAAGAAGAAGAACAGCTGATAGAAATTCTGAAAGCTAACAAAGAAGCAATTGGGTGGTCAATCTCAGATCTTAAAGGTATTAGCCCAACTTATTGTATGCATAAGATCTTTATGGAAGAGGATTATAAACCGAGTGCTCAACCACAGAGAAGGTTAAATCCTGTAATGAAGGAGGTGGTTAGAAAAGAAGTATTGAAACTGTTAGAAGCTGGTATCATTTATCCAATCGCTGATAGTGAATGGGTGAGTCCAGTACAGGTGGTTCCAAAGAAAGGTGGGATGACAATAATTCATAATGATAAGAATGAACTTATTCCTATTCGGAGAGTTATTGGATGGCGTATGTGCATTGATTACAGGAAGCTAAATAAAGCCACTAGGAAGGATCATTTTCCTCTTCCTTTCATGGACCAGATGTTAGAAAGATTATCAGGTCAAGCTTTCTATTGTTTTCTAGATGGATACTCTGGATACAATCAAATTGTGGTAGATCCAAAAGACTAGGAGAAGACTGCCTTTACTTGTCCTTTTGGTATCTTTGCTTATAGAAAGATGCCGTTTGGATTATGTAATGCTCCAGCTACGTTTCAAAGGTGTATGCAAGCAATTTTTGCAGATCTCTTAGAAAAATGCATTGAAGTATTCATGGATGATTTTTCAGTCTTTGGAAATTCTTTCCAAAGGTGTTTAACTAATTTGAACACTGTTCTTAAAAGATGTGTTTAGACAAATCTTGTTCTTAATTGGGAGAAATGTCATTTCATGGTAACTGAAGGAATTGTGCTGGGACATAAAATTTCTGCTAAAGGAATTGAGGTAGATAAAGCTAAAGTAGAAGTCATTGAGAAACTGCCTCCACCAACAAATGTAAGGGGGATTAGGAGTTTTCTCGGTCATGCTGGGTTCTATAGAAGATTCATTAAAGACTTCTCAAAAATTGTTAAACCATTGAGTAATCTTTTGATGAAGGACGTTCCTTTTGTGATGAATGAAGAATGTTTGAAAGCTTTTGACATATTGAAGAGCAAATTAGTGTTAGCTCCAGTAATTGTAGCCCCAAATTGGAATAGAAATTTTGAATTAATGTGTGATGCAAGTGATTATGCAATAGGAGTTGTTCTTGGCCAGCGAAAAGAAAAAAATTTTCATCCAATTTATTATGCCAGCAAAGTTTTGAATGATGCTCAGTTGAATTATGCTACCACAGAGAAAGAATTTCTAGCTATAGTGTATGCTCTAGAAAAATTTAGACCTTATCTTATTGGGTCTAAGGTGATTATCTATACAGATCATGCAGCTATCAAATATTTGTTGACAAAGCCAGATTCTAAGCCACGACTGATTAGATGGGTACTACTTTTGCAAGAATTTGATGTGGAAATCCGTGATAAGAAAGGAAGTGAGAACTTGATTGCTGATCATTTGTCACGGTTAGTCAACAAGGAGGTCACTAGCAAGGAATCAGAGATCTGGGAATCTTTTTCAGATGAAGCACTCATGTATATTCAGTAGAGGCCATGGTTTGCTGATATGGCTAATTTCAAAGCTGCAAGGGTTATGCTAGAAGATTTAACTTGGCAACAAAGAAAGAAATTTTTGCATGATGCCAAGCAGTTTGTCTGGGATGATCCTTATTTGTTCAAGATTGGAGCAGATAATCTTCTGAGGAGATGTGTGACAAATGAAGAAGCAGAAGGAATTCTCTGGCATTGTCATGATTCACCTTATGGAGGACATTTTAATGGAGAAAGAACAGCAGCAAAAGTTCTTCAATCAGGGTTTTATTGGCCAACTTTATTTAAAGATGCTCATAATCATGCTAGAAATTGTGATAAGTGTCAAAGAGCAGGTACGATCACTAAATGTCATGAGATGCCATTACAAGGCATTTTAGAGGTTGAGATTTTTGATTGTTGGGGTATTGACTTTGTGGGACCTTTTCCTCCATCTTTCAACAATGAATATATTTTGGTAGCAGTGGATTATGTGAGTAAATGGGTGGAAGCATTAGCTTGTCCTAAAAATGATGCTAGCACAGTAATTAAATTTTTGAAGAAGCAGATATTTTCACGTTTTGGCACTCCAAGAGTGTTGATTAGTGATGGAGGATCTCATTTTTGCAATTATCAGCTAGATAAAGTACTCAAACATTATGGAGTGAAACATAAGATAGCTGCACCTTACCATCCACAAACCAATGGACAAGCTGAGGTATCTAACAGAGAAATAAAAAGGATCCTGGAAAAAACAGTAACTTCATCAAGAAAGGATTGGTCACTAAAGCTGGATGATGCTCTTTGGCCTTATAGGACGGCAATGAAGACTTCTATGGGACTATCACCGTTTCAATTAATCTATGGGAAAGCATGTCATTTGCCAGTAGAGTTGGAGCATAAAGCGTTGTGGGCTTTGAAATTCTTGAATTTTGATCCTTATGAAACTCAAGGGACACGCAGAAGGCAGATCCTGGAGCTTGAAGAAATGCGATTACATGCATATGATTCATCCAAGGCTTATAAAGATAAGATCAAATTCTATCATGACAGGAAGTTGGTAAATAAAGTTTTTAATCCAGGAAAACATGTACTATTATTCAATTCAAGATTGAAGATATTCCCTGGGAAATTGAAGACAAAATGGTCCGGACCATTTGTAGTAAAAGGAGTGCATCCACATGGAGCAATTGAAATATTTAATCCAGCTGCTGATGATCCACAGAAAAGCTGGGTGGTGAATGGTCAACGCCTCAAACATTACTTAGGAGGAGAAGTGCAACAATTGTCCACAATGATGCAGTTGGCTGATCCTTGAAAGTTCGGGTCAGGCTCGTGACGTTAAACAATCGCTTACTGGGAGGCAACCCAGTGTTCTGAACTTATTTACTTTTGTTTTAGAATAGGGTTTGATGTACTCAATTGGAAACTTTGTCTGGTGTGATGGTTTGCTTATAATTGTGATTGTTTGATAAGTGATGCTTGATGATACTTTGATATGGATTGATGTTGAGCTGTGCACATTACATGCTTGTACAGGTGATTCACAAGCTTTGTGAACAAATGCATGATGTTGTGATTGTGATTGTGATATTAAGCAGGATGTTTATGTCAAATGTGAATGAGCTTATATGTGAGGTTTTGAGCTTCAGAGTTTTTGTGATTGAATGCTATTCCTTTGGAAACATGAATGACTTTGCCCAGGTTTTCTATGATTGAATTACTTGCTTGTTTGCATCATATAATCAAGGCCATTTGTTGGTAACCCTTATATTAGCCAATTTCATGATTAGCCACTAAAAGAGAACATTATGTGTTCTATCCTTTGAACCTTTAGCCTTGAACATGATTTGGAAACCCTTGTTGAAAAGCTTTACCTTGAGTTAAGTAGAAAATATTTTGTGGTATTGGTAAATGTTCAAGTTTGGGGTTGTTATAAAATAGAAAGGGAAATTGAAAGCATTGAGCTAAGAGCCAAGAATAAGAATGTGAAAGAGAAAGAAAATAAAAGAAAAGTAAAAGCAAAGCTCAATGCAAAGGAAAGTTGGGAATAAATAAGAATGATTGTATTGATATGATTCTCTTAACTCAAGGGTTTTGTGATCCAGAAAAACCAATTTTCTTGTTAACCCAGCCACATTATAAGCCATTGAAAAAGTCATTGTGATGATGCATGCTTGTGAATTTATTTGATTGTGGTTAAATGAAAGGCAAAGACGATTCATGTGACATTGTGATAGTAGAGTGAATGAGTGATTACCTCTTATACACTTGTGTTTGAGTGAAACACTTTACCTAGTGAGGAAATATTCATTGAGCACATGAACATCCATGTTTTGTTGATTGATCATTCATGAAAAATAGCATTTGTTGGATATTAAGTGACTTTGTGAACACCAAAGCATGTGTACATCTTGATTGAAATCTTTGTCATGAGTTTGATTGAAGTTTACTTATCTTGAAAAGAGGATTTTTGAATGAGTGAACCATTATAAGGATTGGTAGAAGATTGAGGACAAACAAAGTTCTAAGTTTGGGGTTGTGATAACAATTGAAAAACTGTTATTTTCATGCTTAAAATGATACTAAAAGCAACCTTTAACACTTAGAAACTAGCTTGAAATCATGCTTTTGGTTATGTTTTTAGAAATAAGAGAGCTGGACAGGTTTATGCTTGATTTCAGTGTTTTTATGCAGGTTTTAAGGTGAATTTGGTGAAAGATGTGAAGAAGGATAGAGATGGAATCAGAAAAGACATGAAAAAGTGCAAAAGGAGCAGCCGCAAGTACCGCTGAGCGGCAGTTTACCGCTGAGCGGCACTCAGGCAGTCACGTTGGATCCGTTGAGGGGTGATTTGGCCGCTAAGGGGAAGAAAACAACTCACGCACTTACCGCTGAGCGGCACTATTTTGGGCTTGGGCCTAATTTTCTGGAATTTTAGAATAGTATATAAGCTTTAGGACGTCCTAGGGTTTGTATCTTTGGTAGAGACGAAGCAAACACTCTCTTTTCCACCCCTTGAAGGAAGATCTTGGATGCTCAGACTACCTCCTCCTCTTTCTAGGGTTTTATCTTTCATTCTTTCATTATTGTTCATCTAGTTTCACCATGAATATGGTGAACTAAACCTTGTATTGTTGTTGGGGAATCAATGTAGTCTTGTGAAACTCTCATATATGGAATTTGTTTTAACATCTTATATTAAGATACATGCATTCTTTCATCTTTAGTTAGGGATTTTCCTCTTTGCTTATTGCTTGCTTTGTTTAACTCATTCATTGCCATGATTATTGATTTTGTCGATACGGGAACGTACGGGGAAGTCTAGATCCGGGGAATTTCTCCCAATAGCATATTGGTTGCCTTTAAGCTACTGCACTTTAAGAACTAATTACTAGGAATGCTAGGAATTGTATGAACTCGTAATTAGGGATAGGCCTTCTTGCAAGGTGATTTAGAGAGTGGCATTAGCATTGATGATAAGAATGATGAATTCCTAAAAGTATATGAGAGTGGATAAGATGAAATTGATAACCCCAACAACATACTCATCCATATAATTCATTGAAGTGTTTGTTTTGTTCTTTTCCATTGATCAACATTCATGCATACATGTTTAATTATTGTCTTTTGCATTTAAAAACTTACAATTAAATTGTTCTTAAGTCTTAAATAATCAACAAATCACATAGCTAAACTAGGCCGTGAGTCCTTTGGGAAAACGATACTTGGTCTTACCGAGTTTTATTACTTGATACGATTCGGTCCCACTTGCCGATTGTTAAACAAGTTTGTGGCGCCGTTTTTCGGTGTTCATAATTTTGTCATCAGTCGCTCATACAGATAAGCCTTCCTCTTACCTCTTGATCAACTCTTCAATCTCCCTTCTCCAATCAGGTTGATCGGATATCTTGAAAACCGACAAACAATTCAATGGAAGGCTTCATCATAACTTGCCTTAGGATTGATGACAACTGACCCTTTTCTTTACCATTGGCCAGCTTTGACAAAACATCACTCCTAGCATTCTCTTCCCTAGGAACGTGCTTGAACTCCACCTCTCGGAATTGCTTAACCAATTCCTTGGTTTTATGGTAGTTGTGGAGCAGTTGGTCGTCTTTGGTCTGAAAACTCCCGTCCAGTTGTCCAACTACCAGTTGAGAGTTCGTTCGACACTCGATGGAAGTTGCCCCCAAGTTTTTAGCCAATTCTAGACCAGCAATCACCGCTTCATACTCGGCTTGATTGTTATTAATTTTCAACGGAAAGAGAATGGACCGTTCCACTAGTAATCCATTCGGGCCATCCAAAACAACTCCTGCTCCACAGCCCTTACGGTCAGACGAACCATTTACAAAGAGCTTCCAAGGACGTAAAGGCTCTTCTCCCTGTAGAGGCAATTCAGTTGCTAAATCAGCTAAGTGTTACCCTCGCACAAATCCACGTGGTTCAAACCGCAATCTGAACTCAAACAGCTACACCGACCAAATCTGGCTTTCGCAAAATCTTAGCAATGGGATGGTCGGTTCTCACCATCACCTGATGGCCCTGAAAGTAATGCCTCAATCGTCGCGCAGCTACCCCAAGAGCTAAAGCAATTTTCTCCACTTGCTTGTATCTTGTTTTCGCGTCATACAACGTCTTGCTGATGAAGTAGATGAGTTCGAACTCTGGGCTCTCCTACACCAAAGTCGCACTAATCGTTTCTACCGATACCTCCAAGAACAGCTAAAATTCGTGCTTTGGATCAGGTCGACCCATAATGGGCGGGTTAGCTAGAATACCCTTTTCCTCGTTGAAGGCCTCCTCGCACTGATCGTCCCAACTAGTCTCAATGCTCTTCTTCATCACCTTGACGATCGGTTTTATGCGTTCTGCCAGTCTTGGTATAAAACGAGACAACGAAGTTAATCGTCCCACCAAGCGTTGCACCTCCTTAAGATTTTGTGGGCTTCTCATTTCCAGCACCACCTTGCACTTGTTAGAATTTGCTTCTATTCCTCTGGGTGTTAGCATAAAGCCTAGAAATTTTGTAGCGGGCACCCCGAAGGTACACTTAGCTAGATTCAACCGCATTCCATATTTGCGCACTTGGTCGAAACCTCGTAAGATCTTTCACATGATCTTCCACCGAACGTCTACGCATGACCATGTTATCCACGTAAACCACCATGCACCTTCCAATTTGATGGCAAAAGACTTTGGCCATCAAACGCTTATACGTAGCCCTCACATTCTTCAGTCCAAACGACATTACCTCATAGTAGTAATTTGACCGCTCGGTGATAAAGGTTGTTTTATCACTATCAGGGAGGTACATGGGAATCTGGTTATACCCCGAATAGGCATCCAAAAAACAAAGCACTTGGAACCCTGACGCCCCATCTACCAAAGCATCAATGCTCGGGAGAGGATAAGAGTCTTTAGGGCAAGCTTTGTTTAAGTCTGTGAAGTCTGTGCACATTCTCCACTGCCCATTCGTCTTCTTCACCATCATAACATTCGTCAGCCAAGTAGTATACTTGACTTCAGGAATGAATTTCGCTTCTAGGAGCTTTTTCACCTCAACGTCCACTACCAATCTCTTCTCTTCCCCAAGCCTCCTATTCTTCTACGCCACTGGGTGGGCCTCCTTGAACAATGCCAATTTATGCGACATGACTTTTGGGTGTATTCCCTACATGTCGACTGTGGTACAAGCAAACATATCTCTGTTTTTCTTCAACTCTTTGCCTATAAGCTTGGCCTATTCCTCCTCCAACTCACTCCCAATGGAAGTAACCTGGTCCTCCTTGTGCCCGAGATCGAATGATCTCGTTTCTCCCAGTGGCTCTATCTGGTCATCTGTATTGGACCTTGGATCTAAGTTCGCCATTGCTACTTCCGACCGTTTGACCTTTCATCATGAAGTTGAGGATTCAACTTTTAGTCCCTCAATGTAACACTCCTGAGCAATTTTTTGATCCGCCCAAACAGTGCAAATGGTCCCCTATTAGAAGGGAACTTAAGGGTGAGATGAGGCGTTGAAACGATTGCCCCAAAACCATTTAGGCTAGGCCTACCTATAAGCACGTTGTACGGGGTGCTAGCTTCTACTAGCAAAAACCTGGTCTTCAACTCCTTGGCATCCCGCTCAATCCCGAGACACTTTCTCAAATGCACGTATCCTGGGGTGTCTATTTGATGCACAAATTTATGATCACCAAAATATGATGTCACAAACTTGTTTAACAATCGGCAAGTATGACCGAATCGTTTCAAGTAATAAACTCGGTAAGACCAAGTATCGTTCTCCCAAAGGACTCACGGCCTAGTTTAGTTATGTGATTTATTGATTAGCTAAGACTTAAGAACAAAATAATTGGAGTTTAATATGCAAAAGACGAAAATAAACATGTATGCATGAGGTTGATCAGTGGCTAAAAAAAAGACAAGCACTTTCAATGAAATATATTGATGAATATGTTGTTGGGGGTCAATTTCATCTTATCCACTCTCATATATTTTAGGAATTCAACATTCAAGTCATCATTGTTAATGCCACTCTTTAAATTACCTTTCAAGAAGGCTTCTCCCTAATTACGAGTTCATACAATTCCTAGCATTCCTAATAATTAGTTTTTTTAGCACAGGAGCTTAAGGCAACCAATATACTATTGGGAGAAATTCCCCGGATCTAGACTTCTCCGTACGTTCCCGTATCGACAAAATCAATAATCATGCATTGAATGAGTTAAACAAAGCAAGCATTAAGCAAAGAGGAAAAACCCTAACTAATGATGAAAGAAAGCATAAATCTTAGATTAAGATGCAAGCACAAATTCCATATATGAGAGCTTCAAAAGATTACATTGATTCCCCAACAAACATACAAGGTTTAGTTCACCATATTCATGGTGAACCTAGATGAAGAATAATGAAAGAATGAAAGATAAAACCTTAGAAAGGTGAAGAGGTAGCCTGAGCATCCAAGATCCTCCTTCAAAGGGGTGGAAGAGAGAGTGTTTGCTTCGTTTCTGCCAAAGATACCAAACCTTAAGACATCTAGGTCTTTAAATAGGACATAAAAATAATAGAAAACGGGTCCAAGCCCAAACAGATCATAAAAATCGCAGAAAACTGGCCCAAAACTCGTATGGTTGACTTTTTCCGTATTCTGGTTGACTGGTTGACTTTTTGGTTGACTGGTTGACTTTTCTGGTTGACTGGTTGACTTTTCTGGTTTCTGGTTGACTTTTCTTATTCCATCTCTTTCCTTCTTCACTTCTTTCACTAAATTCACCTTAAAACCTGCACAAAAACACTGAAATCAAGCATAAACTTGTCCAGCTCTCTTATTTCTGAAAATATGGATAAAAGCATGATTTCAAGCTAGTTTCTAAGTGTAAAGGTTGCTTTTTGTGTCAATTTTAAGCATGAAAATAACAGTTTTTCAACTGTTATCACAACCCCAAACTTAGAACTTTGCTTGTCCTCAAGCAAACAAGATGTAACTCAATCTTCAACCAATTCATATGATGGTTCACTCATTCAAAAATCCTCTTTTCCAAGATAAGTAACAACTTCACTCAAACTTATGACCAAGAGTTCAATCAAGATGTGCACATGCTTTAGTGTTCACAAAGTCATTTAAATTCCAACAAATGCTATTTTTCATTAATGATCAATCAATTAAGCATGGATGTTCATGTGCTTATGGAATATTTCCTCACTAGGTAAAGTGTTTCACTAAACACACAAGTGTATAAGAGGTAAAGTGTTTCACTCATTCACTCCACTATCACAATGTTACATGAATCAACTTTGCCTTTCATTTTACCACAATCAAAAACATTCACAAGCATGCATCATCACAAGGACTTTTCAATGACTTATAATGTGGTTGGGCTAACAAGAAAATTGGTTTTTCTGGATCACAAAATCCTTGAGTTAAGAGAATCATAACAACACAATTTTTCTTATTCTTCCCAACTTGCCTTTGCATTTGCATTGAGCTTTGCTTCTTTTTCTTTTCTTTTCTTTTTCTTTTTTTCTTTGCATATTCGTACTTTTTAGCTCTTAGCTCAATGCTTTTCCTTTTTCATGTTTTCCCAACAACCCCAAACTTGAACATTTAACAATACCACACAAGATCTTCTACTTAACTCAAGGTAAAGATTTTCAATCGGGTTTCAGTGTATGTTCAAGGCTAAGGGTTCAAAGGATAGAACACAAAGTGTTCTCTTTTAGTGGGCTAACTTTATGAATTTGGCCAATAAAAAGGGTTCCAACAAACGACCTTGATCACATGATGCAAAACAAGCAATTGATTCAATCATAGAAAACCTGGGCAAAATCATTCATGTTTCCAAAGTAATAGCATTCAATCATAACAACTCTGGAGCTCAAAACCTCACATATAAGCTCATTCACATTTGACATACACATCCTGCTTAATTTCACAATCACAATCATAATATCCTGCATTTGTTCAGAAAGCTTGTGAATCACCTGTATAAGAATTTTAATGTGCACATCTATCTCAACATCAATCAATCACTAATCATCATCAAGCATTACTTATCACACAATCACAGTTAATAGCAAACCATCATAACAAACCATGTTTCCAATAGAGTACATCAAACCCTAATCTAAAACAAAAAATAAATAAGTTTAGAAAACTTAAACCAACAAAAGCATAAGCATATGATAGCATTCATCCGTAAATGTGATGGACAAATTTATGAACACCAAATTATGATGTCACAAACTTGTTTTCAATCGGCAAGTATGACCGAATCGTTCAAGTAATAAACTTGGTAAGACCAAGTATCGTTCTTCCCAAAGGACTCACGACCTAGTTTAGTTGTGTTGGTTACTGATTAGTTAAGACTTAAAAGACGAAATATTTGGAGTTTAATATGCAAGACAGAAAATAAACATGTATGCATGAAGTTTTGATCAATGGCAAAAATCAAAAGATAAACACTTTCAATGAAATTTATGTATGAATATGTTGTTGGGGGTCAATTTCATCTTATCCACTCTCATATATTTTTAGGAATTCAACAGTCAAATCATCATTGTTAATGCCACTCTCTAATGTACCTTTCCAGAAGGCTTCTCCCTAATCACGAGTTCATACAATTCCTAGCATTCCTAATGATCAGTTCATAAGTGCAGGAGCTTAATGACAACCAATATAAAATTGGGAGAAATTCCCCGGATCTAGACTTCCCCGTACGTGCCCGTATCGACAAAACCAATAATCATGCATCGAATGAGTTAAACAATGCAAGCATTAAGCAAAGAGGAAAAACCCTAACTAATGATGAAAAGAAAGCATAAGTCTTAATTAAAAGATGTAAAAACAGATTCCATATATGAGAGTTTCACAAGATTACATTGATTCCCCAACAAACATACAAGGTTTAGTTCACCATATTCATGGTGAACCTAGATGAACAATAATGAAAGAATGAAAGAGATAGAAAAACCCGTGAAAGAGAAGAGGAGAGCTGTCACCATCTCCCAATCTACCCCAAGGGGTGGAAAAGTGGGTTTCTACTTCCTTCCAGCCAAAGATACAAATCCTAGGACGTGCAAGTCCTTAAATAGGGCATAAAAATAACATAAAACAAGTCCAAGCCCATAAAAACAAAAGAAAACCGGTCCAAGCCCACTTAGAATGGCGCTCAGCGGTATTTTACCGCTGAGCGGTACTAGCGCATGAACCATTTTGCCCCCCAGCTGCTGTTTTGCCCCTCAGCGGTGATTTCGGCACCCGAAAAGTGCCGCTCAGCGGTATTTTTCCGCTCAGCGCCACTCGGTCAGGCTTTTTCTGCGTTCTGGTTGGGTTTTCAGCATTCTGGTTGACTGGTTGACTTTTCTGGTTGACTGGTTGACTTTTCTGGTTGACTGGTTGACTTTTCTGGTTTCTGGTTGACTTTTCAGGTTTCTGGTTGACTTTTCAGCACTTCAATCATTCGGTATTTCAATTCTTCTTTCAAATCATTCAATTAGCCTACAAAATCAAGGGAATCTTGCAAAAAACCATTAAATTCACTTTCAACTCTCTTATTCTCAAAACTAAAGCAAAAATATGAGTTCAAGCTAGTTTTTAAGTCTTAAAGGTTGCTTTTGGTATCAAATTTAAGCATAAAAATAACGGTTTTTCAACCGTTATCACAACCCCAAACTTAAAACTTTGCTTGTCCTCAAGCAAACAAGATGTAACTCAATCTTCCATCAATCCATATAATGGTTCACCACTTTCAAAAATCCTTCTTTCAAGACAAGTAAATATTCAATTTAGCTCATCATCAAGACTTCAATCAAGATGTGCACATGCTTTTAGTGATCACTCAAACACATACTTATCCAACAAATGCTATTTTCATGAATGATCAATTAACTAAGCAAAGATGTTTTTATGTGTTCATGGAATCTATCCTCACTAGATAAAGTGTTTCACTCAAACACATAAGTGTATAGGAGATATTCACTCATTCACTCTACTATTACAATGTCACATGAATCAACTTTGCCTTTCATTTAACCACAATCAAAAACACTTACTAGCAAGCATCATCACAAGGACTTTTCTATGGCTTATAACGTGGCTGGGCTAACAAGAAAATTGGTTTTTCTAGATCACAAAACCCTTGAGTTAAGAGAAACATATAAACACAATCATTCTTACTTATTCCCAACTTTCTTTTGCATTGAGCTTTGCTTTTTCTTTTCTTTTCTTTCTCTTTTTCTTTTTCTTTTCACATACTTAATTATTAGTTCTTAGCTCAATGCTTTCAATTTCCCTTTCTATTTTCCAACAACCCCAAACTTGAACATTTGTCAATATCACAAAATATTTTCTACTTAACTCAAGGTAAAGCTTTTCAACAAGGGTTTTCAAATCATGTTCAAGGCTAGAGGTTCAAAGGATATAACACATAGTGTTCTCTTTTAGTGGGCTCAATTTATGAATTTGGCTAATAGAAGGGTTATCAACAAATGGCCTTGATCATATGATGCAAACAAGCAAGTAATTCAATCATAGAAAACCTGGGCAAAGTCATTCATGCTTTCACAGTAATAGTATTCAACAATAACAACTCTGGAGCTCAAAACCTCACATATAAGCTCATTCACATTCCACATATAACATCCTGCTTAGAATCATAATCACAATCACAACATCTTGCATTTGTTCACAATGCTTGTGAACCACCTGTATAAGCATATAATGTGCACATTCTCAACATCAATCAATATCAAAGCATCATCAGGCATTACTTATCAAATAACAATCATAAGCAAACCATCATAATAGACAAAATTTCCAATTGAGTACATCAAACCCTATTCTACAAACATAAGTGATTGATAAAAGAAATCCTGCTCTAGTGCTTTGAAAAACTCAGCCCCATCAATGATGCTCTCTCCCAACCTCAAACTTAGAAGGAAAACTAGTGAGACAGTGAGTGGAAGGGAGATTTTCTAAAGAGGAATGAAAGGAAAAATGTAGAGAACCTTTGGAAAAATGTTTAGGAGTGTGTGTGCAGAGAAGAATCTAAAAATAGAGGCCAAAGCGTGACTTAGGGTATAAAATACCCTAATGGGCTCGGGTTCCGCTAAGGGGCAACCTAAGCCCCTTTTACGATACCACCGCTCAGCGGCAATTTGCCGCTCAGCGGCACTTTCGTGTTGTGCTTTTCTTCTTCCTAGCTTACCCTAGGTGCCTTCTACTCATGCCCCTCACTTGCTCCCTGCAATTAATTTCTCAAATCACTCAAACATTCAATCCCTATCATGCAACTAAAGCAGAATCAAAACAAACAATACAGATAAAATCAATCAACTGGGTTGCCTCCCAGGTAGCGCTTGTTTAACGTCACGAGCCTGACCCAAAATCCTCCAGCACCCTTCAGTAGATGCAAATCTTTCTTACCAACACCCATCAGTAGGTGTATACAAACATAGTATCCCTCAGTAGATACTCTTCCGCCTAACATCCATCAGTAGATGGAAACCCTGTAACAAACTTATAACAAAAACAAAAATACCCAAAAGTTCAAAATTACATCACCAAACCAAAAATTAAAAGTTCTTAAATCACTGGGTTGCCTCCCAGCAAGCGCTCTTTTAACGTCACTAGCTTGACCCAATAAAGCTCATGTTCCATCTTCTTTTTCTTCTTTCTACTGAACTTCTTCAGAAATTTGATCAAACCAGGAACCTGTTGTAGTGTCTCAATCATAGGAACTTTAATCTCCAATTTCTTGAAGATTTCCATGAACCACTTAAATTTCTTTTCCTTCCTATGATACTTCTTTGGATGAGGAAGAGGTTTTTCATATGATTCTTTCTTTTTTTCTCTCGTCCTCTTTTTCTTTTCTCTCACTTTCTTTTTTTCTTTTCTTTTTCTACTCACTTTCTCAATCTTCACACAAATTTTCTCTTCTTTCTCTTCTCTCTCTTTTCTCTCTTTTCTCTCTTCTCTCTCTTCTTTTTCCAACTCAACTTTTTCAACATTTACACTCACTAGCATTTCACACTCTTCCCCGGGGTTAACCTCAGTATTAGCCCCATAATTCTTGTCAGGCCTTTCTTCCAACTGCTTAGTAATCTGACCCATTTGAATCTCCAAGTTCTTGATAGCAGCTTCAGTGCTCTTTTGAGAAGATTCAGTTTTCTGTATGAATTGCTGAAGAGTTTCTTCCAACCTTGCTGATCTTTCATTAAGTGTAGACATTTGTTGCCATAAGGTTGGTTGTTGCTGTTGTTGCTTGTGAAATGGCCCTGATTGTCCAGCTTGCCTACTTTGTCCTTGACCAATACTTGGGTGTGGTTTCCACCCTTGATTGAAGTTCCCCTGACAGTATGGAAATTGATTAGCCATGAAGTTAACATCCTCTAAAGCTTCCACTAGAAAGGCGCATTGACCATTTATATGGTCACCACCACATAATTCACACATCTGTGGTTGAACCTGTGCAACAGTCTTTAACTCTTTTGGCAGTTGTGCAAGTATCTTTGTGAGATTCTCCAATTGTTGAGTTAGTATCTTGTTCTGTGCAAACAAGGCATCATTGGTTTGTAACTGTAGAACTCCTTTCTGTTGCATAGGAGCTCCTCTTTCACTGTTGAGCTCATTATCACTAGTAGCCATATTTTCAATAATTTCTGTTGCTCCCTTTGGAGTTTTCCATTTAATGTTTCCTCCTACTGAGGCATCAAGCATCATCTTGGTTTGTGAACCAAGACCTCCAAGGAAGGTAAGGACTACTTCCACTTCATCAAATCCATGCGTGGGTGTTTTTCGTAGCAAGCTTTTGTATCTATCCCATGCATGACCCAGTGATTCTTCCATGCCCTGCCTGAATGAAGAAATATCTTGCTTTCCTTTGTTGACCTTGAAGAATTGAGTGCCCATATAATTAAATTCTTGTCCGAATTGCATCCTGCAAGCATTAGGCACAAAACTCTAGAAAATATTTGTTAGCACAAAAAGATAGAGAAGATACAAAGAATAAATGATAAGAAGATAAAAGATAGCAAGATAGAAGATAAAAACATAAAATAGAAAAATGAAAACAGAAAACAGAAAAAAAAACAAATAAAAACAGAAAACGAAAAAATTAAAAACAGAAAACGAAAAAATATAACAAAACAAAAAAAAATGAAAATAAAAACAAAAAAAAACAGAAAATAAAAAAATAGAAAAATAAAAAAAATAATAACCAAAAAATAAAAACAGAAAATAAAATAAAATAAAATCAAATCAAATCAAATAAAATCAAAATAAAATCAAATCAAATAAAATGAAATCAAATAAAAATAAAATAAAATAAAAACAGAAAACAGAATAAAAACAGAAAACAGAAAAACAGAAAACAGAAAAATAAAATAAAATAAAATAAATTCGAAATTTAAAAATAAAATAAAAAAATAAGTCAAAGATAATCAATAATCACACAAATTAACCAGTTAAACCACGAGTCCCCGGCAACGGCGCCAAAAACTTGATGGACAAATTTATGAACACCAAATTATGATGTCACAAACTTGTTTTCAATCGGCAAGTATGACCGAATCGTTCAAGTAATAAACTTGGTAAGACCAAGTATCGTTCTTCCCAAAGGACTCACGGCCTAGTTTAGTTGTGTTGGTTACTGATTAGTTAAGACTTAAAAGACGAAATATTTGGAGTTTAATATGCAAGACAGAAAATAAACATGTATGCATGAAGTTTTGATCAATGGCAAAAATCAAAAGATAAACACTTTCAATGAAATTTATGTATGAATATGTTGTTGGGGGTCAATTTCATCTTATCCACTCTCATATATTTTTAGGAATTCAACAGTCAAATCATCATTGTTAATGCCACTCTCTAATGTACCTTTCCAGAAGGCTTCTCCCTAATCACGAGTTCATACAATTCCTAGCATTCCTAATGATCAGTTCATAAGTGCAGGAGCTTAATGACAACCAATATAAAATTGGGAGAAATTCCCCGGATCTAGACTTCCCCGTACGTGCCCGTATCGACAAAACCAATAATCATGCATCGAAAGAGTTAAACAATGCAAGCATTAAGCAAAGAGGAAAAACCCTAACTAATGATGAAAAGAAAGCATAAGTCTTAATTAAAAGATGTAAAAACAGATTCCATATATGAGAGTTTCACAAGATTACATTGATTCCCCAACAAACATACAAGGTTTAGTTCACCATATTCATGGTGAACCTAGATGAACAATAATGAAAGAATGAAAGAGATAGAAAAACCCGTGAAAGAGAAGAGGAGAGCTGTCACCATCTCCCAATCTACCCCAAGGGGTGGAAAAGTGTGTTTCTACTTCCTTCCAGCCAAAGATACAAATCCTAGGACGTGCAAGTCCTTAAATAGGGCATAAAAATAACATAAAACAAGTCCAAGCCCATAAAAACAAAAGAAAACCGGTCCAAGCCCACTTAGAATGGCGCTCAGCGGTATTTTACCGCTGAGCGGTACTAGCGCATGAACCATTTTGCCCCCCAGCTGCTGTTTTGCCCCTCAGCGGTGATTTCGGCACCCGAAAAGTGCCGCTCAGCGGTATTTTTCCGCTCAGCGCCACTCGGTCAGGCTTTTTCTGCGTTCTGGTTGGTTTTTCAGCATTCTGGTTGACTGGTTGACTTTTCTGGTTGACTGGTTGACTTTTCAGGTTTCTGGTTGACTTTTCAGCACTTCAATCATTCGGTATTTCAATTCTTCTTTCAAATCATTCAATTAGCCTACAAAATCAAGGGAATCTTGCAAAAAACCATTAAATTCACTTTCAACTCTCTTATTCTCAAAACTAAAGCAAAAATATGAGTTCAAGCTAGTTTTTAAGTCTTAAAGGTTGCTTTTGGTATCAAATTTAAGCATAAAAATAACGGTTTTTCAACCGTTATCAAAATGCTATCTCAGCTCCTCATCAATCTGAGCTGTATCTTCCTCCTCTTGGATCTTATAGTCTTGATTCTTTTTGCCCGATGAGGAGGCCGTCCCTGCATCAAACATAATTCACAAAACCAAAAGATACATTGTTAAGCATTAGTAAACCACAATGAAGAAATCAGCCCCTTCAATGATGCTCTCTCCCAACCCCAAACTTAGATGGAAAACTAGTGAGCAAGTGAGTGGAAGAGAAATTTTCTTAAGAGGGAAGAGTGAAAAGATGTGGAAAACCTTTGAAAAGGTATGTAAGAGTGTGTGTGCAGAGAAGAGCCTGAAAATAAACGCATTTGCGCATCTTAGGGTATAAAAATACCCTAATGGGCTCGGGTCCCGCTAAGGGGAACTAAAGCCCATTCTGCGAGAGTACCGCTCAGCGGCACTTTCGTGTTGTGCCTTTCTTCTTCCTAGCTTACCTTAGGTGCCTTCTACTCATGCCCCTGACTTGCTCCCTACAATTAAGTTCTCAGATCACTCAAACATTCAATCCCTATCATGCAACTAAAGCAGAATAAAAACAAACAATACAAATAAAATCAATCAACTGGGTTGCCTCCCAGGTAGCGCTTGTTTAACGTCACGAGCCTGACCCAAAATCCTCCAGCACCCTTCAGTAGATGCAAATCTTTCTTACCAACACCCATCAGTAGGTGTATACAAACATAGTATCCTTCAGTAGATACTCTTCCGCCTAACATCCATCAGTAGATGGAAACCCTGTAACAAACTTATAACAAAAACAAAAATACCCAAAAGTTCAAAATTACATCACCAAAAAAAAAATTAAAAGTTCTTAAATCACTGGGTTGCCTCCCAGCAAGCGCTCTTTTAACGTCACTAGCTTGACCCAATAAAGCTCATGTTCCACCTTCTTTTCCTTCTTTCTACTGAACTTCTTCAGAAATTTGATCAAACCAGGAACCTGTTGCAATGTCTTAATCATACGAACTTTAATCTCCAATTTCTTGAAGATTTCCATGAGGCACTTAAATTTCTTTTCCTTCCTATGATACTTCTTTGGATGAGGAAGAGGTTTTTCATATGATTCTTTCTTTTTTTCTCTCGTCCTCTTTTTCTTTTCTCTCACTTTCTTTTTTTCTTTTCTTTTTCTACTCACTTTCTCAATCTTCACACAAATTTTCTCTTCTTCTTTCTCTTCTCTCTCTTTTCTCTCTTCTCTCTCTTCTTTTTCCAACTCAACTTTTTCAACATTTACACTCACTAGCACTTCACACTCTTCCCTGGGGTTAACCTCAGTATTAGCCCCAAAATTTTTGTCAGGCCTTTCTTCCAATTGCTTGGTAATCTGACCCATTTGAATCTCCAAGTTCTTAATAGCGGCTTCAGTGCTCTTTTGAGAAGATTCAGTTTTCTGTATGAATTGCTGAAGAGTTTCTTCCAACCTTGTTGATCTTTCATTAAGTGTAGACATTTGTTGCCATAAGGTTGGTTGTTGCTGTTGTTGCTTGTGAAATGGCCCTGATTGTCCAGCTTGCCTACTTTGTCCTGGACCAATACTTGAGTGTGGTTTCCACCCTTGATTATAGTTCCCTTGACGGTATTGATTGGTCATGTAGTTTACATCCTCTACGGCTTCTACTGGAAAGGCACATTGACCATTAATATGGTCGCCTCCACACAATTCACACATCTGTGGTTGAACCTGTGCAACAGTCTTTAACTCTTTTGGCAGTTGTGCAAGTATCTTTGTGAGATTCTCCAATTGTTGAGTTAGTATCTTGTTCTGAGCTAGCAAGGCATCATTGGATTGCAATTGTAGAACTCCTTTTTGTTGAATAGGAGCTCCTCTTTCACTGTTCAGCTCATTATCACTAGTAGCCATATTGTCAATGATTTCTGTAGCTTCCTCTGGAGTTTTCCATTTGATATTTCCTCCTGCTGAGGCGTCAAGCATCATCTTGGTTTGTGAACCAAGACCTCCAAGGAAGGTTAGGACTACTTGCACATCATCAAAGTCATGCGTGGGTGTCTTTCTTAATAAGCTTTTATACCTATCCCATGCATGCCCTAGTGATTCCTCCATGCCTTGCTTGAAAGATGATATCTCTTGCTTTCCTTTGTTTACCTTGGTAGAATTGAGTGCCCATATAGTTAAATTCTTGACCGAATTGCATCCTGAAAGCATTAGGCACAAAACTCTAGAAAATATTTGTTAGCACAAAAAGATATAGGAGAAGATATAGATTCAGAAGATAAAAGATTCAGAAGATAAGATAAAATAAAATAAAATAAAATAAAATAAAATCTAATCTAATCAAATCAAATCAAATAAAATAAAATCTAATCTAATCAAATCAAATAAAATCTAATCTAATAAAATAAAGGTTTAATCCTTTTCGACATCCATATTTATGTACGAATGTCTCAGATGGGTCCTCGTTTTTTAAAGTGTATCAAAATGGTCCTTAATTTTGAAAATTGATATCAATTGAGTCCTTTCCATTAAGTTGGCTGGACGGCGTTAAAAAAATTGATGAGTGGATGCTGAGATGACGAACGAACGCTCGTCCACCAACGAACGAACGCTCGTCCATCAGAGAACGAACGCTCGTCGACCACCGAACGAATGGTCGTCCAGTGTGGAACGAACGGTCGTCCAGCGTTCGTTCGTCATCTCAGCATCCACTCATCAATTTTTTTAACGCCGTCCAGCCAACTTAACGGAAAGGACTCAATTGATATCAATTTTCAAAATTAAGGATCATTTTGATACACTTTAAAAAACGAGGACCCATATGAGACATTCGTACATAAATAGGGATGTCGAAAAGGATTAAACCTAAAATAAAATAAAATCAAATCAAATCAAATCAAATAAGATAAAATAAAATAAAATAAAATAAAATCAAATAAAATAAAATCAAATCAAATAAGATAAAATCAAATAAAATCAAATCAAATCAAATAAAATCAAATAAAATAAAACCAAATCAAATAAAAACCGAAAATAAAAACAGAAATTCAAAATTAAAGTCAAAGATAATCAATAATCACACAAATTAACCAGTTAAACCAGAGTCCCCGGCAACGGCGCCAAAAACACTATGCACAAATTTATGATCACCAAAATATGATGTCACAAACTTGTTTAACAATCGGCAAGTATGACCGAATCGTTTCAAGTAATAAACTCGGTAAGACCAAGTATCGTTCTCCCAAAGGACTCACGGCCTAGTTTAGTTATGTGATTTGTTGATTAGCTAAGACTTAAGAACAAAATAATTGGAGTTTAATATGCAAAAGACGAAAATAAACATGTATGCATGAGGTTGATCAATGGCTAAAACAAAAGACAAGCACTTTCAATGAAATATATTGATGAATATGTTGTTGGGGGTCAATTTCATCTTATCCACTCTCATATATTTTAGGAATTCAACATTCAAGTCATCATTGTTAATGCCACTCTCTAAATTACCTTTCAAGAAGGCTTCTCCCTAATTACGAGTTCATACAATTCCTAGCATTCCTAATAATTAGTTTTTTTAGCATAGGAGCTTAAGGCAACCAATATACTATTGGGAGAAATTCCCCGGATCTAGACTTCCCCGTACGTTCCCGTATCGACAAAATCAATAATCATGCATTGAATGAGTTAAACAAAGCAAGCATTAAGCAAAGAGGAAAAACCCTAACTAATGATGAAAGAAAGCATAAATCTTAGATTAAGATGCAAGCACAAATTCCATATATGAGAGCTTCAAAAGATTACATTGATTCCCCAATAAACATACAAGGTTTAGTTCACCATATTCATGGTGAACCTAGATGAACAATAATGAAAGAATGAAAGATAAAACCCTAGAAAGGTGAAGAGGTAGCCTGAGCATCCAAGATCCTCCTTCAAAGGGGTGGAAGAGAGAGTGTTTGCTTCGTTTCTGCCAAAGATACCAAACCCTAAGACATCTAGGTCTTTAAATAGGACATAAAAATAATAGAAAACGGGTCGAAGCCCAAACAGATCATAAAAATCGCAGAAAACTGGCCCAAAACTCGTATGGTTGACTTTTTCCGTATTTTGGTTGACTGGTTGACTTTTTGGTTGACTGGTTGACTTTTCTGGTTGACTGGTTGACTTTTCTGGTTTCTGGTTGACTTTTCTTATTCCATCTCTTTCCTTCTTCACTTCTTTCACTAAATTCACCTTAAAACCTGCACAAAAACACTGAAATCAAGCATAAACCTGTCCAGCTCTCTTATTTCTGAAAATATGGATAAAAGCATGATTTCAAGCTAGTTTCTAAGTGTAAAGGTTACTTTTTGTGTCAATTTTAAGCATGAAAATAACAGTTTTTCAACTGTTATCACTATTCTTTCTCCAACAAACCCCACAATTTGCTCGTTGTAAGGTACGATCAAATCCTCTGACAAATCCATCTGCTGGAATGTCTTCCAATATAGGATGTTGACCGAACTTACCTGATCGATCAAGACTTTTCCAACGTTGTACCGAGCGATAACAGTGGTTATCACCATAGGATTGTCCTGCTTAGGATCAGGAGCATGAAAATCCTCATCAATGAAGGTGATTTGTGGCATTGAGCGTTTCTTTACGTCTACCCTATGCATACTCTTCAATTATCTCAGGTTCCTCTTCCTTGTTGATTCCAACAACCCTCCCCCAACAAAGCCTCCAGAAATTGTATTAATATGACCGCTCAACTGTCGATCTTGGCTTCAACTTCTGTTGCGGCGGTCCGACCGGCGATCATCTCTGTGATCATATCGTCCTGATCTCTCCCTCCCTGGAGGGCTCCTTCCCCGCTCGGCTCTCACAAACCTCGTCAAGTGCCCTGCTCGCAACAATTCTTCAACCTTGTCTCTAAGCCTTCCGTAGTCTTCAGTGGTATGCCTCATATTCTGATGGTAGAGGCAATGTTTAGTACCATCTACATTCTTAGGCGTCATTTTTTTCTTCAACGGGTGTACCGATCAAATCTGGGCCCCTTCGGGCCATCTTTGAAAATTTTCCCCTTTTTTCGCTCGTTCAGGACGAACATTTTCTTCCCTTCTTTCTTTTCTTGGCCTGAGGGCGAAGCATTTTCCTCATGCTGTCTTTTTTGGACAACTCGCATCTCCTCAATCCTGATGAATTCAACCGTCCTTTCTTGCATTTTCCCCAATATCAGGGGTGGCCGTGCGAATAGGTTGTCCATAAAAGAACAAGGTCTGAGGGAAGTAGACAAGGTGCTCATGATGAACTTCTTGCCTACCCCTCGAACCTGCCTTACGGTCCTATTATAACGGTCCATAAAATCTCTCATATTCTTCCTTTGTTTGATCTTTGTTAACTCCATATAAGTAAGGTTCTGCGCCTTACTAGAGAACGAACTATTTTTCAAACAGATTTCTCAACGTCTCTGGGACGTAGGGAGTGGAACCATGCCAAGACTTCCCCTTTGATGGACAAGGAAACACCATGCACCATACTAGTTCATTAGGTGAAAAGATTGACATTGTATCCGCAAACGACCTTAGATGCTCCTCCGGATCGCCTGATCCATCATACTTCTCAACAGTATGGGGCATCTTCTCCGACATTGGCTCTTCCATAACAGTCAATGTGAAAGGGTGAAGTGCCCTGGCCCGACCGACATTATCTGGACAAACCGATATACTTCTGGAGCTGTTTTCCTCCTAATTAGTTTCTCAGACTCAGTCTCAGCAAGCTCCACTATGGGAGGTGCTCGGCCACGCACCGTCGACTGCTAGTTTGACTAGGCGCTCCGACCTGCATCACGCTTCGCCCTCAAGGGCACAATCTCCGCCTGCATGGCTTCCATCTATCTTCTCATCTCTTGCATCACTGGGTCTTGTGCTACCATTCTTATGGTCTCGCTAGAGTGTCTTCAAAAATCCTCGGCCCCACGATGGGCGCCAAAATGTTCGTGCAAAAAAGGATTCCTGTACACCGAACGTTCGTCTTGCTCCTTGCTCTTATTGATCGATCGCTGTATGGAGGGTGACCTGCAGAATACACTTTGACGCTCAAGTCAAAATCTTTCTGTAGGTCTTTTGTAAATTAATAGTGAGCCAAAGTGAGTTTACCTCGAAATTTGACCCCTATTTATAAAGTTTAGAAAATTTGACCAATTAATTTACCTCTTAATGATCATTAACGCAAACCTTAACCACTTAACGGTAGTTGTTGTAACATTAATTGTGCCTTAACTCTGTTGTCGGAACCGAGCGACCACGAAACGCTTTCTTACATATCAACCGCTCGGTCCATTTCATGCCCGCGGTACCCGATTGGTCAATTATAAGACCATAGTAACCTTGTCTATTTTACAACTTTATGTTTCGGTATGTTTTAATCATTAAAATAATATATTGAAAGATATTAAGAAATAAAAGGATAAAGGTGTATATAAACTATCCTTATCTCTAACTTTTATTGTAAAACTTTCCAGCATACCAATACGGTTAGTATTTTATGGAAAAATATAATGTGTGTTTAACTTCAAAGGAAATTAAAATCGTATATATATCATCCTCAATATAAACTTGCTAATATTTACTTCAATTGTTATATCGGGAAAAAATGCATTTTAATTGTCCAAAAGTGATGTTTAATATTTATCAAAGGAAATTATTACTAATTGACAGAGATTTTCTTTCTTGACAAATTTTTATTCTTTGAGAAGCTTGTCGAACAATCCAAAAGGATATGCAAGCAACATGGGGTTTCAAGCCGACCGTTACACAAAATGTAGATCACCAACAATTAATTAAAGACCAAAGCTTCCAGTTTATACAGACATCTTTTTAACTAATAAAGCTTCAATGTGATCTTTCATTATCCCTTCTGCATTTGTATAGATATCTTCGTCTTTGTAAAGCACGTCGATCACACGTGCAAAGTTGACCGCACGCATAAGAAATTTCATTGGTACTTGAGTAGGAGCTAAGCATGCATCGTTTATGTCCTTCCAAGCATTCTCAACTAACTTGCGTAGTTCTTCAATGGCACATTTCCTTGAGATTTTATGCTCTTTCATATAGCATTGAATGCTTGAAACAACATGTTGTCTCTCCTGTTCAAACTTCACAGACAAAAATAGCAACAAAAAGAAAAAACAGAATCCAAATAAAATTAATATTTAACGTATAGGATTTACAAATGATCTTAGAAAAAATATTATTTCTTTATCTTTTAAAATTTTATGAGTTTTGCAATTGCCAACTCCTAAACTAAGACAAATTTCTTATATAAACTCAAATTACTTATAAGTGGTTCGTATAGTTTATAAAGAAACTGACAAGTACAATTCTATTATTATTATTTATTCTCGACATATTTTCTAAAATTATGTATAATTTGTAATTCTCTATTTAGTTAAATTGATAGAAATTAATTAGTGTGTAGGGTGCACCTCATCTCCAACAATGTCATCCATGATCCTAAGCAGAAGTATAGAAGCTGCAATAATTACTGGTTCATTCGTTGCCCATAGAAGGATCTCCTCTGTTGTATCTTCCATGCCTAGGAAGGATGAGGTAATCAAGAGAGGGTAACCACTGGACGTTGTTCTTACTTGCATGTATTCCTCCACTGTTGGAACGTGGTTGGAATGGCACCATCTTGCCTCAACCATCTGAGCCTGGACTAGTCTTTTTATCTAGCATAAAGGCACAAATTTAAATATATAATATTCAGAAATATATACCACACTTTTCACTGGATATAAGAAAAAGATGGTCACACTTTGTGTATGCCAAATCCTACGGGTTTTGGAATATGAAAATTTTAAAGCTACACCTTTCAATCTTTCTACATCTATCAAACTTTAAATAAAATATTAATATTTTAATTATTCTACCTTATGCATCTCATTTTATTTTATATTTTAAAATAAAATTGTGTTTTCAGTGGTGAATAGTCACTAGTGAAGTAAAGGGAAACGACAACGATTATTTTCGTCTATCTGCAGCGGTTCCGCATGCGAGGTATATACAGGCGAAGTAAATAGTCTACACCTTTTGTCTCGGTTCTGAACCGAGGCAAAAAGGTGTATGCTTTTGCCTCGGTTACTGGTGAACCGAGTCAGTACAGGGGGTCTTATGCCTCAGTTTGGAGTTGAACCGAGGCAGTAGAAGAGTTTTTTTATATTTTACGAAAATATACATTCTTGTGTAGCAGGATATTAATTTGTATTAATAGATGATTTGGTGGTCCCATTACACATATAAAGGTGTGACTAGCTATTAATCCATACTTCTTCAACGGCCACAAGTCTGGAAATCTGGAAAAAAGCATTATGCAGTCCTTTGGATAATTGTGCAAGGAAAAAGTGATTTGTGGAGTAAAATATCAGAAGAGAAAAATTGAGAACTACGAAACTAGCCAGTAATGTAGGACAAAACTGAAATAAATTCTTCTGCAGGTTGAGTATAATATTTTGCAACCAAAACAATTTCTCACCATTTGCATTTCCACATTCAGCTACAAGATCAATAGCATATTTATGTGAGCCTATTACTGTGACTCTTTTTCCTTTGATCAATTCAGCAGCATAACTCACTAGTGCAGAAAAGGCTTTTAACGTCTGTTATTTTGGCCTTTTAATGTCAGATCCAGACCCAATGTCTTTGTGGGTGACGTTAATCAGACGTCGGACTGTATACACCAGTCGTCTATATAGACATCAGACTGTATATACCAGACGTCTATATAGACGTCGGATATGGATATACCGGACGTCTATATAAACGTCGGATGTGGGTATACCAGACGTCTACTCTGTTTTTTTAAAAAAAAATTAATTTATTTTTACAATAAAACCACACCTGAAAAACTGAAAATTGTCCCAGAAAACAATTTCAACTAAAGAAAGTTCTAATTAATCCAGAAAACAATCCATACCAAAACTATCAAAATATAAACTTAAACTAAACCTAAGTAATGTTCAACAGCAAATATAAGTGTTCCTAACTCCATCTTTGCAGAAGATAAGTTGTCCACTCCTGCACTAATGACTTTGCCATCAAAAATCATCCAGAATAACGTATAAAGTAAATAAAATAAGTGGAAATACCACCAACGTCTTGAAAATCAGAAAAAAAAGTACCTTTTTAGCTTTTGAAAGAATGAAAGGCTTATGGGTTTTGATGCAATGAGCATTACGGAGGTTGTCATCCCCAAAAATCAATTTCTTCCCCACCGCCAACGCCAACAACAAATGAGCCTCAGCCACCAGCTCCTCTGTAATAATCAGCCATTTCACCCTCCCTTCCAGCAAACCTTGTAAGCAGCGACTCTCGCGTGCGTTGCCATCCCTTGCGCCATCCCGGATGCGTAACAAAAAAGACTTACGCCTGAAACCACTGATCCCGCGACTGTGCTGGCTGTCTGGGTGCCGTGACCGTCATCTTCGCGAAGGGATATAGACTCCTCAGTCTCATTAATAGGACCCAACATGGCCTCGCAACCCTTGGCAAAGAACCTGACTCTGATCAACTTTCTGTTCTAGTTGGAAGCACTAAAGTTCGTTCATGTTAAAGGGACCGCCAACACGGTTGGGGTCGTTGTCGCCCGTCGGAGGTCTCGTCGATGGAGTGGGACTCGAGGACGAGGTCGCACTAGGAGCAGACGAGGCCGTCAGTGGAGTGGTCGGGGACTAGGCCGCACTCGGAGTAGACGACGCGAGAAAGAAGGCACTCGGCCGCACTAGGTTTTCCTTGCTTGAATGAGGCATTTGGGGAAAATTTTCATCTTGCGCATATTAGAAAGGCTTATATGTCTCAGTCCTTCCTGCCCCCGAGGCAGTAAAGGCTTATATTCTTTGGTCCTTCCTGTCAACCAAGGCAGTATCTTTGCCACCACAAACGTACCAGGTGAAAGGTGTAATTAATATAATATTTGTGGGGTTTATGCCTCGGTTAATCTTGTCAACAGAGAATCTATTATCTTTAGACATTGGTTATTTCACAACCGAGGCATTTAATGTTCTAATATTATGAAATTGCCACCGCGTTTTGATACGCTTCAGTTTTGCTGGAACCGAAGCGTAATATGCGAGTTAAAAATACGATGTTTTACTAGTGAGTATAAAGTTAGAAATTAATGTTTGTATTTCGTAACCCATCAAATAATAAAATTTTATTTTTCTATTGAAAAGAAAATTTCATAAGACGGACGGGTGTATAGTATACTACCGAGATGAAATCATCTGGACCTTAATTAGGAATATTATTAATATAACAATAAAAAGATTAAATCCTCTTATTAAGATATCTTAAGTATTCCTATATTAGACCTAATATATTTGGCATTGCCCATTCAACATATATAACAGATATAAAAGTGTGTTATTTACGAGGTAGAATTTATTTTTCATTTGTTACTGTTTTTATTGCATCTTATAGTCGGAGTATCTTGTAGCCACCCCTCAACTTATAGGCAAAAGAGGAGTAATTATCTCATATTAGGACAAGGTTGTTAAAGGAGGATCTTGTAAGGGAATTTCAATACTAAAATAAAGCTCTTTTGTCTCTCTGCTGTAGCCCTTCCCAACCTCCAACTAACCATATACCTTACCATGTAGCTTGCAAAATGGCATATGTAACAATGTTATATTAACTGCAATAAAAATCACCAAAAATAACAATAACAGAGGGTCAAACTTAAGATAGGTAGGGTAGAACATAAAACGGGTAGGGCCGACATTAAAATAGATATAGTCTTTATAGTCTTTATTATTAGTTCTAGTTTACATTTGCTCTTAGAATTTAAATGTTTTTCCTATGTACTGAGATGTGAAAACTTGTAGTGTTGTAGTATTGTGGCAACAAGTATCTTATGTAAAAGACTACAAACATATTATGCAATACAATTTGATATCTCCTTTTCAATTATCCTTCTCCAATAGAAATATCAGTGGTTAGTTTGACTCGATGTCATGAAAAATTTCATAAACTGCACCACAATGCAGGAGAGTAATAAAAAATCACACGAAATTAGTACCAAAGCAGAACATAAACTGCACCATAATTGGTTACTGGACAGCAGAAAATTCGCCCTTCGGAAATTACCGAAGGCTTTCACCCTTCGGAAATTACCGAAGGCTTTTTTAGCCCTTCGGTAATTACCGAAGGCTTTTGGCCCTCGGTAATTACCGAAGGCTTTTGGCCCTCGGTAAATGTTAGCGACAAGGGATTTACCGAGGGCTCTTTGACCGTCGATAAGCCTTCGGTAATTACCTTTTACCGACGGTTTTGGGCTGTTTCCGAGAGCTTCTGGCCTTCGGTAATGCCCTTCTTTTTTGTAGTGGATAAGATCAACCTAAAAATAGATAGGGTGAAGATTAAATGGATGACATTTAAAGCTCAACAAGTCTCCAACACGCACTTCAACACCAACACTTACAACTACAGATCGTGTGAATTCAATAGCGCTATCACCTTCAAAATCTCCTCATTCGATTATATCTCGTTCTCGTCCCCCAAAGTGATAAAGACAAAATGGTCTATAGGTCTAAATGCTCTAATGTTTTGAAGTTTAATTAAATAACATTAAAATGGGATAATAATCAGAAAATGACTTAGGATGAAAACACAAGACTTAGAGCCTGAACCCCAAACATACACAACCTAAAACCAGAAACCTCAACATAAAAAAACTTAGGAAAACTCTTACGTCCTTAGGACATAGAAAAACATCTATGTCAAAACACTCAGACACAAGGCTAAATGTTGTTGTGCTTAAAGCGTCTACGAGAGACTAAGTTAAACGCTGAATGCTTATTGTTGATAGGGGGAGCACAGTGTTAGCTAAACTTAATCCCTATGATGTTTTGTTTTTGATGATGACAACACATTGTTAATAAAAACACATGTATGTGTATTATGTTATGTGTGTTATATGTGTATGGGCTTACTATGAAATATGCACATATTGTGTTTGTCACATTTGATTGACATATTGTATTGATTGATGCATACTATTGGGCTTATGAAGTGACTATATCTGTGTATGCACAATTATGTTTTGGTGATATAAAAATCACATGCACAAAAGCATGTCTGCATGACTTAATTGATTACAGTGGTGTGATAATCAATTAAGGTCATCAAACAACTTGAGTTTTAAGGTATAATATTGTTGAGAATCAAATGAGTTTAAGATATCGACCATTTGATCCATTCATCCTAGCAAATAATGTTAGACAATTTTACAACGTCCAATAACCAACATTTCACAACATTGACAAACGTAGTTGGTGTGTTTCAATACAAATCAAGACTAGGAGTCGCATTGAGTCAAATCATCTCGAAGAAGATATCCCCTGCCAAGTTGATGAAATGTCACATGACAGTAAAATTATTGGAGTTAAAGGTGTAACTGTATTGCAGGACTTTGATAGCGATCTTGAAGAAATACAAGAAGAAGAAGAAGACGAAGAAGAAGAAGATGAGGACGATGAAGAAAAAACAATCATGATGATTATGATGATGACAATCATGATGACATTGATGATGACGATGACAAGGATGGTGATAGAATTTGGAACTGACTTTTGTGTTTGCAAAACTAATAATTGAAATACATTCTTGTAGTCTTTAGCAAGTAAACAGTTATATGGATGAACTATATGGATCAATTTTACTTCCTATACATGTTTGTTTTACTTCATTTGAAAATATATGTGTTACTTATACCTCTGCAGTGTTGTGCTATGTTTTATATACTTTCATTGCAGTAATGTCAAGAGAATGACCATCTTGTGTTGATAAAGGAAAGACTATAGCGAAGCCAATGAGACAACCCTACTACATTTTAAGGGTTTTTCAAACGTTACCAGCCCTAGATGGCCGAACTCTACCTAACGTTGGGTCACCACGTGTAACACACCATGCACTAGGGCCCACACCAAATCATCCTACGGATCTGATACCACCTTCTTATAACACTCCTTCTACACCTACTCCATCTTCAGTTTCGTCTCAAGATGTACAACATGCATCTGATGATCCTGCTGATGGACTTGACTTTGCTCCAAACGATAGATCGATCATTGAACCTTATGGTTGAGGGTAATATGAAATCTTCTTTCTAACTAATTTTTATTACATTCTTTGTTTAACTTGGCCTGCATATCATAACTTTTATGTATTCATATTCAGGTTTCTTCCTTCTAGAGTTGTTTCACAACCCATCACAAGGTCTATTTAGCAATAATTTCTCCAACCTAGGTCATCATGGGGACCAATCTCTTAGAGTATTTAGTACCCTTTTAGTAGCGATTTAAGGTAAAACATCCCACTACTTAATCTCATTTTATATTGATTTCACCTATTAAGTCCATTTGTTTTATTTTTACATGATCTACCGTAACAACAAAAGGTGTAGTGGAGACCTAAGCATGAAGCTCAAATTAAGAAAAATTTGCACACAAAAGCATATCACAAGTTGTTAGAAATGTTTATAGATGGACGCATTACAGGAGAATGCCCTTATTGGCTGGAAAGCACATATGGAACTCATTACTGACACATTGGAATTCACTAGATTACTACAACAAATGTGTACTGCCCAAAGAAATAGGGATGCAAAAAAGGGTGGTGTTCTACACATTGGTGGTTCAATCATCATACATGAGCATGTCATTCGTATGGTAGAAATCTTCATTGATTTCCTATCAATTATGATATAATTTATATACTTTGAAATTGATATCGATATATAACTTCTATAATTTTACATACAACAAAGTTGGGACAGGTTGTTCACGTTGATGAGGTGTTTTAGCAAACTCATCTACGTAAGAGATCTGGCCAATTTGTTGATTAGAGGTTGTGAAGGACACGTGTAAAAAAACTATTATGAAAACTTGAAAGTTGTATTATTTTTGTTTCTTTTAAACTTGTACCGACACTTTGCAGATTTTAATAGGAACAACATAACACTAGACTCTCACAAGTCATATCCGAGCAAGGATCATGGCCTACTAATGATGCATCCCAAGCAAATATGGATGACAAAGATATTATTAGGATATAGTGTTAGGCGAACATCGTTAATCGAAAAAACAAAGGACGGCTATATGGGGCAGGACAACTTGCTGCCTTATACATTGGTGAAAAAGGTTCATTGAAGCATGAACCATCTACATATCTAGTAGTGCTGACCAGGGTTATGCTGATCTGACACAACAACTGCAAGCTCGTGACCAAGCTTATGATGATTTCGAACAACAATTTGATAATCTCCAAAATTTAGTTATGAAGTTATTACCTCCAAACGCACAATCAATGGTCCATCAGCCTTAGTCCACACTACCACCGTCCCAGCCACCTCCCCAACAATGGTAGTATCAAGATGAAGAAGGTAATAACTCTGATGATGATTACAACGATTATAAGAGAGTTAGTTTATGTATAGGATTTTATTAACTTTATGTTTTGTATAATTGACATTATTTTTATCCTATTAATGATATGGACTTCATTTATTTCACTGCAGTGGTTGATTTATGACTACATATATCTAGATTATGTGATTAGGATTGTCTTGGATTGCCTCTGATTATGTCCAGGTTCAATGTGGTGGGAAGCAAATGATGCCCACTACACTTGAACATGTTTCGCATACAACCGATGAACCACTGACGAATAATTCACTAGTGCAGTCAAGGGAAATGACAACGGTTGTTTTCGCTTATAGACAGAGGTTCTGCAATTGAGGCATATACAGGCGAGGCAAAAAGGTAGGCCTTTTACCTCAGTTTTTAAGCGATTCAGTAGGATTCAGATTATGCCTCGGTTCCCAAACAATCGAGGCAGTAAAGTGTTTTTAATTTTTTTAATCTCAACCGAGATCTTTTGCTTTCTCTTTTCCTTCTCTTTTTAATCTCAACCGAGTATAGAATTCTTGATCAAACATAGCAAGAAAGAAGCTTCTTACCATTGACAACTAAAATATACTGAAAAGGAAAACCATCCACATATGAAACTTGCTGCTGAGTTTTCACTATTCAATGGTAAGAAGCTTCTTACCATTGACAACTAAAATATACTGAAAAGGAAAACCATCCACATATGAAACTTGCTGCTGAGTTTTCACTATTCAATGGTAAGAAGCTTAACAAATAATGTACATATAAACAGAACCTATGATTGTGCTGGAAAAAAGAAGGAAAGAAGATATGAATGACAAAAGGAAGAAAATAGACAGAAACACAATTTTGAGACAAAAAAAACAATATGTGGCTTGATTATCACGAACCAGTGACACCCAAACTCCATTAGCGCGTTCTCACTACCAAATCCTCTGATTATGACGAACTAATGGCACCCAAACTCCAACCTGCATTAACAACCCAACTTTTCAACCCCAATCAGAAGCCCCTAACGGAGGTGAAATCAGAGCTCTCCAATAGGCTTCAAATATTGGCGCACTACACCTTCCGAAAGTACACGGCGGAGGAGATCCTGTTGGCCACCGACAACTTCTCTTAGCGGCTGAGGTTGAAGTCTGACGAAGATTGGAGCAATGTTTACCGAGGACGCTTCAACCACTCCATCAAGATGCTCCCTTTCTTTCTCTCTTCTTTTCCAGCGAGCAATCAGAAGTCGCAGAGCAACCTAAGAATAAGAACCCCCAAATCCATTTCGCCATCCACCTGCAAAGACACTATCTTGACCGATTAATCAGTGGAACCAAGGTTTTAAACGGTAGAAAAGAGGAATGAACAGAGGGAAAAAGGTTTAATCGGTAGAAAAGTGGTTTTATGGTCGCTAAGGCTGAAGAAAGGCAAAATATGGAAGAAGAATGTTGGATCTGTGAAGGAAACTAGACTTACAGTGCGGAGGAGAGGTGGATCTTTAATGGAGGTTGGCGATGAGGAGATGCGCTCTTGAGAGAGAAACTGGCTCGCAAGAGTGTGTAGAGACGCGACTAACCGCCACCATTCCGCTGCAGCCGCTCCATGAGAAAAGAGTTTCCGTCATCGTAGCACCGTCGCCGCTCTCTCCCCACACCGTCACGCGCTCTCACCGCCAACGCACATCGTAGAGAAAAAGGAGAAGAGAAGAGGTGCTAGGTTTTTGGGGAAAAATTTTGTCATAGAGGCTAGGTTTTCTTGGCTGCTTTTTTAAGGTCCAGTCCAAGCCCATATGCCTCGGTCCATCTGCTAACCGAGGCAGTATCTTTGCCACGTGAGGTTTATGCCTTGGTTCACCCTGCCAACCGAGGTAGTATTCCTTTTAGACATCGGTTGCTTAACAACCAAGGTATATACTATTCTAAATATTACGAAACTGCCACCGCGTTTTGATACGCTTCGGTTTCAAAAAAACCGAAGCATAATGTGCGAGTTAAAAATGCGATTTTTTACTAGTGATTACAGAAATGAAAATTTCTTTTACAAACTAAGACTCATAGTCCACTACGAGCCTTAAATGTTAGTGTGAATACGACCAAGATCATTCAATCCCTTGGGAGATTATTATCTCGACCTTAATTAAGACCATTATTAAAATAAATAGAAGATTAAATAAGTTAATTCAGATACCTTAAGTATCCCTATATTAGACATAGGCTACCTGTCATAGGTCCATATTAAGGAAAATTCCCATATGATGATAATCACCCTAAGGGCTTACAAAATGCATCCATGACTATGCCTAACTCTAATCTTTTTCTCTCTAAATATGCAAATAATGTAGAATTGTATAGGTTTTCTTGCACATTGTTTAGGTCTTGTACTTTTTGGAACTTGTATTTATAAACCAAGTTGTAGGTTGAGCTCTCGTGCTTTCAATCGGGCTTTAGGATCAACCTTTTGAGCTCATCTATTTCCAGTTTAGCTTCTAGACAGACATGCAACTTGGTCTACAAATTCAAGGTCCAAAGAAAGAAAGTCCCAAAAAATGTGTAAGGAAACCTATACAATTCTACATTATTTTCATATTTAAAGAAAAGAAAACTAAATTTAGGCCTAGTCATGGACCCATGTTTTAAGCCTTTACGGGGTTGTAGGTTTATTCAAGAAAAAAAGCCATATAACTAGTATACAACCATTGGAGGTAAAATTAGTCATTCATTTATTACCATATTCATTGTATATAATGTATTATTGATTTAAGCATCAGAGTATCTTGTAAGCACTCCCCCTCAACATCTCGACAAAAAAGAAGTAATTATTTCATATTAGAAGCAAAGATGTTGAAGGAGAATCTTGTAAGGTCGACCTTACAAGAAAAAAAGGGACTATGTATTTTTTAGAGTCTATCAATGTTGTCGAACATTTATAGTTCGATTATAATATATATATATATATATATATATATATATATATATATATATATATATATATATATATATATATATATTGTATACAGTAAATCCAAACTTCTTTTCTTGTTTGGTCATTGAATAAGATAAGTGATTTTTTAGAGCAATTTTTTTTATACCTCCAAGAATATTTAATGTAACTTCTTAGTATAAGTTGAATAAAGAATAAGAATAAAGGAATCATTGAAACTATAATTTTACCTCTTTCTTGACATAGTTAATGCAATATACTTTTCCTTGCTTTCTCATCTCCTGGTCAATTTCTTCATATACATCAAAAATTGCCTTATAACATAATTGCATGTAATTTGGGAGATCAACACAGCAACGAATATCCCACCTGCTAGTTTTTAGGAAGTTATCTTTGATATATCGATAGAATTAAGCTAAAGATATATCATTTTGATGTGCCTAACCTGTCAATTGCATTGGTGAAAAGCTCAAGTTCTTCTATGGTTCCATAAGCATCGTAGATGTCATCAATGATGGTACCTAAAGCTGCTAATTTTGTTGTTATCCATCTTGAATATTGTGGTTCAAAGTACACCCCCAATGCCCAAAAATAACATTCTACGATCCTATCTCGTGTAAAAGGTAAATTGGATGAGACATCTAAATCCTTATCCCACCATCTGAATAAAAAAAAACATTAATATTCCAAAGAAAAAAACAAAAAGAAAGAATCTTTAACTGATATATATTCATTTATACATCGAAAGGTAATGTGTCTAAAGAAGATATATATTACTTGGTTATACTGCTGAGTTCTTTCAAATGTAGCTCCTGCAACTTGTTAAAATCTAATTTTGCAAATGTTAGCAATTTTTCATCATGAGATGGATATTCCTCGTATAAAGACATAAAATATGTTGTCTCCAACCTAGGCAAACCTCGGCGAAGTGATTGTCTTAAGTTATGCTGAACTCGTGCCACAAGAGAAGAACTTAGTTGGGTGGTTATAGACTTAGTTAATTGCTCCATACTGAAATTGTATGCTTCTTCAAGTACTTCTTCTCCATGACATCTTAGTTGGGCTGCTTCATAAAAGCTTAACATTCCTTCAATATCATCCGTTAAACTTTCCTTAAACTTTCCGGTTTGGTCTTCGAATTTGAAAAATACACCTGTTTAACTTATAAACATGTTTTAATTTCAAGATAAATATATCTAATTATATAACTATTATATAAGGGATATGCCACCACACAAATGACATACACATTAAAATCCAACTATTTGTATAAGTTGGTTTTAGTCATCCTATAAACCCAATCTTAAAAGTGAAAATGAAATAATAATTTGTTGTATAAGTTAAAATAAAATAAACCCTATTTAAAAAAATTATATTTATAAGAGGTTAAGTTTTGATGATTGAGAAATCTGTACTGACCCAAACATGTATGTATTTTGCGATTCATTGATTTGAGTTTTCAAACTCAGGCAAATTTTATCACCATTAACCTTCTAACGCAATTTCATGGTTACTCAGTACTTTAATATATTTATCTTGCAAGTCTACTATTTTATATAATATAATATTAGTATTACCCTTATATTAAATTCTTAAAATATTAAATTTATGAATTTTATTTTATATGATGTTCAATTTTTTTTCCTTGAACTTAATGTAAGATTTAAATATGATTCATCTTAATAAGATGTTAATAAGACATGGGTGTTTGACCCTCTATGTAAAAAAAAACGTTTGGATAGAAGAATGTATTTGAATCCATCACCAAGACTAAACTAGTTACTACTAAAGAAGGGAAGGGAAGACATAAGACGTAGTACTCAACAAAGAGATAAGTGGCCCATAGAGTAAACTTAAACAATAAATGCAATAGCATCGTAGTGAGTTGAACAAGGAGTTATTGTTCTTTGAAAAGTAAATTTGGTGAAATGCTCAGGAAAACCTACTTGAAGAAATGCGATATCCATGTTGTCTAAGCAGCCGAAAGAGTAGAGCCGTATGGTAAAGATCATCACAGTGAGCTATGATATTATTATCCTTTGTTGAAATGTCATAAATTTGACATAAAGCGCTGTCAATTTCGTGCTCAAAATGGTAAGACACACCCAAACGTTGGACTGAATCAATGAAGTTCAATTTAAGAGAGAAATTGGTATCATCAATAGGTGAGACAAGCCTCTTCCTCACGTCCTCTTTTAATAGATTAGCCTCTTGAATACGGCTATCACTTTCCTGCATCAAGTAGTAACGAAAAGTCCATTATACGAAACGTTTTATCTACACAGACTAAATGTTACCGTAGGAAAGAGATTGAAAAAGTAACGGATGAAAGAGTAAATACAGAGGAAGAGGGAACATAAGAAAGAAAGCGATTGCCCCAAATGGAGGGATGAAAATTGGCGGTGGTTCGAGTGAAAGGAGGTTTTGCACCACTGGCAGAAATTGGAGGTGATAAGGCACCGTTGGACATGGTTTGTAGGAGACTATGGGTTCAACGTACGTTACTAAGTACAGACACGCTTCTTATATTTTTGTGCCAGTCACATCTATACTGTCACGGACTTTATAAGAGGTAAAGTATTAAATTTTGGAATATATATTTTTGAGTCCACATGATTAAGACACTATAAATAAAAAGAAAAATAATTTTCAATGTTTTTGAAAAGTAATTAAAAAGTAAAAAATTGAATCATTATTATCAATATCTTTAATATTTGAATAAGTTAATGTTAAAAGATCATTAAACTTAAATATATTAACTTTGTTGGCACTTTTTAATAATTGCATGACATAGAAATTTCATTAAAACAAATATGTAAAAAAATATGAAGAACTATACTAAATTCATCATAAAAATTATATTTCACCAAATATAGAAAAACAAGATCAATTATAAAAAATATTTTAGATAAAACCATGAAAATTATTTGTATTATTTTCTATAAATAAAAGTTAATACGATTAATTTATTTACACAAAAATCTCATTAACAACGAAGAAAGTAAATTTTAAAGTATTACCATAAAGGCTTAATTACCTACTTAGTCCCCATGTTCGGAGGTAATTTGCTGTTTAGTACCCGGTTTTAAAAATGTAGGCATTTGATACCTATGTTTTGAAATTTGTATCAATTGAATCCTACCCACTTAACGCCGTTATAAATCTAACGTTTTTCTGACATCAACTTTGAATTGTGGACGAGCGGTTGTGGACGATCGTCCAAACAGAGGAGGACGCTCGTCCAACACTGGAGGACGCTCGTCCAAACAGAGGAGGACGCTCGTCCAACAGTGGAGGACGCTCGCCAAACAGAGGAGAACGCTCGTCCAACAGTGGAGGACGCTCGTCCAACAGTGGAGGACGCTCGTCCAAACAGAGGAGGACGCTCGTCCAAACAGAGGAGGACGCTCATCCAACAGTGGAGGACGCTCGTCCAACAGTGGAGGACGCTCGTCCAAACAGAGGAGGACGCTCGTCCAACAGAAGAGGACGCTCGTCCAACGATGCTCGGACGCTCGTCCACTACCGCTCGTCCACAATTCAAAGTTGATGTCAGAAAAACGTTAGATTTATAACGGCGTTAAGTGGGTAGGATTCAATTGATACAAATTTCAAAACATAGGTATCAAATGCTTACATTTTTAAAACCGGGTACTAAACAGCAAATTACCTCCGAACATGGGGACTAAGTAGGTAATTAAGCCTACCATAAACTAAGAGTAATATGTAATATGATTGAATATAACAAATGAAATAAATTCAACAGTATTAAATATGTCAAACGGGAAGTCTCCCTCTTATATAAAGATAGAACTTTAAAAAACAAAAATAATCAAAATGTAAAGAAAACACATTTTCCGCATGCGGAATCTTTTTCTAAAGAGTGGCTGGGAATAAAATCTTGAGTAGAAAATGGTGAGAGCTCGCCCACTATTTGAATTAATGTGGGTCTACAATAATACAACACACTAAGCTAAAAAAGATGTGATTGTAAATTAGCACGTGTGGACTTGACTAAAACATAAACCAATTGACTGTGTACCTAAAGCTGATAAGAGATCATTATCCTTCTTGCAAAAGATAAGAAAATAGTGGTGGCTAATGTGAAGGTTGTAGATTATGATCTCAAAATACAGTTTAAAATAAAAGTTAAAATATAAAACCAAGATGTTACAGAAATATATATATATATATATATATATATATATATATATATATATATATATAAACCTACATGTTCAAAATAGTATATTATTTTTTTTTAAAGATGTTGAATTTTTTTTTACAAAAGTATTTTTTTCAAAAATAATACTTAAGAACAAGTGCGAAAGACATCTAATAAGAAGAATGTGTTAATTTGAAAGGCAATATATGATGCTTAGAGATCTCATAGCTACATTTGATCTTTATTTACTGATCATAAATTCCATTAGATAAGTCTATTTTTCTTTTATATTTTAGTTTTTTAAACACCTGATTCATTGATATTTTTATATCTTTTGATGGAAGAAGATTAAGCACGTTACATTTAGAACTATATTTTTTTTTTCATATGCATAGGATATTCATCCCCTTAATAAGTTTAGTGTTTAGTGAGCTTTTAAACTCAAAAAATAAGATTAGAGCTGTCAAAACGGGTAATCCGCTTCAATCCAACTCGACTTACCACAGGTTAGTCATTTAGTGAGTCAACCTAACCTGTTTCATTTATTAGCAAGCTGAAAAATTTGAACTCGGCTCGACCCACCCCGGATTGGTGGGTTAAACGAGTTGGCTCATTAGCTCACTTAATTATAAGTTTTCTTTAAAATAAAAAAAATTATAATTTTTTTAATTCAAATCTAAATAAATTTCACTCTAAAACGATGTTAAACTCCAAAGACAATTCAAAATAAAAAAAATATCATACAATCCAAGCGTAATGCAAAAACAAACACAAAAGGCGAACAAATAAGTTTTTAATATTGATAATTTTTGTATCACTTGTCCATTTATAATATTAGAGTCTTGAATAGATAAATCTATAATATATTTCTCTCTTGAAACATCTGTTTTATATCCTCATCTACAATATAATAAAAGAATGTTAACTAATAATATTGAAACACAAAATAATAAATAATTAAATTAAATTAGTTAGGTTGGTGAGTCAACTCAGCTCACCACGGGTTCAACCCGGGTGAGCCGGGTTGAAAACTAACTCGCATAAAAAATTACATTTTTTTCACACCCAACCCAACTAAAACCCGTGGTGGGCCAAATTGACTCGCGGGTTATAACCCATTTTGACAGCACTAAATAAGACATATTTTAAATATCTTAATAAATTTGCAAAATTGAATTAGATATAAATATTTTACTAATTTATTAGAATCAATTTAACCTACTTTAACATAATGTATAAGATTGTTTTTAAGTTAAAAAGTATAATAAATTGACATATAAATATTTATTAATAAAATCCTAAATTATAAATGGAATTTCTACATAGTTCATTTTATAAAACGTTGTTATCTCTTTAGAAAAATTTTCTCTTAAATCTCTTTCCCTTCACATGAGTGCAGTAAATGGATATGACAATGGGTAACGGTTTGAAATAAAGATATATTAAGACAAATAAAAAAGGGAGAGTTTTTTTCCTCGCACTACAAAAAAGAAGGGCATTACCGAAGGCCAGAAGCCCTCGAAAACAGCCCAAAATCGTTGGTAAAAGGTGATTACCGAAGGCTTATCGACGGCCAAAGAGCCCTCGGTAAATCCCTTGTCGCTAACATTTACCGAGGGCTTTTGCCCTTCGGTAATTACCGAGGGCCAAAAGCCTTCGGTAATTACCGAGGGCCAAAAGCCTTCGGTAATTACCGATGGTCAAAAGCCTTCGGTAATTTCCTGTCGAAGATAAAAAAAAGGTGAGTCTTTCTTGTTAGCCAAAGCTACAAGGCAAAAGGTCATATGAACCTAAAGCTTCTTATGTGTTCTATTCAAACAACCAATTTGGAAACATTGTAAACTTTTTTTAATGTACAAGACACCTGGGAAGTGGAACAAAATTTACTTCAGTTGTTGAAGGCCAATTGCTCTGATTCTAATCAAGAAGCTAATTGACGTAGAAGACATTACTAAACTGAAGAGGCTAATCTAAACCTACACATTCTATGATCTTACAAACAAGGTAAGATGTCTCATGGCTAATTCTAACAGATTACAACCAATGGAAGAGGCCATTGTACATGCTTTATTTTATCAAATTCATCATTCACAAATTAAAGTACCAAAAGAAACCTCTTACATATTTGGCAATCAGTTTCAAACCATTCACAACAAATTTTGACATACCTCAATGTTTACAATATCATAAAACTTCAATCAGTATAACTTAACATTCAAACTCAACATTCACAACATCTAAGAACAAGATCAAATTCATGAAATAAAAATGAAAATAATAGGACATACATACAATCATGCAATTTCAGTTTAGGTCCCCATACCTTTGCCTTTGCTTTCCTTTCCTAGTTAAGTCTTCTCCGTAGACTCTCGTCCTCCCTTTGTGGCCACAATCCAAACTCCTTTAAAAGCTCACCCTAACACATGAAATGGAAGTTCCTCTAAAAACTCCTTTAAATGTCCACAAAAAATTGAATCCAATTTCAGGAACTTACAGTCATTCCAAATAGCCTAAGACTTTAACATAAATAATATTTTCCTAATGAACTTACTAACAACTATAAAAAGCGTATGGAAGTGATTTAAACAAAGAAAGTAGAGAAGTGTGTTAACACCCATCCATCCTTTTATTTTTTTCCCCTTTTCTGGAACCTTTTTAATCATTTGACATTTACTTTGATCAAAAGTTAAATAACTCTCTCAACCATATAAAAACAAAGCATGCAAATTAACACAGGAGATAAGGCAGCTGCATTTGGTTTTGGACATCTCACTCATATCATTTCTCATCATTACGACAAGAACAATTATTACTGCCAACACCTCCCAAAACATTAAAATTACACAAAAAAAACTCTAAATTATGGAGACCATATGAAATAGAACAACCAAAGCATAAATAAACACCCTTTTCACACTGCTACTCCTTCCACAATCCAGACTCTACTTCCTCCACCACCCAAACCACCCTCCTTCAACAACACTTTTAAATCATTCAATCAATATCAAACTTCATTTGTAATAAACACTTTTAAATGATTAAAAATAACATCAGCTTTGCAGCCATACAATTCAAATAATTAATAAGCATAGCAACAATTTAAGCATTAACTAATACTATCCAAAAAGGAATAACAATAACCAACTAAAACATCACCAAACAAATTTATCATACTGCACCAGAATTCAACAAACCAATTTCTTTGAATTTTGACAACTTTTGGCCAAAGAAAATAATCAAAAAGTAGCTTGAAAAAAAATTTATCACTACTCCACTTCCATTTTAACTCAAAAACTGATGGTTTAGAAACAAAATCTTCATATAAATCAAACTATGACCAAATGAACAGTAATATCAACTTTATTACACCAATTTAAACTTGTTCAATCTTTCCAATAGCATAGAAAAAGCATAAACCGAAAACCAACCCTTACTATTGCCAATTATGCAGTACAATAAACCATCATACCACCAAAATAAAGATTCAAAGTAAGTGAGGAACATCAACAAAACCAATTCAGACTTTAGACAATGTACTCATTAGCTTCTAATCTTATCAAAATCATTTTAGAGTTTAGACAATTCAAACAAAACCACTTGTTTCATAAATTAACCAGTTGAGTAGTTTTAAGTATGGCACTATTGTATCAGCACCATAAGAAGTTGACTGAACTGAAAGTAGTTATCCTAGCAAACAAAGAGGTTCACATATCAGGGTAATGTATTATTATTATAGCATGAACTGGATATATTTTCCGTAAAAGCCATAGTCAAATATGTGACTTAATATTTGTGTATATTTATTAAACAAATCGGATGTCCTTAAGGGGAATTCTCTATAATTACCACTTTTCATAGTTTTGGGTTTTGTTATGTATAGGTAATTGACGCTTTGCATACTCTATAGGTATTAACCATGTGTGTGTTTATGTATATAATTCAAAATTATTGTGTAGAGGTATTGGGTAGCAGTCAAAGAGTAGTAGTACCATTGAGTTAGAGAAAGACAAGAGTGAGGTTACAAGATGCAGAATTCAAATTACAAATTACATCAGCAAGTTTGATATATGATTAAGAACTGATTTGATAAGATAACTCATGCAGATTTCAAATTACTCACAAAGGCAATGTTCCAAACCTAATTTTACTTCATATATTCAAATCAACCATCCAAATTTTGATTCAGAAATTGAACCAGGTTGAAAACCAGGTATTTGGCTCAAACATACCACTCAAAAATTGCTCAAATAAGTAGAATGACAGTATACATGGCTACCAATGGTCTAAATGCTACAGCCAGAATTTTAACACTTTAAAGATTGAGCAAATATAAAGCAGATCGCCCAACTGCTATACCAGCAATTTTGAGCTATTTCTCAAGGTGCAACCAAGCTCTTGCTTTAGGAAATCATAGCTTAAATGGTCTGCACTTAGTAATGGCTCAAATCAGAGTGAAGAAATCAGTTCTAATGTCACTAACTGGTTGAAATTATAACAGCTTATGGATGAACCAGGAAGGTGATTTTGATGATGTGAATTAGGCACCCGAGCTCTGTATAAACATATCATTGCTCATTTTTGTGTGCTTACTATTGATCAATCAGTTAGATGCACCAAAACAAAATTTCACTCAGCAGAATACTTGGAATGAGAACAAAACAAGTAATATAACATGACTTTGGACAAAACTGGACAAATTTCAAAATAAAATGACTCAAATCAGAATGAACTGACTAAAAATGACGAAACCAAAGCAAATCAAGGTTGGCACACAAGAATAAACATCATCAGAACCTAAGAAATCAAAATTCCATGTTGTAATGATGAACAGAAGCAATGAAACAGTGAAGGAAACAAAGTTGACAAATTCCAAAATAGAAGAACTAGACACTGAGTTGGACTCAGTAGCTCCATGGCTCTGAATACCACATGATGTCACGTCTAGTCAAAGATCCTTGGGTGCAAGGCTTCATAGATGACAACTCTTATTGATTGTGCATGACTTTATTTGATGGGCTCATGCTTGTCTATTGGGCTTCAGCCCAAGTCATCACTTTTTAGAGAACTTGCCTAGAGAATTAACTGAATTCAACAAATGTTTCTCTCTTTACAAATGGATTACAGAATAGATAGGGTAGCACTTATGGTAGAAAAGATGCGTAAGAACTCAACTTTGGTGTTGTGGCATGTGTGGAGGGGATTTGTATAAGCTCTAGTAAGGAGAGTAGTTCAAATAGAGGGTACCTTAATTGCTAGACACAAAGGGAGACGACAGAAAATTATAGGTAAAACCATTGACAAGGATTTAACAACCAATGATGCTTACAAAAATTCTTAGAATGGGGTCTATGCCTAGCTCAACCCATAAAATTGACTTATAACATCATTTTATTAAATATCATCTTCTCCTCACTTATATATATCATCATTTTATTATATTTTTAATATGAAATCTTAAACACACCTTCTTTTGCTAAAAAATAGGTATCTTGAGTGTGAGACTAGATATTTTAAAAGTGGTTCAATAGTAGTTTGATAGCAAGTAATATGATAGACCCAATAATAGTTGCAAAGATAGACTCTTATACTATCTTAAAATGTAAGATTGGAACTTAATCAGTTCCAAAAAACTTGCTTGTATAGGATTGTTCTTCACTTATATAATATAATTTCATATCTCTCTTATTGATTGAAGATCTCTAGTAGACATGATGTATGGTAAATCATTATGTTGTTTGTTCCAGTAAGCAAGCTCACGTACACAAAGAAGGCTAGATTGTTGTTGTTGGTCATAAACACTAGTGCAAAATAGACTTTTTATAGCGTCTGTTTATACCTGTTCAAATTCATCAGGTGTAAAAAATAATGCGGTAGCAAAATGGTAAATAAAAAAAACTTTTTTACACCAATTACTCTAAAAATAGGTATAAAAAATAATATGATGACAAAATCGTAATAATAATAAATAATTTTACACTGGATATACTCAGAAACCAGTGTAAAATAATTTTTACACCTATTTTACTTATAACCAGTGTTGAATATTTAATATTCTAGCTTCTATTCACAATTCACTGCGCGCATCTTCTTCTTTTTTCCTCTTGGTTCTACATTTCTTCATCTTTGCTTCACATCTTCTCTTCTCTTAGTTCTCTCTGGTGTCTTCTTCTCCTCCGCAAGCTCCTTCGCATTGATGGCATTGATGGCAGAGTTCAAAACCGCCAATCCGCGACTCTTTTCCGATCTGCTCGTCAAAACCCTTGTGCTCTTGGACCGCGCCTCCTCTAGAAGGTTAGATCCTCTCTTTTGTTATGTTTGGGCGATTAGGGTTCCACTTATATAATGATAGATGTTATTATTTCCTTGGTATATAAAATCATGGCTTGTGAAGCATGGCCTCTTTTTGATCGAGTTTCTTCTCAGCTAGGTGGTGGATGCCAAAAATTTGCGCTTCCAGCTTGATGAGCACCGTGGCTCATCTTCATTCCTGAAGCATATTTTCAGATAGCATTTGCGGTAAGTGTTGATTATATTACTGGATATAGGAGGCAAATTGCAGTGGATTTTGCCTGACATATGCTCCAGGACCATAATGACCGAACCTTGTGCAGTAAGGATTTGGTTGATAAGGCTTTAAAGAGAAATAGTGGAGACAATTTGTCTGCGGTTGAGATTTGCTTCCAGCAGCAACCTCCTCGCAACTTTGTGGCCCCTTGGTCTAGAGTGCACTAGAGCTTCTCTGCTTAAGGTTTGAAGGAGCTGTAGAGTTTCCTTGATAACTTAGGTAATTGAGTTCCTTCAATTTTCTTCTTTTTGAGGATTAAGATTCATTTATAATTGTAGGTGTAATATGCTTGAAAGAAAACTTTGACTGTAACATATGCCATCTAGTCGACATTTAATTTAGTTCTTGGATGTTTAGAATCACTACCACTGTCTCTGCATCATTCTTGTTACATTTATGCATAATCAGTACGTATGGTTATGTGATGCATTTCAACAATCTTGTTCTTTTTAATTGGACTATTACATGGTTCAGATTAACTTTTATCTAAAACAGATTATTTTTGAATTAATTATAATAGGCTTCTAGAAATTGCTCATTTATTTTATGTTTATAATAAACAGATATTTTTAAAATTATAAATTATACTTTAGATTTAAGATAAAAAATTTAAATTATGATACGTGGTTCTTTTAATAGTTGACAACTTAAAAAAACTACTAAAATTTACTTTAGAAATTAATATGCAGAGATGTATGAGTGTAAAGTGAAAAATATAATTAAAAAATGTAATTTATAATGGTTGAAAGAATCCTGTTAACTAGTTGCAGCGTGAAATGTACTTCTAAATCAATGAGAACAAGGATATTCTCATCATCTAATTAAAATAGAAATTTAAAACTATATGTTTTCATTTACGATATTTAGGTTGCTTATATGAGGAAGTTGTCAAGTGGTAATTCTTGGTTCTGTGTTTTGGTTATGTAATTTTATTTTTTATTTACGTTTGTATTATTGGTTTGCAGGATCTTGTGGAACTGTGTATATCATGCTCTGTGGTATGGATTGGTATGTTCTTTCCTCTCCTTGTAATTTCTGTTTTAAATTTCATCTTGCTTAACATGTTTAAGTTTTTTGTATACATTACACTATCGATTATGTTGCAATTCAAATTACTATCATTTAAAGTCCTTTTTTAAAGTGTTCAGTTGAAATTTACTTTGTGCATCATCAGACAAAAATATATTCATGTTTCTGTAGGGTGTTACTCTTAAGGTTTTCTCAAAGCAAGAATATTCAGATGATGTGCTATTGTCCTTCAGACAAGAAGTAATGTCTAGAAGTCTAATTTACTTGTAATGTTAGGAAATGAAAAATGAGCTAAAGTTTATCCATATGATGAAGTCAACTTGTGTATAAAGAATGCTATGATGACCCATACGTAGGAGAGAAAATTTAATTAGACCTTAATAGACTATCCTCTGTGGATTTTACCTTAATGAATTTTACACAATGAGATAATCTTTATTAGATTAGGAAAACCTGATATACAAGACTTGGCTGATTTGAATCACTTGAGGAAATCATTAACTATACAAAGCCTGTTTATTTTAAATTTCTTGATTTAAGTGCAATTTAAGTTTGTAAAGCTGAATATTTGATAACCCTTTAACTTTCCTTTGCTTCGAGCATTTCATTCCCACTGTAGTTTCATGGCCTATTTGTTATCCAATGTGAGTGATGCCTTGCCTTTGCATCCAATGGTTAGAAACTTTAATGTTGATTATCCACTACATTTTGATGACATGAATGTTGTTGTTGAGCCTGCCATTGGATTGATGGAGCTTAATGAGTATTTGGAACCTTATGGACTATTTTTTCCACTTGATCCAGGTCAGTTGGTTATGACTTGGGATATCTCTCATAGTTAGTTTCAGGATCTATCGCTAGTTTATATATATATATATATATATATATATATATATATATATATATATATATATATATATATATATATATATCACTGCAGTTGTTATTTTGAATACTTGTTCCTTAATGTTTCTTCGAATACAAGGGTATCTTTGCATGATATATATATCACCCTAGCAACTCATACAGTACTCAACATTCAATTTAGTCCTTGGATATTTAGAGTCACTATCTCTACCTCATTCTTGTTACATTTCTGCAAAAGAATCAGATAAGAAGATAAAAAAAATTGAATCATACATTATACATTACGTGTATAAATGCATTTATATAGAAAGAGAAATTGTGCCAGCTTATCCTTAATTATACTATTGGTACCTATTATAGAAAGATAATGCCTACTCAAGTTCTTTGGCTTGATTCTTCACAGCATTAGTAACCTCTATGGCTGATTGCTTTGATGGCTCATTTAGATGGAGCAAAAATGTTATATTGTCATGCAACATTGTATTTGCATTTTATTAGAACTAACTATAATTATGCCTTTTCTTATCCCTTTGTTTTCAGATTGCCATCAAGCTTGAAAAAGGTCTTCCACCCAATAATTATATGTGCAACATTTGCAGAGCTGTCAGCAATTGCTTTGGTTTCTTTCCAAGTCGTTTTTAATGTTATAGAGCAAACTGATTTTATGTTTTGCCCCAGGTCCCTACTGTTCTAGTTCAAAAGCTATTTAATCAAATTTTTCAATACATCAATGTGGAACTCTTTAATAGGTAAACATGTCCTTTTTCATTCAATCCTTTTTACAGTAATGGACTAATTATAACTCTTTAATCTGATTTGAAATCTGATTGTAGTATTGATAGCTTCTTATTCTGGTTTGGGAAACTAACTTAGGAAAGAAATTCTGATTTGAAGTTCTTTACGATTGATTTGGTATTCTATCTTCTGTTCTACAGGTTTGTCCTGTTTGTTTGACCAATCCAAGAGACTTGGCCTTCGGGTGTGGTCACATGGTGAGTTATCATTATTCTTATTTATTATTATTATTATTATTATTATTATTATTATTATTATTATTATTATTATTTATACAATATTTTAGAAAAACAAACTTGCAAGGATTGTGGATACAAGTTAACTAATTGACGCCACAATGTAATCTTTATTTATTGTTACAGGTAGAAGATGCTCGATATCTGTTTTGTAAATTCAGTATCCAAAATGGCCTATAGATAATGTAGTACTTGTTAGGGTAACACTTTGATTTGGTCCTTTTGCTTGCGGGAGCTTAAAAAGTTAACATAAAATAGGTAGAAGACAAATTATTGAATTATAGACAATGTAATTCTTAATTTTTTAAGTTGGATTATAAACAATGTAATTTTCAATTTCTATGTATAATTGTTCTTAGATGATTAGATGTTTCAATAATACATTTTGAATTGAGGAATTATTTTATGTGTAATTATGTTATGTAAATATATTTAAGGACTTTGTTAGATAAATATTACATTGAAGAACTATTTTGATGTGTTAATAATAGAAACAATATTGATTATTTTTTTGGTTATTGATAATTTAGACTGTACTATGGAATAAAATTTTATGCAGGTTTAAATATGGGTAGTGGCACATACAAATCAAATATTCAAAAAAACGTCACTTTTATACCTGTTAAAACACAATAGGTATAAAAGTGAGCTTCTTTTTCAACAACTACTTTTATACCTGTTATATATTGAATCGGTTCTGAAACCGGTGTGAAAAATCGAAAACTTTCTATACCCCTCACTTCAATACCTAGTAGAAAATAAGTATAAAAAGTCTTTTTTTAACAGGTATAAAAAACGTTTTTTGCATTAGTGAAAGGACTAGTTATTCAAGTTTCTTATTCATATCTTTGGAGTTAAGTTTGTGTTTTCATAGACTAAGTGGTGTAGTGTTTAGGTTCATGAGATTTGGTGGAGGCAATATTCAAATTTAGTAAGTTCATAATTTAATTAGCAAATTTGATCTCCTCAAACGATACTTCATATGCTAACTATGTAATGGGAGAAAAAGCATTAAAAACCTAGAGGTTGCAGCTAAAGCTTACGATTGATTACGTGAAGTGTTAGATATGTTGAAGATTTTATATCCCAAGCTCCCAAGGATTTGTCATAGGTTTGGAGATCAGAGAAAAAGCTTTTCTAATTAATTTCTTTTATTATTTCCATGATTATGAGAATACTAGCCATTTATGTTCATTTACAGCACGATAAGTTGTTTTTCATTTGGTTATCCTATAACATCAGTGTAGACACACATAGTTTCTTATCAAACTGCTATTATGTTGCAGTAGGTGAAGTCACCAACAATACCACAATTGCCAAGACAGAAAGAGCTAGTCTCTTCTTTACCTCTAACTTAACTCTTTCAAAAGGGTGATCGAGTTGTACACTCCACACTCCACACACCACACAAACAAAGATAAATTTCATTACATCAACAGTTGTAACCACTATAACATAATGAGGCAAAAAACCACAACAATTTTTCCCACAAACCGACTACCTCAAAAACTCTAAGGTCATACATAAACAACACAATTTCTGCTACACATATAATGACAGAGACAAAAAAAAATTAAAACGAAAAAAAAGAAAGAAAGAAGGCATCATTGAAGTACAACTTCTTCTCGAGAACCATTCAATTTTGAAAACAAAACTTACCTCGAAAGCAAAATGGTCGACGATGCCAGCCTTTACAGACCACGACCCCTACGAACTTAACAAGTCCACTTCACCCCAACGTCGTCGTCAAGCCAACCCGATGACTCCCGACCACTACCGCAAACGCCAACTACCACGACCCACCACCCTGCTGGAAACACCACGAACCCACCCACACAAACCGCAAAACACCAGCCACCAACGACCACAGCTCTGCGGGAGAACGCCTTAGGGTGACCAGAAATGGACCTCCACCTTCTTATGCTTGACTCAGGGCAACCGGGGGACAAAATTTTGGTAATTTGGGGAGAGAGGGATTCCAAATTTGGGCAGAGGAGAGGAAGATTAGGGGGATTCCAAATTTGGGCAGAGGAGAGGAAGATTAGGTCTTGGGGTTTGGTGTTCTCGTTGGAGAGGAGAAGAAGATGATGTTTTTGGAGGAGCAAAGAGGAAGGGTTTCTGAGGAAGGGTTTTGGACGACGAAACTTGGGCTACTAGAAAATGAATTGCACAGAGGGAATAGCTTGATTTTGGCCAAAATACTTCGAAGACATTACCGAGGGCTCATAAGCCTTCGGTATTTTATTTCACCACTGCATTACCGAGGGGTCATAGGCCCTCGGTAAAATCCCGCCTGAAAAACCCACATTTCTTGTAGTGTCGGTTATGAATTGAAGTTAAAATGTTAAGATTTTACGTCGGTTAGAAAATACTGAAACACTAAATGGAAAAAAAATAATTTTGGGTTTTTGGTAGTAGTTGTTCGTAGAACTGCTGCAAAAAATATTTTATGCTTTGGTTATTTTTACCACGGCTACCATATGTTCAGTTTTAAATAATTATTTAAAATATAATAGGGTTTATGACTTTGATTGTTTTTGGATTCGATGACAAAAGTCTTTAATGCTTCGGTTATTTTGACCAGCGTTGTCATAGGTCCAATTTTAATTAAAATATTTATTTAATTTAAGGATCTTTGGTTACTTACATATGAAAACTAGTATGCATAACATAGGAATACAGACAAGAATATATTTTTCAATCAAAAACAAAATTATAATCATAAATAAATTCAATTACAGATTATGATATTCTATACATACACTTTATTATATCCTAAAATTTACATACTAGTGTACAATTATATTACATATTGTGCAAGAGTTTTTGGTATGTAATGAGTGGACTTGTTAGGAATGGAAAGAGAATTATTGAATCTCTATACAAAACACAATAATTTCAATTAGTGTATGTTTTTCAAACAATAGAGAAAAAAATTGTTTAAATGTAAATATTAGTGTTTCCTGACCACTTGTAATATGGACACGAATAATGGTTACCATCTAATGCATTACATAGTAATTGGATTACACTTTAGTGCTAGAGAATTTGCGTTGTCTTACTTGGACCATTTATTCCATGACATAGTGCTTGCCTTTCTTTAATTGACCATGCTTCCTCCAGAAATAATCAACTTTGTTTTTCCTTAAATGTCACTTTCTTGTACTATAGATTGTAAATTGTTTTCTGTTTAAAGGATCCAATTGCACCCTGCTTAGGTTGAATTATGTTATTTTAACTTACGGATACACCATGACCTTGGGTTTGCCATACCCTGGTGCTGTTTTATTTGAATTAAAATACAAGGACGAACCGTAGTTTATCATAGTTCAATGGTTGCACTTGAATTATAGAATTTGTAGGTGAGTGTACGAGAGTGTCTAGTAGTGAAAGAGTGACAGAGTGTGATAAGGCGAGAGATTATGATTTATGGCAGCATTGCATTGCATTAAATTGCTCCCATCAAAACATAGTGCTATCCTCTCAAGACAAAAGTTAATCTTAATTTGGCCAAGTCACAACTAATGATACTTTAATGATTAGATTTTTGTTTCTATTAATGGTTACTACTCTTGTAATGTGACTCCACAATAAATGCACTCTACTCCCTCTCCTAAGGCTTTGGTTATGTTCTTGATACCCTCAAATATTGCGCTTGCTTTGCAAAAACCAACAAACTACAGTTTCTCACTTGATTTATATGTGTCACCCACCAATCAATATTTAACTCTCAAGTGAAGATCAACAGTTTTGAACTTTAATGTCAGGGAATGAGGGAGGGTTACTTTCGTTCGTTTCCCTTTTTGCAGCTGAAATTGGGGAGCTCATAAAGTAGCTGATTTGAATGAGCCATTATTGACAAGCATATGTTCTTACAATAAAATATAGCAGGTTACTTGAATTTTGTGTTTTCTTAATGCTTATTTCCTCTCTTTAGTTACATTACCTTTTACCTAGTCATGTTTTGTGGTAATAATTCTATACTATACTCACTTTTGACCCGTACTTATGAAGGAAAGCATTATTCATTAAACATACATTTTAGTGACATTAGGATATCTTTAATCATCAACTTGATTTGGGTGTTAGTGAGTGAAATCTAAATACACCCTTAATCTTAAAACACATTCAATTCCATATCTAAAAACACATTGATATCATTTATAAATATTTATGATTGTAGACCATGATTTCTGCTACTGTTTTATTCAGCTTTGTCATACTGCTACGTAACTACTGGAAGTAAAATGTATTGTTAAATATATATAAAATAAACTTTATGATGATAGCCCTATTTTTCTTTTGTTGTCCCTAAAATGCTTAAGTTTGTTTTCATTGTAATAGAACTTTGTGGTGAACAAGTAGTGCGGTGTGCTTGTGTCATTGGTCATTCTAATCTCAAGGTAATGACTAACTGGTACACACAACTTGATTTCATTGTGTAAGTCCTATGTTATGATATCATTCAGTTTGTATTGTGACATTTCCTAAACTCTATTTTTATTAATTTTGTTTTAAGTCTTATGTTTACATTTTTTTTTGTTTCTAGAAATTTGCTATCAAACCTGACTCCACCAAGCACTACTTTGTTGTCCACCAAGTATTCCTCTATTGTTTTCCAAGAATTCCTCAATTTTGTACCAATTATAGTATGTTCAAAATGTTGTAGTATTTGTTATTTTCTTCTGAATTGCACAATATTGGTGTATGTATTATATATCTTATGTTATTATTTATTAGGTGTGACTTAATGATATAAAAAATGTAGAGTATTTTGCTTTTAACATAATAGCATACATGTTTATTAATCATTCCTATTCACTTAACTTTCCGCATTGAATTTAATTAGTGAATTATGTTTAACTGTCCATTATTTTCTCAATTTTGGTATTTGACTTAATTTGACCAGTAATTCATATTTTAATTAATTTGAATTATCTAATCATAATTATTTCCATTATTATTTTCAGGGCAATTTTAGAAACTATATTTTGGGACTTCAAGAGGGCTGCCACATCATCTATCATTTTCCACCTAAGTGTTTTATTTTAATTTAGTTTGTAATTTCGTTTCTAATTCGTTTTTGAATTGTTGGGTTAGACTTTTGACTTTTTGGGCCCATTTTTAGTATCAGGAAGAAGCTCAATTTTGGGGGCGGACTTGGCTAGACTAGGGTTTAGTACCCTTGTAGCAAGGGGTTTTAGAACACTCTCATTATGTGGGGGACGTGAACAGTAGGGCTTTGGTTTTAGGTTCCACTTTTCATTTTCCCGTCTCTGTCTGAATACGTTTTATTTTAATCCATTTTCGTTTCATTTTCATTTTGTGTGTTCTTTTTCTCTGTGTTGTTGCAATTTGATGTTTCAATTCGTTTACAGTTTCGTTTTCTCTAGTTTCCACTTCAATTTCGTTTATGGTTCTTGTTTTTGTACTGCACTTTCATTTCAAATTTCATTTTCTCATTCTAACATTACTTTCATTTTCCAGTTCATTTTCCTTTGTTGTGTTGATGTTTCTATTTCGTATTCTCTATGTTCGAACTCGTTCTTGATGGAAGCTTAATTTTGTTTGGTTAGTGACTAGGGATATTGCATTGCCTCCTTGAGATTGTTACGCTGCAATTGGGATTATGTTATTCTACCTTGCATTATGTTAAATATGTTCTATGCTTGCAATTAAGTACATGCTTAGTTTCCTAATTTGTGTTTAATTTTTGCTTAGTTGGTTAGAGACACAGTTGCTTAATTTGTGGTAGCTCAGAATTGATTAGATATTTGTATTGCATTTTCTTAATTCGCTTTTATGAAGATAGGATTAGTCTTTGCTTAGTTGGTTAATTCGTGTTGGATTAGGGGTGAGAGAAGTGAATAATTATTGCTAATAAGGGATTGGAAGCATTGCAATTGCACTAGTGGTCAACCTGTCTTTAATTCATCTTTAATTAGTCTTTAATTCGTGTCTTGAATTCGTAAATCTGCTAAAAAAAATCCCCCCACTACGTATTTGATCCTTTGACGGAACCAAAAATTGGTCCTTGAAAGAAGACCTAGGAGTCATTGCTTAGTATACTACATTTAACTTGCAACATCACTTGTGTATGGTCATGTATATTGTATAAGTATTGGTCTCTGTTTTAAGTTCATACATAATAAATTCAAGAAATTACTCCATATGTATGTTACTAATGAATTAGCTATGAAATAGGTAATAATTGGAAAAACATTATGACCAATATGTGGTAGAATACGAATTTTGATGTCTGAAGTTCAATTGATTTGAATGGGAATTTTTATGGATTTTTTTATTTGAATTGAATTACAACGATATTGTACAACTTATAGGTTGATTTATGCTATAAGAAATACTTTGGTGTTAAAATATACAGTCTATAGAGGTACCTTTTAATTAGGTTCCTCGTCTGATTTTGAATCCCAATTCATATAATATGGCCAACCCATATGTGAAAGGCAGTCCAAAAAATGACATGTACACTTCCCCTTAAGGAATTACTAATACTTAGTATCTTAAAGCAAATGAAAATACACAGCCCTTAGGAAATCCAAGCATTTTAAGAAGTTAATAATAACATGTTAAGGGTAAGAATATGTACTTTACCCCTAAAGCATAAGTTAATTTATCCAAGATGTTACTACGACAACCTTTATCATTTGTAATAACTTGATTTTACTTTCATTTTTGCTCTCCCCCAAGTTGATCTGCTAGGTAGAAGGTGTACAACACTTGTCTTTCCCTGACCCTCATTCGTCAACATGCTGAATAAGAAGCAGACGATAGTTCTGATAAAGAGTTTTCAAATGAAAACACTCAGAGGTTTTACAATTTATTGGCAAAGGCAAATCAACCTATATTTGAAGGATCGAAAGAGTCAAAATTGTCAGTGTACATTACACTCATGGCTTGTAAATCTAATTGGAATGTTCCTAATTAAGCATTAGACTTCATTTCAAAATTAGATTTAGATCTGACACCACCAAACAATTCTTTGTCGAAGACTTATTATGAAGCCAAAAGATGTGTTTCAAAGTTGGGATTGGAAGAGAAGAAGATTGATTGTTGTGTCAATGGATGTATGCTTTTTAATGACAACGACAATGGAAAGAATGATGCATCCTTGGTTGAATGCAAGTTTTATGGGCAACCTCAATTTTGGACAACACATCCAGAACAGAGGAAAAAAAAACTAATTTCATTCAAGTCGATGTTCTACTTGCCGATCATTTCAAGATTACAAAAATGATCACTTCAATGCAAATAGCAGAACACATGACATGACATGATGGTAACAAAACTCAAGGAGTGTTGCGTCATCCTTCTGATGATGAAGCTTGGAAGCACTTCAATCATAAACATTAATCCTTTGTAAGTGATGTCCGTAACGTGCGCCTTAGTCTATGTTGGAATGGGTTTACTCTGTACATTCAGGCGTATGTATCACCATAATCATGTTGGCTGGTGATTGTTACCCCATACAATCATCCATCTAAGATGTATGACAAAGCCTTACATGTTTTTAATGTGTATTGTTAGAAAAGTAGCCCCTATATCTCAAGTCAAGAAGGGGGATGAATTGAATTTCAAAAGCTTTTTAAATGTTTAAAGAATCTTGAATCTTGAAATCACTAATCGAAGGTGTTTGAATCAATCAAGTAAAGCAATATAAAGAAACACTAAAACATATAAAGATTTATACTTGTTCAGCTCTTCACAAGCCTACATCAAGTCTTCCCTCGACAACCTTAGTTAGGGGGTAATCCACTAATCAAGATTTGAGTTCAAGAATACCATGATACACTCAATTGCTATCATCACCACACTCAAATCTTAATACAACCAATACAAGAGAGGATACACTCTAACCTGGTCTACCCAACATAGGTATCAAATCATACACAAAGTAAAAGAACTTAATGAGATTACACTCAAGTAATGCAGAAAGATCAGAACAAATAAGCTCCAATGAGTCTTGATGGATTTCTATATTCCTTGTTTACTAATTTATCTTGAAAACCTTCAAGAACTCTTCTTAAGAAAGCCTGTACTCAAAACTCAAAAAGAATTTTCCAATTAAAATCGTTAAAGAGTAAGTCTCCAATCTGATTTATAACATAATTGATTAGGATTTTTTTTCTGTTTTAATCAATTAGATCACTTATAAAATCGATTAATTTGACAGTTATGCTTAATACTGCTTCTATCAACTAACCTAACATATTAGGTTACTAGCATAATGGTCATTGTTTCTGTTTTAATCGATTATACCACTCATGTAATCGATTAAAATAACATTATGCCTTGTTTCATTTCATTTCACATAGTCTAACAAATTAGACTATCTGCATAATAGATTATGCCTAACTTTCTATTTTAATCGATTATGCTACTTATGTAATCTATTATAATAGACAGATTTGCCCTATTTTTGCTTCCTATGTGTTATGGCTTCTTTTAATGGATTAGATTACTTATGTAATCGATTAATACTATCAGAATTATATGTTCAAGACTTGTTTAAGCCTATTTCATTCACCCTCTCTTGATTAATAGATCTAACACAAACATAGTTAATGTTTTAAACATTTGTTTACCAATTATGTTGTGCAAGAATGATTTAAGCATTTTCTTTTCATTATTAACCATTCATCATCAAAAACCAATATGTTTGGAGTCTAATGCTCCCCCTATCAACATGTATAATACTAGTTCCATCTAATCCTAAATCAACGATTGATGTTTTTTGGAGTCTTTGGTTAATGATTTGAAGAAGCTATGGAGTGGGATTTTGATGTATGATTTTTCAATGAAGCAAAATTTTCTTATGAGGGCAGCTTTGATATGGACTATTAATGACTTTCCAGCATATGACATGTTATCTGGTTGGAGCACGCATGGTCGATTAGCTTGTTCGCATTGCATGAAGCACACAAAGTCATTCTTATTGACTTATGGTCGGAAAAGTTGTTGGTTTAACTGTCATCGAAGTTTTTGTCCATTCATCACATGTTTGGGAGGAACAAAAAGACTTTTTGCAAAGGCCAAGTTGAAACAAATATGCCACAATCTAGGCTTACTCCATCAAAAGTATGGAGAAGATTGAAACATTTTCCAAAAGTCACTGAAAGTGGTATGAATAGGATAGGATGGTATGGATAGTGGCATAACTGGATTAAGAGAAGCATTCTGTAGGATCTTCCGTATTGGAAGGATAACTTGCTGAGATATAACTTGAATGTCATGCATATAGAAATGAATTTCTTTGACAACATTGATCGAGGACATACGCGAATCAAATTAATATGCAATTAAGTACAGTATAATACTAGTAAGTGACTCCTAGGTCGTCTCTCAAGGACCAAAAGTGGTTCAGGTGAAAAGTCGAACACATGGTGGGGGGGTTTTGAAGGTGGTTTTATGAAATGAAATTAACTGCTTAACACAATTTAAACAAAGATTAAAGACAAGTTGGTGTTAGCTCGATTACACTTGTTTTCAATCACAGATTTACAACAGATATTCAATCCTATGACCCTTAATCCAACACGAACTAGACAACTAAGTGAAGTCTAAATGGTCTTCATAAAATGCGAATTAAGCAAACGCACTCACACAGATTCATTAGTTCTGCACAAGCACAGTAATATACTAAGCGAAGATTATCATGCTTAGAACAGATTGCATATATGTAGCGCACACAAAACAAAATCACAATTATGCTCCAATATTCTCAAGGAAACCTTTGCAACCTCACTAATCACCAACCCACAAAATTAAGATTCCATGAACATCCTTCAAAACGCAGAAAACGAATGGGTAACTCAATGCGAAACTCAATGCAGAAAACTCACTAGTCCAAGGTCAGCCCACAAATTTGGCTTTTACTATTTTGACCCAAAATGGCCCAATGGTCCAAATCTGTCCAAAATACAGCAAAAACGAATTTACAATTGCATTAAATCTAAAATGAGCATGTGGAGAGTGGTTGTTGACATTTTTTTCCCTCTTGAAGTCCAAAAATAATATTCCAAACAATTCCCTACAATTAATAATGGCAATAATTAGCCTTAGATAATTCAAATTAATTAAAATAAGAATTATTGGTCAAACTAAGCACAAATATCAAAACTGAGGAAATATTGGACAATTAAGCATAATTCCCTAATGAAATGTAGTACAATAAGCTAAGTGAATAGTAGAAAATATTGATTCATCAAACATCTTTAACACAATCATGAATATTAGTGCCAAGACAAAAGATAATGAAAATGCAAGAAAAGATTTATCTTTATATTGTGCACAAAGATACTTAGAGTTGAAGGCCAAAGATAACAGGAGGTTGTTGAACCTAAAGGGAAATTACACCGTATCAAAAGACAAGACTAGAATAGTTTGTCGATGGATAAAAGAGCTTAAAATGCTAGATGGCTATTCTCCAAACTTGGCCAAATGTGCTAATATTGATAAGGCTAGTATTCAAGGTTTGAAGAGTCATGATTGTCATGTATTTATGGAGACTTTAATCCCTACTGCATTTAGTTGTTTGCCAATGAACATGTTAAATCCACGCATAGAATTCAATCACTTCTTTAAGGATTTGTGCTCCATGACGCTCAAGGAAGAGTCGTTGAGAAAGTTGGAGGAAAATATTCTCATTATTCTTTGCCAATTGGAAAGAATATTCCCTTCTGCAATCTTCGATTGAATGGAACATCTTTCAATTCATCTTGCATATGAAGCATGGTTTTGTGGACAAGTGCAATATAGGTTGATGTATTCGTTTGAAAGGTTTATGGGAGAATTAAAATGTTCGGCGAAAAATAAAGTCAAAGTAGAAGGATGTGTAACTTACTTGCATCGTGAGACAACGTACTTTTGTTCACATTATTTTAAGCACTTGATGTTATCACTCAAAAATGTTAGGAATGAAACGCAATGGCAAGCTGCCACATGTCATTCAACTTTATTAGTGTTTCACCAAGTAAGTCGTCATGCAGGCAATGAGTTCACTCATTGGTTAGTTGATGTTGAATTTAACTCTGCTCACGTCCATATGTTAATTAATTACACTAAAGTGAAGGTGTACCTTGTGTATGTTCTCATCTCATTCTTAACTTGCCAATCCTAAATTTATTATAGTCACTAATTGTGTTCATATTTAACAACTCATTTCTTATGGCTATGCAAGTCCCAAAAGGAAGTACTTCTGGTATAATAGACTCGGAGTTCCCTCAACGGTTCAAATATCAAGTATGTGTATGTTTTCATTAATTTTAAAAACAATTTGAATAACACTTGTAACTAAATCTTTCTTCTCGTATTTGTAGTTCCTAACCATCCATTAAGTCTCATAATTCAAGATCTAAGGGATTTGTCAAATTGGCCCATGAGATGTGTCAAAGAATGATACACATATTTTTTCAATGGGTACAAGTTTCACACTGATGCATTATCGTGAGGAAAGAAGTCAACTAATAGTGGTGTGTTTGTGAAAGGCCTTACAATGGGTGGTTATCATGATTTTTATGGTATTATTCATAAAATTTATGAGCTAGAGTCCAACACTTCAACTACTCCAAAGAGAGTAATTCTTTTTTATTGTGAATGATTTGATCCTTCTAGGAGTGGAACAAGAGTGGATCCTAGGTATAAGATTGTTGAAATTCAAATGACTTTAAGATACCACCCATTTGATCCATTCATTCTAGCTCATAATGTTAGACAAGTTTATTATGTCCCATATCCAACATTTCGTAGCATTGACAAATATGGTTGGTGTGTTGCAATACAAACCAAGTCTAGGGGTCGCATTGAGTCAAATGATGTTGAAGAGGATACCCCCTTACTAAGTTGATGAAATGACACATGCAAGTGAAATTATTCAAGTGGAAGGTGTATCCACATTGCACGACTTCGATGGTCATGTTGAAGAGTTCACTAGTGCATTCGAGGGAAACGACAATGGTTATTTTCAGTTATAGGCAGCGGTTTCGTAACCAAGGCATATACAGGCGAGGCAAAAAGGACATGATTTTGCCTCGGTTCACAAATAATCGAAGCAGTACAATTTTTCCTTTTTTATATATATTTCGCCTCGGTTCCTACTGAACCAAGGCAGTATCTGTCCAATACAAATTAAGAACATTGAACAATTTTTTCTTGCAGATCTTCCAACAATCAAGAATTAAGCCAATACACACAATACACACTAAAATAAAGATTTACAAAAGATAGAGTACCACAATACACATAAAAATAAACTCATGAATGCTTTTGCAGTAGCAGAGGGTGATTGGAACAGTGAACCATCTAGAGCGTCAGGAGTTGCCTCATGAAACTCGTTTTCACTAGGAAGTTCATGTATGAGACCTTCCGGCAGAACATCTGAAATACATAGTGAGAAAAAGGTTAATATAAATATTAATTGAAAATTAAATAAGATGACCACATCCACAAGTGGGGCCATGCAAATTTTAGTACCAACATTATTTACTTCCTGAATTATCTAGCAGTGATAACAACCACATATAAAAGCATGCAGCACTTTAATTCACTTATAAAGAAGGATAAATTCTCAACTTATGATTATGAATTTACACTTTCAAAAAATGTAAATTAATATAATACCTGAACTTCTGGTATCCGGACCATCCAGCTCAACATCATCAAGAACACTGGAAATTAATGCAAAAGAACATCATTAAATGTAAAGGCTATAAAATTTCAACAAAGGGAATAACGTTTGATACTATTGGGTACTTTTCATAAATGATAGCGATTAATAAATCAGGGATAAATCTATGCTAACTGATAAGTGTGTTTCGTATCTTCTCTTACACACATACAAATGAAAAAGAACAGAGTCATTAAACACCTTATATTCCATTCATTACAGTAGCAGACAATGTCACTGTAATTGGGAACACAATTTTAATTCCAGCACACTCCGAAAGTTAAACCATTATAGGAAAAACAATGATAAACCAACATGGGCAACAGTTTTCGATATCCTTGAGCTTCTCAATGTTTGCTTCAATGAAGGACATCCCTAAAAGATTGTAAAAATCAATGATATAAAAGCACAAAAACTTAACTCGAACTTGACTTTCTAACACGCTATCAAACAAGAAGCATAACAATTTCAGATCGTGCACATAACAATTTCAGATCGTGCACATAACAATTTCAGACGTGCTATTTATACTCTCTACGATTTTAGACGTGCACGTAACAATTCTGAGCACTTGGTTCATTTTTTTTTCACACTTAGGCATCAGCTAAGAATACACGTTGAATTAATCAGTATCCAAAGAAGATAATACTAGCAAGAAACGTCCAATATGATAAAAGACACAACACAATCTCAACAGCAAAAACAAGGATCCAAGAAGAAATAGTATCAGTGACAAACCTTTTAGAACTTTCATCATCAAATATGGGCTTCCTCCAACTCCTCTTAGTGAGACTTTCAGGCAAAGGAGTTCGTCCTCCTCCATTGAAATACCAAAAACCCTACTTTACAAAGGCATCACCTCCACCTGTCTCCTTAATCTTGAAGCTGTTAATCAATCTTTTTTCAATCTTGCCCTTTCTCTGCCAAAACCTGCGTCCCTGACCTCGCTTCTCCGAACGGATTAACTCCCTTTAGATTTCCCCACATTCCCATCCCCCCTTTATTGAACACCGACAGAGATCGAGGTTGCAGAAAAGGCCTTGGTCTCTTTCCACCAACACAACACTCTCGCTATCAACGTTGGATTTGTCCTTCTTCTTGTTCCAGTCATTTGAATCAACGCTGTCGTTGGAGCCAAACCCAATAACCTTCCTCTCTCCCTCAAACCCTTCACCGTTGGAGGCGAATTTCCGCTCCGACGACACAAAACTCTTTTCCGAAACCTAGCTCTCCGATTTCTCATCGCGCGACTGCGAATCGAAGAACCCTCCTCTATCCCTCTCCCTCCTCTCAAACCCTCCGAAGGTTTCTTTGTCGCCGCCCAATTATCAGTCTCTTCAGCGCGAGAAGGAGGAAGCTCGCGATTGGAATCCCTAGCCCCACTTCGTCGAAGACAATGGAGGCGTCGGAGACAATGGAGGCGTCGGAGACAATGGAGACGCCGATGGTGGACGAACTGTGGCGGCACGACAGTGGACGCAACGAGCAACCTACGAGAGAAACCAGACCGCGAAGTGGAGATTTCTTTGCACGAGAGAAATGGAGAATGCGAGAACTATGCGTTTGGTAGTGGAGGTTCGCCCACTTGTGGTTGAGGTCACAGGGGAAGAAGAAGAAGAGCGAGGAGGCGTGCTAGAGGAAGAAGAAAACTGTGTAAACTTTCAGTAATTTTGAAAAAGTGTAAGGACTACTACCTCAGTTCAACAAATAAAGGAGGCAGTAAGAACATTACTAAATCGATTCGTATTCTAACCGATGACTAAAGAGCTAAAAGAAAAATTCAAAATAACCTATATGCCTCGGTTAAAAGGCAAACCAAACATAAATGCCCAATGACATCTTGCAGAGACCTTTATGCTTCGGTTTCGTAAATAACCGAGGCAATAGAGTGCATAGGTTTCGGTTTCTAATGAACCGAGGCGTATAAGTGGACCTTAATTACAAAAATGCCACTGCGTTTTAATATGCTTCGGTTTTAAAAACTGAGGCGCATTAGACGCGTTAAAAAACTATTTTTTTACTAGTGGTTGAAAGGACTAATACAAGAAGTTGAAGAACAATGAGAAGAAGAGGAAGAACAAGACAACAAAGAAGAAGAACTTGAAGACGATGAAGATAATGATGATTGATGAATCATTATTTTGTACTATTCACTTAGCTTTTCGTACCGAATTGTATTAATGAATTGTGTTTAATTCTCCATTATTGTCTCATTTCACTGTTTGGGCTTAATTTGACTAGTAATTCTTATTTTAATTAATTTGACCTTAATTATTCCCATTATTATTTGTAGAACAATTTTTGGAATCATATTTCAGGACAACAAGGGTGTTTCCACGTCATTTACCATTGTGCACGTCAACATTTTATTCTTATCTCGTTTTTAATGTAATTGGGTCAAACTTTATGGCTTTGGGCCCATTTTTAGGAAGATTTTGTACAAGCCCATATGAAGGGCAGAATTCGAATTAAGGGTTTTTAAAACCCTTGAATCATATTTGGAGGCTCTTTTCTCCTCAGTCTCGTTTTAGGCTTAGGCGTGTTTCAACTTCCTCCATCTTGGGGCTTGGGTTTCATTTTCATCTCTTCTTTTCATTTATGTATTGAATTTCGTTTTCTAATTGAAATTTCATTTTAGATTTCAGTTCTGTCATATTGTTCTTGCTAATTTCATTTTTCCTTGCTTCTACTATTCTAGGCATTTCAACCGACGTTTGATTCATTTGTTACTGCACTAAATTTCATTTTCGTCTTGCAATTTAGCTTGGGTTTGTTATTTCAATTCCAATTCCCTTTTCCATATTCGTTTTACTGTTAGGGTTTCGTTGCATTGTTTTTTTTCTTTATTTTGTTTCCATATTGTTCATGAATGTTGTGTTTTGTTGTTTCCATTTCATTCTAATGGTGAATCTTTTTGGTTGGTCATTAGTGTCATTGAGATGTTTCCATGACAATTCTGCATTTTTATTGTGTTTTTGCTGCTTTGACTTTGCTCATATTCAATCTGTTTGTGCACTTCCAATTGGGTACATGCTTCGTTGCCTAATTGCTTAATTCACTTTTATGAAAACATGATTAGTCTTCACTTAGTTGGTTAATTCATGTTCGATTGGGGGTTAAAGTAGTGGGTAATTGTTGTTAATCTGTTATTGGAACATTGCAATCGAATTAGTGACCAATTGTTTTTAATTAGTGTTTGAATTCGTGCTTTAGTTGTTTAATTTCAATTCACAAATCTTTCCAACAAGCTCCCCCACCATGTGTTTGATCTAATGACTGAACCAAATGTTGGTCCTTGAGAGACGGCCTAGGAGTCACTTCCTAGTATATATTGCACTTTAATTGCATATTAATTTGATTTGGGTACAACCTCGATCAATGATTATGATGATCATAGTAACGGTTCCAACAACGATGACAATGCTGATGATGACGACAATGAACACGATTGAATTAGAACAACCCTTGTGTTATCACACAACTACAAATTCAAATACAAACATGTACAAATGCACGATTCTACAAAGTTGTAACAATACACTAAAATTATGTATTACACGTTAATTAATCATCTCTAGTCTTTTGCAATTTATTTTTATACTTTCACATTGCAGTAATGTTAGGAGAGGGTCATTCTCGTCCTGATAAGGGAAAGGCTGTAAAGAAGCCTAGAAGGCAAGCTCAATACATTATAAGGGTTCCTCATAAGCTACCTGTCCCAAATTCTATATATATATTCTATAATTTTACAAGTAGTAGAGCTTGGACGAGTTATCAACGTTGATGAGGTGTTTACACAAACTCATCTTCGAAAAGGCATTGGTGTATACGTTGATGAGAGGTCTCACTAGACTATTGTAAGCCAACTTTTTAAAAATATTCAATCATATAGTATTTATTTTCTTTCAAACTTTGAACTTCATGTTACTGATGCTTTTTATATTATTTAACATGAAGGTTTCTCTCTTAGACTCTCAAAGGTCACATCTAAGGTGGGATATACTCTTGATGTTGAATCACAAGTAAATACTTTTGGCCATTGGAAATTTATCAGTAACTATGTAATACCATCGAATATTTGACATTATCAACAGATTTTGTCAGTCGGTAATTCTTTTTTTTTGTAGTATATTTCCTACCTCCGTGAAAGTAGTTAGTGACATATGCTTAGATGTTATCAAAGTTTATTGCCTTCATGTGTGAGTTGACGGTCAATGAACCTATAGACATCATTGACTCCATATTGTTACTTACACCAAACATATACTTCAAAAGAAAAAAATTATTTGATGCAAATATAATTAGATAAATCAGTTTTATATAAAGAACAATTCATATGATTACATCATTCATACCCGAATGAGGGTAATATTCAGTTCTTCTTTCCCTGACGCAAGCTTTTGCGACATCTTGCCTATACAAGTACAATGGGAAGTGAATGTCTCTCCTAAATACAATGATGTTAGCAAGTTGATGTAAAGCACCAACAAAGTTGTCTAGAGATAAATGAATCATCTTGGATGTAGGACTTACCTCTCTGTGTGTTTATTGTTACTTGGAAAGTATTTAAGTCTGAAGATCAATAACATTTAAAGTTCAAAACTAAGAAGAGTATAATAGGAATCCATACTAAGGGGTCAAAAATAGAACCAGTAAATTGTTTAGGCTAGGTGAGAAAAGATTGAAATGGTTGTGCCACTATTTACGTCTTTCCATGCATTGGTCTATCTTTTACAATCTATTACAAGAGGTTGTGGTAGTTACATGGTAGAGTGCATGGAGTTTCTATTTTGTGTGCAGCCACGACTTGTTCCTAGTGCTTAAGTATATATATGTGAGATTGTGGAAAGAATGGGTTGTTTGGGTGCACTTTAGCTGAGTAAGTGGTGTAATGGTTTGTTGATATTTAAATGTGATTATACATAAGGTAGATTGTGGTTTGGGTTGGAGATTTTTTGCCATACATTTTTGTTTCCAAACATGTTTTGTAAGGACCATGGGGTGTAATGGGGCCATGGGGTATCACGTAAGACAATAAGATATTTTCTTGATGTGGAGCAAGAGGAAAACATGGGGGTGGGTTTTGTGTGTAACAATATTCGTGTAAAATGCAGTGATAATGGGTTCTTGGGTTCTCATGGGAGAATGCTTAGGGTTGGTAGAGATTGGGGGGTTTTAAATCTGTTGTTCCAAACTATGATTCTTTGATTATTCACATGTTATGCTTGTGTATACGATTTCTGTGAGCCTATGGTGTCTATTTTAATTGATATGATGTAACCATGATGAAGAATTTGCATGTTGAAAAGTTTTTCTTACTCCAAAACAAAATTTAAAGCCTACAATACATGGAATCAAGGATAAATAACACCTTATACATAAAAAAGTCTTCATAAAGGTTTTCTTTCAACTTGAACACTTGAGACTTGACTTTGAGACATCATCAAAACACGTAAACTTCAAGATTTTGCTAACAACTTCACGCTGTCGTCGAACAATGTTAGGAATGAAATACAATGGCAAACTGAAACATGTCACTCAATGTTAACACTTCGGCAAGTGTACCGAATCATATCAAGTAATAATAAATGGTAAGACCAAGTATCGTTTCCCAAAGGACTCACGACCTAGACAGTTATGTGATTTCTTGATTAAATTAAACTTGTAAACAAAATCATTGTGGTTGAATTGCGAAAAATAAACATGAATGCAAGTTTTGATCAATTGGATTGAAAGATGCAAAAGTGATTGATGTAAAATATGGAATGATTATGTTGTTGGGGTTTCCGACTTATCCTATCCATTCTCATGTATTTATGAATTCATCTTTCTTCATTAATGTTAATGCCACTTTCTAATTTACCTTAAACTCGATGTCTCAGTGAAGAAAGCCTAATCCTAATTACTAGTTCACAATGTCTTGTCTCCCTAGCAATTAATCATGCATTACATTCGCACATAAGCTTAAAGGCAATCGATCCTCCTATTCCTATGTCTAGGTAATATTGTTTCCGAGAGAATTTCTCCAATTCTAGATTTTCTCATATGTGTCATAGTGACAAAACCAATAATCATGCAATTGAATGAGTTAAACAAAGCATGCATAGAGTATAGAGGAAAAACCCTAACAATTAATGAAGTAAAGCATATATAATCAAGAATCAATTCAATACATGAGAGTTTCAAAGGATTACATCGTTTCCCCAACAACAATGGAGGTTTAGTTCACCATAGGCATGGTGGAACTAGATGAAAATAATGAAAAGAATGAAAGATAGAACCCTAAAAGTTGAACATCGGAGCTTCCGCATCCAAAATCCGCCTCCAAGGGGTTAAAGGAGTGTGATTTCGCCTCTTTCTGTCCAAAGATGTCAACCCTAGGTCGACTAAAACCTTATATAGTTTATTAAAAAATACAGAAAATTGGCCCAACCCCAAGTTAACGGCGCTCAGCGGTGAAATGGCGTTGAGCGATGAGTGCGGCACTCAGAATTAGCCCTCAGCGATGACGCTTAAGCGCAAGACAGTGTACTCAACAAGCAAGCATGGTGCTCAACGGTAAAGTGGCGCTTAGTGGTGACTACGATACTTGAATTGTGCACTTTTCCTTCCTTTCCTGAGTCCAACTCCTTGCTACTTCAACTTATTTCATCCAATTCTTCTAAATTCCTGCCAAAACAAGGAAAACCAAGCATAAAACTCATCCAACTCTCTTATTTCCACAACTTAAGCAAAAACATGATTTCAAGCTAAATTCTAAGTCATAAAGGGTGTTTTTTATATCAAAAATAAGTATAAAAATAACAGTTTTTCAACTGTTATCACTCAACTTTATTGGTGTTTCGACAAATTGGTCATCGCACGGGTAAGGAGTTCACTCATTGGTTAAGTAATGTTGAATTCAATTCAGCTCATGTGCATGTGGTATTCAATTGCACTAAAGTGAAATTATACATTGAGTATGTTCTGAACCCTATTTGTGTTTTCCAATCATTAAATGTCTATAGTCAACAATTATGTATTTGTTTAACAACTCATTCCTTGTGGCCGAACAAGTCGTAGAAGGAAGTACTTATGCTAGAACACACTCAGAATTTCCTCATTGGTATAGATATCAAGTATGTATATGCTTTCGTTAATTAAAAAAAACAATTGGTATAACACTTGATGTTACTGACGGTGGTTTGACGTATTTGTGGGTTCATAACCAGCCATTAAGTCCCATAATTTAAGAGTTAAGGGATTTTTCAAATTGGCCCATAAGATGCGTCAAAGAATTGCATGTGTACTTTATCAATGGGTACATGTTCCACACTGATGCATGGTCCAAAGGAAAGAAGACAACTAATTGTGGTATGTTCATGAAGAGACTTACAGTATTGTCGATCGAATAGGGTACGGATAGTGGAGAAGCTATCCACTGTGTTGGGTGGCAAAATGTTGAACCATGTCAATGCTTCCCCCTTCAGAGACAAGGAGAAGACCCTACACCATACTAGATCACTCGTTGAGTAGAACGCCTTGGTGTTGACGATCGCAGATGCTCGTCGGGGTTAGTCGACCCATCATACTTCTCGAACACTAGAGGCATCGACCGCTCGGACATCGTTGCCTCCATGAAAGTAGCTATAAAAGGTAGCAAACCCTCTGTCTATATCGTTTGCACTGTGAGAGCTCCCATACTCGCCCACGTGCTCGCCTCTTAAATTGTTTTGGTCGTTTGATCAACCTACTTGTTCCGATTGGACAGACTAGCAACGATCGATAGAGAATGTTGAGTGGTCTTCTCCTGACGCACAATTGTGTTCTCAGCCTTTAGTATCGCTATCTCGACTTCATGTCTTCCTTGCATCTCTTGCATAGATTCGATAGTTTAATAATAAATGTATATTAAATATAATCAACCTACCACAATACCTCAAACCTCTATTTTATAGATTTCGAAATTGACTTCGGATTAACATCGACTTAATTATGGATCAACTAGTAATAAGCGTACTTTGACTTAACATAATCATCACCAATCCTAATTCTTGTTTAAGACCGACCGCTCAATTCATTTTGCTTGGCTCACCAATCAATTTACTGGAGGTTCAGGTTCTTGACGGATGAGACTGACTAGTCCTAAGCTAACCAAATACTAATGCAGTACTAAAATGACAGCGAATATTTATCTTATATATGGTAATCTTTCAAATATCTGAATTATCCATTTCATTTATAAAAAAAAAAATACAAGTTTGTATTAGAACTTCATCTATCTGTATATATATTTTATTATATGAATATATAAACTTCATGTCTACATATATATAATTAATGAGACTGAATAAGAATAGACAGCAAAACAACATGATTAACAAAACTTAATTCGGATAAAGAACAAAATAAAATTAATAGTTGATAAATCTAAGACATAAAAGACAAACATTAACATAGAATATAGGTGGGATGCACCCAGCCCTTGCAATAGTGCAAAGCAAGAGCGATGCTTAGGAATCTCAGTAGCAAGCCACTGCAATTGACTCCGTCCCTTAAAAAATAAATTTAATATCGTATGAACCAATGGTTCACATATCAGATATTAAACTGATAAGAACAGATACTACACTTGATCTTAGCCAAAAGGCCGAGAAAGGTATGATTTGGGTTGAATATGGATTCCAATTTTATGTTATATGTTGCAGCTTCTTGTCAGACTCACGATGGATGTGGGACTTTATCACTAGATTGATATGACCAGATGATTATAATTTACTATTAAACCACCCGTATTAATTATGGTTCAAAGTATAAAGATAAGTGACTGTAGTTAAATTACGTGAAGTTAGGATTTAACCATAAAGATTTAAACTATTTGAAAAATGTAAAATAGAACATTTCAATGTATTACAACTTCAAATTCAAAATTCCCTGTTTCCTTATCATGGATAAAGATGCTTTAGAAATTGTATGGTTTACTACCTTCCCTTCTGCATACCAAACATTATTTAGGTAACATTTTTCTGATTTGTTACAGGTACCTATAGCCAATGCTATATTTTTCTGGCGTGATTCCAAGGGTCAGGTAAACCAGTGATGGAGAGGTTATAAAATTTATATAAACTATCCGAAATTGTTGTGTCCAAATTGTTGTGATGACTACTTTTCACTCTTTGGATATTAAGTAGATAGATAGACTAGATTCATTTTTGTATTAAGTGACGATATATTTAATTTATTAAATTTGACTAACTTAGATGATTTTAAGTATATAAATGTCAGTATCTGTGCTACATGTACAACTCCAAACCCAAAATAATCAATTCTCGGTTGAATAATTATATGTGAGGGAGAAATAGCAGTGTATAACTTTCTGTAATCTGTTACAGAGAAAGAAAGGAGGAGGAAGTGTATCTGTTGAACCACTACTTTAAGGTTCTTCTCTTGCTTTTTCTGATATACAAATCTCTGTAATTTCTTCATGTCAATATAATCAAATGATAACTAATAATACATTTACCGATTTTTCATAACAGCACAACTTCCTTATCTGTTTTTGTTCGTTATCAGAGAAGAGATTGAATCAAGTTATTTCTGGAACACAACCCACTTAAACAAGGCTTCTTATTTGTTGTGTTATTCAAATTTTAGATAAGTCTTAAATTATTTTAGACAAAGCTTATTGATCTCTGACAAAGGCTACAAAGGGTGATTATTGCTGCTGATTGCTGCAAGGGTTGAGAAATATTAAATTAAATTTTCTTTCAATTTCTTTTTTTTAATTTAGTATTTTTATAATATTGGCATATAAGTGAATTTTCAAAGCACCAAGTCATTGAATTGCTGTGCACTAAAAAGTTAGGACTGAAATCCTCATGGGATTAGCTTCAAAAACTGAAATTTATCAATCCTAAGACTAAAACGTATCTAAAAACACCTAATAAGCACAAATTCATCAAAACAACTATGTTATCATGAAAAGACAAATTTAATCTATCAAAAACATATAAGAACAAAAAATGGCCCAAAAAGGAGTGTTTTAACTCATAAAAACATGCTGAATTGGGGACTTAACACACTTCATTTTTAAGCCATTGCACCTCACTTAATGCCCACATAAATTTCGCTGGGATAGGTTCCAACCTGACTTTGATACCATGTTAAAAAGTGAGCTTTAAACCTAACTTAACCACACAAAACCAGCTTGTATAGTGAGGTTTGCATCCTACTTATATATTATAATTTGGCCTTATCTGTAGTTGATGTGAGACTTCCAACATTATGAACATCCAAGAATCTGTCAAAGCATAACTTCAACATCCAACCATGTCAGAATTAGCTAAAATAAGGCAAATGCAGTAAGAATTGATCAAACCAAACCCTAGAAACAGAACTGAGCTCATTGGATGGTGTTTACCCTCATGCTCTCAAGTGTGTTTGGGGTAGGTGTATATCTCAGCACACCAGGAACAACAACATTGGCATAGGCTTGGAAAATCTCTCAAATCAACCACCAAGTTGGAACAGTGCACTTATAAGGCTTATAATGTGGCTTGAGTAAGGGTAGGATAGAGGATAGGATGCAGAGCTAAACCAAGGAAATGTGAGGCAGCAATGGGAAAAATTGGAAGATCAACTGAGTTCAGTACCTTCATCACAAGTCAGACCTTTACACCTCCTTTTGTTTTGTTATTTACTTTCCACTTTCCTTTTTTTTCAACTTTTTTTTTCTTCTTTTTTCCAATTATAGACCACATCTGATTTTCTATTTTTCTTAGGTAACTCTTCTTTTCAAACCTGATCAGCATTTTGCCTTTGATCACACTGTTTTGGCACACTTGTCTCCCACACTTGAGTTTCACAGAATTTTCCACCGTACTTTCACAGCCCCTCAAAAAACCCCTAGTTAGGTGATCCTTGGTTTCTCTGGTCCAAAGCCTTGCAGTGAGCTAAAAATGACAAGAAAAGGGTTAAAATAAGCTCAAAAACTGAGTGCAATGAAAAATGTGGTCAAGATAGGCTATTTGGCTAGTGAGTTCAAAACAAGGAATGCCTATATCATATCACAAGTGCATCATACAACTAGCAGTTTCAAAGAGAAACAATACAAGTTCTGCAGTGTTAGTATCTTATGTGCAATCACACAGCAAAAGGCCAAGGCTCAAAAACTCACTTGTTTCAAATATGTCAGAACGGATTCAGAATCAGTTATTGCAATAACTTACACATTTTACCTCAAATAAACTTATTCTAACAGGCTAAACATTCTAACTACGCAAGCAGATCAAAGAAACTCACAAGGAAGTCAGAAAAAACAGTAAAAAGTAATTCTAAACAGCTTGTAAAAGGTTTACAAAGAAACAAAAACAGAAACCAATTGGAAAAGATTTTAGCAAACTTAGAACATCAAAAGAAACCGTCTAGACACTATCAAATCTGCCAAAGAAAGCTAAAACAAAATTGATATACAAACCAAACAGGAAAAACAAAACTGGACTCAGAAAGCAGGAAAAAAAAAACAAAGCAAAAACCAATTCTTGAAATTTAAAAACATCAAATGCAAAAAACTAAAACGGATAGCAAAACTCTAAAAAGTTTCAGAGAAAAGTTCAGCTCCCTTTCCCCACACTTCAATGACACATTGTCCTCAATGTGTAAGGAGTGAAACTTGAAAAAGAAACTAGCCTAACTCAGATTGGCCACAAATCAAAGTTTATTGTTTTAATTTTCATGTTAAGCAACTTGCTTTCTATCCTATACTACTTATGACTACACAAACTAACATCAAAATTATATTTCTACTATAAGAGACAAAAAACAGGAATTGACTTATCAATCTTGCTCCCTTATGCTCAACCAATCTGTGTAGCTTGATCATGCTCAGTTGATTCTACATTTCCCAGGCACTCTGCTGCAGCAGCAACACCTCCTCATCCAATGAAAGTTTTTGGGTGTGTGAAACTGGAATAAGCCGTGCAGGTCTATCAGCAGCAGGAACAGTTCTATTTAAGCAAAAATCAGCTGCATTAAGATCAATTAACACTGCACTAAGAGTGTCAGCTGCAACATCAAAATTAAAATCAACAGTTTCATCCTTGAATTTAACAGAAGTTTCATCAACATGTTCTGCAAAGCTGTTATCAATTGAAATTGTGTCAAAATAGCGCACTCAACAATTGAATAAAATACAGCGGTAGGTATATCAATGTGATCCATAGCAAATGCTGAATCAAGAATATGAGAATGGATAGTCCTAACAGCAGCATGGACATGAGAAAAATCATCAAAACCAGTGGGAACATCATGTAATCCAGTAGGAACCTGAAATTCAATTTAAGCGTGAACTGGAGTGTCACAGACTAACTCAGTTTGCAACTATTATTACACACAATTTAAGAACATACACTCCTCACAGACCTCACTTTTCTCTTGAAGTTTTTCACCAACACAATTATAAGTGGACTCATGCTAATACTAAGTTATGTTTTTGTTCTCAAAAAATTAAATATTAAAGCCTTTTAGGATTCACCATTGTCCTTTTGTCTTCTTTTCAGTTCACGCTCTTCCCCAGATGAACACAATGCAGCCACACAAGAGTGTGATCCAATTCAATATGAATGTATATATGTATTATAGATATAAGAGACACAAATAGAACAGAACTTCATTTCCATACCTATGATGCATCATCCATATTCCCTTTCTTGAGAGACTGAGCCGTGCTGGTACAAGAGTGTGATGAGTAACTTTAGTCCTTGGGTAGGAAACTGGCTCCCCAGTGTCATTTTCAAGCTCGTAGTCATCAATAACCTCTTCATCTTTGGGAACATAAGAAACTCCAAGATTAAACTCCACTTCAAGGTTCCCACAATTAGAGACATCTTCACTCCTCAAAAGCTTTATATCATCTTCCAACTTCACAACACTGGCACGAACTTCAAAAGCTTTATATCAAAACCTTAGGATGTGATGTCTTTGACCTGTATCCAAAAGTTGATGAAAACACAACATCTAGGAATTTCAGGAAGGAAGCATGTAACAACCATGGGTCAAAGCTTCCACTAAAAGAGTACTTCAATTGTGATTCTAAATGATTGACGTGCACCAGTTTCTCAGATAACCAATCCGCTTTAAACATCTTGGAAAGGCATCACATGGGTCAATGGTCCTTGCAGGATAATTTAAGTATTCTAAGGCCTAGACCTTAAATCAACATAATCAAACATCCAATAATTTCAAAATAATATTATAAACCAAATTAACTATAATAACTACCCAATAATGGATAAAATAACTGCAATAGTAAGGCGCAACCAACAACAAGGTATACTTGTGATGAATTTTTTTGTTGTGATATACATGAAGAAACTCGACTTATACTTTCCAATAAGGTATCATAATCTGTCATACCCCAATTATAGTCATCTATATCTTCTAAATTATCTACAAGCTTAAAAAAGTTTAAACCCTATAAAATAATTTGTGTTAGGAAAATAAAATCCGGCTAGTCCAAGTAACATGTAAAATCTAGCAAAGATTTCAACATTATCGTTGTGATGTTCCTCAAGTTTACAAAAACATCCTCATAAAAAACATTCTTTTTTGTAAAATTATCATTGTTTCACTCTAATAGTCGTCAATTAATTTTACTTGTCTCCCCACAATACAGAAACCTAATAATAGACAAACATCTAAAGGGATAAAAACTACAAATCTACTTAATATGAGAAAACTCCATCCATATGACCTTTTACATAGCTCTAGAAGTAGTGGAATGCTTATATTTATTTCTTCACTTATTTTCAATAATAATTTGAAGGGATTTTCACTTATTCTAGTCTTCTGCATATATGAGATATCATTATTCACTTTCTTAATACATTTTGTTGCACAACTTATGTCTCAGTCAAATTTGAATGGTTGTAGGATTAAAGTTTTCTTGTTGAATACCTCGAAACAAAAAACAAAAGAGAAACATACTGACTTAAGTAAAAACGATTGGCATATATTATATGGAATATGCAAAATAAGCTAACAATTGTTACTCTTGTAGAATCTGTTTTATTCCTACTATAGGGACAGGAACTGGATTCGAGTATACTGATGAAAATAAACTTTGACTTGTAACCAATTTGAGTTAAGATAAGTTGATTGTAGATTTAGGATTAGTGTAACTTTCTTTTCTTTTTCATAGTCTAGGAACACTTAGTTGAGATTTATTTTTCAATTCAGTTTGTAGAAGCAATAATTTACTTTATAATTTACACTAACAAAGAGGGATGCACCCAGCCCTTGCAGTAGTGCAAAGCAAGAGCGATGCTTGGAAATCTCAGTAGCAAGCCACTGCAATTGATCCCGACCCTTAAAAAATAAATTTAATATCGTGTGAACCAATGGTCCACATATCAGATATTAAACTGATAAGAACAGATACTACACTTGATCTTAGCCAAAAGGCCGAGAAAGGTATACTTTTGACAGTGTCAGTGATGAAGATTTATATTCAGACTTCCAGCTACTTGACAAAGTCTTGAATAATGTGGGACTTTGTAACTTGATGTGCTTCTTGCTTGGCGTATCCTTTTATAAATTGTCAATAATATTCACTTAAGTCGACAAGTCCATCTAATTGTTTCAAATTTGTTTGCTGAATCCAGTCCTTAATAGCTTTCAATTTTAAAGTATTCATGGCAATAACACCTAGACTTGGCAGAATATGTCCTAAATACTATATTTCCTGCACTATATTCAAGTAGAAGACATTTCTTTTATTCATCCATGAAAACATGTTCGTGAATGAAGGATCTAGAAAACCACTTCTAAATGACGTGTATGCTCATCTATATTGAACTATATGTTAAGATGTGAGAAAAAAAAATGAGAACAAACTTCCTCAAGTCATATTTAAAAATATCATCATTATGCTTTGAAATGTGGCCGGTGGATTCAGTGGGCCAACAGGTATCACAAGTCATTCAAAGTGTCCATGATGCGTGCAAAAAAGCAGCTTTTTATCTGTCCACTTGTGCCAACATAACTTGACACTTACATGATCTGAAATTGAGCTAAGAGAAAGAAGTTTTGATAGTTTGTACGGACCATCCAAGAACCATGTTTCTTCTTCATAAATATAGGAGATGAAAAAGGGCTCTTGCTTTGCTGAATAATCCCCTCACGAAACATATATGTCATTAACTTTTCAATTTATGATTTTGGGCTATGGGATAATTAATAAAAGATTTAAAGAATAATTCTGATGTATTATTTCAAAGAGTAGAGTACCATATATATACATTTAAGGATCCTATAATTCTTCATCTATTAAAAGAATGACAGGTGCACAAATATGCACAAATTATAATAATATTTAAATTATAACTACACTAGTAAAAAATGCAGATTTTGACGCTTAATATACGCTTCGGTTATACCAAAACCGAAGCGTACAACGTTATATACCTCGGTCCTTATTCAACCCGTTGTGGAACAGACCTATTGCCTCGGTTCAGACAAAACTGAGGCCTATACAACCCTGCTGCTCAGTCTGAAAAGCTTGAAAAGGCACTGGAAAGTCTGACAACAAGCTACTGCCTCGGTTCGCCCAGCAACCGAGGCCTATACACCCCTGCTGCTCAGTCTGATAAGACTGCAAAGGTACTGAGATGTCTGAGCACAAGCTACTGCCTCGGTTTGCCTAAAAATCGAAGCCTAAACACCTACCTATTGCCTCGGTTAGGACGAGACCGGAGCCTATAAGCCTTTGCTGGTCACCTGAAAAGTCTGAACCATAGCCTATTGCCTCGGTTAGTTGGGAAACCGGTGCCTAAAGCGTAGCCTACTGCCTCGGTCTGCAGGCGAACCGAGGCCCAAACCACCTGCCCCAACTGCTGTTGCTACGCCTGTCCAACTGCTGCTACGCGCCTGTCCAACTACTGCTACGCGCATGTTCAACTGCTGCTACGCCTAGGGCATCGGTTAAACACTGAACCGAGGTCGATTCTCCACACTTTCTACACCGTTGATGCTTTTAATCGATGTCGTATGGTGATATTACCTCGGGTGTATGAGTAACCGAGGTAGTATCTCAATTTCATATTTTCAAATCGCGCAGAACCTCCATTTTCGTCGACAGCTTCTTCTTCTTCCTCGTACACTGTTTTTTCTTCATTTTCCTCGCGCAGAACCTCTAGTGCCTCTCCTTGACTCGCCGCGCCACCGCTTTGCTACCAGTTTTCTCGCCGGCTTCCGTCCTTGTAGTGCACTACTCGTCGTCGTTTTTGGGCGCGCCTCCTCCCTTCGCCGTCACGCCATTAGTGCCTCGCCGGTGCTACCTCCGCCACTACTGCTGCCAGTGCTCGCGCATTCAGTACTGCTCGTCCTCGTTGTTGGCCGCGCCTCCTCCCTTCGCCGGTACTGCCTCCAACGCTGTTTCAATCTTGTTGTCTGCATTGAGGTTGGTTCATTGTGTTTTTGCTGATAATAATTGGTGGAGGCTGAAAGAGAAACAAATTGTATGAATTGGTTGTTTTGATTTTTTTAATTTTGGTATGCGATGTATTGGTTGTTTGTTGTTGGCAGTGTATTGGCTGTTTGTTGTTGACAGTGTATTGGCTGTTTGTTGGTTGAATAAATTACATGTTGCATATGTATTTATTTTTTTGCTTGAATATATATTTTTGTTGTGAATTAGCCTTAGTTTCCCGTTTGAACAAACATACTTTTTACAAATGAAAATAGAGGAGATGGTAATAATAATTTACAAGTATTGAATCTTGAATTGTCCGGTTGGACAGTTTAAGAAGAGTAATAACTTTTTCATAGTTTATTATAACATATCAATTTTAATATACATGTCTTAAATTTCACGAAAATTTGTCGTTGTGTTTTGTATTGATCTTCGGGTGCATATTTGATTGTGATTTATAATCACTTTCATTTCGTGTAACCTGAAGACCAATGCGAAATGCTGACAAAATTTTGTGAAATATGAGATATGTTGTTTAAAATTGATATGTTTAATAAACTATAAAAAGTGAATCTTCTTGAATGGGATAGGGTCACACCTTGAATACAAACACGATCAAAGTGATCATTCAAGATTATTGAAATTGTGTAAACAATTTTAGTAAAGATGCGTATGGATAGAGGGTGGATTAATTTACCACGCATCAGCACTGAGTACGAGAGAGGAGTAGAAGAATTTATAGAGTTTGCGCAACGTAATGCGAGTACAAGTGGTGATAATGAAGTGAAGTTCAGATGTCCCTGTGTGAACTGTTTGAATGGGAGGAAGTTGAACGCAAGTGATATTAGGGAACATCTTATATGTGATGGTTTCATACGAAGTTATACAACATGGATATGGCATGGCGAATTAATAGACTTTCCAACTGTCTCTCCAACTGAAAATGTTTATGATTCCACAATGGATATGGAAGATCAAGCAGAAGAAGATAACTTAGAGGACATGATCCACGATGTTGGTGCAGAAGCTTTTGCCCAAGCGCATGTGTATGAAACAATGTCCACTGATGCGGAGACTCCTTTGTATGCGGGTTCAACTAAGTTCACACGGTTGCCAGCGGTGTTAAGGCTCATGAATTTAAAGGCGAGCAATGGATGGAGTGATAAGAGTTTTACAGAATTGTTGTCGTTGTTGAATGAAATGCTGTCAGATGGAAATACGTTACCCAATCGTAATTATGATGCAAAAAAATTCTTTGTCCGATGGGTATGGAATATAAACGGATACATGCATGTCCGAATGATTGCATATTATATAGGAATGAGAATGAAGTTTTGATAAAGTGTCCAAAGTTTGGGTTATCACGATACAAGTCAAAAAACAACGGTGAAGATGGTGGTCACACAGAAAGAATGGTTCTGCTTTGAAAGTAGTTTGGTACCTTCCACTAGTTGCCAAACTTAAGCGTTTGTTCGCGAATCCCAAAGACGCTAAAAACCTAAGATGGCATGCAGATGAGAGAACAACTGATGGGCTGCTTCGTCATCCAACTGATTCAAAGCAATGGAAAATTATTGATCAAGAATTCCCCCAATTTGGTGAAGAATGTAGAAATCTTAGGTTTGGCTTAGCTACTGATGGAATGAATCCATTTGGTAATTTAAGTACCAATCACAGTTGTTGGCCCGTTATACTGATAATTTACAACTTATCTCCTGGATTGTGCATGAAAAGAAAGTACATGATGTTGTCAATGTTGATATCTGGTCCAAAGCAACCTGGAAATGACATCGATGTTTATCTAAGGCCACTAGTTGAAGACTTGAAGTTGTTATGGGTTGATGGGGATGAAATATTTGATGCCTTTGCTTCAGAAACTTTCATGATGCATGCCATGTTATTTTGCACCATTAATGACTTCCCAGCTTACGGTAATTTGTCGGGGTACAGTGTGAAGGGTCATAAAGCATGTCCTATATGTGAAGAAAACACTGCAGTTCAACAATTAAAACACGGAAGGAAGACAGTGTATATGCGTCATCGATGATTTTTACAATCTAATCATCCGTATCGAAGGTTAAAGAAAGCATTCAATGGAGAACAAGAGAAAGACAATGCACCCAGTCCACTTACTGGACTTGAAGTTGCTGAGAAAGTTAATAGAGTACATCATATATTTGGGAAAACGTCGAAGAAGTCTTCTGTAACGACCCCTTGGAAGAAGAAATCAATATTCTTCGATCTTCCATATTGGTCAAAGTTAGATGTTAGACATTGCATAGATGTCATGCATGTTGAGAAAAATGTATGTGATAGCTTGATTGGTACACTACTAAACATCCAAGGAAAAACAAAAGATGGAGTGAATGCGCGTTTGGATTTGGTTGACATGAAGATCCGAGAAGAGTTGGCACCAAGAGAGATTGGTAAATGTACTTATTTGCCCCCTGCATGTTACACAATGTCCAAACAAGAGAAGATAAGTTTTTGTCTTTGTTTAAAGAGTATCAAGGTACCACAAGGATACTCTTCAAATTTCAAGAGCTTAGTGTCAATGCAGGACTTAAAGCTTGTTGGACTGAAGTCTCACGATTGCCACGTCTTAATGCAACAGTTGTTACCAGTGGAAATTCGTGGAATTTTGCCCAAAAAAGTTAGGCTGACCATAACTCGATTGTGCTCATTTTTCTCGTCAATTTGTAGTAAAGTCATTGATCCTACAAAGTTATATGAACTTCAAAGCGAAATTATCATCATCTTGTGTCCACTAGAAATGTTTTTCCCTCCATCCTTGTTTGACATCATGGTGCATTTACTTGTTCATTTGGTCAGAGAAATAAAGTTGTGTGGACCAGTATACTTAAGATGGATGTACCCTATTGAGCGTTATATGAAGATTTTGAAAGGGTACGTCAAAAATCAATATCGTCCAGAAGGTTCGATGATTGAAAGATATATTGCTGAAGAAAGTATTGAGTTTTGCTCTGAGTATATGACTAAAGCAAATCCGATAGGAGTCCCTTGGACATCATGGTTGAGTAGATATTCTACAAGTAAAAGCATCCGAGGTGTGAATGTGGTGACGAAAAGTCGTGAAGAATTGATGCAAGCACATCTGTACATATTAAACAACACAGATGAAGTGATCCCATTTTTGGAAGCACACAAAGCCGTTGTAAGGGACAACTATCCACGACAATCAGAGAAATGGCAGTTGCTGGAGCATAACAAAACATTCTTGTGCTGGTTCAAATCTGAAGTTTCGAAAGAATCACGGTCCTTTGAGACTTTGTTGTGGTTAGCAAATGGCTTGAAGTTTGATGTTGTATGTTGTACAGGCTACGAAATTAATAATTGCACATTCTATACAAAGACTTTGGATGATAAAAGCACAGTACAAAATAATGGCGTCAGTCTAGAAGCTAAGTCGCTACAATTTTCCACATCCAAAGATCAAAATCCTATAGTTGGATCCATAAGATACTATGGTAGAATTGAAGAGATATTTGAAGTTGATTACACTAAGTTTTCCGTTGCACTCTTCAAATGTAAGTGGGTAGACAATAAGAGTGGTGTCAAAATAGATGAATCTGGTATGACACTTGTTGATTTTCGAAAGGTTGGTTATAGAGACGAACCGTTCATCATGGCATATCAAGCAAGTTAGGTTTTTTATGTCAAAGATCCTGCGTCTGACCATTTGTATGTTGCTCTCCAAGGAAAAAGGTAAATTGAAGATAAAGAAGAGAATCTAAGTAATCTTCATATCGCTGACAGCCATCCATTTAAAACGACAATAAATTTGGATGGCGACCCTCTAATTGATGATATACAAGCAATACGAGAAGATCACAATGAGGGAATATATATATGACAAATCCATATGATTATGTATGAATTTCATGTTTGTGTAAATATTTATGGCTTTTGTTAAATAATATATGTTATTTTATAAGTGCTTTATTTATATTTCATCTTATTTATTGTGACAGATATATGGCTGAGTCACCTCATTCGTCAGGCGATGAAGTCCCCACCACTTCTAGACGGACGAGAGGAGCAACGAGGTTACGACAGCTTATACTTAGAAGAAATGTAGGTGAGAGGACACCTGTCATTATTGACGTGGTCACTGGAGTTGCAGCTGGCCCAAATGCAGATGTATTTAGGTCTTACCTTGGAGTATTGGCACATGATCGTATCTCTATACTTACTCCATCCTTTGACCATGTTTCTGAGGCTGATCGGAATCTTATCTGGCAAGATCTATTAGTAAGTTAAGCAATATTGCTCCATCTTCTATATTCATTATATTGATAAATCTGTATTGATATAAGGTTATTACTTTCTTTGTTGCAGATAACATTTGATATGCCAAACGTCGAGAGCTTAAGGAATAAGTGATTATCTGCAATTGCAGAAAGATTTCGAGGGTTTAAGACAAAATTGACGTCTATATATATATTTGGACCAAAAAGTAATGAAAATCCATGTTCCAAATTGATAACAGTTGAAAAACTGTTATTTTCATGCATAAAATTGATACTAAAAGCAACCTTTCACACTTAGAAACTAGCTTGAAATCATTCTTTTGGTTATATTTTTAGAAATAAGAGAGCTGGACAGGTTTATGCTTGATTTCAGTGTTTTTATGCAGGTTTTAAGGTGAATTTGGTGAAAGAAGTGAAGAAGGATAGAGATGGAATCAGAAAAGACATCAAAAAGTGCAAAAGGAGAAGCCACAAGTACCGCTCAGCGGCAGTTTACCGCTGAGCGGCACTCAGAAACCCACGTTGGCTCCGTTGAGGGGTGAAAAGGCCGCTGAGGGGAGAAAAACAACTCACGCACTTACCGCTGAGCGGTAGTTTACCGCTGAGCGGCACTATTTTGGGCTTGGGCCTAATTTTCTGTATTTTTAGAATAGTATATAAGCTTTAGGACGTCCTAGGGTTTATATCTTTGGCAGAGACGAAGCAAACACTCTCTTTTCCACCCCTTGAAGGAAGATCTTGGATGCTCAGGCTACCTCCTCCTCTTTCTAGGGTTCTATCTTTCATTCTTCCATTATTGTTCATCTAGTTTCACCATGAATATGGTGAACTAAATCTTGTATTGTTGTTGGGGAATCAATGTAGTCTTGTGAAACTCTCATATATGGAATTTGTTTTAACGTCTTATATTAAGATACATGCTTTCTTTCATCATTTGTTAGGGTTTTTCCTCTTTGCTTATTGCTTGCTTTGTTTAACTCATTCATTGCCATGATTATTGATTTTGTCGATATGGGAACGTACGGGGAAATCTAGATCCGGGGAATTTCTCCCAATATCATATTGGTTGCCTTTAAGCTCCTGCACTTCAGAACTAATTACTAGGAATGCTAGGAATTGTATGAACTCGTAATTAAGGATAGGCCTTCTTGCAAGGTGATTTAGAGAGTGGCATTAGCATTGATGAAAAGAATGATGAATTCCTAAAGTATATGAGAGTGGATAAGATGAAATTGATAACCCCAACAACATACTCATCCATCTAATTCATTGAAGTGTTTGTATTCTGTTTTTCTCCATTGATCAAATTCATGCATACATATTTAATTATTGTCTTTTGCATTTAAACCTACAATCAATTTGTTCTTAAGTCTTAAATGATCAACAAATCATATAGCTAAACTAGGCCGTGAGTCCTTTGGGAAAACGATACTTGGTCTTACCTTGTTTTATTACTTGATACGATTCGGTCACACTTGCCGATTTTTAAACAAGTTTGTGGCGTCGTTTTTCGGTGTTCATAAATTTGTCATCAAGAAATATTCAGCAATTGACAAAGAAACATGGCGTCAGTTTGTAGAGCTTCGTTCATCCTAGGCGAGGCAGGTAAGTACAGTAAAATCATTCAATTCATCATTTATAATTCTCTACTATGACAATTGTTTCATATTGTCACAGGAAAAAAGGTCAAAAGCACAGGGAATAAGCGCTCAGAATAAAAATCCACACCTACTGTCTCGTGGTAGATATAGGAAGCTTGAAGAAAAAATAATGAAGCAGAAGTCAGATAGCAGACTTCCACTTTCTTAAGGTGGTGACCCTCCTCCTCCTCCTTCACCACCATCTCGGCAGGAGAAGTGGAAGTTAGCCCGTATAAGACCATCGGGCTCCTACACTTCCAAGTCTGCCAGAGAAATATCTGAAAGAATTGTAAGATGTCATTTCTTATATTTTTACATTAATTTTGTTATATATATTACATAGATTTTTCTAATGATTTTGAACTTTTGTTATGTGACAGGACTCCTTGGTTGAGCAGAGCTCCCAAGGTCAATTCACACAAGAAGGTCGTCAAGATATTCTTGCCACAGCTATTGGACGACCTGAGCACCCAGGACGGGTGCGTGGTGCTGGGACTGGCATAGGCATACGATAGTTTTTTGGGTCTTCCTCGCGTCCATATTCATACGAAAAGATGAAGGAGGAAATAAGAAAAGAGATGACCCAAGAGATCACAAAGAAGGTTCGGGCAGTTGTATGATGAAGTTGCTGAAATGGTTGCGTGCCAGTTCCAGCAGCATTATGAGGATTATGGCAATCGTCCTCCGCCATCTCCTGTAGCGGAACATGTTGTGCCCCCTACAGGTAAACTTATTTATTTTTGGTAACTAATTTACTTTTTGCATAACCTAACATTTAATTTGACAGGTAGAAGCGGTAAAGGAAGTTGTTCAGCTTCCGGTGCCCCAAGGGACGACATGGATGAAACTCGTCCATGTCAGTTATATATTCTTTCTGATACTGGGACCGTGCTAGTGGCTCGTGGTACAGTTTATGAGACAGCCACTATAGTGCATGGTGTACACCTTTCAGAAGATGAGTTCAAGGTCACGGTGGATGAAGTTGTCATAGCGGATGTCGTTCTTCCTGTGCCTACAGATGAGTTCTTCACTGTGGAAGAAGCATTTAAGTCCTTTGTCGCCTGGCCTAGACATTTGGTTGGTGATGTATCTAATCCCCCGGTAAACACTCGTACTATATACTTCTCAATTTTAATATTTACTTTTAATTGACGTTATAACATAACCATTTTTGCATTTAACAGCAGATAGGTAAAGAGGGAAGTCCTCCACCGAAGAAGACTCATTTATCTGAGGATGACCCTCTTGGTGCGTTAGACGAGCTTGCTAAAATCATTTCAGATGTGCCGATGAATGTACACTGGGATTCTACTACATTTGGAAGAGAAGCTCAGATCCCATTGTACTTGCATCATCAAGATGTTAGGGAGCTTGCGTCGGGTAGAGAAGAAATTAATATTACACTCATTCAGCTGTGGATGATGTAAGTTTATGAAAACTTTTTTATACAATTCTATTTTATCAACTTACTTATATCATATTATTTCTTCATTTTAGGTATATGTTTGATGTTAGTAACAAGAAGGGGTTCAACAATGTATATGGGTTCATTGACCCTTCTATGACTCATGAAAGAAATAAATTTGATGATATCCAGACATACATCACCACCTGCTTTGGAATGGGGAAGGAGATATATTTTCTCCCTTATATACATGGGTAAGTGAAGTTTGTTAACTTCAACACATTCATTTATTAATTTTGGTATATGATTCATAAGTTATTACCAATTTCAGGTGTCATTGGCAGCTACTTGTGATCTCCATACCGGAGAACACTGCTGTCTGGTTTTGTTCATTGCAGAAGTCTCCTCCCAGCCCTCTTAGACATGTAGTAGATTGGTAAGAATCTCAATGTTTTGACTTTTTTTTATATAAATGTATGCTAAAGGAATTGTTTTTAATAGTTCCCTTGCAACACATATGATGTTATCTGGGAGATCTACTACTACAGCTAAAAAGCTTGCATGGGTTGCCCTTAAGGTTTGGTATTTTAGTCCATACTTTGTTACATTTGGTTCCATTCAATTGATGTTACTTAACATTTTATAATTATGATGATATATTGTAGTGTAATATACAAACGGGGTCATATGAATGTGGTTACTACGTCATGTTTTGGATGATGACCATTATTCGTGCACATTACACCAATGGATGGGAAACGGTATTATTTAGGTTTCAATTTTATTTTCCCTATAGTTTAGATTTCAAATACACTAAGTTAAATCATTGTATTTTATGCAGAGATTCAATAGGACTGCTCCAATTCCAGAGAAGTCACTTCAACTTGTGAGGAAAGCACTGGCTAAATATGTAATTCATTTATATAATAGTATATACTAGATATTAGGATATAGTAAGTTCTAAGTTTATGTTTCTAAGTTGTTTGATGTTTTTCTACATTATTATTAGTTTAACTTTGTACATTACATTGATTTATGCTTCAAACTTGATTTATGATTATAATTTCATTGATTTATGCTTATAAGAAGTTGATTTATGATTCAATTGAATGTATTTATGTTTTATTATAATTTTCATTCAAAATATACGTTTCTGGATTATTCTCGACTGTTCTAGTTGTAAATATATATGCAGGTCTGTTTCTGTTGTTGGGAATATTGTAGAAACAGACCTCATTTTAAAAAAAAACAAGGATATATGCCTCGGTTAGGGTCAAAACCGAGGTAGACAAGCAACTTATGATCTCGGTTATGACCACAACAGAGGCAGAAAGTACTGCGTAAAAAAAAAAGACCTCTACTGCCTCGGTTCAAGCTACAACCGAGGCAGTAGGGTGGAACATACGGCCTCGGTTCGCCTAACTCGAGGCATATAGTCCTTCGAAAAAAAAAAAAGAAAAAAATCCAAAAACTGTACTGCCTCGGTTGTGGTTGAATCGATGTCAAATCGCCTCCCTTTATGCCTCGGTTCAAGCCCGAGGCCAAAAGTAGTACATTTTTTGCCTCGCCTACATATGCCTCGGTTCGAGAACCGGTGCCTATAACGAAAAACAACCGCTGTCATTTCACCTGCCTGTACTAGTGCTAACACAATATTTGATTGCCTAATATCCTTTAATAGAATATTTGGCATATCTTAACACCCACACTCAAGTTGGCGCATGGATATTACACATTCCCAACTTGAATAGAGACTCATTAAACAATCTTCTTGACACTCCTTTGGTGAGAATATCAACCAACTGCAATTATGATCTTACAAAAGGAAATGAAATTATTTCAGCTTCAAGCTTCTCTTTGATGAAATGTCTATCAATCTCCACATGCTTTGTTCTATCATGTTGCACAGGATTGTGAGCAATTGCTATAGCCGAAGTATTGTCACAGTACAAACTCATAGCTTCATTTTGTTTAAAGCCCAAATCTGATAGCACATTTTTAATCCACAAAAGTTCACATACACCTAGTGCCATGCCTCTGAATTCTGCTTCAGCACTAGATCTTGCTACTACAGGTTGTTTTTTACTCCTCCAAGTTACAAGATTCCCTCCTACAAAAGTAAAGTATCCAGAGGTAGATCTTCTATCATCTTTTGAACCTGCCCAATCTGCATCAGTGTACCCTTCTACCTTTAAGTTTTCATGATTTGAGAACAAAATTCCTTTTCCAGGAGCAAACTTCAAATATCTCAAAATCCTTTCAACAGCATCCATATGAAGCTTCCGTGGGTCATGCATAAATTGACTAACAACATTCACTGCATAGGTGATATCTGGACGTGTATGGCACAAATAAATTAATTTTCCTACTAGCCTTTGGTATCTTCCTCTATCTATGCTTGTTGAATCTGAGCATTGAAAGAGCTTATGATTTTGTTCAATTGGTGTATCAACTGGTTTACTCCCAATCAGCCCAGTTTTTGACAGTAAATCAATAGTATATTTTCTTTGGCATAGAAAAATACCATGTTTTGATCTAGCTACTTCAATACCCAAAAAATATTTGAGGTTTCCAAGTTGTTTCATCTCAAATTCAGATGCGAGATATTGTTGTAAACTAGAAATATCATCTTGGTCATTTCCTGTAACAATCATGTCATCTACATATATAATCAAAGCTGTAATTTTTCCTTTTCCTTTCTTAAAAAATAAGGTGTGATCAGAGTTATTTGCTTTATAGCCAAAAGTCTTCACGGACTTGGTAAACCTTCCAAACCATGCTCTTGGGGATTGTTTTAATCCATATAGAGCCTTCTTTAATTTGCAAACCTTCATTCCAATTGAATCAGTCATGCTTGGTGGAGAATCCATATAAATTTCTTCTGAAATTTCTCCGTGTAGGAAAGCGTTTTTCACATCAAATTGTAGAAGAGGCCAATCTTGGTTTGCAGCTAGCGACAAAAGTATTCTCACAGTATTGAGTTTGGCTACTAGTGTGAACGTCTCTTGGTAATCTACATCATAAGACTGAGTATAACCTTTAGTCACAAGTCGTGCTTTATACCTCTCAATAGTTTCATCAACTTTATGCTTAATTGTAAAGACCCATTTGCAGCCCACAGTTTTCTTCCCTCTTGGTAAGGACACAAGATCCCAAGTGTTGTTTTTTTCTAAAGCTGCCATCTCCTCAACCATTGCTTCGGATCTGCCAAAGCTTCCTGTACATTACTAGGAATAGAAATTGAAGATAATTGAGATACAAATGATGCATATGACTGAGATAACCTATGAGATGACACATATTTACTAATGGGATATTTAACTTTGGCTTGGAGGTCTGGTTCATATTTAACTGAAGGTTGACCACGGTTAGAACGAGGTGGAAGAATATATTGAACAGTAGTAGACTCAGTGTTTGGTGTGCTGGTGGTCTCAGGCAGACAAGAATCAATTCCATGATCAATTTCATCTAAATTAGTATTATCAGAGATAGGATCAGAAGGTACCTCTGAAGAGTCAAGTTGAACCTGTGGAGAAGATTGAGCCAATTGGTTATGATCAGAAGACACTGTATTATCCAGAAAAGAAGGGTCCATATTTAGGATTGGCTCACTTCCTACAGAATGATCCTCACACAATAATTTATCTTCACAATCAAACATACCAACATCATGATTATGCACTTCACTTTCATTGCCTCCCTGAAGTGGAGAATCAACATAAAAAAATTCATGTTCATTAAATGTCACATCCATAGAAATATAAAATTTCCTTGATGGTGGATGGTAAGCACGATAACCTTTTTGAGTTGATCCACACCCAACAAAAACACATTTGATCGCTCGTTCTTCAAGCTTTGTACGTTGATGTGGGTGTAAGTGAACATATATAACACATCCAAAAATATGAGGTGGTAAATAAACTATGGGAGGAAGAATACAATGATCAAACAACACATCAAAAGGCCTTCGAAAGTTAAGCACACTAGAAGGGGTTCAATTAATTAAATGAACAGCAGAGCTCACAGCCTCACCCCATAAATGAGATGGGACATTACCATCTATCAAAAGTGATATTGTCACCTCTAATATATGTCTATTTTTCCTCTCAGCCACTCCATTTTGTTGTGGTGAATAAGGACATGTAGTTTGATGCAAGATGCCTTTAGAGTTCATAACTCTATTAATTCAGTCTTAAAATATTCCCCTCCATTGTCTGATCGAATGACCATAATAGATGTGTTAAATTGTGTAACAATCAAATGATAGAAGGAACATACCACATCACACACATCACTTTTATATTTAAGCAAATATACCCAGGTTACCCGAGTACAATCATCAACAAAACTAATAAGCCATTTTTTTCCATTATGTGTAGATTGCGGGGGCAGGACCCCAAACATCTGTGTGAATTAATGAAAAAGGCAAATTAGTTTTGTTATTGCTTAAAGGAAACACAACACGATGATTTTTTGCCAAAGCACAAGTTTCACAAAAAAAATCAGAAATATTGCATTTATGAAATAGTGATGGAAATAATTTTTTTAAATAACCAAAAGAGGGATGTCCCAACCGTCTATGCCACAACCAAATTTCTTTTTTGCTTTTATCTTGTATGTGATCATTCGCAAGACAAGCCAATCCTTTTTTATGGTTTGATTGTGAGACATTTTCAAGATAATACAGTCCTTCACTCTCTCTACCACTAGCAATCTTCTCCTTGGAATGGATGTTCTGAAAAAGACAATGGGTTGGGTAAAACAAGGCAACACAAGAATGTGATTTGGTTAACTTGCTGACAGAGATAAGATTACAGTTTAATTTAGGAACAAATAAAACATCAGGAATCGATAAGGAAGGTGAGAGGGATATAATACCTATACCTTCAATAGGAGATGAGACCCCATTGGCATTAATAATAACTGTTTTAGAACAATTAGAGGAAAAATTAGTAAATATACGAGGATCACAAGTCATATGATCAGTAGAAATACCTGACTTGGTCACAAATCCAATCATTATCCTTAGTAACAACAGAAAGATTAAGGGCAGAATCATGTTTCTCCGATTGATTGTCATCGGAAGAAGCCATCAGAAATATTCAATGAAAAAAAGCACTGATTCCTATATCTTAAAGGATATCAGTGTTGGCTCTTGATACCATATTAGAAGGTGGGTTTTAAGCCTAACTCAACCCCACAAAACCGGCTTGTAAGGTGAGGTTTGCGCCTCACTTATATATTATAATTTGGCCTTATCTCTAGTCGATGTGAGACTTCCAACACACCCCCTTCACGCCGAGGTATAGACATCTCGCGCGTGATAGTAGAAATTGGGTGGTCCGATAACGGCCCGATAACGGGTGGAATAGAAGAATAGAATGCCCACATAGAACTCGCTAGGATAGGCTCTAACCATGGCTCTGATACCATATTAAAAGATTTAAAGAATAATTCTGATATATTATTTCAAAGAGTAGAGTACCATATATATACATTCAAGGATCCTATAATTCTTCATCTATTAAAGGAATGATAGGTGCACAAATTATAATAATATTTAAATTATAACTAACACAATATTTGATTGCCTAATATCCTTTAATAGAATATTTGGCATATCTTAATAATAATGGTATGGTTTCACCTTCAAAGGAGTTGCTCCTTCCGCTAAAGAAATATGGTGATCATGGAAATGAGGTGGCGGTAATGCAGTTGGAATAGAAAAAAATGAAGTTTATGAAGGCGATAGAAAAACTAACTCGGGTTCCATTTCCACTGTTAATTCAGGTAATGATAAGGTTTGTGCACTGTGATCCATCAATGTCATGCTATAAACTTTGGCAGCAGAATTTGTATTAATCATATGCCAAATGTCATGTAAATGTGCTTGCATCAGAGCATGATTCACCTTGTAAAGTAACAAATTTACCATTATGTAGGAATTTTAAGTTTAAAGACTCATAGTCAACAACATAGGGTTCAATTGTCTTGGATCATTTTGCACCTAAAATAATATTAGCTCCTGAAATTGGTGGAAGATATAGGCAACTAAAACTGAAATTGTGCACCAATTTCTCCGTTGCCATGTAATTGTCATCTCCCATCATCACCTTAAACAAAAGAATTGGTTCAACGGAAAGTTTTTTAAAATAAAAAAAATAATGAATTACGTAATATTTTATTTAATAGTGCAAAACTACTAAATAAAATATTACATAGCTCATAATTTATAAAAAATTATAAATCAACACGTAATTATACTATTATATTTATCCAAAATAACCATATTAAGATATAATGTTCTACATCAACTATTTCAAAAAACTAAAAGTTGAACACAAAACTACAACTCTTTCGAAAGATAGGAACTAAACTAAACTTTCACGATCCTATATCTATACAATTGTACTAACATCTCTCCCTACAGTACATCACTATCTAATTTTTCATCTACTCACACTAATAAAGGTCATTATCGCAAAAAAAAAACTAACAAACACACAACATAAACAAAAAGAAATACAAACAAGTTTATAAAAGAATTAAGCATATAACACTTAAATTGATTTCCTAAAAAAAGAAATTTTGAAATAAAATTTTCAAAATACAGTAAGTGCTTCTAAATAAGTTTTCAGGAATATAATTTTTGGAACAAGCATTCTGAAGCACATATAATGATTTTAGGAATTACTTTTTTCTAAATATTATTACAAGAAATGTGTTTCAGAAAAAACTTTCTAAAATATATGAAATGGGTTTTGGAAAGAGCTTTCTGAAACGAGTTTTTTTTCTTCTGTATTTTCTCTCTTCTTCCTCTACAACATTCTTCCTCTCTTCTTCTTCTTTTATAGTGGTGGTGATGATGGACATGATGACAATAATGTGTTGTACACTGATGGATAACTTGGATTAAGTAAGTCAACTTAGTTACCTCTTGCACCCCACAATTTTTTGTGCACCTTCCAAATTTTCAAAGTGACCATTTTACTCTATGTGAAAGTGACTTATTGATTACAGGTTTCAAAACCATTTATGAATAAGCTTCCAGAACAAAAGAAATACATAAAATACATTCTTACATATTCTTTTATATACAAGAGACAATGATGGTAGCATGGTACAATAGTAAAGGATGTTTAACTTTTTTTCTTGTTATTATGAGGTAAAGTTGGTAATTATGGAGATGTAAAAAGGATTAGTCACCAACTTATTGAATCCACATACCTATCAAGCCACATTGAAGTTTCATCATCTTACACTACAATAAAAAGGTAAACAATAACCAGTTTTAGTGACAAAAAATATTACTATCCCTGACTAAATTAGTCACTAATCTTTTCTTAAGTTAGTGACCATTTTAGAGACAAGAAATCATAAAACATTTCTTTTGTTCATCATCAAAAACATATATGTGAGATGGGTATAGCTAGATGTTGCTCCCCCTCTCAACAATCTCCCCCTTTTTTGATGATACACAATAAGAAATTTGTTTTCTAGTTACTCTTCCCCTTTGGACATTAGCTAAAAATGACAGAACAAGTAACATGGAAGAACATCAAAAGTAATCCTTACAGACCATTGAAGAATGTGATGCTCCCCCTATCATTAAGAAATGTAGCACTTAACAAAAATGAGTAGTACAAGATTGATTACAGAGTGAGAATCAAAGCTCAGTTGATCAATTGAAATAGTATAACAATATACAGATTAAAGTAATTATACTGAATTCAAATGAATATATCAAGAAATATCATGTGCAAATGCTAATACTCATGATAATGTATGCATCTTAGATAAAGCATATAGTATGATTGCATTGTAAATGTATGATACCAACAAATGAAGCAGTAGAATATATGAAAATTGTTTAAGAATATTTGCAACAATGGTGCTTTTTCATTATGAAGCATATATAATGATTTTTTAAAATGATTTTTATCAATATGCAACATATGACATGTAAAATATGTTAATCATGCATATAAGAACAATTAAGACATGTTTAGCAATTGAAAACAACAGTTATAAACATGTAAAACCATTTTCTACCACTTAATTGATTACATTATTTATGTAACAGATTAAGTTTTACTGTAATGAGAAAAATTTAATAGATTATAAATTCATTTAATCTGTTAAATTTCCCAAAGTTGATCAGTTTCATGATTTTGATCATTCAATTTGTGATGATCATTTTACAACCTACAAACACAACTTTTTCAATAATGTTGAGTGTTAGTAACATGATGAAAAAGATAAGAACAACAATTGTGTAGCAATGTATGATCCATAAATGAAAATGAATGATCAATGATCAAAGACAAAATGACAAGTTTCAGATTATTGTGCACAACTTTGATCAAGAATGCCCACTTTATTTCTGTTATTATAAAACATTTCCTTTGACAGAGGTTTTGTAAAAATGTCAGCCCATTGATGCAAAGTATCAACAAATTTAATTTTAACTTCACCCTTTGAGACATGATCTCTAATGACATGTTTTTTAATGTAGAATGGAATTTTTACACTAGTGCAAAATTGGGCTTTAACGTCACCCCACAGACGTCGGACTACAAAATAACCAATGTAAATTATTGACCGGTGGCATTTTCGTAAATAAGTGGGCATATAGACGTCTGTTAGGCGGGGCCCCAACGTCTATAATATTATAGACGTCGGGCCCCCCCTTAACAGACGTCTATATGCCTGACAGGTAGGTGAAAAGTCATTTTTATCAGCCTTAGAGACGTCTGATCCCGCCACTTCGATGTTTATATTCGATTATAGACGTCGGTGCCCCTCCCAACGGACATGTATATGTCTGACAGGTAGATGAAAAGTTATTTTTTTCCGTCGTACAAACGTCGGATCACGCCATCCGACGTCTAAATGGCCTGATGAAAAGTTGTTTTGGACGTCATATTAGTGAGGGCCCCGACGTCTAGGCCAGAATAGACGTCGGTTCACCTGGGCAGCCAACGTCTAGTTTGCTATTAAATCAAACCCGCTGTTACGAGCACCACTTCATCGTCTTCCTTCTCGCCTTTTCTCTCCGCGACATTACTTTTCCAGGTGCATTTTTGTCTCTTTTGAACCATTTAAACATACTTTTATTCCGATTATATTAGTCTTTGCTTGATTATCTTTCACTTGAACCGATTAAAATGAATTTTTGTTGTGTTTTGGTGCAATTTTTCTCGTGTCTTTGGGTAGCATTGTACCGCATTCTCTCTTTGCTAGTTTCCTCGTATGAAAAGCTTGCATCTTTTGGATGTCTTATAGCATTTCAACACAAAATCGAACTTCGGTCCTTGCCTAGTTCTATTGTCACCGTTCGTTTTCATTGGCGGTTTTAATGGAACTAGGCAAGGACCTAGATTCGGTTTTCGGTTGAAATGCCATAAGAGATCCAAAAGACGCAACCTTTTCTATGATGAAACTAGCAAAGAAAGAAGGTGCTACTACGCTACTCAAAGACACGAGCTGCAGTAGATGTCGGTTAATGCAATGTCCGACGTCTAAGGGGCTCCATAAACGTCGGACATTGTATTGTCTAACGTCTATGGAGCCCTTTAGACATCGGACATTGCATTAACCGACGTCTATGGAGCCCCTTAGACGTCGGGGTCATACAGTAACCGATGTCTATAAAGACGTCGGACCTGTTTGAGTCCGACGTTTGATTAACGTCACCCACAAAGACGTCGATTCTGGAGCTGACGTTAAAAGACCAAAATAACAGACGTTAAATTCCCTTTCTACACTAGTGTTAGTTAAATTGATAACACTTGTATTATCACATTTTAAAGGGATGTGATCTAAATGAATACCATAATCCTCTGACTGACTCTTTATCCAAAGAGATTGAGCACAACAGCTTCCAACCGCAATGTAGTCGGCTTCAGTGATGGATAATGTCACACAAGCCTACTTCTTTGAATGTCAAGTAATCAGAAAGCATCCTAGTAAATGAGAAGTGCCACTAGTGTTCTTTTTGTCCAGCTTACAAACCCCAAAATCAAAATCATTATAATCTTCAAGGGATAAATTTGGATACTTCTTGATTCTTTTTATAGTAGTTAGATGTGATTCTTTTGGATAGGATTGAAATCTAGCATACTAACAAACACTATGCATAATGTTTGGACGACTAACAGTTAGGTAAAGTAGTGACCCGATCATACCTCTATACATTTTCTAGTCTACATCTTTACCTTTTTTATCTCTGTCCAAGTAGAAATTTGTGGCCATTGGAGTTGCAGCTTTTTTGTATTCATCAATTTTGAATTTCTTTAACAGATCATCATAGTACTTTGATTGATGAATGAAGATATCAATGTCTCCTTGCTTTACTTGCAGTCCAAGGAAGTAGTTTAGTTCCCCCATCAAAGACATCTCAAACTCCTCCTGCATGCTCTTAGAAAATTCTTTGCACAATAGAGGGTTAGTGGATCCAAATACTATATAATCAACATATATTTGCACAAACAATCAATCTTTTCCAGATTTCTTAATGAATAATGTTGAATCAACTTTACCCCTTTGAAATTCCTTCTTGAGAAGGAACTCACTTAACCTTTCATACCAAGAGCATTGAGCTTGTTTGAGTCCATATAAGGCTTTCTTCAGTTTGAAAATATGATCAGCGAACTCAAAGTCTTGGAAGCCAGGTGGTTGTTCCATAAATACTTCTTCCTTAATGTAGTCATTTAGGCACTTTTTACATCCATTTGATATAGCTTGAAGTTCAGCATTGATGCAATTGCAAGAAGGATTCTTATAGCTTCAAGTCTGGCCACAAGAGCATAAGTCTCATAATAACCTATTCCTTCTTCTTGGCTATTTTCTTTTGCTACAAGTCTTGCTTTATTCTTGATGATGACTCTAGAATAATCCATTTTATTTCTGAAAAGCCACTTCGCTCGTATTACTTGTTGTGCAATTTTCCTTAGAATTAGCTCCTACACATTGTTCCTTTTGAATTTGATTTAATTCTTCCTCCATAGCTAGGAACCAACTCTCATCTTTTAGAGCATCATTCACATTCATCGGTTCAATCTGTGAAACAAAGGCAACGTTCATGCAGAACTTATTTAATTATCTCCTTGTAGACACACCCTTTATAATATCACCAATGATGTTGCTTGTTGAGACATTTCTAAGAGCTTTCCAGTCTTTGATAGAATTTGTACTGGTTCTAGTTTCTATGACAGCAAGTGTTTGAGTTTCTTGAGTCCCTTCAACCTCTAATTCTTCTCCTACATCAAATTCACCTGCATCTATGCACTCTCTAGGCTGCATTGGGTTAGTAATACAATCAAAATGTTCATCAAATGCAACATGTACAGATTCTTCAACAGATAGAGTTCTCTTGTTATTTACCCTATATGTCTTGTTGTTTAAAGAATATCCTATGAAGATTGCATCATCAGCTTTAGAATCAAACTTACCAAGATTGCTTTTACCATTATTTAACACAAAGCATTTGCAACCAAATACCCTTAGGTGAGTAATGTTGGGTTTTCTACCTTTGAATAGCTCATAGGGGTAAGCTTAAGCATGAGTATAATGATGTTCCTATTCAGCACATAACAAGCTATGCTGACAACGTAAACATAGAAATGTTTAGACAGTGATCTCTCATTCAACATAGTCCTATCAAGCTCTTCTAAGGCTTTATTGTTCCTTTCAACTACATCATTCTGTTGTGGTGTTCTAGGTGCCGAGAAGTTATGTGATATGCCTTGTTCATCACAAAAGTTCTCAAAGTTTTCATTCTGAAACTCTCTCTCATGATCACTTCTAATAGCCTTTATCATAAGATCTTTTTTATTTTGAATAGTAGAGGCAAATGTCTTAAAAGTTCTAAATATCACTCTTAGATTTAAGAAAGAAAGTCTAAGTGAACCTAGAATAATCATCTACTATGACCAAACCATAAAGATTTTCTCCTAGACTTTTGATTCTTGAAGGGAAAAACAGATCCATATGTAAAAGCTCAAGAGGTCTAGCAGTAGATATTACCCTCTTTGATTTAAAAGATGCTCTAGTTTGTTTCCCTTTTTGACAAGCATCACAAAGTCTATCAGATTCAAATTTTATGTTTGGCAGTCCTAGAACAAGACCTCTAGATGCAAGTTTATTTAAATGAGGCATGTGAATGTGTGCAAGTCTTTTGTGCCACAACCAAGGCTCATCTTCTTTAGACAACAAGCATATCACAAATTTAAAAGAAGTTTTTCTAAAACCAACCATGTATATATTGTTGTATCTCTTTCCAATTAACATAAGTTCATTTGAAGAATCATGACAAATTAAACAAGGATTTGGTTCAAATGCAACTTTTAATCATTTATCACATAATTGTCTAATGCTAAGCAGGTTATGTTTCAACCCATCAACGAGTAAGACATTTTCAATGATATATGAAGAGGGTGTTTGTATTTTACCAATACCAACAATTTTGCCCTTATTGTTGTTCCCATATGTGACATGATCATTGTTTTTTAAGGTAGGATGACGAACCTTGTAGGATCTCCAGTCATATGTCTGGAACATCCGTTGTCAAGATGCCATATGGCTTCTTTTTTAACCTTTTCTTCATTGTTTCCAGCCTGTGCAAATCATGCCATCATGCTCAAATTTGTTTATTGTTCTGGGTGCTCGCATACATCTTTTATGCCTTCATTCTCTTGCTACAGATCTTGGTCTCTGGAGTGCTCTTGATTTTCTGCAAGATTCAAGTCAGATTTCCCTTTGCATGTCAAGAATTTTGAGAACCTTTCTGCCATCAAATATGTTTCTCCATTCTCTGAATTTTCCACAAGTTTTAGATGTTGGTGAATCATTTCTCCATTTGATTTGATCTCCTTGATCTTCTTGTCTTAATAGGCTAATTAGAACTGTTAATCACAGAATTCCATACATCTTTGCCTATTGAATTCAAGAAACCATTATTCTAATCATCAATTACACTTTTGCTCATAGTTTGAGATATATTGGCCGTCACGAACTCTTAAATCGGTTATGCGGAAAACCTAACTGATTAAAATTCGAGTAATTTTTGAATTCTCAACTCTGGTGCCAATTATTAAAAATGTGATGCCTTATATCTCAACCAAGAGGAGGGTGAACTGGATTTTGCTTTAAAAAATGTTCTTTCAAAAAGCTTTGCAAAATCTTTAAGCAAGAATACAGAGATATCGCCTCTCAATGCACTCTTTTTTCCCACTCAATATCACTTACAATACAAGATGTGAACACCTCACAATCTCACAAACCGGAAAAGCAATCCCAACTTTCTCTACACCTTGAGAGCAATCCCAACTCCCAATGCAGAACACTTCGGTTCTCCTCCTGGCTAACACCAACAAGAACACAATCCTCTTGATTGCAATGTAGACACTGATCCTCAAGAAGTGTAGATATGATCAACAATGCTTCAAGACAACTTTCTAGCAAGAATCTTTATGATTTTCCCAAATGAATGATCTTGATTCTCCAAGAAGTTCTTACACGCTCCTGCAATCAATATTCAACAACCAAATTAGTTATGAAAGTGTAAGTTCATGTAATTGTATTGAAACAGCACGCAAGTCATCTATTTATAGAATTTTCAATTCTTGACGCAATTTAATTCATTATGCAATTAATGTAATATGTTAATCTTTTCCTTCTACATTAATAGTTTTACATCTGTATCAAATTTAACATATTAAACAGTGCATGTAATCGATTAAATAAATCATACAAGCCAACAACATTCAAATATGACCGCTATAGGAAATTATGACATTTAATGAAAATGATTTTCACAAGATAATCAATTTAACTGATTATGAAACTTAAGTAACCGGTTAAGTTCCATACTTAAGCAAATATCAAAATCTCTTTTCTTTCCAAACACATCAATGCACTCAGCAAACACATGTTGGCATAGCAACGTGTTTTAATCGATTATATAACTAATATAATCGATTATTACACAACTATTTTGTCAATGTTAAGCATGTACTAAAATCTGAAGAAATTTAACAGATTTTATACAAGTTTAATTGATTATTTCTTCCGAATATACACTGTGCAATTAATGTGTTTCAACCTATGATTCATTTACAAATCAATGAATACATACAAGAAGCATTTCAAGCACAAATACAATAATGATCAAACAACTGTTATGTGATTTGGTGTGGAAGAAACCATAAAACATTTCTTTTGTTCATCATCAAAAAAATATGTGTGAGATGGGTATAACTAGATACAACTCCCCTTATCAACAATTAGGACACAATGTTGGGTTGACGTTGTTAATGAATAAAAGAAAGGACGACTATGAGGGGTAGGACAACTTACTACCAATTACATTACTGGAAAAGGTATATTGAAGCACCAACCATTTGAATCCAACATTTTTTATGAGACTGTTGTCCAGCTCAAACAACAATTGTCCAACTCAAACAACAACTACAAGCTCGTGACCAAATTCATGATGAACCCATCATCGTCCTAGTAACAACATCCTCCAATCCATTCCACCCTAATGTAACCATCTCCCTACCAATAGCCACCTTCCTAGCATGAAGAAGAAGGGCTCCTGGCCTTCAGTAATACCCTTCTTTTTTGTAGTGCCGGCATTAGCCTTAACAACATGAAAAAGAAGATAATTATTTAGAAGACTATGATGATTATTAGAACATTATTTAGTTTTACATACATTTACTTTTATGATTTATTTTTTCTTATATGAATGACAATATTACTATGTTTTTAATTATACGGATTTTATTTATGATTCATTGCATTGTCTTAATTGCGACATTTGTTTGCATTATCTGAATTGAGACATCTGTCTGTATTAATTATATTATGACATATTTATTGTAGTGGATAGGGAATGTTGTCCACTACACATAATTTTGTTTTGGACTTTATCGATGGACTTACTGACAAAATAATTTGTCGATAATGCAATCCGTTTTGTCACGTCATTAATGACAGAACATGGTCTTTGGTAATTACCGATGGCTATTGACTATTTGTAATTATAAACAATTTGTGTCCTTCGGTAATTACCGACGGTCTACATCCATCGGTAATTATCGACAGTCATGATCCATTGGTAAATGTTTCTGACAAGGTACTTATCGACAAATTTCTGTCTATTAATAATTTGTAAAAGAAATTGATATTATCAACGGATTTTAGTATATTTATCGACAGATGTCTTCTGTCTGTAAATAAAAAATTTTTTAGTGGTGAAAACCTTGTAATTTTGCCAGTTTGACTAATTTGATACTATTGTTTCCCTAACTTACTTGAAGTAAATTTTGCATGTCAATTATAATAAATTGTGCTTGCTCATAATTTAAAATATGAGTTGATTTGAAATGTTTGTTAGATTATGTCCTACTGATTGAGCTAAAGCTTGCAGATGTACACAATTTTCTAAGTTGAGAATGCATCTTTTATTTATTTAAGTACGATCAATAATTATGATAAAGTATGTGATAAGTTTTGGAATATAAAAAAATTATAATAACTGAAGTTGGCGCTGGTAGACTTTGGTTGTTAAGTACTGCTACATTCGAGACTTACTTGAGGTGTCAGGTTAATCATCCCATTTATGGAAAATGATTGGGACTTCAGGCAGTACCAACACTAGAGCCCCTTTCCTTGGGATCTTTCCCAGATATTTTGTTTTTTGCTTCCACCAATTTAATAATGCATATCATCTTTTTATCATAAAAGGACCTTCATCAAATTTTACTTTTTATTTCCATCTTGGAAAACGATACTTAGACAACAAATTTTGACAACATTTCGACACAGCACACGTGTCAGCGTGTGAGAGGCCCACATTTTGGTTGGAAAAAGCTGCTGTAATCTGAGCATTTCTGATGAAACCTGCTTGAACGCTGACGTGGCGAGGACGGGCACGGGCAGATTGGGGGAGTGCGTTTCAAATTTGAATTTTATGTTGTCACTTCGTAGACAGAGAAGAAGCGCGAACAACCAAAACCCACTTGTGTGACCTAGACGAGAGAGTTGGAGAAAGGGTTCAGGAGCGAGAGAGAGAGAGACCGAGTCGTTGCCGGAGTGAAGCCGCCGTTCACTGTTGAAGGCCGTGTCGGAGAGATCGAACGCCCTCCAGCCCGTTCCGTTTCAGGGGCGCCGCAGCTCCGTCGAAGCGAACACGGCATCGTGTTCCGTCCGTTCCGGCCCAGCGACGTACGAAGGCGTTGAAGGTGTCGCATCGTCCCAGGTGGTTCCGTCCGTGTCCCGGAGTGCCGCCGGACGTTCGCCGGAGTCTCGCCGGAGTGTGGGCTGTCACACATTTGTCCAAAAAGAGGGGTTTTCCGCCACACGTCGTGTTCACTGAAGGTTGGTTTGGTTTTTGATTTTTCAGTGGAATTAATGTTGAATACATGGATCATGTTGTTATTGGATTGGATTTGGTGTTGTTCTGTTACTCATTTTTATACAAGTGTTGTGGTTAATCTTACATTGTTGTTGTAATTCTGTTCGATTGGTAGTCATGGATTGCAATAACGAAGAAGGTTACAAGAATGTAAGTATATATAACAATACGAAAAGTTTAACCTTTCTTTCAAAACAGGGTATAATGGTTTTAATTGTTTGAAAATGAATTGTAGTTGCGGTTGCGGGCATGGAGTGACACAAAACCGATAGTGGACCTTAATTCCATACTAGGCGACAGTCATAGGACACGGATCGAAATGACTCCGTTCAAGTGGTGTGTTTATATGAACAGTCCAATTGACTTCTGCACTCCTTTGTTGAAGGAAATGGTTAGACGTTGGGTTAGCCGCAACGAATCTTTTGTTTTGAAGCAAACAATGGTACCATTTACAGTAGGCGATGTTTGCATGGGTTTAGGGTTGGGTGTTGGTGGTTTAGATGTAAATTTTGATGATGACTTCGATGGTGTTGTTTGTCATCAATTTTCGTCAAAGTCATTCACTGTAAAAGATGTCATACATAGGATAAAGTTGTTAATACAAAATAATGAGACGGATGTTGATTGTGTTTGTCGTTTGTATATTTTAGTTTGTTTTATTGTTTTCTACTTTCCTAGACATTCAAAGGCAGTTAGTAACATGCCTTTTAGAGTATTAGATAACATTGATAATTTGTACAAATATAATTGGGCAAAAGCTGTGCACACATTTGTCCTAAATAGTTTAGGAAATGCTTCAAGGAAGATAAGGCAAGGTCACATAAGGGACCTCGGTCTTAGTGGGAATGTTGCCGTGTTGCAGGTAAGAAATTCAAAATTAGATTACGTTTGATGTGGGCATAATTTGTTTATTATATGATTAATGTTTTGGTTAATATTTGTTTTTTAGCTATGGGCGGTCGAACGTTTGGGTTTAGCGGACGGTGCACATGACATTGTCTTCCCGCGAATAATGAATTGGCGTTCGCTTAAGTTAAGGTGTAACAAAATAGAGGAATTGTTTAAACGGAAAGAGGTAAGTTAGCTGTTATTTTAATTGACATTTTTTTGATATGTAGTACATGAATTGTGTCTTTTTGTTATTAAATGATTACTTACATAAGGATGTTTATAGATATGTTGGGAGTGGTTTTTGCGGGACGAGGACCGTCAAAACTCAATGATTTGTGCGGCCCTTCATTTGGAAGAAGGGTCAATAGCGGAAGATGATGGAGATGAGTTAGGGTTAAGTTGGGAACAAGTGGTCATGAAGAAAATTGAAGACAACCAAAGAAAAATGGTTGCAATGGATAAAGATTTGAGAAGTTTGGCTACATTGGTCGGTGTTGGGAAGGAAGATTATGAGAAAGGGAATGATGGTAAAGAAGAGGATGGTGATGTTGATGGTCATGGTGGGGCAGGGCAATGTTTTCAAACATTCACGTATAGTGATGTGGGTGGTTGTTGCTCAGGACTGAAGGATGACGTTGAGGACGTTATGGATATTGGACCTGTTGTAAGCACTGTGGCAGTACATGATGACAGTGACGATGATAATTTTTTGAATGTAAATCGAACACAGTTGTACAACATGGTGATTCCGTTTAAACTTCCTTGGAGGTAATGAATTTCTCACTTTCACAATTCTTAAATTCCATTTATTAATAGTGTGATGATGAAACATGTTGACTTATGTCATATTTTTCTTTGAAGGGTTGTTTCTGAAATTTCCGGTCAAACATTTGGAACCCAAGAGTGTTATTCTTTTGGACCTAGGATGCAGGTTGGCAACACGGTAATAATGAAATTTGATGTGTGAATTTATGATTTATTTTATGTATAGTAATTGGAATTGTATAGTATTAAGAAGTTGTTGGTTGTGTAGGGGATTTTGTTTGCCACATCAGTGTTCATGTTCTTTGAAAGAAGGAGTACCGGAGTAGTGAAAAGGATATGTTTTAGTCCATTATATGCGGTACGTTAAAATAGTAGTTGTTTTATGCTGTTAATAATCTGTTAACATGAGAAATGAAAGCTAACCGTGTCATTTCCTTGCAGACCCATGTTTTAATTGAGTCAAGAAAGAGAAAGAGTAATCGCAAAGTTTGGACATTGAATGACTACTCTCACTACTTCCAGTCTAATATCATCGGATTTGATGACATTGTTAATGCCGAATTTGTTAGTGCAATTACATTTCATTGAAGTTATTTCGAGAGTATGTTTATGGTTATTCGTAGTTGATGGTGTGATATTAATTTTGTTGTAGTTGTTTGTCCCAATAATCCATGACGGCCATTGGTGGTGCTACGCTGTGAAGATTCCATCATTGGAAATGTTTGCACTGGACTCTTTTGGGCACAAAAGAAAGGAACGACAAAAGATTGACAATGTCATTGTATGTATAGTAATTGATGTTTACTTTGTGATTCCAAATTTATAAGCGAAGTATGTTGTTTCCAGGCACATAATCTTGCATTGCTTTTTGGACATTTGTTGAATTGTTCGGAAGAGAACAAACCATCATTGGAGATACAACACTTGCATACTCCAATCCAACCAAACAAGTATGTTTATAATGTTCATTTTTGTAAGTATAATATTTTATTGTATAATTGACATGTTAAATATCATACTGGTGTTGTTGGACTTGTTTTGATGTAGATTTGATTGTGGAGTAATTGTTTTGAAAATTATGGAGTTGTGGGATGGCATTGACAAATATGAAACAAAGACAATGCCCAGTTACACAACTGTAAGCTGTCTAAATTTGTATGTTGTGCATCTTTCATACAAATGTTGCATTGGATTAATGTTTTGTGCATTATTGTGTTTGCAGGAAGAACTACAACAAGTTAGGGAGCATTATGTTTGTCAATGGATTCTGGATGTGGACAACGTGCGGAGGAATCAAGTGTTGGAAGATTTAGGCATGTTGTAGAATGTTGGGAAGTAATGATGTTTGAACATTTGTTGATACGTCTGATATTTATGTACTGGTTGCACATCCAATGTGATTTTTGAAAATTTTGAGAAATATATGTGGTAGTTGAAATTAAGTTATTTGAAGTTATTTGACTGTGATGTGCAAAACGTTTTATCGAAGTACGTACTGGTCCTCTGTGTGCAAAGAGTTATACCAAAGTAACCACTTATTTAGCCTTTGGTAACAGTTGTGGTCCTGCAGGTGGACTTTTTCAGACACCGAACGCTCGTCCAAGTGCGGAAGCAGGAAAGGACGGTCGGCCAAGAGAACGAACGCATATTGTTACAGGAGAACGAACGTGCATTTGACGCTCGTCCAGGGAAAAGACGACGGTCGCCGAACAGAACGAACGTTGGTCAGGAGAACGAACGTGCATTTGACGCTCGTCCAGGGAAAAGACGACGGTCGCCGAACAGAACGAACGTTGGTCAGGAGAACGAACGTGCATTTGACGGTCGTCCAGGGTGAAGACGGCGGTCACCCTATGGACGGAAGTTAACGAACGTTCGGCCATGCAGAAGTGCACGCTCGTCCACTTATTTAGCCATTGATAGCAGTGGAGATCATAAATGTCGTTCTTTGGAAATTAAGTACAAGTCGAACACATTAGCCAAATTTATTTGTAACAGCAGGACGGATAACTGAATGTGCGTAAATGTTTAAGAACAAAACGTTCGCATCAGCGACTGACAAGTTTCCTTAGTATGTCGTATATTTCGTTGGATGAAGTGGGGTTTTGTGGGATGCTTTGTACGGACGACTTGGTTGTTGGGTATGTTGTCCATCCACACAGGCCTTCAACATATGAATTCAGCTGAATTTGTTTGACATGAACGATGTCGGATGGATCCAATAGCAAATGGTGAAACCAAAGGAAGGCTACGTAAGGTGGGTGACAATGATGTCGAACGTAAATAATGGTCAAAACATAACGTAAGTGCATAGTGTACGTTACAAAACATAAGTCATATTTATGTTAAGTAATGCTTCAAATACAAACATAACGTTAATTTGTAAACGGTCATCAATCTTCCATGGGGGTTGTTGTTTTATAATTAGAGCCAGAAGGACAAGACTTTTCAGATGGACCAACATCTTTGTTCTTGTTGTTGTTTTCGGGACATGGGTTGGATCGAATCACAGGTCTTGATGAAGCGTTAAGTAGTTCCTGAGTTGGAGGACCTATGTCAGCTTTGAAGACCTACACATTGGTTAAAGTCAGTTTAACAATACGACTGCCGTACGTATCCAACAAAATAAATAGGATTTAGTTATGAGTTCACGATATTACCTTCACAACGTTCCGGACTGTTATATTCAAATAGTAATTCCTGCCAAAAGGACTCAATGCACCAACCTGTGCGTAAAGACATGCATAACATTTAAAAGCAATGAATAAGTTACCGTGGTGCATGATTGTTAAAGGTTATAATTAGAAGGTGTAGTTGGTTTACACTTTGCAATAATAACACAGCACCAACTCCTATATCCGGCCCAAACTCTGGATGCAGAAGGACTTTCTTGAGAACCGAAGCAGACAATGACGTACTTTGATCCTGTTAGGAAGGAATACCGAAAAAGTTAACATAGCAGGCTTTTAAGAAAGTTAACAATGTAGACACTGTGGCAGTTCAATCCTGTAAGTGATTCACCTTGACTACAATTTTCATGTCACCCAATCCATTTGGGTTGCACTCTTTAACAATGCATGCTAGAAATGGAAGGACATGCATTGACTTCACGCGTTCTAGCTGGGTGACGTTGTTAATGTTGCCATCTGCTACAAGTCCTGCAAACAATATCATACCATTGTTATTGAAAACATAAAACATTTAAACTACTTAACCGTGTCCACTGATAATGAAAAAGTTCACCATGGTGTTTAATGAACTTCTCAGCCCATATCCAAGGATTAGATTTAAAATCTCGATGAAATGTTGCCTTTGCAATGTCAGTAACAAATTCCTGTGTTGACTTAGGTTCATCTGTTTGCCTGTTTAGCATGGCCGCTTGTACATTTCCAGCTGGTCCTGGTATCAACGTTGCAGTTGAGTTGCACTTTTTTAAGAATGCTTTCAGATCACTGTCGTCTATATCAAGTCCCTCCCATGGCTCCATTCCTTCAAACTGCATCGTTGAAAACGAATTAGGTTATGCATGGGCCAACGAAAAAACACACTACATGTAGTTAAAGGAGAACCTAGTGTACCTGACGTCCAAACTACTTAGAAGAGATATGCCAATAGGAAATCGAAAGCTGTATTATATAGACGAATATAATATTATAATATTGACTTAAATGGCCATAATCACACTTGAAACTTTTTTAACACAACTGACGCAGGGATAACTTAACAATTGAATAATCATATAATAATATTATATTATTATGACAAGACGTTTGTGCAGCTAAAACCCTTAATTGGCTTGTCATGCAATTAATGTTTAGGCGTTCCTTACGTTGGAGTTTCCCGCCCATCCACCAACTTCCATTTAATGGAGTATGAAGCCAATTAAACCGGACCTTTGTCATTAATTTCTTTGTTCGCATTACTCACCTTTTGGTCATTCAAGAATTACAGGGTATGGCCGAAAGCAACAGCTTCCGTGGATGAAGTTGGTAAGGCATTGAAGAGCATTTAATCCCAGCAAGTTGTTCAGACATTGAAGACCATTTAATCCCCAGGAGCTTGGCCGTTGGACCTTGGTGGGATATTGAAGGCCATTTATTGAAGCGGTTGTGAAAGGACGTTGGTTCTCTTAGTAAGTTAATGTTTTACTCATTTGTAATGTTATGCCTTCTATTAAAGAGTTATTTTGTGGTTGATTGAACAAAGAAAAATGTTGCCTTTCGTTAGAATATTGTTTGAAACTTGGAAATACAAGAAATTTGTCGTTTTCACAAAGTGTGGGCATGAACATTAGTGGTCCCGGAATACCAAATATGTTGTTGTCATGTTTTAATGATCGCTTTCATTAACCTTTGACGTCCATGTCATGTTGGACTAGGCGTTGCTTTTGATTGTGTATGTCACGTATTATGGCGTCTGAAGAAGTACCTTGTGCGGTGAACAACGATTCCACTGACAATGTGAACGATATTGTCCCTAAAATTCATATGTGGTTTGATTCAATTGAAGAGGTTAAAAGTTTTTACACTGAGTATGCTGTGAGGAGTGGTTTTGGTGTTCGGATACGGACTTCTAGGACAAATAAGAACAACGACTTAATCTTCCTTAAATTAGTTTGCTCTAGGGAAGGGAAGTACCTATCTTCCATTGCTCCAGAATGGAAAACCCAGCCAAGTCAGAAAAACCAATGTTCAGCTGGAATAAGTGTTGTTATGAAAGAAGGAAGATGGCAGGTGAGAACAGTTGTTACTGAACACAGCCATGACATGTGTCCAAATAACTCCAACCTTATACGTGGTAATCGAAGAATTAATATGCATGCGAAGCACACCCTTAATATCAATGATAATTCTGGTGTTCGCATTAACAAAAGTTTCATATCTTTGGTCAATGAGGCCGGTGGGTTCGAAAATATGCAATTCGTGGAACGTGATGCCCGTAATTATATTGGGCACCAGAGAAGAACTCTTTGTAAGGAAGGTGATGGCCGAGCACTTTTGACATATTTTTCAAGAATGAGAGAATTAAACAATGATTTTTTCTATGATATGGAAATGGACGACGAGAACCGAATAAGCAGTGTGTTTTGGGCCGATGCACGAAGTCGCGCAGCATGTCTAGATTTTGGTGATGTTGTGTCGTTTGACACAACCTACCTAACAAACAAATATGATATGCCATTTGCACCGTTTGTTGGTGTTAATCATCATGGTCATTCAATATTACTGGGTTGTGCTTTGATTTCCGCAGAGGACACTAGGACATTCACATGGTTATTTTCAACTTGGCTTAGATGTATGTCAAACAAGGCTCCTCAAGGTATCGTCACTGATCAATGCAAGGCAATGTCCAATGCCATAAACGTTGTGTTTCCAAACACAAAACACCGTTGGTGCTTGTGGCACATCATGAAAAAAATACCTGAGAAGTTGCAAGGCTACAAAGGCTATAAAGCAATCAAAAGTGAACTTAAGAGGCTTGTGTATGACACAGTCAGTTATGAAGACTTTGAGTTAGGGTGGGCAAAATTGATGTCATGTGAAGGGTTAGAGAATAATGATTGGCTAAATTCGTTGTATGCAGATAGACAAAGATGGGTTCCTTGTTATATGAAACATCAATTTTGGGCGGGAATGTCAACTACCCAACGAAGTGAGGGCATGAATGCATTCTTTGATGGATTCATAAATTCAAGTACAACACTTCAACAATTTGTGCAGCAGTATGATAACGCCCTACGACAAAAAGCGCAAAAAGAACTTGAGGCCGATTTTTCTTCAATGAATACGACACTACCATGTGGATCTCAATCTCTTATTGAAAGACAATACCAAACCGAGTACACACAGGCAAAATTTGTGGAAGTTCAAAAGGAATTTCGGTCCCGCATGAACTGCTTCGTTAAAAACATGACAAAAGAAGGTACAATAACTACGTACAGTGTTAAAGAAGACTTCATATGGGAGGCTGAGTGTCGTTCAAAATTTCATGAAGTAGTCTTTGATCCTGCAACAACTGACACTCACTGTAGTTGCCAACTGTTTGAGTTTAGGGGAATCTTGTGTAGACATTCCTTATTGGTCCTAGGGCAAGAAGATGTGCGTAATGTACCAACAAAATATGTTTTGCGTAGGTGGAGCAAAAACGTGCGTAGAAGACATACTCTCATTAAAGCATCTTACACCAACAACACTGAAGACCCTAAGATGCAAAGGTACCAAGCTTTGTGTAAGCGTTTCTATGACATCGCAGAGGTTGCTTGTGAATCTGACACTGCATCTGAAAACTTGCTTTCGGATTTAAACTGTATAGCCAAAACTTTGGGTGTATGTACATCAACCACATTGTCGACGGTGAATGATGCATCTCACATGGATGGACGTCTGCATTGTAATGAAGAGGTTCCACGTAGCTGTGAAATTGACGGCTTACTTGTGCGCAGTCCTGTATCTGTCAAACGCAAAGGCCGACCCAGGACAAAAAGGTTGCAATCAACAGTTGAAAAAATTACCAAAAAGAAAAAGTCCCATGGTGGTAAAACCAAACATGGAAGGAATTCCAATGTCAGTAACAGACACACATGTCGTTTCTTTTGATGTACTTTTATTAGTCATCAACTTCATTGATTTAAACCTTAACTAATACTCTTATTTCAGGATACAAGTAACCAACACATAACGGACGTCCACAATGTTGAGGAACTTCGAACTGAGTACATAACGGACGTCCACAATGTTGAGGAACTTCGAACTGAGTACATAACGGACGTCCACAATGTTCACGAACTTCCAACTGAGGAGATGTTCGAATCTCAAGTCACCCAATCAGATTTCATGTCTTTATTGACATCCGGAGAATACATTGTTCACAATGATGACTTTTCAGGAAATAGTTATACACACCTTTAACCCATGTACTGTGGGTAGAAACTTCTTTTTTTGGGGTATGTATGGTGTTCAATATAATGTGTGTCGTTTCATTCAAATAAATAACATTAATATATCACTTGGTTACATTTTTTTTTCATGAATATGGCTACTGAGGAATGTTTACTACCGAACGGTGTGTTTGTTGGGTAAACGTTGCGCGTGCTGAGCTTCCTTGGTATGACGGTCGTTATGTAGCCACCGTTCGCCCATTCTTAGCATCGTTCGTTTTGTTCGGCAAATTATGGGGTTCGACATGTGCTGTACTTTTGACTTTGAACGTTCGGTTTGTCAACTACGTTGTTAGGACGGTCCTTATTCGGCGGTCGTTCCGTAATATTCTTATTCGCAGAACGTTCGTTGTCAATGTTAGTAGCGTTCGTTCTTAATGTGGTTATTCTTCTTCTGTTATGCATTTAATGTACCCCAACCACCACGTCATAAACTAGTACGACTCATTTATTATGAAATAAATGGTTGTTGAAACGGTTCAACACATTAACTGCTTCGTTGAACGGATTCAAATTCCTCACCTCCCAATGCCATTCATCGTTCTTGTAACGAACCAATTAATTCAGTCTACGAATTCATTAGACACGTCTGACGGTGCACTGTTCTGACGTTTCGTCAAACCTCTTCATTGTGTATATATATTTGTGGTTTAGGGTTGGGTAAATGGAAAGACCCTGACATATTGGTTTTGCATATTGAAGTTATGGCTGCCTCAACCTCCGCTCTAACATTACGAGTGTTGTGGAAATTTGGATCCATCCACTTTTCTCATTCGGTAATCATGTTCTTCGTAATTATTTTCTTTTCATGACAGTTAGCTTATACTTGCTTAAAACTTGTGCAGGACGTTGGGTACGTTGATAGGCACTTTGCTGCGGCCTTTCAAAATGAATTAGGACCGACATGGTCCTTGGTGGACAACAATGGTCACACGCATGTGGTGACTTATAACATGGATACCGTCAATCCAAGAATAACTCATGGTTGGGGTGAAATGAGAAACATATACCCCGAAAGATTGAACGATTCCCACATAAGCTTCGACTATGTGGGTAATAATCATTTCCATATCACCATATATTTCGGTGCTTGCTCCCAAGAGAGTAGGGAATCCTTCCTTTATGATGGTACCAATTATCCTGATACGTCATTGTTTCCGGTGAAGTTGACAAAATCACAAGCAGAGGGTAGTCATTTGGTACGTCCTATCTAAATTTTTATTTTGTTAATTAATTGTCATAAATTGGATAATGTGATTTACTTCATTTTTCTTACTGCCACAGGACTTGCAAATTGCATTTGGGAATCTTATCAGGAGCAAAGGGTTGACACAGGTTATGCTCCTTGGACAGAAGGACGGCGTCATGTGTAGTGTTTTGGTTTCTGTCACTCGCAATTCCACAAAGTTTGGCAAAGGATGGAAGGAATTTTGCAGGGAATATGGGTTGAAGGAGGGAGACGTCCTAGTGTTTGAGGTTAACAATCTTGGAAATGACATTTTAGTTGAAGTTTATATTAATGGATGTCCCTGTACTGTTATACATCCAATCTCACTGTAAACCTTAATCTACATTACGAATTCTTGTAACTGTCTTTGAATTTTTATCATGTAATGAAAATGCAATTATTACTTTTTTCTGTCAACCACGTTGGTCTTCATTCAATTCTTGTAGTTGAACTTCAATAATTTTGACTTAACTTCATTTGTTATGGTAAAAAAAAATGAAATAAATTCATTAAAACCAATGCAATAAAACATTTATCAAAATTATGACTAACATAAAAAAATACATAATCTTTTCCAAATTTATAAAACATAAATACGACTTTAGTTAAAATATTTGGGTACTTACGTTATCAGTTTTGCCCACAGGGGTTTGTGAACTTCGAAATGAAATTTCTACCTGACCAAAATGCCGAATAAGGTAGACTTAGTTGGACATCAAGGTTTTCATCTACTCTTGAAATTATAAAAAAATAAAATCATGATAATACAAAATAAAAAATTAACGTGTGGGATGGTACTTAATATGATTGGGTACTTAGTTTATAAGTTATGCACACTACGGTGCAGTAGGTCTTTCATAAACGGTTTCAACTTGTAATATTCACCATCATGATATAAATTATTATATTTTACTATAATAAGCGTGTTAAATTATCAATATATAACACAACCTAAGTCCCAAAATTATGTTACAAAACAACAGCTGGACCTAACAAAACACAAATGGGATCACCGTTCAAATAAGTGGGGACTAATGTTTCAGAGCGCTCGTCCTCGCCCCTCAATATCTGCACTTCCTCAGGACGCTCGACCTCGCTCCGGTCGTTCAGCCCTCTTGATCGCACTCGCTGTCCCACTCGCTCAGGACGCTCGTCCTCGCTCCGGTCGGGTTGCCTCTTGCTCCCACTCGCTCTCCCACTCGCTCGGGACGGTCGACCTCGCTCCGCTCGTTCAGCAGTCTTGCACACACTCGCTCTCCCACTCGCTCAGGACGCTCGTCCTCGCTCCGGTCGTTCAGCCCTCTTGCTCCCACTCGCTCTCCCACTCGCTCAGCACGCTCGACCTCGCTCCGCTCGTTCAGCCCTCTTGCACCCACTCCCTCTCCCACTCGCTCAGGACGCTCGTCCTCGCTCCGGTCGTTCAGCCCTCTTGCTCCCACTCGGTCTCCCACTCGCTCAGGACGCTCGACCTCGGTCCGCTCGTTCAGCCCTCTTCCACCCACTCCCTCTCCCACTCGCTCAGGACGGTCGTCCTCAAACAACTTCAGTTCATGTTCATCCCACTTCATTTCAAGTCCCTGCTTCTGTCATAAACTATTACAGACAATAACAATGAAATAATGACAATTCAAAAAAGGATTCCAATGTTTTCAAAATTAAAACAACTATTTCAACATGATTCCAAACATGATAAGATGATGTAAAAGTGACATTCGTAATGTAATACAAATTACTCAGGTACTAATTTCTTTGTTCTAACACCTGCACTATAAGGACTTCTTTTTACCACACTCTTAACCCGTATTCGGGGTTGCGCTTTCATACGATCATACATTCTGCTTTGTTGCATTTGAAATCCACCTTCAACCACAGTGGTTTGCTGCTCATGCTGAACCGGTGTACTTTGACAACCATCTTCACTTCCCCAACACGGTTCTTCCACAAATTCTTCATTCTTATCTTCTTTTTTTGCTTCAACCAACTTTCTTAAATCCTTAATACTGCTTTCCATGTCCGCGATTACCCGTGTTTGTTGTTGTACAACAAAAAGTAATTTTTCCTTATCTCCTGTATTTCGCTTCTTAAATGGAATACCAAATTTCTCACAAGCGTCTTTCACCATACCATAACAAAGCTCCTCTTTCGACACACCAACATCAATAACAACCTGCAATGTGATTAACAATTTTTGTTTCATAATAACACAAATCATAAATAACTTTGGACCTTCCTGTAATCAACAAGTACTCACCGATCCCTTTGCCAAAGCAGTTTTTATAAACTTATCCCCAATATTGATATCAATCCAGTTCAACAACCTTGGGAATTTTGTTACCCGTGTACTGTAAATGGACTTCGATGTCACAAAATGGTGACAAAACCATACCTGCAAATGTTTAATCCATCAACTAAGACAATAAAAATAACTCAAACAATAAACAATCATTGTCTTTCACTAACAATTACATAACAAACACGTACCTGCAACAGGTAAGCACATCCTTCAACATGAATATGGCTTTTGGTTGTTTCATTCTTCATTGTTGTTGAAGCACCACACACACTTCCAACAAAGTACTGAAAAACTAAACTGCCCCAATTGTACTTACCCACACTCCCAAACTCCGAAACAAGGTCAAATATGATTGGAAATACTACTCCACTTCGATTCGGAACCAAAAACTCTGATATGCCTACCAATATATACAAGCTGCAAAAATGTTCTATTGGAAAATTTTGATGTTCCTCTAACAAAAACTCATATACCGTCCTGACATCCACTTTCCCCTCAGGGAAGTACTCCCTACAAACACTACGATGCCCAACTTTATTTAAATCTATCGCTTCACCAACAACAGGCAACCCTAACGACAGACAGACATCAAATTCGGTAAACTTAATAACTTTGCCCCCAAAATAAAACCCACTCATGCTATCTACCCATTCACCACATAACTTAGATAACAAATTCCTACCTATCTTAATAGAACTTGGCAAGTATAACAACCAACCAAAAACACTGTTCTCAATGTTTCCCTTCTGCTCAATAGTCAACCGTTCGTTCAAAACACCTACCATCTTGCTTCTGCAGTAGTGTCTCAACACTAACTGCATAGGAAGTCATGCTTATTAATTAAATACAGTCAAACAACAAATGTATGGAAATCAAATACAATCCTACGTACCTTCTTCGTTCTATCACTTCCTTTGTCACTTTGTTCACCACGTTCTTCCTCCATCACACTACAGCAACACAAAAACTTAAATTACATTACACCAACACAATCAACTAAAACAAAAAATTGGAAATCATAACAAACATTGTCACCATTTGTTAAAACACAATACAATATAATTCTCATTTATGAATGCATATAATTCGTGCCACACAAAACAACATTTTCAAACACGCATGGTACAGGAACAGGACTGCTACCTTAGGCAAATTAAGTGGGTACCTGGGTTCCATTTTTTGCACAACACGGCCAACTACGTCCACCCCTATCATTTTCGGGTGGCTTGTTTGTTTTCCCTCATTTTATGTACTTCTAAGTAATCTGGGAACACTCATGTTAACATTATTTCATCATATTCCTGCCACACAAAACAACATTTTCAAACACTCATGCTACAGGAACAGGACTGGTACCTTAGGCAAAATAAGTGGGTACCTGGGTTCCAGTTTTTGCACACCAAGGCCAACTACGTCCATCACTATCATTTTGGGGTGGCTTGTTTGTTTTCCCTCATTTAACCTACTTCTAAGCAATCTGGGAACACTCAGGATAACATATTTTTAACATATTCGTGCCACATAAAACAACATTTTCATACACTCATGCTCCACGAACAGGACTGCTACCTCAGCCAAAATAACTGGGTACCTGGGTTCCACTTTTTGCACACAAAGGCCACGTTCGTCCATCAATCTCATTTTGGGGTGGCTTGTTTGTTTACCTCATTTCAGCTACTTCTAAGTAATTTCGGAACAATTTCTTAACATTTTATTCACAAATTCGTCTCCCATAAAACTACATTCTCTAGGACCCTTGCTTCACCAACATTACTGCTACCAAACCCGAATGAAGTGGGTGATTGGGTTCAAGTGCTTTGACACCAAGGCCAACTACGACCATGACTACCAATCCAACAGAATTACAGCAACAGTGTAAGATTAAGCAGAGAACTTGTATACAAATTAGTTACAGAACAACATCCGCTTGGGAGAGGTTTCCTACATAACCAAATCCAATCCAAAAACAACATGATCCATGTATTCAACATTAATTCCACTGAAAAATCAAAAACCAAACCAACCTTCAGTGAACACGACGTGTGGCGGAAAACCCCTCTTTTTGGACAAATGTGTGACAGCCCACACTCCGGCGAGACTCCGGCGAACGTCCGGCGGCACTCCGGGACACGGACGGAACCACCTGGGACGATGCGACACCTTCAACGCCTCCGTACGTTGCTGGGCCGGAACGGACGGAACACGATGCCGTGTTCGCTTCGACGGAGCTGCGGCGCCCCTGAAACGGAACGGGCTGGAGGGCGTTCGATCTCTCCGACACGGCCTTCAACAGTGAACGGCGGCTTCACTCCGGCAACGACTCGGTCTCTCTCTCTCTCGCTCCTGAACCCTTTCTCCAACTCTCTCGTCTAGGTCACACAAGTGGGTTTTGGTTGTTCGCGCTTCTTCTCTGTCTACGAAGTGACAACATAAAATTCAAATTTGAAACGCACTCCCCCAATCTGCCCGTGCCCGTCCTCGCCACGTCAGCGTTCAAGCAGGTTTCATCAGAAATGCTCAGATTACAGCAGCTTTTTCCAACCAAAACGTGGGCCTCTCACACGCTGACACGTGTGCTGTGTCGAAATGTTGTCAAAATTTGTTGTCTAAGTATCGTTTTCCTGGAAGCCTTCCAAATTCTTATTTCTCTGACAGAGAGTTTGCCTTGGATTATGCTGAGCGGGTACAATGAAGTTGTTGAACAAGGACAACGTCATGTGCAAAATACTAGATTCTAGCATCACTTAGTTGTCCCACATTTTGTGTTAATTAGTTTACGTCTGTTTAGAAAATATGTGTCTCTTAGAATGTAATTATGTATTTAACTAGCCATAATAAAAGGTAGAAAAGCAAAACGGGCAATTGTACCCAATATTTTGTTATAATTGATTTTTTTCTTCTTTGTATAAATCCCTAGCTTTTTAAAATTCATGTTAATTCCTAAATAAATTAACTTGTTTAGATAGAGTATTTAACTATTTCAACTTTATTTAAAGTTTTAGTAGGTAAACATTATTTAACTGATTATTTAAAACATACTAAACACTTTTGAACTTAGAAAAATAAAACGTAAGAGAGAAAAACAACCAACATGTGATTTTTTTTTTTTGTTTGAATGTTTTTATGTTTCAATGAATCTAACGAACTGAACTTTATTTTCCTCAAGATTGAAGTCCAACTTAATAGAAAAGTATATTATTTACATAAGTTTAACAATTAATTGAAATGAAACTTATATTAATGGAAAATGATACTTAGACAACAAATTTTGACAACATTTCGACACAGCACACGTGTCAGCGTTTGAGAGGGCCACGTTTTGAGGGAAAAAAGCTGCTGCGTTCTGAGCATTTCTGATCAAGCCTGCTTCAAATTTGACGTGAGGACGGGCACGGGCAGTGTTAGGTGTGCGTTTCAGAAATTAAAATGAAAATGAAATATCACTTGGAAAGGGAGCGGTCAGGGTATTTGTTTGGCGTTTGAAATTTGAATTTCATTTTTGAACAATTTTAGAGAGAAGTGAAGGTTGAGAGAGAGAGTCTAACCTAGAGAGAGCCCGAGAGAGTTGGAGAAAGGGAGTTCGAGAGAGAGAGGTCCGACGGAGTGCTTGCCGGAATGCCGCCGGACAACGTTGAAGGCCGTGTCGGAGCTATTCAACCCCTCCAGCCGGTTCCGATTCACGGTCGCCGCAGCTCCGACGTTGGCCAACGAAACGAAGGCGGCATCGTCTTCCCTCCAACCCAGCGAACTAGGGGCGCGTTCTGAGTCTCGATTCGTCCCACCTGCTTCCCTCCCTGTGCCGGACCTTTGCATTCACCGCCGGAGCATCGCCGGAGTGTCGACTGTTCGGTGGACGAAAAAGAGGGGTTTAGGTTTAGGTTTCTTTCCCATTTGGGGAGGTTTAGGGTTTGGTTTCTTTCCCATTTTCATGTATTGAACTGAGTCTCTTTGAAATTTTCTAGTTGAATCTGTTTCTCCACTCAAGTTTCTTATTCATTTTACGCTTTAACTGTTCATTGTGCTGCAAGTTTTACTGTTCATCATCTCTTTCACGCTGCCATGGTAGGATTTTATTGTTCATGCTTGCTTTCAGTGGCTGGTTCCATTCAAGTTTGTGTTTCTGGGTTTGCGTTTTATGCTTAAGTTTAATTTGTGCATGAACGTAAGGTCATACTACGCGTTTTATGGTTCCATTCGAACTTTGATGTTTCAGCCTAAGCGTTCGGTTTTGGTGTTTTAGACTGAGCACGGTGGCAGCAACTTGGCGGTTTGGGTGGAAGGTTTCCGAGGAAGATGATGACGGTGTTGGACTGGTCACGGTGGAGAGTTACAGTGGTGCAATGGTGATGAAGGTGCTAGACGGTAGTATTGAGGATGGCAATGGTGGCTGAGGGGGCTTGGGATGATGACGGCTGTGACTCAAAGATGGGTTCCTGGTGGTCCCGTGGAGGTGCAACCTAGTGGCTGATGAGTGAAGTGGTCACGGTATTTGGCGGGGGTCAGAGGTGGTGATTGAAGGATTATGCCGTGAAAATGGATAATGATGTTGGTGGTGGAGTTCGGTTTGAATATGCCCAGGTGACCTTGCTGGAGATTCCGTTTCATACCGAACGCTCACAGTCTGAATCATACCGAACGCTCACAATCAGTAACACAGAACCAAGAGCGAGCGTTAAAAGCAAATGCAATTTCGAGCGTTCGTTCGTTTTGGTTTAGTGATCGGGGCGTTCGTCCTTAAAGAGACCGAACGTTCAATCACACAGTACAAAGAATGGTTCCTTGGGCATTGTCAACACTCAATTTCGTCCAGGTTGATTAATAAATTTACTTTCATCATAAAGAAAAAATAAAATAAAAATAAATAAAATAAAATAAATAAAATAAAATAAAATTAAAAAAATAAAATAAAAAAAATTAATAAAAAAAAGAAGGAAGAAAGGACGTTCGGCTTTTGACTGTTGCTGTGACCGTTCGTCCTCAACTGTGAGCCGTTAGGACGTTAGGAGCGCATCATTTGGCTGTCAGCATCGAGAAGAGGACGCTCGTCCAGCAAGTGGACGCTCGTCCAGTAAGTGGACGCTCGTCCAGTAAGTGGACGCTCGTCCAGAGAGCGGAGGTGGTTCTGTACGAGGCACACTTTGTCGAACGTCATCTTTATTTTGCCTTCTTGCCTTCTCTTCAGCCAATTGTGCCTCCAAACTTCCAACCCTCCTTTTAAGTTCTTCAATTAGAAATTCTTGTTCCTCTAAGGCACGCAATCAATGACCGATGCTCGTCTGTCAAGCGTTCGTTCAAAGTACATATATACTTTGTCGAAAAAGAGTGACGAACACTCAACTGCATAAACCAAAATAAAATCATCAAAATACTTGGTCGGTCATGTGTTAAGTTTTGACCATTCGACCATGATTCTAGACGATCGTGAAGAACGCTATGTGTTCGACCAAGACTCTAAACGTTCGTCCTAGTTATGTCAGAGCTTTAACTTTCGATCTTGGTTCTGTTTTAATGCTTGTGAGCGTTTGAATTTTAAGGGTCCGGTTTTGTGTTCTCAGGTAACGAGCGTTAGCGTTCGATCTTGGCATGTATTAGTGATTGTTTGCGTTCGACCTGGATCGGAGTGTACCTTTTGAACGTTCGGTCTGTGTGTTAGTGAGTGTTAGAGCGTTCGGTCGTGTAATGTGAACGGTCGTTCGTTTTCGTAGCGTTTCCCGTATTGCCCGAGCGTCCAAAAAGTAGTGGTGTCTAACACTAACCGCGTTCGGTCGTGTAATGTGAAAACGGTCGTTCGTTTTCGGTAGCGAACGCTCAGTCTAAAACATCAAAACCGAACGCTCAGTCTAAAACAGCAAAACCAAACGCTTAGGCTGAAACATCAAAATTGGAATGGAACCATAAAACGCGTAGTATGACCTTACGTTCATGCACAAATTAAACTTAAGCATAAAACGCAAACCCAGAAACACAAACTTGAATGGAACCAGCCACTGAAAGCAAGCATGAACAATAAAATCCTACCATGGCAGCGTGAAAGAGATGATGAACAGTAAAACTTGCAGCACAATGAACAGTTAAAGCGTAAAATGAATAAGAAACTTGAGTGGAGAAACAGATTCAACTAGAAAATTTCAAAGAGACTCAGTTCAATACATGAAAATGGGAAAGAAACCAAACCCTAAACCTCCCCAAATGGGAAAGAAACCTAAACCTAAACCCCTCTTTTTCGTCCACCGAACAGTCGACACTCCGGCGATGCTCCGGCGGTGAATGCAAAGGTCCGGCACAGGGAGGGAAGCAGGTGGGACGAATCGAGACTCAGAACGCGCCCCTAGTTCGCTGGGTTGGAGGGAAGACGATGCCGCCTTCGTTTCGTTGGCCAACGTCGGAGCTGCGGCGACCGTGAATCGGAACCGGCTGGAGGGGTTGAATAGCTCCGACACGGCCTTCAACGTTGTCCGGCGGCATTCCGGCAAGCACTCCGTCGGACCTCTCTCTCTCGAACTCCCTTTCTCCAACTCTCTCGGGCTCTCTCTAGGTTAGACTCTCTCTCTCAACCTTCACTTCTCTCTAAAATTGTTCAAAAATGAAATTCAAATTTCAAACGCCAAACAAATACCCTGACCGCTCCCTTTCCAAGTGATATTTCATTTTCATTTTAATTTCTGAAACGCACACCTAACACTGCCCGTGCCCGTCCTCACGTCAAATTTGAAGCAGGCTTGATCAGAAATGCTCAGAACGCAGCAGCTTTTTTCCCTCAAAACGTGGCCCTCTCAAACGCTGACACGTGTGCTGTGTCGAAATGTTGTCAAAATTTGTTGTCTAAGTATCATTTTCCTATATTAATAATGAAACCCATAGCAATTGTATTAGACTAAAACATTGACAGCAACAATGTAAAAATAGTTTGGGTAATTCTTCTTTTAAATTTTGTTTCTGAATTTATTTTAGTTTATTAATGTAGTATCTGGTTACATAGTTTTTCTACATCTTTTCGGTTGGCTATGCGAATGTTGAAAATGTTGCTATAATTGCATTATCTAGTTTTAGCATATGCTAACTTGGCCTATAATAATATTTCATAGATTTTAACTTAAGCTTTGAAGTATTTCTAAGCTTCTAACCTGCTTTTTCACGTCCTCATGACTCTTGGAAATCGTTTTTCACTTTAAGAGTTACACAAGGAAGTAATATGTGTTTTTAGAGAATAGTTTGGTTAATTATTATTTTTTTTTTTATGTTACCTATCAAAGCAAGTTGTTTAATGTTTATATAGAGTGATGATAGAATCTATTTTACTCTTCTTTTAGATTAATTATTTTTAATTGATGCTTTTTAAAAAGATAATTATTAAGCCAAGGATAATTCATCATAATATTATAGAAATTCAAGAAATAGATCAATAATACATGAAAGAAATAAGCCTTTAGCTTATTTGCAAGGGCACCTTATTAACTAGTAAAGCTTTGATATAATCCTTCATTATTCCTCCCGAATGTGTATAATTATCTTGTTCTTTGTAAAGGACGTCCATCATTCGTGCAAGGTTGAGAACACGCATGAGAAACTTCATTGGTACTTGAGTAGGATTAAGGCATTCCTCATTAATATCCTTCCAAGCACTCTCCACCAACTTATGCAGTTCTTTAATCGCATTTTGCCTTGAAGTATTATATTGCTTCATATAGCAATCTACGCTTGACACAACGTGCCCTCTTTCATGCTCAAACTACATACATATCAAATAACAAATTTAACCTAAATCCCAATAACTAAATATAAAAGAAATTTGACTTAAAATATGATTTTTATTGTTGACAATTATCTAAATTGCTTTTTTCTTAATATTATTATCTAAACCACTCTGTTTCATAATTTAAAATGCTATATGAACTTTTTTCAAAGACCAAAATTGAAATAAAATAAATTATTAGAATCAAAGAATGTAAACAAAATCTGATAATTAATCTGGGTCAAATACATATTTAATAAAAAAAGACTATTTAATCTTGTTCCCTACCTTTCTACAATTATAGGAATTATTGAATTATGGTAAATTAAAGGTTTTCCATCTACGTGTGTTTAAAAACAAAATGTGTTTGCGTTCCATATATAAAGCTAGCAGCATTGAGCATAAGAATGAGAACAATCTTATTACATCTTTAGAGAAACTTGTTATGATTAGGGGTGGTTTTCAATAAAAATGTTTAACTTTCTCTATTCCATTTTTTAGTGAATGCACGTGTTGAAAAGGATAAGGGTAGTCTAAGATATACCTCACTTCCAACAATGTCATCCATGAGCCTAGAAATAATTGAAGCAGCTTCAATAATTTTTGGGTGACTCGTTGCCCATATGAGGACCTCCTCTGTTGTGTCTTCCATGCCCAAGAAAGATACAGTTGTCAACATAGCATAAGTGCTTGTCACAGTTGCAACTTTCATATACTCTTCTACTGTTGGTGTGTGGTTTGTATGAAACCATCTTGACTCACTAAGGTATGCTTGGATTAATCTTTTCACCTATAAATTACAAATACAAAATATATCATAAGAAATTTGTTTGGTATTTTTGTTGCTTACAATAATCTTTTCCTACATTATTAGGGATCATCACTGTACCATTTTCATGAAAGGTCAAATTAAGTCACGTGATATGCTGCGATCCCAAGAATCGTTATACGGAGGGATGATGAACTAATTTAATGAATACGATGATGTCGTACGACATTTAGTGGTCATATTCGTAGGTAACGTTGGTAATAGAAGAAGAGAAACATATTTTTATGAACCTTTTAATTCTACATAATGAAAGACTTGTTTTTTGAGTCTTCCATCCATTCAAAACTATTAAATAGATAGATATTTTTCAAAACCCAAAATATTATAACCAAATATCTACCTAATAATTATTTTTTAATTTCTAGTTAATGTTTTAAAAGGAACAATTTAAAAAATAAAATAAAACACTTAACCATACTTCGTTTTTAGAATACTTGACGAAGTATTCTTTTCCTTGCATGCTCAACTGCTGCTCTGTTTCTTCAAAAATATCCAAAAGTGCCTTATAACATAATTTCATATATTCCGGGAGATCAACCAATGAGGAGATATCCCACCTGCTAATCATTGGGAAGTTTACTTTAATTAAAAGAATAAGATTAAAAGGATACTAAATTGAAGAAAGATTCAGAAGAATAAAATGCATTGTTTGACCTTTCTATTGCATTGGTGAAAATCTCTAGTTCATCAATGGTTCCATAGGCATCATACACATCATCAATTATGGATATCATGGCAACTACTTTACTCAGTATTATTCTAGCTAGACAATACTGCGGCTCATAATAGACTCCAACAATCCAAAAGCAACCTTCCACAATCCTATCACGTACAAACGGAAAATTGGTCGAGACATTCAAATCTTTAACCCACCACCTGAACAAAAAAATTCCTAATTAATTTCTCAAAGAAGTCTTAGGCTTGGATTTATTTATTTACATTTCATTTAATAATAAAATGTAAATTTTGGAGGAAAATATTACTTGGTCACGCTGCTGACTTCTTTTTGATGGAGCTTCTGCAACATATTAAAATCTAGTTTTGCAAAGGTTAACAAACATTGATTATGTGAGGGATCTTGTTGGTAGAAAGATATATAATATCTTGCTTCCAACCTAGGCATTCCCTTGCGAAGTGCTTGTCCTATGCTATGGTGCACTAACCCAGAAAGAAAGGGGCTTAATTTGGTAGTTAATGACTTGGTTAACTCAATGAGAGTGAAACTATATGCCTCTTCCAGTATCTCTTCTCCATGGAATCTTAATTGGGATGCTTCATACAAGCTCAGCATTCCTTCTACGTCATTCACAATGCTTTCCTTAAACTTTCCTGCTTTGTCCTTAAATTGGCAAAATACATCTGTCTTCCAAGTAAACAACTTGTTAAATTTCAAGATATATGTGTATTTAAATATATTCTTGATGCTATACAACAGGAAAATCTATTCCGAAACCGTTTAGGGTCTTTTTGAATAAATGTTTTATATGAATTTATAAAAAAGAAAAAAAAAATGTAAATATGCTTCGTATTTCTTTTCATTTTTTATAGTGTTTCAAATTATAATACATGTTTATTTTCCTTTATATACAAAATGGTTAGGACATATTTTTTCTTAAACTTCACTAGCTATATGACAGCTCTAGACCAAAACGAGGTGACAGTGAGGTAATGAAAAGAGTGAACACAAATGAGGAATAGAAGATAAACATGGTGAGTTACGACAAATATTAGATTGTTAGAGTGTAAATTTGGTGTAATAGTGGCAAAGTCATATACCCGACGAAATACGATATCCTTGCTGTCTAAGCAACCGGAAGAGTAAAGCGAGATGATGAAGATCATCATTGTAACTTATTATATTGTTCTCCTTTGTTGAAATCTCATAAATTTGATGCAATGCCTCATCAATTTCATGTTCAAAATGATAAGAAACACCCAAACGTTGGACTGAGTTGATGATGTTTAATTTAAAGAGGATATCCTTAAAAACAGGCCTAGGAGAGACAATAATCTTCCTCACATATTCTTTTAATTTTGTAACTTGTTGGATGTCGCTATCATCTTCCTGCATGTGGTTATGAAAACTCCAGCGTGAGAAAATTGTGTTGATTTTGGAAAAAGTGAAATACATAAAGTAAACAACTGTTGTTATAAATATAATATTTCCTTTTATGAAATTTGACTATGTTACCACGAAATACTGTATTTAATTCATATAGTTAGTAATAGACTACTAAAATTATTCCAAAACAAAACATAAGTAAATGAAAGTAAATCTAAAAAGTAAGATTAGACATGAATGGTTGTGTGCACTTACATGAAAAGTAGAATCATACGAAAGGAAATAATCCCCCCAAATGGAAGGATGAAAAGCTGCAATTTGTCGAGTGAAGTTTGAGTTGGGTTTGGCATCGTGGGGGAAAACAGGAAGTGATGATGATGGTACCATAGACATGCTTCGTTTTCTAGTATATTAAATTGAAGATGATTTTTGCTTTGAACACTCAAGAACCCAAACTCTATTAATTTATAGGAATACATGAGAGGTATCAGTGTCACTAACCACTATTATGTAGGCCCGAAGATAATATGAACATATCTTGAGGTCGAATAAAACACTGTTAAATTTATTGTGGTTATATCCAAAAGTAATCTTTTGAATTTCGGAACCCTTCAATTTATTTTTTAATTAATCTTTATTTGACCAAATTAATTAAGAGTTATATTTTTCACTTTTAACCAAATTAATTTTTTCAATCCCAATATTTGTATTTTTATATACTTTGTGACCTATGTATATTAATGTTTTCCCTTTTACTTGTTTCCTTTCAAATATTATATTGGTTATTTCTTTTAGTCATTTCATTCATTAACAAAATTAGAATACGATATTTTATTTAAATAAATGAAAAATGTCTTTTTTGTATAATAATATGTAAAGTGATTTTTTCTCTTTGATTAACAAATTTTATTTTTATATTTTAAAATCTATAAAAATATGTTAAAAAACTGGTAAAAAATCATATTCCTATTTTATCTTTAATTATTTTTAAAAAGAAAATAAACTCCTTAAACAAAAATAACTATGTACTCCCATAAAATAACATATTACAAATCAATTTTTATAAAAGTAATTTTTCGCTACTTTTTTATTCAACTATTACTAGTAATACTTATTTTAATATATAAATATATGAAGAGTCCTTTTTTCAACAGCTAAAAAGGTCAGTATCTGCTTTGGGACGATATTTTGCATGTCATTTATGAATACGCGTCACTTATCTCATTATGTCCAGCAATAAAAGAATAAAAGATACTATTAAACCATTATTTAATCAATCAATTTTTTCTCGCTTTCCGTTTTGCTACAGAACACTCTTTCGGTGTGTGCTTGATTAGTGGGTGACCTGGCACTTCACCATCAACACGTTTCAAATCTAGATGTAAATCCTTAAGAGGAAGTTATTTTCAAATCTATTTTGAACGTGTTTTTGTAGAATTGAACACACAGACTAGAAATGTATTTTCTTCACAATCTCTTTATATTATTAGATTTATTTTTTTTCAAATCTCATGTTCCCCTCGGCATAAAGAAAAGGTTTAATGTCTCAATAGATCCCTATTTTCACCCAAAATTTCAAATAGGTCATTTTCTTTTTCGGCATCTCAATTGAGTCCTTATTTTTGTAAAATTAAATCAAATAGGACCTTTCCGTCAAATTGAAATGACGCCGTTAAGACATTTCACTGCAGTGGAGGTTCAACGGCGTCATTTCAATTTGACAGAAATGTCCTATTTGATTCAATTTTACAAAAGTAAGGACTCAATTGAGATGTCAAAAAAGAAAGGGACCTATTTGAAATTCTGGGTGAAAATGGGGATCTATTGAGACATTAAACCTAAAGAAAAATATTCCTCTCTAACCATTATTTGAAATTATTGGCAGATATTTATTGACGGTCTTGGACTCGTTACTAAACATAATTTGCCAACGAAATTGTCAATGAACTGCACTGATTCTCTTACTGACAGATATATTTGTCTGTAATGGTTTGGTGACTTGATATACCGACAGACTTAGGTCATTGGTAATGTTCGCGATGAGATAAGAATGAAAATCAGGGAATTCCCTTTCCAAATCGAATTTCAGCGACTAAACCCTTGTTTCCCCTCCATTCCTTCTTCTCAGCGATTCCCATTGCTTAGCAACATTCCCTCTCTTCTACCAAACTCTCTTCGATGCAATAAGAATGAAAATTGAGGTATTCCCTCCCTAAATCGAATTTCAGTGAGCAAACCCTTGCCTCCCTTTCATTCCCTCTTCTTAGTGATTGTCCTTGGTCGTTACCTTCCCTCTCTTCCGCCACGGTCATTCTTGTCTGTGTTATCATCTTCCAACATTGTTTTGAAGAGCGTGCACACTCGTAGTGGTGGACTGTGGTTCGTAGAGGTTGTCTCCCTTTTGGTATCGGCAAAGGCATAAGGTTGTTCCTTTAGTTAGTGGCATGACAAAATATTTGGAGCTGGAGAAAAGGGGTTGTGCGTGAGCGTTTGGTGCATAGCATTATAGTTGTGAAAGGAAGAAGAACTATGATAAGCCAAGGTAAAGGGATGCTAAGTTGTTATGTGTGTTTTTTGGGCTTTCAATTTTGTTACGTTTTTATTTTATTTTATGGAGGTGCATGCGAGGATTCTGTTGAAATTATCGTGGATAATAATGTTGACTGTTAAGGTCACCATTGCTTATTATTAATTTAGCATTATGTGTTTTTGGGCTGCCAAACGAGTGGTTAACAGTGAAAATGACAACAAATTAATTGAGAATTTACGTTGATTAATTTGAAAATCTAAAAGAATAATTATTTGAACAATAACCTTTAAATAACTAATGATGTCCTATTTTGAAAAAACAGTTAAATCAACTTATTTTCTTTATCATTATTTTTATCTTTTTAAATCTCTTTATAAAATTGTTTCTTTCTATCTTTTGTTACTTTGTTCTTTAATCTTTTCTTTATCTTATTTTTTTTTTTACTAACCCCTTTGTATAATTTTTATAAGAAGTAATTTGTTAAATTATGTATTCATTGGGAGACCACTTAGGGTTCAATTTATTTTTTCTATTTTGTTGGCTACTATCTCAGTAATGCTAAAGTTGTTATACTTTAGTAGTATTAATTTGATGGCATCAACAACAGTGTTATTAGACACCATGAGGTTTCCATAGAGGTTTGATTGGTGACAATATTCGCTCGTGATCCCTTCCTCAACATGGTGTCTTCCTCCTCTATCGTTTTCTGCTAGTGTGATGTCTTGATAATTCAAGATGTCTTCTTCAACTATTTTCCCATCCTCTAGTTCTCTTCCCTTATTTTTCTTCTTCATTTTTTCTTCTCATCTCGACAAGTTGTCTTGTATATCACGTATGAATTTCGTATTTTGATCTATCATATTCTGAGTAGGTACCATCTCTTCCAAGCACAACTTGTCCTAACAATAAACGTCAAATGTTTTTGTATGAAATCGAACTATCTTGTAAGATTTAGTATACCTTCACTCTATTGTTGGAAGTTCCATTATGTAGTTCTTGTAACGATTGAATAAGTTGGGTACTTGTAAACACTTTGGTGATTAAGTCAATGATGTGATATTAGTAACTCAATTTAATAAGGATAAATTTTCAATATACATTTTAGTGGAGAATCAACCATCTTTATATACATGTGATTCTTATTGAGAATGGACCATCTTTATATATATATATATATATATATATATATATATATATATATATATATATATATATATATATATATATATGTGATTTTTATTAATGACGTGAGATTATTTTAGAAAAGTTTAGATATGATAATAAATAATAATAAATATCCTTTCATAGCGTAGATAGGCTTATCGTCTTGTCAAGATTGACATGATATTGGTATGCTTGAATCAAGATGATCATTACCGATCCATAACTATTATAACTAAGTCTTTGGCCGAGTTCCTCAATATTATACAGTACAATTTTTATAATGTTTTAAAAAGTTTGGTTTAATCATTCACTAAGTCCCTATTTTCGCATGGAATCTCAATTTCGTCCCTTTCTTTCTGAAAATATCAATTGGGTCCCAATTTTATGAAAATTGCAACAAATCGATCCTTTCCGTTAAATTGGCTGGACGGCGTTAAAAAAATTGATGAGTGGATGCTGTGATGACGAACGAACGCTCGTCCACCAGCGAACGAACGCTCGTGGACCTCTTACTGCTGGACGACCGTTCGTTCCACACTGGACGACCGTTCGTTTGGTGGTCGACGAGCGTTCGTTCGCTGGTGGACAAGCGTTCGTTCGCTGGTGAACGAGCGTTCGTTCGTCATCTCAGCATCCACTCATAAATTTTTTAACGCCGTTTGACACTATTTAACGGAAAGGATCGATTTGTTGCAATTTTCATAAAATTGGGACCCAATTGATATTTTCAGAAAGAAAGGGACGACATTGAGATTCCATGCGAAAATAGGGACTTAGTGAATGATTAAACCAAAAAGTTTTCTGTTTGAACTATCGATATATTAAATTTATTTTTTATAATTTATTTTATCGTTCATAATGTAAAAAAGCATTAATTACTAATTTATAATGTTTAATCTTTTTAACTTGAGCTAGATAAAAATAATTAAAAGTTAACCCAACAAATATTAAAAATAATTTCAATAATGAATCATTTTTGTGAAAAAATAATATAAATAATTTTTTACAAATATTACAAAATTTATTGCAATGTAAGAGATGATAATGAATGAAAGTTAAATAAGATAAAAAAAATTAAAACAGCCTACAACTTTTATGCTAGAACCTCCTAAAATAAATTATTTTGAAATACTTATTAAAATATTTTATATAGTGAAACTATTAATAAATTTTGATAAATATGCTGATAATTTTGCAGCTCAAAAAATAAAATAATTTAGTTAATTTTAGTAATTAAATATGTAACATCCCAATAAATGATAATTACCATTAACCAGAACTAATCACATTTACAGAAATACAGTGCAGTCTTACAGATTTACAACAGCTGCTCAAAATTTAAAACTGAACGTACAGCAAATTTACATTGTTCAGAATTCAATACTGAAAATACAAAACCAGCTGTGGACGATCGGTCTGCAGAACTAAGCACCTAACGTCTCTAAATGCTATACAGAAAGACTAACTACTATGCTTCAAAAACTGAACGAACGGTCTTACAAAACTATTAACCGAACGTATTACAATACAGCACCTAATAACGTTAGCAGTTTCTAAATAATGAACAAGCTACTGTTCAGCTTTAACCTCCACTTCTACCAAGTTGGCATCCTCCAAATTTTCTTCTTCCAGCATTGTTTCCAGGGGTACCTCACCATCTGCTCACATCCACAACGGATGATCATTGCATTGACAAGACGGACATACAGAAACAGTAGACAACACAAGGAAAATGCAAGGGTAAGCTTAGGTAATTTAATTCAATACAATCAACATAATTTAACATATAAAATCAGTCGTACCGTTCATACAACATTAAACACATATTCATACATGCAATAACTCATTCAAATTCTCATACATTAAAGACTGTCCGGACTGTATGATGCCATGTATCTACAGGCGTTCTTGCACCCGGGTGGTGTAGTAACTGGAACATCCATCAGCTGCCACCCGAGGTTAACCCTATCAGTCCAAAGTACTCAATAGGACTAGGGCCTCCTGCCATTCCCACGCATGACCTACTCCCCTCTACATGAGAATGAGCACTCACGGAATATCAGGATGAACAGCCATCAGCAGCTTTACCATGGTCATACTACACTACTTCTCATATTCACATCATGGAGACGTTCCTCCTTGGAACGCTCATTCACAATCCAATTCTCATAAATCCATTCAAATCACCATTCGTACATATTCACAATTTCTCTTAATCAAATTTTCATTCTGTATTCCACTCTCTTAATTTAAATACAAGTTACTATTTAATAGATCAAGACGACTGTATTACAGTGCTCTGCAGCCTCGTTTCTGAACAAAAGAAACGAATCTTTATCCATTCACGTAAGTTAAGAACACTTAAGAATTTAATTAAGATTGAGTCAAGAAGATCTGAATAATACTTAGGATAATTCTAAGTAAAATACTGGAGATTGAATAAAAAGGATAAATATAATTTAGATATATTTCAATAATAACCAGGATATGATAAGATGCAGATACGAACACTGCCATAAAAAAACGAACGTTAAATAAGAACTTGGACGAGCACCATATACGTTCGCTCACGAAGCGATGATAGGACGAGCGTTCAGTTATAAAACCGAACACTGCTTAGGACGAACGTCAGTCAATGACCGAGCACCAAATAGAACGAACGCGCATGGGAATGAACGCGCATGGGAACGAACGTTCAGTGTCAGACCGAACGCTAACTAGAACGAACGCTCAATCTAAGATCGAGAGTTCATTTGGACGAACGCTCAGTATAATACTAAGCGCCACTTATGACGAACGCTGGTAAACAAACCGAGCGTATTAATACTCTTCAATTTATTTTTTTTAAATGGTTGGACACGCTAAGCTGAGCCGAACGCTCAAGCCTAACTCTTCACACAAATAACGCTCGTTCTCGATCCGAATCCTCTCCAAATGAAAGAATTCTTACTCTAAGTTATTTTCCAGTGAAACCGAACGGTATAAGACCGTTCGATGACGAGCGTACACCATTAATCAGAGAAGATCAGATTTTCCAGATTTTCAAACACTAGAATTTCACAGTTTTTCATACTATTCATAACTTAGAATTTATCTTTAACATAAATCTCATACCTTACATAATTCATATTATCATCTCATAATTCCAGAATCTTCCATTTTCCAGTTTCAAACATATCATCATCAACATACAGTTCAGATCATTATCATTCCAAATTATGCAGAAATCAATCACATTACAACTCATACATCTCATTCACTGCATAATTTCACACAACATTCCTGATATACATACATTTCAATTCTGCTCATTCACGAATATTCAAAATTCATATATTGCATACATTTCAGACATCCATCACAATTCATTACTGTCATACAGATCAAACATATATTAAATTAAATTACTAAAGCTTCCCTTACCTGGTCTAACACTGCACTTCCAAATGCTTAGAATTTATCTCGACCACTCACGGCTTCCTATCCAGAAATTCACTCAACCACTTCCACTTATCTAATACACCAAAATCATTAACAGATCAGACTTCTAACTTACACATGCAACCAAAAAATCTTGGTTTGCATGAACTAAATGGACAAAGTTGCAGATACGAGAACTTACCAGTTCAGTTCTCAGTTTCTGTTCGGATCAAAATGATGCTCACAGTGCAGGGTAGGTTTCTACGGTGTCTGAAATAGGATTGGAGGAATTGATAGTGAGTTATCTTAGAGAGAAAATGAAAGAGTGCAGAGAAAATGCAGAGGTGAAGAAGGCTAGAGTTTCGTGAGGAAGAGGGTGATTGCATGCAGAGAATGGGAAGAGTTTTTCTGAAAATTCACTTCCTTCCTGCACGGAACTAACTCCCATTCTCTCCACACCACTTGTCTTCCACTAACGTCCTCAGAGTGCTACAACTGTGACACTTGGCAGACACATGCAGTGGGAATGTGAGTGGATTTTGACGTGTCCAGGTGCATTAATAGTGTTGATCAGAGAAGGGGTTAGTGTATTAATTATCAGGTTCTCACATTCCCCCTAACTACAAAAATTTTCGTCCTCGAAAATTCTAAAGCTTACCAGGAAATAGGTGTGGATACAATTCTCTCACAGCCTCTTCAACCTCCCATGTTGAGTCACCAGTCTTTGCATTCCACACCACTTTCACGAGACGAACATCCTTTCCTTTGTAGAGTCTGGTGCGGCTGTCTTCCACACATACAGGTTGCATCTCCAGTGTCCTGTCTGGGCGAATTTGGATGTCTTCTAACTCCAGTACGTGTGATGGATCAGCTATATACTTCCGGAGCTGAGAAACATGAAAGACTGGATGAAGGTTGGACAGTTGAGGTGGTAAAGCCAATTCATACGCCACTGCTCCAATCTTCTTTAAAATTTGATAAGGTCCAACGTACTTAGGAGAAAGCTTCTTTGGACGAAGAACTCTTCCCACACCAGTGATTGGATTCAACCTTAGAAAAACGTGGTCTCCAGCAGCAAACTCTAAGGGTCTTCTTCTCTTATCAGCATAAGATTTCTGCCTGCTTTGAGACGTCTTCAATCGCTCCTGGATCAGTTTCACTTTCTCTGTTGTTTGCTGGATTAATTCAGGTCCGGTTAATGCAGTCTCACCTTCTTGGAACCAACACAATGGAGTTCTACACTTTCTTCCATAAAGAGCTTCAAACGGTGCCATTCCTATGCTTGCTTGAAAGCTGTTATTGTATGTGAATTCAACAAGCGGCAGAACTTCATCCCATACTCCCATATGATCTATAACACAAGTCCTCAACAAGTCTTCAAGAGTCTGGATGGTTCGCTCAGATTGGCCATCCGTCTGAGGGTGATATGCAGAACTCATTTGAAGTTTGCTTCCCAATTCTCCTTGCAATGACTGCCAAAAACGAGATGTGAATCTCGTGTCTCGATCTGATATAATGCTTGAGGGAACTCCATGCAACCGAACAATCTCTTTGACGTACAGCTTGGCCAAATTTGTCATGGACATCCTTAAATTAACAGCCAGGAAATGGGCGCTCTTAGTCAATCTATCCACAATTACCCAAATTGAATCATGGTTTCGGACTGTACGTAGCAGATGAGTCACGAAATCCATAGAGATGCTATCCCACTTCCATTCTGGAATTTCCAATGGCTGCAGCAATCCTCCCGGTCTTTGATGTTCAGCTTTGGCTCTTTGACAAGTTAAGCAAGAGGACACAAAACGTGCAATGTCACTCTTCATACCAGGCCACCAGAATGACAAACGAAGGTCCTGATACATCTTAGTCATGCCAGGATGCATGCTAAGACGGCTGTGATGTGCTTCCTCCAGGATGATCCGTTTCAGTTCGCCATCATTGGGAACGCACGTCCTACCAAGGTAACGTAGCATACCATCCGTCCCAGCATTAAATTCCTTGGCCTGATCTGTACCAAGCACGCTAAAAATTTTCATCAATTCTTCATCCTCACGTTGCTTCATCCAAATTCTGTCAAACACATCACTGGAAATTCTAAGATTACAGCACTTTATAACGTTCGCTCCTAAATCAAATTGTAATCTTAGATCTCTAAAACTCTCCACCAATTTCAGTTCCTTCACCATCATTGCAGAAACTCTTACGGCCTTCCTACTCAACGCATCAGCCACCACATTAGCTTTTCCAGGATGATACAACAGTTCGAATTCATAATCCTTCAAGAATTCAAGCCACCTCCTTTGCCTCATATTTAATTCCTTTTGATCAAAGAGGTACTTGAGACTCTTGTGATCACTAAACACTTGAAACGTTGCACCATACAGATAATGTCTCCAGATTTTTAAAGCAAACACGACTGCTGCCAGCTCCAAGTCGTGTGTGGGGTAATTCTTTTCATGGATTTTCAGCTGCCTGGAAGCATAAGCCACTGCCCTCCTCTCCTGCATCAGTACACAGCCCAAACCTTGATATGATGCATCACAATACACTTCAAAAGGTTTGGCTGTATCTGGAATGACCAACACAGGAGCGCTTGTTAATTTCTTCTTCAATTCCTGGAAGCTCTCCTCACATTTATCTGTCCAAGCAAACGGCTGGTCCTTCCTGGTGAGGTAAGTCAGAGGGGCTACTATCTTGGAAAATCCTTCAATAAATCTCCTATAATAGCCCGCGAGTCCCACAAAGCTTCTAACTTCCGTGACTGAACGTGGACTCTCCCAATCCAGCACTGCCTTCACCTTGGCTGGATCCACTGCAATACCACCAGCAGAAACAACGTGCCCCAAGAATTGGATCTCCTTCATCCAAAATTCACACTTTGAACGTTTGGCATACAACTCTTTCTCCCTCAACACGCTCAAGACGATCCTCAAATGTTCTTCATGTTCGTCAAAGCTCTTGGAGTAAATGAGGATGTCATCAATAAATACCACAACAAACTTATCCAGGTACGGTCTAAAAATTCTGTTCATGTAATCCATGAAGATTGCAGGTGCGTTTGTCACTCCAAAGGGCATCACCACATACTCATAATGGCCATAGCGAGACCGAAATGCAGTCTTCTGAATGTCCTCCTCTTTCACTCTAATTTGATGATAGCCCGAACGTAAGTCAATCTTAGAAAACACACACGCACCATGCAACTGATCTAGAAGATCGTCTATCCTTGGAAGAGGATACTTGTTCTTGATGGTCAGCTTGTTAAGTTGCCTATAATCAATACAGAGACGGGAGCTGCCATCCTTCTTCTTTACCAATAATACAGGTGCTCCCCAAGGTGAAGCACTTGGACGGATGAACCTCTTGTCCATCAATTCTTCAATTTGCTTCTTGAGTTCCACTAATTCAGCTGGTGCCATTCTATAAGGTTGGACCGAGATGGGTGCAGCAGTGGTTACCAGATCGATTGTGAATTCTACCTCACGAATAGGAGGTAGACCAGGGACTTCATCCGGAAAGACATCCGAAAATTCATCTATTATTGTTCGTCCTCTACTGCTCTCATTGTTGGACGAACTCCCTACCTCATTATCTTCATACGTTATTATCAGAAAACAGCTTGCTCCCTCCATGATATCATCCTTCAACTGACCGAGAGTGAGAGACAATTCTTCTTCTTCTTCATTGGGAAAAACCAACTCCTTCTTCCCGCAATCAATGAGGATCCGATTGGTAGCCAACCAATCCATCCCCAAAATTACTTCTAAGTCTTGAAGGGGTAAGCAAATGAGATTAACCTTATATCTACGCCCCTCAACTTCTATAGGACATCTTACACAAACTGTAGATGTCTTAATCCCACCAGCTGCTGGGGTTGACACCACCAGATCAAACTGTAATTCACTCTCTTTTATTCCCAGTTTCTCAACACACGCCTTCGAGATGAAGGAATGAGTTGCCCCCGAGTCATACAGTACACAGCAAGGCTTTCCATATAACATGCAAGTGCTGGTGATGAGTGTACCTGAACTAGCAGCTTCAGCACCAGTAATAGCATAAACTCTTCCTGTGGCTTGTGCACGTCCACCTCTCCCTTGTTGGGTCCTCCCAGCGTTTGGCGGCCTCATTGCCGCTCTTCCTCCCATACTGCACTCGTTCTCTAAATGCCCACTCTGCCTGCAACGAGTACAATATTTTCCTCCTGCCAGCTGCGGACACGCCCACCGATAGTGTGGTCCTCCACACTGATAACAAGTCAAGCTTCTCGGCTGTCCAGATTGGCCAACAGTGACCAAAGCTTGTGATCCACCAGAGGATTGAGTTGGACGAGTATATGGGGACCCTCTCATATTTGATGCACCTCTGGACAAAACCGGACCCCTACTCACTTGTTGTTTCTTATGTTTTTCGGCCTCAGCAATGTTCTTCTCAAGCACCTTTGCCCTCTCAACCATAGCAGGGAAAGACCTGATACACATGCAGGATATTAATACTTTCATATCACTCCTCAACCCGTTCTCAAACTTCCTGCATTGCCATTCCTCACTGGTAGCCATGGTATTGAAACGGACAAGATGCTTGAATTTATTGGTGTATTCTGATACAGACATACTGCCTTGCACCAATTGAAGGAACTCCACCTCCTTAGCAAAACGCACACTGTCTGGGAAATACTCTTCATAAAATTTAGTTCTGAAAACTTCCCAAGAAATTGGACTTTGGGATTCTGTCAACAACATCTTCACACTGGACCACCAATGGCTAGCTTCACCCGTCAACAAATACTCTGTGAATGCCAAACGGTTTTCATTTGGACACCTCTTGGCATCATAAATCCTTTCCATATCTCTTAGCCACTGATCCGCTTCATCCGGAAGCCCCTTTCCATTGAATTTGGCAGGATGGTGTTGCAGGAAGCTTTCCAAACTCCATTCGGCATGAGGTACAGCGTTAGAAGAAGAAGCTCCTGGGGTGCCTCTAGTAGAGGTCAGCAGGTCCATCAACTGTCTCTGAGTTGCTTCAGAGCTGAGACGTGATGCCTCCAAACTATTCAGTGCTTCCTGGTTTTGCCTCATTAAGGCAGCATTTTGCTCAATTAAGGTTGTGTTCTGCTGTTGCAACCTATCGATGACTGTCTCCAGCATTCTGGTGTTGCTAGAAGTGTCAGCCTCGTTTGGCTGAGGTGGGGGAGGAAGTCTAGGCGCCATTCGTTTTCTGGATCAGAGAAAACGTAAGTTAGTTATGTTCAAGAGTTAAAAATAATAACTCATCAACACACAATAAGCACACAACGAAAGTATAGTGTACTCATAACCCTACATGTCCTTAAAAGAACAAAACTGCTCTGATACCAATAAATGTAACATCCCAATAAATGATAATTACCATTAACCAGAACTAATCACATTTACAGAAATACAGTGCAGTCTTACAGATTTACAACAGCTGCTCAAAATTTAAAACTGAACGTACAGCAAATTTACATTGTTCAGAATTCAATACTGAAAATACAAAACCAGCTGTGGACGATCGGTCTGCAGAACTAAGCACCTAACGTCTCTAAATGCTATACAGAAAGACTAACTACTATGCTTCAAAAACTGAACGAACGGTCTTACAAAACTATTAACCGAACGTATTACAATACAGCACCTAATAACGTTAGCAGTTTCTAAATAATGAACAAGCTACTGTTCAGCTTTAACCTCCACTTCTACCAAGTTGGCATCCTCCAAATTTTCTTCTTCCAGCATTGTTTCCAGGGGTACCTCACCATCTGCTCACATCCACAACGGATGATCATTGCATTGACAAGACGGACATACAGAAACAGTAGACAACACAAGGAAAATGCAAGGGTAAGCTTAGGTAATTTAATTCAATACAATCAACATAATTTAACATATAAAATCAGTCGTACCGTTCATACAACATTAAACACATATTCATACATGCAATAACTCATTCAAATTCTCATACATTAAAGACTGTCCGGACTGTATGATGCCATGTATCTACAGGCGTTCTTGCACCCGGGTGGTGTAGTAACTGGAACATCCATCAGCTGCCACCCGAGGTTAACCCTATCAGTCCAAAGTACTCAATAGGACTAGGGCCTCCTGCCATTCCCACGCATGACCTACTCCCCTCTACATGAGAATGAGCACTCACGGAATATCAGGATGAACAGCCATCAGCAGCTTTACCATGGTCATACTACACTACTTCTCATATTCACATCATGGAGACGTTCCTCCTTGGAACGCTCATTCACAATCCAATTCTCATAAATCCATTCAAATCACCATTCGTACATATTCACAATTTCTCTTAATCAAATTTTCATTCTGTATTCCACTCTCTTAATTTAAATACAAGTTACTATTTAATAGATCAAGACGACTGTATTACAGTGCTCTGCAGCCTCGTTTCTGAACAAAAGAAACGAATCTTTATCCATTCACGTAAGTTAAGAACACTTAAGAATTTAATTAAGATTGAGTCAAGAAGATCTGAATAATACTTAGGATAATTCTAAGTAAAATACTGGAGATTGAATAAAAAGGATAAATATAATTTAGATATATTTCAATAATAACCAGGATATGATAAGATGCAGATACGAACACTGCCATAAAAAAACGAACGTTAAATAAGAACTTGGACGAGCACCATATACGTTCGCTCACGAAGCGATGATAGGACGAGCGTTCAGTTATAAAACCGAACACTGCTTAGGACGAACGTCAGTCAATGACCGAGCACCAAATAGAACGAACGCGCATGGGAATGAACGCGCATGGGAACGAACGTTCAGTGTCAGACCGAACGCTAACTAGAACGAACGCTCAATCTAAGATCGAGAGTTCATTTGGACGAACGCTCAGTATAATACTAAGCGCCACTTATGACGAACGCTGGTAAACAAACCGAGCGTATTAATACTCTTCAATTTATTTTTTTTAAATGGTTGGACACGCTAAGCTGAGCCGAACGCTCAAGCCTAACTCTTCACACAAATAACGCTCGTTCTCGATCCGAATCCTCTCCAAATGAAAGAATTCTTACTCTAAGTTATTTTCCAGTGAAACCGAACGGTATAAGACCGTTCGATGACGAGCGTACACCATTAATCAGAGAAGATCAGATTTTCCAGATTTTCAAACACTAGAATTTCACAGTTTTTCATACTATTCATAACTTAGAATTTATCTTTAACATAAATCTCATACCTTACATAATTCATATTATCATTTCATAATTCCAGAATCTTCCATTTTCCAGTTTCAAACATATCATCATCAACATACAGTTCAGATCATTATCATTCCAAATTATGCAGAAATCAATCACATTACAACTCATACATCTCATTCACTGCATAATTTCACACAACATTCCTGATATACATACATTTCAATTCTGCTCATTCACGAATATTCAAAATTCATATATTGCATACATTTCAGACATCCATCACAATTCATTACTGTCATACAGATCAAACATATATTAAATTAAATTACTAAAGCTTCCCTTACCTGGTCTAACACTGCACTTCCAAATGCTTAGAATTTATCTCGACCACTCACGGCTTCCTATCCAGAAATTCACTCAACCACTTCCACTTATCTAATACACCAAAATCATTAACAGATCAGACTTCTAACTTACACATGCAACCAAAAAATCTTGGTTTGCATGAACTAAATGGACAAAGTTGCAGATACGAGAACTTACCAGTTCAGTTCTCAGTTTCTGTTCGGATCAAAATGATGCTCACAGTGCAGGGTAGGTTTCTACGGTGTCTGAAATAGGATTGGAGGAATTGATAGTGAGTTATCTTAGAGAGAAAATGAAAGAGTGCAGAGAAAATGCAGAGGTGAAGAAGGCTAGAGTTTCGTGAGGAAGAGGGTGATTGCATGCAGAGAATGGGAAGAGTTTTTCTGAAAATTCACTTCCTTCCTGCACGGAACTAACTCCCATTCTCTCCACACCACTTGTCTTCCACTAACGTCCTCAGAGTGCTACAACTGTGACACTTGGCAGACACATGCAGTGGGAATGTGAGTGGATTTTGACGTGTCCAGGTGCATTAATAGTGTTGATCAGAGAAGGGGTTAGTGTATTAATTATCAGGTTCTCACAAAATATATATTTTATTAAAAATTAAAAATTATGAAATCCTAGAATAAGGTACACTGTTCATAACTACAAAATGTTTTGTCAGACGTATTTAACCTAATAATACATCAGAATCTAGTAAAACTGAGAACACCTCGACATGCTCCTATGCAGTAAAGTGTCTGACTTCGTAAAATAAGAGCAATTATAACAAAGTCAGTTAAATCATAATAGGGATTAAACCAAATAACAAGCATGCTAAAAATTATATAAATAAACAGGTATACGATACTAATCACAAATATAATTATATATTTATTTATATATGGATTGGAACAGAAATACAGTCCGAAAATTTGGGTGTAATAAAACAAACTTAAAAATAAGATTTTTTTATTTATTAGTAAAATAATTTATATTAAAATGCATCATAATTTTAAATTAACTTTTTAAATTTTTTGGGAATATATTTTAAGATCTAAGACCATTAATATTAATTTTTTTAAAGTTCTTTTTATTTAAAACCTAAAAAAGGTGAGAGACACCGAAGACTAATAAAATATTACTGATTTTCCATCGTACCAAAATTAATTCAAGAGATAATCTGGTTTTATTCATCTAAATACTTTGATAACATTTTAACCATTATGATTAATCTATGTTCGTGTTTATGATTATTTTCCATCTATGATTAATCTAAATACTTTGATAACTATATATATTTCACCGCGTGCGTAATTTAATTATAGTGGACGACCATTTTTATCCTTGGCCACACGTTGGAAAAATCATATATGGGAGGTTAAGTGTTTTCTGTACATTTTGATTAGTTATTTTATTTTTCATAACATGATATTTTTCTGTATATTTGATTGGTACGATCATGTCACTTTCTAATGTACTATTGCTTGATAAATTATGTTGGTACATCAAATATGTTACTCGTTCAATGCATGGTTGTATAGAGAATGAAAAAAAAAATTAAAATATGGCTTAATATAATTGTTCCCAATTTTTGTTAGCTTTATTTGAATAGGTTCTAATTTTTTTTAAATGTTCAATGTAGTCCTAAACATCGTAATTTATGTTTAATTTAGTTCTTTTTGCAAACTCTGTTTAAATCTTTAATGATCAAATGTTCAGTTGTGCAATCAGTGAATGACATGTCATATATTGGCTAACGTGGACACTTTAAGGCATAGTGAGGTGAATTTTTTATTTTTGGAAGTAATAATTTTCTCATATTAGGATTTTGATTCTTCGAGTGTGAACGTATTGTTTTTGTCAATTCTAAGTTTAGTGGGTTCTAAAATAAGGTTTTTGAAGTGTGAAGTGAAGGTTTGATCCTGGTTTGGTAGAGAAACCCAAATGCGCAATCAATATTCACATAGAAAAATAAGAAAGCACCACCCATGATTGTGATCTACAAACTCCACAAATAAGAACACAAGAACAGAGAATCGAAACCCCAATTCTCGCCACCAATCTGCAAGGTAGAAGAACCCCAAGAGGAACCAATTATTTCTCAAATCAAAGCGAAACGAAACCCTATATCCCAAATCACAAAAAATGAGATATCCAAACAGAACCCTAAGGAACCCAATCAAAGACAGAAGAGGAGGAGGAGAAGGAAGCTTCCTCCTTATGCTACTGTCCAGAACGAAAAAAGAGGAAAAAGGGGAAGAAAAGAGTTCCCTTGCACGACAACGGCCTTACAGTTCCACTGATAACGATGAGAACGCAGACTGAGTCGTGCCTCCATAGTGCGGGTGATTCTCGCCGCCACAAGACCATCTTCCATGCATGAGATGGAATAATCCAAAACGAAGAAAAGGAAGAGAACCCTAATTTTTGAAGCCAGCCTCATAGACAACCCCAACCTCTGATTAAATTTTAGAAAATCACTTCCGAAAATAAAAAATTCACCTCACTGTGCCTTAAAGTGTCCACGTCAGCCAATATATAGCATGTCATTGACTGATTGCACACTTGGACATTTGGTCGTTAACGATTTAAATGACGTTTGCAAAAGTGACTAAATTGAACATAAATTACAATGTTTAGGACTACATTGAACATTTTAAAAAAATGAGGACCATAAACCTACACTAGTGTTTTTGTCGTTATGAAGTCTTTACCGTTGGATGAGGCTGATTTTTGGACAGTGGGTTCCAGACGTATGGTTCTTCATTTTGACAGTTCGGATCGTCAATCAGAGGTCCAATTTGGGAGACAACGACCTAGCATCAACACCTTTATTTTGGAGAATTTCATAAAATCTACATTAGTGTTTTCGTTGTTATGAAGTCGTTCACCGTTGGATCGGGCTGATTTTTTAATAGTAGGTTCCAAACGTACGGTTCTTCATTCTGACCAATCAAATCCTCAATTAGAGTTCTAGTTTGGGAGAAAATAAGCTCTTGTCAACAACTCTATTTTGGAGAAGTTGTAGAACGTGATGAGAATCAGAGAATGAGTTTAGGGGTTCTGTTTAGGGTCAAGATTGACTTGTGGTTGAGATTGGAGCATGAGTAGAAGATGGAATGCACAAGAGTATGTGTGGATAATGAGCATGAGGCATGAGAGCTTAGTCTACTTGTTGTACCTAATAAATCATGGTTCTATTTGCGGATAGGTGCTCTCTTTGGCATTGATTGTTGAAAAGAGAGTGGTGACTCCCTTTGGCATTGGTTGTTGAAAAGTGAGGGATATTCCCTTTGGCATTGGTGGTTGAGAAGGGGATGACTCTCTTTGGAATTGGTTGTTGGAAAGAGAGTGATAACTCTCTTTGGCATTGGTTTTTGAAAAGAGAGTGACATTCTCTTTAGCAAATAGTTGTAGAAAACAGAATGATATTTGAGTTTCGAATCTTCTTTGGTGAGTGGGATAAATTTTCTGCCTTGTGTGATAGGAGAATAGGTCCGAAGCCAGAAGAAGGATAACTAGAGTGTATCTATATGGGAAAGCCACAAATTGGACTGTATGAGCGACTACAGTTAATGAGGTAAGGTGCAAGAGTGTGACTTAGTCTTGTCATGATGTAGTTCATGGTTTGGTTATGCTTATAGTGTGATTCGGAATTGGGATAATCATGTTGGTGGTGTACCTATGATGATGATCATGGTATTAAGGATGCTCCAAGTTGCGCTATGTTGATAGTGGTGTTACCATAATGGTTATAGTAGTAGTTAGCATAGGTGCTAATAAGTGGATAGAACAAAGGTCTATGTGTGAGATGTTAGTGATGACATCAAGGATTTAGGGATCAAGGATCAAAGATGGAAGTATCGGGGATCAATGATCGAGTAATTAATTATGATTGAATTATTTATGTTAGAGGATTAAGAATCCTATTATTATTACTTCTATGTATGAGGTATTTGATTATGGTTGATATAATTAGAAGGTGTGTATCTTGTTGTGTGTTTGATTATGGGTGATATAATCAGAAGGTATGTATCTTGTTGTGTGTTTGATTATGGTTGATATAATCAGTATGTATGTATCTTGTTGTTATGATTGTTTTATCGGTAGCTTACCCCATGCATGTTTGTGTTTGTGCATGTGAATGTGATGATCTTATAATGTGTGATGTTATACAAAAGCAGATCATGCTACAGATGAAGGTAAAACATGATAGATCCGTGAGATGACGGGGTACAAACTCGGGTTTTATTTAAAACTATTGCAATTGAGTTTTTAAGATAATTTGTTTTCTTCGTTATTTTGGTTTTATTTTAAATAATGCAATTGGACAAATATATTGAAACTATTATGCGATGCAAGTTTAAATGCTGAGATTTTTGAAAATACGTTTCCGCGCTATAAGAAAGTTTTGAAAATTATCAGTTTTTATAATAACTCGTGACATCCCAGAATTGGAGGCGTTACATTGAACCCTTTTGTTGTAAAGTGCTTAAAATTTCTTTATTTTCTTATTTTTTCACTTTTACTCCATATTTGATATCAATAGCTACAAAATAAATTAAATAGATGAATTAAGAATAATCTAAACAAAATCCAAACAAGATAAGTTTCAAAATTATCTTAAAATTCACTTAAATTGAGTATTTTAATTCCCACTCTCTTTTCGTCCTTGGTGTCTTCCATCTCTTGTTTCTTTAATGAAATTGTGTTGCTTGGCGTGCATTGTTCATCACTCTCTTAGCTTTAATGCTATTGTTACTCTTCATTCCACATGTTGACTTTTATTTATTTATTTTGATTTGATCTTTTAATTTGATTAGTATTTGTTATTTATAAAATTATATATGATTTAGAGATATTTATTTAATTTTATTCTTTGGAGATATTTGATTTATTGAATGAATTGTTATATTTGTGTTGTATTCGACAAATGTGGTTATAGTTTCTCAATCCCTAATTAGATTAAAAATGTATCATAGGATGCCTAAGCTCACCAACGGTCGATTGGTAACCCGGGCGACCACTAAGAAGCCAAGATATATTGCGATCGTAATATAGCGGTCGTATGTGTCGATGGCGCTAAATGGTTGTCGAGCGATGATATATTGCGATCGTAATATAGCGATCGTATGTGTCGATGGCGCTAAATGGTTGTCGAGCGATGTCACGACAATCCAATAAAATACCAAGAGGAAATGCGTCTGGTCAAATTTAGTCAATTCGAACATATTAAATCTTAATAAACAAAAGAATAAGCAATTAGTGCCATAAATCACAGGATTAACTGACCTAATATCAAACATGACCTAACGGTTGTATTTTCCAAATGGTCAACTTCTGTAACCAACCGGATTTTTAGGTAAACGGTTTATTTTATCGTTTTAAATATGAAAAACAGAAAGGAGAAAAAGGTACGTTTTTCCTGAGAAAAGATTTTATGATTTTCTTCTATTATTGAACTGAAAGAGTTCTACAATTCCCTTTTTTCTGACTTGAGCGTCAGAGTGCCTTCACAGGTACCCATCCCATTCTCCCTGAAACACGTTGACTAGGAAAAGGACGTGAAGATAAAGGCATCCTAGGAGGAGAGGATGCAACTCATCATGTTCATATTTCGGTCCCAACTTTTATACTGAAACATTTTGGCGCCCACCGTGGGGCCGAGATTTGACATCCCCAAAGAAGACCACAAGAGCTATGGGAGACAACAACACTTTAGATTTAATCAGGCAGCTGCAGGCGCAAATCGAAGCACAGGCTGAAACCATACGGGAGCAGCAGGAAATTCAACGTAAACAACAAGAAGAAATAGCGGCGCTGAGAACGCCATGCCCCCCGCCTGAAATATCGGCCTCCAACCACTAGGACGATAATGAAGGCAACCACCATGGAGGACCCTCTAAACCAGCCGGAGGGGGAAGGAGGGGACCCACCTCTCTCCGGCTTACTAATTTGCTTCCCTTTATGGAAGCCATCATGCAGGCCCATATGCCAAAAAAGCCCCCTCCGGTATTAGAACGGTATGACGGTTCAGCGGATCCCGACAATCACCTTCGCAACTTCATTATCTCTTAAAGATGAGGCACTGGAGTGGTATCACACCCTCCCCCAAAATTCGGTTGATTGCTTCGCCACCGTAGAGGCTCTATTTCGTAAACAGTATGCTACTAACCGGAGGCCAAAAATGACCCCCGCTGAGCTTGTCAACACCAAGCAGGGGAAAGATGAAACCCTGAAGGCCTTCATGCAAAGGTACAATGAGACGGCCCGACGTGTGAAGAACGTAAATCACACGTTCATAATCAGTAATCTACCTTCCTGCTTACGTCCAGGGTATTTCGCTGAACAGCTATACGTAGATCCTCCCAAATCCATGGAGGAACTCCAGACAACGATCGCAAATTTTATCCGTATTGAGGACCTCAGGAACTCTCGGAAAAAACAACAGAAAAGTCCGACCAATAATAATAGGAAGGACATAAAACGGTCGTCTAACAACCCTAAAAATGATCGACCCCCTCGAAAAGAGTCAGGATGGACACCCAAGTACGAGCGTTATACGTCGCTCAACGCACCCAGGGCAAAAGTGCTCGAAGAGGCCTTGCATGCTGAACTCCTGACCGTTCGACAAAAGGCTACTCCAAAGAACGCTGACGGCAGTAAAGCCTGTCGATTTCATATGAACCATGGGCATGATACAGAAGAATGCAACATGGTGAAAGATGAATTGGAAAGACTCATCCGTGCAGGCTACCTCCAAAATTATGTGAAGGAGAGGGCATCCCATAGCTCAGCAATCCCCAATCAGAAGGAATCTTCCCGACGCAGCCTAGAACGATCGCCTCCCAGAGACGACCGACGAAGACACCGGTCCCACAGTCAACCTCGACGCTTAGAAAGGGAGAGATCAGTCCGGGGGTGAATCGATACCATATCCGGCGGCTTCGAAGGGGGAGGATCGTCGGCATCCGCCCGGAAACGACATTTGAGACACTTGAAGTCGGTACACATGGTAGATCGACAACCTCGATCCATACCCGACATTACATTTACTAACGAAGATTTCCACGCTCCCGACCCTGATCACGATGATCCCATGGTCATCACAACTAAGATAGCCCGTTACGACGTAAGCAAAGTCCTCGTTGATCAGGGCAGTTCGGTCAACATCTTGTACTGGACAACCTTCAAGAAAATGGATTTGTCCGAGGACCTGATAGCCCCCTCTAATGAGCAAATCGTCAGCTTCGCTGGGGAGAGAGTCGAAACTCGAGGATACGTAGACCTACGGACTCGACTCGGAACAGGCAGGGATGCGCCCGAACTTAGAGTCATGTTCTTAGTGGTAGAGGCAAACACCTCGTATAACGCTTTGCTAGGCCGGCCGTGCTTTGGTTTCGGAGCCATTGTATCCACCCCCCATCTGGCCATGAAATTCCCCACGGAAAGAGGGACTATATGTACCGTACGGGCCGATCAGCGAACGGCTCGACAATGCTATGTCGCTGGTTTAAAGGTCACCCCTTTTATGCCATCTAGGAGGGCAAGAGGAGCTGAGACAACAACGATTGATTTGGATCCCAGGACCAACGTAGAAGAACGTCTTCATCCCCAAGGCGACGTCAAAACATTCCAACTAGGGGCGGACGCGTCCAAAACCACGAATATCAGTGGGAGTTTAGCACTACATGACGAGCGTGATCTGACGCAGATACTAAGCACCAATGTTGACTTATTTGCATGGGTGGCCGCCGACATGCCTGGGATCCATCTGGGCATCATGGCCCTTAAATTTTCGGTCTTCTGGGAGGCGCGCCCGATCGCGCAGAAGAAACGACGATTTGGGGAGGAAAAACGCACAGCCATCCAGGCAGAGGTCACCAAACTGAGGAGCGCTCGGTTTATTAGAGAGATAACCTATACCACGTGGTTGTCGAACGTAGTCATGGTCAAGAAATCCAACGGCCAATGGAGAATGTAAGACTCGTGAAAAATATTTATAATAGTAAATTTTAGCATTTTAATGGATAGAAAAAAATTAAATTTTGGATATAAAATTATAGTAATTTTAGAAGGAGAGGTTCAAATTTTTGATAACTTATTTAGGATTTTTTTTGAAAAGTGAATAGTGAATAGTGAATAGTGAATAGGGAATAGTGAATAGTGAATAGTGAATAGTGAATAGTGAATAGTGAATAGTGAATAGTGAATAGTGAATAGTAAAAAAATGAATAGTAAAAAAAAATTGAAAGGATAAGAATTCCTACGTAGCATTGAAGGAGTTGGGATCAGAATTGATCAAGTTGATATTAAAATATTATTTTTAAAATAATATTAAAATAATAAATAATATTAAAAAATTAATGAATAGTAAATTTTTTTACCTATAAATAGAAATAAGAGGAATGAAGTTTTTGCACCAAGAAGTAGAGAGAATTATGAGAAAAGAAGAAATTAGGAAGTTTTTGGAGTAGGAAGAAATTTTAGAGTAGAGGTTCTGAAGAGTTTTCGGGGAAACAAATTCGGAGTAAGAGAAGTCTGGAATAGAGGTAGGGGAGCTAACCTTTCTAAGCTTTTATATTCTGATTTAGTATTGTTTTATTACTATTCATGTCTTGAAATTCTGTGTGAATACTGTAAATGCTTACTATATATTTTTATATTGAATTTCTGTGTCAATATTATATGTTGTTATTTTGAATCTGTAAATAAGATATTTGTTAAAACTAGTTGAGGAACACTTTGGCTGAGGAAGGACTTGGTACTTAAGTTGTCCATTGTGACGCACCTCTCTTTCCTGGAAGTCTACTCGACAAGCTTTTAACTTAAATCTTGTTGAACAGATTATGTATTGTTAAACTATTGTGCAATATATCTCGTTGGAATGAATTCATGTTATTGTGGTATATACAAAATTATGAATTTTAATTGTGATGATTGTAATTTATTATAATGGATTTGAATTTATGCATCTGAACATGATATGAGTATTATGGGGAGATTTCGTAATGGTATAATATGAGTTGAGGAATGTGAGCATTGTATGAATCTCGTGGAGAGATTCTGTAATGATGTGGTAATTGTGTATATGTTGATGTTGAGGGTCCTGTAGTTGGAGGTTATCCTGATACCCTAATAATCATCTAGTCTCAAGTAGAGAGGGATGAATTATGTGGTGAGAGGAGTAGGAGGTCCTGGTCTATGTGTCGGTTTTGGACATAGTGTTGAGGACTAACCTTGTGAATGGTATGAAGTATTTTGGAAGTATATTTGTAAGAAAAAGTAGAAGTCATCACAAGTGCATAACCTCCCGTGACCGCTCATCAACGTATCATCCGGATGAGTGTCTTTTGGGTATTGTGGTGTTCATTGGGTATTGTGGAACGAATGTCTAATAGGAATTGTGTTATGATGGTTTGAGGGTGTATGACATAATTATTATATGATGTTAGTATCAAAGCAATTATGCATGTTTTATAAATGATTTGTTGCATGTTAGCTCACCCTACTTGTTTGTGTTTGGGTATGTACGATGATCGTATAATTCGTTATACAGGAGTAGATGAAGGAATGTCGTCTGAAGAATAAGTTAGAAGAATTCGAGTTATATTTAGGAGTTATAGTTAAAATCTGAGTTTAAAATATGTATAGACATATATCAACTATGAATTTTTAAGTGTGAGATTACAAGATGTTACCGTAAATGTAATGTTACAATATAGAAATTATGAATTTTCCAGTGTGAGATCTTGGGATGTTACAGAGAATGTGCGTGGACTTCACCGACCTTAACAAAGCATGCCCCAAGGATTCGTATCCTCTACCGAGCATTGATCGATTGGTAGACGGAGCTTCAGGGCATACTGTGCTTAGTTTTCTCGATGCGTACTCGGGATATAATCAAATCCCCCTGTACAAGCCCGATTAGAACAAAACAACTTTCATTACCGATCGAGCTAACTATTGCTATAAGGTAATGCCGTTCGGCCTCAAGAATGTGGGCGCTACCTACTAGCGCCTTATGGACAAAATTTTTCAACACCAAATCGGTAGATGCATGGATGTCTACGTAGATGACATGGTTATCCGAAGCCAATCTGTGGAGCAGCATCTCAAGGACTTGGCAGAAGTCTTCCACCAAATCCGACGCTACAACATGCACCTTAGCCCCTCCAAGTGTACCTTCGGAGTCCCAGCAGGTAAATTTTTGGGGTTCATGCTAACGTGTAGAGGTATCGAAGCCAACCCAGACAAATGTAACACCGTGCTCGAAATGCCAAGCCCAAAAACCCTAAAAGAAATACAATGTCTGGTCGGCCGACTCACAGCGTTATCCCGTTTCATCCCCAAATTAGCCGAGCACATCAAGCCCATCCTGAAAAACATGAAGAAGGGCACCACACAACACTGGGACGACGCCTGTGAAGCAGCTTTTTCTGTTGTTAAACACATTCTCACCAGCCCTCCAATCATGGCGCGACCGGTCGCGGGGTCCGACTTACAACTCTACATCGCAGCATCACACCATGCTGTAAGTGCTGCTTTGATACAAGAGACCCCCACTCTTAAGCTGATATATTTCGTCAGCCGCACGCTACAGGGAGCAGCGGAGCGGTACTCCCAAATTGAGAAGGTCGCATTGGCCCTGCTCACCGCATCCTGTCAACTTCGACCGTATTTCCAGAGCCATCAGGTGGTTGTCCGAACTAATCACCCCGATCGCCAAGATCCTCCGGAACCCCGACCTGGCGGGAAGGATGGTCTTATGGTCAGTAGAACTTTCTGAATTCAGACTCCGTTATGAGCCTCGGGGGTCCGTTAAGGGTCAGCACCTAGTAGATTTTGCAGCTGAATTAACGCCCACCCCGATAACTCGGAACCAAAGTGGTTCCTTAATGTGGATGGATCCTCAGATAAGAGAGGGGGAGGAGCTGATATCGTTCTAGAAGGACCAAATGGTATCATGGTCGAGCAAGCCATCACATTCAGGTTTTCAGCCAGCAACAACCAAGCGGAGTATGAAGCTCTGATTGCCGGTCTAACCCTGGCCAAAGAGCTCACGATCGCTCGATTAGAATGCAAGATGGATTCACAGTTAGTGGTCGGGCATATGAACGGAACGTATCAAGTCAAGGATAATCATTTGCTGCGCTACTTCCACAAAGCTAGCACCCTCCTCCACGATTTTGTCGAGGTCAGCATCATCCATGTCCCCAGGGAGCAAAATTCCAGAGCGGATATCTTGTCCAAATTAACTTACTCCAAAGAGCGAGCACAGTTGTCTTCAATCATCAAGATGACACTCGACCATCCAGTCGTGGAAACTTTCGCCACCGACGTTTCACAGTAGGAGACAGATTGGAGACAACTTATAAGAGACTTGATGAAGAAACAAGAACAGGGGGAAAAGATCACCGCGAGTGACTCAAAATGTATCGCATGTTTCCTATACATAGGCGACGACCTATACAGGCGCGGCCACAACACACCTTTGTTGAAGTGCATATCGGCGGATAAAGCTGACTACGTCCTACGCGAACTACACACCGGGATCTGCGGTTTTCATTCAGGCAAACGCACCTTCCGGGCGCGAGTCCTTCGAGCAGGATATTACTGGCCGACACTCGACCGAGATTGTGAGACGTTCGTCAAAAAATGCCTTTCATTCCAGGCACACGGTCATGACTTCCACGTCCCTCCCGAAGAATTGCATGGTATCATTTCCCCGTGGCCATTCGCTCAGTGGGGAATCGACATCGTCGGCCCTCTACCGCTCGCGAAGGCGTAAAACAAATATCTCCTAGTGGCAGTCGACTATTTCACTAAGTGGATTGAAGCCGAACCACTTTCTATTATCAGCGCCCAGCGAGTATAGAAATTCATCTGGCAGTTAATATGCCGGTTCGGCCTGCCACAGAAAATCATCACCGACAATGGCCGACAGTTCATTGAGAAGAAATTAGAGGATTTTCTGAGAGATCTGGGGATCCAGCATGCGACCAGCTCGGTCGAACATCCACAAACCAATGGACAAGCCGAAGTCGCGAACAAGGCTCTGCTCACAGAGTTGAAAAAGTGACTCGGCGAGGCTAAAGGTTTATGGGTGGAGGAACTACCCGAAGTCCTATGGGCGTACAGATGCACCCCACACGGATCCACCGGGGACACTTCATTCAATTTAACGTACAGCACCGATGCCATGCTCCAGTGGAAGTCGGGGAACCATCCCTAAGACGCAACATCACCAACATGACCCTTAACAATGAACAGTTGCAGATGAATCTCGACACCCTGCCCGAGCGTCGAGAAGTCGCCACAGTCCGAGCAGAAGCACATAAAAGAATGCTCTCCCGTCGTTATAACACCAAGGTCAAGCCCCAAGCGTTCAAACCTGGCGACCTTGTGTGGCGGAAACGCGGAGAAGCCAGGAAGAATAAAGCTCACGGCAAGTTAGCGGCCAATTGGGAAGGACCGTTTCGCGTCGTTGAGGATCTAATGAATGGAGCATACCGCCTCCAACTCCTCACTAGACGACCCCTCCCCAACACATGGAACGCTACTCACCTCAAATATTATTTTAGTTAAAGTTCATTTATGTTCAGAACACATCATTTTTCTCATAATTTATATGTTCTTCCTTATATCGTTCTCAAATTTTGAGTCCCAGGGTCAAATTCTTTCGAATTCGCTCGACATATTACATGGTCGCCCACCAGTAGCCAAATAGAAACAAGTACTCGGCCGGATATAAGTTCACAGGCGAGCGAACACACCTTGACGAATCAGAACACCCAACTACATTCGGGATCCACTCCCTCTGGTAGATGTTCTCTCTCGAACACCCAGTTACATTCGGGATCCACTCCCTCTGGTAGATGTTCTCTCTCGAACACCCAGTTACATTTGGGATACACTCCCTCTGGTAGGGCTTCTCTCTCGAACACCCAGTTACATTCGGGATCCACTCCCTCTGGCAGATGTTCTCCCTTGAACACCCAGTTAAATTCGGGGCATTACTCCCCTAGTCGATTTTCCTCTTAGATGATCGTTCATAGAAACCTACCAACACATTTGATCTAGACGATCGTTCAACACATCATAACGCGAAAATTTGTTACACAACAATGCTCACGACATCTCGACAACTATATCATCATCACAAATATTCAAAAGTCATCACATCAAAGTTCACAAATTCGTGCCAAAACAAAAACCAAGTTCATCATTACATCCAAATTCAAAAACCTAATCTATTACAATGTTTGGAGATCCGACAACAGCTTCTTCCGCAGCGATCGTTGCATCATCGACACCATCTTCAACTTCCAGGAAAGCGTCTGCCAGAACCTCCGCTAGAGGCAGCATCTGACCCTCATATACATCTTTGCGCACGTCAAATGCCACTCCCTCGGTCGACACTTGGAGAAGATGCGCGACCTGCTTCAGCGCTTTCTTAAAGCCTCTTGTATGTTCTACCACTATAGCTTTGCGCATTTCTTCTCTTTCTTCTCGATCCTCAACGGCCGCGGCAACCAACTCATCCCTCTCCTTAATCACGCCATCTCTTTCTTGCGTCACAGCAGCTACGATTTTTCTTAGTTGTGCCAATTCAGATGCCATCTGATCCTTCGCTAGCCGTAGCTCATCCCTCTCTTTCTTCAAGGCAAAGCCGGCTGCCCGAGTGGAGTTAAGTAATGCCTGCCCTTCACTTAACAGATGCTCCGATTGCCTCTGCTTCTGTTCACAGGCGACATGTGCGTCCGCTATCTCTTTCAATTGCGTCCTCGACTTCTCCAACTCAGCCCTCAGGACGCCTCTATCAGAAGCATACGCCATGTGCCAAGCCGCCATAACTGTTCGACTCACCATCTCTAACAAGTCGTCGGCCATCTGCTGCTCAGTCATGCTCTCCACCACTTTCTTCTCAGCGTCATCCAAGTTAAAATCAATTTTATGACTCAAATTGAAAGAAGGATCCCACATACCCTTCGGAAGGGGACGATTTGTCTCCTCTGCAATCTCCTTCATTCTTTTTGACACGCCTCCAGTGGCGTCGACCATTTTGCCTTTTCGCTTCCTCACTAATGGCTACTCCTCAACAACCACTACTTCGTCAGAAGACGCCACCCGCACGCTCGGGAGAGACGGAAGGACTTGAACGGGTTTGGAAGAGGGGCCTGAACGCCCAACATCCGCCTTGCCAGTGTCGTTGCCAGTGTCGATGGCATGGAACCAAATGCGGACTGATCCTTTTCTCCCCATTATCTCTGCCAAACACAGAATCACTCCAACATAGTCAACAACAATCCAATAGCATACACAAATAACAATAAGACAAACATACCGAATACCCTCGAGCCGAAATCATCATGCTCAAGACAATTTATGAGCCGACGGGAAGAAAAGGGGCGTGGCAATGCCGTCAACACATTCAAGGCCTCCAACTCTTCGATCGTCATCTTATCCTCGTCCCACGAAGTGAACTTCAATGGATCCTGTGTCCAATATAGAGGAAACTTCGGATTTCCATCTTCATCAAAAAAGTACGCTCGTCCTGGCTCAAGGGTCGACACTTTAAAAAACTTTTCTTTAAAACCCCTATACGATTGCAAATAGAGCTCCAGGAGAGCATCACCCGGTTCCGAAATTAAGGATACCCAACCCCTCTTAGCAACCGGGCGACACCTAAAGAAACGCAAAAACAATGCCACAGTAGGCTTAATAGCCAAGGCTTGGCAGACGACAACGAACGCCTGCATATACCCCCCGACTATTGGGATGCAGTTGGGTAGGGGCCACGTTTACGGTTTTTAGTACTGCCGTTTGAAAGGTTGTCAACGACAATCTCAGATATAGATCGTCAAACGGCGGGGAATAGCAGTAGAAAATATCGTTGGTGGCGTTTTCTCTTCCATGGAAAACTCTCTCGTCCTCACGATAGGCCACCAACTTAGCACACGACCTATAATCTAGGGTTCTCAAGATACAACTATTTTCTACCCAATCAACTAGCACTACTCTACTTCTAAACACACTACAGATTTCACTTACTTCACGCGAAGCCCAGTCATAACCACCACCACTAATCGTGGGCTCAGCAAGATCCTCAGGACCTTCACTCACCACGCCTCCGTACCAGAAAGCACTCTCATCGCTCAGAATGGTGGTGATTTCATGATGCTCCGTCGTCGATGACGATTTCGGTGTACCAACATGGGCATTCTGCCCCTTTTCTTCCATTATCGGCAAAAAACCACACTAGAACGCCAAAAAGATTAAAGATTTACCTGACAAGTTAGTATGGAAGCAGAATCGACTGATAAGCAAAGCAAGAACTATCGCCAGAAGGAAGAGAATGCTTTTTGATTGTGGTAAAACGTATCACACCTTTCCACCTTCCCCTTCGTGTTAAAGAAGCCAAGAGTGCCAAAGCATCATACGCCGTAAGATCAACTTGATCCAACGGCTCTCATTTCATGTCTTTTCGCTTCCCCAAAAAGCGTGAAACCCTAAAAACTTTTTCCGCCAAAACGCTGCACTGGCCCAATAACGGGACACTCAACGTCGTATAGTAAACTCGCACGCAGAAACTGCGATCGTTTACTCGGACTCGGGGGGCATGTATCATAGGATGCCTAAGCTCACCAACGGTCGATGGGTAACCCGGGCGACCATTAAGAAGCCGAGATATATTGTGATCGTAATATAGCGATCGTATGTGTCGATGGCGCTAAATGGTTGTCGAGTGATGATATATTGCAATCGTAATATAGCGATCGTATGTGTCGATGGCGCTAAATGGTTGTCGAGCGATGTCACGACAATCCAATAAAATACAAAGACGAAATGCGTCTGGTCAAATTTAGTCAATTCGAACATATTAAATCTTAATAAACAAAAGAATAAGCAGTTAGTGCCACAAATCACGGGATTAAATGACCTAGTATCAAACACGACCTAACGGTTGTATTTTCCAAATGGTCAACTTCTGTGACCAACCGGATTTTTAGGTAAACGGTTTATTTTATCGTTTTAAATATGAAAAACAGAAAGGAGAAAAAGGTACGTTTTTCCTGAGAAAAGATTTTATGATTTTCTTCTATTATTGAACTGAAAGAGTTCTACAATTCCCTTTTTCCTGACTTGAGCGTCGGAGTGCCTTCACAGGTACCCATCCCATTCTCTCTGAAATGCGTTGACTAGAAAAAGGACGTGAAGATAAAGACATCCTAGGAGGAGAGGACGCAACTCATCAGGTTCATATTTCGGTCCCAACTTTTATACTGAAAAAAAAAAATTTCTATTGTTAAACATATTGGTATCAAATATCACAACTAAGAAAAGAAAAAACAAACTTGGTAGTCCGATAGCATAATAGTTCAGTGAACGAGGTTGTAAAGTTTAAAACAAAAGAAATATTTTAAAACAAAAGCGGTTTACCAAATTTTTCTTGGAAAATTTATCCTCCGTTAAACGTGTTAAAAAGGGAAACAAGTGAAACTTTCGACTTCGCAACCTCTCTTGAATTTCTTCACATAAATTTATTTGAAATATTATGCAATATTAGGATAAAGATATAAAGAAAATATTTTATATCCATAACATTGATCATCCATTGTACTGAGACTAAACAAAAGTAATTTAAATTTATTAACTTAAACAAACTTGTTATAAATTTAACACAATTCAAAATACTGAATTACCTTGAATGCGAAACGAAAGGAAAGACACATAAATCAAATGAAGAGGGACCCCAATCAATCGATATAAAGAATCTTTCGACATAAAATATTATTTAAAATAATTGATTTGAATGATGTAAGATTTTTCTTTTCCAGGTACAAGGCTGAACCCCATCAAAATGCTTAACTTAAACGTTTTCACAACTATTTTCTTATCAACTTTGCAGAAAATTATGACTTTTGTCTTAAAACATTTAGGTACGAGGTCTATTATTTGTTTTCTTTCTCTTCCTATCGTCCCCCTAACATTTTCACATGCTTAATTCTATTTCACAACGTGCTAAATTTATAGTGGGCGCGACCTTCGCTCAGTTGTTATCCTATGCCACACTTTCAGGCAAAATATCAGTTTTGTAAGCTATTGGCATGTAAACAAGCACGCCTAAAGATAATTACGCGAGTGTATATATATATATATATATATATATATATAATTTTTGAAAAAAAAACTATGCTAACTCATGGAAACAAATTATACAAAAAGCAAAACAGAGAGATCATTTCTAATAAAATAATAATAAATAAATAAAATTATGATAACTGCATCATTAAATAAAAGCTTGTTTATAAGATGAGTGATATTGAACCATAGGATGTGATATAAAATTTTAGAAAATAATTTGAAAAAACCTGCTTCGCTAAGTAATTACTGGCGGTTTTTTTTGCAGAACTGCTGAAAATAGCGGAGATTTTCAAAAACCGCTGGAATTACTAGGGATTTTGTGAGAATCGCAGGTATTAGCAGGGGTTTTGAGAAAACCGCCGGTATTAACAAATAAGTTAAAATAAGTTAAAAAACACTTTGAATCCTTTGAACCAAACCCTATTACTAATAATTCGACACCACAAAAAAGGGGAAAATGCTAACGGGGAAGGTCCCAAGGCTCGAGCTTGTAGACATCAACCACTGCGATGTGTCGTATCGGTAGAACACCACCAGGTTCAGGTAGAACACCACCAGCTCTTCGTCGGTACGGTGGAATCGGAAGCCGAGACCCATAGGTGCCATGGATTGGATTCTAGAGAGACGAATCGCTGAGAGAGAAAAAGAGTGAAAGAAAATTGGGGATTAGAGCTTTCCGATGATCTTGCACTACAGGTTCAGGTAGAACACCACCAGCTCTTCGTCGATGCGGTGGAATCTGAAACCGGGACCCATAGGTGCCATGGATTGGATTCAAAAGAGATGAATCGCTAAGAGAGAAAAAGAGTGAAAGAAAATTGGGGATTAGGGCTTTCGTTTATGATTGATGAAGAGGGAGACGGTGGCAGTGAGAATAGTCGGTGGCAACGATGTCGACAATTGGCGGAGACGACGACGCTGGAGGCAGTGAAGGTGAGAAGAGAGGCCGTTCAACCGTGAGAGGGAGAAGTGGAACAGTGGATTCGCGAAGAAGAAGCAATGAAGCAATGACGAAGCAGCAGCGCGAAGAAATGACTCTGAGAATTTTGAAGCTCTACAGCACCGGTCATGAACGAAACGATGCTCAAAATGAAAAATCTGAAGCCTATATGCTTCAGTCAGAAAGGAATTGAAGCGGATGAATCTTTTGGCACCGGGTCAAACTTCACCGAGGTGGCAGCTTAGGTTTTATGCCTCGGTTCTGTGGGAAACCGAGGTAGTACCACATTTTCATAAAGTTGTCAGTCAAAAAGCCTGAGCTCGTATCACTTTTTCATAAAGTTGACACCTTTTAGGCATCTGTTCTGCTTGCAACCGAGGTTGTATCTCTGTTCTGCACCGGTTATACATGCAACCGAGGCCTATAAGGTCCGGTTTATTACAAAACTGCCACCGCCTTGTGATAGACACCGGTTTGGTATAAAGTGAGGTATATTGTGCGAGTTTAAAAGCAAAAATTGTACTAGTGTTTATTGTAGTAGAAACAAAATATGTTTTATACTTAACCAAACCAACTAATCTAATATATTATTAAGAGTTTTTTTTAAATCTTTTAAGAAAATTAATAGTATTTTAAGAGTTTATTTTTTTACATCTAAAAAATATATTAAGATATTTCTTTTGTTATTACTTTTTACTTTTTTTCAAACTTAGTTTTTAATGTTGTGATGTCACAGTCCAAACCTACTTCAAAGTACTCAACCTTGACTAATTTTATAAGTTTTGCAAAATGGTAATGACTGTTTTCTTAGGGAGAAAATATTTTTCACATTTACTTTTGTAACATCCCAAAAATACAGTAATAAAACCATATAATAGAGTTGATTACATTTCATAATAAACAGTTCAGTCTTACACTAATAAAACGTTTAAAACCGAACGGAGTTAAGTACAGAGTTAATTACAATTCCACAGAAATAAGAAAAAGTCAGGATCGAACGGTTTTACAAAACAATTACCGAACGATCAAAACGAAACATCTAACATCTAAAATTAAACGAGCGACCTAAGGTTCGGCCTTAACTTCAACGTCCACCAGATTCTCTTCTTCAATCACTTCTTCCAACAATGCGTCTCCTTCTGCTCACATCCACACGGATGATCATTGCAATAGACAAGACGAACGTACATGGACGAGACAACACAAGAAAACAACAGGGTAAGCTTATGTAATTTAATTCATACATCAACATATAAAGTAAACATTCCAATACTCAAGAAACATTTCAACGTACGTATCATACCAAGCCTATCACTAGACTGACCGTCCGGACTATATGAATCTGTGTAGCTACAGGCGTTCTTGCACCCGGGTGATGTAGTAACTGGGATACACTCAACAGCTGCCACCCGAGATTAGCCCTATCCAAAGTACCCCTAAGGACTAGGACCTCCTGCCGTTCCCACACATGACCTACCCTCCTCTACGTGAGGACGAGTACTCATGGAACATTAGGATGAACTGCCAGCATTAGCATAACCACAATCATACTTTACCAATTCCAATATTCAATACATGAGTCGTTCCTCCTCGGAACGCTCATTCAAAATCCACAACCGTTTAATCATCTCATATACTATTCATCCTTTATAATCTTTCACTTTATTATCACTTTCATCATCAGTTACAAGGACATTAAATAACGAACGTTCAGCCCTCTTCAGAACGAGGACGAACGATAAGAACGAGACCGATGATTCTCCCGTTCAGAACAGAATAAGACTAAGAGAGTTACTTTTGGATTTAAGAAATGAGCCGAGTAAAATAGTGCAATATGTGACGAACGGTATTTACCACGTGAGTCAGTTAAATGAATTGACTCTCTTGAGTTCAAACCAATACTTAAGGAATAATTCAAGTATGGAGGCCTTAGGCCGGATCCAATGCAAGAAGAATAATCAAGATGTTAAGGACTATATTTAGAATAGTTCACATACGGAAATCCAATGCTAGTAAATGACCGAAAATGGAAAAAGAAACATTACTGAAGTTGGACGAACGCTATTTTATCAAGACTGATTATACATTAGTACGAACGCTTGGTGTAAGACCGAGCACTACTCAGTACGAGCGCTAGGTGTAAGACCGAGCACTACTTAGTACGAGCGCTAGGTGTAAGACCGAGCACTACTAATCTTAAAGTACGAGGGTATATATATGTATTACTTTATTTCGGATATCCGGATACAACTATGTTGGGCTGAACGCTCCAACCTAGTGTTTCCCATGAGGACACTCGTTCTCGCATAGAATTCTCTCCAAATGAAAGAATTCCATTTTAAAACAGTTTACTAGAAAAACCGAACGGTAGGGGACCGTTCGATGACAAACGTACATTATAATAGTGAGAATTTCATATTCAGATTTTCATTTATTTCCAACTCAAGTTTCAACACATCAGTTCATAACCTTATAACTTCACATCAAATATCAATTTACATACTTTATAGAATCCATATTAACAATTCATACTCCAAAATGATTACTCATATTCACATTCATATACTTCATACATATCAACCATCATCATAAATATCAACCAGCATGCATCATATTCATTCATTCAAACAACGGACGTTCATACAAAACAACTACATACATATTAAATTAAATAAGCTTCGCTTACCTCTAGTGTGAACGTACGTCCTTCAGACTAAAACTCACTTCGCGGAAATAAGGTTTCGGCTACTCTCAACGCTCAACCAAACTCTTCAAACTAAACAAGTTACAGAAAACCAAGATTGGTTCAGATAAGGTAACTGCATGCAACCAGAGCTTGGCTTGCATGTACATACGGACGAACATATAAAGACGAGAAACTTACCAGTTTCAGAATCCAGAAGTGTTCGGTTCAAAGTGAAGCTTACGACGCCGGGAATGCTTCTACGGTCTCTGAATGATGATCGGAGAAGAGAAATATGAGTTACAGTAGAGAGAAGGGAGAGTTTTCTAGAGAGAAGAAGGAGAAAATGAAAGATCAGATTTTTGGAAGAAGAAGGGTGCATGCAGAGGAGAGTGGGTAGGGTTTTCAGAAAATCATTTTTGTTTACCCCACGTCCAAACGGACGTGCGCTCCCCTGTCGACACCTGCCCTCCACTAACTGATTTTTCGAAATTTCTATTCTTGACACCTGGCGTTTTCGCAGAGGGTTTGGGTGCGTTTTTAATGACTCTGACAGGGGTTTTGGGTGCATTTTTAATAAGATAAGACAGGTGGGGTTTTCCGAGGTCTGACAACTTTTTACTTAAATAACTAGTTAACATTTTCATTAATAAAATATTATATTTAGATAATAATAAATATAAATGATTTTTAAAATAAAAATAATAATATACATAGTGATATATAAAATAACAAATGTCATTTCCTATCATTCTCTTAGGCATGGGTCTATTATTTTCTTCTAGTCCAAACAAGCTAATTATAGTGGACGACCATTTTTATTCTTGGCCACACGTTGGAAAAATCATATATGGGAGGTTAAGTGTTTTCTGTACATTTTGATTAGTTTTTTATTTTTCATAACATGATATTTTTCATAACATGACATTTTTCTGTATATTTGATTGGTACGATCATGTCACTTTCTAATGTACTATTGCTTGATAAATTATGTTGGTACATCAAATATGTTACTCGTTCAATGCATGGTTGTATAGAGAATGAAAAAAAAATTAAAATATGGCTTAATATAATTGTTTCCAATTTTTGTTAGCTTTATTTGAAATGGTTCTAATTTTTTTTAAATGTTTAATGTAGTCCTAAACATCGTAATTTATGTTTAATTTAGTTTTTTTTGCAAACTCCGTTTAAATCGTTAATGATCAAATGTCCAGCTGTGCAATCAGTGAATGACATGTCATATATTGACTGACGTGGACACTTTAAGGCATAGTGACACTAGTACAAAATACACTTTTTATAGTGATATTTTATACCTGCTGTAATCTATCAGGTGTAAAAAGAGATGCGATGACATTATCGTAAATAATATAAGTTCTTTTATATCGGTCATACATAAAATAGGTATTAAAAATAATAAGGTGGCAAAATTTAATAAATGACAAAAACTTTTACACCGGTTATCTTCAAAAACAGGAATAAAAAGATATCTCTATACCTATTAAACTTATAGGCGGTGTAAAAATAAAGCGGTGGAAAAAATGTAATATTAAATGCCAAACCCTCTTTTCCATTCGTAACCAAACCCCAACACCCATCTCTTTCCCTTCCTCTGGCCTCCGCCACCACCATGCCATTTACGCGGGTTGCCAACCTGGTTCAACTGCCGTAGGTCTCTCCGGCCTCGATGGCCGCCTCCTCACCGTCCGTCCCAGCCCCAAGGTCGCTGATCTAGGCTTCGTCGGCGAGGTCGCCAGAGTCGACCCCACAATCCTTTGCTCCCTCATCGACACCAACCACATCCCGGTCGTCACCTCCGTCGCCGTTGCCGTTGAAGATTCCGGACAGCCCTACAACATTAACGCCAACACTGTCGCTGGAGAACTGGCTGCAGCGCTTGGCGCGAGAAGCTAATTCTGCTGACAGACGTTGCGGGATCTGCAGGATCGGAACGGTTACAACAGCTTGGTGAAGAAGATTGACATAAGTTTTACCTTTCATAACATTATGGATTATATTATACTTGCATTTATTTATGTTTCTAATTTTTAATGTTCTTTTCTGTTTATGTTGTTTCATGAAGATATGATCTGTCTAATATTCTTGCGCGTTTCTTGATAGTTGGACATGATTATGCTTCTTGGAATAATTGAATTAATTTAATCAGACAATTAAAGTATTGTTTGTGAGTAACACCATGCTTTGCAGGCTGCAGATACCTTGTGTTGCATTCATGCTGTGATATTTTTGAGATAAATGAATCAACAAGATGAAGTACTGTTCATATTGTGCAATGACTGTTAAGTCCAGTAATGCAGCAAAACAAAATTCTCTTTCTAGTTCATTATTGAACAATTGGATGTGTTTTTTTTAAGAGATATCCTATGTTAATTCTCTCTCTCTCTCATCTGAGGTAGGGTGCTTAGATTTTGATCTTATAAATGTTTGTTCCACTTTTACTAATAGTTGATGTTAGAATCAAATATATGGTCTCTTTACAGGTTAAGGAAGAAGTTGAAGCAGTCTTAAAGAGACATTTAACCAGCATGAAACAGTAAGAACTAATCTCCTACTGATTATATAAATTCCCATGACTTGGACGTGGTATTGAGCTAAAGGAATGGACTGGAAAAATATGCTATAACTGAATGATTTAAAATTGTTTAGCTTGACTGAAATTCATTCATAGGCATCCTTTTTACTTGTTTTCAGGACTTGTGGAAAGGAATTGCATGCTACTGAATTAAGAAATTTGCACCATTAGTTTACTTGGTAACTGTAACATCCCAACATATAGTAATTTACCATAATCAGAATTAATTACATTAATCATATAAAACAGTGCAGTCTTACAAATCTGAACTAGCGTCTAATTGCCGAACGGCATAAACATAAAGAAATAACGAACGCTTATACAAGCAAGAGTTTAGGGACGAACGGTCTTACAAAACTATAACCGAACGTTCAAAATAACATAAATAAAACTAACTACAAACACTCGCGAGCGCTCTAAGGCTCTGCTTTAACTTCTACCTCCACCAGGTTAGCGTCTTCCAAAATTTCTTCTTCTAGCACTTCTTCAAGTGACGCACCTCCATCTGCTCACATCCACACGGATGATCATTGCAATGACAGGACGAACGTACATATACAAGGCGACAACACAAGGAAACGAAAGGGTAAGCTTATATAATTTAAATCATACATTAACATATACAATAAACATATCATTCCACGCAAGCACTCATGTAACATTATATGACTATATATATATATATAACGACCGTCCGGACTGTATGATCTATGTAGCTACAAGCGTCCTCGCACCCGAGTGGTGTAGTAGCCGGGATATACCTAATCAGCTGCCACTCGAGGTTAGTCCGTTCTTACGTCGCCCATGTTAACTTATGGACTAAGGACCTCCTGCCATTCCCACACATGAACTACTCCTCTCTACTTGAGAATGAGTGTCACGGAATATCAGGATGGACCAAGCCTGGCTTAGCTTATCCACAGTCATACTTTACCAAATTTAACATTCAAATATATATAAGAGACGTTCCTCCATGGAACGCTCGTTCAAATCCCATACTCATAAAATCACTCAATATAGTGTTCGCATGGTAAGATCTTATAATTTATCATCATTCTCATATTTAACTTTAAGAGCATAAAAGGACGAACGTTCAGTCCTTTGAAGAATTAGGACGAACGTCTAAAATAAGTACTGGATGGACGAACGTGACTCTATGTTTGGTCAGTTAAATGAAACGACTCAATTTGAAGGAGTACTGATACTTAGAAATTTTCATAATAAAGATCTTAAACCAGATTCAATATAAGAAGGATGGTTAATAATGCTTAGAAATCTTCTTTGAGGAAATTTGCACATGGAAGACCGATACTAGTATTAGAACGAACGTAAGAATGTGAATATTCAAATAATTGAACGAACGCTATTTTATCCAATTGGTTATTCACTAATACGAGTGCTTAGTATGTGACCGAACACTGACTATGACGAACGCTAGGTGGATGACCGAGCATCAATTGAGACGAACGCTTGGTAGAAGGTCGAGTGCTACTCAGGACGAACGTTCGACATAAGACCGAAAGCTATTTAGGACGAACGTTCGGTATCAGACCGAACGCTATTTAGGACGAACGTTCGATATCAGACCGAACGCTATTTTAGAACGAACGTCCGGTATCAGACCGAACGTTTCTTAATTCAATATTATTTAATTTAAAGCATACTACAACTCTAGGCTGAGCCGAACGCTCAAGCATAGTAACTCAATGAAGGCGCTCGTTCTCAAACCGAACTCTTTCCAAATGAAAGAATTCTACTCTAAGTCTTTGTCAGAGAAACCGAACGGTATAAGACCGTACGATGACGAACGTAATTTATCATAGAGAGAATTATCATATTCAGATTTTTCCAACTATCTTAACTTTTCATTTTTCATACGATTCATACTTCATAACTTCATATCCAATATTAATCTACAGATCTTATAGAATTTATCACATTAAATACTCATACATTACATTAATCATCCATCTTCCATACATATCAAACCCAACATGCGGATCAACCAAATAAGAATTCGTATACATCCATACAATCAGTATTCGTTCATGCATACTCAAACAGCTCACATACACATCTTCATAACATTCTTTCATACAACACACAAGTATAACTTAAACATATAAGCTTCCCTTACCCGGATTGGAAATCAAACTTGTCCTAGATGTGAATGTGGCTTCGCCCAACTACGTTGTTCTTAGGTTCTTGACACGTCCAGAACACAATCTAACCACGGAATACAGATCACTTAGAATACATGCTTGCATGCAACTAAAAACCCTATTTTTCCAGAACCCTAAAGACGAGCTACGGAAAGGGGACTTACCAGTTCCAGTTCTTGAAGCTGTTCGGTCCAAAAGGAAGCTCACAGCTGGACGAACGTTCCTACGGTGCTGTAAGTTGATCGGAGAAGAAGGTAAGGAGTTATCGTAGAGAGAAGGTGAACTGGTTCTAGAGAGAAGTTGGAGAAAAATGAAAAGTTTGGTTCTGAGGAAGAAGAAGAGTGCGTGCAGGTGAGAGAGCGTTTTTCGAAACTCAGTTTTGTTAATTTCCACGCCCAAACGAACGAGCGTCTCCTCTGCTGACACCTGCACTCTCACTTCTGACTTCCGAAACTTATACGCGACAAGTGGCGCTCTTGCATGCAGCGTTTAGTGCGTTTTTAATGCACTGAACGTTTGGCGCGGTGCATTTATGGAAGCAGTCAGGTGACTTAGCAGTGAAAATAAATGACAGATTTGACAGTAATCATGGTTTAAATTTCCGAGACTTCACATTCCACCTATCTACAAAAATTTTCGACCTCGAAAATTAAAGACTCACCCGGAAATAGATTAGGGTATAAGTCCTTCATGGCACTCTCAACTTCCCACGTTGAATCACCAGTCTTAGCGTCCCACACCATCTTCACCAAACGAACGTCCTTGCCTTTATAGTACTTGGTGCGGCTATCTTCTATACGGACTGGATGTAGCTCCAACGTTCGGTCTGGACGAAGCTGGACGTCCTCCAATTCCAGTACATGTGATGGATTCGCTATATACTTCCGAAGTTGAGAAACGTGGAAAACTGGGTGAAGGTTTGATAGTTGAGGCGGCAATGCAAGCTCGTACGCTACTGGTCCGATCTTCCTCATAATCTGGTATGGTCCAATGAATTTGGGAGACAGCTTCTTTGGACGAACGGCTCGGCCTACACCAGTGATTGGGTTGAGTCGAAGGAACACATGATCTCCAGCAGCGAACTCCAACGGTCTTCTCCTCTTATCAGCATAAGATTTCTGCCTGCTCAAAGACGTCTTCAACCTCTCCTGAATTTGCTTGACTTTCTCGGTCGTTTGCTGGATAAGCTCGGGTCCAGTTAGCACGTTCTCTCCTTCCTTGAACCAACAAAGTGGCGTTCGACATTTTCTCCCATAAAGTGCTTCAAACGGTGCCATTCCAATGCTCGCCTGGAAACTGTTGTTATACGTGAACTCCACCAGTGGCAAGACTTCATCCCATGCGCCCAAGTGATCTAGGACGCACGTCCTCAGCAAGTCTTCTAACGTCTGGATAGTTCTTTCAGACTGGCCGTCCGTTTGTGGATGATACGCTGAACTCATTTGTAGTCTGCTCCCTAACTCACCTTGTAGAGATTGCCAAAACCGAGATGTGAACCTCGTGTCTCGGTCAGAAACTATGCTTGAAGGCACTCCATGCAGACGAACGATCTCCTTAATATACAACTTAGCCAGATTCGTCATCGACATCTTCAAGTTCACGGCCAGGAAGTGGGCGCTCTTTGTTAGTCTGTCCACAATCACCCAAATCGAGTCATGATTTCTGACCGTACGTGGTAGATGGGTCACGAAATCCATGGATATGCTATCCCACTTCCATTCGGGAATTTCCAATTGCTGCAGTAGGCCGCCAGGTCTTTGGTGTTCCGCCTTCGCTCGTTGACAGGTTAGACAAGATGCCACAAAACGAGCGACATCGCTCTTCATTCCAGGCCACCAAAATGATTTCCGGAGGTCTTGATACATCTTAGTCATGCCAGGGTGCATGCTAAGACGGCTGTGATGACCTTCCTCCAGAATAATTCTCTTCAGCTCGCCATCATCTGGAACGCACGTCCTACCCAGATAACGCAACATGCCATCCGTTCCCGTATTGAACTCCTTAGCTTGATCCGAACCGAGCGCGCTCAAAATCTTCACCAGCTCTTCATCCTCACGTTGCTTCACTCTAATCCGATCAAACACATCGCTAGATATTCTAAGGTTACAGCACTTGATGCTGCTCGGTTCTAACTCAAACTGTAACCTTAGATCTCTGAAACTCTCTACTAAGCTCAACTCGCGCACCATCATGGACGACACATGCACCACCTTTCTGCTTAGAGCGTCCGCTACCACGTTAGCTTTCCCAGGGTGATACAGCAGCTCAAAATCATAATCTTTCAGAAATTCTAGCCAACGCCTCTGCCTCATGTTCAACTCCTTCTGATCAAATAAATATTTGAGGCTCTTGTGATCACTGAAGACTTGGAACGTGGATCAGTACAAGAAATGTCTCCAAATCTTCAGCGCAAAAACGACCGCTGCCAACTCCAGGTCGTGCGTTGGGTAATTCCTTTCGTGAATCCTCAACTGACGAGACGCATAAGCCACCGCTCGCTTCTCTTGCATCAAAACACAACCCAAACCTTGGTGAGAGGCGTCGCAATATACTTCGAAAGGTTTAGACGCGTCTGGAATAACTAACACTGGAGCGCTCGTCAATTTCACTTTCAACTCCTGGAAACTGGCCTCACAACGATCGGTCCAGGCGAACGGCTGGTCTTTACGAGTCAACTGAGTTAGCGGCGCCACTATCTTAGCAAAACCCTCAATGAAACGTCTGTAGTAGCCCGCCAATCCAACAAAACTACGTACCTCAGTGACCGAACGCGGACTCTCCCATTCCAGTACCGCTCGCACTTTCGCTGGATCTACCGAGATGCCTCCAGCCGACACCACATGACCCAAAAACTGAATCTCCTTCATCCAGAATTCACACTTAGACAACTTGGCATATAGCTCCTTCTCCCGTAACACTCCAAGTACAAGTCTAAGATGTTCTTCATGCTCGTCTTCGTTCTTGGAATAGATGAGAATATCATCTATGAAGACGACCACAAACTTATCCAAATAAGGCCTGAATATGCGGTTCATATATTCCATGAACACGGCTGGAGCGTTCGTTACTCCAAAAGGCATCACCACATATTCATAATGCCCATAGCGAGACCTGAACGCTGTCTTCTGGATGTCGTCCTCCTTAACCCTGATTTGATGATACCCGGATCTCAAATCTATCTTTGAGAACACTGCAGCCCCATGCAACTGATCCAGCAGGTCATCTATCCTTGGCAATGGGTATTTGTTCTTGATGGTCAGCTTATTCAATTGCCTGTAGTCTATACATAACCGAGAGCTGCCATCCTTCTTCCTTACTAACAGCACGGGCGCTCCCCAGGGTGATACGCTCGGCCTAATGAATTTCTTCTCTATCAACTCTTCAATTTGCTCCTTGAGTTCAGCTAACTCAGCAGGCGACATTCGATATGGCTGAACCGAGATAGGAGCCGCTGTCGTCACCAAATCAATGGTAAACTCCACTTCACGACGAGGGGGAAGTCCAGGTATCTCTTCCGGGAAAACGTCCGCAAACTCTTTCACAACCGATCGTCCATTGCTGTCACTAGTGGACGATCGTCCTAAATTCGCATTCCCAACTTCTCCATCTTCATGCGTCATAATGAGAAAACAGCTGGCGCCTTCCATAATGTCTTCTTTCAGTTGGCCGAGCGTCACTGAAAGAACTTCTTCTTCTTCACCAGGGAAGATTAATTCCTTCGCTCCACAATCAATAAGAATGCGATTGGCAGCCAACCAATCCATTCCTAAAATCACCTCCAAACCTTGAAGAGGTAAGCAGATAAGGCTAACCTTGAACTTACGCCCTTCCACTTCTATGGGACACTTGACGCACATAGTGGAAGTCCTAACCTCACCCGCTGCTGGTGTAGACACCACCAGATCAAACTGCATCTCGCTCACTTCTAATCCCAGCTTTTCAACACACGCCTTCGAGATGAAGGAGTGCGTTGCCCCCGAATCATACAAAGCACAACACGATCTACCAAACAGCATGCATTCACCAATTATAAGGTTACCTGAGCTCGCTGCCTCAGCGCTCGTTATAGCATACACTCGCCCACTCGCTTGGGCTCGTCCTCCTCTTGGCTGATTCCTCCCAGCATTCGGCGGCCTCATCACTGCACGCCCACTCATATTGCACTCATGATCCAAGTGCCCATTCCTTCCGCAACGGTTGCAGTGCTTTCCTCCCACCAACTGAGGGCAAGAAGACCTATAATGCGGTCCTCCGCACCGGAAACAAACCACACTTCCCTGTCCAGACTGTCCGACAGGGATTACTGCTTGAGATCCGCTCGTCTGAGAAGGCTGGTTTGGACGAGCGTATGGAGGTCTCCTCTGAACAGTTCCTCCTCTGGACACGATCGGTCCCCTACTCACCTGTTGCTGCCTCTTCAACCGTTCCGCCTCTGCCATATTCTTCTCCAAAACCTTGGCTCGCTCAACCATAGAAGGAAACGACCGGATACATAAACTTGAGATCAATACTTTCAGATCACTTCTCAGCCCATTCTCAAATTTCCTGCACTGCCACTCCTCACTGGTGGCCATCGTATTGAACCTTAGAAGATGTTTAAAGGTGTTGGTATACTCCGACACTGACTTTGCCCCTTGTGACAGTTGAAGAAACTCAACTTCCTTAGCGTAACGAACGCTATCTGGGAAGTACTCCTCATAAAATTTGCCTCTGAAAACCGCCCAGGTGATGGGATTCTGAGCGTCCGTTAAGATGGCTTTCATACTCGTCCACCAGTGGCTAGCTTCACCAGTCAACAAGTACTCTGTAAAAGCCAAGCGGCTTTCATCTGGACACCTCTTAGCATCGTAAATACGCTCCATGTCTCTCAGCCACTGGTCCGCCTCATCAGGAAGGCATTTCCCACTGAATTTAGCCGGATGATGTTGGAGGAAACTCTCCAAACTCCATTCAGCTGCAGGCGGGGCAGCGTTGGAAGAAGACGCTCCCGGGGTGTGTCTTGTAGCAGCTAAGATCTCCATCAATTGTCTTTGCGTCGTCTCAGAATTGGCACGAGAGGCCTCCAAACTCTGCATAGCGGCCTGGTTTTGCTGCATCAGAGTGGCGTTCTGTTCCATTAAAGTTGTGTTTTGTTGATGCAGCCTTTCAACCACGGTTTCCAACAACCTAGTGTTGCTGGACGTTGATAACAGTTGAAAAACTGTTATTTTCATGCTTAAAGTTGATACTAAAAGCAACCTTTAGACTTAGAAACTAGCTTGAAATCATGCCTTTTGTTTATATTTTCAGAAATAAGAGAGCTGGACAGGTTTATGCTTGATTTAAGTGTTTTTGTGCAGGTTTTGAGGTGAATTTGGTGAAAGAAGTGAAGAATAAGAGAGAGGACATTAGAAAAGACAAGAAAGAGTGCAAAAAGGAGAAGTCGAAGGCACCGCTCAGCGGCAAACTACCGCTGAGCGGCACTCAAGAGGTGGCGTTGGAACCGCTGAGGGGCAAATGGCCGCTGAGGGGAAGAAAGAAGACGCGTAACCACCGCTGAGCGGTAAATGGCGCTGAGCGGCACTTTTTGGGCTTGGACTTTTGTAATCTTTTGTAACTCTAGATTAGTATATAAGGGCTTGCACGTCCTATAGTTAGGTATCTTTGGCAGAAACGAGGCAAACACTCTCTCTTTCACCCCTTTGAAGGAGGATCTTGGATGCTCAGGCTACCTCTTCCACTTTATTGGGTTTATTCTTTCATACTTTCATTGTTATTCATCTAGGTTCACCATGAATATGGTGAACTAAACCTTGTATGTTTGTTGGGGAATCAAAGTAATCTCTTGAAGCTCTCATATATGGATTTGTTGAGTACATCTTTGAATTAAGACATATGCTTTCTTTCATCATTAGTTAGGGTTTTTCCTCTTTGATTAATGCTTGCATTGTTTAACTCATTCTAATGCATGATTATTGGTTTTGTTGATACGGACACGTACGGGGAAATCTAGATCCGGGGAATTTCTCCCAATATTATACTGACAATATTATATTGGTTGCCTTTAAGCTCCTGCGCAAAATAAACTAATCATTAGGAATGCTAGGAATTGTATGAACTATTTGATTAGGGAGAAGCCATCTAGAATGGTACTTTAGAGAGTGGCATTAACAATGATGATTTGAATGTTGAATTCCTAAAATGTATGAGAGTGGATGAGATGAAATTGACCCCCAACAACATATTCATTCATATATTCCATTGAAAGTGTTTATCTTTTGTCTTTGCCATTGATCAAAATTCATGCATACATGTTTATTTTCTGTCTTGCATTTTAAACCCAAATATTTCGTTTGTAAGTCTTAGTTAATCAAGAAACCACATAACTAAACTAGGCCGTGAGTCCTTTGGGAAGAACGATACTTGGTCTTACCAAGTTTTATTACTTGAACGATTCGGTCATACTTGCCGATTGTGAAACAAGTTTGTGACATCATATTTTGGTGCTTACAAATTTGTCCATCAAGTTTTTGGCGCCGCTGCCGGGGACTCGTGGTTTAACTGGTTAATTTGTTTGATTATTGATTATCTTTGACTTATTTTTTTTATTTTATTTTAAATTTCGAATTTTTATTTTATTTTTCTGTTTATATTTTTCAGTTTGTATTTTATTTGATTTTATTTTATTTTTCTGTTTTCTGTTTTTCTGTTTTCTATTTTTATTTTCTGTTTTTTATTTTTTGGTTTTTATTTGATTTTATTTTATCTTTTTAGATTAGATTTTATTTTATTTTATTAGATTTTATCTTTTTATCTTTTTAGGTTAGATTTTATTTTATTCTTATTCTATCTTTTAGGTTAGGTTAGATTTTATTTTATTTTATCTTTTAGATTAGATTTTATTTTTTTTAGGTTTTATTTGATTCTATCTTCTAAATCTTTTTATCTTCTGAATATATATCTTCTTCTATATCTTTTTGTGCTAACAAATATTTCCTAGAGTTTTGTGCCTAATGTCTGCAGAATGCAATTTGGTCAAGAGTTTAACTATATGGGCACTCAATTCTACCAAAGTAATCTCAACCAATGGTGGGAACCTCACTCAAGCATGGATCAAAGCCAATTTTGGCAAGCTGCCGGACAATTTGAGAACCAACCACAACAACAATGGCAGCAAAAATCCTCTCTATCAGAAAGTTTGGAGGACACCCTTCAACGATTTTTGAAAAGTTCCGACTCTACTCAGAAAAGCATTGAAGAATCATGTAAAAGGATGGAGATGCACTTTCGTTACATTAGTCAGAGATTGGATGATGAGGTTAATACTGAAGTTAACCTTAAGGAGGAAGGGCAAACCAATGTCACTGAAAGTGACAAGATTCTTGATGAGAAAAAAATAGAGGGAGATGCGGAAAAGATAGAGAGAAAAGAGAAAGAAGAGTTGAGTGAGAAAAATAAAGATGAAGAAAAAGAAAAAGAATTGGTTGAGAGAAAAGAGAGAAAGAAAATTTGTGTGAAGATAAAGAAGTTGAGGAGAAAAAGAGAAAGGAAGAAAAAAATAAAAGAAGAGAAAAAGAGAAAATTTAGGGAGAGAAAAAGGAAGAAAAAGAAGATGAAAGGAAAGAAGAAGAAATCACATGAAAAATCACATCCTCATCTAAAGAAGAATCATAGGAAGGAAAAGAAGTTCAAGTGCTTTATGGAAATCTTCAAGAAATTGGAGATTAAAGTTCCTATGATTGAGACACTGCAACAGGTTCCTGGTTTGATCAAATTTCTGAAGAAGTTCAGTAGAAAGAAGAAAAAGAAGAAGGAACTTGAACTTTATTGGGTCAAGCTAATGACGTTAAAAGAGCGCTTGCTGGGAGGCAACCCAGTGATTGACAAACTTTTGATTTTGATTTTGGTTTTGTAATTTTTAAGTTGTGGACTTTATTTTGTAATTATTTTGGAGATAGCATCTACTGAAGGATGCTAGGTGGTTAAGTATCTACTGAAGGATACTATATTTGTAACACCTACTGATGGGTGTTGGTAAGAAAATTTTGCACCTACTGATGGGTGCTGGTAAGTTGGAAACACCTACTGATGGGTGTTGGTGGAATTTGGGTCAGGCTCGTGACGTTAAACAAGCGCTACCTGGGAGGCAACCCAGTTGATTGATTGTTTTTGTTTGTTTATTTTTAGTTAGGATTTGCATAAGCATTTTTAACATTGAATTGCAGGGAACCTATGAGAGACATGTAGGGAAGGCACGTAGGTCAAGAAAAGAAGGAGGGGAGCACTTCACGAAAGTGCCGCTGAGCGGCAATTACCGCTGAGCGGTACTATCGCAGAGGGGCTTAAGTTCCCCTTAGCGGGACCCGAGCCCATTAGGGTATTTTTATACCCCAAGCTGCGTTTTAAGGGTTTATTTTCTGGCTTCTCTCTGCACAAACACTTCCACACACATTCTCTTAGGTTTTCCACATCTTTTCACTCTTCCCTCTTAAGAAAATCTCTCTTCTATTCACTTTTTCACTAGTGTGCCATCAAAGTTTGGGGTTGGAAGAGAGCATTCTAGTTTGAAGGCATTCTCATTGCATCTAGTATCTCCACCCAAGTAAGTAAAATGCATTTTGTTCATTCTAGGGTTCTTGAATTTGAATGTGATTGTCAAAGCATGAATATTTAGGGGTTTTGATTTCTATGCATGATTTGATGATATATTTGATGTTTGAACCGATTAAACTGCATGATTATGAACTGGAAAACTGAAAATTGCATTTGGGTGGAGTTAGGGAAGCTTTAAAACTGATTTTTCAAAAATCTGCAGAGTTACCGCTGAGGGGTAAATTACCGCTGAGCGGCACTCTGCCAGATTTGGTTTTTTCTGATTTTTGCGTGTTGGAATGTGGCGCTGGTGGCGCTGAGGGGAAATTCTGGCCCTCAGCGGTGGTTTAGCTTCAAAAGGAGTTTTGTTTTGTGTTTACTAATGATTAACATCATGTTCTGTGGTTTTGGATTTATGTTTGAATGCAGGAATGGCATCCTCTTCAGGAAAGAGATTGAAAACCATGGCAACCAAGAGAAAGGAAAAGGAACCAGAGCAGCCCCATAATGGCAGGTTCCTCTCTAGGAAACATGAGAAGCACTTTAGGGTGGTTCAGGACAGGAGACTTCTAATGGAGAGAAAGGTTGGAATGATACCTAACTTTGCTCCTCAATTTGGAGAGCAAGTGTTAGGGAATGATTGGGGGAAGCTAGCCACTTATCCATCACCTGCCAACATAGCTGTGGTGAAAGAATTCTACACCAATGCAAAGAAGATTGGTGATTATCCAGCTGAGAATTATTTGGGCTATGTTAGAGGCCATGCTATCAGGTATGATCTTGACTCCATCAATAACTTTCTGGATACTGTGTGGGCTGGTGAGCAATGCCAGTTTGCTCTTAGCATGGAGGAAGGTGCTGACTTTGAGGATGTTGAGAGAGTATTGTGCATATCTGGAGGACACTTCCAAAGGAATAGATCTGGCTCAGTGGTTAATATTAGGAGGACAGATTTGACTCCTCTTGCAAAGTATTGGATAGCATTTTCTCATGCCAACATTCAGCCATGTTCACATGTGTCAGATATTACTCTCAGCAGGGCACTCTTCATCTACTGTGCTATCAGAAACTTGAATGTTAATATTGGGCAGGTGATAGCTGATGAGATTAGTGTGTGTGCTAACACCTCAAACAACAAAGCACCACTGGGACATCCTTCTTTGATCACTCATCTTTGCAAGCTAGCTGGGGTGGACACTTCTGTTCCACCATTTGAGAGGCCAAGAAAAGCTATAGATGAGGCCTATTACAGACAGTACTGTGGAGGTGAGGAGGCAGCCCAGCCAGTGCCACCACGCCAGGCTCGTAGAGAGAGAAGGCCAGCACAGAGCAGGACTTCTGCTGATACTCATGAGGCAGAACCATTCCAGATGAGGGACATGTATATGTCTCTTATAGGTGCTCAGTTGCAGTCCATCCACAGAGGGCAGGTGGCCACGGCTGAGATGATAGTGGGGATGTATGATACCCCTCCAGCACACAGGTGGACTATGGATGAATTCCATAATGTAGTAGCTTGGCCAGAAGAACCATGGCATGGAGGAGCTGAAGCAGCTGAAGCTTCAGCCCGAGACATGGATGAAGATGAAGCTGAGGAGGAGGATGCATTTGATGAAGATGATGATGAAGAGGAAGAGGAAGATACAGAGAGTTCGGACTGATGAGGAGCTGAGATAGCATTTACTGATGAATGCTATCATATGATTATGCTTTTGTGGTTTAAGTTTTCTGAACTTATTTGTTTTTGTTTTTAGATTAGGGTTTGATGTACTCTATTGAACACCTGGTTTTTTGTGATGGTTTGCTATTAACTGTGATTGTGTGATAAGTAATGCTTGATGATGCTTATTGATTGATTGATGTTGAGATGATGTGCACATTAAAATGCTTATACAGGTGATTCACAAGCTTTGTGAACAAATGCATAATATCATGATTGTGATTGTGATATTAAGCAGGATGTGCATGTCAAATGTGAATGAGCTTATATGTGAGGTTTTGAGCTCCAGAGTTGTTATTGTTGAATGTTGTTACTTTGAAAGCATGAATGACTTAGCCCAGGTTTTCTATGATTGAATCAATTGCTTGTTTTGCATCATATGATCAAAGGCCGTGTTTTTGAAACCCTTTTTATTGGCCAAATTCATAAAGTTAGCCTTCTAAAAGAGAACACGTTGTGTTCTATCCTTTGAACCCTTAGCCTTAAATATACACTGAACACCCTTGATTGAAAATCTTTACCTTGAGTTAAGTAGAAGATCTTGTGTGGTATTGTTAAATGTTCAAGTTTGGGGTTATTAGGGAAACATGAAAAAGGAAAAAGCATTGAGCTAACAGCTAAAAAGTAAGAATATGCAAAGAAAAGAAAAGAAAAAGAAGCAAAGCTCAATGCAAATGCAAAAGCAAAGGCAAAAGAAAGTTGGGAATGAATAAGAAGATTGTGTTGTTATGATTCTCTTAACTCAAGGATTTTGTGATCCAGAAAAACCAATTTTCTTGTTAGCCCAGCCACATTATAAGCCATTGAAAAGTCCTTGTGATGATGCATGCTTGTGAATGTATTTGATTGTGGTTAAATGAAAGGCAAAGTTGATTCATGTGACATTGTGATAGTGGAGTGAATGAGTGAAACACTTTACCTCTTATACACTTGTGTGTTGAGTGAAACACTTTACCTAGTGAGGAAATATTCCATAAGCACATGAACATCCATGCTTAATTGATTGATCATTCATGAAAAATAGCATTTGTTGGAATTTAAATGACTTTGTGAACACTAAAGCATGTGCACATCTTGATTGAACTCTTGATCTTAAGTTTGAGTGAAGTTATTACTTATCTTGAAAAGAGGATTTTGAATGAGTAAACCATCATATGAATTGGTTGGAGATGGAGTTACATTTTATTTGCTTGAGGACAAGCAAAGTTCTAAGTTTGGGGTTGTGATAACAGTTGAAAAACTGTTATTTTCATGCTTAAAGTTGATACTAAAAGCAACCTTTAGACTTAGAAACTAGCTTGAAATCATGCCTTTTGTTTATATTTTCAGAAATAAGAGAGCTGGACAGGTTTATGCTTGATTTAAGTGTTTTTGTGCAGGTTTTGAGGTGAATTTGGTGAAAGAAGTGAAGAATAAGAGAGAGGACATTAGAAAAGACAAGAAAGAGTGCAAAAAGGAGAAGTCGAAGGCACCGCTCAGCGGCAAACTACCGCTGAGCGGCACTCAAGAGGTGGCGTTGGAACCGCTGAGGGGCAAATGGCCGCTGAGGGGAAGAAAGAAGACGCGTAACCACCGCTGAGCGGTAAATGGCGCTGAGCGGCACTTTTTGGGCTTGGACTTTTGTAATCTTTTGTAACTCTAGATTAGTATATAAGGGCTTGCACGTCCTATAGTTAGGTATCTTTGGCAGAAACGAGGCAAACACTCTCTCTTTCACCCCTTTGAAGGAGGATCTTGGATGCTCAGGCTACCTCTTCCACTTTATTGGGTTTATTCTTTCATACTTTCATTGTTATTCATCTAGGTTCACCATGAATATGGTGAACTAAACCTTGTATGTTTGTTGGGGAATCAAAGTAATCTCTTGAAGCTCTCATATATGGATTTGTTGAGTACATCTTTGAATTAAGACATATGCTTTCTTTCATCATTAGTTAGGGTTTTTCCTCTTTGATTAATGCTTGCATTGTTTAACTCATTCTAATGCATGATTATTGGTTTTGTTGATACGGACACGTACGGGGAAATCTAGATCCGGGGAATTTCTCCCAATATTATACTGACAATATTATATTGGTTGCCTTTAAGCTCCTGCGCAAAATAAACTAATCATTAGGAATGCTAGGAATTGTATGAACTATTTGATTAGGGAGAAGCCATCTAGAATGGTACTTTAGAGAGTGGCATTAACAATGATGATTTGAATGTTGAATTCCTAAAATGTATGAGAGTGGATGAGATGAAATTGACCCCCAACAACATATTCATTCATATATTCCATTGAAAATGTTTATCTTTTGTCTTTGCCATTGATCAAAATTCATGCATACATGTTTATTTTCTGTCTTGCATTTTAAACCCAAATATTTCGTTTGTAAGTCTTAGTTAATCAAGAAACCACATAACTAAACTAGGCCGTGAGTCCTTTGGGAAGAACGATACTTGGTCTTACCAAGTTTTATTACTTGAACGATTCGGTCATACTTGCCGATTGTGAAACAAGTTTGTGACATCATATTTTGGTGCTTACAAATTTGTCCATCAGACGTATCGGACTCATTCGGTTGAGGAGGAGGAGGAAGTCTAGGCGCCATTAGTTCTCTGGATCAGAGAAAAACGAGCGTTAGTAATGTTCAAGAGTTAAAACAATAACTCATTAACACATAATAAGCACACAGCAAAAACGTAGTGTACTCATAACCTACAGTGTTCCTTAAAAGGATAAAACTGCTCTGATACCACTAATGTAACATCCCAACATATAGTAATTTACCATAATCAGAATTAATTACATTAATCATATAAAACAGTGCAGTCTTACAAATCTGAACTAGCGTCTAATTGCCGAACGGCATAAACATAAAGAAATAACGAACGCTTATACAAGCAAGAGTTTAGGGACGAACGGTCTTACAAAACTATAACCGAACGTTCAAAATAACATAAATAAAACTAACTACAAACACTCGCGAGCGCTCTAAGGCTCTACTTTAACTTCTACCTCCACCAGGTTAGCGTCTTCCAAAATTTCTTCTTCTAGCACTTCTTCAAGTGACGCACCTCCATCTGCTCACATCCACACGGATGATCATTGCAATGACAGGACGAACGTACATATACAAGGCGACAACACAAGGAAACGAAAGGGTAAGCTTATATAATTTAAATCATACATTAACATATACAATAAACATATCATTCCACGCAAGCACTCATGTAACATTATATGACTATATATATATATATATATATATATATATATATATATATATATATATATATATATATATATAACGACCGTCCGGACTGTATGATCTGTGTAGCTACAAGCGTCCTCGCACCCGAGTGGTGTAGTAGCCGGGATATACCTAATCAGCTGCCACTCGAGGTTAGTCCGTTCTTACGTCGCCCATGTTAACTTATGGACTAAGGACCTCCTGCCATTCCCACACATGAACTACTCCTCTCTACTTGAGAATGAGTGTCACGGAATATCAGGATGGACCAAGCCTGGCTTAGCTTATCCACAGTCATACTTTACCAAATTTAACATTCAAATATATATAAGAGACGTTCCTCCATGGAACGCTCGTTCAAATCCCATACTCATAGAATCACTCAATATAGTGTTCGCATGGTAAGATCTTATAATTTATCATCATTCTCATATTTAACTTTAAGAGCATAAAAGGACGAACGTTCAGTCCTTTGAAGAATTAGGACGAACGTCTAAAATAAGTATTGGATGGACGAACGTGACTCTCTGTTTGGTCAGTTAAATGAAACGACTCAATTTGAAGGAGTACTGATACTTAGAAATTTTCATAATAAAGATCTTAAACCAGATTCAATATAAGAAGGATGGTTAATAATGCTTAGAAATCTTCTTTGAGGAAATTTGCACATGGAAGACCGATACTAGTATTAGAACGAACGTAAGAATGTGAATATTCAAATAATTGAACGAACGCTATTTTATCCAATTGGTTATTCACTAATACGAGTGCTTAGTATGTGACCGAACACTGACTATGACGAACGCTAGGTGGATGACTGAGCATCAATTGAGACGAACGCTTGGTAGAAGGTCGAGTGCTACTCAGGACGAACGTTCGACATAAGACCGAACGCTATTTAGGACGAACGTTCGGTATCAGACCGAACGCTATTTAGGACGAACGTTCGATATCAGACCGAACGCTATTTTAGAACGAACGTCCGGTATCAGACCGAACGTTTCTTAATTCAATATTATTTAATTTAAAGCATACTACAACTCTAGGCTGAGCCGAACGCTCAAGCATAGTAACTTAATGAAGGCGCTCGTTCTTAAACCGAACTCTTTCCAAATGAAAGAATTCTACTCTAAGTCTTTGTCAGAGAAACCGAACGGTATAAGACCGTACGATGACGAACGTAATTTATCATAGAGAGAATTATCATATTCAGATTTTTCCAACTATCTTAACTTTTCATTTTTCATACGATTCATACTTCATAACTTCATATCCAATATTAATCTACAGATCTTATAGAATTTATCACATTAAATACTCATACATTACATTAATCATCCATCTTCCATACATATCAAACCCAACATGCGGATCAACCAAATAAGAATTCGTATACATCCATACAATCAGTATTCGTTCATGCATACTCAAACAGCTCACATACACATCTTCATAACATTCTTTCATACAACACACAAGTATAACTTAAACATATAAGCTTCCCTTACCCGGATTGGAAATCAAACTTGTCCTAGATGTGAATGTGGCTTCGCCCAACTACGTTGTTCTTAGGTTCTTGACACGTCCAGAACACAATCTAACCACGAAATACAGATCACTTAGAATACATGCTTGTATGCAACTAAAAACCCTATTTTTCCAGAACCCTAAAGACGAGCTACGGAAAGGGGACTTACCAGTTCCAGTTCTTGAAGCTGTTCGGTCCAAAAGGAAGCTCACAGCTGGACGAACGTTCCTACGGTGCTGTAAGTTGATCGGAGAAGAAGGTAAGGAGTTATCGTAGAGAGAAGGTGAACTGGTTCTAGAGAGAAGTTGGAGAAAAATGAAAAGTTTGGTTCTGAGGAAGAAGAAGAGTGCGTGCAGGTGAGAGAGCGTTTTTCGAAACTCAGTTTTGTTAATTTCCACGCCCAAACGAACGAGCGTCTCCTCTGCTGACACCTGCACTCTCACTTCTGACTTCCGAAACTTATACGCGACAAGTGGCGCTCTTGCATGCAGCGTTTAGTGCGTTTTTAATGCACTGAACGTTTGGCGCGGTGCATTTATGGAAGCAGTCAGGTGACTCAGCAGTGAAAATAAATGACAGATTTGACAGTAATCATGGTTTAAATTTCCGAGACTTCACAGTAACTCTCTTTCCTTATTTTTATATCTTTATTTTTCATTCTCTTGCCAACTTGATTTTCAATTTTCTTTATATTATAAATGGTTAGTGGGAAATATAGTTGAGAATACTATTTTCGAAGTGAAAATGGCTGGTTGGAAATTTTGAGTGATGTCACAGGTCTTAAGGTATATGAAGCAATTTCCTGAGCCTGTGATGATACTCTGCCTCCTTTGAAATAGAAAAGAAAAAAAATGTACTTAACATGTTAGCAACCACTTCAAGTCTTTTCTACTGTTCACTTTTAGTTTCAAATGCAAAAACTCAGTTTGTCAAGTTTGCTTGCCATAAAAGATAAAAGGTTATATCCAGTTAAGTTACCGACCAATCTGTTGTCTGCAAAACATGATTTGCTTCCTAAGTTTGCTAAGTATGATGTTGATCTTTTGACCATAGTGGGAGAGATCTTGCTTGTTCCCTCTAAAATCAAGCAATTATGAGATTTAATTTTGTTTTAGCCTTGATACAGCAGTAAATTTGCTGCTTATGGACTTGGAAGTCATGGGTTCAACTCCTGGAAACAACTCCTCTTTTGTAGTTTTGGAAGTCATTAGGATGCCCATTTTGTTAGTGAAATATGTATTTTCTTCATGTGCATCTCTAGAGGTTTTGGCAACCATAATTTTGGTGATTATAATAAAGGTAAGAGATATTAGTTAAGGAAACATGATTCTTTTAATTTTGAACTGATTGTGGAATGTTGTTATTTTGTAACTAATTTAAAACATGAGGCTGACCAGAGTTTAAGACTGTAAATTTCATCCTCCCCAAATCCACTGCCCTACATTAGAGAAAGCCTTCTTGACTGGTGCGTAGGAATAAGATCAGTTCATACTAGGTACCAAACTTTGTAGAAAGACACTTTCAACTGCTTTATTATGCAAAATAAACTACATAAAAACTATTAAATTATGTAATATTATCTTATAAACTTGATCTACTTTTTATAAGAAGATTAAATCTACCAATTGGATTGATAAAATTTACTTTTGATAATAAGTAAGATACACTTGTTGACATGCGATATTTATCTTGTTGCTTAATCATTTTATCCACCTTTGCAAACAGGTGGTTTTGGAGCTTCAAGAGGATGGAAAACTGACCACTTCGGACGATCCTCCTATCGTATTTTGGCTGTTTGGATGGAAGCTTTATACAACAGGTTTGTTTCAAAGAGGTTTCTATATAATTGTAAATTGGCATCTCTTGCTTAATGTGGTTATGACTTCTGTGACTCTGAATTGACACTTTCTGACACTACACAATCTTACACCACTTCCTGAAATGTGAATGAAGGTTATCAATAGGATGTGGTTGTCTCCTTATTGCTTGTAGCATGCTATATTAATACACTTTTCTCTGAAGCATGTAAGTGTCTAAAGTTCAATACTAGTAAAGGCCAAAGAAAATGAAAAGGAAACTATGCAAGAATTGCTACCCAAAATCAGTAAAATTTCAATTTTAATATACCCAAAATCATTTTAATATACACCTATACATAATGGTATTTACTTTAATAAATATTATTATAGAGACAATGCCACTAAACTCACTATATGGAATTTGATGTTGTTTCTCAGGATTTTCATTCATCTAATAATCTTTCCAGCAGTGCTTTTGATGTAGTGCATCAGGTTGATGCCAAGTATCCAGCTTTGCTTTTCAAGCAACAGCTTGCAGCTTACGTGGAAAAAATATATGGAATCATTCAAGAAAATTTCAAGGCAGATTTGACATCTCTGCTTTCTTCTTGTATTAAGGTATGGAGGCTGTGTAATTTATTATGGAAGATTTCTTGGTATTCCTATGCATGTGGTGCCTGTGTGCAGCAAATTATAGGCCAGTAGGATTAGTGTCATAGGTGGAATTATGTGGAGGTAGCAAGAATCTACAGAGTGTCAATTTCACTACGCTTATTCCACTTAATTTAGTTGAGTATAGATCTATTTAGATAAATTTCACCTTAAGCATTTATAGGAGAAGAAGAAACGGAAATAATGTTTTGAAGAAGCTAAGATAACTTCTGCAAATTAACTTTTGAAAAAGTTTACTTTCTTTTTTCTGTCTCAAAAGTACTTAAAAAGAAGTGTATCTACACTTTCACTATGCTTATTCCACTTACGTATGATAATATGACTTCAGGCAGATAGAGAATCAAATGACAACAGTCAACAAGCTGGTTCTTGGCTCAGCATTATGGAATGCCTTAATAAATATCTCAAGATTATGAAAGAAAACTATGTATGTGAAGGTTTGACAGTACAGTGAATTGGTATCTGTACAGCCCTTGACTTCCACGTCCTTTTTAATGTTATAGAGCAAACTGATTTTATGTTTTGCCTCAGGTCCCTACTGTTCTAGTTCAAAAGCTATTTAATCAAATTTTTCAATACATCAACGTGGAACTCTTTAATAGGTAAACATGTTTTGTTTCATTCAATCCTTTTTATAGTAATGGACTAATTATAGGCATTGCATCTGGGTTGACTTGTTAATTGGAAATGTTATGTTCTCCAGCATTCTTTTGCATGGAGAATGCTGCACATTCAAACATGGAGAATATATAAAATCAGGTTTGGCAGAACTAGAAGGATATCTACAAAAGTAGCATTTGACAATAAGATATTCTTTGCTATTAGAAAATTTTCAAGTCTAATAAAAAGAATTATTCTTTTGATCTTTCAACTTTGTATGCCTTTGAAGTTGCCACATCTTTATTAATATATAGTGTTTAATAAGTAAATAAAAGTTAGAAATTATATGAAGAATAATACTTGAATATTTGGCTTAGTTTCAAAGTGTATATTTCTCTATTGTTGCAAAGAGGTTGCAAATAAAATGTTCTACATATATTATAAGTAGAATTATCTTGATAAGTTAGAAACCAGATTCTGGTTGAAATTATAAAATGTTCTATAAATATAGTTCATTTGAATTACTTAAGATAAAAATTAGCTTGAATTCTCACCTTTGTAAGGTATTAGTCATAGAGTTCCTAAAATAATGAAAAGAAAATATTCATATAAAATACAAATATAAATTAAAATATTATATTATTTACATATAAATTAAAAAATAATTCACTCCCGCATATCCAAATTTAAAAGGTAACTAAAATTTAGTTAAACCTTAAATATAATTTAAAAAAAAATATCTATAAGCAAATCATTATTATTAAATTTTATATTAGAAATAATATTGATTATTTTGCTCATTATTGATTATTTAGACTATATTTTAGAATTAAATTTTATGCAGGTTTGGATATTGATAGGAGTACATACAAATCAAATATTAAAAAAAAAAAAAACTTTTTACACCGGTTATAAAATCACTAGGTATAAAAGTGAAATTCTTTTATACCTATTTTAGTCGGATCTGGTATAAAAGTGAGTTTTGTTCTATCAGAACTTTTTATACTTGTCCAGAAACATCAGGTATAAAATATCAAACTTTCGTACCTATTTTAGATAGAACCGGTGTAAAAGTTAAATGTTTTACACCGCTTATAAAAGAATGAAAAACTTTTATACCCCCTGCTTCTATACCTATTCGAAAACCGATGTAAAAAGTCTTTTTTAACAGGTATAAAAAGCCATTTTTGACATAGTGTGAGGTGAATTTTTTATTTTTGGAAGTAATAATTTTCTCATATTAGGATTTTGATTCTTCGAGTGTGAACGTATTGCTTTTGTCAATTCTAGGTTTAGTGGGTTCTAAAATAAGGTTTTTGAAGTGTGAAGTGAAGGTTTGATCTAGGTTTGGTAGAGAAACCCACATGCGCAATCAAAATTCACACAGAAAAATAAGGAAGCACCACCCATGATTGTGATCTACAAACTCCACAAATAAGAACACAACAACAAAGAATCAAAACCCCAATTCTCGCCACCGATCTGCAAGGTAGAAGAACCCCAACCCAATTCCAAATTCAGAGGAACCAATTATTTCTCAAGTCAAAGCGAAACGAAACCCTATATCCCAAATCACAAAAAATGAGATATCCAAACAGAACCCTAAAGAACCCAATCAAAGACAGAAGACGAGGAGTAGAAGGAAGCTTCCTCCTTATGCTACTGTCCAGAACGAAAAAAGAGGAAAAAGGGGAAGAAAAGAGTCCCCTTGCACGACGAAGGCCTTACGGTTCCACTGATAACCGCGATCGAAGACGAGAACGCAGACTGAGTCGTGCCTCCATAGTGCCGGTGATTCTCGCCGTCACAAGACCATCTTCCATGCACGAGATGGAAAAATCCAAAACAAAGAAAAGGAAGAGAACCCTAATTTTTGAAGCCAGCCTCATAGACAACCCCAACCTCTGATTAAATTTTAGAAAATCACTTCCGAAAATAAAAAATTCACCTCACTATGCCTTAAAGTGTCCACGTCAGCCAATATATAGCATGTCATTGACTGATTGCACACTTGGACATTTGGTCGTTAATGATTTAAATGACGTTTGCAAAAATGACTAAATTGAACATAAATTACAATGTTTAGGACTACATTGAACCTTTTTAAAAAATGAGGACCATAACATAAAACCTGCACTGGTGTTTTCGTCGTTATGAAGTCTTTACCGTTGGATGAGGCTGATTTTTGGATAGTGGGTTCCAGACGTATGGTTCTTCATTTTGACAGTTTGGATCGTCAATCAGAGGTCCAATTTGGGAGACAACGACCTAGCATCAACACCTTTATTTTGGAGAATTTCATAAAATCTACATTAGTGTTTTCGTTGTTGTGAAGGCGTTCACTGTTGGATCAAGCTGATTTATTAACAGTAGGTTCCAAACGTACGGTTCTTCATTCTGACCAATCAAATCGTCAATCAGAGTTCTAGTTTGGGAGAAAATAAGCTCGTGTCAACAACTCTATTTTGGAGAAGTTGTAGAACGTGATGAGAATCAGAGAATGAGTTTAGGGTTTCTGTTTAGGGTCAAGATTAACTTGTGGTTGAGATTGGAGCATGAGTAGAAGATGGAATGCACAAGAGTATGTGTGGATAATGAGCATGAGGCATGAGAGCTTAGTCTACTTGTTGTACCTAGTAAATCCTGGTTCTATCTGCGGATAGGTGCTCTCTTTGGCATTGATTGTTGAAAAGAGAGTGGTGACTCCCTTTGGCATTGGTTGTTGAAAAGTGAGGGATATTCCCTTTGGCATTGGTGGTTGAGAAGGGGATGACTCTCTTTGGAATTGGTTGTTGGAAAGAGAGTGATAACTCTCTTTGGCATTGGGTTTTGAAAAGAGAGTGACATTTTCTTTAGCAAATAGTTGTAGAAAAGAGAATGATATTTGAGTGTCGAATCTTCTTTGGTGACTGGGATAAATTTTCTGCCTTGTGTGATAGGAGAATAGGTCTGAAGCCAGAAGAAGGATGACTAGAGTGTATCTATATAGGAAAGCCACAAATTGGACTGTATGAGTGACTACAGTCAATGAGGTAAGGTGCAAGAGTGTGACTTAGTCTTGTCATGATGTAGTTCATGGTTTGGTTATGCTTATAGTGTGATTCGGGATTGAGATAATCATGTTGGTGGTGTACCTATGATGATGATCATGGTATTGAGGATGCTCCAAGTTACGCTATGTTGATAGTGGTGTTACCATAATTGTTATAGTAGTAGTTAGCATAGGTGCTAATAAGTGGATAGACCAAAGGTCTATGTGTGAGATGTTAGTGATGACATCAAGGATTTAGGGATCAAGGATCAAAGATGGAAGTTTGAGTATCGGGGATCGATGATCGAGTAATTAATTATGATTGAATTATTTATGTTAGAGGATTAAGAATCCTATTATTATTACTTCTATGTATGGGGTATTTGATTATGGTTGATATAATTAGAAGGTGTGTATCTTGTGTGTTTGATTATGGGTGATATAATGAGAAGGTATGTATCTTGTTGTGTGTTTGATTATGGTTGATATAATCAGTATGTATGTATCTTGTTATTATGATTGTTTTATCAGTAGCTTACCCCATACATGTTTGTGTTTGTGGATGTGAATGTGATGATCTTATAATGTGTGATATTATACGAAAGCAGATCATGCTACATATAAAGGTAAAACATGATAGATCCGTGAGATGACGGGGCACAAACTCGGGTTTTATTTAAACAAACTTGTTATAAATTTAACACAATTCAAAATACTGAATTACCTTCAATGCGAAACGAAAGGAAAGACACATAAATCAAATGAAGAGGGACCCCCAACCCGTGTAGGAATGGCTCCAATCAATCGATATAAAGAATCTATTGGAGTGAAAACATAGCCTGACAATTATAACAAACAGATCTATGTGCTACATGGCCACTTCAGTAGTCACGAAAACCATACAAATATTTGTGGAGACATAAAATATTATTTAAAATAATTGATTTGAATGATGTAAGATTTTTCTTTTCCACACTTTAGGTATAAGGCTGAACCCCATCAAAATGCTTAACTTAAACGTTTTCACAACTATTTTCTTATCAACTTTGCAGAAAATTATGACTTTTGTCTTAAAACATTTAGGTACGAGGTCTATTATTTGTTTTCTTTCTCTTCCTATCGTCCCCCTAACATTTTCACATGCTTAATTCTATTTCACAACGTGCTAAATTTATAGTGGGCGCGACCTTCGCTCAGTTGTTATCCTATGCCACACTTTCAGGCAAAATATCAGTTTTGTAAGCTATTGGCATGTAAACAAGCACGCCTAAAGATAATTACGCGAGTGTATATATATATATATATATATATATATATATAATTTTTGAAAAAAAAACTATGCTAACTCATGGAAACAAATTATACAAAAAGCAAAACAGAGAGACCATTTCTAATAAAATAATAATAAATAAATAAAATTATAATAACTGCATCATTAAATAAAAGCTTGTTTATAAGATGAGTGATATTGAACCATAGGATGTGATATAAAATTTTAGAGAATAATTTGGAAAAACCTGCGTCGCTAAGTAATTACAAGCGGTTTTTTGCAGAACCGCTGGAAATAGCGGGGGTTTTCAAAAACCGCCAGAATTACTAGAGATTTTGTGAGAATCGCCGGTATTAACCAGGTTTTGTGAGAACCGCCAGTATTAGCGGGATTACTGAAAAACCACCGGAACTAGTTGGGGTTCTCCCAAAACCGCGCCTAATTTGCATGGTTTAGTTAACCGGGGTTTTAAAACCGCCGAAAATGTATCCAGTTGTTTTTTTTTTTTTTATTGTAATAAAATTAAATTATAATAAAAATGGTTTTATTGAGAAAACAAACAATAAATTAATATGAACTAAAATTGAATAATGTTGTATTAAATAAACAACATTGTTCAACCTAATATCGTTCATACAACTAATTGTTCATACATAAAAATTAAAAAGAAAGATGTTCATTACATATGTTCTATATAGATGTGCAATACATATATTTAATACAAATGTTCAATACTAAAAATATGACTCAAAGATATTCAATAACAATATCTAATTTTCTTCTTCTTCATTACATCTATTGTTTGACACACTCCCTTGATCAGATACTTACAATATAAAAATGAAATCACAAAAAATTAAAAATAAAATTCGTGAAAACTTTAAAACTGAGGGGTAACAAATTTTCTTATTTTTTCAGTTGAATTGTACAATTCTAGAGTTGTCAAATTAAAAGAGAGAGTATGTATCAAATAGTATATGGTAAATTAAAGTACAAATAAATCTCAATCAGTAAAACTTAGCAAAAACTGTCCAAAATAATGAGCTGAATAAAGAATCATACAGTTAATCGTCCAATATTGAGGCAAGTAACGCATAACAAGACCACTTAAACACGACACAAAAACACATAATGAAAAGAACATCAAGGTGAGCCCTTACATTTACCCACATAATGTTAGGCATTGCAATAAAACTTGTCAAAATGGTGCACCCAGGGCGGATATAACCCTCCAACTCCACAGGCATACTTGCCAACCATTGGAATATCTGCAAATGCATTTGGCAGCCTGTTAATCAGTTACTAAGACGTATACAACAGAAGGACTTGCCACTATTCAAATACTAAGCTGCAATAACAATGCTTTAATATACTTGGTGTCGTAGCCTTCTAGGAAATTCTGCTGGATTCCAATCATAAAGCTTAAACGAAATCCAACCTGTTTGGCACTACAAGTGAACTTTCAATCAGTAAAAGTTAACAACAATTATTCCACGATACTAACATACATTTGGAACAAAAACATAAACAAGAAGGTTAATAAAATGATTGACTCTGTAATGCATAGCTCAGGCAGAATACAGCTTGAGAGTGAAACTAAAATAAAAACAAGATTAAATTAAACCATTGGCATTGCAAATTATATACAAAAAATATTTCAAGAAGATCGGTTAGTCATCAGAAACTCAACAACTTTTAAAAATAAAAAATAGCACCTTAATAGTTGACTTTCATTATAGATCTCCATGCTACAGAGAAGTCAAATCTCAAAGCATGAGATCCAAGTTTAGCGGAATTGATCCCCTTACAAGTTGCAACAATAATTGAATAAATAGTGGATTATTTATTTTGAATAAAAATTTCACAACGAAAAAATTGTCCTAGAAAAGAAATTAAATAAGAATTGATCAAAGCAAGGGAAGGGAGCAGCCATGAAGCAAGGAAAACCCGCATGAAAAGCAAAATTTTGATATATGTGCAGAAAATTAAAGAAGCGTTGATGTTGAATTTGGATTCTTTGCTAGATTTTTCTGTGTTGTTTCTCTACAGTGTCTTCAAAATGCACTGATGAACTATGAATTTGATATTTTAAAATATATTAAAAATAATTTTAACATACCAACATCAATATATTTTTAATGCTTAACAGAGGACTACACTAAAGAAACCCAGCAGATAGTCCTGACTCATTGACGCAAGAGTTTTATATTATGACTTGCAGCATACCTGACATATATTATGAAAAACCAGGTTAGAATAGTTCCTCTATACCTGTTAATCTTTATCAAGAAAGAAAGAAAGAAAATAGAGAAACAATGGAAAAGCGAAAAGTGGTATTAGTTTTAGCCTTAAGTAGAAATTTTGATTTTAAACCCGTTTAGTTGACTTTTTGTTTTGCAGAAAATAAAGTTTCAACTGAACAAGCATGGGAGTTAAACCATTCAAGTCAGCTAAAGCATTCTTTGCCTTTCAATAAAATACATACACAAATTAGTGACAATCTAAACTATGAAGGATTGATATATTAACAGGCATTAAACGTGTGCCAATCTGCATTATTTTGACATTGGTAATGCAATTATATTTTGCTATATCACATAATGATAAATAACCTTTTTATCATCACGTCAATGATATTTTCATAGCTATATATATATATATATTCAACAAATGAAACACTGATATAAATACTGTAAATTTAATTATATCAGTTGTGTGTTAAATTATATGTACAGTACACACATGCATTTCTAAGATCAAGAATATGGTTGACATTTGCAAGAACAACTTGGAGCACAAACTCCCCAACAAAACTGTTATCTACCATATTACCATAACATATATATTACGAATTTAGCTCTGGACAAAACAACATTACATTTTGATGATACTGCGTTAGAAATCTTAGGAGAATTAAATGCTAAAAGAGAAGGGTTTATAATTTTTTCATTAGAATTTTTTTTTCTTTGCCCATTTCTTGTAGGCTTTTGTTTCCTTTAGTTATCCCACATGAATGAAGAGAGGAAAACAAGCGTCAAGAAAATTGAACCCAAGTAAAATATTTCTATGTATTAATATGATGAATATCTTTGCTTAAAATAAAGGTAATTGCATAGTATCCCATTATGTTATCAACTTCAAGATCCATCCCAACTATTCAAAATTCAATACAGTTCTTTTTATCAGTGAAACCAATGTCACATCAGATGTTTGGTATAAACTTGAACAAGAAATAGATAGTGATATTCTTACCAGCAGCTGTAGTCTCACCAAGAATATCCTTGAATTGGTGTGAATCAAGTTTAGGACCTGAACAAAGCATTGAATAGAATAACCTGCAAAGGAAGGGAAGTTTACCAGATATCAAGCTAGAATCCTTTATCTGACAAAAAACGTTCTTGCTATCACAATGTCTCTACCTATTAATTATATTAGAAAAATAATTACAAATTTGACACTTCATATTGTTTTCTTAAAAAAATATTTTTAATATATTTTATTACTGTTTTTTGTGTTGCCAATTAATATCCTAAATTAGTAGTTAAAGAGTTAAAAATATATAATGAAAATATGACGAGTTGATGATATTAAATAATTAAAGGAAAAATATATCGATAAAATATAAATAATACTGGAACGAATCAGATAATAAAGTTGTTTTTATTAAAGATAGAAAAGACAGGAGAAACGTCTAATTACAGTAATTAACCGATAGTAGCTTACGAACTTGAATCACTACAGCTATAAAATCACAAGGTTTCTTTCATCAATTCCCAAATGGAACAAACTTCATTATGATCAGAAGCCACAAGGTCCCAAGCAACTTCCATCCACTACTTTTCGCCATGCAAATTTTGTCCTTTTTCATTTTATTTATTTTCGGAACACAGCCCAAGATGTTGAAGATAATGCTCTAAATACTTGCAATAAGAATTGCATAAATAATAACCTTATCAAGCACAAAAAGTCAAACTAAACATCTCTACAATCAAAGCATGGACCTTCCAAAGTGTAACATCCCAAAATATAGTAATACCATAATTGAGAATTAATTACAATTAACAGTAAGCAGCAAACAGTCTTTACATTAATAAAGCAGAGTTCAAAAGCCGAACGGCTTGAATAAAAATAAAAGCGTACGCTCAAACAGAAATAGAAATAATTAGGACGAACGACTTTACAAAATACTTAGCCGAACGTTCAAACTACGCTAACATTTACAGTACTAATCTAACGAGCGCTCTAAGGCTCGGCCTTTACTTCCACTTCCACCAGATTTGCATCTTCTAAATTTTCTTCCTCCAGCATTTCTTCAAGAGATGCACCACCATCTGCTCACATCCACACGGATGATCATTGCATTTTGACAAGACGAAAGCACATGGATAGTAGACAACACAATGGAAATGCAAGGGTAAACTTATAATATTTAATTTATACAATTAACACATACATTTAACACTTCAATTCATACATACGACATGTAATTTTATCATATAATTTAACATAGAAATATGTATATAAATATGACAGACCGTCCGGACTGTATGAACCATGTAGTTACAAGCGTCCTTGCACCCGAGTGATGTAGTAACTGGGATACACTCAACAGATGCCACTCGAGGTTAATCCCTCGCCCATAACTAAGCGATGAACGAAGAACCTCCTGCCATTCCCCCACATGACTACCCCCTTCTACGTGAAGATGAGTATCACGGAATATCAGGATGGACCGCGAGTCCTAACTTATCCATGTTCATACTTTACCAAATTTAGCATTTAATACAACTGAGACGTTCCTCCATGGAACGCTCGTTCAAATTCCATAATCATAAAATCACTTAATATAACGTTCGCACTGTAATTTATCATAATTCATAATCAATCTCATCTTTAACTTTAAGAGTACAAAAGGACGAACGTTCAGTCCTTTGAAGAAAACAGGACGAACGTCCAAATACAGTACTGGATGGACGGACGTAACTCTCTGTTTGACCAGTTAAATGAACTGACTATATTGAAGGTATAATGATACTTAGAAAATTTCATAATATAGATCTTGGACCAGATTCAATGTATCAAGGATGGTCAATAACACTTATAATTTTCTTTATAAAATTTTGTATATATAGAACGGATGCCAGTATTTGAACGAACGTAAGAGGATAGATATTCAAATGTTGGAACGAACGCTATTTTGGACGAACGCTTCGGTATCAGACCGAGCGCTGTTTAGGACGAACGCTTCGGTATCAGACCGAGCGCTGTTTAGGACGAACGCTTCGGTATAAGACCGATCGCTGTTTAGGACGAACGCTTCGGTATAAGACCGAGCGTCATTTAGAACTAACGTTCGACATAAGGCCGAACGATATTAAGGACGAACGCCTCGGTTAAAGACCGAGCGTTCCGTATTTATAAAGTTTCAAATATTTACATACAGCTGAGCTGAACCGAACGCTCAGACAATCAAATGGGGACGCTCGTTCTCGAGCAGAATTCTTTCCAAATGAAGGAATTCCATTCTAAGTTATTTTAAGGAAAACCGAACGGTCTAAGACCGTACGGTGACGAGCGTCATTTATCAAGGGGATGATTTAAGTTTCAGATTTCTCAAACTTAACAAATTTCCAGATTTCAACCTTTAAACTTATACTTTATGCTTCATAGGATTTTCAATTTATACACTTTATAACATGCATTCCAGTAACTTCATATTCAACATCAAAATACAGATTTACTTCATACAACATAACATCCATTTTTCATACGTATCAAACCAACATGCAGATTAATCAAAATCAGAAATCATATTCCATAACAGTGATCGTCCATACAGCTCAAACATCATACTTTTCATACATGCAATCCAGATTACACAACATGCAAGTATAAATTAAAACATATAAGCTTCCCTTACCCGGATATGGAAATCAAACTTGTCCTAGCTGTGAATGTGGCTTCGTCCAATTACGTTGTTCTTAGGTTCTTGACTCTTCCAGAACACAATCTAACCACGGAATACAGATCACTTAGAATACATGCTTGCATGCAACTAAAACCCTATTTTTCCAGAACCCTAAAGACGAGCTACGGAAAGGGGACTTACCAGCTTAGAACCAAATTCTGTTCGGTCCAAACTAACGTCCGCGTCTCTGGAAACGTTCCTATGGTTCTGAAATGGGATTTGGAGAAGAAAATGAGAGGTTACAGTAGAGAGAAGCTTGGGAGTTCTAGAGAGAAGTTGGAGAAGATGAATGGGTGTGTTTTGTGAGGAAGAAGATGAGTGTTGCAGGTGAGAGAGTTTTTCAGAAAAATCTGGTTTTGTTAAACTCGTGTTCGTTTGAACGAACGTGTCTCAAGCCGACACCTGCACCCAAACTCTGATTTGGAAACTTCTTCCGCAACACGTGGCGTGCTTGCATGCAAAGATTGGTGCGTTTTTAATGTTTCCAGAGAAATGATTTTGGCCCAGCTTTCCGTGCACAGCAGAGAGGTGAAAATCAGAGTTGGGAGTGGGTTTTAATGGCTTGAGAAGTGATGTGGCGTGCATTAATGGTGTGGTGTCAGAATTAATTTATACTAATTATTAAGGGTTTCACATTCTCCCTAACTACAAAAATTTTTGTCCTCGAAAATTTAGAACTTACCCGTGAATAAGTGCGGATACAAGTCCCTCATTGCACTCTCCACTTCCCACGTTGAATCTCCAGTCTTGGCATCCCACACCACCTTCACTAATCGAACGTCTTTTCTCTTGTGTAGCTTGGTGCGAACGTCTTCAATGCGGACTGGTTGCAACTCCAGCGTTCGGCTCGGTTGTAGTTGAATATTCTCCAGCTCCAAAACATGAGAGGGATTGGCTATATACTTTCTGAGTTGTGAAACGTGGAAGACAGGATGAAGGTTTGATAGTTGAGGAGGCAACGCGAGTTCATAGGCTACTGTTCCAATTTTCTTCAAAATCTGGTACGGTCCTATGAACTTTGGCGACAGCTTCTTTGGACGAACGACTCTGCCCACTCCAGTAATTGGGTTGAGTCTCAAGAATACGTGATCTCCTGCAGCAAACTCCAATGGCCTCCTTCTTTTATCCGCATAAGATTTCTGCCTGCTCAGGGACGTCTTCAATCTCTCCTGGATCAACTTCACTTTGTCAGTCGTTTGCTGGATGAGTTCAGGTCCAGTTAGCACGTTCTCTCCTTCCTGGAACCAGCAAAGTGGCGTTCGGCACTTCCTCCCATAGAGAGCTTCAAACGGCGCCATCCCAATGCTAGACTGGAAGCTGTTGTTGTACGTGAATTCCACCAGTGGCAAGACCTCATCCCATGCGCCTAAGTGGTCCAGGACGCACGTCCTCAGTAAATCTTCCAAAGTCTGGATGGTACGCTCAGACTGGCCGTCCGTCTGAGGGTGATATGCTGAACTCATCTGCAGCTTACTTCCCAACTCGCCTTGTAAAGATTGCCAAAACCGAGATGTGAATCTCGTGTCTCGGTCAGAAATTATGCTTGAAGGCACTCCATGAAGACGAACGATCTCCTTGATATATAACTTAGCCAAATTCGTCATTGACATCTTCAAGTTAACGGGCAGGAAGTGGGCGCTCTTCGTTAATCTGTCCACGATCACCCAGATTGAATCATGATTCCTGACCGTGCGTGGTAGATGAGTCACAAAGTCCATGGAGATGCTGTCCCACTTCCATTCAGGAATCTCCAATTGTTGAAGTAAGCCGCCTGGTCGTTGGTGTTCGGCCTTCGCACGCTGACAAGTTAAGCAAGATGCCACAAAGCGAGCGACATCACTCTTCATTCCAGGCCACCAGAACGATCGTCTAAGATCTTGGTACATCTTAGTCATACCGGGGTGTATGCTAAGACGACTGTGATGTGCTTCCTCCAGTATGATCCGCTTCAGCTCGCCATCATTGGGAACGCACGTCCTACCCATGTAACGCAGTAGGTCGTCCGTTCCTGTATTGAAATGTTTGGCCTGATCCGAACCGAGCGCACCTAAAATTTTCGCCAGCTCCTCATCCTCACGTTGCTTCATCCGGATATGATCAAATACATTGCTTGATATTCTAAGGTTACAGCACTTGATGCTGTTCGGTTCTAACTCAAACTGCAACCTTAGATCCCTGAAGCTCTCCACCAAACTTAACTCTTTCACCATCATAACCGAGACGTGCACTGCCTTCCTGCTTAGAGTGTCCGCCACTACATTGGCCTTCCCAGGATGATAGAGCAACTCGAACTCATAGTCTTTTAAGAACTCCAACCAACGCCTCTGCCTCATGTTCAACTCCTTTTGATCAAATAGATACTTGAGGCTCTTGTGATCACTGAAAACTTGGAATGTGGATCCGTATAGATAATGCCTCCAAATCTTCAGTGCAAAGACGACCGCTGCCAATTCCAGGTCATGCGTTGGATAGTTGCGTTCATGAATCTTTAATTGGCGAGAAGCGTACGCTACTGCCCTTCTCTCTTGCATAAGCACACAGCCCAACCCTTGATGAGACGCGTCACAGTAAACTTCAAAGGGTTTGGACGTGTCTGGAATTATCAAAACTGGAGCGCTCGTCAGTTTTACCTTCAACTCCTGGAAACGCTCCTCACACAGATCAGTCCAAGCGAACGGCTGATCCTTTCTAGTCAATTGAGTAAGCGGAGCCACTATCTTGGCGAACCCCTCTATGAAGCGTCTGTAGTAGCCCGCAAGTCCAACAAAACTCCTCACCTCTGTGACCGAACGCGGGCTCTTCCAATCCAACACTGCTCTCACCTTAGAAGGATCCACTGAAATACCTTCAGCCGAGACCACATGGCCCAAAAACTGTACCTCCTTCATCCAAAATTCACACTTGTACAGCTTTGCATACAACTCCTTTTCTCTCAACACGCTCAGCACTGCCCTCAAGTGTTCTTCATGATCGGCTTGTGTCTTAGAGTAGATGAGAATATCATCTATAAAAACGACCACAAACTTGTCCAGGTATGGCCGGAAGATGCGGTTCATATAATCCATGAACACTGCAGGAGCGTTCGTTACTCCAAATGGCATCACTACATACTCGTAGTGTCCATAACGCGACCTGAAAGCAGTCTTCTGGATGTCGTCCTCCTTCACCCTGATTTGGTGATATCCCGAATGCAAATCAATCTTAGAGAACACCGTTGCCCCATGCAGTTGATCCAATAAGTCATCAATCCTTGGCAACGGGTATTTATTCTTGATGGTCAGCTTGTTCAATTGCCTGTAGTCTATACACAACCGAGAGCTGCCATCCTTCTTCTTTACCAAGAGCACAGGCGCTCCCCATGGTGATACGCTCGGCCTTATAAATTGCTTTTCCATCAACTCTTCAATCTGCTTCTTGAGTTCAACCAACTCTGCAGGCGCCATCCGATAGGGTTGAACGGAGATAGGTGCGGCTGTCGTCACCAAATCAATGGTGAATTCAACTTCACGAACGGGAGGCAGTCCAGGGATCTCTTCTGGAAAAACGTCCAGGAATTCATTCACGACCGATCGCTCAATATTGCTCTCCCTGGACGTTCGTTCTTCTGCCAACCCTCCTAATTCCTGATCGTCATGTGTCATGATGAGAAAACAGCTTGCACCTTCCATTATATCTTCTTTTAATTGACCGAGCGTCACACCCAAGCATTCTTCATCATCTTCAGGAAACACTAATTCCTTCTTGCCACAATCTATAATAATGTGGTTGGTAGCCAACCAATCCATTCCTAGAATTATTTCCAAGTCCTTCAAAGGTAAACAGATCAAGTTCACCTTATAACTATGCCCCTCAACCACAATAGGACATCTAATGCACACGGTAGATGTCCTAAGCTCTCCAGCCGCTGGTGTTGATACCACCAAGTCAAACTGCATATCACTCTCCACTATTCCCAGCTTTTCAACACACGCCTTCGAGATGAAGGAGTGCGTCGCCCCAGAGTCAAACAGTACACGACAAGGCATTCCAAACAGCAAGCATTCACCAGTTATAAGATTACCTGCGCTTGCTGCCTCCGCTCCAGTGATAGCGTACACTCGCCCTACTGCTTGTGCTCGTCCTCCTCTCGGCTGATTTCTTCCAGCAACAGGTGGTCTCGTCACGGCTCGTCCGCTCAAGTTGCACTCGTTATCCGAGTGTCCATTCCTTCCACAACGAGTGCAGTGTTTCACACCAGTCAATTGAGGGCATGCGTTCCTATAATGCGGCCCTCCACACCGATAACAAATCACGTTCCCTGGTCCAGACTGCCCGCCAGGGACGATCGCTTGTGACCCGCTTGCATGAGATGGTTGGTTTGGACAAACGTAAGGTAATCTTCTTTGAACAGAACCTCCCCTGGACACTATGGGTCCCCTACTCACTTGTTGTTGCTTCTTGTGTCGTTCAGCTTCTGCCATATTTTTCTCCAAAACCTTGGCCCTCTCCACCATGGCAGGAAACGTCCTTATGCACAAGCTTGAAATCATAACTTTCAATTCACTCCTTAGACCGTTCTCATACTTCCGACATTGCCACTCTTCACTGGTGGACATTGTATTGAACCGCACAAGGTGCTTGAACTTGTTGGTATACTCGGAGACGGACATACCTCCTTGGACGAGCTGCAGAAATTCAACTTCTTTGGCAAAGCGAACGCTGTCAGGGAAGTACTCTTCATAGAACTTGTTTCTGAACACTTCCCAAGTGATTGGCTGTTGAGCGTCCGTCAAGATGGCTCTCGCGCTCGCCCACCAGTGGCTTGCTTCTCCAGTTAATAGATATTCAGTGTATGCCAAACGGTTCTCATCCGGACACCTTTTGGCATTGAAGATCCTCTCCATATCTCTTAGCCATTGGTCAGCTTCGTCCGGAAGACACTTGCCACTGAACTTGGCAGGGTGATGCTGAAGGAAACTCTCCAAACTCCATTCAGCATTCGGTTGGGCAACGTTTGAAGAGGATGCTCCAGGCGCACCTCTGGTGGCAGCAAGAATCTCCATCAATTGTCTTTGCGTGTTTTCAGAATTGACACGTGAAGCCTCCAAACCTTGCATAGCAGCCTGGTTTTGCTGCATCAACGTTGCGTTCTGCTCCAGTAACGTTGTGTTCTGTTGATGTAGCCTTTCAACCACGGTTTGCAACAACCTAGTGTTGCTGGACGTATCAGACTCGTTCGGTTGAGGAGGAGGAGGTAGCCTAGGTGCCATTTGTTCTCTGGATGCAGAGAAAAACAAACGAGCGTTAGTTATGTCCAAGAGTTAAAACAATAATAACTCATTAAACATGCAATAAGCACACAGCAAAAAAACACAGTGCACTCATAACCCTACAGTGTCCCTTAATAGAACAAAACTGCTCTGATACCACTAATGTAACATCCCAAAATATAGTAATACCATAATTGAGAATTAATTACAATTAACAGTAAGCAGCAAACAGTCTTTACATTAATAAAGCAGAGTTCAAAAGCCGAACGGCTTGAATAAAAATAAAAGCGTACGCTCAAACAGAAACAGAAATAATTAGGACGAACGACTTTACAAAATACTTAGCCGAACGTTCAAACTACGCTAACATTTACAGTACTAATCTAACGAGCGCTCTAAGGCTCGGCCTTTACTTCCACTTCCACCAGATTTGCATCTTCTAAATTTTCTTCCTCCAGCATTTCTTCAAGAGATGCACCACCATCTGCTCACATCCACACGGATGATCATTGCATTTTGACAAGACGAAAGCACATGGACAGTAGACAACACAATGGAAATGCAAGGGTAAGCTTATAATATTTAATTTATACAATTAACACATACATTTAACACTTCAATTCATACATACGACATGTAATTTTATCATATAATTTAACATAGAAATATGTATATAAATATGACAGACCGTCCGGACTGTATGAACCATGTAGTTACAAGCGTCCTTGCACCCGAGTGATGTAGTAACTGGGATACACTCAACAGCTGCCACTCGAGGTTAATCCCTCGCCCATAACTAAGCGATGAACGAAGAACCTCCTGCCATTCCCCCACATGACTACCCCCTTCTACGTGAAGATGAGTATCACGGAATATCAGGATGGACCGCGAGTCCTAACTTATCCATGTTCATACTTTACCAAATTTAGCATTTAATACAACTGAGACGTTCCTCCATGGAACGCTCGTTCAAATTCCATAATCATAAAATCACTTAATATAACGTTCGCACTGTAATTTATCATAATTCATAATCAATCTCATCTTTAACTTTAAGAGTACAAAAGGACGAACGTTCAGTCCTTTGAAGAAAACAGGACGAACGTCCAAATACAGTACTGGATGGACGGACGTAACTCTCTTTTTGACCAGTTAAATGAACTGACTATATTGAAGGTATAATGATACTTTAGAAAATTTCATAATATAGATCTTGGACCAGATTCAATGTATCAAGGATGGTCAATAACACTTATAATTTTCTTTGTAAAATTTTGTATATATAGAACGGATGCCAGTATTTGAACGAACGTAAGAGGATAGATATTCAAATGTTGGAACGAACGCTATTTTGGACGAACGCTTCGGTATCAGACCGAGCGCTGTTTAGGACGAACGCTTCGGTATCAGACCGATCGCTGTTTAGGACGAACGCTTCGGTATAAGATCGATCGCTGTTTAGGACGAACGCTTCGGTATAAGACCGACCGTCATTTAGAACTAACGTTCGACATAAGGCCGAACGATATTAAGGACGAACGCCTCGGTTAAAGACCGAGCGTTCCGTATTTATAAAGTTTCAAATATTTACATACAGCTGAGCTGAACCAAACGCTCAGACAATCAAATTGGGACGCTCGTTCTCGAGCAGAATTCTTTCCAAATGAAGGAATTCCATTCTAAGTTATTTTAAGGAAAACCGAACGGTCTAAGACCGTACGGTGACGAGCGTCATTTATCAAGGGGATGATTTAAGTTTCAGATTTCTCAAACTTAACAAATTTCCAGATTTCAACCTTTAAACTTATACTTTATGCTTCATAGGATTTTCAATTTATACACTTTATAACATGCATTCCAGTAACTTCATATTCAACATCAAAATACAGATTTACTTCATACAACATAACATCCATTTTTCATACGTATCAAACCAACATGCAGATTAATCAAAATCAGAAATCATATTCCATAACAGTGATCGTCCATACAGCTCAAACATCATACTTTTCATACATGCAATCCAGATTACACAACATGCAAGTATAAATTAAAACATATAAGCTTCCCTTACCCGGATTTGGAAATCAAACTTGTCCTAGCTGTGAATGTGGCTTCGTCCAATTACGTTGTTCTTAGGTTCTTGACTCTTCCAGAACACAATCTAACCACGGAATACAGATCACTTAGAATACATGCTTGCATGCAACTAAAACCCTATTTTTCCAGAACCCTAAAGACGAGCTACGGAAAGGGGACTTACCAGCTTAGAACCAAATTCTGTTCGGTCCAAACTAACGTCCGCGTCTCTGGAAACGTTCCTATGGTTCTGAAATGGGATTTGGAGAAGAAAATGAGAGGTTACAGTAGAGAGAAGCTTGGGAGTTCTAGAGAGAAGTTGGAGAAGATGAATGGGTGTGTTTCGTGAGGAAGAAGATGAGTGTTGCAGGTGAGAGAGTTTTTCAGAAAAATCTGGTTTTGTTAAACTCGTGTTCGTTTGAACGAACGTGTCTCAAGCTGACACCTGCACCCAAACTCTGATTTGGAAACTTCTTCCGCAACACGTGGCGTGCTTGCATGCAAAGATTGGTGCGTTTTTAATGTTTCCAGAGAAATGATTTTGGCCCAGCTTTCCGTGCACAGCAGAGAGGTGAAAATCAGAGTTGGGAGTGGGTTTTAATGGCTTGAGAAGTGATGTGGCGTGCATTAATGGTGTGGTGTCAGAATTAATTTATACTAATTATTAAGGGTTTCACACAAAGCAAAACAGTAATTTGTTCGAGGGTGGTGGTTTGACTGCTCCCAGTATTTTTCATTGAATGCTTTATTTAACAGGGAAGAAGTATTCTGTTTTCTTCAGTTTCTATAGGCATATATTTTTAGAGATGGTGCTTCTAAAGCAGATCAAGGGTGTAAAGGAAGGGGACCAACCTATTACGCGAGTTTTGCCAAGTAGCCAACCTAAAATGTTAATCAAGACTTCACATAACCAACTCAACCACAAGTAGAATGTCTATTGATCTTTATTGTGCCAATCCAACTTTAATGTTCATGTCGGACTTTATAAAAATATAGCAATTAGGGCAGAAGCTAATAATATATATAATGAACGGCCTTTTATAATCAATAAGTTGATAAAAACATAAAAGAGAGAAATAGTAAAAAAAACGGCAAAAAAGAAAAAGATGAAATATCTCTTAAACAATGACACAGAATAACGGACATTCAAATAAGGTAAAACAAGTTATGCAGTCCCTATGGCTTTTCTTCCAAAAAAAAATTATAATAGAAATTGACAAGATCCACAAGCCCACATGCTAAAGGAATTAAAAGTGAAGCCACATACAATAAATCAAAGGTAAGAGATATACATACTGGTAATAAAATATGCTCGAGCATCATGCATTATCTTTGCAAGGGATATAGACAAAAACACCATGCAAAGAGTATAATTGATGTAGTAAATGATCAAAATATTGACACCAAATATCTAAAAGATATGCCTGTTATGCAGAAATGAAAAAAATTGACAATTATATTCTCAATAACTCTGTCTGTAATTCAACAACTTATTTTTCTAAAGAACGAGTAGCAACGTCAAAATCCTGAAACTCCTCATATCACCTTCTTGATTTTCAGGTCTGTCACAAAAAGAAGAAAACAAAGCTAAACAAAAACCAACTATAAACTAACACTGAAACCAAATACCAAATTCATAAAACATGCATCATGTAAATAGAGAAGAAAAAAGCTTTTTGAAGCCATTCCACACTCAAGTATTTGACTTACTAATGAATGAATAAGTGAACTAACATTATTCTTACAAACTTTTGAAGCTAAGAGTATGTACAACAATCAAACACATATATGGGATGTACCTTTCACAGGGATCTCTTCATCACTTTCACTTTCCTCATCACTCTCGCTATCATCATCCATCTACAATTTTCAATGATAGAAATTATCACATAATCAGATAAGAAAAAACAAGTCATTATTTCCATAACAAATTTACCATTATCTTGACCTTTCACGGGAAGATCATCCTCCTCCTCTTCTTCACTATCTACTCAAATTACACAAAATAAAAACATGCTTGACTATAAAAACATGCCATAGTGTATGCTTTCTAGGTTGAGAACTATTCTCCTTGAAGAAAAAAGGTTGTCTTGCGAGTTGCAATACACAAACACATCCATAGTTCAATGAAAATGAAACTGAACATTCAGCCACAACATACGTGTTTGTATTATTGCATTGTAAAAGAACACTCAAAGTAAGTATATAGAGAGGTATGTGAACAAATTACAGCTACAGTCAACGAGCTAGGTCCCATATCAAGACAATTTTCCTAAGTGACATGATATTTGACCACTGGATTTCCATTTTTCTCTTTAGTTTGCCTTCAAGAACTTCCCAAACTAGATTTCGTTTAGCGAAGTAACATTTTGCCACTAAATCACCCTCATGTTTTAATTTATACTGCCACAAAGAGAGACATCCTTGAGTTATTTAAAACTCAATGAAAATAATAGTTTCCCAAAATTCTAGAGACAAGTAGTTATATCTAGAATATACCTTCCACGAAGTAATTCTTAAAAGTGAAGCTGGGAAATTTGAAGCCTTAAGCTTTTCAACAGAGCTTGATGCAGCCGCAGCCGGACTTTCCCTTTTCAAACTAGAGCTTAAATTTTCATTTTGTGTATATGCAATAAAAGTAGTCCCTTGAGAAAGCTTCTTCTGTATCAAATGTAATAGCGAAGGGCTCTTCCTAAGACGTAAACCTAGAGGGCTAGTGATGACAAATTTATTAACACCGAAAAACGGCGCCACAAACTTGTTTAACAATCGGCAAGTGTGACCGAATCGTATCAAGTAATAAAACTAGGTAAGACCAAGTATCGTTTTCCCAAAGGACTCACGACCTAGTTAGTTATATGATTTGTTGATTATTTAAGACTTGTAAACAATTGATTGTAGGTTTAAATGCAAAAGACAATAATTAAACATGTATGCATGAATGTTGATCAATGGAAAAGAGGAAAACAAACACTTCAATGAATTATATGGATGAGTATGTTGTTGGGGTTATCAATTTCATCTTATCCACTCTCATATATTTTCAGGAATTCATCATTCTTATCATCAATGCTAATGTCACTCTCTAAATTACCTTGCAAGAAGGCCTATCCCTAATTACGAGTTCATACAATTCCTAGCATTCCTAGTAATTAGTTCTTAAAGTGCAGGAGCTTAAAGGCAACCAATATGCTATTGGGAGAAATTCACCGGATCTAGAATTCCCCGTACGTTCCCGTATCGACAAAATCAATAATCATGGCAATGAATGAGTTAAACAAAGCAAGCAATAAGCAAAGAGGAAAAACCCTAGCTAAAGATGAAAGAAAGCATATATCTTAATATAAGACATTAAATCAAATTCCATATATGAGAGTTTCACAAGACTACATTGATTCCCCAACAACAATACAAGGTTTAGTTCACCATATTCATGGTGAAACTAGATGAATAATAATGAAATAATGAAAGATAAAACCCTAGAAAGGTGAAGAGGTAGCCTGAGCATCCAAAATCCTCCTTCAAAGGGGTGGAAAAGAGAGTGTTTGCTTCGTCTCTGCCAAAGATATAAACCCTAGGACGTCCTAAAGCTTATATACTATTCTAAAATTACAGAAAATTAGGCCCAAGCCCAAAAATAGTGCCGCTCAGCGGTAAGTGCGTGAGTTGTTTTCTTTCCCTTAGCGGCTAAATCACCCCTCAGCGGATCCAACGTGACTGCTTGAGTGCCGCTCAGCGGTAAACTGCCGCTGAGCGGCAGTTGCGGCTTCTCCTTTTGCACTTTTTGATGTCTTTTCTGATTCCATCTCTATCCTTCTTCACTTCTTTCACCAAATTCACCTTAAAACCTGCACAAAAACACTGAAATCAAGCATAAACCTATCCAGCTCTCTTATTTCTAAAAATATGACCAAAAGCATGATTTCAAGCTAGTTTCTAAATGTTAAAGGTTGCTTTTAGTATCAATTTTAAGCATGAAAATAACAGTTTTTCAACTGTTATCACAACCCCAAACTTAGAACTTTGCTTGTCCTCTTTTCAAGGTAAGTAAAACTTCAATCAAACTCATGACAAAGATTTCAATCAAAATGTACACATGCTTTGGTGTTTCACAAAGTCACTTAATATCCAACAAATGCTAATTTTCATGAATGATCAATCAACTAAACATGGATGTTCATGTGCTCAATGAATATTTCCTCACTGGGTAAAGTGTTTTACTCAAACACAAGTGTATAAGAGGTAATCACTCATTCACTCTACTATCACAATGCACATGAATTGTCTTTGCCTTTCATTTAACCACAATCAAATAAATTCACAAGCATGCATCATCACAAGGACTTTTTCAATGGCTTATAATGTGGCTGGGCTAACAAGAAAATTGGTTTTTCTGGATCACAAAACCCTTGAGTTTAGAGAATCATATCAACACAATCATTCTTATTTTTTCCAACTTTCCTTTGCATTGAGTTTTGCTTTTCCTTTTCTTTTCTTTCTCTTTTACATTCTTATTCTTAGCTCTTAGCTCAATGCTTTCAATTTCCCTTTCTATTTTCCAACAACCCCAAACTTGAACATTTATCAATACCACAAAATATTTTCTACTTAACTCAAGGTAAAGCTTTTCAACAAGGGTTTTCAAATCATGTTCAAGGCTAGAGGTTCAAAGGATATAACACATAGTGTTCTCTTTTAGTGGGCTCAATTTATGAATTTGGCTAATAGAAGGGTTATCAACAAATGGCCTTGATCATATGATGCAAACAAGCAAGTAATTCAATCATAGAAAACCTGGGCAAAATCTTTCATGCTTTCACAGTAATAGTATTCAACACAAAAATTCTGAAGCTCAAAACCTCACATATAAGCTCATTCATATTTGACATAAACATCCTGCTTAATATCACAATCACAATCATAATATCATGCATTTGTTCTCAAAGCTTGTGAATCACCTGTACAAGCATGTAATGTGCACAGCTCAATATCAATCCATATCAAAGTATCATCAAGCATCACTTATCAAACAATCATAATTATAAGCAAACCATCACACCAGACAAAGTTTCTAATTGAGTACATCAAACCCTATTCTAAAACAAAAGTAAATAAGTTCAGAACACAAAACCAAATAAAGCATAAGTCCTGCTCTAATTATGATAACATTCATCAGTAAATGCTATCTCAGCTCCTCATCAATCTGAGTTGTCATCTGTATCCTCCTCTTCTTCCTCATCTTCCGCATCCTCAAATGCATCATCATCATCAGCTTCATCATCTTCCTCCATCTCCATAGCTGAAGCTTCAGCTGCTTCAGCTCTGCCTCCTTGTACCTGCTCTTCTGGCCAAGCTACCACATTATGAAATTCCTCCATAGTCCACCTGTGTGCTGGAGGTGTATCATACATTCCAACAATCATCTCTGCAGTAGCCACCTGTCCTCTGTGGATAGATTGTAACTGTGCACCTATAAGAGACATGTACATGTCCCTCATTTGGAATGGTTCTGCTTCATGTGTCTCAGCAGATGCCCTACTCTGTGCTTGCCCTCTTTCTCTGCAAGTACGGCGTGGTGGAACTGGTTGAGTTGCTTCATCGCCTCCACAATATTGTCTATAATAAGCCTCATCAATTGCTTTCCTTGGCCTTTCAAAAGGTGGCATGAAGTATCCACCCCAGCTATCTTGCAGAGGTGTGTGATTAAGGACGGATGTCCTAAGGGTGCTTTGTTGTTTGTTGTGTTAGCACACACCCTTATCTCATCAGCTATTACCTGTCCAATATTGACATTCAAGTTCCTGATTGCACAATAAAGAAGGAGTGCCCTGCTAAGAGTAATGTCTGACACATGAGAACATGGCTGAATGTTGGCATGAGAAAATGCCATCCAATACTTTGCAAGAGGAGTCAAGTCAGTTCTCCTAATGTTTACCACATCGTCAGTTCTATTCCTTTGAAAATGTCCTACAGGCACACATAAAACTCTCTCTACATCCTCAAAATCAGCTCCTTCTTCCATACAGAGAGCAAACTGGCACTGCTCACCAGCCCACACAGTATCCAAGAAGTTGTTGATGGAATCAGGATCATACCTGATAGCATGGCCTCTGACATAGCCCAAGTAATTCTCAGCTGGATAATCACCAATCTTTCTTGCATTAGTGTAGAATTCTTTTACCACAGCTATATTGGCAGGTGAAGGGTAGGTGGCTAGCTTTCCCCAATCATTCCCTAACAATTGCTCTCCAAATTGAGGAGCAAAGTTAGGTATCATTCCTACCTTTCTCTCCATCAGTAACCTCCTATCTTGGACCACCTTGAAGTGCTTCTCATGTTTACGAGATAGGAACCTACTAGAATGGGGTTGTTTTGGTTCCTTTTCTTTTCTTTTGGATGCCATGGTCTTAAATCTTTTGCCTGAAGAGGATGCCATTCCTACATCAAACACAGATACCAAACCAGAAAACATGTTGTTAATCATTAGTAAAAACACAGAAAACACCTAATTTCGAGGCTAAACCACCGCTGAGGGTCAAAATCACCCCTCAGCGTTACCAGTGCAACAATCCAAATCACAACTCAGCAAAAACAACTTGTCTGTCAGAGTGCCGCTCAGCGGCAGTTTACCGCTGAGCGGTAACCCTGCAGATTTTTGAAAAATTCATTTTTATTTGCCCTAACTCCACCCATATGCAATTCTCAGTCTTTCAGATCAAAATCATTCAAGTTAATCGGTTCAAACTTCAATTAAATCATCAAATCATGCATAGAAATCAAAACCCCTAAAGATTCATGGTTTAACATTCAAATTCAAATTCAAGAACCTTAGAATGAAAAAAAATGCTTGACTTACTTGGGTGGAGATGCTAGATGAACTGAGAATGCTTTCAAGCTATGATGCTCTCTCTTCCTACCCCAAACTTAGATGGAATTAGTGATAAAATGAGTGAAAGAGAGATTTTCTCAAGAAGGATGAGGGAAAAGTTGTAGAGAACCTTTGAAAAAGTATGTAGGAGTGTGTGTGCAAAGAAAAATCTGGAAAGAGACACTAATGCGCAGCTTAGGGTATAAAAATACCCTAATGGGCTCGGGTCCCGCTTAGGGGCAACCTAAGCCCAGTCTGCGACACTACCGCTCAGCGGTAGTTTGCCGCTCAACGGTAGTTTGCCGCTCAGCGGTAGTTTGCCGCTCAGCGGCACTTTCGGGAAGTGCTCTTCTTCTTCCTAGTTTAACCTAGGTGCCTCCTACCCATGCCTCTCACTTTCTTCATGCAATATTATGCTCAGATTAATCATGCAAAATCCTATTATGCAACTACAGCAGAACAAACAAAAATATAGTCAATCAACTGGGTTGCCTCCCAGGTAGCGCTTGTTTAACGTCACGAGCCTGACCCAACATCCACCAGCACCCATCAGTAAGTGTAAAATTTTCTTACCAACACCCATCAGTAGGTGTAACAAACCTAGTATCCTTCAGTGGATACTTAACAAACCTAGCATCTTTCAGTAGATGCTATATCCCAACAAAATATTTACAGAAATAATGTCCAAAAGTTCAAAATTACATCACCAAAACAAAAATTAAAAGTCCTTAAATCACTGGGTTGCCTCCCAGCAAGCGCTCTTTTAACGTCATTAGCTTGACCCAATAAAGTTCAAGTTCCTTCTTCCTGGTTGATGTCCAAATTCCACCAACTCCTCAACTGCTTCCGGTGTACTGTTTTGACTCTTCTAGAATATGGAGACTATATCTCTATCATCTCCTTTTCTTTATAACCTTTCACAACCCACAATTTGTTTTTGACTCTCACAGGTGTACCCAGTTGGAGTTGTTCTTTCATCTAGCTATCAGGAACTTTCCTTCCTCTTCCAATCTTCTCTTTTTCTGGTACCTGAAACAATAAACAATGCTTACCTTTAACCTTGGGCTTTTCATCTTGAGAGCTAGTCATGAGTACATCTTGAAATGCAGCTTTATGACTAGCTTCTTCCTCCTGCATCTGCCTCTCATCTTTGAAGACATCTACAACAACTCTCTCTTCTCTGTCTTGGAGCACTACTATACCTTCGTTCACATCAATGATGGCTTTGGCCGTTTTCATAAACGGTCTTCCAAGAATAATAGGTATCTTTTCAGTCTCCATCTTCATCACCACAAAGTCTACCAAGAACTGGAGTTTGCCCACACAAACTATAATATCTTCTGCTATTCCACAGGGTTCCTTTGAAGATCCATCTGCCATTACTAAATTAACCTTTACAGGTTTCAAATCAACATCACTGATCTGCTCCAGTAGAGAATAAGGTATCAAGTTAACACTTGATCCTAAGTCGAGTAAGGCTTTGTTTATCCTCTTCTTCCCTATTGTACATGGAATGGAGAAACCTCCTGGATCTTTTGCCTTTAGAGGGAATGGCTCCTTTTTCACAGCTTTATACTTTTTTGTATCATCCTCTCTACGTCTTTTTCTTGTGGAGACTTCTTCTTCAAGTTTAGTATAAACTGCAATTTGTTGTAGTATCTGATTCCAAGGTACATCATTGTCCACCATCTTGAATAATTCTGTAAAATCAAATTGCTTCTTTTGATTCATTGGAAAAGGAAAAATATCATTACTCTTTATCTCTTTTCTCTCTCCTTTCTCTTTTCTCTCTTTTTCTCTCTCTTCTTTTTCTTTTTCTTTTTTTTCTCTCTTTTCTTTTAACTCAACTCTCTCATCATTTGTACTCTCTACCACTTTGCATTCCTCCCTGGGGTTAACCTCAGTATTAGCCCCAAAATTTTTGTTTGGCCTCTCTTCCAATTGCTTGGTAATCTGACCCATTTGAGTCTCCCAATACTTAATAGAAGCCTCAGTGCTCTTTTGAGTAGACTCAGTTTTCTGTATGAACTGATTAACAGTCTCTTCCATCCTTATTGACCTTTCATTTAATATAGCCATCTGTTGCCATAAGGTTGGTTGTTGTTGTTGCTTATTGGATTGCCCATTGTCCAGCTTGCCTAGTTTGTCCGTGACCAATGCTTGGGTGTGGTTTCCACCCTTGATTAAAATTCCCCTGACGGTATTGATTGGCCATGAAATTTACATCTTCTAATGCTTCTACTGAAAAAGCGCATTGACCGTTGATATGGTCTCCTCCACATACTTCACACAACTGTGATTGAGCCTGTGCAACAGTCTTTAACTCTTTTGGTAGTTGTGCAAGAGTTTTCGTAAGAGTCTCTAGTTGTTGAGTTAGTATCTTATTTTGTGCTAGCAAGGCATCATGGGTTTGTAATTGTAGAACTCCTTTTTGTTGTATATGGGCTCCTCTTTCACTGTTGAGCTCATTGTCACTAGTAGCCATATTATCAATGATTTCCGTAGCTTGCTCTGGAGTTTTCCATTTGATGTTTCCTCCTGCTGAGGCGTCAAGCATCATCTTGGTTTGTGGACCAAGACCTCCAAGGAAGGTTAGGACTACTTGCACATCATCAAAGCCATGCGTGGGTGTCTTTCTTAATAAGCCTTTATACCTGTCCCATGCATGCCCCAGTGATTCTTCCATGCCTTGCCTGAATGATGAAATCTCTTGCTTCCCTTTATTAACTTTTGATTGTGGAAAGTATTTGTTTAGAAACTTGGTCACCACTGCTTCCCACTCTGTAAAGCTTTCTTCTGGAAAAGAATTTAACCAAAGCTTAGCATTGCCTCCTAGTGAGAATGGAAACAAGCTAAGTTTGATTGCTTCATCTAGCACCCCATTTATTTTCACCGTGTTGCAAATCTCATTAAAAGTTGTGAGGTGCTCATATGGGCTTTCGTGAGACAACCCATTAAATTGATTACTCTTCACCAGTTGAATTAATGCTGGCTTAACCTCCATGTTGACTGCATTGACCCTTGGTCTTGCTATGCTGTTAAAGTGTTGAGGTCCAGCTATATTTGTGTAATCTGCAAGAGTTCTTCTGGCATTATTATTCTCCATATTTTTTGTGCTCTGGTTAGAACCTTGTGGTGATGGTTGTAACAGAATTTCTGGAGGAGGAAAAAGTTCTCTAGATGTACGGATTCTTCTCCTCCATCTACTCTCGTCTAAACCTTCAAGAAGAGGTTCTGCAGTTTTCTTGCTCCTAGTTCCGATTGCTTCCTGCATACACAAGAAAACAAAACCCTAGAAAAAATTTTAGCACAAAAACAAGTCAAAGATAATCAATAATCACACAAATGAACTAGTTAAACCACGTAGCCCTTCCCAACCTCTTTTGTCTCTCTGCCGTAGCCCTTCCCAACCTCCAACTACACCATATACCTTACCATGTAGCTTGCAAAATAGCATATGTAACAACGTTATATTAACTGCAATAAAAATCACCAAAAATAACAATAACAGAGGGTCAAACTTAAGATAGGTAGGGTAGAACATAAAACGGGTAGGGCCGCATTAAAATAGATAGGATCAACCTAAAAGTAGATAGGGTGAAGCTTAAATGGATGACATTTAGAGCTCAACAAGTCTCCAACACGCACTTCAACACCAACACTTACAACTACAGATCGTGTGGATTCAATAGCGCTATCACCTTCAAAATCTCCTCATTTGATTATATCTCGTCCCCCAAAGTGCTAAAGACAAAATGGTCTATACGTCTAAATGCTCTAATGTTTTGAAGTTTAATTAAATAACATTAAAATGGGATAATAATCAGAAAACGACTTAGGGTGAAAACACAAGACTTAGAGCCTGAACCCCAAACATACACAACCTAAAACCAGAATCCTCAACATGAAAAAACTTAGGAAAACTCTTACGTCCTTAGGACATAGAAAACATCTAGGTCAAAACACCCAGCGCATTGCTAAATGTTGTTGTGCTTAAAGCGTCTACGAGAGACTAAGTTAAACGCTCAATGCTTATTGTTGATAAGGGGAGCACAATGTTAGCTAAACTCAATCCCTGTGATGTTTTATTTTTGATGATGACAACACATTGTTAATAAAAACAAATGTATGTGTACTGTGTTATGTGTGTTATATGTGTACGTGCTTACATTGAAATATGCACATATTGTGTTTGTCACATTTGATTGACATATTGTATTGATTGATGCATACTATTGTGCTTATGAAGTGACTATATCTGTGTATGCACAATTATGTTTTGGTGATATAAAAATCACATGCACAAAAGCATGTCTACATGACTTAATTGATTACAGTGGTGTGATAATCAATTAAGGTCATCAAATAGCTTGAGTTTTAAGGTATAATATTATTGAGAATCAAATGAGTTTAAGATATCGACCATTTGATCCATTCATCCTAGTAAATAATGTTAGACAATTTTACAAGGTCCAATAACCATCATTTCACAACATTGACAAACGTGGTTGCTGTGTTTCAATACAAATCAAGACTAGGAGTCACATTGAGTCAAATCATCTCGAAGAAGATATCCCCAGCCAAGTTGATGAAATGTCACATGATAGTAAAATTATTGTAGTTAAAGGTGTAACTGTATTGCAGGACTTTGATAGCGATCTTGAAGAAATAAAAGAAGAAGAAGAAGACGAGGACGATGAAGAAAAAACAATCATGATGATTATGATGATGACAATCATGATGACATTGATGATGATGACGACGAGGATGGTGATAGAATTTGAAACTGACTTTTTTGTTTGCACCTACTTCATCTTCAGTTTTGTCTCAAGATGTACAACATGCATCTGATGATCCTGCTGATGGACTTGACTTTGCTCTGAACAATAGATCGATCAATGAACCTTATGGTTGAGGGTAATATGAAACATTCTTTCTAACTAATTTTTATTACATTCTTTGTTTAACTTGGCCTGCATATCATAACTTTTATGTATTCATATTCAGGTTTCTTCCTTATAGAGTTGTTTCGTAAGCCATCACAAGGTCTGTTTATCAACAATTTCTCCAACCTAGGTCATCATGAGGACTAATCTCTTAGAGTATTTAGTACCCTTCTAGTAGCGATTTAAGGTCAAAAATCCCACTACTTAATCTCATTTTATACTGATTTCACCTATTAAGTCCATTTGATTTATTTTTACATGATCTACCGTAACAACAAAAGGTGTAGTGGAGACCTAAGCATGAAGCTCAAATTAAGAAAAAATTGCACACAAAAGCATATCACAAGTTGTCAGAAATGTTTATTGATGGATGCATTACAGGAGAATGCCCTTATTGGGTGGAGAGCACATATGGAACTCATTACTGATACATTGCCTCTGATTATGTCCAGGTTCAATGTGTTGGGAAGCAAATGATGCCCATTACACTTGAACATGTTTCACATACAACCGACGAACCACTAACGAATAATTCACTAGTGCAGTCAAGGGAAATGACAACGATTGTTTTCGCTTATAGACAACGGTTCTGCAACCGAAGCATATACAGGCAAGGCAAGGTAGGCCTTTTGCCTCGGTTTTGAACCGATTCAGTAGGATTCAGATTATGCCTCGATTCCCAAACAACCGAGGCAATAAAGTGTTTTTAATTTTTTTAATCTCAACCGAGATCTTTTGCTTTCTCTTTTCCTTCTCTTTTTAATCTCAACCGAGTATAGAATTCTTGATCAAACATAGCAAGAAAAAAGCTTCTTATCATTGGCAACTAAAATATACTGAAAAGGAAAACCATCTACATATGAAACTTGCTGCTGAGTTCTCACTATTCAATGAAGCCACAAACTTAACAAATAATGTACATATAAACTGAACCTATGATTGTGCTGGAAAAAAGAAGGAAAGAAGATATGAATGACAGAAGGAAGAAAACAGACAAAAACACAATTTTGAGAAAAAAAAACAATATGTGGCTTGATTATCACGAACCAGTGGTACCCAAACTCCATTAGCGCGTTCTCACTACCAAATCCTCTGATTATCACGAACCAGTGGCACCCAAACTTCAACCTGCATTAACAACCCAACTTTTCAACCCCAATTAGAAGCCCCTGACAGAGGTGCAATCGGAGCTCTCCAATAGGCTTCAAATATGGATGTGATGCACCTTCCGCGAGTATACGGCGGAGGACATCCTGTTGGCCACCGACAACTTCTCCGAGCGACTAAGGTTGAAGTCCAGCGGAGATTGGAGCAATGTTTACCGGGGTTTAACCACTCCATCAAGATACTCCCTTTCTTTCTCTCTTCTTTCCTAGCGAGCAATCAAAAGTCGTAGAGCAACCTAAGAAGCAGAACCCCCAAATCCATTTCGCCATCCACCTGCAAAGACACTATCTTGACCGATTAATCAGTGGAACCAAGGTTTTAAATGGTGGAAAAGAGGAATGAACAGAGGGAAACAAGTTTAATCGGTAGAAAAGTGGTTTTATGGTCGCTAAGGCTGAAAAAAGGCAAAATATGGAAGAAGAATGTTGGATCTGTGAAGGAAACTAGACTTACAGTGCGGAGGAGAGGTGGATCTGTAATGGAGGTTGGCGATGAGGAGATGCGCTCTCGAGAGAGAAACTGGCTCGTGAGAGTGTGTAGAGACGCGGCTAACCGCCACCATTCTGCTGCCGCCACTCCATGACAAAAGAGTTTTCGCCATTGTAGCATCGTCGCCGCTCTCTCCCCGCACGGTCGCGCACTCTCACCGCCATCGCACATCGTAGAGAAAAAGGAGAAGAGGAGAGGTGCTAGGTTTTTGGGGAAAAATTTCGTCGTAGAGGCTAGGTTTTCTTGGCTGCTTTTTTAAGGTCCAATCCAAGCCCATATGCCTCGGTCTATCTGCCAACCGAGGCAGTATCTTTGCCACGTGAGGTTTATGCCTCGGTTCACCCTGCCAACCAAGGTAGTATTCCTTTTAGACATCGGTTGCTTAACAACCAAGGTATATACTATTTTAAATATTACGAAACTACCACCGCATTTTGATACGTTTCGGTTTCAAAAAAATCAAAGCGTAATGTGCGAGTTAAAAATGAGATTTTTCACTAGTGATTACAAAAATGAAAATTTCTTTTACAAACTAAGACTCATAGTCCACTACGAGCCTTAAATGTTAGTGTGAATACAACCAAGCTCATTCAATCCCTTGGGAGAACATTATCTCGACCTTAATTAAGACCATTATTAAAATAAATAGAAGATTAAATAAGTTAATTCAGATACCTTAAGTATCCCTATATTAGACATAGGCTACCTGTCATAGGTCCATATTAAGGAAAAAGCCCATATGATGATAATCACCCTAAGGGCTTACAAAATGCATCCATGACTATGCCTAACTCTAGTCTTTTTCTCTCTAAATATGCAAATAATGTAGAATTGTATAGGTTTTCTTGCACATTGTTTAGGTCTTGTACTTTTTGGAACTTGTATTTATACACCAAGTTGTAGGTTGAGCTCTCGTGCTTTCAATCGGGCTTTAGGATCAACCTTTTGAGCTCATCTATTTCCAGTTTAGGTTCTAGGCAGACATGCAACTTGGTCTACAAATTCAAGGTCCAAAGCAAGAAAGTCCAAAAAAAATGTGTAAGGAAACCTATACAATTCTACATTATTTTCATATTTAAAGAAAAGAAAACTAAATTTACGCCTAGTCATGGACCCATGTTTTAAGCCTTTACGGGGTTGTAGGTTTATTAAAAAAAAAAAAAAGCCATATAACTGGTATACAATCATTGGAGGTAAAATTGGTCATTTATCTATTACCATATTCATTGTATATCATGTATCTTGTAAGCACTCCCCATCCACATCTCGACAAAAAATAAGTAATTATTTCATATTAGAAGCAAAAATGTTGAAGGAGAATCTTGTAAGGTTCGACCTTACAAGAAAAAAGGGACTATGTATTTTTTAGAGTCTATCAATGTTGTCAAACATTTATAGTTCGATTATAATATATATATATATATATATATATATATATATATATTGTATACTGTCAGACCTTGTAAATATGCACCCAAACCCCACCTGTCTAATATCATTAAATGCACCCCAAAATCCCTGCTCAGATGCATTAAAAACGCACTCAAAACTCTATAAACTGACGCTAGGTGTCAAGAATGGAAGATTCGAAAATCAGTAGTGGAGGACAGGTGTCTACAGGAGAATGTACGTCCGTTGGACGTGGGGTAGACAAAAATGATTTTCTGAAAAACCCTGCTCACTCTCTTCTGCATGCACCTTCTTCTTCCAAAAATCTGACTTTCCATTTCCTCCTTCTTCTCACTAGAAATCCTTTCTTCTCTCTAAGAAAACTAACCTCTCCTCTTCTCCGATCATCATTCAGAAACCGTAGAAGTGCTCCCCGCGACCCAAGCTTCATTTTGAGCCGATCAATTCTGAGTTCTGAAACTGGTAAGTTTTCTCCTCCTTAACCGTTCGTTTTTGTCGACATGCAAACCAAGTTCTGGTTTCATGATTCCTTAGTTTTAGTTCTGAATCATTGTTGGTTCGTTATTTGATTTTGGTTCGTAGAGCAGTTGAGCGTTAAAAGTAGAAGGAATCTTAGTTCTTTGGCAAACCAACTTCAGTCAGTAGGACGTCCGTTTACACTAGAGGTAAGGGAAGCTTATTCAATTTAATTCGTATGTTTGTATTGTGCTGTATGGACGTGCTGTGAGATGTATGAAGCATGACTTTGTGATATTTGATTTTTAGTATATGATTATGAGTTGATGTATGAGAAATATGATATGTACCATGATATGAGTATATGAAACTATATGCTGAGAAATGAGTTAAATGTAAATGAATTCTGAATGTAAATTTCTTTATGATAATGTACGTTCGTCATTGAACGGTCCTTGACTGTTCAGTGTTGATAGTAAACTTCTTTGAAATTGAATTATTTCATTTGGGAAGAATTCTAGTTGAGGACGAACGCCCTCTTGTAATAGTGCTACGTTTGAGCGTTCGGCCAAGCGTAGATGCCCTGAGTATTATGTGAGGAATTGAGAGTCTTGTAAATATATATCTGGATACTTAGTCATTTTTAAACCTATCTTCACCATCTCGTATTATATCTATTACTATTAATATTTCTATCACGAGTTTAAATCAGTGATGGGTCTCGACCCAAAGCGTTCGTGATGAGGGGCGCTCGGTCTTATACCGAACGCTCGTACTCGTCTTTAATTATCAAACTTGTTGAAACAGCGTTCGTCCAAATACAGTACAATTCCTTTTTCCGCGTTCGGTCATTGACTGGCACTAGATTTCTGTAATTGAATTATTCTGAGTATGGTTCTTTAATCGTCTTGAGGTGTCTATATCCATTGGATCCGGCCTAGAACCTCTATACTTAAATTATTCTTTGAGTATTAATCGGAACTTACGAGAGTCAGTTCATTCAACTGATTCAAGTGGCAAATGACGTTCGTCATATATGGTGTGTCATTGTAGTCAGTTTTATTCTATTTTGGAACGGGAGATTTCTCGGACTCGTTCTTCACGTTCGTCCTCGTTATGAAGAGGGCTGAACGTTTGGTATTTTATGCCCTTGGAACTGAAGATGAAAATGAAAATAAAGTGAAAGATTATAAAGGATGAACAGTATATGAAATGAATAAACGGTTGTGGATTTTGAACGAGCGTTCCAGGGAGGAACGACTCTTGGATGAAAGTTGGAATTTGTAAAGTATGAATGTGGACAAAGCTTAGCTGGCGATTCATCCTGATGTTCCGTGAGTGCTCGTCCTCAAGTAGAGGGGAGTATGTCATGTGTGAGAACGGCAGGAGGTCCTAGTCCTTAGAGGTACTTTGGATGGAACGGACTAACCTCGGGTGGCAGCTGATGAGAAATTCCAGTTACTACATCACCCGGGTGCACGAACGTCGTAGCTACACAGAATTCATACAGTCCGGACAGTCAGTATAGCATTAGGATTTGATTAAATTGTATATTGGAATATGTTTGATATGTTTGAAAATGAGAAATGTATGTTATGACTTGAATTAAATTAAATAAGCTTACCCTGTGTTTTTCATTGTGTTGTCCTGTATCTGTACGTCCGTCTTGTCCTTGCAATGATCATCCGTGTGGATGTAAGCAGATGGAGATGCGTTACTGGAAGAGACTCTGGAAGAAGGAATTTTGGAGGAAGAGAATCTCGTTGATGTAGAAGTGAAGGCCGAACAGTAGTACGTTCAGTTAATTGTTTAGTTTAGTTATTTTTAGCGAGTTGTCTTAGAACGACCACTTTCCCTTTTGCTTGATTTTAACCGTTCGGTATTTTGCTTTGTAAACCGTTCGGTATTTTGCTTTGTAAACCGTTCGGTCAGTTATGCTTTGTACATCTCGTTATTTTGTAACTCGCTTCTGGAAGGCCGTTCGGCCACGAGCGTACTTTGACTTTAGTGTAAGACTGGATTGATATGTTAATTAATGTGATTATTCTATTTGTATGGTTTATTACTGTATTTATGGGATGTTACATATACAGTAGTAGTAAATCCAAATTTCTTGTTTGGTAATTGAATAAGATAAGTGATTTTTTAGAGCAATTTTTTTTTTATACCTCCAAGAATATTTAATGTAACTTCTTAGTATAAGTTGAATAAAGAATAAGAATAAAGGAATCATTGAAACTATAATTTTACCTCTTTCTTGACATAGTTAATGCAATATATTTTTCCTTGCTTTCTCATCTCCTGGTCAATTTCTTCATATACATAAAAAATTGCCTTATAACATAATTGCATGTAATTAAATACAGCCAAAATCCGTATATAAAGTCCAAAATCCGTATATAACACTTGGTTACATACGACTTATATACGATCCGTATATAAAACTGTCGTAGATAAATTATATACGGATATATCTGTATATAACTTATATACAGATTTTTTCGTATGTAATTTACATACGGAAAAATTCGTATGTAAAATCCGTATATAATTATATACGAAAAAATCCGTATATAAATTCGTATGTAACATTTTTTATAGAAAAAAAAATATTCAGCACTTACACATACATTAATCATAAACTTGTAATATACATATAACCAGCAATCACAATAACTTTTTTTCAACACCATATCAAACATGTAAAAGAAATATATATTACATAAAAATCATTATCAAAATAAGTTTACAAAATGTCTAATATATTCATAAATAGATTGTATTGCTCCTAAGATGCAAAACAACATAAATTTTACAATTCATAAGATGTCAAACAACATAGAATGACAGGTCTAGAGTTTCCTAATAATCAATCACTAAGGATTTTCTTCATCTGGGCGTTGATCTTGTTGCACTCCATCACCATGATAACAACTTCACCACATATTGCTTTTTCCCTTCTCCTTATTAGATTGTGCTGAGAGTGGAGGAGGTGGGTCAGAACCACTAGATGCCATGTCCTGACAAAAATAAATGCAATTGGATGGTCATACATAAAGTTGACAAACTCTATTAAACAATTAAGATGGTCAAAACATTGAAGAACATTAAGATGAATTTAAAAAAACTCATAGCATTATAAAAGGTTTTTTACATTGTGTTAGGATAAGAAGAATGAAACCAAGATTAATGCACAGGTAACCTAATCTACTAGAATGTGATTTAAATGTTGTTGGAGGCCCTTCTATACAACAGTATGTAAATAAATACAATTGCAATCTGCACAAAGGTATTTTGATTACTTGGTGGTATGAGTCCTTTGTTTAGGTATCAGTTTGCATGTTAAGAGGGAGTGGGACATGATAGGAAATGTAGGAGGGAAATAGAAAGGTATTATAAAATATAAAAGGTTAAATATAAATCATGTAAAAAATTTCTAATTAAAACATCTGTCAACCAGACTCTTAATCTTTAAATCTTATATATCTTTTACATTGAACTAAAAGTTGTAAAATAATTTTAAAGATTAAGGGAATAGATAGTACTTGTAAAATTAAAATTAAAATTTGATATAGTGAATGTGAATTAGAAATGAACTTAACACATGCTTTGGATTGAGCATGATAAAAGAAAAAAAATAAGATTAATGTATCAAAAGTTTAATGAGTGCGACTTTTCATTTTCTAAATTTAAAGAGCCAAGTGAGTATAACTTTTCATTTTTCTAAATTTTAATGAGTTTTGGAAGTTTAATTACCTGTCGCAAGATCCAAATAGGGTTAACATTGACGACATACTCCTAATATTTTGAGAAAATAGGTTAGAAAACTTTCTATTTCCCTCCTATATGTTTCCTATCATAATGGGTAAGGCAATTTTTGACAGTATGTAAGGCAATTTTTGACTTAGTACAACATATCAATTTAATGCCATTATCTATGTTAAAAAGGATTAGAGAATTGGAGTTTCATCCAACAATAATAACATTGTAGTTATTATTGGAGAATGCAATTAGACTTTATGATCATATATATATATATATATATATATATATATATATATATATATATAAACCAAGAATATAGATTGAGCTCTAGAATTCCCAATTTGAAGTATGCAAGCTCCAACTTATTACAAACAGACTATACTAAACCTGATTTAGAAGACAAAAAATGTAGTAGGATTATAAATTGTGTGGTCAAATCATGGATTTGATAGCAAGATTAGAAGTTGCATGTGAGTAAGATGTTCTAAAGTAAACAATAAATGACATAAACATATTTGCATTGTTCCAAACAGGTTCATAACTAATAAGTGGTTATAATAAAAAGAACTTAACAGGACCATTAATGCAAACAGAGCAATCCAAATATCAGATGATTCATGCACTTGCAATATTTAAAAGCAACCAGAAAAGGCATAAATTAAATTTAAAGTAATCTTCTAAAGCTTTATTCTTGAAATTTTTCACAACTTACAAGAGAATATGGTCTTAGAAATCAGGATGAGGTATATGGTGTCTAACACATAATTTTGTTGAAACTTTCCTATCTGGCCTTCCCAGCTCTACTGCATAAGATGGTCCTCCTGCTTGAAACCAACTGAATGTTCATTTTCTGTTCAGCTAATTGTACAAGGAATAAAATGTCAAACATTATTTTCCACATAACCAAAAAAGAACTATTAAGACAAATCAAAGAAAATATCATACTCTATGGATTATGCAGGGATCCTAATCTTCCTAAAATACTTGTCTAATTCAATCCCAAAAGTAACAATAATTGCCCTCTTAAATCTCCCGTTCTTCCTTTATACAATGTAATAAACTCTTCTTGCTATGTCTCTGGTGACCTTTATATAGTATTGTTACTTATTGTATAGACAAATGCTATACTAGGATTGAACTTACTTTACAACCGATACAATTTATGGATTTTGATTAGAAGTTGTATCAACACATAATCATTTGCACCATCCTCGGTTCATATCAAAGCCTTAGTCTAACAAACAAAGAGAAGTTGTCTCAAGTGACAGAATCATTACTTGAATACTCTTTTCAACAAAAGTTCCAAATCGTCCACTATCAAGTTCTCAATCAAGGTTTCATATAGTGCCCCCACTTTTGTATTTTTTTCTTTTCCTTTTATCAAGAATGCAACATATGATTGGTACGGGTTGTAGTGCTAACCTACAGTATAGCAATCCAATAGCATTCTTTCAATTTTATTAAAGAAAAAGGCTTCAAAATTACATTTAAAGCTTCATTATCAAAACTTACATGAAACTTTGATCTGTTTGTAGAAGTTCAAGTATTCCCCTGAAACACCTAATGGATAGTAGTAGATATGCAGTTAGATACACTTATACTTGAAATGGACTAAAGAAAATAAGGCACAGACATCAAGTAAGGCTGAAAAAGGTAAACAACCTATAGATATTATGATAAAAATATAAGACTCAACTTATTGTAAACAATAAGTCATATTATTAACCAAAGAAAAAAAATATTGTTAGTCAAAACACAATGATAACAATGACAGTAGAAAAAAAAAGTGAATAAATTATGTAAAACTGAAATGAAAACACTTCTAGCATTAATTTTGAACATCTCACTCTCAACTTATCCCCTCCCGCTGCCTCCACTCTCGAATCCTGGACAAAATAACCATCATTAGTAAAAAAAATTTACTTCTGAATGAGAAACATGTTTGGAGAAACAAGCTTCGAAACTGAGATAAGATTATACTTAAAGTATGGCATCAAAGGAACATCAGTTTGATAACCCCATTATGTGTGGCTTTATTCTTTATACTTATAGGTCTCAAACAACCCTTTTCCAAAAACATGCCCAATCCAAACCATATTTAACAAAGTAATTAACTAAACCTAATATGAATGCACTAACCGCGGAAACCCTCGTAGGAGGTGAGAAGATGCAATGGTGGTTATGGAACAATAGCTCGGTCACACAGCGGCTACGGTTTAAGCTTTCACGAGTCCAACAACCTCAACCTAGCTTCTTCTCGAGCTCGCGAATGTCCTCACCTCATCACTCTCACAGAGCCTTCGTCTTCGTGATTGACATCATTGAATCATATTTTGCGACTTCATTTGTCCTCGTTACAGCCTTTTCCATCGATTACATCCTCATTTTGGCACTGTTTCACCGATTCAGTCGTTGAATCGTCCTTTTCCACCGAACACGCGACCTATATCGCATTTCTCACCGAACAATCTTCCTATTTTTCACTCCGCTTCGAATCCTTTCCGCTCCTGGAGTATCATCGCGAACCTAAGGTTTTCCAGGCGCGTTCCTCCTCTTTCGAGTTCTCTTGCTAAGGCCCTTCATTGAATCCGGTCGTGGTCTCACTGTTAACTCGTAGAGGAAGCTTCGAGAAGTCCAAGGAGCGTCTTCTATAAAGAGGGTTCTTCGTTGAGAGAGCAGAGGAAATTAAGACCAGGGGCAAGAGGGTTTCTTAATACAAATACCATTTTTTTTAATAAAATCTTTTCCAGATCCGTATGTAGTTTTGGTAGGAAAGATTCACTTTTAATTATACACGAAGCCATTACATAAACTTCAGTCTTTATAAATCTTTCCCGCCACAACGCGCCTTACTTACATACAAATATTACATACGAATTATAAATAAATAAATATTAGTATATAAAATTTATATATAATTTATTTTTTTAAATCTGTATATAAAATCCGTATGTAATACTTATACTATATACGGATTAGAATCCGTATATAAATATCAATAGGTAATTTCAGTTTTTCTTGTAGTGTTATTACAGAGAATAGGGGGAGAAGCCAGAAGAAAGAACAAAATAGTGGTAGAGATAAAAGCAGGAGCAAGTCCAGGTCTCGATACAAGAATGTGGAGTGTCACTATTGTCACAAAACAAGGCATATATAGAAGAACTATTTTTTGTGGATGAAAGAGAGCAAAGACAAAAATATGTTGATGATTGTGATTGTGTTACTACTACTACTACATGTGGTGACCTTGTTTGTCTTCGTGATTATGACGCTATTAATCTTGTATATGATGAAAGCATGTGGATAATTGATAGTGGTGCTACACTGCATGTTACATCCAGGAAGGAGTTCTTCACATCTTATGCACCTGGTGATTTTGGAGTATTGAAGACGGGTAATGATGGAGTGTCTAAGGTTATTGGTGTTGGTGATGTTCACTTGCAAACCAACATAGGGATGCAGTTGTTGCTTAGAGGAGTTAAACATACTCTAGATGTTCGCTTTAACTTGATTTTTGTGTAGGTACTTGATGATGGTGGATTTGATAACCACTTTGGTTCTGGAAAGTGGAAGCTCACCAAAGATAACTTGATTATGGCTAAAGGGGAGAAAAACTCTAAGCTTTACTGGAAAAAAGATTTGGTTGCTAAAGATAATGTGAATGTTGTGTATATGGAGTCATCTTTGTGACACAGAAGGCTTGGGCATATCAGTGAAAAAGGACTGAATTGCTTAGTTAAAACAGATGTTTTCTCAGGATTGAAGAGTGTAGAGTTGGAGAAATGTTCTCACTGCATGGCTGGTAAACAAACCAGAGTATCGTTCAAGAAACATCCTCCTTCCAAGAAGTCAGAGGTTCTTGAATTGGTCCATTATGATGTTTGTGGCCCGTTGAAGGTAAAGTCTTTTAGTGGTGCACTTTACTTTGTTACTTTTATTGATGATTGTTCCAGGAAGATTTGGGTTTATGCACTATAGAGAAAGGACCAAGTGTTGGACAAGTTTAAAGAATTCCATCCTTTGGTTGAGAGGCAGTCAGGCAAGAAGCTGAAGCGCATTTGTACTTACAATGGTGGTGAATATTTTGGACCATTTGATGCTTATTGTAGACAGTATGGTATTGCACATGAGAAGGCCATTGAAAGTGAAGAAAAGAAAAAGTGGTTGGATGCAATGCAGGATGAGATGAAATCTCTGCATGATAATCACACTTATGACTTGGTGAAGTTGCCAAAGGGTAAGAGAGCCTTAGAGAACAGGTGGATTTTCAGGGTGAAGCAAGAGAGCAATTCTACATCTACCAGATATAAAGCCAGATTAATGGTGAAAGGCTTCAGACAAAGAAATGGTGTTGACTTCGATGAGATTTTCTCACCTGTGGTGAGGATGACATCCATCAAAACTGTGTTAAGTTTAGCTGCTACTCTAGATTTGGAGGTTTAGTAGATGGATTTGGAGGTTGAGCAGATGGATTTGAAGACAACTTTCCTTCATGGTGATTCGGAGGAAGAGATTTACATGAAGCAACCATATAGTTTTCTTATTGAAGGCAAGGAAGACTATGTGTGTAGGATACGAAAAAGCCTATATGGTTTGAAGCAAGCTCCGAGGCAGTGGTATAAGAAGTTTGAGTCTGTTATGTGTGAGCAAGGCTACAAGAAGACTACTTCTGAGCATTGTGTTTGTGTCAAGAAATTTTCTGAGAATGATTTCATTATACTGTTGTTATATGTTGATGACATGCTTATTGTTAGGAAAGATGTATTCAAAATTGACAGGTTAAAGAAGCAACTGGGCGAGTTTGAAATAAAGACATATTAAGACAAAATAAAAAAATGAGAGTTTTTTCCTCGGTTATTGAAGTTAAAATGTTAAGATTTTGCATCAGTTAGAAAAAACCGAAGCATTAAATGAAAAAAAAATAACAATTTTGGGTTCTTGGTAGTGGTTGTTTGTAGAACTGTTGCAAAAGATATTGTGCTTTTTTACCAAGGCTACCATATGTCCAGTTTTAAATAATTATTTAAAATCTAATAGGGTTTATGACTTCGATTGTGTATAGTATGATATCTAGGCTGAACGGTTAGTATCCAAGACTGATCGGTCTATCTACTGTAGCAGCGTTCCTCAACAAACCAGGTTAAATTGTGTTGGGACACAACGCTCGTCAACCAGGTCAAATCAGGTTAAAAGGTGTTGGACCACAATTGGGCCCGTATTTAAGTTATTGGATAAATTATCTGAATAAAGATATTCATAAAGCTATTTATGAGCAACTGACCGGATTTTGGTAAGTCTGTTTATATTTTATTAGGCTTGTGATAACCTATAAATATAGGGCTGATGAAAAATTTATGAACACCAAAAACGACGGCAAAAACTTGTTTAACCCTCGGCAAGTGTGACCGAATCGTATCAAGTAATAAACTCAGTAAGACCAAGTATCGTTCTCCCAAAGGACTCACGACCTAGTTAGTTTTATAATTTCTTGATTATTTAAGACTTGTGAACAAATTCTTGAGGTTTCAAATGCAAAAGACAATAAGTAAACATGTGTGCATGAGTTTTGATCAATGGAAAAGAGGAACACAAACACTTTGAACAAATTAGATGGATGAGTATGTTGTTGGGGTAATCAATTTCACTTTTTCCACTCTCATATACTTTTAGGAATTCATCATTCTTTTCATCAATGTTAATGCCACTCTCTAAATCACCTTGCAAGAAGGCCTATCCTTAATTACGAGTTCATACAATTCCTAGCATCCCTAATAATTAATTCTGAAGCACAAAAGCTTAAAGGCAACCAACTCTCATATTCCTATGTCTAGGCAATATGCTATTGGGAGAAATTCCCCGGATCTAGATTTCCCTGTACGTTCCCATATCGACAAAATCAATAATCATGACATTGAATGAGTTAAACAATGCATGCTTTGAGCAAAGAGGAAAAACCCTAACTAATGATGAAAGAAAGCATGTATCTCAAATAAGATGTTTAAACACAAATTCCATATATGAGAGCTTCAAAAGATTACATTGATTCCCCAACAACAATACAAAGTTTAGTTCACCATATTCATGGTGAAACTAGATGAACAATAATGAAAGAATGAAAGATAGAACCCTAGAAAGTTGAGTAGGTAGCCTTAGCATCCAAGATCTTCCTCCAAGGGGTGGAAAAGTGAGTGTTTGCTTCGTACTCTGCCAAAGATACAAACCCTAGGACGTCCTAAAGCTTATATAGTATTCGAAATATTACAGAAAAGTGGGCCTAAGCCCAACGGTACCAACACGTAGTCAATTTTCCCCTCAGCTGCACTTTCACACCTCAGCGGAGCCAACGGGTGTTCCTGAGTGCCGCTCAGCGGTAGACTGGCGCTGAGTGGTACTTGCGGCTTCTCTTCTTTTGCACTTTTTGAGTTCTTTTCTGATTCCATCTCTATCCTTCTTCACTTCTTTCACCAAATTCACCTTAAAACCTGCATAAAACACTGAAATCAAGCATAAACCTGTCCAACTCTCTTATTTCTGAGTGTTAAAGGTTGCTTTTAGTATCAATTTTAAGCATGAAAATAACAGTTTTTCAACTGTTATCAAGGGCCAAGGCTAAAAGCTAGGTACAATTTTGGCGCCCACTGTAGGGCCGAGCGTCAGGATGAAACCGCGAGGAACCAAAATGAGCGTTCGGTCTTGACATCGCTACTTTAAATCACCACTAAAAGCTTTCGACAAAGCAAAAACTACATCTCTACGTGATGATTCCTCAACAAAATAAGTATTTTTGAAATATGGATCTTTCCTAAAATATCTACCTAACAGTAGATATTATAATAACTATTCTATATATATATATATATATATATATGTATATATATATATATATATGTATATATATATATATATATATGTATATATATATATATATATATGTATATATATATATATATATATGTATATATATATATATATATATGTATATATATATATATATATGTTTCGGCCGGATTTAGAATCCTAATCCAAAACATTCAAAGTTGTCTGCTCCGATGTCCAGTTGTGTTGTCTTCTCTCTTCTCCTTGTCCGAGCCGCGGGGGAGGGTGCCTGCAAAAGACACTCCGACGCTCAAGTCAGTGACTTTGCGTAATAATCTTGTAATCAAGATTCCTTTATCAGAGCTCTAAGTTTGAGTTCCAGTTCAAGTTACCTGTCTCCTTTGCCAGACAAATATTTATAAATTATAAGGAGCTTACCGTTAGGTCTGACTCATTAACCACCAATGAATGACAATATTAATTGTTAATAAATGACAATTATTTTCATTAACTCCCCGACAGTTATTACTATTAATTACCTTTAACGGCTGATTTAACCGATCGGTTCATGACCTGAGAGGTATCATCGGTCGGGCTGATTTTACCGATCGGTTCATTGACATGAGAAGTATCATCGGTCGACTGATTTTACCGATCGGTTCATTGACCTGAGAGGTATCATCGGTCGGACGACTCTTCTGCACTTTTACCGTTCGGTCGGCTATGAGCCCATAGTAACATAAGCCCCCCAAGCCCTAGCAAGATTTGATATTGCGTTGGGTTTGTAAAGTTATATCGATCGGTAGAGGATTTTACCTGAGTTTCGATTCTTGCTAGCATGCGTTCTTTATCGTCCGAGCGGGTTTTGCGCTAAGAGTTCCCAGACCAATGCGAGAGTTCACGAAAGAGCTTGCTTGAGCTTGCTTTGCTGCTTGATTTAGGTCTTAGGAGCTCTCTAGAAGCGTGCCCTAAGACCAAGGTGAGAGTTCACGAAAGAAATCTGCCTCACCCGCTCGGTTTAGGTCTTAGGAGCTCTCTAGAAGCATGCCCTAAGACCAAGGTGAGAGTTCACGAAAGAAATCTGCCTCAGTCGCTCGGTTTAAGTCTTAGGAGCTCTCTAGAAGCGTGCCCTAAGACCAAGGTGAGAGTTCACAAAAGAAATCTACCTCACCTAGTTGAAAAATGTTCCTGCCGATCGGTTGATCAACGTTGGCCAAGTAGTTTATATACAGAGTCCTGTTATCTGCACCGAAGAAAAACAACACTAGAATTTCAAACGGTCAGAAAAATGTAGTTGAATTTAGTTTGAGTTGAGGCCGGACGTGACCGCTCGGTCAAAATGTTGAGGCCGGACGTGACCGCTCGATCAAAATGTTGAGGCGAGACGAACGAGCAAGTGAGACCGTTCGACCTTGATTTAGAGTCTTATGACGTGCAAGATAATAAATATAATTTATGTTTAAATAAAAACATCCATTTGATCGTCGCGGTTAGGTAGTGGTTGACTTTAATGTCCATTTGGTCGTTGCTGTATCCGAGCCGGAACTTAAATTTGAATTTATGGGGTGAAACAGGAGAACTTTCTCAATCTCTCGTGTTGTCCGATAATAAATCATGACCTGCATAAAAAGAATAATATAAGATGTTGATGACGACCATATGAATTATTACCGCTCGGGAAGACGCTAAGAGTTGAGGTGTTTCTGGATGTTGTATCCGGCATGGGTGCGGCTATCCTCGAGGCGAGTATGATATGTTGCTGACCCGGGAGATGTCCTCCTTGTTTCGGATCTCGGCCTTGATATTATCAATGATGTCAAAAGATTCCCCTCAAGGGTGATGGTTTCCCCGTAATAGTTTTTACGAATATTTGCCTTACAACTGCTAGGTTTCCTATGAATGAAGTTATAATCTCTAAATTCCAAATGAATCGAAATCGAGGAAGGAACGAAGCAGTAATAGTCAACATATTAAAAACGAAGCTATAAGAGCAGTAAAAGAAAAATTTGAAGTCTTGATATTAGTTCATATTTTATTGCTCCTTATGTTTTCGTTCTGGCGAAAAGGAAAAGTCAAGATTGCTGCCACTTAATTCTCGTGAAGACCTATTGCCGCCAACGGCAATCTGAAAAACGGCTGTAGAGAAAAATCTTTGCCAAGATCTTGATCCTGTTCAACAATAAATCCAAGGAAATATTGGATGCTCCTTTGTAACATCCCAAAATACAGTAATTACCATAATTGAGAATTAATTACAATTAACAGTAACATAAACAGTCTTTGCATTAAATCAGGATTAAAAGCCAAACGGCATCAGTACAAAAGAACGCGCATAACGCATACAAGAGAAAACCTTGAACGGACGTTCTAGATAAATAAAACAACGTACGTCAAAATAGAGGAATATAAGATTAAGAAGAACGGCCTAACAAAATACTTGGCCGAACGTTCAAACTACACTAACATTTACAATTCTATTCTAACGAGCACCCTAAGGCTCGTTCTTCACTTCAACCTCTACCAGATTAGCTTCATCCAAATTTTCTTCTTCCAGCATTTGCTCAAGGGATGCACCACCATCTGCTCACATCCACAACGGATGATCATTGCATTTTGACAAGACGAAAGTACATGGACAGTAGACAACACAATGGCAATGCAAGGGTAAGCTTATAATATTTAATTTATACAATCAACACATACATTTACATTTCAATTCACACATACGACATGTATCTTATCAAATAATAATCATAGAAATACATAAATAAGACAGACCGTCCGGACTGTATGAACCATGTAGTTACAAGCGTCCTTGCACCCGAGTGGTGTAGTAACTGATCAAATCTCCCAGCTGCCACTCGAGGTTAACCCTATCTGCCCGAAGTACTCAATGGACTAGGGCCTCCTGCCATTCCCACGTATGACTACCCCCTTCTACTTGAAGAGGAGTATCACGGAATATCAGGATGGACCGCGAGGCTTAACTTATCCAGGTTCATACTTTACCAAATTTCACATTCAACACATCTGAGACGTTCCTCCTTGGAACGCTCGTTAAAATTCACTTCCATTAATTCATTCAAAATATCATTCGCCCATATTAACCAGTTCTCTTATTCACATTTTCATTCAGTGTTCCATTCTCGTAACATTAACAACATGCCTCCTTTAATCAAATAAGAACGAAATTATTAACGTACCTTTGTCTACACGTTTTTGAACAAAAGAAACGAACTCTTGTCCACTTACGGACGTTAAGAATACTTAAATAATTTAAATGGGATTGAGTTTAGAAGATCAGAATAATACTTAGAAAATTTTGAGTACAAAGAATTTAGGTTGAATCAAGAGGATAAATACCTTACAGGATAACTTAGATAAACATGCAGAGTATGTTTAATTCAGAAAACAACACTTACTGTCAATGACTGAACGTTCAATAATTAACTTTGGACGAACGCCAAGTACGTTCGCTCAGAATTCAATGATAAGGACGAGCGTTCAGTTATAAAACCGAACCCTGCTTTGGACGAACGCTAGGTGTATGACCGAGCATAAATCAGAACGAACGCTTGGTATTTGGGACGAACGCTTCGGTATAAGACCGAACGCCCTGTAGAACGAACGTTCGACATAAGGTCGAACGATATTAAGGACGAACGCTTCGGTATAAGACCGAGCGTTACTTATTCATAAAGTTTTAAATATTTAAATACTGCTGAGTTAGACGAACGCTCAAATAATTCAATTGGGGACGCTCGTTCTCGAGCAGAATTCCTTCCAAATGAAAGAATCCCAATCTAAGTTATTTTACTGAAAATCGAACGGTCTAAGACCGTACAGTGACGAGCGTCATTTATCAGAGGGGATGATTTGAAATTTCAGATCTTTCAATCTTAACAGAATTTTCCAGATTTCCAATTTTATAAACTTCATAACTTTCCTTCCAGATTTAATTCACTGTAAACATCATCATCATACAGATTTCAACATTTTAATCATTCCAACTATACAATAACCATACTCCATCCATACATAATCAAATTAACATGCATTTAAATCAAAATCAACAACATATATAGTACATACGAGCAGTGTTCGTTCATGACAGATCAATCAAAACCAGAAATCATATCAGATATCAGCAAACGTCCATAACAGCTCAAACTTCATACTTTTCATACATGTAACTCAGATCATACAACATACAGTATAAATTAAACATATATGCTTCCCTTACCTGGTCTAGCAGTGAACGTTTAACAGTGTAACTTGATTCTTCCCAACTAGGAATTTCTACCCGACAAGCTCTTTCTTACGCTCCTCAACTAGGTTTAACCAAAGAGAACTCAGAAACTCAGATTTTATCCTTGCATGCAACTGAAACAGTGTTCCTAGAAATTCCAGAACTAGGTTATGGCTGGAAACTTACCGGTTACAGGATCAAAAGAAGTTCGGCTCCAAATGAAGCTTACTGGCCCGTGAACGTTTCTACGGTTTCAGAAAGTTGATTGGAGTTGAAAGAAGTGAGTAATGGTAGAGAGAAGATGAAGGTTCTTAGAGAGAAGCTGGAGAAGAGAAATGGCCAGGGTTTCGTGAGGAAGAAGGTGAATGCATAGAATGGAGTGAAGTGTTTTCAGAGAAATCATTTTCTCTTCCTCGTCAAACGGTCGTGCACTCCCGCACTGCCACCTGGATCCCACTACAGCTTTTAGAAGCTTCTAACGTGACAGATGGCAGGCGTGCATGCAGCTCTTGGTGCGTTTTTAATGCACTGAGTGTGTGACGTGGTGCGTGTTTCAGAGAATGATGTGACACGGTTTTTCATTGCACAGCAGAGGGAAAAACAGATTTGAAGTATGCATTAATTTGATTTAACACAGAATTATTATTGCTAATTATATAGGGTTTTACACTCCTTTGTTCCTGAACAACATCACTTAATCGGATAAAATAATTAAGTTATTCAATAAAAAACAAATTTAAGATAAATATAAAATATAACTATCAAAATATATGAATCTTTGATCAACGCCGAATGCACTGGTGTTGATGCTGGAGTTATTTTGATGTTGTCGGTGAATCCTTTCGTAGGTGATGCATTAATCACAAAGGAGGATGGTGTATGATCTAACACTCTCTTGGAGGATGGTAATATCTCATGTTGCAAAACAGTATTTGAAAGACTCTTTTCCAGCCTTTTTCTAATGAACGACCTGCAAACTAAGCTGTTTGTGATAATAAAAATCTGATATGAATTGTTACTGAACTGAAGCAGGCTCCCTGCCCCTTGTCCATTGCACCGATCGTTATATATTATATTATATAACTATTATATAACATAAATGCTTCGGTTACAATATATTTTGACTTGCACCAATATTAGTTACATATTATATTATATTTTATATATATATATATATATATATATATATATATATATAATATATAATATATAAATAAAAGCCGAAAGAGAAAATTTACATTCTTTTAGGTTACTCTCAAATAAAAATTGTAACAATATATAATGTTTCTTGTAACAGTATATAATATTTATTATGTGATGTACTGAGTCGGTATATATATATTTAACATCTATATAAAATAATTGTTGCAACTGTGAATTGGATATTTAAATTTTTCAGTATCTGTTGTAGAACTAATACTATTAGGAATACAAATTTTTATTTATTTTATTTTTATATGAAATATTCACATTTCAAAAATACTTATCTCTCTTGGTTGAAATTCCACGCCGAGATGATAATTTATGTTGTATAGCTTTCGCTTTGCTTTGAAGTAGTGATGTCGAAACCGAACGCTCATCCTGGTCTCTTGCAGTCTTCAGCGGGATGCCGCTCGGCCCCACGGTGGGCGCCAAAATGTTTCGGCCGGATTTAGAATCCTAATCCAAAACATTCAAAGTTGTCTGCTCCGATGTCCAGTTGTGTTGTCTTCTCTCTTCTCCTTGTCCGAGCCGCGGGGGAGGGTGCCTGCAAAAGACACTCCGACGCTCAAGTCAGTGACTTTGCGTAATAATCTTGTAATCAAGATTCCTTTATCAGAGCTCTAAGGTTGAGTTCCAGTTCAAGTTACCTGTCTCCTTTTACCAGACAAATATTTATAAATTATAAGGAGCTTACCGTTAGGTCTGACTCATTAACCACCAATAAATGACAATATTAATTGTTAATAAATGACAATTATTTTCATTAACTTCCCGACAGTTATTACTATTAATTACCTTTAACGGCTGATTTAACCGATCAGTTCATGACCTGAGAGGTATCATCGATCGGACTGATTTTACCGATCGGTTCATTGACCTGAGAGGTATCATCGGTCAGACGACTCTTCTACACTTTTACCGTTCGGTCGGCTATGAGCCCATAGTAACAATATATATATATATATATATATATGTACATATATATGTATATATATGTACATATATGTATATATACATATATATATATATATATATACATATATATATGTATATATATGTACATATATACATATATATGTATATATATGTATATGTACATATACATATATATACATATATATGTATATATATATATGTACATATATATGTATATATATATATATATACACATATATAGATATGTATATATATATATATATATATGTATATATATGTATATATGTATATATGTGTATATATGTATATATGTGTATATATGTGTATATATGTGTATATATGTGTATATATGTGTATATATGTGTATATATGTGTATATATGTGTATATATGTGTATATATGTGTATATATGTGTATATATGTGTATATATGTGTATATATGTGTATATGTGTATATATGTGTATATATGTGTATATATGTGTATATATGTGTATATATGTGTATATATGTGTATATATGTGTATATATGTGTATATATGTGTATATATGTATATATATGTATATATGTATGTATATATATATATGTATGTATATATATATATGTATGTATATATATATATATATGTATATATATATATATATATATATATATATATATATATATATATATATATATATATATATATATATATATATATATATATATATATATATATATACTGACACATGACATAATATATATATATACTGACACATGACATAATAAATATTATATATTGTTACAATTTTTATTTGAGAGTGGCCTAAAAGAATGTAAATTTTCTCTTTCAATAACGACTTTTATTTATCATATATGATATGTTATATATAATATAATATGTAACTAATATCGGTGCAAATCAAAATATACTGTAACCGAAGCATTTATGTTATTTAATAGTTATATAATTTAATATATAACTATGGGTGCAATTCACAATGGGCGGGAGCCCTGCCTCAGTTCAATAACAATGCGAAGCAGATTTTCATCAACTTAGTTTGCAGGTCCTTCATCGTGAAGCCAATTAGTTATCGTGCGAGTTTCAATTGGGTATCTCTACTCTTATCCAGTATATATCGAGCGATGCTCTTCCATGTTATCACTGTCAACCTCCTTATCCATTTGTGCAGGTTCTGGCCTCCAAATAGGTTACCAAAGACCTAGTATGGTATCATCCAGATCCATCTCTAAGGCGAAAAACTCGTTGACAGTAAAGAGCTCCTTTACGACTCGCTCCAACCGGACATCCTCCAGGGGGACCTTTATGTAACACAAATGCCATCTTCCTCGTCGGTGCTGTTAACCACGCCCTCTGCGCCATCCATAATATACACGCATTCAGATACATTCGAAAAATTACCATATATTATATTCCATAATATATTATTATGCATTCAAATGCAGGTTTGAATTCAAAAGCAGTTGTGAAGAAAAGATTTCCTTCCGCTTAAACATCTTCAATTAAGTTTATGATTTAGAAATCATCTTTACCAAGTCAAATTCTTGTACGATGCTAAACACTTACAAATCATCTGTGACACATCTTAACGTGAATTCCTTATATGGATTCTTAAAACGTTCAACTAAAGCAGTTACATCTCGATCGAACGGTCTCCCCTATATTTTCGATATTATCTTGCAGGTCATAAGGCACTAAAACAATTACATCTCAACCAAATGGTCTCGTCTATATTTTTTATATGATCGCAAGACTCTAAAGTAGTTACATTTCAACCGAACAACCCTGCCTATATTTTTTATATGATCACAAGACTCTAAAGTAGTTACATCTCAATCAAACGACCTCACCTATATTTATGATATGATCACAAGATTCTAAAGTAGTTACATCTCGACCGAACGATCTCCCCTATATTGTTTATATGAGCACAACACTCTAAAGCAGTTACATCTTGACCGAACAGTCTCCCCTATATTTTTGATATGATCAGAAGACTCTAAAGGAGTTACATCTCGACCGAACGGTCTCCCTTATATTTTTGATATTATCTTGCAGTTCATAAGGCACTAAAGCAATTACATCTCGACCATGAACCATCCTAACGGTCTCGCCTATATTTTTGATATTATTACAAGGCACTAAGGCAGTTACAAGTTCATTCTAATATGAATTTAAAATTTGGTTCACAAACAATCAACCAAAGACCGAGCGGTCTTACTTGCTTGGCCGACCGACCGTATAGCACAATCTATTTTGATATTAATTGTCTAACCTTGTAAATGAATTGGTTTGTTTGGTTACTCTTTTCTCACCATATAAAATTTGAATTGTCAGTGCAGATAATCACATCTTGCATACAAATTACAGGGGCGGACACCAGAAAGTCGTTCGTGCTGAAGCACTCAACCAGGGAAACACTCCCAGACCTGGGACATGTTCGCCCAAAAACACTCAGCCTATTCTGTATAGGGATACACTCCCTTTGGGTCATGAACACCCAAGCGCATTAAATACAGGGATACAGTCCTTTTGGATCATGAACACCCAAGCGCATTAATTGTAGGGATACACCCCTTTGGGTCATGAACACCTAAGCGCATCAAACCTAGGGGACCACCCCTATTCTAGGCCATGTTCGCCCAAGAACACCTAGTGGATGCCAACATAAAGGAAATCTACCTTTTGTAGAATCGAGTGGGGGGTACAAACTCTACTGGGCGGTCATAACCATATCAAAGCAGTGTACAAAACGTTAAATAACAGGTAACGATGGAAACCTAATTAGGAAAGTCATCCAAAGGAGTACTAACTCATGCTAAGGCTAGGAAAGGGAAGTTGAAGAAGAACTGTTAAAGGCTCTTTCCTGATTTTCTTTCTCTATGTCTTAGAAGGATTCCTCTTTTAATACTATATGGTTGTTTATTTTGTAGGATACAATAAAAGCAAGAGTCATGGTCAACAAATCAGATTTGGGAAAAGCACTTCAAGGGATCAGCACCAGGGCCGCTCCAGCGCTCTCAAACAGGGGGGTGATAACAGTTGAAAAACTGTTATTTTCATGCTTAAGATTGATACTAAAAGCAACCTTTAACACTTAGAAACTAGCTTGAAATCATGCTTTTGTTTATACTTTTGGAAATAAGAGAGTTGGACAGGTTTATGCTTGATTTAAGTGTTTTATGCAGGTTTTAAGGTGAATTTGATGAAAGAAGTGAAGAAGGATAGAGATGGAATCAGAAAAGAACTCAAAAAGTGCAAAAGAAGAGAAGCCGCAAGTACCGCTCAGCGCCAGTTTACCGCTAAGCAGCACAATGAACACCCGTTGGCTCCGCTGAGGGGTGAAAGTGCAGCTGAGTGGAAGAATCAACACACGCAATTACCGCTGAGCAGTAGTTTACCGCTGAGCGGCAATATTTTGGGCTTAAGCCCACTTTTCTGTAATATTTTGAATAGTACATAAGCTTTAGGACTTCCTAGGGTTTGTATCTTTGGTAGAGTACGAAGAAAACACACACCTTTCCACCCCTTGGAGGAAGATCTTGGATGCTAAGGCTACCTACTCAACTTTCTAGGGTTCTATCTTTCACTCTTTCATTGTATTTCATCTAGTTTCACCATGAATATGGTGAACTAAACTCTTCTTGTTGTTGGGGAATCAATGTAACCTTTTGAAGCTCTCATATATGGAATTTGTGTTTAAACATCTTATTTGAGATACATTCTTTCTTTCATTAATAGTTAGGGTTTTTCCTCTTTGCTCAAAGCATGCATTGTTTAACTCATTCGATGTCATGATTATTGATTTTGTCGATATGGACACTTACGGGGAAATCTAGATCCGGAGAAATTCTCCCAATAGCATATTGCCTAGACATAGGGATATGAGGGTTGGTTGCCTTTAAGCTTCTGTGCTTCAGAATTAATTATTAGGGATGCTAGGAATTATATGAACTCGTAATTAAGGATAGACTTTCTTCGCAAGGTGATTTAGAGAGTGACATTAACATTGATGAAAAGAATGATGAATTCCTAAAATATATGAGAGTGGATAAGACGAAATTGATTACCCCAACAACATATTCATCCATCTAATTTCTTCAATGTTTGTGTTCCTATTTTCCATTGATCAAACTCATGCATACATGTTTACGTTTTGTCTTTTGCATTTGAAACCTATAACAATTTGTTCTTAAGTCTTAAATAATCAAGAAATCATATAACTAACGAGGCCGTCAGTCCTTTGGGAGAACGATACTTGGTCTTACCGAGTTTATTACTTGATACGATTCGGTCACACTTGCCGAGGGTTAAACAAGTTTTTGGCGCCGTTTTTCGGTGTTCATAAATTTGTCATCAAGTTTTTGGCGCCGTTGCCGGGGACTCGTGGTTTAACTAGTTTATTTGTGTGATTATTGATTATCTTTGACTTGTTTTTGAATTTTTAATTTTGAATTTTAAATTTCGAATTTTGAATTTCTGTTTTTATTTTTTGTTATTATTTTCTTTTTTTATTTTTCGGTTTTTATTTTATTTTATTTTTTCGGTTTTTATTTTATTTTATTTTATTTTCTGTTTTTATTTTTCTGTTTTATTTTTCTGTTTTTATTTTATCTTCTTATCTCTTATATTACTTCTTCTATATCTTTTTGTGCTAAGAAATTTTTCTAAGGACTTGTTTTCTTGTGTATGCAGGAAGCAATTCGAACTAGAAGCAAGAAAACCACGGAACCTCTTCTTGAAGGCTTAGACGAGACTAGACGGAGGAGAAGAATTCGTACATCTAGAGAAATTTTCCCTCCTCCAGAAGATCTCTTACAACCTTCACCACAAGGTTCTTACCATAACACTAAGGAGATGGAGAATAATAATGTTAGACGGACTCTTGCAGATTACACTAATGTAGTTGGACCTTAGCATTTCAATAGCATAGCAAGACCAAGGGTCAATGCAACTAATATGGAGGTGAAACCAGCATTAATCCAACTGGTTAAGAGTAACCAATTTAATGGGTTATCTCATGAAAGCCCATATGAGCACCTTACAATCTTTAATGAAATTTGCAATACAGTGAAGATAAATGGGGTGCCTGACAAAGCAATCAAACTTAGCCTGTTTCCATTCTCATTAGGAGGCAACGCTAAGCTTTGGTTGAACTCTTTTCCAGAAGGGAGCTTTACAGAGCGGGAAGCTGTGGTGACAAAGTTCTTGAACAAATACTTCCCACAATCCAAGGTAAACAAAGGAAAGCAAGAGATCTCATCTTTCAGGCAAGGCATGGAGGAATCACTAGGTCATGCATGGGACAGATACAAAAGCCTACTAAGAAAGACTCCCACGCATGGATTTGACGAAGTAGAAGTAGTCCTAATCTTCCTTGGAGGTCTTGGTTCACAAACCAAGTTGATGCTAGACGCCTCAGCTGGAGGCAATATCAAATGGAAGACTCCGGAGGAAGCCACGAAAATAATTGAAAACATGGCTACTAATGATAATGAACTGAACAGTGAAAGAGGAGCTCCTATTCAACAAAAAGGAGTTCTACAGTTGCAATCCAATGATGCCTTGTTAGCTCAGAACAAGATATTAACTCAACAATTGGAGAATCTCACAAAGACACTTGCACAATTGCCAAAAGAGTTAAAGACTATTGCACCGGTTCAACCACAGATGTGTGAATTATGTGGGGGTGACCATATCAATGGTTAATGCGCCTTTCCAGTGGAAGCTTTAGAGGATGTTAACTTCATGGCCAATCAATTTCCATACCGTCAAGGGAATTTCAATCAAGAATGGAAACCACACCCAAGTATTGGTCAGGACAAAGTGGGAAAGCTGGACAATCAGGACAGTTTAACAAGCAACAACAACAACCAACCTTATGGCAACAAATATCTACACTTAATGAAAGATCAATAAGGACGGAAGAAACTCTTCAGCAATTCATATAGGCAACTGCATCCACTCAAAAGAGCACTGAAGCTGCTATTAAGAACTTGGAGATGCAAATGGGTCAAATTACTAAGCAGTTGGAAGAAAGGCCTGACAAAAATTTTGGGGCTAATACTAAGGTTAACCCCAGGGAAGAATGTAAGGTGTTAGTGAGTGTAAATGTTGAAACAATTGAGTTAGAAAGAGAGAAAGAAAAAGAAGAGAGAAAAAAGAGAGAAAAAGAAAGAGAAGAGAGAAAAGAGAAAGAAGAGATAAGAGAGATAAAGAGTGAAGAAATTCTTCCTTTTGCAATAGATCATGAGAAACAATTTGATTTTACAGAAATATTCAAATGTTGGATAATGATGTACCTTGGAAGGAAATATTACAGCACATTGCAGTTTATACAAAGCCTGAGGAAGAAGTCTCTACAAAGAAAAGATGTAGAGATGATGAGACAAAGGAGTATAAAGCTGTTAAAAAGAAGCCATTCCCTCCAAAAGCAAAAGATCTAGGAGGGTTCTCCATTCCATGCGTTATAGGGAAGAAAAGGTTAAAGAAGGCTTTACTTGATTTAGGATCAAGTGTTAACTTGATGCCTTATTCCTTACTTGAGCAGATTGGTGATCTTGATGTGAAGCCTATAAAGATGAATTTATTAATGGCAGATGGATCCTCAAAGAATCCCTATGGTATAGCAGAGGATGTTATAGTTTGTGTAGGAAAACTACAGTTCTTGGTGAACTTTGTGGTGATGGAGATGGAGAATGAGAGGATACCCATTATTCTCGGAAGACCGTTTATGAAGGCATAGTGGTATTCCAAGATCGAGAAGAAAGAGTTGTTGTAGATGTTTTCAAAGAAGAGAGGCAGATGTAGGAGGAAGAAGCTAGTCATAAAGCTACATATCAATATGTACTCATGACTAGCCCTGAAGATGAAAAGCCAAATGTCAAAGCTAAATATTGTTTTTTGTTTCAGGTACAGGAAGAAGAAAATATTGGGAAAGGAAGAAAGGTCCATGATGAATGGATGCAAGAACGACTCCAACTTGGTAAACCTGTGAAATTCAAAAACAAGTTGTGGGTTATGAAAGACTACAAAGAAAATGAGGTGATAGAGATAGAGTCTCCACATTCAAGAAGAGTCAGAAAAGTGGACCGGAAGTAGTTGATGAGTTGGTGTGATATGAACATCAACCATGAAGATGGAACATGAGCTTTATTGGGTCAAGCTAGTGACGTTAAAAGAGCGCTTGCTGGAAGGCATTCCGGTGATTTGAGGACAATTTTTCTTTTGATTTTATTTTGGTTTTGTAAATTTTTATAAACTTGGACATTACTTCTGTAAAATTTTTGGGTATAGCATCTACTGAAGGATGCTAGGTGGTTATGTATCTACTGAAAGATACTAGGTTTGACACCTACTGATGGGTGTTGGTGGATTTTTGGGTCAGGCTCGTGACGTTAAACAAGCGCTACCTGGGAGGCAACCCAGTTGATTGATTTTTTTTGTTTTTTTTTGTTCTGCTTTAGTTGCATGATAGGGAATTGGGTGCATGAGTGATCTGAGAAATTTAATTGCAGGAAGCAAGTGAGGGGCATGAGTAGAAGGCACCTAGGTTAGCTAAGAAGAAGAAGAGCACTACACGAAAGTGCCGCTGAGCGGTAGTGTCGCAGAATGGGCTTAGGTTGCCCCTTAGCGGAACCCGAGCCCATTAGGGTATTTTTATACCCTAAGTCATGCCTTGGCCTCTATTTTTAGATTCTTCTCTGCACACACACTCCTAAACACTTTTCCAAAGGTTCTCTACATTTTTCCCTTCATTCCTCTTAAGAAAATCTCCCTTCCACTCACTTTCTAACTAGTTTTCCATCTAAGTTTGGGGTTGGGAGAGAGCATCATTGTTCTTCAAAGTTTGAAAGCATTCTCTACTCATTTAGCATCTCCACCCAAGTAAGTCAAGCATTTTTCATTCTAGGGTTCTTGAGCATGAATTTGATTGTTGAAGCATGAATTTTTAGGGGTTTTGATTCCTCTGCATGATTTGATGAATTAATTGATGTTTGAACCGATTGAACTGATTGATTTTGATATGGAAGCATGAAAATTGTACGTGGGTGGAGTTAGGAAAGGTCAAAAGAGTTTTTTTTTCAAAAATCTGTAGAATCACCGCTCAGGGGTAAATTGCCGCTGAGCGGCACTCTAACAGACTTTGATTTTTGACAGAATTCTGTACTGGATTGATGCATTGATGCATTGATGGCGCTGAGGGGTGATTTTGACCCTCAGCGATGGTTTAACATGGAATTAGGGTGTTGTTTTTGGTTTACTAATGATTAACAATATGTCTTGCGGTTTTGTAATATGTGTTTGATGTAGGAATGACATCCTCTTCAAGCAAAAGAGTGAAGATCATGGCATCCAAAAGGAAAGAAAATGAACCAGAACAACCCCACTCTAGTAGGTTCCTATCTCGCAAACATGAGAAGCATTTTAAGGTGGTCCAAGGTAGGAGGCTCCTTATGGAGAGGAAAGTTGGAATGATACCTAACTTTGCTCCTCAACTATCTTGTACAGGTGTGTGATCAAAGAAGGATGTCCTAAGGGTGCTTTGCTGTTTGTTGTGTTAGCACACACCCTTATCTCATTAGCTATTACCTAAACAGCGTCCATCTACTGATGGACGCTGCTACGATGAATGATAGCCCATTCTTCTGAACTTTTCTTTTTAATTGATTTAATTGTGTGCTTTTGATTTGATTTTTTTCTTTGTGTGTCAACACCCAATTTCGTCCGGGTAAGTAAATAATTTAAAATAAAGAATAAGAGAATAATAATTAATGGTGGGTAAAAAGGGATAAAATAATAACTATAATACCGGACACAATATTTTTGAAATGTTAGTTTAATATGGTAATAATTTGAATCAATAATATGCTAATAATTATAAACAATAATTAAAATCATATATTGATATAATTTGCTGCATGAGTTTCTTTTTAAAGAATAAAATATGATTTTTAAAAAATGGACAAATTTTCTGACAATAATGATAATCAATATTTTAAATATTATTTAATTTGTTTTGTGGCAACCAAGACCATTTCTTTCCCTATTTTGTTTTATTGTCAATTAATTCACAATTAAGGCAAGATTGCCATAATATTACAATTAGTGTATATAAATACGCACCCTATGATAGAGAAAAGGAACGAAAAAGAAGAGAAGGAGAAACATGCAGAAATAATAAAAAGAGAGAAAGAGAGTATAGCGAAAAATAGGTTCTCACCCATAAGGGTTCTGTCAACAGCAATCATCAAAGAAGAAATACGAGAGTACTGAAAGCGAAAATGGTATGTCACCGCTACAACATTCTTCTTCTTTTTTTATTGTACTCTGGAGTTTTTCCTAAAGGTATTATTTTTCTTACACACATATAATGGTTTTTTTAAATCATAAATTTTTTTATAAGTATGTGTCGGCTTATGGCCAGTTTCTTTGTTTTTCCCAACATTCTTAAATAAAAAAAATACAAGATCTTTAAAACCAAAAAAAATGTCAATCTTGTTAAACCAAATCTTTGTTGGGTTCGCTTTTCAAAAATCTAAATCAATCTATAATAATTTTTAAATTAAACTCACAAACCTTTTTCTACATAGAGAACTACGCGATCCTTGATTGTCCATCATAAATGGATATACGTAGGAGCAAGGTCAATCCTTGTCGGTTCATAAAACAAAAAAAATATTTTTGTTTCTTAATAGTTTCTTTATTTTTTTAAGGGAAAATTAAACATTTATCAAAACCACATCAACTTTATACATTTAATTAAAGGTACTGCTTTTAGGCAGACGTAGTAGGGTGCTAATACCTTCCTTACTCAACTGATTCCCGAACCTAAAATCTACTTTTCGCAGACCATGTCTTATTTTTATGGTTTTCCATAGTTTTTCCATAGTAAATTATGGTGGCGACTCCAAAATCTTTTCTTAATCCCGTTTGTTTTTTCGGCTCGCCATCCCGTCGCGATCCCGGTTGCGACATTTTGTGTTTGAGTTTTTTTTAGGATAAATGTTGCTTCTAATGGCAGTAATGATAACATCTACTGATGGATGCTTCTACAACATCTATTGATGGATGTTGCTATGATGAGGATAATGAATGATAGTATTTACTAATGGATGTTGTTATGGAAGAGGACGGTGACTAGACATCTACTGATGGATGTTAGGTGATTAGGCATCTACTGATGGTTGCCGATGAAGATGAGAAAGATTGGTGTCTACTAAGGGATACCAATGAAGATAAGAAATATTAGCATCTACTAATGGATGCTATGTAATTAGACATCTATTGATGGATGTTACTGACAATATCTACTGATGGATGCTATCATGATGAAGATGGTGTCAAGCTAGTGGCGTTAAAGAAGCGCTTACTAGGAGGCAACCCAGCTTTCTAAACCTTTCTTTTTAATCAATTGTTTTATTATTGTAATTTTGCTTGAATGAACTACACTGCTTTGGTTCAACTATGTTGTGTTTTGTGATAAGTATTGTTTTGTGATATTCTAGTGTATTGATTGATGTTGAGATGATGCATGATGTGTTGATATACAAGTGATGACTCATAGTGTATGAAACAGGTGCTTGGGGTAAAACTTGATTAAGATACTGAGTAGGGTGTTTTTCTGAATTCTGGGACTTGAGAGTTTACCTGTGTGAGTTTTGGGCTTCAGAGTTGTTGTGAATAATTGCTATTACTTTGGAAGCATGAATGATTTTGCCCAAATTTTCTGTGATTGAACTACTTGCTTGCAGTTTTCATATGATCAAGGCCATCTTTTGTTATCCCTTATTCTTTTAGCCTTCACATGATTTTGTCCACTAAAAAGAAAACAATTTGTTTTACCCTTTGAACCTTGAGCCTTATGCATGCTTTGAAAACCTTTTTTGAAAATCTTTACCTTGAGTTAAGTTGAGAAAATTTGTGAGGTATAGATAAAGGTTCAAGTTTGGGGTTATTGGAATAATTGAAAAGAGAAAGCATTGAGCTAAGCAGTGAGTACTTGAAAAGCAAAAGCAAAAGCAAAAGAAAAAGAAAAATAAAAATGAAAAGAAAAGGAAAGAAAAGCTCAATGCAAGGGAAAGCTGGGAAAAAGAAAGAGAGTTTGTGCTTGAATGATGAAATCATAAATGTCTCTCTTAACTCAAGGATTTAATGATCAGAAAAACCAATATCCTTCTTAGCCCAGCCAAGTTACAAGCCATGAAAAGCCCTTGTGATGACAACTTGCTTGTGAGAGTATGTTTGATTGTGATGACAAATTTGTGTGACATTGTGATAGCAGAGTGAAAAAGACACCAACACCTCACTATACACCTGTGAGTTGAGTGATACACTTTTGAGTGCTTGAGTGATACATTTTTTAGTGTTTGAGTGATACACTTTTGAGTGCTTGAGTGAAACACTTTCCTTGGTGAGGAGTAGTTCTTTGAATTTCTGATTACATCTTTGCTTGGTTGATTGATCATTCTTAAGGATAGCATCTGTTGAAGTATATGAGCATCACATTAATTTTGATTGGAATAAGGCATTTGTACATCTTGACTGACATTTGTATGCTGAGTTGATAAAAGTGATCTCTTGTCCTGGAAGAAAAAGTTTTTGAAAAATGTTGAGTTATTGTAGTGATTGTTTTGAAAAGCTGAGTTACATTCTGCTTTGCTTGAGGACAACCAAAGTTCTAAGTTTGGGGTTGTGATACCAGTTGAAAATACCCTTATCTATGATGTAATTTTGACACTAAATGCACCTTTTTCTGCTTAGAAACTTGCTTGAAATCATGTTTTTGCTTTATTTTTGTGAATAAGAGAGTTGAGGTTATACTTAATGATTTTATTACTAAATTCCCTTGATTTTGTAGGCTATTGGAATGATTTGAAACAAGAGTTAAAGTACCAAATAGTTGGAATTCAGAAAAGTCAACCAGAATGCAGAATAGTCAACCAGAGTTAAGAAAAGTCAACTAGAGCGCCAGTTTTTGTCCCGCACCGTGCCCGGGCGCTCCTCAGGGCGCTTGAGTGCCAGAAGTGCACCGCACACCGCCCGGGTGCCCTTCCAGGGCCGCTTGAGCGCTAGAAGGTACCGCACGACGCCCGGGCGCCCCATTTAGGGCGTTTGAGCGCCAGTTTCATGGGCTTGAACCTGTTTTCTGTTATTTTTATGTTCTATTTAAGGACTTGCACGTCCTAGGTTTTGGATCTTTTGATGGCTTGAGCATAAAAACACACTTTTTCCCTTCTTAGGTGTAGATTTGGGGATGATGACAGCTCTCCTATTCCTAGAGGGTAGATTTGGGGATGGTGACAGCTCTCCTCTTCTCTTTCTAGGGTTTTTCTATCTCTTTCATTCTTTCATTCCATTGTAATTCTATTTGTTGTTGGGGGAGGATGTAACCTTGTGAACTCTCGTGTATTTGAATTGATTCTCAATATCATAAGCTTTTTTTCATTAATTGTTAGAGTAATTCATTTGTGATTATTACATGTTTTGTTTAACTCATTCATAGCATGATGTATGAATTGCATGAGTGTTGGGAGGTTCCTTACAATTCAGGTTATTTTTTAATTCTCCCAAGAGTAATATTTCTCAAGGATGAGGGTATGATTCTTGGTCGTCTTGAAGCTCTTGATCTTCACATTTAATTACTAGGAATGCTAGGAATTGCATGAACTGATGATTGAGGACAGGCTTATTTCACCGAGGGATTGGGTTTAAGTAGTTTAGTGAGTGACGTTGACATTAATGGAAGAAGAAAAATTCTTATATACATGATAGTAAATTAGGTGAAATCTAAACCCCAACAACATATTCATCTCATATTATCAACTTCATCCATTCATTCTTGTGTTTAGCCTCAATTGATCAAATTGCATTCATGTTTGTTTTATTGCATTTGCATTCAAAAACCCTAAAAATATGTTCTTTACAGTCTTAATTAGTTGAGTAATCACATAATTGTTTAGTGTCGTGAGTCTCCTCGGATACGATACTTGGTCTTACCATTTTATATTACTTGTGCGAATTGGTACACTTATCAATCCATAAACATTGTCCAAAAGTGCAAGAAAACGTAAAAAATGATAGATTCAGGGACGTTTTGCCTCCCTTTGGGTCCTAAAACTCTAGTCCAAGGTCAGCCCACAAATTCGGCTTTTACTATTTTGACCCAAAATGGCCAAATGGTCCAAATATGTCCTAAAATACACTAAAGACGAATTTACAATTACATTAAATCTAAAACGTCCATGTGGAGAATGGTTGTTGACATTTTTAACCTCTTGAAGTCCCAAAAGAATATTCCAAACAATTCCCTGCAATTAATAATGGAAATAATTAGTCTCGGATAATTTAAATTAATTAAAATAAGAATTATTGGTCAAATTAAGCCCAAATATCAAAACTGAGGAAATATTTGACAATTAGGCATAATTCCCTAATGAAATGTAGTACAATAAGCTAAGTGAATAGTAGAAAATATTGATTCATCAAAGATCTTTAACACAATCATGAATGTCAATGCCAAGACAAAAGATAATGAAAATGCAAGAAAAGATTTACCTTTATATTGTGCACGAAGATACTTAGAGTTGAAGGTCAAAGATTACGAGAGGTTGTTGAACCCAAAGGGAAATTACACCGTATCAAAAGACAATACTATAATAGTTTGTCGATGGACTAAAGAGCTTAAAATGCTAGATGGCTATTCTCCAAACTTGGCCAGATGTGCTAATATTGATAAGGCTAGTATTCAAGGTTTGAAGAGTTATGATTGTCATGTATTTATGGAGACTTTAATCACTGCTGCATTTAGTTATTTGCCAATGAACATGTTAAATTCACTCATAGAATTCAATCACTTCTTTGTGTATTTGTGCTCCACGACGCTCAAGGAATAGTCGTTGAGAAAGTTGGAGGAAAATATTCCATTATTCTTTGCAAATTGGAAAGAATATTCCCTCTTGCAATCTTTTATTCAATGGAGCATCTTCCAATTCATCTTGCATTTGAAGCATGGTTTTGTGGACAAGTGCAATATAGGTTGATGTATCCGTTTGAAAGGTTTATGGGAGAATTAAAATGTTCGGCGAAAAATAGTCAAAGTAGAAGGATGTGCAACTTACTTGCATCGTGAGACAACGTACTTTTGTTCACATTATTTCAAGGACTTCATGTTATCGCCCAAAAATGTTAGGAATGAAACGAATGGCAAGTTGCCACATGTCATTCAACTTTATCTGTGTTTCACCAAGTAGGTCATCATGCGAGCAATGAGTTCAATCATTGGTTAGATGATGTTGAATTCAACTCTGCTCACGTCCATATGTTAATTAATTACACTAAAGTGAAGGTGACCTTGTGTATGTTCTCATCTCATTCTTAACTTGCCAATCCTAAAATTATTATAGTCACTAATTGTGTTCATATTTAACATCTCATTTCGTATGGCTATGCAAGTCCCAAAAGGAAGTACTTCCGGTATAATACACTCAGAGTTCCCTCAACTGTTCAGATATCAAGTATGTGTATGTTTTCATTAATTTTAAAAACAATTTGTATAACACTTGTAACTGAATCTTTCTTCTCGTATTTGTAGGTTTCTAACCAACCATTAAGTCCCATAATTCAAGATCTAAGGAATTTGTCAAATTGGCCCATGAGATGTGTCAAAGAATGATACACATATTTTGTCAACGGGTACAAGTTTCACACTGATGCATTGTCGTGAGGAAAGAAGTCAACTAATTGTGGTGTGTTCGTGAAAGGCCTTACAAAGGGTGGTTGTCATGATTTTTATGGTATTATTCATAAAATTTATGAGCTGGAGTCCAACACTTCAACCACTCTAAAGAGAGTAGTTCTTTTTTATTGTGAATGATTTGATCCTTCTAGGAGTGGAACAAGATTGGATCCTAGGTATAAGATTGTTGAAATTCAAATGACTTTAAGATACCACCCATTTGATCCATTCATTCTAGCTCATAATGTTAGACAAGTTTATTATGTCTCATATCCAACATTTTGCAGCATTGACAAATATGATTGGTGTGTTGCAATACAAACCAAGCCTAGGGGTCGCATTGAGTCAAATGATGTCGAAGAGGATATCCCTTACTAAGTTGATGAAATGACACATGCAAGTGAAATTATTCAAGTGGAAGGTGTAACCACATTGCACGACTTCGATGGTCATGTTGAAGAGTTGGAAGACTAATACAAGAAGATGAAGAAGAATGAGAAGAAGAGGAAGAACAAGACGACAAAGAAGAAGAACTTGAAGAATTGTTGGATTAGGGGTTAAAGTAGTGGGTAATTGTTGTTAATTTTTTTATTGGAACATTGCAATCAAATTAGTGACCAATCCTTTTTAGTTAGTGTTTGAATTCGTGTTTTAGTTGTTTAATTTCAATTCACAATTCTGTCCAACAAGCTCCTCCACCATGTGTTTGATCTAATGACTGAACCAAATGTTGATCATTGAGAGACGACCTAGGATTCACTTCCTAGTGTATACTGCACTCTAATTGCATATTAATTTGATTTGGGTATGACCTCGATCAATGACTACAAATTCAAATACAAACATGCAGATGCACGATTCTATAAAGTTGTAACAATACACTAAAAAATCAAATAAAATCATGTGCTAAATACCAATTATGTATTACGCATTAATTAATCATCTCCAGTCTTTTACAATTTATTTTTATACTTTCACATTGTAATAATGTTAAGAGAGGGTCCTTCTCACCCTAATAAAAGAAAGGCTCTAAAAAATCCTAGAAGGAAAGCTCAATACATTATAAGGGTTCCTCATAAGCTACCTGCCCCAAATTCTATATATATATATATATATATATATATATATATATATACATATATATATATATACATATATATATATATATGTATATACATATATATATATATATATATACATATATATATATATGTATATATATATATATGTATATATATGTATATACATATATATATATATGTATATATATATATATGTATATATATGTATATACATATATATATATATGTATATATATATATGTATATATATGTATATACATATATATAGACATTATGATGAATTTTGTTAGTCGGTAATTCTTCTTTTTTTTGTAGTATATTTCCTGCCTCCGTGAAAGTAGTTAGTGACATATGCTTAGATGTCATCAAAGTTATTGCCTTCATGTGTGAGTTGACGGTCAATGAACCTATAGATATCATTGACTCCATATTTTTACTTACACCAAACATATACTTGAAAACAAAAAATTATTTGATGCAAATAATTAAATAAATGAGTTTTATATAAAGAATAATTCATATGATTACATCATTCATACCCGAATGAGGATAATATTCAGTTCTTTTTTCCCCGACGCAAGCTTTTGCGACATCTTGCCTATACAAGTACAATGGGAAGTGAACGTCTCTCCTAAATACAATGATATTATCAAGTTGATGTAAAGCACCAACAAGGG